>NC_136837.1:2503649-3886791 GCF_951394365.1 Tetrao urogallus | reverse complement strand
CGTCCACCCCACCCTTGGCACCCGTCGGCCTCGTGCGGGGCCTTTCCTTTGGGCGGGTTTAAATCAAAACAAGCGGCCGAGCTTCGGGGGGCGAACGAGGCCGCTCGGCGTCGGCGGTACCTGCTCCGTTCCCGCTGTCTTCCTCTCGCCTTGGATGCGTGACAAGAGCCAACTCGCCTCTGGTGGGCTCTGGGAGCCGCGGGGCTGTAACCCTTTGCAGGAAGTTGGCACGGCTCCCAGGTAGGACTCGACTCCCACATGGCTCCCCCCAGCAGCCGCCGCCGCTGCTCCCTCCCTCCTCTCCCCACCCGGCTCTGCCCCCAGGCCCGGCGTTGCCCCACGCTGTTGCCCATGGGGCTGCCCCACGCGTTGCCGCTCTTGCACACGTACCCGTGAAGGATGACCTGGGCAACACCGAGAACAACAACTTCCTGCTCCGGCTCCCTCCAACGCCTGTTTCCACGCGGTGTGCGGCGAGACGGGGGGAGCTGGGAGGAGGTTTGGGGGTTTGTCGTCATTGAATCATGCTTTTTTTTTTTTTCTTTTTTTTTTTTGACCGTATATATATATATATATATCTATAAATTTTTTTTTGTTTTTTTTTTTTTTTTTGCTGGACCCAACACGAAAGGAAGAAAAATGGGAAGAGAACAGCTCCAAGCCAGCAAGACAATGCATGGAGGACAGGAGATTCGCACAGCTCTCGGGATCCATCTCTCCTGCCCCATTTCGGAACCCCACGCCTCATCCATGCGGTGCTCCTGAACGATTCCAGTCCGCAGTCCGGAGTCCCTCCGAGCTGCCAAGAGCATCGCAACAGGAAAGAAAGAAAGAGCGAGAGGGAGAGCGAGGCAGAGTCCTCACAATCGAGCAGCGAGAAGAGCAAGGAGAAATTAACATCCAATTAGCGCCGTGTTTAACGAGGGAGACAGAGGCGGCTGTTGTTTTATTGCCCTGTTCTTTTCAGGCACATCTGACAGGCAGCGGGGAAGGCACCCCAGCTCGAAGTGACGTCATCATATTTTATTTTTTTTTATATCTTTTCTATTTTTTCCTTTTCCCCCCGTCTTTCCTCCTTCCAAGTTGCAAGGCGAGGTCTCGGCAACGCGGCCAGGGCGACGCGGGGCTTCGAGCCGACGGCTTCGGCCTCCATCCATCCATCCATCCCCCCTCCCCAGCAGCGGCCCTGCAAAACAAACACCAACCCCGGCCCGAAGTCTTTGTTCTTCCAAACAATTAAAAAGAAAAAAAAAAAAAAAGAAGGAAAAAAATAAACATTCAGGTCAAGCCGGAGGGAACCCGGAGGAGGTTCTGCGCTCAGCGTGTCCCTGCGTCCGTCTCGCTGCCGTTCCTCTCCCGAGCCGGCTCTCTCTCGGCTTGTAAAACTTTGCTGCATGTGACGCTGCTCCCAACCTCCTTTGGCAGAGTGACAAGAACCGCGCTGCCGGGATCGGAGAGCGCAGGCGGCTTTTAAGGAAGAAACTCAATTCGCCCAGATTAGAGAATTAGGGATGTTTTAATCAAGGGACAGCGTGGGGCTGCCAGCGGGCGGCCGGGAGGGACGGCAGCGGGGTGAGCGGCCGTGAGGACGGCGATGCCGTGGCCCCGTGTGGGGCTGTGCTGTGGGGAGAGGAGCTGCGCTGCGAACCGGGGAGACTTAATGTCGTGGCCTCGGCTCTCTCCTCCCCCCGGGGCGGGGGGGCCATGCGAGCAGGGTGGGAGGAAGGCCCGACGGGGTCTCGTCGCAGGGAGGAAGCAAGGCTGCGGGGCCCCCGTGCTGCTGGATGGGGGGGGGGGGGGGGGGGGGGGGGGTCGGCTGGGGGGGCGGGCAGAGTTTCCTCCGAATGGCTGTGTGCAAAGCAGGGGGTGTGAAATGCTGCTCGACACCTCGGAGCTGCCCGCAGACTGCGGCTGTGCGTGGGGACACGCGGCTGCATGGAGAGAGGCTGCACCCATCGCTGCCTCTCGTCCTCATCTCCGGCTGGATTTCCCTCTGATCCCTCCCTCTGCCTCTCGCTCTGTGCCCCCAGCAGGTCCCGTTCGATGCTCTCCATCACCTCCCACCTCACTCCTGCCCGCTCTGTGACCATCGTGCCCCAGTCCCAATTCCCCACCCTGAACCCTTCCCAGCAGGACTGGGCTGCACCAGTCGCCTCTCCAGGGGTTACTTTTATTATTAAGGAACTATTTGCCTCTATGGAGCTCCCTGCTGCAGGAGAGCTGCACAAAGAGACTCAGAGGGCAGCACTGCTGCGGGGCATTGCCTCGCTGCCCATATGCCTAACACTGCAGTGACAGCACCAGGAAAGGTGTGCTCAGGTCTTTGTCTTAGCTGAAGGGCTTTTAGCAGCAGAGCTCTGCAGGGGAAAAGGGCCCCAGGGGGGCTCAGGGCTGCCTCGACCTGAGTTTCCCTCTCCCAGCTTCAATCTCTGTCTCCTTTGTCCCCTCGGCAGCTGGGAGCAGATGAGGCCAAAGTCCCGATAATCTCCGCTTTCCACTGGGGAACGATAAACTGCAGGCACAGGGCGGTTGCAAACTCCACCCATCCCATTTTCTGTGCTGGAGAGTCAATATTTAAACACAAGTTTGCTTACTGGCCAGATAGGAGAACGCCAGGGCCGTGCACGGGTCCTCGGCGCCGGACCCAACCCTCCTTCCATCCCACTTCATTTGTTCTCCCAACTGCAGTTTCAGCCCTGAGCTCCTCTGTTGTAGCAGCAGGGCCCCATCCTTGTCACCTGTGCTGCAGGGGCTGGGCGTCCAATTAACAGGCAGCAATTAAAAGGGAGGGGCTGGTGATGTTTTCTCCTTGCCTGTTCCTGGTGCAGCTGCTGTCCCAGTAGAGGGACAGCTCAAAGGAAGCGAGGGACAAGAAGAACCAGAAAGCAGGAGGTAAGGAAGTTAAGGACCGTATGAGTGACAGCCCCTGCTCTGAGGTCAGGCTGGGGTTGTGAATTGCCTCCTGTGTGCTACCTGAAGGCCTCTGAAACCTGGTTTTCATTTAAAATGGGTTGAAAGCTGCATTTAAGAGTTGTTTCGAGCAAAGTTTGTGAGCCACGGTGAATTGAAGAGAGGTGGTTAAAAGAAACAGTGCTTCTCAATTGCAGCCAGGGTGCATGCAAGGTGAAGGTGCTACAGGAGGCTTTACAGAGATGTGAACAGCAGAAGGTGGCCTTTATTTGGAGGATAAAGACCAAGTGCCTGATGTGGGCTGTGCAGCACCTGATGTTGAGATGCACAGGAAATCAGCTCCTGTATTAAAAGAAATGCCTTAAATGGAGACCCTTCCTGAGCAAAGGAGCCCGTTGTACAAAACAGATTCACACTGCCTTAGAAAAGAAAAAGAAACAAGCAAGGAGAGTCGTTTTATAGCTGTATTTTGGAGCATAGTTAAATCCTCTTTAAAACAATTTCTGGTTAGGGGTCAGGGCCATGCATTGAGTGTTGTTACTGTAACACAAACCTTAGGGGAGCAGGGGGGGAGGACAGACAGGACCGACTTCACAACACCAAAGGGAGCTTTTGGGGACAGCAGCCTCCACGTGTGCTGCTGCTGCCCCTGCCTGCAGCCTGCTCAGGGCCCCAAAACCTCTTCCCAGGGAGTGCAGTAACACACTGAACTCTGTGCAAAAGACTGCTTCGTGGGGAACTGAAGTGGGGGAAATCTGCCTGGCTGTGGTAGCAGCACAGACCGGTGGGGGGGGAAGGGGAGGAACAACAGTAATTCTGTGTCTGGGAACTGAGGATAAATCCTGCACTGCTGTCACAGGTGAGCCCTGCTATGCAAGGGCCTGCCGTGTCACTGCATGTGTGAGAAGCCTGTGGCTCTGTTCCCAAGCCTTTGGCTGGCTGAGATTTATTCCTTTGCTTCAGACAGCGATGGGCCTGGTGCCTCTATTGCAAGACAAACCCTCCTGCTTGTAGCAGTTAGCAGATCAACACCTCCAACAGCCCAGCACCATAACGGGACTCTGTGCTTGTCCATCAGTGAGTGGTGATGCCGCCCTGGGGGGGAGATGCTCATGTGATGCAGCATGATCCAGCATGGAAACACTGTACCTGAGCAGGGGCTGATCCAACCAGGGACCAAACCCTTCCCTTAGAAACATGCACGCTGCCTGCAGTACACCCAGCTTCCCTGGGCTGTGAGGTGCATCCTAAATGTGCTCCTCCCAGTGCAAAAAGCTTTCCCACAGCAGACACCGTGTGCCACGCACATCCTGAAGTGCCTTCTCCATCTTCTGATGCTGTCCTGGAGTCAAGTCATACCTTCCTCTTAAGGACACGTGTTGTACTTCATTGTAATGGGACTGTTTCTCTTTTCTGTTTTGAAATTATTACTTCCCTTTCATGCCCAAGGGAGCTGGGCTGCTCCCTAGAGTTTAGATAGCCTGAAGTATGCGTCTCAGTCTTGACTGTTCAGTACAAGCTACCTGCCACACACATCAGCCCTCTCCACGAGACACAAGACAGGAGCTGGTTGTGCTGCTGCTGCTTTTCTCAGCAGGGCAGCCCTGGATCTCTTGCCGCTTCTCAGCTTAGGCAGAACGAAGCAGTCTTTTGTCCCTGCATCCTGGGGCTGGTTTCTTTAGCATCCGGGCATTTTCTGGTTTCACAGGCTTTCCCAGTATCATCAGATTCGCAGCCCAGACCAGAGAAACATCCTTCTGCTCTCTCTCCTATGCGTCCTGATCAAGATAGCCATGAGGAAGGGGCTTTGACTCAGCTGGAGCCTGAAGCCAGATCACTGCAGGCCAGCTGGTGGTTGGCCTTGCTGGAAAGGAGGTGCCTTGTTCTGGCACCACAGACTTTGGATCAAAAAGAACAAATATACATATGGAAACAAGCTTAGGGTTCTTCAAGGAGTCCAAGTTTGTACTTCTCCCTGCAAGCTGGGGTCAGTCGATAGGGAAGCAGGCTGCTTGCATGGGTGCTCTGCGGAAGAGCAGGCTGGAGCCACGGAACAGCTGCCCCTGAGGAGGAAAACAATGGGGTTAGGGCATCCATGCTGAAGTGCTGCTTTGCTGCTAGGTTAGCAGGGAAGGAATGAGACGTGTCTGCTGCAGGGCTGCCAGCCCTGAGCACCCCAGGTTGCTACAGAAGAGAAAGTGGGGCTTCAACCCTGGGAGCATTGGGGTCAGGCACTTCTAACAAGGATGCCTGACAGGGCAGAGCTGTGGGGCTTTGCTCTTATGCAGTGCCTGAGGTTGGAGGCTGCAAGCTAAGGTAACAGGAACACACCAGTACTGCCGTGCCTGGTACCAGTGCCGTAACTGGAAGGATGGAAAGAGTTACAGAGCACATCAGGAATGCAGCACAGGTACCTGAGGGCGGTGCCAGAGCCCTCAGGAAGGAGTGAAGGGAACCCAAAGCACTGTGTGTGCCTTGCTCCCTCACCTGGCTACTGAGATACCTCCAGCAATGGATCCAGGATGTGAATGCAGGAGCATAAGGAGGGAGGCCGGCACGCAACCTGCATGGCAATGAAACATAGCTGAGATGATCTGTACAGCTGTCACAACATCCAGAGATAACACAAGTGTAAGTGAGGACACAGACACAGTGTCTGCACTGGGCTGAAGGCCAAATGACCAGCTTGTTACACTGCAGTGGATCATCTAATTTCATTACCTCAGGAGCGTACAAACAAGGAGTGTTACCTGAATACCTTAAGAGTGCAGGACTGTCTGCTATATCTACACCTTCAAGGAGCAGATATCAAGAGAGCATCACGCCAGTTGGTGAGATCCAAACCCATTCTCATAAGCACACACACAGAAAGACACAGGAAGCAGCAGAACTGGGCAAGCAGGCTAGGTGAAGGAGTTACTGCTGCTTGGTCCTGTTTCTCACCTGTCTCCCTGTGCTGCATTAACAGCTTTGCATTTCTTCATGCCTGTTCCCTTTGATCCCTTCTGCCTCTGGTCTAGTTCAGATCAGGCTGTACCACCACCACTCTCCCAATTATTCCTCCCCATCTGAGCTTTCATTCTGCTTGCCTGCACCCTCTGATCTAACACTGTAAGTAACCTGGGATGGGAAACCAGGTGCCTATGCAAAGTGCCATACAATTTATGGTTCTGCATGAAGGCTTTAGGATGGTAAAGGCTTCAGACAACAAGAGACTGGAGGGAAAGCATCAGATCTCAGTGTGACAGACGTACCCACAGTTGTTCACTGCCATGAGATCTCCCACGAGAAGAAATGGATACGTCAGCATGCTCATTGCAATCTGAAAGCACAGAAGTCTGGTAGCACCTCTCACGTTCACGACAAAAGCAGTATTTCTAGCATGTGAGTTCAATTATCCTTATCTTTGGATGCAGAGACTTCAAACGCACCCGCTTTGCCCCCAGACCACGAGCTCTCACCCCACAGACAGCAGGAGGCAGAGGGATGCTGTGGCAGCTGTCTACGTACCCCCATCACGAATTTCGTGTAGCTCCGGATCACCGACGCCTGGCTGAACTGAAAAGAGAAGCCAAAGGATTACGGAGGAGGTGGATAATACCAGGCTGTCCCTGTCGCTTCGTGACATCCCTCTGAGCCTGACATTAGTCTGTTCCAGTGTTAGTCTCCCCTCCCCGTTGATGCCTTGCAGCTCAAAGTGCTCGGTGCAGATTCCCAAGCCCTTTGCAGGGCAGTTCCACTCACATTATCGTCCACTGCGTAGGTGTTGATGAAGTGAGCCAAGAGATTGCAGCACCAGAGGAAGATGACATCCCCCAGGATGTGAGGGACTAAACCTCTGCAATGGTAAAAACACAGGCGTGAGGTGCAGAAGGATCCAAGCCCCCCCCTTCCCTCTGCCAACACGGAGGAATCCCACTCCCCAGAATGCATCTTTATTTTGGGAGGAGCTGAAAGGAGAAGGGGAGACTTTAGGGAAGGGCTCTCGTGGACCTCAGGGGATCGGTTTTGTTTCCTGCTCTGATTGCTGCAGCAGTAGAAAAGCAGTTGGGAAAACATGCTCTGGAGCAGCCTGTTCCACTTGCTGTTTTATTGTCAAGAGCATTTCAGAGCCCAGAGAACTGGTGCTGGTCTGCTTGCAGCAGGAGATTGCTGCAGATACAGGGGAATCAAGTCAGTCCATCCACTGAAATATCTTCCTCTCTAGCTGGACATGCCCTCAGAGTGAGCGTAGAGGTTGTCAGGCAATGAGAAATAAATGGTCCTCAATGATTGTAAGGGAATTCAGATGGCACTAGGAGCACTGAGAGCAAAACAGCAACAGTTTGGGCCTGCAGACGTAGTTTGTGTTCCCCTTGTGGCAGTGTGATTTCCTAGCGGAGTCGCAGAGCATACAGAACTTCAAAGCCCTCTTGAGACGTTTTACATTGTGTTAAAACCTTTCCTGTGAACCACGAAGTTTAATTAGGCTACCAACAGTGTTTATTTTATTGGAAAGAGGGAACATAGCCAGCTCCTTCCATGGGCTGTTTTTTAGGGAGCTGGAGGAGAGGGGACTGAGGCTGAAGCTCAGGGAGCATCGTGGAGGAAATGGCATTCAGGGGTGATGTGGAGCTGCAGATCCTGCAGAACAGCTGTAGGCTGCAAGTTAGATGTGGTGACACCTGGTTAAGGGGGGTCTCTGTAGACCTCCAGCTCTTTCTCCGTGGGGAAAAATAGTGAGGCACCCTGTTCACCTCTTGCTGATGTGTTCCTGTTTCATCTGAAAGCTCAGATTTTGTGATTCCAGAGCCAAACACATCAGGCCTGAAAGCCCCTCCTGAAATTTCAGAGCTGCCTTTACCATGATTGAAGTAATAAAGCAAGTTACCTCTGCACCAGGAGCAGAGGCAGCAGGAAGCTCTGTCTTACAGATGTGAGAAAAAGTCAAGAAGTGTTAATTAAGAACTGAAGCAAGAAAGTGTCTGCTGGACCTCTGCTTTAGTGATGCTGTCAGTTCACCATGCTTCACACGATGGGGTCTGAGCTCCTTTGGACAAGCTGCTGTGGGCAGCAGTGCCCCTGCACTGTGCAGTGTTCTGCTCCTATCAGATGGGCAAACCTGCTGCCAGCATGAACCACCTGTTCATTACAAGCACCCGTGGTGCTTTTCAGAGGAATGTGCTTCTTATCCAGGCCCTGGCTCTTATTTCAACAAGGAGCCTCATTGTTGCACTTGAACTTGGTGCCTGTTGCACAAACAAATGCTTTAAATGCTTCTTTGCTGAAACACAAAGAAGCACGAGCAGCGTGGGAGGGGTAAAAGCTCAGTAAAAATACTGAGTTTTCCCTGGGCTCTAAAAGTATGATTGAAGATAAGATCAGGGGAAAACTTAATGGTCAAACTGGAGCTCTGTCAAAGGCACAGATTCAAGCTCTGCTCACAGGAGTGATGTGAGAGCCCTGCAGGCAGACAAGGCTACTGGTAGGAGGGAGCTCAGGGGGTCATCAGCACCCATGGGAGAAGATATTCAAACAACTCACGTACACAAAGAATCCCAGGATCCCTTCCTCCTTGAATATCCTGCCAATAGCTCTGAATACACCGCTGCCAAGAAAGGAGGAGAGCTATAAGCATGTGGAGGTTGTCCCTCAGACAGCTTCCCTTTCTATCAGCATTTAAAACAAAAAGGCAGGAATCTCACTGAGTGATCAGCAAGGTGCACTGCAGCCACCAAAACACCCAGTGGCACAAAGCTGAACTGAAAGGGATTCCAGGGGCAGAGTCCAGCCTTCCCACATCCCTTCACCCCGCTGTCATCCACCCTCTAAACACAGCTCAGATTCATTTTTCTGTCTCCCAGACCTCCTGGATTACCACATCCCCCACAGCGTGGGAGCACCAGGCAGGCCTGACTTCAGGACTTGTGTTTTTCTGTGCCCAAACTCTCCACAACTGCAGCCATTCACCTGTATTTGACTTCCCGGCCGACAAACTGGACCATGCAGCGCATAGAGATCACTAAGAGGAAAGAAAGAAAGGAGTTTGGGTTGCAATGGATGCAATGGAGAATGTAACCCAGTCTTTTTTGCCAGCCCTTCATGCAGGTCAGCTCCTCTCAGTGGCCTTCATCAATGCAAGGCACGTTACATACTGGTCCTCTCCCTCAGTATGTAGTTATGGGTCGGTTCCTCACGGCCAAGCTGAATATCAGCCATCTCAACACTGGGACCCACATCTGTTCTGTGGTTTCATACAAAGCCGCTTCTGTTTACGGGATGAGCTTCTCTATCAGAGTTTTGGGGGCTGTGCTCAGTCAGGGCAGGGTTCCTTGGCCTGGGGAGGACGGGCAGAGGGACAGGACTCACCGTGCAGCGGATGTGACACAACCCGGGACACGCACTGCATCATCATCTCGTGAGATGTCTGCAGAGAAAATGGCACGAAAAGTTCCTCCTGTGCAGACTGGGTCCCTTCCCTCAGTGCAGCTCAACCCACTTCAGATCCCAGACCTGCTTTTCAATCTGTTTTTTTTGTGGCAAGCCTCTATTTCTATGAAATATTTCACATCTGCGTACAGTGGCTCCTAAATGCTGCAGCCTTTTTACCTGGAATTCCTCCACAAGTAATTCCACCCACAAGCCACGGTTTAAGCTGCCTCTGCTTTCAAGGCACATCCCCAGTGTGATCTCCCTCATCACTCGCTGACACTGCACAGCCATTTCTCACCTCTTTCACCACTTTCCTAAGGGAAGTCTTCACATCATCCTTGTTAGACACGTGTTCCATGTCCTCCAGTGGAAAGGCCTGAGGAGGAAGAGAAGAAACACAAGGTCAAAACTGATGGAGATGCCGACCTGCAAGCCCTTGACTTCTGAAGAGGAAAACCATGAGCTTCTGTGCTCTAAAATGCATGGGAAAAAAAATCCAGGAAAAAGGAAAGACGGGGGAAGGATGGGTGGAAAGAAAAATGGTTGAAAACCATCATGAAACTGCTTGCCAAAGACAAAAGGCAAATGGTCGCTCAAGTTAAATGAAGATTGCCAATAAAATAAGTTTTGGGGATATGGGTATTTTTTTCCTTTTGTCCTGGAGGACTATTTGGAGCATATGCAGTCATGGCTGGTTGCAAGCATGTGCAGCCTCTGTGGCTCTGCTGCAGTAGCACTGGCTGCCCCGACAAGCTGATTTATGGAGAGAGAAGCCGACCTTTACCTTCTTTACGCTCCCCCTGGTGATGGTTGATAAAGTGCTTGAGATGAGGCGAGGAGTAAGGCCACGGAAGAGGCCTCTCTTCCCATCCACTTTCACAATGTGTCTGGCTGGGTAAGAAAACACCAGGCTGCTGTCAGTTGAGAAGCAGCCGAGCCACAGAGAGCACTCTGCCCTGCCAGAGCACAGGCTGCATGGGTTGGCCACAGGAAGACTCACCGTAGGTGAAGAAGCCAGGCAGGTACAGTACTTTCCTTCCCAGTACATTTCTTCCAACAGTTGGAGGTAGTGGTTCGTGCCCGACCTGCAGAACAAACCCTGTGAGCAGATCCCCAGCTCAGTTCTGGCAGTCCTGAACCTGACAGACCGCGTGGCCTCCATCCCATCTGCCTGAGCTGCTGAATGGCTGCGTCCCCCCCCATCACCCTATGACAGATGGGGGTCTCATGATGCAGGCAGTCCCTTTCCTGTTACACAGGGTTCCTGGGGTTCAGGAGGCCCTCATCCCCCCCATTTTATAAGGGTTTCTATTACAGAGGGGATCTCAGGATGAAAAGGGATGACGACCCGCAGTGTCATATAAAGATTTTCAATCCTTTGTTCTATAGCAATCCCCACTGTGTCAGTATTTTCATCTTCATCCCATTCTGCGGGGTCCTCGCTCCTGTCACATACAGGGCTATGTATGATTTCCTATTCCCTGTTACAGAGCCGCCCCTGATGCAGAAATATCCTCATTCCCCCAGGGCTCCCCAGCTTATAGGCACCTCCATCCTCGCAGTGACAGCTGGGATCTCCGTGACACGGGGACCGTGGTGACAGATTGCCATCCCATCTCACACCCTGTGCCCCCCCCCCCCCCACACACACATACATTATAAGGAGCTCCCATCGCTACATACGGGGCTTCCCTTTGTACGGAGGTCCTCACACCTCATCCCGTAACCCTCTGTAAGGAGGAAGGGGTTCCCCATCGTTACGCAGGCCGTCACCCCATAGAGATGCCCCACTCCCCGGGATGTCCTCATCCCCCCGCACACCGCTGCCAACACCGCAGAGTTCCTCCTTCCTCCCTGCCCCCAAACGGGGGTCTAGGCCCCCACACACCCCCACACACACACCCAGCCCCGGACCTGGACGAGCAGCTTGACGTAGAGCAGCGGGTGGCTGGCGGCGGCGAGCCCGGCACCCAGCGCCACGAACAGCCCTTCGGTGCCCTCGGCCCGGCCCGGCCCGGCCACGGCTCCAGACCCGCCGCCAGGGGGCGCCCGCGCCACCGAGGGCAGCGGTGCTTCGCCCGCCATGGCCCCGCCGCCGCCGCCACTGCGCCTGCGCCGCGCCTTGCGTCGTGCGTCACCGCGCTGCCGGGAGCGGTGGGCGGGACCATAATGCGGGGCTGCGGGGGGGGGTTGGCAGCTGGCAGAGCGCGGGGCGTAAGGCGGCCGTGACGGTGCCTGGCGCGCCGTTGAGATGGCATCTGTGTATGCCCTTGTTCCTGTGAACATTTTATGCTCCCGTTTCATGTTTGCGTTCTATTTAAAATATTGTATTCGTGTAGTCGTAGTCTGGTTCCTCCGCTCGCCCCGGCAGCTCTCGGCCGCGCTTTTAAATTAACCCGGTGCGGGAAAGCAGTAGTGCGATCTATCCGTGCGCGGCGGGAGCAGTAGAGACGCGGTCCTCCGGCTTTCCTAGAGCGGCCGCGTAGGGCGAGTCTTCCAGCATCCCCTGCGCGCTCCCGCCCTGCTCAGCGGCTTCCGGTGCGCGCTGCGACTTCCGGCGGAGTGTGTGGCGGCGGGAGCGTGTGGCGGCGGCGGGCCGGGAGCAGCCATGGCGTACCGCGGGCAGGGCCAGAAGGTGCAGAAGGTGATGGTGCAGCCCATCGTATCCTTCTGCGGCGGGGCGGGGCCGGGGAGGGGTCTGCGGGGCGGGGCCGACGGGGAGCGGAGGGTAGGAGAGGCCCTGCGGGTCCCGCGCCGTACCGCTGAGTCGTTCCGTCCTTAACGCCGCGCTCAGAACCTCATCTTCCGCTACCTGCAGAACGTGAGTACCGCGGGGCGGGGGGTCGCGTTTCGGTTTGTGGCTTTCGGATGAACGGGTGCTGTTCGGGTGCATGAGAAGAGCCGTTCCCCTTTTGCACGGACATCTCCGTACCAGGAGCTGCCCCTGCGGTCGGGCGTGCAGCGGTGTTCCTTTGTGGCTGTTTCAAAATGCGCGTTCTGTGTGTAGCACAGACCCGATAGCCCAGCGCCTACGAGGTTCTGCTTTTGGGAGCTGCTCCTTGGAATGTTTCAGAGCTGTTGGTTGCAAGGATTTCTTGTTGCTAGCAAGGCTTTCTTAATGCACAGAAAGAACAGCATTGCTTGAAGTGTTTGTTTTTGCTCACCCCATCGTTTTGCAGAGGTCCAGGATCCAGGTGTGGCTTTATGAGCAGGTGAACATGCGGATAGAAGGCTGCATCATTGTGAGTACCAACGTGTCCCCATGTTACTGTTGGTTTTCCAACGGATTCTCCCCTTGCTTGCTACCGAGAAAAAGTAGTGCAAGGGAAAAAACTCTTCATGCTTCTCTGATGATTAGTCTTAATGTGCAGCCCGTGTTAGGAAAACCAATGATAGTTTGTACTGCTGTTGCTGAACTGAGTGCTTTTGCTGCTGATTTTTAGGGCTTTGATGAATATATGAACTTGGTGCTGGATGATGCAGAGGAGATTCACTCCAAAACAAAATCAAGGAAGCAATTGGGTATGTGAGCATGTCTGTGTAGCCTGAATGGTGTGTGCTGTGAAGGCTGGTTGGGTGAGCCTTGCTGGTAGCAGCACTTGAAGGTAAAAACACGTGCCAAGTGTTGGTGTGGAAATACAGTGGGCAGGTGCTGGCTCAGTCTTTGTTCCTGCTGTTTTTCAAAGGTGGTGATTTTGTGAATGTAAAGCAGAATCTCTGTGCCTGATACGAGTTGTTATCTTCCAAATGTTGTCTTTGTGCACCTGAGGTGTCTGGAGGAATCGGTCAAAACTCCTTTTGGCTGCTTCTAAACTTGGTAGCCCTGAGCGATTCTCACACCTGCTGGATCAACTCTGAGCCAAAGCAGGAGCCCCTTGGGTAGTGGTGTTTACTATTTACCACTGCTGGCGAAGATTAAAACTGTCTGTGATGAGGGATGCGTTGATTTAGATCAGGATTTTAGCAGGGACAGCATGCTGCTGGAGCAGAGATGGGGAGTGAGAGCTGAGAGTGGGTTGTGAGTGTGGGCCCTGCCGTGCTTTCCATGTGGGGCTGCCAGCAGGAAAGGGGCTCAGTGCAACCCTTCCCTATAACAGGGGCATCTTCTTGCAGGGATCTTCTGTCGTGAGATGTTTTTTGAAAACATGAGGTGATTCTGGGATCTCTCTAATCCCCCATTTCCTTTCTGTGTTGCAGGTCGGATCATGTTGAAAGGGGACAATATCACTCTTCTACAAAGTGTTTCTAACTAGAAGTCGCTGTTCTTAGAGCAGTGATTGCAGTTCGGAGTGGTTTGAGTGAATGAAGAAGGTTCTGGTGGGAGCCTGACCTGCTGGTAGATAGAAAGTTACGTGTAACTGGCATTGCATGCGGAGTTAAAAGTCTCCTCCTTTTGTGGAGTAATTTTTTTGTAGTTTGAAACAATACAGGATGCATTTCCCAAATAAATGTTTTTCACCTTGATTGTTAAATGTAAATCTGCTTGTTTTTATTCTTGTCTTTCTGTGACTGGAGAAGGCAGGAATGTATCCATCAATTGATCTGCTGTAGATCTGATAAGTTCCTGATCATTCTGTGCTTTTTGGGAAGCTATATGTGCAGTATGAGACAGGATGGGCTCTGGTGTCACTGGCAGACTTGAGCTTGCATGATCCTAATTAAGTTTGTTAGAGGTTTTACATGCAGTTGTCACAGCAACTGGTTTCCTTGGGTGCTTTCTGATAAATGAGATTTAATTTCTTGAATGTGTTAATTATGGATCAATCAGTGAAAGCATCTCAGTGGGTTGGTGATGGATTTGAGGCTGTGGTGTAGGGATCCAGCATCACAAATTTATTAATACGTGTACACTGGTAAAATGTGGTTGGAGAGGGCAGCTGGTTGGGATTAAATCTGTAATTTCTTCTTTGGACAGCGTGTCTAGATTAAATCCTTGTGCTGTTAAGGAAGCTGGGATGTCAGCGTGGCTGGGTTTTATCACTTGATTCACTTTTATCATCCTCTGAAGGATCTGTGCTATTTAAGTTTCCATAGGGGAGCTGAGTTTCTCAGTCCATCAGCCAGAGATCAGTTCCCTGGCTTGCTTGGGACGAGCAGCCCCCTCTTGTTTTCCTGATTCAAAAAAAAAAACACCCCAGAAATAGGAAATAGGCTGTGATTGTAACTCAGAAGCTTTGAGTGAGGGATATTTACAATACAGTGCCTGCAAAATTCTCTTGCCTGTGTCTCTTTGTTGTTATGGAAAGGTCGTAGCCTTGAGACTTTTACCTGAAGTTAAACTTGGCAAGAAAAGTGATTAACTCAAGTAATTATGTGGGAAACACCACGCAGGAATGGAGTTGGGAAGAGCTTGTTTAGCAGGGGCTCTGGTGCCTCGTGACACCTGGGTCCAGTTTAGGGCCACTGACGTAGCATTGACTCAGAGCCTGCCAGGGTCTGTCCTTCCTCCACTGTGAGATTTGGGCATTAGGAGAAACAGCTCATTCTTATCAGTAGTGCTGCTGCCAACTCCAAATTGTGCACTTCGAGTCGCTGTAATGCTTCCTAGAGCTCCTCTGCTCTCTGATGTTATCGAATTAGTGCGAATGAACATCAATATAGGAGTAGGCTACTGATGGGAGGAAGGAAGTCCAAGCTAATCGGCTCTGAAGCATCTCATGATAAGGCACCAAAATAGGCAGTAATTGTGTGCAGGGGGGAGTTGCAGAAGAAAATGAGAAGCTCCCAAGCAGGAAGCCACACAAACTGCAGAGAGCCTGCAGGAGAGTCCGAGTGTGTGCGAATGGCCAGGAGGAAATGCAGCCCCATTGTTTGTGCAGTGCTGCAGCCTGAGAACAGCTTCTAGGCATTAGCAGCACACAGATGGGGCTCAAAAACAATTCTGCTTTAGCCGAACTGCCTTCCCAAGAAGCACTTGTCTGTCCTCATAAAAACCACAGGGCTGACTCATCTAAATGCTTGCCGAATTTTTTTTTTTTACTTAAACCCCGAATCCTTTTAGACTCCTGAGCTTTTCCAAGCTGGAGGCAGCCAGAAGGTAATGTTTCATCGGGCAGTGCCAGATGGAGAAGCGACCCGAGCTGGCTGCACAAGAGTGCCTTAGACAGAAGAGGGTGCTGCGGGCTCGGCCAGCTCCCTGCCCCTCCAGCTAAGTGTCATAAGCCTCCGCAGGAACACAGAGTTCCCCAGCATTCAAGCAGCTTCGTTGGCTCCCAGACAATCTGGAAGAAAGCAAACCGGGCTGTCTGGCGTGGAGCTGTGCTCTGTCAGGGCAGCAGGCAGGCAGGGTGCCTTTTCCTTCCCTGCTGGTGCCCTCTCGTCCCTGCTGAGGTTTCCTGCTCCTGGAGGGAATGAGGAGCACGAGGCAGTGAGGAGGAGCAAGGTAGAGTGAATGCTTACAATTGAGCTCTGTGTTTAGAAAGCTCCCGTTGCTTGGCTTTCTGCTGTGTTGAAGCCTGTTGTGTTTGCTTTTGAAAGTGCTTTACTATAATGTGCAAATTCCTTTCCCTCCAGTGCCGGAGCGGGGTGGGACTGGGGGTGGCTGAAGGCCCCTTATGAAGGAGCTTCTGTGAGGTGACGTTACGCGGAGTGCCCCAGCGTGCTGGATTGTTGTGATGTTGTGCTGTGGCAAAAAAAATACCATACAGTAGTGTTCACACATCTCCAGGAAAGAAAATGCCCGTGGTGGAGATGGCCAGAGAAAGTTTTCTCACCACGAACAGCACTCGGGTAGCTGTCAGAAGCAAAACTTGAGCTGATGGTGGGTTCAGATACCACCTCCTCTTCCCTTTCATAGGAATAGAGCTGGTTCTTTAAAAATGAGTAATAGAGACCTGTGTCTGTGCTAACGATGGCACAGGTTGAGTAAGACACAGATCTCTTGGTGCGGCGTTTCATTTTGAGACCATTGCTTTGATTGTGGCAGGCAGATGACGGCCCTCTCAGGTCCAGGTGGGGCTGTGCAATGTTTGCTTTGACTTTTTTTCTTTTTCTTTTAGCTGTTATCGCCTTTAACAGCACTGGAAGGTACCTTGAGTAAATGTTTGCCTGCTGTCTCCGCTGTTGGCTTCAGGGTTCTGGGAAAAAGACTGCATTTCTTCCCTGCTGCACTTGGGAATTGCTTGCCCTGGCCCAGCCCAGTCTTTTCATGGGACTGTGCTTGTGAAACAGCCCCGAGCAGGGAGGCAGAGTGCTCCTGGATTTCTTGAAGTGGAGTTTCTCAGTGGTTCTCTGCTAGGATGTGGGATGATTGTGCTGGAACCTGGATCTCAGAACCAGCCAACGGCCCCAGTGGAGTCACCAGCAGTGCTTCTGTGTGTGCTTTCCCCTGCTCTTGAAGGTCACTGCTGCACTTTGCTCGCTTCCCTCAGGCTTTGTGGAGGTGCTGGGCTCAGTCCCCAGGCAGGACACGGGCCTGGCTTGGCAGGAGGACTGCAGGTGGGACTGGGGATGGGATTTGTATCTGTGTGGGCTTTACAAGGGGGGGGATCACCTTCCCTCCACCCTGCAGCGTCCTTCTCTCAGAGCCTCACCACACTGTGCTTAGTGCACATAATCTGAGAGCGTATTTCAAGTACTGGGATGTTTTAAGGATTGTGTGCCTAAAAATAATAGTATCAAACTGACAACAGTGGAAGGTCAAAGACTCAAATGGCTTAGAAGCTGTACCCTTAGGGCAGCATCTGAATAGGGAAAACTTGTGCGGAGGACAGAGACAGGAGCTCAGGAAGAGCGGCCTGAAATGGTGCTGTCACCCTGAAGTCCCTGCTTGCTGTTCTGGTTCCAGTCCTGCACAGAGGTGGAAGAGTTTGGGACCTCTTTCTCCTTTCTTCTCTATGGGTAATAAAAAACGGTCTTGAAGGCAAGATTGGTATCCGTCCAAAGCAGATCAGATGCCTGGGGAGAGGAGTTTGCTGTGCAGCCATTTCACCCTTCTCCCCCTGAAGTCCCTGCTGAAGGGTTCTCACCGTACACAATGCCAAGAACTGGCTGCAGCAGGTTTTGTTCGCAGCGCTACCCTCCGTTGGCAGCCCACACACAAGGTGCCCAGCATGGCTGCCCCCCCCCCCATCGTGCCTTTTCACATTCATACCCACCAGGGGCATCATTACTATTGTTTGTAACATCTCTTGGAAAAATGAGTCATGGGCATTTTGCCTGCCCTCAGCAGGGACACTCTGCCACATTAGCAGCAGCAACGCCCGCCCCCTGCTCTGCTGCCTCGCATACCAGCGGGCCCCTGCGTGCAAGGAGCTGGACTGGTGTTGCTGAGCTTGCTTGACGCTGCTGCTTTTCTGCCCGCCTAACCTGGGCCCCAGGGAGGGTTTTACTCCCTGCTTTGCATGCATAAGAGTTCAGCACGAGGTGCCGCTTTGCCCTTTTCCTGCAGGTTGTCTTCTCTCCTGTGCCTTGAGCTAGGATATTTAAGCCCAGGTTTCCTGCACTCATCTTTGGGCCGTGCTCCTTACCCAGCGTGTTGTCGTGGTGCCTAATGTTAGGTTTGGTCTCCTGCAGCAGGGATGGGGATGTTTCTTTACAGCTCTGCTTGGTGTGGAATCTCGCTGCAGGACTTGGGGCACGATAAAACAAAGCCATGTGGTCGCTGGAGGTTTGGGCAGTTTGTATTGCTCACACATGAGTGTTCATTACTCACCATAAGACCCAGGATGCCTGGGTCCTATTCCAGATTTTGCTTATTTCACCAGAAAAGTCATATGGGATCAGGTTTGCCCAAGGGCTTGTTTTGTTGCAAGGGCAAGAGCTCCACCAGTAAACTGAACTCACCTCCCTGTCCAGCCCTGATGCTGGCTGCTGCTTTTCGGATTTTGCCCTTATCTGCTGTTCTTCAGTCTCTCATCTTCAAAATAGGAGCAATATCTAATAGCCCCCTGGGGGTGGTGGCTGATGGAGCGATGCGATGTCCTCGGCTGAGCGGAGCAGCACTGCACACCGACCCGCTGTCTCTGCAGCTCTCCTGCTGCCTGCCAATCTGCTTCCCAAATAAATCTGTCTTTTCCGGGGACGCTCTCCTGTGCTCTCAGTTGGATGGGGCTCAGAGCAGAGTTAAGGAGGTGGTTCAAGCGGTGGCTTTGGTGAGCTGAGCTGGTAGCAGGGCCAGCGCCAGCTGGTGGGGCATCGTGCACAGCTTCCAGAGCCGGGCTGCCTTTTGTGCATTAGGATGTTATGAAACAAAGGGGCAGTGAGAGCACCCCAGCTCCCCACAGAGCATTGGAGGTGCTGGCTGCTCCCAGGGCCCCCACTTTGCCCCACGCAGGTGTCAGGGCACCGATGGGCAGCGCTGGTGGCGGGTACCAGCATCCGCTCCTTCAAAGGCTTTGTTCTCACTCGGAGCACAGCAGACCTTGTTGCACCCCTGCCTCCTCCCCGAAGTACAGTGTTTTGGAGCCCATCCCTTTATCGTAAATCAACAACAGAGCTAATATTTCATATCGAGGAAGTGAGATAATATCAGAGCCCAAGGTGGGCTCTGAAATGGGTGCGTGAGACGTGCGCTAGTTTGGGGGGAGAGGGAAAGGGGGGCTGCGGTAGGAACTCTTTATCTGAGAGGAAATTGTTTTATTTGAGGGGCTGAGAGCGCATGCGTGTGTGTCTGTGTTTGTGTAAGTCAGCCTTGCTGGGAGCGTGAGCGAGCTCCTGGTGCAGGATGGGATCACTGCCCAGATCTGTGTGGCACCAGGGCTGGGGATGGTCACTGCCAGCAGTACCCCCTCCCAGCTCTCAGCAGCCTGGGGCTGAGCTGCCTGCGCTGTGCTCAAGCTTTGCTGCTCCCCTGCAATGCGATTGTCCCTTTCTGAGGTGGTGGCAGGGGCTGAGGGTCAGCTGGCACCCAGGCAGCACCAAGGTGCACGTGGGCAGTGGGGAAAGACGCTCGGTGGCAGCTGGTCTGAGCACAGATCTCAGCGTCCTTTCAGCCCTCTGGCACAAAGGCTGCCATCCAGAAGGTGGGGGGGAGCAAAGGGGAGCAGGCTGTGCAAAACAGCTCTTCCAGCTCCTCTGGTTTATCTGGGAAGGTGCACAGACCCCTGAGGAAGGGGGCTCTGCTCTGTGCCTGGTGGCAGAGTATGGCAAAGCTGTTCCAAGCTGATTGAGTTTCTGCAGGGTGATGTCCCTGGCCCTCACCCCAGGCCCACCCTCAGCTCTGTGAGTGAGTCACTCCCTTCCCCAGCTCCTGGAGCAGCCCTTTGCTCTAAGGGTGTCCTGGAGAATGTCTTTCCTGCTCTGCCCATCTCCCACTGTGCTGGGGCAGGCCTGCAGGGCTCAGCCACGGACTGGGGACAATTCCCCAGGATTTCCATCCCCTCCCCAGTTTTGCATGGCGCTCAGATTTATTTTTACATAGGAAGGTGCTATGCAAACAGGTCCCCAGCCTGAGGTGCTGCACAGGCAGCAGAGCAGGGACCCAGGGCTGAGTTGTCCTTTCTCCAGGTACTGTGCTTTGCAGCAGACAGGCAGATGCCCTCTGTGCCGCGTGCTTGGGCAGCGATGGCTTTCTGAGGATGCTGTGGGCTTAAACAGAGATGCTACAAAGTGATCCCGTGTCTCCTGTGGGTTCAGAGGGATCAGCAGCAGCTATTCCCAACAGGGCAGTGGAACACGGCAGGGCAACGGCTGGGACAGCCCCGGTTCCCTCAGCAGCAGCACAGGAGCTTGGTGATGCAGAGAGGGGCTCAGCTCGCCTTGTTTGCATTGGTTTTTGCTCCCTGCTTGGATGGTGGTCCCGCTGCCCCTGCCCACACTGCACCCTGGCCTGGGTGGGTGCTTCAACACATCGTGCCTTTTTAGGAAGGGTGGCAAAGAGAGGGGGGTGGGAAGGGAACATGCCTGCCTCATTATTTAGCGTCCCACACACGGAGCCTGCCTGGCCCTCGGGAAACCTCCATCCACGGCGCGGCTGGGATCTGCAGCGAAAGCAAACAATGGGATCCCCAGAGACAACAATGCCCCATTGTCCTTTGAAGCCCTAACAATGAAACAATGGATCCCAGACCGCCTCGCCGGTTCCCAGGCACGCCCCCCGCGCTCCGCCCGCTGCCCGGTGCTGCCTGGCCTCGGGGCTTTGCGCCGTCCCCGAGGATCCCGCGGCCCCGTTCCCATCCCGCACCCAACCTCTCCCATCTGTCCCCTGTTTGTGGGGTGAGCCCCGGGATCCTGCAGCCTCCCAGCCCCTCGCCGGTTGTTCCTGAGAGCAGAAGGAAGCGGCTTCCAGCGGAGCTTTGATCCTCGGGGTTTCATCAGCGTTAGGGATGGAGCGATCCTGCGAGGTCCCGCCGTGCGAGCCCTGGAGAACAATGCGGCGTTGTTGTTCCTGGGGATGGCCTCTCGTCAGCTCTGAAGGTTTCCTGATACGTCCTCTGCTGGGGCAGAAGCCATCACGATGGCAGTGCCCACCCCAAACCCCCGAGCGCTGCATGGGAGGCAGAGCTGAGGATGGGGTGCAGGGTCCCATTTCCCTGCAGGAGCCCCGGTTCTTCTGCCCTGAGCCGCTCCAGGGCATCTCTGCCCTCTGTCTCTGCTTCCTGGCTGCATCCAGCCAGCCCCAAAGGAGCCGGGCCAGGCCTGCAGCCGCTCTGTGCTCCTGCAGAGCTGCTGGGAGCTGACTGGGAGCAGCGCTGCTCATCCCATAGCTGGCTCCCAAGGCACTCTAAGGTAGCTTTAACCACCAGGGCAGCCTGGCTAGGCTCGGGCATGGTGTGAACAAAGGCTGTGGCATGTGGTCACCATTGTGCATGGTGAGGTCTGCAATCATCCGCTAAGAGAGCAGAGCTGGGGTGACGTTCTGTCTGTGTTCCGTGCCTTTGCCACGTGTCAAAACCCCACTCTGAACCCAGTGCAGGGCAGGGGAACAACAGGACCCCCTTTTGCCCCAAGGCATCGCCGGGCTCAGCCTCCTCCCAGCTTTGGGATGGAGCTCTGAGCCCCCGCTCCTCCCGCTTACCTACCGGCAGCCAAACCCACCTGAATAGGTAATGAATGGAGGAGAGAAAAGAGCCCCGAGCACATTGTGCTTCCAATGGGCCGGGAACAATTGCTAAATACAAATCACACAGAGAAAAAGGAGAGAGAGAGAGACAAAAGAAAGAACCCCGGCACAAAGGAGAGGAATGAAATGGTAAGTAAAGTCAAACAAAAAGGAGCCGGGCTGAGACAAAAGGAGGGAACAATATCCCCGAGGCAATAGGCTCCTGAACAATGGGGACAGTGACAGCGGCACAAAGGCACACTGTTTGCAAGTAGACGTTATCTCACACAGCCACTGGCAGGCCTGGCCGTGGCGCTTCTATTTTCAGGGATGCTTTTGTGCTGCGCTGAACAATATTCCTTGCATGGCTGCAGATAGAGAGATGAGAGGGGGGCTCGTTCTTTTTTTTCTTTCTTTCTTTTTTTTTTTTTTCCTTTGCCTTCCCGGTGCCAGCTCTGTCATAAAAACAGGTTTGGCCCTTCTGAGAGCTGGGCAGGGCAGGCGGGCAGCGCAGACCTCACTGCAGGGCTGCTGGAGCGTCGCCTGGCAGCAATGAGCGTGGCTGCACGGCCGTGGTATGGTCAGCACCCCAGCCTCTCGGGGTGGGGTGTTGGATGGCTCCCATCCAACCCTTATCAGCCCCGTGTGTGCTTGTGAGCCTGAAGGCAGAACCGGGCAGACCAGAAGGATGGCTTTTCCTGGCTGCTGTTGCAACAGAACACTGGAGGTTGAAACACTGGGAGGAATGTGGGACTTCTAGCAGGCTGGGACGCTGCTGTGCCTGTCTCCAGCTCTGTGACCATGGAAGAGGCACCCAGCATGCGATGGCACTGCCTTGAGGGTCGGCCAAGGCTCTGCAGACATCCAGCCTGCAGGTCAGGACGGCCATCAGATGGCTTTTCCCAGCCTTTTCAGGAGGGTTTGTGGATTCTGGTGAATCCGGTCCCGCACTTTTGGTCCCGTTCTCTCATGCGAAACCCTTCTGCAGATGCTCCCAGGTTGTGCCCTTGGCCATGATGCTGGACCGGGGTCACAGCAGCATCCGTCAATGGCACAGGGCTGTCACTGCAGGGCAAAACACCCGACCTGCAGCACCCCATCTGATCAGCCACGGCGTGATGTCCCCCCTGAGAGCTGCTGCCATGCCAAAACAAACCGTGGGGATGTCACTGAGGTACCCCAAAGTGATTTATAGCAGGACAAGTCGGGGTGTTGCGAAGGCAGCGTCAGAGCGAGCTGATATCGGTGCTGATCTGACACCCAGCATTGCAGCTGGGCTCCGGCACTCGCTGCTGATATCCATCATGTTATCTCAGGGTACATCCTGTTGCTAAGTTTGGCTGCTTCCTCCGGTTAACAGCTGTCACTGCTGCGAGATACAGATGTTTAAACGTGTGTTTTGGGGATGGCACAGGGGGTGTGGTGGTGTTTGGTGGGAAGGGACCCCATGGCTGCAGAGCGAGCCCTTTGATGCTGCGGTGAGCAGAGCCGTGCCCTGCAGATCCCGATGGGATCGGCCTCACCGAGGTCTATGGGAGGGGGGGGGGGGGGGGGGAAACATTTGGGGCATTCAATCAAAGCAAAGCAACGGCGCCGCGCATTGAAATCGCTCTCGGAGGAAAACGGTTCCCTGATCCTGGCCGCCCCGTATCTGATTCTGTGGTCGTGTTTGTGCTGTGAGCGCTGCCTCGAGGCGCCGTGCTGCAGCGCTCTCTCGAAATTCAAGCCCTTTGCTGCGTCTTTGCTCACCGTCCGCCCCAGCAGTGGCGTGGCAGCGCTGCTCCTCTCCCAGCCCTGCTTCTTCCCGACGCAGTTCTGCGAAGTCCGAGCTCTCTGCTGCAATTAGCCGGTGCTTAAGCCCTCGCTAACCCTTAACGTGCCGATCACAATCGTAACGATTAGTAAGAGCGCTCCGCGCATCCTGCAGTGCCGCACATCTAAAGATTACACTCGGTAATTAATTAAGCCCGATCCCCCCCTCCCCGCTTCCCTCAGCGAGGAGAAAAAATTGCTGAGAGTCTCTTAAGAAAGGACATAAAGGCAGGGAAACCCGGCACCGACGCAAGACAAATGGGGATTTTGAAGACAATCCGGGCCGGGCCCATGTGACCCGAGAGTGGACGAGGCAGGAGAAAGGATAAAAATGCCAAGCACAGAGCGGGGACAGAAAACAACCGCCAGCTTCAAAACCCGGGGAAAGAAAAGCTCCAAGATGAAGGGAGTGACAAAGCATCAAAGGGACGAGAAACCAAAGGCGTTGGAACAAAGGACAAGCTGGAACAAAGGACCAAAGAGAGGAGAACAAAAGCACAAAATAGAAAACAAAGAGGGGGGGGACAAGAAAAAAACCCCTCTGTCGCTGTGCTGGAGGGTCCGGCCGGTGGGCGGTGGGTGGCACAAGCACAGCCGTGCTCCTACTGGAGCCCAACCGGGAGCGAAGGGCCCCGAGCCCACGGCTGCCTTTGAACCACAGCCGACGGCTTCGGCCCCCAGCGCCGCGTCCCGGGTGGCAGCAGGGAGCCCGGGGACGTGGCTGTGCCACCGCGCTGCCCCCAGCCCTGCCTTCCCGCTGGGTGGTCCAGGCACCCCCTCCCACCCCCTGCGGCTCTGCGGTGCGGCCTGCTCAGCGTCACCCCGCGCTGCCCCAGCCCAGCTTCGGGCTGCCAGGATGGCTGTGTGCTCCCCACCCCACGGCCTTCCCCCAGGAGGGCAGCAGCAGGCTGTGTGTGTGTGGCTTGCTGTGGCCAAGGGGCTGGTTGTGCTTTGGGTGGGGACAAACAGAGGTGTTCAGGTTGGGAACAGAGTGGCAGAGATGCGTCGTGTTTTTGCTCTCCCCATCGATTCCCAGTTTGGAGCTGGAGTTCTGTCGGTGCTTGGAGGGATGCGATGGGTACCCAGGGTTGGGCGGATGGTGATGGTCACAGCACCCAGAGGTGGTGGTGATGGGTGGGGGTGGTGATGGGCAGGAGCCTCTCCAGGGCCCAGGGTGCTCAGAGCTGCACTCTGTCCTCCTGCCTGCGGTGCTTTGGCTGCTTATAGCTGCAATGCATTTGGAAGCATTGGGGGCCCCCTGTGTCTTTCAACAATGCCAATGTGACAGGGTTTTGGGACACCCCAACCCTGGGATGCTGTCTGTGCTTTGGCCCTTTGCCCTGGGTGCCTCTCTGCTCCTGTGTGGGCAAATGCTAGCAAAAGTCACCTGTGGTCAGGGTCTGCACTGGGAGGGGTGGTCCAGGGCACAGTGAGAGCCAGGATTTTAGCTGGCACCTTGTGCATGCCGGCCTGGAGACAGCCTTGACCTTCCTTCTGCTCAGCTCTTTCTGCTCGTGCACTGGCTGAGGTTCACCTGTGCCTTCAGCCCTTTGCCCCCTGCCAGCTCTGCTTTTCTGCAGAACCACAATTTGCTCAATTTTACTTTGGTGTTTTTTTGGTTGTTTCTTTTTCTGTTGAGCTCTCTCTGAATGCTGGTGGAGCTGCTCTCCCTGCAGAGCCATCCCAGAGCATCTTGGTTTTATTACAGCCAGATTAGAGCCTGTAAGGCTGCGGGCAGACTCCCTGCAGGAGCAGAGCAGTGCCTGTGCCGGGGAGGAAGGCAGCATGGAGCTCCAGCACCTCGGGGGAATGGGGTTGGGGGGGGGGGGGACAATCAGCAGGTTGATTCCTGCAGCTCTGCTCAGAGCCTGTGCTGTGATGAGCAGGGGACACGCTGCGGACGTGGGGGGCTTTGGGCACCTCTGTCACAGCAGTCTTCCCCCAGTGCCTACATTGGACTCGATGATCCTGATGGGTCCCTGGGTCCCTTCCTAGTTGGGATATTGGATGTTTTTGTGATGCTGTGTTCCCACTCTCAGCCCCACACCCGGACGCCCTGGCTGCAGGGGACCCTTGGTGTGCCACGTCCCAATGGCCCTCAAGATGCGAATGCAAAGGGGGTGAAGTGAGGACAGCCCTGGAGCTGCCGCTCAGTTTCAAGAGAGTTTGAGCTTCTCCATCAGCGCTGTCATATCAGCTCGGCCCCAATGGGCTGCAGATGTCTGTCTGTCTGTCTGCCCGTGTGTGTGTGCACACCGACACAGTGCAAGCCCACCTTACATGTGCCCCCCTTGGCTGCATGAGGGACTTTTGGGGCAGTGGTTTGGGTCCCGCTGAGGGCAGTGGCAGCAATGTTGCCTGGGTTCCTGTATGGATGGGGAACTGTGTGGTTCACTCCCTGCTCTCAATGGCTTTGCAGCTTTCCCAGGCTGGTGAGGAGCAAAGCACATGCCCAATCCCAAACAATGGGTCCACTTCCGTGCAGGAAGCAAGGTCGGATTTGTTCTCCCTGCTTTGCCCCCTCTGGCCAGTTATAAAGGGGCCAAGCCATTGTCTGAACCATTTCCATGACTCAGGCAACAGCATCCTGAGATCTGGAGGCTGGGACTTGCAGCCAGCACAAAGCTGGAGGCATTGCTCCTGTGGCTGGAGGCCCCGCAGGCTGCATGGAGGGGTGGGGGGGCTTGGGAAAAGGAAGGCGAGTGCTGGCTGTGCCTTTCCCCTCCATGCCCCTTGCACTGGAGGCAGCGAGATCTTTGCCCCCCACCAGCTTTCCTGGTCCCTCCACCCATTGTCCCAGCTTCCTTCTGCTGAGGAAAGCAGAACGCTGCAGGGGGAACCACAGGCATGGAGCTGCCCTGGTTGTGAGCCTGGATGTGGCCAGGTGGGGAGAGATGGAGCTACAGAAGCACCACGTGAGCCCCTCTGGAGGGGTGAGGACCATCTCTGCACCATCGCATCCACCTGATGCCCGTGGTCCTGAGGATGCCATGTGGGTCTTAGGATCCTTGTGATGCTCCATGTGTCCTAGGGGTTGGTCTGTGGATCTTGGGATGCTTTGTGGATACTGGGGCTGCTCCATGGGTCCCGGGGATGTTTTGTGGATCCCAGTGATGCTCTGTGGCTGTTGGTGATGTTCTGTGTGTGCTGGCAGTGCCCTGCAGAAGGTGGAGAGAAGGTGCAGGTGCACCCGGTGTTGCTTGAAGGAGGATGTGACAAGGAGCAGAGCTGGGCTGAGGAGAAGGTCTGTGTGTGGTGACAGCCCCAGCTGGGCCACCTCAGCCCAGCACCCATCTGGGGGTGATGCCTGAGCCAGGGAGCTGCAATGGGCACCCAGTGGAGAAGCCACCGGGGCCACCACGACCACCGCCAGGAAGGAACGGAAAGTGAAAGTCCGTGGCCGCTCCTCCGGGCTGGCTGTTGCCATGGCGACCCGAACAAAGCCTCTTCTCCCTCTTTTGGGTTTAATTGTGTGGGTCCTCAGCCCCTTTGTTAATTGTTTCCCCTTCTGGTTCGCGGGATGCACCTCTGCCTGCTGAGCTGCTGTGGGGTCTGTGGGGCGGCCGGGGGCCATTCCTGCTATGGGACAGGATGGGGGGCTTTGGGAGGGTCGGGGGGCAGCGGATGGGGGAGCTGCTTTTGTATCCCACCCTGCTGCAGGTCTGCAGCTCACTGCACAGCTCCACGTGCATTGCAGGGCTCAGTTTCTCCATCTGTAATACGGGAACGTAGGAGGATGCAGAAGCTCTTTGACATGCGGGGTTCTACTTTTGCTTCCAGACGCTCCCGTGCTTTGTGTTTAATGTTCTGGGTTGATGCCAGGAGCTCTCCCAGGTCACTCCTGACCTCACTTTTCCCTCTGCGTTGTGCTCACAGTGAAGCTGCAGCTCAGCACATTTCTTTCCTCCTTTCCCTGCAACGGTGATGGAGAGGTTTCCCATGGTGAGGGGTGGTCATGGGATGTTGGGGGTCCAATCCCCCCCCCGGAAAGCCCATTTTCCAGTTGCATGGAGTGGGAGGAAGTCCCCGGAGCTGCGGTGTCATGCTCCTGGGGCTGGATGAAAACAAAGCTTGAAAACAAAAAAGAAATTCCCATGGAAGAAAACGATGGTGTGGGGGGAGGAAGTGGCTTCGAGTCAATGGGAATTTTCCCTGTTGGCAAAACGTAAACAGTCCTCCTTGGATGTTGACATAACATTTTAAAGATCTCATTCTGCAAAGCAGAGCGTTTGTCAACACGTGTGTGCCCCAACCAGCCCTGCGCTCCCAGCGTAGCCGCGACCCTCCGCCTTTCATTCCTGGCGGTGGGACGCGGGGTGCGGGCAGGGGTCTCCCAAACTCTGCCCAAGTCCTTGGGGGGTTCCTCCGCCCCCCACCGCCACGAGTCCGGGACGGAGCAGAAGCGGCGTCCCGCGTGGGTCCCCCGTCGGGGCAAAGCAGGGGGTCCCGAGGGGAGGGGACGGGGCAGAGGGGCCGCCCCTCAGCCGGCTGCTGGTTTGCTGGGCCCTCCTCCTCCACCTCCTCCTCCTCCTCCCCTCCTCCCCGCTCCCTCTCTCCGCCCGGCGCCGGGGCAGCTCCCAGCGGAGGCGCCGGGGACATGGAGCGGACCTGAGCCGTGCGAGAGGCGGCGGAGCCCGCACCGGGAGCGGCACCGGAGTGGGACCGGGAGCGGGACCCGGGCGCAGCGCTGCAGCGCGGCGGAGCCGTGAGTGCGGGCGGAACAGGGAGCGCGGCAGAGGCACGGCCATGTGGGGCACTGCGTGGGGGGAGAGGAGAGGGGAGGGCACGGACGCGGCTCTGGGGGCGCTGAGCACCGTCCCGGGTCGTGGTGCCCCCAACCCCGGCTGTGCGGCCGCATGGCAGAACCCCGCCACCCCTTTGCTTAAACGAAATGGGAAAGGGGGAAAGCGGAGCTCCGCGTCCTTCCCCGCGCGGCCCCAGTCCTGTTACAAACTTATGGGGCTGCGAACTCCTCCGAGAGCAGCGCCGGGGAGAGCGAGAGCGCGGCAGGGTAGGGGTTAATCCGCGGCACCCTCCCCCCTCCGCTTCGTGTTCAGTGTGATCCCAATGCAGCCCCTTCCCCAGGACCCCCAGTGGGACGCGTCCCAGCTCCTGTCCGTGCCGTGCGCTCTGTTTTAGGGGCAGCGGGTGTCGGGCTGGCAGCCCCGCCGACGCAGGCGGACGCATTGCACGGCCAGACAGACACCATGTGCCGGCACACACCGCGCACAGCCGGCCTCGGCCACACACGGGGCGTGCGGGGCTGCGTGCGGCTGTGTGGGGCTTCGCAGCTCGGAGGGGTGCAGGGCTGGGGTCCCCATCCTTTGGGTCCCCATCCTTTGGGACCCCGTCCTTTGGGACCCCGTCCCTTCTCCCCCGGGGGATGGATGTGCTGTTGCTGCCTTGTTGGATGGCAGAGGCAATTTACCCGTGTGTATTATCTCTCCAACCCCTCTTACATCCCTGCAGCGCGTCGGGATACCGGCACAAAACACGGGCAGGAAAACTTGCTGGCAGCACCGCGCTGCTGTCTGTCCATCCAACAAAGTGCTCCAACAGTGCAGCAGCGGCGCTGCCACGGGGCACAGCCGGGGTCAGCACAGAGCTGTCTGCTGTCTGAGCCCAAATTACGGCTGATCCGTGTCACTGCATCCCGCAGCCACGTGTTTTGGGGTGGTTCAGGGCAGATTTGGGTCGCTGAGAGGGATCCTGGGGGTCCTACACTGCTGTGATGTGGGGGGGTTTCCATCTGGTGTCACCCCTCGGCTCAGGGATGCGTGTGGTGGGAGCCGGAGGGCAGCTCACACAAAGTTAGTGATGGGAGAGAGGAACCCAGAGCTGTGTCACCCTGAGCTGCAGCTGAGCGGTTGTGAAATGCACAAACAGATGAAAAGCTCTGCTCCTTTCCACCCCAACCTGATTGCCAGTGCTGGACGTGGGGTTGCTCTGGGAAAAATGTCAATCTGTGGCTGCACAGCGCTCAAAGCCGCTCCGTCTCGCGAGGTATTTCCATGGAAATACACCCTGCTTCCAAAGCAGATCTGGAGTAATAGGTTTTAGGAGTGAAAAAGGACCATTAGCTCAGCTAATGTTATTTTCTCCGTGGCGCAGACCAGATCATATCGCTCAGTTACTCCCCTATTGAGCCAATAACCCGCGTTGGTAATCCGCGCAATTTCCTTTTAGTTCAATTGAGTTTTGCACAGAATCCATTCTGTTGACACTGATGCAGCACGGGGTCGATTTTTTTTTTCTTTTTTCTCCTTTGAAAGGCTGCGATTTCGGGGCCGTCGCATGAAAAACAGCCGCTGTCCTTTGGTGGAGGTGGGCAGGTCGGCTTGGCGGCTGCCCCGTTTTTTAGCAGCTCTCATTGCACTGCCAGCCCGTCGCCCCCCAGGAGCTCAGCACCCACCGAGCAGCACCATTAGGTAGGAGCAGAGACCACGAACTTTACAAGTAGATCCCTTTTCCTTCTCCTTGAAGTACATTCGCTGCTCTGGGAGCTTTTTGGTTGGAGCTGTTGGGTGCGCAAAGCACTGCGCATCGCGGCGAGCTTTCCCTGCTGCTGCTTTTGACTCCCAAATCGCAGACCCTGCACAGTCCTCAGAGCTGAGTTTGTTCCAGAGGGTTGAAGTGCCCAGGAGGGGGGAATAACTGAGCTTTTTGAACCCCCCCGATTCTCATGGGGAGCTGCACCCTAGCAGTGAGATGGAGCAGCTCGTAAACTTTGCTATTTGCTGGAGAGGATTTAACCCCGTCCATGGGGTGCTGAGGATGGGCTTTTCCCTCCATGCAGGGCACGCAGCAGAAGCAGCACAGTAAATCTTTCCTTTCAGCACATTTATTTTTACATTTGCTACTTGCTGGAGGGGTTTGCTGCTTGTTGCCTTCCTGGAACCGACGCTGGGCTGGTTTGCTGTCACAGAGGTTGGGGATGGGGGCATCGGTGGCCAACAGTGTGGGTTGCGCTGAGGTGAGTGCTTGGGGATGATGGGGGCTCGGTGCCATGGGGCAGGGATGGCTTTGGGGTCTGGAGTTTGCTGCTGAGCACGTGGGGTGGCTCAGAGCAACCCCGTTGGTGAGGGCGGTCTGTGGGGTGCAGGACGTGGGGTGCTTGGATGGCCATGGAGCCGAGGCAGCTCGGCGATCCCTTGCAACAAAACCCAACAAACTCGGAAGGATTTTGATGCAGTTTGGCTCTGCTCTTGGCTGTCCCTCCCCACGGACCCAGGGCACGCCACCCGATGTGCGCCCAGCTTTGTCTATCCGGCACCATGCTGCACTCCCGCTTGCTCAGCCCCATCCCATTGTGAACACTTAGGGTTGGAGCTGCTTTGTGCGTGTGATTGCAGAGCAGAAAAGCCTTTCTCACCAGATGGACAGCCTTCAACGCGCATCACTACAGCTCTGCTCTGCTTTTACACCCCAAGCGCTCCGCTGTGCTGCTAAAATGCATCACGTTTATTTTCCTACAAACTGTGTATTGAAAGCAAAACAAACCCCCACTCCTGGGCAGGGCAGTCACTCCCTACAGCTCTGGACAACAGCATGGGGAAAACCCATTGGACTCTTTTGTTCTGTTCTGGTTTGGCTGTGTGCTGAGCGCAGCATCACTGCGAAGTGTTGGTGAAATTTGTTTGTTCTCTGCTAGAAAACAGCAGTGTGAGCTGCCTCTTTCTGTGCATCCAGCAGCAGCTGCGCCTGGCCGTGGTCTGATGGGGACTCAGCCCTGGGGGTCTGCAGCCCCGTGGTGTCCCTACAGCTCTGGGACATCCCCAGCTCTGCTGTTGGTTTCTCACCAGCTTTGGAGGTTTGGGTCTCATTGTGCTGCGTGGAGGAGGGGGGAGGGGGAAGATTTGGGCTGCTTCAAAAGTTTGCCGCGATGCATCACCCCATTTCCACCCAGTTTTTTGCACAGCACAAAACAGACAAAAGGGAAATAAATTAGGGCGGCCTGTGACAGTGCTGCTGGGAAAGCGGTCGGTGCCTTCCCCCCGTCCTGTGCCTTTTGGAGAATATTTCAGAGCCAAACCCTCTCCCTCGGGCTGTGCCCTATGCTCAGCATGGGGCTCCCTCAGCCCGGCCGCTCCCAGCAGGAGGAGCGATGGCAAAGGCACCGACTTTTGGAAATGGTTCTGCAGTTGGAAGCTCTCCCTTCCCCCCTCTCTTCTACCACCCCACCTGCTCCAGGGCCATATGTCCAATGCTGGATGTGCTCCAGTCTCAAACAAGGGCACTTGGTGTGGCCGGTGCTGTCGCTTTGGCACTGGGGAGATGCAGGGGGCACTGCTGGTTGGGGTTGAGGCTGCTGGGATGGGTCAGGGAGAAAAGGAACGGGGGGAAATGCAGCGGCCAAATGGGATCCCACAAAGCACTGATGCGAGTCCTGAGCACGTGCTGGAAGTGGAGCTCAGCCCCACCACGCCAGCTGCCTCATCACAGAGGAACAAGGTAATGGGGCTCGTCCTTCCAGCAGCATTTTGGGTGGCCCTGGCTGAGATCTGATGTTCTGAGGCATTGTTTCTTCATTCTGGCTGGTGAAGGGGGCTGACGGCAGTTGGTTGTCTGCTGGGAGGAGATGTATGGCGAAGAGAATTCAAAGGGTGTGGGGTAGCAGAGGGGTATTGGGTCCTCTTTGCCCTTGAGAAATGGAGTTACTGAGGGCTGGGCTGGAGTCTGGAAAGAAGCAAAGGGGTAGAAACGGGCAGAGATACCTGCAGGCATTGCCAGCACTGCACAACAGCGGTGCTGTTCCCTGGCATGGAGAGGGTCAGCCTGGACACATTCCATGTTTAATGAGCAATTACCTGCCCTGGGCTGTCACCTTCTGCTGCTGTTTGGGTGCCCCGTGGGTGCAGCATGCAGCTCTCTGTGCTCTTCCTCTCTTGTATGGGAGCGTTGGTAGCCTTGTTCTGTGAAAGCACAGAAAAAGTGAAGGTGTGGGTGATGGGTTGGGCTGCATGGACACGGCTGGGGGGCCCCAAGCAGTTCCACTGGGCAACCCCCATCCCTGCTGCACTGCCCCATTGCCTGTGGGGTGCATTGAGCCTGCTGTGCCGCGTGCTGTGTGCGGTTAGCAGCACTCATCCTTCCCATAAAGTGGTCCCAGAGAAGAGGAACAGCTCAGGGAGAGGAAAGAATGGGACCAAGGGCTGGAAGGAGGCTGGCGAGGTGCTGGATGCGCAGCTGGACGATGGGGACACGGTGGGGACGTGAGGCTGAAGAAAAGGGGGAGCAAAGCCAAATGCAGAGCTGGGGCAAAGCCTGCAGGGATGGAGCGTGTGTGCAAGGGTGTGCGCGCGTGTCTGTGGAGGTGTGAGCTGGGGGCTGCGCAGGGGCAGGACCTCCTGCAGCCCCTCTCCACCTGTCCCCATGGAGCCCGGGGCAGGGAAGGGCTCGGCCAGTCCCTGCCCTCCGGTTGGGGAATGCCAGAGCCCGGCTTATCTTTTGTCTGGAACAATAGAGGGCTCGGCCCCATTGTTCTACCTTGCACGCCCAGCCGGAAAGCGAGTCCCCTGGGGCAGGGGCTGCACGGAGCCGCCTGTGAGGCTGCTCTGCGTGGGGCTTTGCTGGCAGAGAGGACACGAACCCGGACATGGACATCCCCAGCCCCTGGGGCTCTGCAGGTGAATTCCCCAGTGGATGAGGCTCTGGAGCTTTCCTGCTCACCTTTCTTGCTGTGCATGATACAGGCGCTGGGGAGGGGACTTCGGGAGGGTTTGTGGGAGGGGGTCCCAGGGGCACTTTGTGCCTGTGCAGCTTTGAGACCCCTCTGTACCCCCACAGGCTGCAGCGTAGGCAGAAAGAGGGCAATGTTTGCCTTTCCTGGGGGCTCTTGGGCTGTGGTCTGTGTGTCCACCTGCAGCATCTGCTCTTGGGCTTCCTCTGCCCAGCTCTTCTTGCTGTGTTGCACCAGGTTTGTGGGTCCATCCTGGGAACTGAGCTGGGGAAAGCGTGCTTTTGCAGGGGAAGGTTGCTTGGTGCTGGTTATGGGATGGTGGCTCTCCCAGGTGCAGCCACCAGGTGGGCAGAGCCCAGAGGAGCCCACGGCAGGCTCATGCACCCCTATGGCAAAAAGCAGCGTGCAAAGCAGCAGGGATTGCAAATGCTTGTGCACAGAGCAACTGTGCTTTCCCTCAGCCCTGCTCAGCCACGCAGGAGCCAGCTGGGCACGTAAAGCCCTTCGCTGCAGGGGGATTGGGGACCTGAGGGGATGTGGGGACACAGAGGGGGACAGGTGCCACTGTGGCTGCTTGGGCACAAAGAGCCCCTTGTGTGCTGCAGGACATGGGGGTGGTCAGGGGCAATCGGACACCCCATGGCAGCAGGGAGGGCTGTCTGCAGCTTGCTGGAGAGTCTGCGCCCCTTGTGCAATGAAAATAATCCTGGCGGGCCAGTAGGAGCTTGTCCCCACATCTCTCTGCATGGTTTTCATGGTCTGTGATCTCCTCTGAAATGAGCAGGGGAGGGAAAGAGGTGAACCTGATTGTGTGCGGTGGTCGGGGGTGTGATGTGGTGTCGTTGCTCAGAGGGGTCTGTCCCATAAACAGTCCCAGCACTGGGCTTGGGGTGACCTCCCTGTGCTGGGAGGGACTCTGCTGGAGGGGTACAGGGCAATGAGGAACGAGCTCCTCACTGAGTTCTTAGCACAGGATCTCAGATCTGCCCCATAAATCAGTAGGAAGGGAGCTTGCGGTGATAAGGGAGAGAAATCCAGCTGAGAGTGTTTTCCTTGGGGATCTCCATCCCGACCCACCTGGCTGTGATTGCTGAGATCCAGGTTCCCTCTGCTTTCCAAAGGAAGCTGCCCGTGGTGCCATCAGCTCCTGTCACACCAGCAAAAATCTGTTGTCGAAATGTCAAATGGCCCCAGCAGCTGGGAGGTGGCCGTCACCCCTTTCCCAAGCCCCCCTGGCAGCTGGAGGAGGTGGAGTTCCCCCGGTTCCCTTGAGTTCCATTGATAGAGCCTTTGTGCCCCTGTGGCCAAGCAGCAGTTTGGGTGCATGGGGCTGTTTGCTGCTGTTACAAACCCATACAAGGTGAAGCTGATGGTTTCTGGGGCGATGTGGGTTTCGGAGAGCGGAGCTGGCACGGGCGGAAGCGCGCGGCCGTGGGGTTTGGGGTTTGGTGTTGTCTTCAAGGGGCCCTGAGCTGCTTTGGGTACATGTATGTGAGCCTGGAAACACCAGAATACCATCGGATGGGAGCCCCAAAGAGGAGACCCCAAAGAGAAGCCGCCCCAAGAGAGAGGAGCTCCCAGAGAGAAGCTCCCCGGATAGGAGCCCCCGAAGTTGAGTCCCCTAAAAAAGAGATCCTGAAGAGAAGCCCCCAAAATTGAGGCCTCAAAGAGGAGCTCCCAAAGAAGAAACCCCAATGAGGAGACCTCAAAGAAGAACCCCTCAAAGTTGAGTACCCTCCAGAAAGGAGACCTCCGAAGAGGAGTTCCCCCAAAGAAGAGCCCCCAGAGAGAAACCCCCAAAGAACTCCCAAAGTTGAGTCTCCCAAAGAGGAGCTCCCCAAAAAATCTCAAAGCTTGGGGGGCAACTGGAAAAAAGTGCCACTGATGGAAGGTGTAGAATGGCACGAGGTGCTCAGCAAGGGCTGGGAGAGGGAGGTTCGTGCTTTGGGAAGTGTTTTGCTCCATCCCATCCTTTAGTCCCCAAGTGCTTGGGCTGAGCCTGGCTGAGCTGAGCTCCTTCTTGTTGAGGAGCGGGAGAGGAAAGGGGTCAAATGTCTTCGCCCCTCCGTCATGCGATTGGAAAGTATTGTTTGTGAGCAAACTCTGCCTGGAAACGCTGAGTGAGTGAAACAGCACCAAACCTGCACCCAGATTGGCCTCTGCGATAAACCCGAGGGCTGCTTTGGGGTGAGGAGAAGGCAGAAACTGCAACAAAGGGGACAGAGACGGAGCTCCGTGTGCTCCGGCATCGCCGTGCCGGGTGAGTCGTCCCCGTCCTCATCTCCGTTATGGGAAAGGTTTCCTTTATTTGCTCTTCCTTTGCAAATCGATTGCATTACAAGGGGCAGAGGGTGGGCAGCTGAGCGCTCTGTGGACGGCTGGGGGGAGGGTGGAGGAGCCCAGAGGGCTCCAGGGTCAGGGAAGGGCCCTGAGGACCCCTTGAGGTCCTGATCCGACCACCCCTGGGTGCTCAGCACCTGCAGAACCTTCTGGGCCTTGTGGCCGTTCCCCTCTACCACCCATCCAAAGCCTTCCACGAATGACAAGATTTGCATCAAAAAGTATTTAAAAGAGGAAAAGAGGCGCAGTGGGAAGGGGGACTTGGAAAATATTACAGCTGTGGGGGCTTGCTCTTTTTGCTGTGGTATTTAGAGACCTGCAGGGGTGAAAAAACTCTTGAAGACGTGCAAAGGAGAACGCTTTGAGTGGCCGGCGTGCAAAGCAATGCTGTGCATGGCTGCACGGCTTCCTGCCGCGCTGTGCAGAGCGGGTGAGGAGTCGGGGGGATGCTCAGTGCTGTTTGCTCCCTGCCCAGCACATGGGAACAGGGAGTCACCCAACCCTGGTGTCGCCTTGTCCCCGTGCTGCCCATGTCCCTGCTGTGTCCTGGTTCCCAGCTGGGTGCTTCCAGACCCTTCTCTAAAGACGTTTCCAAATGCAACCTGGGCAGTGAAGCCATCCGGCTGCAGAGCTGGCGGTGCGCAGCGCTTTCCCCTTAGTGATACCAAAAGGGAAAGGGAAAAAAACAACAACCAAAAGAAAAAAAAGAAAGAAATCCTGGCAGGTAACCTCACCCCGAGGCTGGGAAGGGGGAAGGACCACATCTCCCATTGCCTGGGTCCACTCCCTGTGCCCGTTCCTCGGTGGGTCTTCAATAATGCCAACGTGCTGATGAGATCGTTCCCCACCCAATAAATCCCGTGGGCAGGAAGGTCCACCTGATGGTCATTTTGATTTTTCCCCTAATTAAAGCATCCTGTTGCTCGTCCCATCAAAGAAACCCATGCTGGAACCATTGCTGTGGACCTGCATCAGCTGATGCCCTGGGAAGGCTCTTGGTGTTACGTTGGGTTATTTGTTTGGCTCCTGTGCTGCTGCCGGGCGCGTAGTGCATGTGTTACATCTTTGGGGTGAATATGGGTACATTGGATGTGATTTAATGCCTCCAGGGCTGTGCTGTGAGGCTCATTGCCCCCATCTGGATGTGGGGTGCTGGCAGCAGGGAGAGGTCCCGGCTGAGCCCCTGTGCTGGAGAGGGGGGAGGCAGGAAGGCGCCTCGTGGCGGTGATGTGGCCCTCTGCCATCTTGTATGAAACCAGAGCAGCGTGGTAAGGAGCAGCTTAGGAAGCCCTGTGAGAGCAGAATTCACAACCAGCTGGAAATTGTGAGTAAAAAGGGCCACCAAGAACCCGGGGATGTGATGTGGTTGAGACCTCTGCAGGCTGTGCCAGAGGGACCCATGTGCCAGGGATGGCAGCACACGGCGTTCACCTCTCATTGTTATCATGGGGGGCTTTGCTGTCCCGTCCTCACACTGAGCATCCCGCAGCACCACTCTGCTTCTCCAGGACGTCCTCTTGCTTTAGGGTTAAAGCTTCCACGGGCTGTGCAGCAACAGGAGCTGTGCAGCAACAGGAGCCACGCGTTTCTACGCTCCACTTGAGCGATGCAGAATTGCTGCTCCACCCCACCGAGAGCCCCAGCCTGGCAGTGCTGGAGAGCTGAGCACGGCCTCTAGAAGCAAAGGGGGAATCCTCCTCCCTGTGAGATATGGGTCCCAGGCTTGACTAGACTGGGAGTGGAGGGGATGTGGGCGGCAGCAGGTGCTGGGGTGGCACATGGAGGGGCGACCTCCCCTGCGTGCCCATTGCCAGGAGTTTCCATGATGCCAATTCTGTCACCTTGGTGTCACCGCTGCGCTCTGAGCCCACAGGGACGTTTCCGGAGGCCGTCACCCCCCCAGTCAGAGCCACGGGGAGCCTTTGGGGAACAGACAAAGAGCGCCGTGTTCCGTGTGGGCACTGGGAAATCCCAGCTCTCGTTGGAGCTGCGGTTTTGCCCGCGAGCCCCCAAAGTTCTGCCGAAATGAACCGAGAGCAATGCTTTCCAAATCTCTCCCTTTTCGGCACTGATGTTGCAGCTTTTCAGCAACGCCAGTGCTTGGCAGCATGCTGGGAAGGCAGAGGTTGGGGCTTTCTGCAGGTGAGGTGTTGCAGAGGATGTGCAAAGCGTCGGCTCGCCCCAGCACTGAGCGTTTCCGCTGCGGCTCTGCCTGGCTTGGCGGGGACACGTGGAGCTGTGGCTGCCACGAGGTGATGGCAGCTCTGCAGCAGGATGGCTTCAGCCATCCGTGGCTTCTGGGTGACTTCAGTATCCCGACATCCAGGTGTATCTTGGGCTTAAAACCTGCTTTTTCATGGTCCTACACTGGGCGTTTCTGGGCATGAATCCTCAGCTGTTGGGTGTTTGTGAATGGCTCTGTGCAGGAGCCCCGCTGCTGATTCCTGCTTGGCCGGGAGCCACACGGGCTGCACTTCCAGCTCTGCTGCATCCCCAAAGGTCACCGTTTCCTCCTGCTAGTGACAGCACGGCGCTGGGGACAGCAGATATGCCTTAGTGTGGAGTGCCAGAGGTTGGCTGCAATCCCTCGCGAGCTCAAAAAGGTGAGACTTGACCCCATGACCCTCTATTTTTACGCACACCAGAGCCCCGATCCCAGTGTAGGAAGTGCTGCCCTCTCCCTGCCATGCACCCCGCTGTCCCTGCGTCCCCATGGGATGGCAACCTCGTGAAGTTCCCAGCTGTGTCCCTCACCTCAGCCACCCCCCCAGGCCCGCAGTGGCCGTGGCAGGAGGAAACCATCCCTCCTTTTATGTGCGAAGGCACGCTGGGCGGAAACGCTTGGAAAGGGCCCCGAAAGGACATTCCAAGTCTGGCAGGAAAGCAGTCCTCTCGTCTGGCAGGAGACGGGCTATTGTCTGTGCCGGTGACCGGAGGGATTCCTTGAGCCCTGCTTGGAAGGAGAGAACCTGTGTGTGGTTTATTTTTCCCCCTGCTCTCTCTCCTGGGGGTGCTCGCAGCTCGTGCCTGCGGTGCTTTCCCGCTGCTCTGTGCTGTGTGGTGTTTTCCCCTGTTGGATTTTGTGTTTGGCTACGTTTGGTGCTTTTCCCCTGGCTTGCTGCGTGTGTGGGGAGGTGGAAGGGAATCTATGAACTGATATTTTTCTGTGTGGAAAGAGGAAAAGAAAAAAGCCGACGGCCTCTCGGCTCCGCTGGTGCATTTGGTGATGGGCAGATGGAGCTGATCCTAAAAGCCAGGCAATCCAACTCACCCCATCAGCTGCTGGGATGCTCTCCCGTGTCCCATCCCTCAGTGCTGCCATCCCATGGGGTGGAATTGCACTGGACTGAGGAGCAGGAACCCTCAGTTCTGAGCCTGGTGCAGCCTGCAGCACATCTCTGCTGGCTTTTTTCCCCCTTGCTGCTGTGCAGAGGTGAGTGCTGTGTTCTGCAATGCTGGAGACCGGTGAGGGGATGCTCTAAAGGGTCTGGGGGGGGGAGGCCTCGGCAGGAGGCACATTGGCATCACCCATGGTGCCAGGCCGTTGCTGGCTCTGCCCCTGCCCTAACGAGCTGTTCGGCTGTGACACAAATGGGGCAGATAGGATCAGCTCCTAGCCAGGAAGGGTGGCACAGCACAAGGGGAGAATTGCAGGATGTGCCATTGAGGGGTACGAATGGAGAAGGAAAAGCCGGCTGTCGCCATCCCCAAACCTCAGCCCTGGGCTCTGGGCTTTAGCTGGGGCAGCCTGGTTGCAGGTAAGGTGGGCAAAGCGAGGTGTGCTGGGGTGGCAGCCGTAGGGCTTTGCAAAGAAGCCCCATTCGTGCTGATCTTTGGGTACACCTTGTCCCCGTGCTTGCGCTGTTCGCTGTGGCTCTCCAGGCTGGCACTGCTCATCCGTGCTCTGTTCGCTCCATTCCCCTCCGCCCTTCATTAAATAGCAAACATTAAAGGCGAAGATCTCTTACATGAAGATGTATTCCCTGTGCCAAGGCAATTGTTCCCGGCCCTATTGTCTGTGCAACAGAGGAGCCCTTGAGCTGAGCACACCTGAGACAGCCAGCACGGCCCTGCTATGGGAACAAGCCTTGTAACAAGATCACCACTCACTTTTCTCCTTTTTCTTCTCCCTTTTTTTAACATTTTTTTTTTTTTTGTTCAGCAAACCGTATAATAATCCCACAATGAGGCCCCTTTCACACGGACCCCTATTAAAGCACCGGCTGTATTTTAAGAGTAAACTTCCAGTGGCACCGGGAGGTGAAGCACAATGGGAAGGTGACCTGACCGAGCGCTGGCACTTTGCTTTTGTGCTCCTCCAGCCTTGGGCATCGCTCTGTGCTGAGCACTGTGTGGGCATCCTTGGGTTGACTGCATCCCTGCTGGAGGGAGGGAGGGGAAATGATGGCAGGAACGCATGGAGCGGGGCTTTGTGCCTTCAGAAGGGATGGAAGGAGCACCAACCTTGCTTCTTCTCTCCCATACGGAGCTCAGCTTGTTGCTGTTGCAGCCCCATGCATGCGGAGCAGCACTCAGCACCCAAACTCCTCTCTTTACTCCTTCACCAACTCCTGAGCCACAAAAGCACCCGGGGCTGTGCTTTGCTGCCTCATTTTTCCCCACCTGCAGCACTTCAGGCTCTGGGAGACCGCGGGGCACCTGGATGCACACAGCACACTGAGCGCAGCATCCCGCTGGCTGCACGCCGGCTCGGTCCTGCTGCCAGCAGCGCCCATTTCCTCCCCATCCCTCGGGGTGTTTTTATGAGCATCGATCCCGGGTGGGGAGGGGGAGAGAGGGGATGGACTCATTGCCGGGCTGCCCCCCGAGGTGGGCAGGGGGCAGGAAAGGGGAGCGGGCGGTGCTGCAGGATGCGGGCAGATACCGTGCAGGGCTGGAGCTGGGAGGAAACCCAGAGCCCGGAGAGCACCGTGGGTTTGTTCAGAGAAGGGCAGGGAACTGAGATTAAAAAAAGCCCTGCTAAGATCAGAAACTCTGGCGCGCACAGTGCCCCATTGTTGAGCTGTCACACTTCCCTTTACTTTATTGCTTTTGTCCAACACCCTATTGTTCCACTTCCTTTTGTCCCCTATTCAGAGCCCTGGCTTTTCATTACCCAGCCGGCCTTGTTGTTTTCGTTTCTTTTGTTTGAAGTTCCTGAGAGGAAGGTTTTATTTTCAGCAGTTTGATTAATTCGCAGCTTGAGCTGGGCTTTGTTTGTTGTGTCACCGCTGCCCCGATGGTGCAGCCCGGTCCTGTCCTGGGGGCCCCCGGATGGTGGGGTGCAGGCAGGACCCCCTGATGGGTGCAGGGCTGGGGGGTCCCTGCTGGAGGGTGCACACCGTGGCCCCCGTGCCCTTCATCCCGCTGTAAATCCCATCCCTGATGGTCTCCTTCCCCTATTATTCCACCCTGAAAGGTGAAGGTGGGGAGGGGGCATTTGGTGCTGTTGTTGCTGTGTGTTGTGAGGGCTGGTGGTCCGGGGGCTGGGGGAAAATTCCTGCTGGGAGTTTGCAGTGGGATCCCAGCTTGTCCCATTTGGGGACACAAACTGTGCAGGGGACGTGGCTGTGGCACATTGCTTAGGGCACATCCTATGGGGAAAAAAAACTGGTTCTGGCCATGCTTGGTGCCCCACTGGATGCCCTTAGGACATTTCTGAGCCCCATGGTGCCCCGCTGGGGGCTGATCATGGAGAGCCCTTAGAGCACGCAGGGCTCAGCTTCACCACCAGCACAGGGCAAGGCTGGGCAAAGGGGTGCCTCTGATGTGTGGGGGGGAGGGGAGACCCCCATCTCTCTGCTAACAGCCCTGCTGTTCTGCAGGATGTCCATGAGGAGCCCCGTTTCTCCCCACCTGGAGCTCGATGGGGCGGGCAGCATGGTGAACTGCAGCATCAAGACGGAGGAGAAGAAGGAGAGTGGCTATGAGAGCCCACCGGGGGCTGCCCCCAGCACTGAGCCCCATCCCAACGACCCCCCAGGACCACCACCAAGAGAGGGCACAGACCCCCAGGCATTGCCACAGGTGGGTCCCATCACTGTGACCGCCTCTGCTCCTGGCCTTGACCGAGCCCTGGTCCCTTTGGGTTGGCAGTGCACTGCATCCCACCCCAGGCAGACAGAGGTTGTCGTTTCCCTGAGCTTTTATTCCTCATCCTGAGGAAATGAAGCTGAAACCTGAGGTTCCCCTCAGGGTTTTTGGCTGCTGTCAGTGCTCTCGGCTCAGCTCTGGCATTAGCTTTTGGCGCTCAGCTCTCCAGGGCCACCTGCAGACATCTTCCACTGTCCGCGCATGCAGGACCAGGGCCACTCTGTTATTTTCCTGTTTTAATTGCTCTCGAGCTTCCTCTCTCTCTGCCCAATATTCTCAGTCCCCGGGCTTGGAGAAGCAGGGCACTCCAAAGAAATAACAGCAACCTCCTGCAAAGCAGGGCTTGGTCACTGGGATGCTTTCAAGCTGGGGGAGTGCTTCAGGAGCACGTGGTCCAGGATGTCACTGAGCATCTCATCAGCTCCAAACATACCTTCAGTTCCAAGCAACCCATTTGCTCTGGGCACCCCATCAGCTCTGAGCACCCCATCAGCTTGGTGTCTCCTGCTTGGAGACATGTAGATGTCCCTGTCCACGGGTTCTCCACCGAGTGATGCTCTGTGTGTGCAGGAGTCCTGCTCACCCGCTGGTGATGCATTGGAGCCGCGGTGCTCAGCCTTCGAGCCGGCTGTCGGCAGCCAGGAGAAGCTGGACTTCAACAGAAACTTAAAAGAGGGTAAGAAAGGTTTCTGGGACCTCTCTATTTTTGGGAAGATTTGGGATTGGAAGAGCCACGGTGCAGAGCTTCGGGCCGTGCTCACCTGGCTCTCCTCTCCCCACTCTGCTCTGCTGACTGCGGTGCCTGCTGATGGGGACAGTGATGCCGACCATTGAGAAATTACTCTCCAGCGACTGGAAGGAAAGGCTGCTGGGCCGAAATGCTGCTGAGACCAAAGAAGTGAAGGGTGAGGTCCCTTCTGTGCCACCTCGGTGCTCTGTGCCCCCCTCAGGTGCCCGCATGGCTTTGTGTTCCCCCATCAATAGGAGGGGAGGTGTGTCTGCAGCGTCATGTTTTGTGGAGATTTGTAGGTTTTTAGCCAAAATACTCATTACCCAGAACTGGGCTTTCCTGATAAAACCTTGCTCTGATGGCACAGGGGGATTTTTGAACACCCCTCTGACCACAGCCCCCACCCGTGGTGGTGATGCTGCTCCTCAAGCCCCCAACTTTGCTTCTTCCCTATGCAGGAACCCAGGAGAGCCTGGCAGAGAAAGAGCTCCAGCTGCTCGTCATGATCAACCAGCTGTCCACGCTGCGGGATCAGCTCCTGACAGCCCACTCAGAGCAGAAGAACATGGCTGCAATGCTCTTTGAGAAGCAGCAGCAGCAGATGGAGCTGGCGCGGCAGCAGCAGGAGCAGGTGGGCTCCCAGGAGACCTGTGTCCCTTCAGGGCTCACTTTGGTACCTTCTGACTACAGAGGCAGGCCAGAGGGATGGGGTCCAGGGGACAGAACCCCTCTAGAAGTAGGAAGAAGCTCTTTGGTGTCTGCCCAGAAACCTTCCCTGTTTCTGTGCCCATCCCAAGACTTCCCATCCTGCTGCTTGCTATGGGGTGGCTCAGGGTCAAAGCTCTCCATTCCTTATCTACATGTTGAGGATGAATCATAGGAAGTCCTTAACGAGCCCCTTCCTGACTGCCCTCTTCTTTGCTCTTTGAACATTGATTTATTCCTCTTATCCCTAATAGTGTTAAGTGTGGGGATGACATCAGGGTATGGGTGACCCAACGGTGCCAAGTGCAAGGATGGCATCTCTGGCACATGGTGTATGGATGATGGTCTCTCCTATTGCATTTCTCTCCCTGTGGCCCTTGAGACATCTCCTGTGCCAACCACAGGAGGCCACCATGCCCTTGGGAGCATCGCTTTTGGATTTGGGCAGCTCATGCCCCATGGGGGCTCAGGAGCCCCTGTTCCCATTGCTCAGCCCCTCTGTCTCCTTCCTTCCAGATTGCGAAGCAGCAGCAGCAGCTCATCCAGCAGCAGCACAAAATCAACCTGCTGCAGCAACAGATCCAGGTAAAGGTGGGGGACACCCCTGTAGCCACCCGCAGAGCCAGACAGCGGGGACACAGCCCAGCTACGCCATCCCACAACCATTATCCGTGGTGCTCTTTCCTCCAGCAGGTCAACATGCCCTACGTCATGATCCCTGCCTTCACCCCCAGCCATCAGCCCCTTCCTGTGACCCAGGACCCCCAGATAGCGCTGCCCATCCAGCCCATCCCCTGCAAGCCAGGTGAGCCGAGTCCCCAGGGCGTACGGATGCCTGCGGGGTGCCCTCATCCCCCAACACTTCCTCTGTTCCCTGCAGTGGATTACCCCGTGCAGCTGCTGCACAGCCCTCCTCCTCCCACGTTAAAGAGACCCAGTGGCTCTGGCCACCTCCAGATGCAGGTATGGCCCCAAAGTGCCTCTACAGCCCCACAGCACCCACTGTTCCCCTGCACCTGGGTGTGCCAGGGGCTGTACATCACACCCTGCCTTCCTTCTGCCCCAGGAGACCTCGCAGCCGCTGAACTTGACGGCCAAACCCAAAGGCTCCGAGCTCCCCAGTGCCTCCAGCTCACCCAGTTTGAAGATGAGCAGCTGCCAGTCCCTCACACCGAGCCATGGGGCTGTGCGAGACCTGCAGAGCAGCCCGTCCAACCTGCCCTTGGGTGGGTTCCCATCACCTCCACCCGTGGAGGGTCCTAAAGCCTCCCCAACAACACCTCCCAGAGGCAGCAGACAGCTCTGCTCCTTGGTGTCTCACCTTGTTGGGGTGCTCTGGGTGCACCGTGCCGCCCCACAGGGCCACGCTGCCCCAATTTTTGTTGGGTTGGGGATAGGCATTATGGGATTTTGGGGTGCTGACGGGTGCCCCGGGCTGGTTTCCCACCAGGATTCTTGGGCGAGGGCGATGCCATCACCAAAGCCATCCAGGATGCACGGCAGCTGCTGCACGGCCACAGCGGTGCCATGGAGGGAGCGCTGAGCCACCCTTACCGCAAGGTGAGCCGAACCCAGAGTGACCCCCCACCCCTCCATCACTGCACCCCACGATGACTTCATCCACCCTTCCTGCAGGACCACGTTGGCATCGATGCTTCCCCTGTGAAGGAGCGGATGGAGGAGACACCCACACACCGCCTGGATGAGACTCTGCTGAGCTGTGAGATGGACGGTATGGGGACGGTGGGTGCCGTGGGGCAGTGCCACGTTGCTCCTTCCTCCTGCTCTGAGCCAGCCTTTGGGGTCCCTCTCATAGGAACGCGGCACTTCCCCGAGTCCAGGAACAACAACCACATCAAACGGCCCATGAACGCCTTCATGGTGTGGGCGAAGGATGAGAGGAGGAAGATTTTGCAGGCGTTCCCAGATATGCACAACTCCAGCATCAGCAAGATCCTGGGTGAGTGCTTTGCGTCCACCCTGCCTCACCGTGTCAGGGTGGGGGATCCCAACTGTGGTGTGGGATGGAAAGGAGAAGGAAACCCTTCTCTGTACATCCCACAGCACTGGGGGGCACAGCAATGGGGCCATGATTGACAATCAGATTGACAAAGGTGTGCAAAGGGGAACCAGAGGCTGAGGCAGCAGCAGGGGCACAGTGCATGCTCAGGGTGAGGGTGGACCTGGACCCACTGCTGGGTTCCTTGGTTCTGCTCTGAGCAGCAGGTCATGGGCATCCTTTGGGGCAAGGATCTTTGGGGCAAATGCCCCCCTATGCCGGGATCCAGAGCCCAGCACTGTTTCATTGCTATCCTCCACCAAGTGCAGCTCTTTACTTGCCACCCCTTTACCCCCCTGCAATGCTCTCTGCACCCCATGCTGCTGTATCCCCAGCAGGATGATTTTGCACCATCCTCATTTAGCTGGCAGCATCCTCCAGCTCTGTTCCCCAGCTCCCCACCAGCAGCTTGCTGTCACCCCAGCCTTGGGGCAGCCTGTTTCACCCCAGCTATTAAAAGCAATCGGTGTGGTCTCCCAGTAGCCCATCTGAAGGCTCACACGCTTCGCTCCGCCGCCGCCTCGTTTTAGCAGCTCCGCTCGTTAAAAAAGAACCGAAACAACCTCTGGGCTTCTGCATTTGAAAGAGCACGCAGGCAGGATCTGCTCGCAACCGCTGGGGGTCGGAGAGGGGTCTGGGAGCAGACGCGTGTGGTGTTCTGGTTGCTGTCACATTCAATGTCCGTGGCTTTAAATAGCTGGCGCAGTTCTGCATGGGGAGCCGGAGCTGCTCGCTGTTCACTGGGGCAAATTTAACCTGAAGCCGAGGATGCTGGGACTGGTGCTCACCCGAGGCTGGGAGTTTTGGTTGCTGTGTGCTCTCCTGTATGGCTGCTGGGGCTCAGGCAGCACGAGGGGCTGAGCAGGGGGAGGATGTGGGGTGCGTGTGGCTCCGTGCCTTGATTTATTCAGAATGCCCAACTGGTGGAACAGGGGAAGGAGATGAGCTCTAGGGGATGGAGACCTGAGGGAGGGTTTAGGGAATGGGGACAGGGACTCTGGAAGTCTGAGGCCATAAGCATTGCTAGCATCATCCTCAGATGAGGATGCTCAAGGTTCTCTTGTTGACTCTGAGCATCTCTAAGGGTGAAGATCCCACTCCCCTCATGGACTTTCTCCCAGGGCTGCCCCACTCCCAGCAGGATGAATTATTTCCTCATGCCCAGCTGTAAATTGCCTTTCACCTGCTGCCTCTTGTCCTTCAAGGTGCGCCTGTGAGGAGAGCTGGGTTCACTCTTCCCCAGATGCCCTTTAAGCAGTGGAAGCTGCAGTTAAAGCCCCTGCACTTTCTCTTGGGCTGAGCCATCCCAGATTCGCCCCATGGTGCAATTATGTGATCCTTCCAGCGTGATCCTTTCATCACTCCCCAGACCCGGACATGGGTCTGGCTGTAGCCCCTGATCCCATCCCTCCCCTCCCCAGTCAGCAGCCTTGTGCTGTGCTCCCCTTTCCCCTCCTGCCTTGGGTGCAGGTGGAAGTGACAATGCAGGTCAGCCACTGGGGGAATCTGAGTCACACACCAGGACAGCCTATTGCAGCCACAGCACCTATTTGGAGAGGTGCCCCAGAAGGTCAGGGCTGGGGGCCACGCATGGCAGGGATCCCAGGGGTGCCACCAACCCCAACTCTGGCTCCTGTCACACTTGAGGGCCCCACAGTCTGGGGATGCATTGCACTGCTGCAAGTGTAGTGTGCATAGAGCAGCATGTGAACATTCCTAGAACCGCAGAATGGCTTGGCTTAGAAGGAGCCTTAAACATGATCTAAATCCAGCCCCCATGAGCGTGAATCCCCTCTTGCCATGGGGTCGTGCACACGGATCTCCATGGGGAAGCTGCAGTGTGGCAGTGGCTAAGCACACCCTGTGGCTCCTCTGTGCCCAGGCTCCCGCTGGAAATCGATGACAAACCAGGAGAAGCAGCCTTACTACGAGGAACAAGCCCGACTGAGCCGACAGCACTTGGAGAAATATCCCGACTATAAGTACAAACCCCGACCCAAACGCACGTGCATCGTGGAGGGGAAACGGCTGCGCGTGGGGGAATACAAAGCGCTGATGAGGAACCGGCGGCAGGATGCCCGGCAGGGCTATTTGATAGGGTAACACAGAGGGATGCCCTGGGGGCAGCGAGGGGCTCGCCCCGCTCCCGTCCCGCTGATGGCATCCCCCCCCCTCCCCTCCCCCTTATCCCGCAGTCCCCAAGGCAGCCAGCTGCCCCCCGGCTCCTCGGATGTGCTGTACCCTCGGCCGGTGGGCATGCAGCTGCCGTCCCCGCTGATGGAGCATTACCTGCCCCGTGGCGTGGATCCCAGCATGCCCGTCATCGTCAGCGCTCGTAGCCTGAAGGAAGGTGACGGCGGAGGGGACGATGGGCACTCGGTGGCGGATGGTGAGATGTATCGCTACAGCGAGGAGGAGGACTCGGAGGGAGAGGAGAAGAGCGATGGAGAGCTGGTGGTGCTGACAGACTGAAGGGCCGGGCGGGGGGCAGCGGGGCTGGCTGGCACCAGGCGCTGGTGACCCCCGATGCGGCGCGGGTAAAGAGCCAGCAGCCGCAGGGATGAGATGAGATGAGTGGGTGATGGTGGGGGGTTTGGGTACGTGGCGGTGCCGTTGCTGCTGTAGGGAATGGGGCTCTGCAGCTTGGCTGAGAGCTGATGGCTCAGGAACCCTGCAGCCCCCAGTAAGGACCTGGGGGGAATGGGACATGGGAATCTTCCAGCTCTCTATTCCCTACCTATGCCACCTGCCGACGCCTGGCCACGGGGGCATCCATAAGCTCTGCTCAGCCCAGCCCTCCCCGCTCCACTGCAGTTCCCCCCTTGCAGCCTGCCAGTGAATTCCCATGGAGCCTTTTTTTAGCTCTTGCCTGACCCGAGTGCGAGCCGAGGGCACTGAGGAGCCCTTTATGCTCCTGATGCTCTGTCCCACTTTGTAAATAAAGCGGGTGCTGTTCCCTGGCTGTGCCCAGCCCTCAGGCAGCCCCGGTGCACAGCACTGCTGTGGGTCCACGCATCCCCAGGTGCCTCCTTTGCACCGCAGCTCCGCGAGCGCAAGGCTTCACCTCTGTGCATCATGGAAACAGCAGAAGTGGGGGGGGGGGGGGGGGGGAGGGGGAGACGGAGTGGGGGGAGAGGAAAAAATAGCGATTTAAAGGGAAAAAGAAAAAAACCAACAATATCTGGCTCTGCTCAGCACCCGTGCACCCAGCGCAGGGTTTGCATGCAGGTGCAGGAGCAGCACGGAGCACACGCACCGCCGTGTGGCAGCAGCCAGGCACAGCCGTGCTGCGTGCATCACACCTCTGCTAGGGGCTGCAGCAGCACTGCTGCTCCCTCTCACTCCAGGGCCACAGCAGCCGGTGGGGGTCCTTTCTCTTTGCCCACCCCCTTCTCTCTTCCCTTTTTCTCAGTGCTTTATTTATTCCCCCCAAGGCACAGCTCAGGCTGGGGGCTGGATGCGGCCCCGCACCGAAGGAGCAGCTCTTCCTCTCTCTCTCTCTTTCTTTTTTTTTTTTTTTTTTCTTTTTTTTTTTTTTTAAGACTGTAAATATAGATAGAGCTTTATTTTGTTAATAAGACGAGTAACTTAACCTGTATATTTCACATACTTGTTTACAAACTGCCCTCCCCACCCCTTGGCACAATAAAGATGATGTTTTGAACTGAGCTCAGGGCTGAGTCTGGCCAACCCAAGGGATTGGGATCCAGGCTTCCATTGTAGAGATCTGGGGGCTTCCTTCCCCCTTCCCACCCCTCTTCCTTCTCCATACGATGCTTTCTCTGTGCTGGTCCATTGCTCTTTCCCCTGCCCTCCCCTCCCTTCTTACCTGTCTCATCCCCACATTTGGGGATCAGCCTCCTCTGCCCGCTGCTTCCTGCAGCCAAATGCTCCACAGTGCCCTGCCTGGAGCAGGGACACTGCTTTGCCAGGGGGAACCAGCAGCAGCACACCCTGTGATGAGAGGCCCCCTCAGCTCCCGCACCAGCCCAAGTCCTGAAGCAGGCACCACAGATCCATTGGCCCCCGATTTCCAGCTACCAGCAGCTTTTATTGTGCACCAAAACAAACACCAGATGCAACAAAAGTCACAGGTTTTTGCTGGGTTAGGTTCCCGTGCCCTGGCAGAGGGGGCAGATGCTTTGTCCCTTGGCATCTGCCAAGCAGCCAAGGCAAGTGACCGTGTCCCCCAGCCCCCACCTGATGTACCACTGCTGTCATGAGCTGGGCAGTGCTCAGTGGGGTGGGCTCATCCTTGCAGAGGGGACAGCAGCCAAATGCCAGCTGAGGACAAAGCTGTGCCCACTTCTAGGGACAGCACGGCTCCATCCCTCTCCTGCCAGGGCATCTCGTGTGGGCCTGGCTGCACTGATGGGGGGAAGAGTGCAGGGATAGGGCAGCCACACTCCATACCCGTGGCTGCACTGAGCCCCCCATTACTGGGGGACATGGGGGGTGACAGGGCTGGGAGCCCCCCCGCTGCGCTGTAGGATGCTGCAAGTGAAGCTGATGGGGCTGTGGGGAGAAGCAGCCCCAGGTTGAGCACAGAGCAGTGCTTGAAGCACTGCTGAGGATGCTGCCTTCGCTGCCTTGCAGTGCTATGGCTCAGCCTGGAGCCGGATGGCAGCAGCACCCATCCCACTTGGAAAAGGGTCCCCAGCTCTGGGGTGAACACAGACCTACGGAGGGTGGTTTTGAGGGGCGAGAGTACTGAGCAGGCAGGGCAGAAAGGACAGAGGGAACAGTGAAGCCAATAGGCACAGTGTGAGCACGGGGCAGCTAAAGCAACCCAGCAGTGCTCAGTGCTGAATGGATGGATGAGGGGGGTCCCATTTCCTCCCAGTGCCAGGCCCAGCAGCAGCAATGCCAGCAGGACACAGGGCTGCCGGGCAGCAGGGCTGAGCCGGGCTCGCTGTAAGGCGGTGGTGAGATGTCCTTGTGTAGGCAGGGACCTCTCTGTGGTCCTCTCGAGCATCTCATGGTCCAGTCTTGGGTATGTCCAGGGTCTCCTTTAATCGGTGGCTGGGGTAAAGCTCCTCTTCCCCCTTCCCACCGTCGGGACCTGCCCTCACCCCTGGGCAGGGAGGAGGCGAGGGAGGTGCCAGGGCTGTGGATGCAGCAAGGACAAAATAACTCAGGGTCCCAAGGGCCAGAGCCGCTATTTGGAGATCTGCAGGGCTGTGACCACCGGCTTCATCTTGAAGTACTGCCTAAACCTTAGCTTTGCATATCTGCCAAAAGAGGGATGGACGTGAGACACGCACCCAGCCAGGGTTTTGGGATCCATCCAGTATTGAGCACTTGGACATTGGCCCCCTCAGCTCTGCAGAGCTCAGCACGGACTCACCTTAAGAAGTTAAAGTCTATGGTAGAGTATTTATCCTGGATCAGGCCCCAGCATGCCCAGAGGAAATGGGATGCCTGCAACAGACAGAACAGGGATCAGAAGCAGCACAGCCCAGGCGTGGATTTCTATAAGCTCCAAAGGTGGATGGCAGCCCAGGTGAGGAAGGATGCTGAGCAGCAGTGCAGAGCGCTCAGGGTACAGCTTTGCTGCTGGAAATCTCTCCTGACCCCACAGCCAACATGAGAGTTGGCCATGCTGGGATAGGTCCCTGCTGCAGCAAACAGCTCTGCTGGAAGGTGTGAGGGCAGAGCACAGATGTCCCAGCACACAACTCCCTGCCTCAGTTCAAAGGGCTGCAGTTCAGCTGTCAGACCTCTGCTTCAGCCTTCTCTGAAAATCATTTTTGTAAATGTTCCTGGCAAAAGCAAGCTGCTCAGGTTGCCAACTGGGACTCTGCAATCTCAGCGTCCTCACCCAGCACTATCTGTGACCTTGCCCTGGAGCTCAGTAGCTCTGAGCATAGCCAGGCTCTGTTGTGGGTCAGCCCCCAGCAGCACCTGAAGCCTGCGAGTGAAAAGGAGAACACAGGGATCAAGTCAGCTCCTTCCCACCTCCCACCTCCAGCACTCACCAAAGAAAACTTGTTCACTTGCACATAGAGAGCCTCCAGCTCCTTCTCGGACACGGTGACCCCGTTGCCTCCCTGCCCCCCTTGGGTGAGCTGCTTGTAGGCCTGCAGGTAGGAGTGCAGCCACTGCAGCTGGGTCTCCTTGCTGGGGTACAGGCGGTAATCCACCTCCTTCACACCTGCAAGAGGAGAGGGGCTTTAGGTGGCCACAGGGCGGCTCTTTCAGGGCACACTGATGTGGCCGAAGTGTTCTCCCCATGTGAGTGAAACAACTGCAGCTCTGGGCTTGCACAGAGTGTTCAGCCCTCTGATTTGAGGCACCCACGTGGTTCATAGAGCCGAGTTCTTGCAGGCATCACACCTCAACCAGTGGATCAGGGCAAGCAGAGACGCTGCCTCGCACATCACCCAAGGAACTGCGTCCAGATGCAGCTCTCTCCTTCATTCCTCGAGGATGGGGAGATAGTGGGGAGCTGCCCAACCCAGGGGGAGCTTCAGAGCCACGGAGAGGAGCCAGCTCACCTGCAAACTCATTGAAGTGGTTCCCAATGTCGAAAGCCTGGTAGTTGTAGCCAGTGTACTCGTAGTCGATGAAACGGACGTGCTCTGCAAAGCAAAGCAATGGGTTGGGGCTGGAGCCATCAGCACCGGGGAGAGGGGAACAAAGTGACCCCTCTGCTGTTGCCACTGACCTTGAGCTCTGTTGTAGATGATGTTCTTGCAGAGCAGGTCATTGTGGCACAGCACGACGGGGGAGCCCAGCTGTGAGAGTGTGTCCTTCATCCAGGCCAGCTCATGTTCCAGCATCTCCAGGCTGGGCACGTCCTGGTGGAGGCTGGGGAAGGGGAAGGGGAGGAATCACTTCTGCTCACAGGGATCTCCCATAGGAGCAGAGGGGAAGCGTTGCCCCCACTTCCCTCTGTGCATGTTATAAATGAGTTCATTAGTGACACAGAGCAGTTATTGGTAGGGAAGCTCAGCTTCGGTACTTGGTGCATCCTCCATGGTCCCCAGGGCACTTGGCACGGCCTCAGCCATTCCCTTCATCTCTAAGACCAACCCAAAGGTGATGGGAATTCTTTGAATCCTCCAGGCCCCATACTCAGTAACCTCTGCAGCTGTTCCAAGAATGGAGCACGTTAATAATTACCACACTGGCTGTATGTACGGTGCAGCGTTGGGTAAAGCACTGGGAACAGCCCTGCATCCCATCCCAGGGACAGGGTTAATTATTTGCTTGATTTGGGGTTCGTTCACCTCCTTCACCTCTGGGGGCTGCCTGCACCCTTCCACAGAGGGCTGATGTGCCCTCACTCACCTGACACAAACCCGGGCTCCCAGCATGGCATCGCCCTCCCAGCAATGGGATGAAGCGCTTTGAAATGGGGCTGGGCTGCCAGCATCCCTTCCAGCAGTGATAACAGAACCCTGCTGTTCAGATCCCACTGTAAGAAGGGCTTTGGGTTCCATCTTTTTCTAACGATGGCATAAAACACAGGCGAGATTCACAGGGAGGAGGGTGATCACAGCACATGGGTGTCTGTGGTTCAGGTCAGATGCTGCCCAGGTGCTGTGCAACCATAGCACAGCAGGCAGCTGGGGGTGCCTCCATCCCATGAGCACCCCAAGCTCTCAGGGGTTTGTCTACAACCTTGTTCATGGAGGAACCACAACCCACAGGTGGCCAGCACTCCCCAAACCCGTGCTCACAAAGCCCAGACTCCAGCAGAGGCTTTACCTGGAGACCCACGTCCCATAGGAGGAAGACCTACAGATGGGTGGGCAGTGGGTGCCCAAGCCAGAGCCTGGCTCTTTGGGATCCCTCTGCCTTTACCTGGGGTTGGGTACCTTTGGGCTGAGGTCCATCTTCACAAGGGTGAGGTATTTGTGCAGCTTCTGCCAGAGGATGGGTTTGGGGAGGCTCCGTTGGCGTGGATGGTGTGCACCCGGGCCATCTCCTGGGCCACCAGCCTGGAAGTGAGCAGAGGTGTGATTAAAAGTCTGAGCTGGGGAATGGAGCTGACTCAACACAGATGCCCCAAAACACACGCACAGCCCAGCTAACTCCCTGTTCCATGCAAGTCCTGAGCCTCTGAAGGATCTCAAACGCCCATCAGGGACAGCTTCACCTTTCCAGGGTGAGCTCAGACTGAAGCCACGATCCTCATGCAATCCCCTTGCACAAAAAGCTTTAAAATCACAGCTGCCGACTCGGCCCCACCTGGGTGCACAGCACTGGGAATTCCGACCCCATCACCACCCAGATCTGAGCAAGGGAAGGATCGGACTGGAGCACCTCGGGTGCCAGTTCGGAGCAGGTAGAGAACTGAAAACATGGTCCCACTTCCCCCTGCTCCCTCCCTGACCCCATACGACCAGCACTGGGGGTCCCACACACCTGAATATGTGGGGATCCCGCACGTGGTCGGGCCCCAGGGCGATGCCAGGCAGGAACTCATAGCAGAGCCCGTTCTGGAAGGCGCAGTAGAGGTCAGGGGCGCAGCCATGGGCATGCAGCACCTGGAAGTTCCTCAGCTCCGTCTCCCGGTCCACAAAGAGCTCCGTCTTTCTGCCATAGACACGGACCAGCACTGCATCTGCCATGTCCTCGTCCGTGTAGCAGGCCACCAGCTTGTTGGTGATGCCGTCGGTGAAGAGCTGCAGGGGAGAAGGGGCGGCAGAGCGATGCACCGCACGTCCCTGCCATGCGGGGTGGGCACTGGGAACCCCCTTCCTCATGGCACAGATACAGCAGTGGCAGTTATAGGCAATGGGGAAAGGGGAACGCGGAGCAGCAGGACAGCAGGAAAAGCTCCTGTGGGAGGTGGCACAAGATTGCACGGGGTCAGGCACAACCTGCATGGGCACAAGGCTTCAGCTGCACCAAACTGCGAGCGTTTCTGGGGGGAAACTCACTGCTGTTTTTCACCTTGTTGCTCAGGGGCGGTGAGATGTGCTGTGAGCACACCCGGCATCTCAGCGACCCTGGAACAGGTCCCAAAAAAACCTTTTGGCAGAAACCACCAATGGCACAGCAAACAAGGCTGAGCAAACACCACCACCCCATCTCCTCCTCCTGACCCACCCCACGGGCCACGAGTCGCTGATAGGCAGGGACGTCTCTGCTGGGGACGTCTCTTGTCATTGCTCTGATGGTTCCTCACAGATGGAAAGAGAGTTTTGTTCTCCCGGAGCCCCGATTTGGCCGCCTGCCCGCGCACATGCAGGCCCCGTTCCTCCCGCGCCGGGGTCCTCACCCTGCCCTGGGCCGCAGCACGGAGCAGCCGCCATCTCCATGGGTATTACGAGGGGTTTGGGTTCCCATCACAAAGGCAGGATGCTCAGACGCAGTGAGGGGAAGCATCCCCGGTGCGTTCTCCCTTCGTCTTCTCGCTGTTTGGCGAGACGGAGCCGGTGCGATGCTGGAGGGTGCGTGGTAGGGAGCAGCGATGCTCGGGGGTGGGACAGCTAATTTTAGCTGGCTCACTCGGCAACTCACGCTCCTGTGTGGGGTGCCTATATATAGGGCTTCCCTGTGCAGCCTGCCGAGGGAAACTCTGCACTGGAATTACACAGCCAGGCGTAACGGGCTGCGGTGTCCATCATCCTCACACCCGCAGCTGGGCAGGGTGATGCTGCAAGCAACCAAGCTGCAGTTCCTACCCGGCCAATCTGTGTTCCCACCACGATTTCAGCTCTTCTTGCCCTGCCAGGCTCCAGTAATGCAGCATGCAGCACATGCTGCAGCGCTGTGCCAACGTTTGCCAGCTGCACGTGTGCACCTACAGGTGAGCAGCTCCTCCTCGAGGTGCTCAGCGCTGCCTCCATGCCAGGTCCACACGCAGTGCCTTGTTTTGCTGCCTCATGGCCCATCACCCCTTTCAGTGGATTTAATGGGATTACAGAGCCTTATCCCCTTTGAATTCCAGGCCATTGATTTTGGAGACTTGCACGCACATGGCTCGGCAGCAACCTGCATGCCCATGCACGGTGTGTGTGTAAGGGGAAAGCAAGTGCGAGTGCACCAGGAGCTGTGCAGCAGCCCAAGCCTTGTGCAAAGATACTGAAGAGGTGCAGCTCTGTGCCTGCTTGCCCCCTCCTGCAGCCCTGTGTCCCCATGCCCACGCTGGCTCTCCTTGAGCACCCACCACACCACAGCAGCGCTGGCCCTTATTGCAGCAGAGCACCTTGCTGCCAAAGTTAAAGCTAAAACAAATCCTCGGAGGGACAGCAGAGCCCTCTGCCATGCCTGAATCCTTTCAGCGTTGCTGCTTCCCTTCGGAGGTATTTATGCTGGTTGAGTCACTGTGACACCACACCAGCATGGAGATACTGCTGCCCAGGGAGCAGAACCAAAAGGACGAGGAGCAGCACAACATGCAGTGCACGGGGCTGAGGAGCCTGGCAGTTGGATGAGCACCCGGCCTCCTTATTTTCTGCACCCTGTCCCAAGCGCCGGGCGGGTTTTCCATGCTGCAGGCACAGCCTGGTACAGTCCCTGCAGGCAGCTGTGCCCCAACACTGCACACCGAGGCGGTGTGAACCAGGCACTGCTCCAGTCTGCAGAGGGAAGCTAACAGGAACGCTAATAGGAACCAGCTGAGAACAACGCACCGCTCCAATCCTCTCCCAATACCTCTTGCAGAGAGAAATGCAACCGGAGGATTTCCCCTTGATGTCTCCTAAGTTTTCTTTTCTTCTTCTTTTTCTTTTTTTTTTTTTTTTTTTTTCCTGGTCTTTTCTAAATTAAAAACACAACACGCACAAGCTGCTGCTGAACGCAAACTCCTCTCCATTCCTGGGCAGAACCTGGCCACCACAAAGCTGTGCTCCTGCTCCTTTCAGGCTCCCCATAAGCACCACAGAGCTGTGCGAGGTGCTACACAGCGCCTGGGACATTTCCTGCCCTTCCAACTATGCAGCCTGAGGAACTCGAACTCCAAGCTTCCTGTCCCTTACCATCTGCCCTTTCGTATGTATTTTCCTGCAGCTTCTTGGATTTAATTACACTTGGCTATTAATACATTTTTAATGGCACTCCAGGCACACAGGAAGCGTGTGCCTTCAGAGGACATGCATGCACACGTACGCGTGGTTGAGTGCATCCAGCTCTGCTGCCTGCCTGCTCCATGCCAATCCCAAGGCATCCCACGGCGCTGCAGCCCCCAGCTGCCTCCTTTCTGCACCCCACACCTGAGCAGAGGCTTGGAGGAGGAGGACGGGGGCTGCTGATTCCCAGGAACTGCTGTGCCAGCTTGGGACAGGTGAGCCTTGCTCCATGCAGGATGTCAGCACTCATCCCAACTCGCTCTGTGCAAAGGAACCTGGTAAAAGTGCAAGCCTGCTGCTAAGCCACATGAGCCCTGCAACTGTGACGTGTGGTGTCCGGTGGCACTGCCATGCAGTGCAGCACCTGTGGGGTAATGCAGGGGGTTGACAGCACGACCCCCAACCTCCAGCCCCGAGAGACCTTTCTGCATCCGCAGTCCTCATTCCGTGGCTCCCCATGGTGTCCCCAGAGCCTGTGCGTGGGGGGGCTCGGTGTGCAAGAGCTTTGCACACCTGCTCAGCCCCTGAGAGAACGGGGCACCGGTGTGTCGTACCCTCCACGTCAGGCCTTACAGCATCCTACAGCCCCTCCCACGGAACCCCCTCCGTGCACCCCCCGTACCTTGGTCTTCACCCTGGCCGGCTCCCAGCTGGGTCTCAGTTCCCGCATCAACCGCAGCGCTCCGGGCAGCACGTCTCCTTCATCCACCAACACACCGAGCTGAAGCACGCCGGGAACCCCACGACTTCCACCTCCACCTCCACCTCCTCCCCGTTCCGTATCCCAGCAATCCGGGCAGCGGCCGGGCGGTACGGCCATCCCCGGCTCCGAGCGCCCCGATCCGCGGCCCATGTGCCGGGGGCTGCCGCGGGGCCGGCGGCCGCGGGGAGGAGCCGCCCGCCGTTGGGAAGCCATGAGTCACCGGCCCGCCTCCCGCCGCCCGCCTCCCGCACCAGCGCCCGCCCGCATTGTGAGGTCAGCGGGACCCGCACCGGCCCCGCACCGGCCCCGCTCCGAACGCTGCGCTCGCCGCCTCCGGGCATCTCCGCCCCGCGCACCTGCGGGCTGCGTTCCGAAGCCTCTCGGCAGCGCTGACGTTTCTGGGGGATTTGGGCAGCTCGGAGCTTTGCGGCTGGGATTTGGGATCGGGGTTGAGCTTTGGGGCTCAAATGGGGGCTGAAGGAGGTTGGAGCAAGGCTGCGGCGAGGGGTCGGGATGGGGGTGGGAGGGGATGCGGCACCCCGAGGTGCAGGTTGTGCCCTGAGGTAACGGGTGACATCCTATGATTGGTGATGCACAGCCAGGAGTTGGATCCAGGCAGTCTTTTCCAGCTCAAAAGTTGGACTCGGCCATTTGTCTGTGTGCCTTTCAAATCAAGATATTCTGTAATTCTATCGTCTCCACCAGGAGCTGCACTCAGTGGGTCCCATCCAATCCAAAAGCTGACATCTGGGACCCTTCCAAATCAAAAAATCCTATTCTACAATCTTAAAATCTCCACCAGTTCTCTGTGCTGTCCTCTCCGGACCCAGGCAATACATTCACCTCCCATCAACTGGGATTTACTGGCGAGCTGCAGAGAGGTTGAGTGGTTAAAGACAGAGCATCACCCACCCGCCGGCCCCCCGACACCACAGCAGCCTCAGTTCATTATCATAGGAAATAACAACGGCTCCGAGCACAGAATGCCCCCTCCAAAGTTTACAGCTGGCTGCGGCTGCAGCCGACTAAATGGACCATGGAGACTTGGGGAAAATCGTTCAAGGAAGGGGAAGAAAATAAAACAGTTCCCTGCGTTGCTATATATAGAGTGAGCGCTGTCAGTTTTAATAGGATGGCCGTAATTGCTCCGGTCTCTTTGCTGGGCCGAGCGTGGCCTAATTGCTCGCCTGTAACGATCACAAGTGTTAATACGGGGCAGTTGCGGGTTAGCAGTGCCTTGCAGCCAGCTCTGCACAGCAGGCACTAGGAAATGGCCCTGGCACAGGCTATTAGAGGTGTTAATGGGCAGGCTGAAGGGCCAGCAGCAGCCCAAACGTTTTTCTCTCCTGCTGCTCCGAGCCACTGCGCTGAAAAGGAGCAGAACCAGACCCAAAGGTGCGTCCTGTCTCAGATGGGCCCCACAGCTTTCAAGCATCTCCCTGTGGCTGTAAGGCTGTGGCTCCAGAGCTGATCCGTGTAGACCCTCCCCCCCGCGGCTGCCTCTCCCCATTCCCTGGGTTTCCTGTGCTGCAGGGCAGCTGAATGCTGTGACAGTGCTCAGGAAGCACCGGGTGAGAGCGGGTGGGGAGGGGGGTCACTTCCATCTGCCCCCCCAGAGAGCCATCCTCACCATTCTCCCCACCTCACAGTGCTGCAGAAGGGGATGGAAAGCAGTGAGAAGCACCCAGGGTGCCTTTCCCATCCCAGGGATGCACAGCTTGATGCTAAGAGGTTTAAATACTCAAGCTTGGCTACAAGCTGCCCAACACCCTGCCAAGGGCAAAAACTGGCAGCTTGGCCACTGCTCAGAGCCAGGGCCTTGCAGGAAAGGAGGCTGGCAAGGCTGCAGCCTGGCTGGCAGCATCCCATGCTGTGCTGGAAGGGGAATTGCTCCCAACCATCGCCGGGATTCACTCTGGGAAATCAGCAGCCATTGCTGGTGGCAGGGTGAGGAGGAGAAGCTCCTGCAGCACAGTGCTGTGTTCATTACAGGTGTGTTCCCAGGGCTCAGCTGTGCTCACAACCAGGGGGAGATGAGAGCATTGCCAACTGCTTGGCTTTGGGGTGGGCTCAGATTTGCAGCTGGTTCTCAGCTCTCTGACACAACAGGGAAGAGCAGCCTGCAGCGCTGCCTGCTTAAAGCACAGCGGTGGATCCCAGCAGAGAACACTTCTTCCCCAGTTCCTGTAAGGGAACTTTTCCTCATTTCTCCCTCCTTGCAGAACGCTCAGCTTCCTGCTGCTCTGGGGTTGTTTAATATTAAATTGCAGAGAGGGGCAGGGTTAACAGCAGCTGAAAGAACCATCGCTGTAAGCAGCCTAATGACACCAATTAACTTGCCTCCCATCTAAGAACAGCAACCAAACATCGCTCCACAGCGTCTGCAACCTGCAGAGCTCCTCTGCCCCAGCCAGCAGCAACGCACATCACCCTGCAAAGCCCCCGGAGGTGCATCTCCAGCTGCAGGATCCCACTTTGATTCCTCAGCGCGATGCTCCCGGGCTCCGCTCTCCCCCCCGTGGCAGCGGAGGCTCTCGGGAAGCAGAGCGGGGGTTTTGGAGTGGGAGAACGCGAGGATTTGCAGTTGCTTCAGTGCAGAGAGGAGGTGGCTGTGCTTTAAGGAAGCGCTGCTCTCGTTTGCGTGTCGAATCGCTCTCTCCCCGGCGATGCTCCCTGCTTCCCAGCTGCCTCCCAGCCCCCCCCCGGCGGTCAGCGGGCGGTGGCGAAGCCGATGCGGTTGTTGCGACGGTCGAATTTGGTGTAGTAGTGCCCGATGAAGCTGGCACCCAGGATCCAGAGGGGTCCAGCCGGGGGTGGGACGTCCAGCCCTGAGAGAGCCACCACGCAGATGTCCTCCCCGTACTGGGTTTGCTGCAGAGAGGAGCAGACTCTACGGTAGAAGAGGTGGCAGGAGGGAGATTTCCAGCTCAACGCGTGCCCTGTGCTTGGCTTTGATTTCCCTTCTACCACAGAGGGTTACCCCTGCCTGGCTCTGCTGGCTCCATATATCCCCCAACCCAAGGAAGCAGCAGTGGGCTGCTCTGCCTCACCTGGGCATCTCTGCTGCACGTGAGAGCGTGGAGAAACAGCGAGCAGCATCGCTCTGTGACTGCTTGCAGGGATGCAGGGAGAAGTGCATCCCCACCAGCGTCCCATCCCTGCCCTCACGCAGGGACACAGCTTACCCTGAGGACGTAGGCTGAGCCACTGAGTGTGTATGCCTTCCCACCCAGGTGGAAGGAGATGTTGGGCAGCTGGGGGACCTTCTCACAGTCAACCACGTACTGCAGGAGGAGGAGGAGGCAGCACTGAGCCTGAGGATGGGCTGGGGAGAACGTGGGGATGCAGCTGGGCTTTGCTCACCTCTCCTTCAGTCATCTCTGCTGCTCCAATGGCTTTCATCAGCACAGACACAGGGCCGGCTGGGCCAGTGATGTAGGATGCTCCGGTGTCAATGGCCACTGAGCAGCCCTCCTTGCAGAACAAGATTTCAGCCCCTACAGACACCCTGGGACAGAGGGGAATCCTGAACTCTCGTGATGTTTGCAGCTCAGAAGCAGCAGCTGGGCAGAGCACATGCTGATCCCAGTGCCTCCAGCACACAACTCCTCTGGGATCGCTCCCTTCAAGTTCCTCAGATGTGAAAGCAAGGCTTCATCATGTATCTTTTGTTGGTCTCGGTGGTGGTATTTTATTTTATTATTATTTTTTTTTCAAGCTAAACAAAGCAGAATTGTTTCAGCATCTCACGCTGCTCCTGCAGGCTGACAGGGGTTAAATTCTTCCACCGCAGCTTCCAAGGGAAATCAACCCACAGTGCCTCCCCCTCTGCATTCCCCAGCACTGTGAGATGAGCTGAACATCATCATAGTGCAGCTCTGTGCTGGAAGAACCGACCCCACTCCCTTTCCCTCCTAGAGTACAAAGCATCCCACTGCCCACAGCCCCATTCTCCCAAGCCCACCTTTATGTGCCCAGGGCAGTATTTGGATGATGTGCCCCATATCCTCACCCCTTCATGCTGATCTGCCAGTACCCATTCCTGCTGATGCTCAGGTAGTGGAAGTCCCCAGTGTAGTAGGCTGGGTCGGTGCCCCCCAGGATGATTTCCCCACCGGGTTTCAGAGGAGAATTCCTAGGGTGCAAAGCACAGCGGGGTGACCCTCCTTCACTTGGGATTCCTGGGGCAGGGAGCATGCAGTGCTGTCAGCCTGGTGAGCAGTGGCAAAGCAGGAGCCATCCTGGTTCAGTGAGGGGGATGTGAGACCACAGGGGTGAGGATTGGGGCAGGTGGGTACTGAGGACAGGTGAGGGCAGAGCCCAGGGCTGGAGCTCCTAGGAGCCAGCACTGGGGTCTGTGGTGCTGGCAGTGGGTGCTGCCTCCAGAGAGCTCACGCTTTTCATCTTCTTACTTTGAAGCTCTGCAAAGAGAGAAACGTTCTGTGAGCCTGTGGTCTGTGGGTGGCTGCATCCCAGAGTGCCAAGGGCACTGAAACAGCAACCAGACCAGGCTGCAATGGCAGCTAGCATCCTTGGGACTCATTCATTATTAAAGAATCCATCTTTAGATGGGATAAAGAACTACAGACGTGCATCTGCCTCCTGTGCTGCCTCATTCCAGCCCATCTCCTGCAGGCAAATTCCACCCAGCCTGGGTCCCACAACCCCAGCCGTAGCTTCTTCACAGTCCCAAGCTGCATCCCCAGCACACTGAGGCTGCAATGCCCAGCCCTGCAAAGCAACCCCCTCCCCACCTTGAAACCCACCGGTTGTAGTAGACAGAGAACACGTCCTCCTTGAGGATCTGCTGGGAGAGGATCCGGTCGAAGACAGGGGTGATGCCATCGATGGCCTGGCTGGGGTAACCCATGCCCAGGACCCCATCAAACCTGGCAAAGATGAAGGGGAATGCAGGCAGCACCGTGGCCTCAGCAAAGACCTGGATGATGGGGATGTCCGATACCTGGGGAGGGCACAAGGGTCTCCACATTGGGAGACTGTGGGGTAAAACCCAGCAGAGCTCCCATACTTTCAGGTAAATGGTTGTGCTCATAAGGGGAGCAGAGCCAACTGCTCCAAAATTCAGGGTGTGCTCTCACCATGACCACATCCTGGCTGAGGAAGCCTTTGACACTGCCTGTCCCGTAGCGGATGGAGAAGCCTGTACCATTGGCTATGTATGTCCGTGACTTGGAGGAGTCATAGCGGCTGTGGGAAACTGGGGAGAGGCAGGAAGGCATCAGAAACAGCAAGGGAGGGGGCAGCAGGGCCAGCTAGAGCTCCGTGCATCCCTTGAGATGAAAGGATTTGCCCACATCCACTGGAAAACCAAAGGGTGAGGATGGAGAGTGTCCCCTCCCACCCCCAGCACTCACTGCAGGCGCTGTAGAGTGGGGAGCACTTGCAGGACGGCACCCACAGGTTGGCTGAGCCCGTGTCAAAGACCACCTTGAAGGTCTGCGAGGGGGTGCCGATGCTGATCTCACCGTAATACTGCGTCTGGAAGAAGCACAGCGCCGGCAGAATGACTCGGGCTGGGTCCTCCTGCGGCTGATAGAACCCGTGAGGTGGGGCAACAAACATTCCGTGCGTGGGGAGGGGCTCACATCCAGGTAGTTGGTGAGGAGGGTGGGAGCCGTTCCGTTTTGGGGGCCGCCCGCCCCGCCTCGCCTTTGCCGCAGCTCGGGAAACACGTCGGCCACCTTCACGCCCATCTCCTGCAGCGTCTGCCGGATGGAAGGCATCCTCCGCAGAGCGATCCTGCGGGCAGGGGAGGGGGCTGTGGGACACCCCCAGGAGGCAGCATCTCCCTGCCCTGGAAGATCCGAGCTCTAGGTGGCAGCAGCTGCCCGCCGGGTCCCGGCCCAGCGGAGGGATGAGCGGATACGGGGATGGGACACGGTGCTGTAGGGTTGCCCCGCACACAACGGGGGGTTCGTGATGTGCTGAGGCTCAGCTCGTTGGTTTTGCAAGTGGAAAGCGTCGTGCTGGCTTCGGAGGTTGGAATGGAAGGAGAGGTGCTGCTGTGCCATGCAGCGCTCAGAGGGAGAGGGGAAGAGAAGCAAGGAGGGTGAGGTGTGCTCAGTGCCAGAGAGAGGAGGAGGAGGAGGAGGAGGAGAAGAAGGGAAGGTGTTTCTCAGCAGCCTGGAGGAGCAGAGAAGAGAGCTCTGTGGTCTCAACACCAAAAAACAAGCAAACAAGGAGATGGCAAAACCCAGCACATGGTGCTCCTTTAGCAACAACTCTACCTCTGCAAAGCCAGGGCTGGTGAGTGGAAGAAGCCGGCACTCCATGCAATGGCCACGACGAGCAGACACTGCTGCAGCCTCCTGCTGCCTCCTGCCAGCATCTCGTGCTCCCAGCGCAGCCTTCTCCTTCACCAGAGACTTCTCCACATCCCCAAGGAGAGAATGTTTTATAGGCTGCCTTTCTGCCTCCCTGGGGGTTTCTCCTCCCAGTTGGCTGAGGGCAGCATGATTGTAGGTGGGCACAGCCAGTTATCAGGGCTAACAAGGGCAGCTGTGAATAGCTGGGAGCTGATAACCTCCCCTCCATTCTCTGCAGTTGATGGCACTGCTGTGTCAGCCCTGAGCACCAACAGCACACTGCATGCAGGGCATGGGCCAAATGCCTGCTGCCACCAGGGAGGAGAGATGGACAGTGGTGGGGACACATGGGGTGGTGGCTCAGGTCTGGTCCAGCTGTGCTGCTAAGGAGCAGAGAAAGAGGGGAATAGAGGAATGGGGATTTCCTCTAGGATGGAGGGTGGAAATGGCAAACACAGCTCCTTGGCCATAAACCTACCAAATGCTGCTGTCCTCATGGGGGCTGCTCTGAGCACAGGGAAAAGTCTCCCCCTCATTTTCTCACCCCAGTGAGGGAGCAGAGACTTGTGCACAGAACAGCTGAACTCATTGCTGTTGTATAAGCAGCTACAGCCTGGCCAGGCACAATGTGATGACTGCAGTGTGCAGGAGCACAGCTCATGGTGCCCAAGCAGCACAGGGTGGGGATGCACAGGTGATGCAGACAGCAAGCTGAACTGCTCAAGAACTGCAACAGCAAAGGATTCCTTCATACAAGTTGTGCTGCTGGCTCCCAGCTCTTGTTGCTGCAGTTCCCTGCTCAACACCCAGCCCTGGTGCATGGAGGATGGCTGCTGGATTGAGCCCCGTGGCTCCAAGCCCAGCACTTGACCTCAGGACCCAGGGAACCTCGGTGGGAAACGACTGCAGCAGCAATAAAAATGTTCTCAGAAGAAACCTGATGACACACTTGCCCCTTCCTTGAAGCCCACAGCTACACAAACACACTGGTGTGCTCCCACTGCTGCCAGGATTTGCTCAGGGCACTGCTGGCACCTTCACCTGGGGACACAGAAGCTGGGGGGCACAAGGAGGGTCCCCCCCACCACCTCACCTCCAAACCTGGGGCTTCACAGCCTCCTCCACCCCGAACTCCTCAGGGCTTTGGGTTGCAGCGTTTGGAGCCAGGGGAGGGCTGAACCCGGCAGGCACCTCATCTGCCATGGCCCCATTTCTCCCAGCCTTGACGTCTTTTCCCATGCTAGGCCCTGGGGCTGCGTCACCAGGGGCAGCCTTGCGGGGTCAGGAGGCAGCAGCCCGGCCCCTGGCAAGGAGCCACCAGGAATAAATCCCCTTTCCGGGCATCCTAAGTGCTCATAAGTCCCCAGAGGAGGGACTTTGGGGTACAGCGTCACTTCTAAAGGAGCCACATCAGCCAGAAGAAGGTGAACTCAGGGCATGGGGCCATGGGGCTCCGAGGTTTCCATCTCTGCTGTAACCAGGAGGAGCACATCCACAGGTCCCCAAGGATGCTCCTCCCTCCACACAAGGAAAAACCCCACGAGGCATTTTCCACCCCCAGCAGGATAAGCAGCTGGTGCACGGGAGCAGCGAGAGAAAGACCTGGCACAGGGCTTCAGCTAACCAGCAAAGGGTGCATTTGTGCACAGAGCTGCAGGGAAAGGAGCACTGCTTAACTTACTGGAAGGCAGCACAGGGGGAACAGCCCCAGGGACATCAGCTGCTTTGAGACTTACTGAAGTTATCCCTCACCCCCTGGGAGAGCAGAGCTGCAGGGGCCATGCTGAGCTCTTCCCATGCAGCCTTAAAGCACAGAGGAGCTTTGCTCCTCACATCAACCCAACCTGATATTGCAGGCTCAGGATGGGAGGATGTCAGGCAGAGCTGAAATTCCCCCCATTTGATTCGCTTGCTGCTGTGATGGACAGCAGCTGCAGGTGCTCCATACAGCTCCTCATCCTACAGAGATGAAAATTAAACTTATCTGGAAATAAAAGGGGAACATTCCTCAATGGCTTCCTGCCTGCTTTCAAGGAACCAAATCACTAAGCTAAAAGTGAAGGAAAATGCTTTCCAAAGGGAAACAAAAGCTTCCCTGCAAGGCACGGCTGAAACACTCGAGCACCAAAGCAGCTTTTGGGAAGGACTACAGAGGGTCTGGGTTACATCAGCACTGAGGGAACTGGGCCATTGACTTCAGCAGTGTCAGGGCTTCACCTGAAATGATTTCTTAACATCAGCACTGCTGCAGAACGCATTGAGACAGCATCCTATTGAGTTGGAGGGGAAAACACAGGCGAGTTTTTCATGAACATCCAAAGGTGCAGCTTGGCCATAAGAAGCTGCTTTATAGCCCAAATGAGGCTTTTTACCTGCAAGCAGACACAGCCACACACCAGGGGAGCTGTGGGTCCCACTCACCTGTACTGTGGCCAGGCCCAGCTGGGCTCACCAAGCAGCTCCAATCCTCAGTGCTTTGCCACTACAGCTGGACTTAAAGCAGGACCAGCCCCACTTCTGCCATCCTCCAAGGCACCAGGAAACCACAGAGGAAGCTTCAAGGGAGGAGATCTACAGACACCCCCCTCCAGACAGCAGCATCCCATAAGCACAGCCCCACACACAGCAGAAGAACCCCAACCTCAGGGGGCTGCCACGCTTTATTCCTGCTGGAGAGCTCTGAGACCCCAGGTGTGGCAGAGGAGTCACTGCTCCACAGCAGCCGAACTGTTCCCAAATCTGCCAGCACCTCCAATACGCTCAGGCTGCACTCCAGTAAGGAGGGAACATGTTTAACTCAAACTCATTAATTAATTCCTGCCATTTAAGAAGGTATCTGCGCAGGGACCAGCTTTGATGTGATTGCCCTGGTTTAATTAAACTCATTGCTTGCACCCGGCTTCCCAAGTGCTCGTAGAATCCCAGCTCGTATCCATTGAGCTCGTTCCTCTGACTGCAGAGCTGTGGGGTTACCCAACCTGTTCTCTCCTGGAGAGAGGCTGTTCTGCACCCCAGCAGAGCAGTTCCTGGCCCCACACCAGCCCTGCTGTGCTGCCATCAGTACGCCCAGCCCTGCTCCCAGCTGGGTGCATCCATGGGAAATGGGGCTGTGGGAAACGTGAGCGCTCAGATAGCAGCCCCGTGTCCGTGTGCTGCCCTACAAGTGCTTCGCCCCCCTCTCCCCCCCACCCCAATATCTCAGTTAATTCATATCCCTGGATGTCGTTTGCTTTTTCGTGGTGACTGGATTTCAAAGGGTAATTTGCTCTCCTCCGATCAGGTCATTAAATGTTATTGTGGTTTAACGGGTGTTTTCCTAACCTCTCCTGTCCTCTCCCTCTGCTCCCTGGCTCTGCTTGCCACGGCCCACGGTCCTGCTGGGTGCGTGGGAAGGCAGCTGCAGCCACTGGGGTTGTCCCTGTGTCACCTCCAGTCATGGCCATGGGAAGGTCTCCATGTCACCTCCAATCATGGCCATGGGAAGGTCTCCATGTCACCTCCATGGCCATGGGAAGGTCTCCATGTCACCTCCAGCCATGGCCATGGGAAGGTCTCCATGTCACCTCCATGGCCATGGGAAGGTCTTCGTATCACCTCCAGCCATGGCCACGATGTTTCTTAGTGGCACTAAAAGTAGGCTCCAAACCCCAGAAAAAAGCCTCAGACACACTTTTTAAAATGAAATCCAGCTCTCATGAGGGAAAGACAACAACACCAATAATAATAATAATAATAATAATAATAATAATAATAATTACAAAGCCTTCCTGGCGCAGCCTGCGAGGCACCATCCCTGCAGCACAACCATCTCCAACCCCAGCAGGACTGAAGGACCACTCGTGCTGTCCCACCTGTGACATTATCCATCCGTGGTCACACTATGGAGCTGCTGTCACCCAGTTTCTCCAAGAGCTGTAAGATGAACCATTGCTGGTTAGCAGCACAATACTCAGGAGCAGCAGGGAGACTGTGCTGACCTCCTCCCGCATGCCCACAGTGCTGCTTTAATGCAGCAATGCCAGCAATTTCTATCCCCCAAGGACTGCATCCCAAAGGTCCACACCCAGAGAGCCTTGCCCAGCACCCTGCTCACCTTGTTCAGAACAGGGATATTCACCAGCGAGCCCAAAAAGCCAAAAGCCACGGGAAAAAGCTCCTGCACCGAAACAAAAGGCTCTGTTAAGCCTGCCCACGGTAGATGCTGTGGCATGGGTTGGTTTTGTGTGGGTCCACGCAGACCTGAAGAGTGTGATGAAGCCATAAGCTTCCAGCAGCATCCCCAGGAGCGGCCACCGCATGAGGACGATGAGGACCCCCCCAAGGAAGAAGCTGCTGCCCTTCATCTTTTGCCTTTGGAAGAAGAAGGTGAAGGTCCTCCTGAAGCCGATGATGAAGACCAAACCGGAGAGAAAGAGGATCTGGGAGGAGGCAGCAAGGAGGGGTGAGAGCAGCCCTGCCCTATGGCCACTTTGCTCCAGAGATCTCCCCCCTCCCCTTCCCATGCCACACTCACGTTCCCAAAGGCCAGCAGCACCGAGTCGAAGTATAGGAGCATCCCAAAGAGGATGAAGAAGATGCCGAAGCGACCAGCCCCACACCAACCCCTGTGGAGGATGGGCTGAAATGAGGGTTTGGATGCACTGCTCTGCTCCACCCAAGCAGCGCTCGCTTTGCTCAGGGCCACCCCATGCCGTTCCCTCCCAGAAATGTCCCTGTGATTTCTCTCCCCCCCGCTGAAGTCTCGGGGAGGCTGTAAACCCTATGAACTCAGGGTGGCTGCGAGGTGTAGAATCAATCACAGGGTAAACTAACCAGGAAGGTCACCCTCCACACGACCCCAGGTGGTTGCACGAAGGGTAGAACAGAGGTTCTGGTGGGGCAAGGGGCCGGGCACCTCCCTGCTTGCCTTCCATACACAGCCCCCACCCCACTGTGCCAATCCCCCTGTGAATCACATCCAACCCGTGACCCCAACACCATGCAGTTTACCATCACCCCCCTCTCCCTTCCCCGGTGCCCCCAGCCCCACTGTGGGGTCAGCACCCCCAGCACCCCCCACGAGCATCCCACCCTGGTGCCCAACTCACTTTGGAAGTCGCTCAGAGTCACCATTTTGCCCCACTGCTCCTCGTGTCGGGCGCTTCCAGCAGTGACCCTTGGAAAGCCCTTTAGTCCCCACGTCATCCTGCAAATCATTAACGGCCCTGCAGCTGCTCGGGGGGGGGGGATCTCCCTATGGGGCACATGCAACCCCAGGCTCACCCCACAGTTTGCAAAGGGGATGGCTTTAATCCACGGAGGTTTTTGGCCCGTTTGCCTGGTATCAGTGTGATTTCTTTTGCTCCGGCTGAGGGCTGCGCAGCTGCATTCCAAATAATTCCCAGCTGGGAAAAAGAGACATCAATGGGAAAAAGAACCCCAAGAAAGGATGAGAGGAGAGCACACGTGGGCTGAGCATCGTGCTGCACAGGGCCGTCTGTCCCACACCTCTTCAATCCAACACTGCAATCATTACCTCTGCACAAACGACACCGACATGGCGCTGTTTCGGAGATGCTTTTATTTCTCTAACGCTAGCCAAAAAAAACCAAAAAACCAACCCAAAAACAACAAACCCCCCAAAATCCAGAAAACAAAACATCCCCCCCCTCCCCAACCCCCCCCACACCCAGTGCATAAATAATTTCCTCCCAGTGCCAACTCTTCTCTCTGTGACGAGTCGCTGCTGCACGAAAGCGGTACGAAAAACAAGAACCGAAATAAAAAACTCAGCATCCAAACTATTTTTTTTTTTGCCTTTTTTTTTGTTGTTGTTGTTGTCGCCATTGCTGTTTTCTTAAAAAAAAAAAGAAAAGAAAGGAAAAAAAAAAAAAAGCCCCAAATGACCCCTTTCCATTGCACTGCAGCTGTGGGATGAGGACACAGAGGGTTCCCATCTCCTACAGCCATGGGAGAGGCCCAGTGCCCCCCAGCCAACCCCCCCTGCACAAAGGGCTCTGCCCTGCACACCCCCCAGCTGGGAAATAAAGGCGTCACCTCTTCCACCTTACGCTCTCTTTACACACATATATATATATTTTATTTTTAAATAAATTTGCTTTTCATAAAAGCAGAAAAAAATATATGTGTATATATATATATATATTGTTTTTTTTTTTTAATTTTTAATTTTTATTATTATTTTTTTTTTATAATTTTAATTTTTCTGATAAACTGGCAAAGAATCTGCTCTCGTTGTGCTGACAACCCTGCGGAGAGATCAGCACAAAACTACCTCCAGAAAAGAAGAGGAAAAAAAACAAACCCCATCTATATATATATATATATATACGTATATAATAAATGTATAACTCTCCATAAAACATATATTAAGGCATGTAATAGCAAAATAAAGGGCCAGCTTTATGAGCTAAGGGGGTTGCAGGAGGAGAGGGGGACTGGGGTTCCTGGGATCCTATGAGTATTGCTAAGAGCTGGGGGGGGGGGAGTTGGGGATGCAGAGGGGGCACACATCAGGATCCAGCCATGGGGACACTGCCCAACCCCCACCTCTGCCCCCCACCCCCCCCCCACACGGTGCTGTGTTTTCAGGCAGAAACAGCGTTTTTCCCTCCGTTTGGAAAGCGAAAATAAAATGAAATCAAGGATAGGCTCGCAGTAGGAGAAATGACCAAGCTGACGTGGTTGGAGTGCAATGGCGTGCGGTGAGACCAGAGGGATCCAGTCCATGCTGCGCAGCTGAGGTGCCCCCTCCTTGTCCCACATCCATCCCCGGTGCTGCGGGAGAAGGAATCCCTCCTCCAGCACAGAAGGCTGCCCAGGGAGTGCTGCATGTGTCACGGAATTCCTGCTGGGCCACCTGGGCTGTGACAGAGGTGACCATGAGCAAAGTGTTGCTACCACCTGGAAGCATTCACGGCTCAGACCCGGTCCCTTCTTTGTCACCATCCCCATCCATCCTGCAGATTGCTTGCTTGGCCATCGGCTCCGCTCCGTTCCTCTGCTCCTTCCCCACATCCCCTATCCCTGCCTGCACCTGCTGCTCCATGCCCACGGCTCTGTGCTGGGCAGCCCTCACCATCCTGGCCCCTGGGACACCTGTGTCCCATTGTGTCCCCTCTTTGTGTGCCCTGTTCCCACTTGCAGCCACGATGAGGCTGGCACCTCCCTCCAGCAAGGTGCTGAAAGCTTTCAGGGCACAGCCAGGAGCACAGATGCACATGGAGAATGCACCATCCATAGTGGAGACGGCCCCCTTTGTGTGACCAATGCGCAGAGAGCTGAGGGCTGCTGCACTCCTCCAGAGCTGCACATGTCCCTCCATGCACCCAGGACAACACAGCTGTGTCCCAGTGCTGGGTGGAAGCTCAGTGTCCCCAGTCCTTGGGGACGGCGCTTATGGCATCTGCACAGCTCCTCCAGGATGGGGCAGAGCGTTGGAGCTGCATCTTCCCCTCTCATCCACCCCAATGGTGATGCCATCGATGGGAAGGAGGGAAGGGGTCCAGGAGAACCAAAAACGATGGCGCAGAGAGGGTCAGTGTCGAGCCATGGCGCATGTAGTGCTGCACTAGAACGTGGCCCCATGAGACTTGATGGCACCAGCGGCTGCCAGGGCTTGAGCTGGAGGGAGAGGAGCAGAGCTGAGTGCTGTGATCCCTACAGATGCCCCCTGAGCAGCCTGGAGTAAAACCCCACAGACTCAAACCCACGCCCAGCACCTCCTGGGGAACAACACCTCCTGGGGGGCAGCAGCCAGCTCAGCCCCATGCCCACACCGGGGTCCCTGGTTGGGTCCCACACCACAGAGGACGCTGCACTTGTTCCATAGGAGGAGACGGGGCTGACGTGGCTCGGAGGTGTTAGCTGGAGCAAGCAGTGATGGATGGAGGCCGGGTGGAAAAGACACCGGGGGGAGTGGCACCCCCCCGCCCATCCCTGGGTGGAGAGGATGGGATGAAGTACAAGAGAAAAGGTGCTTACTTCATGGCTCAGACACGCATAAAATGGCTGCAGTCGGCGACCCGGGATGGTTCAGACGAGAGGGGGTTGGTCGGTGGAGTCGGGGAAGCTGGGGAGGTGGGAGGGCTTGGGGTAGCGCATTGAGCTGGAAACAAGAAATGGGAGAAGGGAATGAAGAACACAAGCTGAGGGCAGCAAGAGGGGAGGAGGCAGCACAGCGGGCAGGTTAGCGAGGGGAGGAAACCAAGAGGAAAGAAGGGAGGAAGCAGGGCGAGCAGCCACTGCCCGGCTGCAGCACGCACACGTGAGCTCCCCCAGGGCTCCTCCTGGACAAGGCTGTGGGCAAACTGTGTGCCACCACTGGGCATGGGCAGTGCTTCCCCATCCCTGAGTGCTTCACGTTGGGTTCCTTCCCTTGGGTGTGGGGTAGGCAGCTTTTGATGGCGAGCACTTCATTCTGCAATGCTCGGTGCTGCTGCCTTGGCATCTGCAAGCATCACCTGGCTTGGCTGCTGCACGGCGCTGCATTACAGCAATGCAGGATGCCCTCTGTGTGCACAGCCCATTTCTTTGCTGCCATCACCCGCTCACTCAATCTGCTTGTTCCACACTGCAACAGTTCTTTCTGTACATTGGTACCTGCAGTCTCTCTCCTGCAGGGCTGGCAGGCAGTGGGTGTGCACCCCAGACCTTCCATGTCTTACCCGATAGCATGCGGCCCCGGCGGGATGCCTCAGCAGCCAGAGCACATGAGATCTCTATTCTCTTCTCCTGCTCCTGCAGCTGTGTTTCGGGGTCCTGGGGAGCGTCCACTTCACCCTCACCCAGGGGGATGACGTTCTGCAGGCTGCAGGGACAGTGCTGGCTCAGGGGGATGCGCCCAGATGCTGGGGATGGGGCGCACACCGCGGGTGTTGCACCTCACCTGGATTTGGCAATGAGGGTTTTTATCCTTTCCACTTTCTTTTGCTTCTCCTTCATTTCTTCGGGGCTGAGTGGCGTGTCAGGCTCCAGTTCAATGTACCTCTCAGGGATGAGGACTTTGTCCGGCGTGGATAGCTGGGTGCAAGGCTGAGCTGAGCACTGCTCAGCAGGGCCTCATCCCCTCCCCAGCACACACACAATCCCCACACAACCACCCCCAGCTCTCAGTACACCAGACACAGGCATGGAAGCAGCACTCACTCCAGCACCAGGGCCCCACACAATGCAGAGGCTGGATTGATCCTCCAGCAGAGGGGATGCCTCGTGCCCACATCTCCATGGATCTCCTGTCCTCACCTCCTTGTTGATGTCCACATCGTAGTGCTGTGGCTCCAGCTCCATTTTGCGCAGCCGGGCGATCTCCTCTCGGGGTGTCTCATGCACCTTGCCAGGTTCATCAGACCGCAGCGCTGCCTCCAGGTCAGAGATGTCCACCTCATGGATGCTGCGGTGCCGGTGCACCTGCAGGAACCACAGCCTTGCTGAGCCCCCACAGCCAGCAAACAGTGCCCTGCCACAGCCCCGAGTGCCCCTTCTGTTCCTTCAGGGACCTCAGCCCAGCCCACAAAGCCAATCCTGCTTTGCACCCAGTGGGTGCATGGACTCACCACTTTGTAGGACGTGGGTGCCTTCGTGCCAGGGGTGTCTGGCTGCTGGCTGCCGGGCAGCTGCAGGCTGCGCCGCTTCTCCTTCATGGAGCCGCTCTGGTGGCGTTTCATGCGGTCAATCTGCTCCTCCACGCTCATCTTCACCTTTGTCTCATTGGCAAACACGGCGCTCTTCGGCCTCTCCTGGGGGAAGCCCAGCCCCATTGTCACACCCTTCCCAAATGGAACAGAATCCAGCCCCATCCAGCTGTGCTGCATCACTCTGTAGAGGGCTGCTGTGCTCAGCCCGCTCCTGGGACACCCAAACTGTTGGGTGTCTCCCAGCCAGGTGCTGAGACACAGCGACGTGTCCTCCCTCCTCTCCAGACGGCGCTGCTGAGCCCCCAGCTGCCAGCCCAGCCCCTGGCACTGCCCACCCTGCCCAGCCCCTTTCAGCAGCCCCTACCCGGGAGCCCAGCCCGTTGGCCATGCCGCTGGCACTCCTCCTCAGCATCCCTGTTGTGGGCACCACCTCCTCCTCCGTCGGGGATTTGGTTCGGGGCGGCACAATGCCCACTGCAGGACAAAGCAAAACAAGGAGCTGAGCCCCTCTGGGGATGCAGAGCAGAGTCCTGGTCATGCACAGAGCTGATAGAGAGCTGCAATGTGTTGTACAAATGCTTCCCGCGGCCAGGGCAGCTCAGTGAGTCTGTTGGAGGGGATCCTCTGGGTGGCACCTACCTTTGTTGAGGGCAGCTTGTTTTTCTGCCTCCTGCTCCTGCCGGCTCAGCAGCCCCTCAGCAGTGGAGCTGGGGGCAGCCGCTCGCTGCGTCTCCTTCTTGCTTTGCTCCAAGCTTGGTTTGGGCTGCGGGGAGAAAGTGAGTCTGTGGTGAAGCTCTGCTCTGCTGGGTGGCCACACAAACTGCCTGGGCACAGCATGCTGCCATGGGTTGGCACACAGCCTCAGGAGCAGGTGGACAGACAGACACTTGTCTAGGCAGTCTCTGTGCTCCCCAAATGAGCACCACCAGTGGCGACATGGGCTATGAGGGCTCCGCAGCTCTCGCCCAAACCCATTGGGGTCAGGCACTCAACGCTGTACTGGTGACACAGTTCTGTGTGGGACAAGCTGTCTACAGTCCTGACACGGCTCAGAGGTGGTACCCAAGAGCTGCAGGATGGAGGTGCCCAGTGCTGAGCTCCAGCCCCTGTGTGCAGGAGGGAACGGGGCTCTGTAGGACAGCAGACAGCAGCAGGGAGCAAGCCAAGTCTGCTTTCAGAGTCCTGCCTGGTAACAGTGCAACAGATCCAGCATGATGGAGGGGGTCAGGGAGAGGCTGAAGAATGCAGTGTGACCCCACACTGCTGTCCTGTACTCTGCATGGAGATGATGTACCCCAACAACCCTTTACACCACACAGACAACACAACCATGACTGTGGTTACTCTGTGGTTGCATGGACGCTGGAGGTGCTCCTTGCACAAGCAAACATTCCCTGTTTTCACAGCCCCACATGCATGCATCCTGAGCCCCTCTCAGGACCACCAAGTTGCAGGAATGCTTCTGTCTTCCAGAGTACAAACATGGTCTCATTCCCAGGCTGAGATGTCACCAGAGATCCTTAGTGTACTCATGTGGTCATCCCAGGCCAGCTGAGCCCCTGGCGCAGCGGGGAGTGAAAGGACAGCAAGAGAGGACAAGGCAGAGGAAAGTAGAGAGGCTGCAGCAGATTTGCATCTCGTCCAGCTGCCCAGGAGAAGCCTGTCCCTGTCCTGAGCATGTGCACCAGCACCGGGGACTTGGAGAGGACATGGCGAAGCCACCATGGGGACCCTGCCCACTGTGCCCCTTGGAAAGGCAGTGCCACGTGCTGCTGTCGCCCGAGCATCACCTTTGTGGGCAGCCCCATCCTCTGGTACCAGCCTCTGAGGAGGGAGGAAGGGAGGGATGGAGGGAAGGGACGCTTTTTGGGGCTGCCTTGGAGAGGTTCTGGTACCTGTCCCCTCTGTGACTCGCCGCCTCGCTGCCAGGAAGGGGAGGTGGGGTACGGCCAGGGGCGGCTCTCGCTAGGGAGTGGAGGTACGGTCGGAGGAGGCTCCAGGGGGATGTACGACTTGGGGAGGGGAGGTCGAGGCGGGCCGGGTTCCTGGGGTGGAGAGGAGCATTTAGGCGTGAGAGCAGAGAAACTAAGAGATGGGAAGGAAAAGAGAGTTAGAAAGAGACCGAGATAAAACACAGTGAAAGGCCAGGGCAGGAGGAGGAAGCGCAGCGGTTGCTGCCGGCCGGGTTTCCCCATGCACAGGGGGATGTTTCCCACCTCCGAGTAGGGTCAGGCAGGGCTTGGAGCTGTCAGCCCCCAGGAGACAATCAGCATTGCTTGGCACAGCTGTGGGGAGTCCCCACATTCCACCCTCAACTTCACAAGGATGTGGGTGAGCTCAGCACTGCCGGACCTTGAGCAAAAAGAGCTGAGCAAGTCTTGGTGTAGGACCCCACAGATTGCAATACCTTGTGAGGAACACAGACTCAGATGTCTCCAGGAGACCCTGCAGCCTCCCATGTGCCCATCCATCACCTGAGAGCAAGGAGGCTGGGCCAACCCATGAGCAAAGTGACAAGGAAGGACCTGATGGAGACAAAGGGCTCCCCAAACACATCCTGGCTCACTCACCTCGCTGGGACCTGGCTTGGTGGGCGAGCCCTGGGAGCCAGAGATGAGGGAGAAGGGGCTGAGGGGGCTGGTGAGGCTGGCGGAGCTCAGTGGGCTGGCAGGGCTGTTGGAGCTGTAGGTGCCCGAGGGGCCGATGGCCACTGCAGAGAAAAGCAGAAATAAGTGCATGCACCATGGCACAGTGCCTTCAAAAGTGCTGTCACCAGGGATGTGTCATGCTGGGCTTTGTGCCATGCTGGGACGGAGCCATCTCACCTCTGTGCTTAGCAGTGTCGGTGCCGCGGGATGGGTTGTTCTTCCTCAGCCCCTCCATCACATCCTGGATCCGCCAAATCTCCTTCTGGATCTGTCGGTTCAGCATTTCATTCTGAGAAGGGGGAGAAAGGCAGCGGTCAGAGCAGCCCCCGCTGCCACCAGCCCCAAACCCAGCCCTGCGCCTTCCATCCTGGCTGCATCCCAGTGACGGGGCCTGGGGTGTTCAGCTGGGACAGACACAGCCCTAGGGGGGGCTGAGCCATCACACCCACAGCTCAAATCCCACAGGGAGCTGCAGGCCGGGGTGGAGCTGGTGGAGCCCCCCGGCCCCCGTGCAGCCCCTCATCAGCACCCAAGGCAAAACACCCTCATCAGCACCTGCGTGCTGCTAGGCAAGGTCAAAGCAGGACGCTGAGCACCAGGAGCTGCTTGCAAATTAGCTCTCAGCAGAGGAACCAGGTGGCTTCCACCTGCATGGGACTGGGGACAAGGTGGGATGCTCACTTGGATATCCAGGTTCAGCTGCTCCCAGAGGTCATCGTGCAGGGCGGACACCTCGCTCTCCAGGGTCTCATACTCAGCTGTGCTGTTGGCCAAGGCCTGTGGAAGGAGTTAGGGGGATTGGGTTGGTGGATTTGCCCCCCAGTGCAAGCTCTGCTGGCTGCTCCATGCATTAGGGATGGATGGGTGGGGATAGGGAATGCAGAGCGGCACCATTACCGTGCTGGCCTGCGACAGCTCCACGCGGATGTTGATGAGCTGGTTCTGCAGAGACTCCTTCTTGTGCAGCAGCTTCTCAGGGTAGGCAGGCTGGCTCCCAAACATCTCCAGCTCCTGGTGTGTCCCCATCAGGGCACTCTCCAGACTCTCCTGAGGAGAACAAGAGGTGCTGCAGCTGTGAGCATCCTGGTGCAGGATGTAGCTTTCTCCCTTCTCAATGGGCCATGAATGCATGGGACCACGACGTGAGCACAACATCTCCCCCAGCCCACAGATGAACGCCAGGAAAGCAGGACACGCCACTTCCTTGCCATCCCCATTGCCTTGCAGTGGGGTTTATCCCCAAATGCACTCAGCCCTGGGGCACTTGGTGTTGCAGCAGCATCATGCAGAACCATGCACACCACAAACCTTCTCTGCTCGGAGCTGCTGCACCAGCCTCTCCTGCTCCCGCAGCACTTTGTTCTGCTCACAGAGCTTCCCCAGCAGCTTCTGTTCCCGGCAAGAAAAAGAGAAAGGGAAGGGTGAGAACCCAGAAATGGGGTGTGGGATGCTCCAGGCACCTGTGCAAACAGATCTGTGCTCAACCAGGGCCAAGAGGAGGGACAGGAGTGGGCTGATCTCTCTCTAGGAGAGACAGGATGCAGCCAGGCCACAGAACATGGCATTGGTTGGATGGGACAATGTGTGGGCTTCAGCCTACAGGAAACAGGACACACAGGGACAGAGGCAATAGCACGGGACAGACTGAGAACACGCAGCACAGACATTTGCTCTTACATCAGTGTCTTGCTCGCTTATCTTGTAGGCATGCAGGGTCTCCCTGTAGGCTTCTGAGAAAGGCGTCGTCACCTGCAAGCAGAGCATGGGGTCAGCTCAGCTCCGGGGTCTCAGGGGCTGCTAGGAACCCTGCAGGGAGGAGCAGCCCCTCTGCCCCAGCCCTGGGAAGCCCCAGTGCCAGCCCCAGTGCCATGGGCTGGGTGAGCAGCACCGAGCCAAGCTCTCTGCCTGACGCCAAGAGATGTCTCGTGACTCATTAACTGCCTGCCATACAACTGCCACTGTTCCACGGGCAGGGAAATGAAGGCAGCAAGATTAAGCTGTAATCCCACTGAGTGGAGTCAGAGCGCCCATAAATCAGCTGCTGCATCAGGACCTGTTTACCATCCAGCTTCTCTGTGAGTCATTTGCCTTTCCTGGAAATCTAAATTACTAATGGGACCTCACCAATTAAATGCCTCCAAGACCTCGAGATGAAAGGCATAAGATAGGAAGAAGGAGATCATTATTGCTAGAAAGCTAGATGCTACTTCAGAGTGATTTAAAACCACAGGACAATGCTTAACAGACCCGAACCTGGGAAATGCCAGAGCCTGGTGGATGCAGATTCTGCACAGAGCAACCAAGGCATCACAACAGCTCCAGCTTCACCCTGAGGCACAGCCCAGGGATGGGACCACACACCCTCCCCTCCTCATGGGGCATCAGCACTCTGAGCTGCACCCATCAGCACTGATGTCCCCAGGCTTTTGCAGTCTCTCCCATCTCCAGGCAGGAGAAGAGCAGCCATGTGCATGGGCTGCTGCTTCTCTCTGATGTTTCTTTGGTTGCAGATCCTTGGCTGGGCTCCTCCAGATCCACCTTCTGGTCACATTGGTACACAAAAGCGCCCGAACACAGATGCAGAGCTCAGGACCTCTGCTTCCCCACCTTGTGTTCACAGGACCACAAGGATTTACAGGGCTGGAATGGCTCATGGATGGATTTAGCAAAGCCTGGGATGGACGAGCGGGACCCCCAGAGCGTGATGTGTGCCAGCACTGCGTGAATGCTGGAGTTTGCATGAGCAGAATGGCAGGAGGTGACCTCAGGGATGGCATGGGGCGGCTGGTGTGGCCTGCCATGCACGGGCATTAGCAAGGCTTACTTGCATGTAGAGCTGAGCCCTAGGGGAGGAGCTCTCCACCATCCTGTTCACCATACTGATCAGGGTTTCGCTCTCGCTCATCTGCGACAGACAGGGAAGGAAATGTCAGAGGTCAGCGGAGAGGTGAGGGCGCAGTGCTGGCCAGGAACCCTCAGGGCATTGTGCTGCAAGGTGCCACCTCCAAGAGATGTCCCAAGGGCTCGAGCCACCAGCAGACAGCTGTCCCAGGCTGAGAGCATCCCAGGAGCTGAAAGCTTCGTTGGGGATGAAAACAAATTGAATCCAGCCTAGGCTGGGCAGCAAACCGCACGCACAGACACAAGTTTGCACGATGCCCACTGTTTGCAACACACTGCATGGCCCCAGCAGACAGACAGACAGGTCAGGCCAACAAACAGCTCTGTGTCCTGCCCTCGTAGCAGAGGGATGGCCCTGCTCAGGTGGGGATGGGGACGGCTGTGTCCCCCATTTCAGCTTGGTGGCTTCAAGCAGCAGAGCTGGGTGCTCCCGTGGGGATATGTTACATGGGAGTGCTGCAGACAGAGGTGACGATGCCCTCGCAGCACAGATCCAGGAGCAGAGCCCACTGGGGACCAGCACCAATTGGGGTGCAGCCAAGGGAGCCGACCGGTGACACATCACAGCTCTCTGGATAAACGCGGAGAGTGCAAATAAAGCAGTGAATTGTTTTCAAAGAGCTACTTGGCAGCACTGCCCTGAATTAGAGGTCAGCAGGAGAGGAGGAGGAGATGGAAAGCCTTTTTAGGGAGCATTTTAAAGTGCTTCGGTGAGGGAGCGTTGCCGCCGACGGCATTGAAATAATCCAGAGAGTTTTTATTGCACCGAGTGCTCCTGCGTTGTCCCTGGCTCTGCTCCAAGGCAGACACAGATCTCGGTGATTGCTGCACCGATGGGGATTCACAGACTAATGAGATTGTACTGGAGCAGCTCCCTCAGTGCAAACCCGGCTCCTGTAACGAGCACCAGGCGGCAGCAACAGCCGATGGCTGCAGACCCCGCATTGGTGGCAGCTGGTGCCGGCAATTCCCACCCCACCACTCCCACAGCTGATCCCCAAGGCTCTCCCTCACCCTGCTCCCAGAATGAGGTCAGCTCCCGGCTTTCCTCCAAACACCCCACAGCATGCCAAACTTCAGAGCTGTCACTTTAGGGCCGGTCACCCAATCCCAGCTCTGCATCCCACCTCTAGCTTTGGAGGATGCGCACGGTGAGCTTATCACCAAAGCACAGTGCTTGTCTTCCTCCCCCCTGCAGCACAGTGCGGATGCTGGGCAAGCCCCCAGCACCTCCGTGCCTATAGTTGCCATGTGCTGTGCCCAGCCCTGGGCCACCATTTCTGCAGCACTGATGCTGTAGGCACCCCCAGACCCAGGGATGTCCCCCCACTGCCCCTCGGCTCCAGCACACCACACAGAAGATACTGTCAGGGGTGGTTTTCTGCCAAGCAATGAACAACCCTACGGAGGGGGAGGATGGAGGAAGCAAACCAAAGATGACACGTGCTGCTTTAGTGCCAAGAAGGGTGAGGATGGATGTTAGGGGACGAGATGCTGCACTGGGAGGGACGGGGACGCTGCTGGGGATGAGGCACATGGGGATGTAAGCAGCGTGAGGCTTGCAGCCAGCTCTGCCTACCTGCTGGTCCAAATACTCTAGGTTTCTTTGCAACTGAAGGTCTAAAAGTTCATCCTACCCGGAGCCAGCAGGCATGCGGCAAGAAACGAACACACAAAACATATAAAAGAAGAAGCAAAGCGGTTAGGTGAAGGCTGCAGAAATGCAAAGACCCCTTGGCTGGGGAAGCAAAGTGCCACCTCCTCTGCCCAAAGCGAGGAGGGCTGCAGATGGTGCAGGTCCCTCTCCCTATGCTGGGTCTTTGTTCGCTGTCCCTACATCTCTTGCTGGTGAGGATGGATGGCAGCATGGACAGCTGATGAACATTTTTGCTTCTCCCTCCTGCAGTGGCTGCTCCTGACATGAAGTTTCAGGGCTGTGCTGCACTGTGTGGACCTGCAGGTCCAGCTCCACGATCCAGGAGAAAAAACACCATCCAGGGACAAGCAGCAGCAGCAGCCCAAAGTGAGATACAAGGAGAGCAGAGGTGCAGGGAGCACGCCAGCCTCACCCCAGCCCTGGGGGAGCAGTGACAAGATGGGCATTGCAGAGCATAGGGGGGTGCAAGGGTGCTTCAGTGCACCTTCAACCCCAGCACAGGGTCAGGGGCTTTCATAAAGCATGGCCAGGAGGGACCAGAGGCGTCAGTCCGAGCTCCACAGTCCCAACTTGCCCCATTGCAACCCATCTCCAACCCTCCGGAGCAGCCATTTCCTTCTCATCCATCCAAGGCAGGGTGAGCTGTGCCCCACAACAGACCCTGCACCCCATCCCATGGGGCTGAGGGCAGCGAGGAGCACATGGCTGTGAACCCCCTGGCTGTGAGCCCCCCAGCTCAGCCCATTGACATTGACAGCATACGTACCATCTTGTCGTGGACCGTGGGGGATGCGGGGTAGTGGTAGGGGTACATTCCTGCAGGGATGGGCCGCCTGTCACCCAGGTAGTCGTACTGAGGAGAGAGGAGACCACCATCAAACCCCATGGACAGGTGAGGGGTACGTGGTATCTCCCTGTATCCCCTCTTTTCTACGCTGCACTGCTGCAAATTGAGGCAGATTGCTCCCCTCTGCACAGAGCCAAGCCATGCAGGAGGGTCAGGGCTGGCTTTTATCAGTGCAGCAGACATACAGGAGCATCAGCACGCCCCACTTGGGACTGTGAGGTCCTAAGTGAGGACATAAAGCTGCACACCAAGGACTTGGTGGCACCTCGAGGCCAACACATGCACGCAGAGGGGACAAGCTGCGCTGCAGCATCCCCACCCTACAGCCCTCAACCAGGTTCCCCTCCACCCCGGCACACGCCAGCGCTTACCTTGGGAGAACTGATGGATCTCCTCATCATGAAGGTGCCGGGGTCGACATAAATCTCCTCTCCACGGGGCGGCAGCCGCTCGAAGCGAGCGCTGGGAGAGCGCACCGGGGAGTACACCCGCGTGTGGCTGTAGGATCCCTGGCTGGGCGAGCGGGGCACGGAGCGGGAGCGGGGCTGCAGCGACATCCTCCGCAGCGACCCCGAGGCAGCATCCACCTCATCGAAATAAGTCGGCTGCCTACCAGGGAGCCAGACAGGGACATCCTGCCGGCCGAAGCCGGGGTGCTCCTTCCATTCCTGGAGCTGGTAGGGGCCCCCGTTGCGGAAGGAATGCCGCTTGTTGTTGTCCAATGCCCAGGGAGGGCTGACCCGCTCGTAGGCGGGCATGGAGCAGATGCTGTCGGGGCGCACGCCGGGTGGGTAGTACTGATAGTCCTCAGGGTACTGGGGTGAGTAGGGAGGGTAGTAGTCAGGCACCCGGCGAGACACGGGGTAAAACCTGGTGGGGCTGGAAGAGAGGAGTGAGAACTGAGTGGTCACAATAGGCAAGGACACCCTTAGAGCAAGCAGCGTTGGGAAAGCTGACTGGTGTCCCTCGTCCTGGGGAAGCACGAGGTGATCCCCTCCAAAACCCCCCCTGCTTGCTTTTTGGGGTATCCTACAGTTTGGAACCAACATGATTTGTAGACACCCAAAAGGGGATATAATAGGTGGGAAAAGGCCAAATATTCCCAGAACATCACCCTGGAGAAAAGGAGAACATCCAGAGCCCCCACCGGACCTCTCAGCCCTTACCTGCGCAGCTCCTCGGGGGGCACGTTGCCCCGGCGCAGGTTCACCCACTGCTGCAGCTGCGTCATGGAGCTCTTACGCTGCGCGATCTTCTCGGGGTTGGTGCGGGGGGCGAAGCTGCGGCGATGGGCAGCGCTCTCCCCATCGGGTGGGGGGTAGGCAGTGCTGCCAGGGCGGCTGGGGGACGTGTAGGGCCAACCGTTGGGTTGGGGCGGCCTCTCTGTGCTCGTCGGCACCCGCGGTGCTTCGGGGTAAGGGCTGCTGGGCTCGGAGGGTATCTCTTGCCCGGCGATGCCGTTGGCTTTGGCCAAGGGTTCCTTCTTGCTCTCCATTCTCTCTGGTTTCCTCTCGAGTTTCTCTGAGCCACGGCCGTCGCCTTCACCCCGGGTCTTGGCGCTGGGGTCAGCTTTGGGGTGCTCGTGGTGCACGGTATTACGATGGTGGTGGTGGTGTTTGCTGGGGGGGATGTTCTCAGAATCCGTCTTCTCGTGTCTGGAGGGCACGGAGATGAAAGCAGAGCATTACCTTTCCTTCATAACGCCCTCAGGATGGCCGTCAACATCCCAACCCTCTTCCCACAGCCTCAGCGGGATGCTGACGCTCCCCAGTTCCATTCTGCTCCCATGCCCCCCCACCCCATTCCCAAGAGGCAGAGGAGCGTCTCCAGCCCTGTGTGACAGGGACAACGCTCTGACCTCTGGGTTGGGGGGATCTGCACCCGGGCAGCTTCGCCCATGGCTTGGATCCAGGATTCCTGCTCCTCTGTGTTCTCAGCACTGAAGAAGTACGTCCGGATGCCGGCGTGCTCGGCCTGGGGAGACAGGGACTGTTCGTTACTCGCCGGCACCTCCTCCACCCAGCACACCGTCACCTGCAGGAAGGCAGAAAAGTGGGGAGAGAGACAGACAGAAGGTGTGAGAGCTCCATCTCCTGCTTGGCAAGAGCTCCTGGTGCTGCAGTGCTCCGTTCTTCCCCCCCCCAGGAGTATCCTCACAGCACTGGGTGGGACGAAAGCTCACTGTGATGCCCTCACCCCCAGCCAGTCCGAGTGTTATCTATCCTTCATGCAGGATGAGGGGGAAGGTGGCTTCTTGATTCAGACAATGTTTTAGGGGGAAAAAGTTCACTTTGGGTTCATTTTCCATACCCACAGCCCACCCTGCGCTGTAGGCAGAGTTGGTTGCCCTGGGCCTTTTTGAAGCAACCACCTTCCCCCTCTCTGGAGAGGAAAGGGAGGCAACAAGGAGGAAGAAATGGAAAAAAAAAGCAGATTTTTCCTCCTGAAAGGCCTTCAGGGTTCAATTTTTATCATTTTAATTAACCAAAAACAAAAAGGAGGTTCTGATTAGAACCTTCCCTTGGGTTTCCATTTGGGGTTTCCACTTGGGGACAGGGACGCCTCCTGCCTGGTCCCTCCAGCCCTCGTAGAGCTCGAGAGCTTTGAACGAGAGCTCAAACCAAACCAATTCCTCCCCAGGTTAGTGGGAGCGGGGTGAGCAAAGCATGCAGCCCCTCACCCTCTGCATGCACCCATAACACAAGCCAATGTACCTATGCTGGGTGCTGGCGTGGCTGACGGGAGCGCGGAGACCTCCTGCCCTGGGGGATCCTCGCCCACGGAGAGAGGAGGAAACACAGAGATGGGGTCAAAGCGCAGCGGGGGGAGCGGGGGCGCAGCCCTCGCTTTGCTTTGGGGACTGCTCAGCCCTGGAGGTGGATGGGGATCACTGTGACACCGCAGCTTTGGGACGTTCGGGTGTGTGTTGAGTGAACCACAGCGTGGTTGGGTTGGAGGGGACTTAAGATCATCCATGCTATGGGCAGGCTGCTACCCACAGCTCAGGCTGCCCAGGGTTCCATCCATGACATCGGGCACCTCCAGGGATGGGACAAAGCCATCCACGGGCACCCCCAAGTGCACACGAAAACACAGCCCCTCGTCCTTAGAGCTCAGCTGGTGAATATCAGCCCTCCAGGGCTCCTCTCCAACCACATCACAAGCCACCTCTGGGTCATTGCTCTGCTCCCAACACAGACAGACAGACAGACACAGCTTTCTGGGCATGGGCACATGGTAATCACTGCTTGCAAGCACTCACCCTAAGCCATGCTTGCTCTGGCTTTCAGGGTGACAGCTACAAAAATGTGCCCTTCAAATTGCAAAAGCATCCCCACAATGAACTTAGAGCAGTGCTTGAGGTGTTGGAGCCCACAGCTGGCAACGTGCATTGCTCATGGATGGGAAACCCCATGTGCAGAGGTGAGGGCTGCAGTGCCCTAACCCCAGCTCCAGCACTGGGGGTTGGCTCAGTATTTCTATTGATGGATGGGTCTGTCTGGGTGCACACACACTGAGGGAGTGCAGAGGTGCAGGAATGGGTCTGTGGAGCTCACGAGCAGGAAAGTGTGAGCTTGGCTTTGCACAAGTCAGGCTGTGCATCAAGGCAGCAAGGAGGTGCTCAGAAACCATGGCAGTAGGGGTGGCAGTGCCCCAAGGTGCACACTGGTACCCACCAGTGCTGTGTGAGCGCCACTGAGCATCGTGTGGAGGGGACAGATGGGGTCTGCTCAGGGACAAATGTGGGACAGCCATCCTCTGCCTTCCAGCTCTCCCCTCCTACATCCACTGCAGGGAGGGCTGATGAGCAGCAACTAATGCACCAGTCAAAGCAAGCCAAAAAAAAATGGAGCTGGGGATGCTCTGTGCCTGATAGAGAGAGCTCTGCTGAGAAACACCACTGGAATGGGCAGGATGGGAGCAGGGCTTGGAGGGGAAAGCATTCCCAGCCCACACAGTGGGAGGTGAAGCCGCTTTGCCCCCTTCATGCCTCAGTTTCCCCAGCACATCCCAGGGGATTCTGGCAGTTCCCCTCTCCACAGCTGGGCTCTGCTCCACGCCCCACCACCAAGAAAGCGAGAGGAGGGCACAGCAGGGATCCCACCAGCATCAGCCCCCCCTCTCCCCCAAGCCCCACACGGCCCCACACTCACCTTAAAGGTGTGCTTCCTGCTGATGTTGTCAGAGGGCTGCACGGCTGCCACGCGGAAGCTGAGCAGGGGGATGCTGCCCAGGATGCTTTCCTCCTTCTCATCTGGTGGGCAAACAGGGGCGTTTAGAGGCAAGGTGGGACCCAGCAGGCACGCATGGTGAGCAGCCCACCTGTGGCAATGCGCTGCCTTCCTGTTGCTTCGCCCTCCCCTGCAAGCAGTGCCGCTGCTCGGCACGCCAACCTGCTCAATAATTCATGCTCGCCCTCGGCTGCCAAGGAGAGCTGAGCTGAGTGAGCTGCCAGGAGGCGGGCGAAGGGCATTAACCCCTCAGTGCCCCAGCATGGTGAGCACCCACAGGAGCAAGCACCCATAAACGTGAGCACCCGCAAAAAAGCAAGCAGCTGCAAAGAGCAGAAACACCTGCAAAAAGCACAAACACCCACAAAAGCACGCAGCCACGAAAAGCAAGCACCTGCCGAAGCAAAAACACTCACAAAAGCACCCACAGAAGTGAGCACCCGCAAAAGTGAGCACTTGCAAAAAACAAGAACACCCACAAACGTGGTACCTTTGTAGTAGAAGAGGCAGCGGTCCACCAGCACGAACCAGCGCTTGTTCCACTGCTTCACCCCCGAGCTGGCCTGCAAGAGAGTAGCAGTGAGATGCTGGCAGCACGCAGGCATCGGGAGGAGCAGCCATTGGGAGGAGCACTCCCTCGGGATGGAGCACGGCGGGGCTGGGGCACCTGCTTGTAAAGCCAACCGCTCTTGGTGACGGCGGCGTTGGGGTTTCTCTTCATGGAGTTGGAGCGCTTCCCGAAGGCGATGCCCTTACGGGAGGAGCGCGACGCCTGCAGAGGAGGAGAGGATGAGCTCAGTGCCCGGGGGGGACCCACGCTTCCCGTCTGCTCTGTCGTTGCCCTCTGTGCCAAGTGGACCCAGGCACGCACCCGGCCTCCGGGCCGCTCCGGAGCCAGCTCTGTCACCATGGTGTGGTTGGAGGGTTCGCTGCTGTTGCTGCTGTTCGCCGGGCGCTTGCTGCCTGCTTTGCTTGACATGTCCAAGGTCGGCCTGTTGGCACAGATGGGGCTGTCGGTATGGCTGCGTTCCCACATTCCCCTCTCTCCCCAGGCGATGTTTCCCTATCCCTCAGCCCACCCTGGTCCTGAAACCAAAGGGAGGTGGGACCCAACCTACTTTTGCAAGTCTGATCTTGAGTTTTCTTCCGGGAGCTGTCCTGTCACTGGGTGCAGGAAGGTGTTCCGCCTTTCATTGTGGCTGCAAGACACAACGCAGTGGGCTCTGTTAGCACCCAGGAAGGGGAAGGATGGGGTCCAAGGGTGCACAGAAACCCAGCGAGGTGCTGCCCACCCTCCTGTGCAAAGCAGAGAGCTCCATCCGTCCCTGCTCGCTGCCCAAATCCCTTTGCTTTTAGCACCGTTCTGCTGCTCCAGCACCAGAGCTTTGTTGTGCTTCTTGCACCATTTGCACCGCCTTTCACCTGCGCTTCCCAGATTGCATTCATCTCGCCAAGAGCCGGAATGAGGTCTCTGCCAGCTGAGACCTCATTACTTCTGCTGGACACATCACACAGCAGCGGCTGTCGCGTGGTGAGACATTTCCATAACCCCCCCCCAGCTGTCAGAATAAATCGCTGCAGGAGCAGCAGCCGAGGCTCAGCCTGGGCTGAGCTGAAAGCATCAACGCCGACGTCACATCCTGTGCTTGGGCTCGCTGGTTTCAGGGCTATTTGCCACAGTGCCAGGGTCACAAAGCACCTGGCCCCACTGCTGGTGGGGGAGAAGGGGGCTCTCAGTAGATCCCCAGGTGGGGTTTTGGCAGCCAGCTGAGCCCAAAATGCAGCAGATGCCTCAAGTTGGGTGAGGGCTGCCACATTCATCCTGGGAAGTTTGCTTTGCAACAGGGGGGTGCAAATGACCCCCTCTTGGCGACAGTCCCCCAAAACTGCTGGGCATGGGGACACAGCTGCCTATGGCCACCCATGAAGACAGCGTGCAAACAGCCCGTCATGCTGCCCAAGAGCTGAGTGTCAGCAAAACAGGGGAAGTTTGAGCAAGAAAACATCTGCCAAGACCATCCCATCCATGCACGCTTCACCCTGAGGCTGGGCTGCAGCCAGGCTCAGGAATAGCCACAGCTTTCTGCCAAAAAGAGCCCTGCTGGGAGCTGCCCCCATGCAGGTCCCACCCTGGTCCTGAACCCAGCTCTGCTCTCCCCTTTGCTGGGCGTTACCCTAAAAATCTGCAACCTGCAGCGAGGGGCAGCACCCGCTCCCCTGGCACTGGGTTTTTCTGTGCCGCCAACGCATCTGATGTGAGTCCTCTGCAGAGGCAGCATCCCCAACTCCTGCTCCCAGCTCTGAAGGCACCAAAGGGGCTTTCAGCCACCATTTGTCCCCAGTTTGGAGAGCCACAGCATGGCAGTGACAGGGCAGCTCACGATGCTGACACCGAGGGAGGGTGCATGCAGTGAGCAAGCAGCACCCTGATCCTCAGCCCTGCATAGTAGGGCTGCCCTGAGTCACCGGTACCACCAAGCCTCCACTGAGCACAACCCCCAGATCCCCCAAGTCCCCAGCCCTGCCCACCACCCTCACACTGCTGTGGGTTTCTCTGCCCAAAGGCTGAGCTCTGCCCCAGGCCAAGCTGCCTACCGAGCATCACAGCCCCTGTGCCTCCTCCCGGCACCAGCCCAGGCACTCACGCTCCCTCCCTGTGCCGTTCCCACCCCCAGGCCTCAGAAACATGAGAGAAGCTCCTTAACCCCCCCCAGAACCATCTGTCTCGGCTGACCCTGCTCCAGAAACTCCGAGTTCACATCGCCTCCCAAGCACTGCAATGCAGCAGTCCCTACCCTGGCTGAGGGTCCCCAGCCACCGCCACCACCTCCGTACCACCCGACCTCCCCCTGCCCACCCCGGCGGTTCCTACCTCACCCTTCGATCCGCCCGAAACTTCAGCATGATGCCGTGGCCCTCCGAGCTCAGCGCCGGCTGCCGGCTCCCACCATGGCAGCAGCGGGCAAGGCAGGTCCCGTGCCACCCAGCGACCGCTTATGCCCCACGTGCCACGGGCGCGGCGGTGCCGCACGGGCAGGGGGACACCGGCAGCGCTCGGTGGGGCTCGGTGTCCTTTCCCAGCTGCGCCAATCCGCGCCGGTGGCATCGGTGTTTTCCAAGGTGGCAGCGGTGGAGCTCAGAGAGCGGCTCTCGCGGGCGCTGGCAGCCCCGATGCGGTGCGGCTTGGCGAGGCGGCAAAGCGGGGACAAGCTTGCGGCTCCCGTTCGCGTCCCCAAGCAGAGGAGAAGCGAAGGGCAGCGCAGAGCTCGCCGCCTCCTTCCCCCCCCCCTCCTCCAACCCAGGTGCAGCGATCCGGCGAGCAAAGGGCGAGCGGGGCAAGATGGGGGCTGCGGGGTCGTCCCCCCCCCCCAGCACAGAGCAGTGTGCTCAGGGAGGGGACGGTGCGGCGGTGAGGAAGGGAGCCGCGCGGTGCCGGCGCTGCCGCTGCCCTGCATTCGCTGTCTGCGTCCCTTCCCCCTGCTTCTGTCCCCAAACCCTCCCCGCTCCCTCCCTGCTGCGCTTCCGTCCCTTCCCAGGTCACATCAGGAGAGCAACGGGACCCCCACCAGCACCAACCACCGCTGTGCAGCACAGGGGACGGGGACCGCGTGGGGCTTCGACACTCGGGGATGGGATCTGGGGAGCCCTTTGCAACCCAGCAGAAGAAGGGGGGAGGCACAGCCGGGGTTACCCAGCCCTCCCGCTGGGCACGGCGCTTTGAAAAACCAATGCGAATGCACCAGGACTGTTATGATAATGCACTGAGATGTCAGCGCTGCCTTCCCTCCCCTCCAAGGAAACCTCCAAAGAAGGAAGCGGAGCGCAGCAAGCAGCTGGCCTCCATCACACCACGTCCCTGCTCTGCCGGTGCCCTGGGACCACCTCGGGACACGGCCAGCATGCAGTGCTGCTCAGCCCAGCGTCAGCAGCATTGCATCATTCACCTGCTCCTCCCGAAATCAGGACCTGGAGGCACAGACTCCCTCACTGGCCAGACTGGGGTGAGCAGGGTCAGTGCTGGAGCCCACCTCAATGCTAGTGCCAACCCCAATGCTGCTGCCAACCCCAATGCTCACCTTGGCCAACACAAACAGTCCTCGTCACTGCCAGGAGGGTAGCGGGGAGAAGCCGGGGATGAGAACGTCACCAGTAGCAAACCAGAGGAAGGTCCAGCAAGGCTGAGATGGCGGCTCCCAGTCAACCCTGTGCACCCCTTTAGAGCACCATTGGCTGACACTGCTGTGAGGGCAGCCAGGAGCAATGCACAGCTCCTCTTGCTAGCACGCTGCTGGCTGTGGGGTGGGACACGTGCACTCATCCACACCACTGCAGCTCCCCAATCACTGCCACCATCTGCTGCCAGCGATCAAGGTTCCCCAACGGCCCATGGGCACGTGCCAACCCGCTGCTGTGCACCCAGTGCCAGCACCAACACCAGAGCCAGCAAACACCCCAATGCTTCCCTGCCTGCCCCATCCCTGGTGCCACTCAAGGGTGGCACAGAGCTGCTCTCAGTAGTGGCTTCAGGAGCTGTGAAGTGGGGTTCAGCCTTGGCTGTGTGGTCTCAGGGCAGCGCTGTTCTGGCTGTGCCAGCTGGGCCATGTCACAGCCATCAGTCGCCCAGGGTGGCCACGGCCATGGGCACATCTGTGCCAGAGAGAGCAGCCATACAATGGGACTCTGAGCAGCAGCTCTGGGTGGGGGCTGCCCTGGATCTCTCAGGAGAGAAAAGCTGGGGCTTTTCCTTAGGGTAAACACACACACACACAAAAAGCATATTCTCAATCTCCCATTGCTTTTTTTCCAAAAGGTAGGGAGAAAGGGAAGGGAATAAACACAGGAAGTGAAGAACAAACTTTCTCTGGGTGCTGCTTTCCTCCCCCCTCCCCAAAGTCAAAGTTTGCCGAGCGCGGGGAGGACAACCCCACCCTTTCCCCATGGGGAAAACCCTCCTGGCTCACCTGGTGCCCTTCCTGCACTGTGAAGGTCACTGCTGCCCAGCGTTTGCAAACAAAACCTTGGGACACGGCCAGGAGTACAACCCAAGGACCCTGCGGTGGCCAAAGTGCTGCATGGGTGCATCCCTCTCCTGCACTCCCCCTTGGTGCAAGCAGCAGCAGCAGCAGCACTGTGCCACACGTACATCACCAAAGCTCATCAGTAGTGCTGTGCATCCCTGGCAGGATTCACAGCTGGCTGCCTCTGTCTAGGAGCTGTTCCAAAGCTCAGGCTTTTGCCTGGAGTTCCTCTGCATCCCATTCTCTTCCTCTTCAGTTGCCTGCCCTGGAGGAGGTCAGGACCCCTCCTGGTCTCCAGGGTATGGTGCACAGCTCCTCTCCATCAGTGCTTGTCATGTGCAGAAGGCTCCACATCCATGTAGGTGCCCAGTCTGCTCTGCAGTTCCTTTGCACGGGAACTCACACTGCAACCATGAGTGCTACCTCCCCATCTCACACTGCTACCATGCATTGGCAGAGCTCCTTGAAGTGTGCACAGCAAGCTGGATACACCAGGATACAAAAAGCACACTGAGAGCTGGAGCTGGGGACAGAACGAGTCACCTCTGAGCTGCACCCAAAACCCAGGAACCGTTCCTACACTGTGGCCATCCTTGTGGTGTGGAGGCTGTGAGCTGTCATCCACATGGGCTGGGAGCAGGAGAGGAGGAGGGGGGTACAGCCTCTCCTCCCATCCCTGATAACCAGCCAAACACCAAACCCAGAGCAGACCTGTGAGGAAGGGGATCCCGACTGCACTCCCCTCCTTGGTCAGGCTCAATCCAGACCAACCCCTCCAAGGGCTCTCAGCCTGCTAACAGCATCCCCCAGCTCCCGTGTTGGCTGCACGCCACCGGGAACGAAGCACCTTGTCCTCCCACACCCCAACCCGAATTTCAGCTCTGCACGCACCTCCCCACCCCCTGGCCCCAGCCCCGTTGAGGGGCCCCGTGTAAATCTGGAGGTGTAAATCTGGAGACGTAAATCTGGAGCATTTACGCACGTCCCGATAGCGGCTTCGGGGGCGAGCATCCAGGCAGCTCCTGGGCGAGGGGCTCAGGTGGCTGTGAGCCAAACCCTCCTTTCATCCTGGCCTCCTTCCTCTGTTTTTCCAGCCTTTTCTTCACCTCTCTCCCTCCCTCTCCTCAGCCACATCCCTGTCCTCTGACCAAGCCCTTGAAAGCTGTTTGTTTTCCCAGGAAGAAGGGAACGCAGGGTGTCAGCCATGGGCACCCTGCGAGGAGGTGGGAGAGAAGAACCCATTTCCAAGCAGCCCCGTGCAAACTGCTGAGCCCTGACCTGCTGGGGAGCACAGGGCAAAAATGTGGGAGCAAAGCATCGGGAAATGGAGCCTTTCTCCTCCATCCACACAGCAGCCCCATTGCACAGCCGGGAGCACAAAGGAGCAGCTTTGTCTGCGAGGAATCAGTGACGCTCTGGGAAGATTTATTTCCCCCTGAGCCATAATAAACCGGACCCTCTGTGCGCTGCTCAGAGCACAACTTCTGCACATTGGATGCGAGAGAAAAAAATAAATAGAAGCAATTCTGCAGGCGCAGCAGCAACCCAACAGCCAGAGGATGAGTGCCAGCACTCAGCTCCTCCGCCGTCCCCACGCAGAGCGAGGGGCCGTGACAAAGGCAGCAGGAGGGGGCCGGGCTGCTCCCTGTGCAGCCATTCCAACTGATCCAAGTGGGATAACGAGGGCTGTGCGTCCTCCCTGCTCGGCTGCGTGGTGCACAGTGACAGTCCCAGCGTGGGTCACAGCACTGTGGGAGGATGGGCAGAACAAGCGGACAGGAATTCATAGGAATTGAACAAAGGGAAGAGCGGGGAATCAGCAGCCAGGAGCAGAGCTGATGGAGGAGAAGTTTGGGAATTGCTGCTCTCAGCGTTTCCAAATTCCCTTCTGCTTACAGGAGTTATGAGTGAGGCTTGGCTCGCTTGGGGGGGCTGAAAGGGAAAAGGCTGCGGAGAGAGGAGGAGATGAAGGCAAAGAGAGGAGGGCAGAGCTCCACGCAACCCCCCTGGCCTGCCCCACATCCTAACCAGGCACTGACACGGGCTCAGCACAGCCTGGAAATGCATTGAGCTCAGCCCTGGGATGAAAGCGCTTTGTGGGCACCCACACAGCCGTGCTGGGTGCGCAGCCAGGCACGGAGGTTTCCCTCTCACCGCTGGTTTTCCCCCATTGGATTAGGGTAACCCAATCCATGCCCTAACCCCAGCCACGCCGCCAGCTGAGCTGAGAGAGCGTTTCCGGAGCCGCATTCACCGCCGAGGCAGGGATGGGGGCCAGCAGCCAGCACAGCCCCCACGCTAACAACAACGAGCTCCTGGCTCCTGCTGCTCCTGGCACGGTGCGGGGACGCATCCGAGCAGCATCTGCACACCCTGCTCCTACAGGCCCACGCACTGTTGTGTTCCCCATTCAGCTGCTGGGGATGCAATGCATTTATTTGACCTCCTGCCCTGTTCTGGGCTTGGGAGTTGGCCCTGGTGTTGGGACACCGCTGGGCCGCTTTGGCCATCACGTGCCATTTGGCACCTCTAAGCCTGGCCATGCAGGGAAGGAACGCTGAGCAGCCCCAGGAGGGAGAGTGCCATGAGCACCCGTCTTCTCTGCCACCCCACCCTGGTGACAAACCACACACGTCAGCTGCCACAGCACCGCACCTCACCATCCATCACTGGACGTCAGCCTGCACCCATGATTTGCTGCATCCTGCACACCCTGCAGGGTGGGCCACTGAGCCCACCAGCACCTCAGCCAGGCTGGGCTTTCCAGGCTGCAAACACATCCTGGCAGTAAATCCATGGGAGATACACAAGTAGGGAAAGTCACAAAGCCTGAGTTGGATCCTGCACGCAGCGCTGGGGTTGGCAGCTGCTGGGCAAAGTCCCCGGAAGGGAGGGAGCACGGCGGCTGCCTGCGCACCCACATCCCACAGTGTGACTCTGCATCACTGAGCACAACGTGTAACGTCACCACCACGCAGCTGGGCGGTGGTGGCACTGAGCGGGACACCTGAGGGACCCTACAAGGTTGGGACCATCATGGATCCGGGGTCCCAGCCCTGATAGACGGGAGATAGGATGGCGAAGCCCCGTCTGTGTTCAGCACTGCAGGGCGGGATGGAGCCCAAGGACCTCAGGGGATTTCCAGAGAACAAAGCGGCTGCTGGCAGTCAGCATTGCCTGCGGCGGGGGGGCCGGCACTCCCCTCCTGCTCCAGCCAAGGAGAAGAGTCCGGGGGAAGCAGAGAGTTTATGTTTGATCTCCCTGGTAACTCCAGCTCCATCACAGCTCCGGTTCTGGAAGGGGGAGAGGCAAAGGCATCCCTCAAAGGGACAGCCCAGCTGGAATGCGCTGCTGAGAGAGATGCAGAGCCTGGGGCAGCCCATATCCATGGTCTGACATTTGAGGAATGTCGCAGCGGTGTGACAGCAGTGACCGAGGATGGGGGCACAGCTCTGTGCCCACTTCAGCCACATCACCCCGCTGTCCCTTCTTGGGGACAAATACACCCACATCCCAGCACCCACTGTGCCCACAGAGAGCTGTGCAGACGCTGAGATGCACATGGCACAGCGTGGGTGAGCAGACAGGAGACGTGGAGTGCATAACCCAGCTCAGGACACAGCCATCAGCCTCCCCCCACAAAACCACAGCCCCCACCAACCTGGAACCATTCCGGATCTGCAGACCATCCCCCTGGCCATGGGGTCACAGTGGGGATGTGGGCGCAGGGTCCGGCGCGGTGCTGTGGGCAAAACCTCCACACCAGGTGCTGCACAGATATGGCCACAGAACCGCACATCAACCCCAGGCCTGAGGGATATAAAGCTCTCCCTAAGCTCTTTACCAAACCACCTCCAGGCAGCAGAAATACCTGTCTGAAGCAATCGAGGCAGAAAGCAAACCAGAGCCGAGCTCTCCTCGGGCAACTCAGGTCAGGGGTGGGGGATTACGGCAGCAGCGTGGGGAAATCCTTTCGGGTTAAATCCTCAGCACCTGCTTAAACCACTGCACACGATAATCGCGACAGCATCCTTCCGGCGACGGGCACCGCAGTGACACTTCGGCGGCCGCATCCGCGTCGCCCCGCGGCCCCCCCGCCCGCAGACAATGGCCCACGTGTGTCACCGCACCGCACCGCACCGCACCGCACCGCACGCACTCACCGCCGCCACCGCGCGTCCCTTCCGTCCGCACCGTTTGCCAAAGCCGGCGGCTGTGAGCTGCCGCTGGATGATTTCCTGCAGAGCCCTTCGGGACCGCGGTCAGTATCAATCATTAACAGCCACCGCAGCCCGGCTGCTTTAACCCCCTCGGCACCGCGCCGCAGCGGTAGGATTCTTCCATCGGCGTTGGTTACGGTGTCCCAAAGCCCCTCGCGCGTCACCGCGGTGCGGCTCACCCATCCACCCTCTCCCAACACAAAGGGGCTCCCGAGGGGCTCTGCACCCTGGGGGATTCGTGCCTGTCCCTACAGCACTGAGCAGCTGCACCTGGTGGCGGTTGCAAAGTCCTCATTATGAGCATCCCACGCTGCTCCACGTCTCCGCGCAGCGTGGACCCTGAGGGCCTCATCCTGCCTCTGTGCAGTGAGGCTGGACTCTGCAGCCCAATGAGCAGCGGAGAATAGCAGAGGGGGGGATGCTGTGGGGTGCAGCACGCAGCTGGCACCATCCTTGCGTCTCTGGGAAGGGCGAACGTTCCCTCTAACAAAAGTCACCACCTGCAGCCAGGCGTGCTGTCAGTACAGGGTTAATCCCTTGGCAGGGACATCTCCCCGCTCCCCAGGCACAGACCCCCCCCCCCCCCAGTGCTGCGGGGACTGGACACATCTCCTTCCCTTCCTACTGCTGTTAGCCATCCTGTGGGGCAGCTGATGATTAACCTTGGGCTGCAGTTGCCGCCGGCCCCCACCATCCCATGCCAGAGCACATCAGTGCCTGCAGCCACTGAGGGGATGAGAAAAAGCTCAGCCACCAAAGCAGACCCGCGGGGTAAGGAAAGCATCTCCATCCCCAGCCCCGTGCTTCCCCTTTTCCTGCAGTAATGGAGCAAACATCCACGCTCAGCCCATGCTCCCCTCTTTCAGCGCGGTCCCATTGCTGCAGCCATGGGGTAGAGGTACTCACAGCCCGATGCAGATTGGGATTTCAGACACCGACACGCAGTGGATTTTGTCTTCTCCAGCAGCTCAGCCCTGCCTGCAACCCCGGGGGCGTCCAGGCTGCGAGTGCTCATAAATAGCTTTGGACAAACATCTGCACGGCACCACCCCGTGAAGGCTGGAAAGCAGAGGGCTGCTGTGGGGATGGTTTTAATCAAGATAGAAGACCATCGAACGGCCAAAAAAACCCACACAGACAGGAGTGAGCTGTAAATAAGCACAGATGCGGCGGCCGATAAGATCTGCCTGCAGCAGGGCTCGGCCCCTTTGCATATGGGTGCAGCCTTTGGATTTCCCATTCCCGGGGCAGCAACTCGGGATGCTGGGGGGCAAAACATCATTCTGTTTCCACCCCCAATGCCAAACCCTCAGCCCCACTGCCGCCACCACAGCACAGCACGGGCTCAGAGCATCCAGCCAGCTGCGGGTTGGACGGCGGCTGCTTCTCGCATGGATTTGGGTTTGGGGGAGACTTTGGGTTCACTTGTCCACGGGTTCATGGGCTGCTGCCAGCCCTCCAAGTGACTCATCGACTGCTCTGTGCCCAGACCTCCTGCAGTCAAGCCCCGACGCATTCGGCACATTCCTGGCATTGCCGGCTGTGCCGGCGCGGTGTGCAGCCCCACACCTGTTACAGTGGAGAGGAAGGGTGGGAACAAGCAGCTAGCTTGGATCTCTGCAAAGAGGCTCATGTGCTGCAGTTCACAGTCCCCGTGCTGCAGCGAAGCTGGTACAGTCTCACTCTGGCAAAGCCACTGCCATCCCAAGGGCCTTTCCAGTGCAGCGTTGTGCTTTCTGTACCTCTGCACGGGTGTGACGGTGGCAGTGGGAAAACTCACTGTTTCCAGATCTGATCCTGAGCCTTCGTAGGCTCAGAACAGCTTGCAACCATGCTGTGATGCAAGAGCACATGCATTTTGGTTGTGCAAGTGCGTGGTGCCAGGCAGCTCCCAAGGACGGTGCAGGCAGCAGCCCTGATCTACATGGGGTGAATGAGGCTCTCGGTCCCTGCAAGGACCCACAGCCCTGCACGCAGCTCTGAGAGAAGCATGTGAATACAGCATGGGTGTGCAATGGAGGAGCAGCCAAAAGGGCTCCCCAGTATCCAGGAGTGGCACCTCCAATGTGACAGCAATGCGCCGCACGCCCTGGCCCTGCCACCAGCAGCCCCCAGCACAGCCCTGCCTGTGCACGCGTCCACGCCGCAGCCTCTGCGTACAAACAGAGCAGGAACCAAAGGTTCCCCACAGCCTGAGCTTTGTTTGTAAGCAAACAGATTTCAGACCAAACCAAACACACGGAGCCCAGGCAGAGGGATGGGCTGGGCTGGCTGAGCTCACCGCAGGAGTGGCTTTGCTCAGAAGGGCACAGCAGCAGTGCCACCACAGGCAGGTGGGGGACACCAGCACCGCTGGGGCTGCGCATCCAGAGCACGGCTTGAGGCAGACACAGATCAGTGTTTCAGAGCACTCAGAGCAAATCCCAGAGGCCCACAAACCAATGCACGGCGGGGCTCTGCTCCCCAGCTCTGTCACACCCTCAGGATGGGACAAGGACCTGGGACAAAAGCTGCTGCCTCGCTGTCCCCCAACCACCCTCAAAGCAGCTCCTGGCACAGCTCTGACCGGTTCCTATCAGCGCTGCAGCAACGCAACCAGAGGTGGCACCGCCACGGTGCAGCCTGCAGGGCTGGGCTCACTGCACACCCAGCCATCAGCCTCCTCCACAAGCCATTAAAACACCCGGGATTGAGCCCAGTTGCTACTGGAACAGGCTCAGCAGTGACGGGACAGCCGTGCCCTGGGTTTATGGCTGCCTCCAGCCCATCACGCCCCGTGTCGCAGGGCTGAGCTGGGGCACGGCTTCGTGGTGAATCACTGAGGCCACGTCCTCAGCAGCGCTCCCAGTGAGGTCCCAGGGACAGCTGCAGGGGGAAAAAGCAAGGAATTCGCCGGGAGAAAAGCGAGAAATTTGCTGTGGGAAAAGCAAAGAGAGCTGCAAGGCTTTGCAGCCCCACGGAGCAGAGCTTCTCAGGTCAGTGCAAACTCAGAGCAGTGCCTCTCTGCCACCAAACGGCCCTTTGCTGTCACCACCTCCACACGGCCGCGCTGTGCAGAGCAGCGTCAGCTCCACGCAATGAGATCTTCCCCTGAATGAAGTTTAGTCACCGTGGGATGTTTCCAATTGGAAATCAGGACAGTTCGGGCTGAAAGCAAGCCAGCTTTCCACTTCCCAGAAATCCCATTCGCAAGCGAGCCCGTTGCCAGTTCCCCTTTCTCTCCCAGTATCCAGTAAATAAATCCAGCTCCAAGCGAGGAGGGGAGATGCAGCACTTCAGGCTCTGTCTGCAGCCCAGCCCTGACTCTGTGCTCATCCCACAGAGGTTGCAGTGCTGCTCTCAGCCCTGGGCAGTGGGTGACAGCCTGATGGGACCTCAGTGCCTGCAGCTGTGCCTGGGGAGGGACGCAGGTGGGGTGGGAGCTGCCGAGCTGGTGCTGGAGCCTGGTTGCATCCCTTTGCCACTGCACCTGCCTGCAGCATCCCCTGGAGGAGGCTCCCAGCAGCAGGGGCTGGGAAATTGCATCAGGCTTCCTCTTTGTCCCAGTTGAGATGAGCAAAGCTGGTTATTGCCCTCTATAAAGAACTGGTTTGCTCCAGGAAGGCGGCGCTGGGAAGAGCCAGAGGCTGGCAGTGAGTTTCTGGAGGGCAGAGACAGGCAGATCCAGGTGGGTGCTCGCCTTCAGCAGGTTCTGGGGCAGCCCAGCAGCTCCGGATGGGTTTGTGTCAGAGCTGGATTCCCTGCTGCTCCATGGGCAGGTACAGAAGAGCACAATCATCCATGCAGTGCCATGGCTCTGCTCGCTCACAGCTGTCCACTCAGAACTGTAGGACCATGCATGAAGATTGCAGATCTCGGCTACATTTGGCTGAAATTTCTGGACCAGGATGTTAGGAAGTCCTCAGGAATCGAGGGATTGCACCTGGAGGTGTGATCAAACCTAACTCCTTAGGAGACCACTGAGTGGAAGGAAGCCAGCCATGCACTGGGCTCACAGGCCTATTCCCCCTCTCCACATGCCATCCTTGCTCAGCAGGATGCTGCAGACACCATGCAGGGACAGCAGATGTGACATCCAGCTCTGAACATCCATCCAGAACTGCAGCTGCACCACACGCATGGGTGCTTCCTGCCTTATCTCAGCAGTGCAGGAGATAAGAGATGTGGGGATGGCTTGGTTACAGACTTTGACACACAAGATGCCACCATTGCCCTGTCAACAGATTTGCTGCCACAGACATGGAAAAGCAGCGTGGGTACAGTGCAGGGAATCCTGACCCCATCCATGCACACCCCAGGGAGGGGATGCAGGAGCTGGGGACAGCCCTGCCAGCTTGTGGGAACTGCAGGGGAGATGTGTCTGACGCCAGAAGGATGCAGCCATGTCCTGCTTCCAGCTGCAGAGGTGGCTTGAAGCAGCATCCCAAGCAACTTGCTGTATTATCCCCCAGCCAGGAGGGTTGGGGCTCTCCCTGGTTTCAAAGCCAGCCAATGGCACAAAGCATGGACACAGTCAGCAGGACCCCAGCCCGCATCCTGCTGCAAGCCCAGCTGTGTGCTCAGCCCTCTGGGCTGCCCCTGCCCTGCTCCCAGCCCTGCCAGCTATCAGTGCTCCCATAGGTGCCACTGAACTCCCTGTAGGACGTTTAACCCCTGGCAGGGTGCACACAGGCACCGTGCTGTGCTCGTGGGCACAAAGCCTCGGCTGTATGCTGTGTTTGCCAGCAAACGGGGACAAGTATTCCTGCAAATCCTCACCCTACCCGTGCCCACATCCCTGCAGATCCTCAGCTTTTCCATGCCCCTGCACATCCTCACCTTATCTGTGCCCACCAGTGCCAGCTTCAACCCGACTCATCAGCGCCACACGAGCAGCTCTGCAGCCACCATCCAGCAAAGCCCAGCTTCCTGCTGCCCCTCCGCTATCCCAAACCCTTTCTTCCAGTACCCCTCCCTCCACCCCCAGCTCCACCAACCACCCAGACCCAGGCTCAGCCTGACCTGCTTGCTGGGAGCTGCCGCCGGCTGCAGGGAAGGGGGAAGCAGCCGCCGAGAGCCGCCACGTCCAAGCGAGCGCTGCCGGGGGCTGATAAGCAAGGTCTGAAATCTGAGAGTGCAGGTTGGCTGCCTGCTATATAAACAGGCGCTCGCACACACGCACACCCCCAGCTTGCACGCCACTCCCGCCTGCTCACAGCCACGCCAGCACTCTATAGGGCACAGCTGTGCCATGGAGACCCCCGTCAGCAGTGCTGGACTTAAGCACGCTGATATGGACTCCAAGCATGGGCTGGTGCTGGGGTATGGCACGTTGCAGAGGGGGGCTTTTGTCCCTCCCAGCTCTGCATCTCATGGCAAAGGTGTTGTGACCCTGTGGTGGGCACTGGCTGAGTACCATGTGGGTGCTAAGAGCAGCAGTATGGAAGCCTCACACCGTCAGACGGAGGGGTTCAGCAGCACGCAGGGTCAGCCAAGCAGATGCCTGTGCTCAAGAGCACATTTGCATCCCTCACCCAGCAGCAACAGGCATGCACAAACCATGATGGGGTCATGACCACCGTGGTGCCAAAAGCTTCACCCCTAGGCCTATTGCCATCCCCACAGCAGAGCCCCTCTGCTCGCCATCTCCTAACAACCAGAGCGTGCCAGTGCCACCGTGGGGCTTCTCTGTGCCAGTGCTACTGTGGGATTTCCTTGTGCCACCGTGGCTGTACTTCCTGCAGTGGCAGGAAACATTCAAGAAGACAAAACCCTGCCCTGTTTTTCCCAATTCTCCAGGCTCACCTGCAGCCCAGAACCGGGGCGGCCACATACCATCGGCGGGGCCGGGCTGCACGCTTGGCTGCTTGCTTCATCCTGCAGCCGCCTGCGGGGAGAGAAGGAGCTGTGCCCCCTGCTCAGGGAACGCAGCACTGGGGCATTGCCACTGGGAAATGGGAGCCCCAGGACTGCTGATCCTTGGCACAGAGAGATTCTTTGCGGGTGCATCCATGAAGACCCTTCTCCACTGTGCTGGGAGAGCAGAGAGCACGAGCACAGCTAAGGGTTCTCCTGTGCTCCTCCAGCTCCTGAGGCCGGATTCACCTTAAGATCCTCTGTCCCAGGTGTGACGAGCCCAGCACAGCTCTGAGCCAACTCCCTGCCCCGCTTGCACAAGCAGCTGTAGGCGCTGCTGTGGTACAAACAATCACAGCCTGTTCACGAGGCCCAGCACCTGCCTCCTCCTCCTCCTCCTCCTCCTCCTCCTCCTCCTCTCCCATTGCTCCACCTGATTGCAAGGAGACACGCCAAGCTCTGCTCCATGCACGGCTCCCTGCACCCTCTGCTGTTCCTCCCAGGGCAGGGCCACCACCTGTCTCCTCGTCCCCATTGCTCCCATGGAAGTGCTGGCAACACGCAGAGCACCACGACCAGTTCATCCCGGCTGCTCCAACCCCACACAGCAGCACGCTGACCCTGAGATCTTAAGATGCTTCTTCAGAAGAACAACTTTGCCTTTGAGAAATGGGATTGCGCTGGGTGCAGTGGGGATGAGACAGCCTGGGGCAGGGATTTCCTCCCCATGGTCAGCATCCCAAAGGACTTTGAGCTGTCTGAAAGGCATTTTTCCTTCTTTTTTTCTTTTCCTTATGGAGAAGAAGAGCCGGGGTCGAGCCTTTCACGCCATTCCCATAACCCTAATCCCCCTTGAGGGTGGGAGCACAGCTGGAGGGGCTGCTCCATGCCTTGGGGGGACTCCTCCCCAGTCCTCAACCACAGAGGGTGCACCCCCCAATGTCCATGCATCTCCATAGCCCACCCAATGCCAGCACAAGGAGCATCAGTCCCCCCGCCAGCCCCAGCCTGAACCCAAGGTCCCCTTTATCTCCAGCACCAGCATGTCTGCTGATAAGCCCAGCACATGAGGGATAACATAAGGTTCCAAGCAGCCTCTTCACTATCAGCAGCCCTCCCTCCACTCTGCAGCACGGGGTGGCTGCTGCCCTACTGCACTGTCCCCCCAAGGCTGTGGGATCTAAGCAAGGTCTCAGCATCCACATCCCAAATGCTGCACCAGCATCGGGGCTGATCTCGGCCCCTTCAGTCTCAGGTCCTGACCCACGATCCCAAAAATGTGGGACTGAACCCCACGCTCCATGGCATGCACTGTCCCACAGGACCCCCGCTGACCCCCCACCATGGGCACCCCTTGGCCACCCCGCAGTGCAAGGCAACCTCTCACACTAACGAGCTTTAAAAGATTCATTACGTTCCCACTTCGACTGCTGCTCATTGTTTCTAAATTAGAGAATCTATTTGATTCTGGGATGAGGAGGAGAAAGAACCAAATAATAAAAGGCAACACTGAAACAAACAGTTTGCATCGGAAGATGTGGAGCAGGTCCCCCCAGCAGGGAATGGTAGTGGTGGGGGAGGGTGGGGAAGGCATGCAGCACGCATAGGGTTTGCAATGAAAGCAGGAATTGCTAATCATTGCTGCTCAGCTGAGCTGAAAGGAGAGATGCTGCCTGGGAAAACAAACCGAAAGGGTGAGCGCAGGGCACACGGACTTCACCTGACCCCATCTTGGCTGCTTCTCCTCCTTGATGAGAAAATCCCATCTGAGGTCCCCCAGGTACGAGCATCTCTCATGGGGTGACATAGGGCAGCCCCACTGCATGCCTTTATTTCCAGCAGAATCACCCTGGCCTTGAAAAATAGGAGGATTTGGGGAGAAATAACACCAAAACAACCCCCCCCTCCATGCCTGCTTCCGAGCATCATGCCAGGCTATAAATACCAGCAGCGGATGCTGGAGCTCCGCTATCCCTGGCTCTGAGCAGCACCCAGATTTAGGAAGGGACTGAAGGGAACAGCCCTGCAGCATGGGAAGAAGGGAGAAGGAACAGTGCTCAGCCGGGGCCAGCCTGAGCCTCAGGGACCAAGCACACTGTTCACTTGGCCACAGTGATCCTGCAGGATGGATCCTGAGTCTGTTGGCACCGAGGGGGTTGGGGGATGGAGGGGGGATGGGATGCCTCAAGCAGGAGTGAAGCAGCTGTGCCAGCAGGGCAAGAGAAGGAGAGTTGGAGGAAATCCCCACAGGGCCTTGGAGGCAGCGGAACCGGTGCCAGGAGGGAGTGAAAAGCAGTGCAGGTCGGTGCCAGGGCCGTGCGCCAGCACTGTGGGAACACACAGACAGACCCCAGCCCCCTCCAGTGTTCCCAGTGCTGCTGGTTGGGAGAGGGGGATGGGTGTAGAGGAAAGTCCTCCTGCAACACATCCCAGGCCAAATTTCCCTGTCCTAGCCCAGGGGTGAGGGGCACCCACCTGCAGGGACCCTGTGCATGAGGCCAGGGCTCAGGGCACAACCCGATGGGGGGAAGCCCTAATTGCAGCCCCACCGCAGGATTGCTACCTCATTAGAGAGTAATTACAGAATAATTATCCTACGGTAACACCCAAACCCCCATCAGGAAATGGGACTGCTGGATGCCAGGATTCTGCATGCGTGTGCACACGCACACACACACACCCCAGGAAACCTCAGGGCAAAAGACAGCAGAGAGAGGACTCCTGGATCCCACCATATGTGCCTCTGTTTCCCCACTTGTGCACCAGCACAGCAGCTGTCCCCTCTCTCTGCATTCGTACCATTCTCAGAGATCTCAGCTTTTGCGCGGGAGCTTCGTTTGCATCACATCCCCAACCTCAACAGGACGCTGCACCCTCATGAGCAACCCCAGGAGCCCCCAAAATCCCCATCCCAGGGCTTCAAACCGGGAACAGACACAGGAAGGTCTGCACCGGCCTCATCCACCCCAAACCCTCCATCAGTGGGGACGGCCCCTAAGAGCAGGTGAACTTTAACCACATAAATCACATTCCTGCTGGCTCCCGGCCGGCACAGCCCTTATCTCCAGTGGGCTCACACAGATCTGTCTGCAGCCTGTAGGAGGTCGTGGCCCTATCTCGTGCCCGAGGACACTGGGAGATGGGGCAGCATGAGGAGCTGGTTGTGCCAGGCAGGAGTTGGACCCGCTGGCCCCATTCCTGGTTGCTCACCCCAACGGATGCACCAGCACCCGCTCCTCCTGCGATGATGGCAGCAAGGACAAGGTCACTCCAAGAGCAGCTCACAGCTGGCAGGGAGGAGATGAGGGACAGGGCACGAAGCGGCAGCGCTGACGGCTGCTGAAGGGCCCTACATCTCGTAGCACACAGGCAGAGATGAGGAGCTCTGCGCTTCCCTCCGGGAACTCATCACCACGACTGCAGCTGAGAGTTGGAGCCCAGGGGCTGTGGAGTTCGCACGTAGCTCTCGAATCCCTCATCTCCCTGACAGGCAGGAGAGCAGCCGGCAGGCAGCAACGGAGCTGCAGGCGGCCCCTGCCAAAGGTCACTGCGTTTGCACATTCACAAAATATGCACTTAAGAAAAAAAGAAAAGAAAAGGAGGAAAAGAAATCCCACGCTCACATGGAGGATGAGACGCAAAGGAGCGCTGCGGCTCGGAGCTCTGCTCCAGCACTGCCTGCCCAACTGCCCAGCACTCTGCAATTAAAAGCAATCAGCCACACGCGAAACTCACAGATTTCCATCTCCCGATTTGCTTCCCTGACCCTGAGGGTTCCAACTCGTTTTCAAATTCTCCGGAAGAATAAAGGCTTGAAAATCAGTTTCGGCACATTGAGCAGATGGCTCTGGGGATCCAACATGCCCTGAAGAGCAGCAGGGGCAGAGCTGAGCCCTGCCGAGGCTGTGGGGTCAGGGGGGGTTGGGTCACCACACAGGCAGCCACGTCCCCTCCCTCTGAACCCAACAGAACTTGGCCCCCAACCCTGCAGAATTAACGCTTCCAAGGGTCCTCTATGGGGATGGGTGTTGTCTCGCTGCCCGACCCCATCCTGCACCCAAACCTCCAAATCACCCGTGGATTTAAAGGAAGGGAATCCCTGTGCAACCCAGGGGTTCCACCTCCCGTGATCCCAAATGGAGAGGTCAGGATGAGCCTCTGGAACACAGCGGTGTGAGCAGCCGTGCAGAGCAGCAGCCAGGCTCACCCTCACCCACACCACCTGCGCCAGGTGAGCCCTTTGCAGCAGCTCATTTGAAGCCACAATTAGCCCTCACCTGCCGGATCACAGCACTGCACGAGAGCGCAGCACCCACCACAAAGAGTCCCCCAAAGGCTTTCAGATGCCCAGCCTGGAGCACGGGTGCAACACAGCACTACGTGGATGTTTGGCCCTTGGGATGCTGAGCCCCAGCACGGCTGTGTGTGGGGCACAGTGCCATGGGTGCACACGCCCCATCCTCACCCGGCGCCGAGCGCCGTCCCCTGGGGGCACAGAACCCAGGAAGGTGCTGAGCAGGGCGCCCACTGCATCTCCCAAACGGTGCCCCGGGAATGGGGAGAGCGGGGCTGGGTAAGAACCGGCCGAGCTGGATGGGGAGCTCAGTGCTCCCGGTGCTGCCAGACTGGTCCTGGCTGTTCCTCCAGCTGCCAGCCTGGATGGAGACGGATCCAAACACGGCGCATTCCTCCCAGCTCACCCCCAATGTGAGACCCCAAGGCTGAGCACGGCAGCAGCACCTCTACCTATTCCAGACACGTTGCAGGGGCGACTCTTACCTGAGCTGCGAGGCTCCAGGCCCCGGCGGTGCTGAGCTGTCGGAGCAGCCGCCGCTGCTTACGTAAGGGAGGCGAGGAGAAGAGCGCTGCTGTGAGTCCCCAGCAACTGCAGGCAGCAGGAGAGGAACAGCAGCCTCTGCTGCTCGGCGGGAGATGGGTGACGGAGCTGTGCACGGCACGAGGATGTGGGCTGCAGGGGATGCTTTGCTCTGCTCTACTCTGCTCTGCCAATGCTCCCAGCTCCGGTCCCGTGCCCCTTACCACCGGGGGATGGGGACAGCCTGAGCCCTGCTGAGAACAAAGGGCTGCGCTGCGAAGGCTCTGGTTGCCGTTTAATTACCAGCACTGGGGCTCAGGGCAGCACAGCTGCACCCGAGCTGCTCAGCTGCAATGAGAGGAACGTTGAACAGAAGGGCATCGCAAGGCTTCACTGGGAGCCGGTGATACGGGAGGTGTGGAAGGAAACCCTGGGCTGCACTGCTATGCTGGGATGGAGCAATGGGGGCAGATGGGGAGCAGCACCCAAAGTGCTGTGCGTGGTTGGGAGGGGAGGCGAGCCGGCAGGATCCTGAGTGGGGATCGTAACACGGAGTGGGGAATCGCCACAGACTCATAGAATATCCCGACCCGTAAGGATCACCCAAGCAGGCAGCACGGACACGGAGCAGCATGTTTAGAGCAGGGCGTTTGTCTGTCGACGGGACGCCAGGCGCGCACAAAAGCCGTCTCATTATCCCCTAATTAGTGCTTTGCCAGCTTCTGCAATTAACACCCATGCAAGCGGCTGCTGTTTGAGTAAACAGAGGGTTATGAGCACCCTTGGAGTCGCTGGGGGCTCCGGCAGGACGCAGCCCACCCAGCCCCAGAGCAGAGCGGTGTCACCCCCGGGGTGGTGGCACTGGCCCGGCCGTGTCCCCGCAGCGCACACAGGGGATGGGAGAGGCTTTCTTCGGGGCTCCTGGGGGTGAGGGAGCAGCTCAGCTCTGCTGCTGCATCACAGCACGGTCCTTATGCAAAGGATGTCTCCTTCAGAAACATCAAAGGGAAGCCATCAGCCGGGGCTGACACGGCCTTTCTCCGGCTGACCCAGAAACGTGGATCAAGCGCTGTCTCATCCCTTAATTGAGAAGTTGGTGACTTTGAATCTTTATTAAAGAGCTTTGGTAAATTCACAGATTAAGGCCACCACCGGCCGCTGCCATCACCCAACCTGATTCCCTGCCACCTCACCCAGCTGCTGCTTTCACTGCTTTGCACGGAGTGAAAACTGAACCAAAAGCAAAACTGCACCAAAAATCCAGGAAGAAAAAACAAACAACACACAAACACACACAAAAAAAAACCCCCAAACCAACAACAGCCTTTCTGCACAACCTGAGTCCCAGCACAACCAATGCGACAGCAGCACAATTCATCCCGCTGCCCCCATCACAAAGATCTGGGGCTGGGGGAGCACAGAACACCCCTAAGTACCACTGGGATGGGGCAGCACTGCACAGCTGGGTGCCCCCCTGCAGCCACGGAGCTGGCAGATCCTGGGGGAAAACGAGGCTAAAGAGGAGACGGCGCATTCCTTGCTGCACTCTTTCTGCCTGCTGTGGATTATCGTGTTTCAAGCTATGGAAAACAGAAGGGGGGATGCTACTACAAATGCCTGAGAGAGAAGAGAGAGAAGAGAAAGGGAGGAGGGCAGGCGGAGAAGCAGTGCTTTCCCCTCCAGCTAGCAACGACAGGCAGGAGAAATCCCAGCCCAGCTGATTCCTGCGGATACAGATGGAGAAGAAAAGAACCCCAAGCCCCAGCCTGGCTGCAAGGGGTTAAGCTGAGCTCGGCAGCCTGGCGGGGGATTAAGCCCTGGCTGCCCATCTGGGTGATGTTTGCAGCATTCAGGCAATGCCAGGCCTGGCTGCAGAGCAGCAGAGCACAGGGCCGGCCAGCAGGCAGCAGCGTGCACGGGTACAAATGCACATCCACACATGGACACACGCGTGCACAGGCACATGCACACATGCACGCATGCACATAAAAGCATTGCAGATCGGGTGATGCTGATGCATCTTCCTGCAAGCAGGGAGCAGCCAGGGAGGTGCAGCAGGCACAGCAGCTTCCTCCTGCAGTGCCAGGCGTGCAGCTCGCCCTTCCATCCATGCCTGTCCCTCCTCTCCTCAGTCCTGCGAGCCCTGCTGCTGCTCCTGCCGGTTTCTATGGGAACTCAGCAGGAAAACACGGCTCCCAGTGAGGCTGGCACTGGTTTGGCTGCCCAAAGCCATGAAGAGAGCTGCTTGTCTGCTCCACCAGAACCTTTCACCAGTTCTTCCCCAGCAGAGTAAAGGGGTCAAGAAGCGCGGATCGGAGCAGGCCAGGAGCAATTCCTCCTGGAGAGCAGAATGCCCAGGTTCTGCCCTGCGATGCACGGTGGGATGCAATGGGATGTGCAATGGGATGCACAGCAGGATGCAATGCGATGCACAGCGGGCTGCAAACCTTCAGCATGTAGAAGTGGGAGAAACCGACGGATGCTGCTAATTCTCAGCTGCAGAGCAGCATGCACTGCCTACCAACAGCCTCGTCTGCCTGGAGGAACATCATCCCCAGTGAATGCCACCCTGGTCTCCTCAGTGCACGGCCTCCAGCAGAGCTGCCCACTCCCCTGTACACCCAGGGATGGCCACGTGCCCCCTCCCCACTGCCATGGGGTGATCAGTCCCAGCCCTTCCACATGGGATTCACAGACCCGTGTTTAATTTAGCATGCACCATCATATGACGGAGCAGAGCGTGTGCCTTCAGATTTAGCAGCAGCGTCACAAAGCTGCCATTGACTGCTCAGGGACCATCTCCAGCTCTGCCAGACACCTCAGTGCTCCGGCGGGGGGGGGGGGTGAGAAAACACAGCACCTCACTGCTGACACACCGCCATGGGGGGGCTCAGTGCTGCTAACAAGTGGGCAGTGAGATGGAGCCCAGGGAAGTGCCAGACAACATCCTGGGCTGCATTGCTTGCAACCCATCCTGACAAAGCCATGAAACCAAGCTCAGTGCATGCATATCTGGGGGAACCCAACAATCTGACCCCCCCCCAGCCATCAGCATGGGGCCTTAGGGATGCAGAGACCACCCCCCCCATTCCCTCCCCAAAGCACAGATCCTACAGCGGTGGGGTTGGGGACACAAGGGAGGACTCAGCACACAAACACACCGTGGGGACAGCTTGGGGGGGGGGTCCCCACGTCTCACCGACGTCACTGCAGAAAGGGTTTCCCAAGGGACCGTCAGAAGGTGCCACCTCTGCAGCACCACGGGGCACATTCAGAGCAGCCCAGGAGTGCTGGGCCCCCCCTCTGGAGCACAGATACCACAAGGAAAGACTCCCCCCGCCGGCCCCATAGCGCACGTCCCGATCTGGGGATGCTCCGCCGCTTCACGCCCCCCCACCGCAAACCCGAGGAGGAAGAGGAGGAGGAGGAGGAGGGAGAAGGAAGGAGGGGGGGGGGTGGGGGCAGCCCTGAGGGGCACTCACCGTGCAGGGCGGGCAGCGGTCGGGCCCCCTCCGTTACTCAGGAGCTCAGCATCCTGCCGGGGCAGCCCCAGCCCGAGCCGGAGCCGCAGCCCGAGCCCGAGCCGGAGCGGGAGCCGGAGCGGGAGCTGGGCATGCTCGGGGACCGTGAGCGGCACGTGATGCCGGGCTGGCACCGAGCGGAGGGGGGGGGGGGGGGACGGGACCGAGCAGCCACCCCCACCCCGCCGCACTGTGCCCCCCCTTCCCCCCCTCTGCCCGGCAGCGGAGCTCTCTGCGTCACTGCGGGAAGGGGGGACCGCGCTGTGTGCCCCCCGGATCTCTGCATCCTCGGGGGGGTCGAACGCATCGTGCTGCCGCTCTGCAGCACGGAGGGGGTGGGAGGGGGGGGAGCAGCCCCTCTGTTTCTCAGTATAGGAGGGTGACCACACACCCCCTGCATCGCATTGCTGGGGGACAGCCGTGACCACGAGCCCTAACCCCACATCCCAGCGTTGGAAAATAGCCGGGACATTCATTTTCCTGCTGTCCACATCTCCCAGGGCTGGGGGGAACACGTCTGTTAACCCCCCCGGAGTATGGAGGGGGGGGGGGGGGGGGTTCAGGAAGCACCTCCAGGCTCTGCAACCCGGGGAGAGCAGCCTGCAGGCTCTGCAACCCGGGGAGAGCAGCCTGCAGGGAGCTGGTGCCCAGAGGCCGGGCAGCAGGACAGTTTGCCAAGCACAGGTTGGAGCGCAGAGATCCTCCCCCAGCCCTGCTCAGCACCCACCCCCAGCGCCTGGCAGCACAGCAATTCCTGAGCTGCAGATCTGCAAATTCCAGCCCTACAGCGATGGCACCGTGTCCCAATCTATGGCACTGCCCTACTTCTGCCAGCCACAGCCATCAGGGACCCTGTCTATGCCCAGCCCAGACCCCACACTGCACAGGGATTCTCCATGCTTAGCACATGTGTGCTGGCGTGGGGAGGGATGGGATTCTCCAGGAGGGAAAACACCACGGCTTCCCTTGATCCTATAATCACTCCCATAGCCTCAAGGTATTAGGGGCTGCAGGGGGGTGGCTTTCACTGAAGGCTTTGCAGTCTGCATTTCCCCCTCCTTCCCCTGCAGCCACAGGTGAGTTCCTCCTTCCCCTCCCTCCCTCCTTGCACTGCACAGGGACCCCTCTCCCAATTGCTGCCCCCAAGCACCCCTTCACCCTACAGGCAGCACTGTGGGACTCTGCCCCCCCCTGCTGTCACCCAGAGAAGCCTTGAGAACTGTGGAACAGCCCACAGACGTGGGCAGTGAGGGCTCTTAAGGGCATCCCCAGCTTCACTGGCCCCTGAGCCCCAGCAGGAAGGGTGCAGCAACTCCATCCAGGCTGGGGGCCGGTTGTTCCCTACCCCCCTTACAAAAGGACAAAAGCCACGCGCTGCTGTCACGTCGGTCCCGATCACGTCTCAGCCCCAAGGCGCAGACACAGCGTGGCCTTTTCTTCTGCTGGCACCAACCGGGCAGCCAGCCGGAGGCAGGAGTGGGGCAGCAAAGGGCCCTTTGTAGCTGCACTCAGCAGGGAAGGGGCTGGATGCTGACTCCTTCCCCACCCCTACAGACTGGTGCAGATGGGGATGGTATCCAGCATTGCTCCTCAGCAAGAAGCCCCATCCCTGCAACCAATGGCTCACGTGCAGCAATGTGCAGAGCGTGCATTGCTGTGCCATCCCCAGTGCCACCTCATGGGTGCTCCTGTAAAATGCAGCCTGGAGGGGGGAGCAGCCCTGGTGGCAGCCCCCCAGCCACAGCCACGACACTCTCCCTGCTCCACTGAGGCTTGCCCAGCTGCTGTGGTGCATGGGGAACCGGCACACTTTGCACACAACAGTAGAGGTTGGAAGTGGGAGGAAAGTCCCTGGTGTGGAGCAGCGTTGCAGGCACTCAAACTTGAAAAGGAGGGCTCACCTGTGCAGCTCTCACCCATCCAGCCCCGCTCCCAGCAGTGTTGTGCTGCTCCACACAAAGTTGGGCTGATTCAAGGACAGCCATCTCTGCTCAGCAGATCAGCCCAATAATCACAGTGATTCACTGCAGCCCTTTGCTCGCCTCGGGATCTTTGCTCCCGGAGGCTTCAGCGTGGGCTGAGCACACGGCGAAGCCTCTGAGTGAGGCAGATAAGGCTCAGAGATCCCATCCGTGATGCCCTCACCTCACCTGGAGCTCTGCATGAGGCTCCAGGAGGCGAGACGGCCTCAGTGCATGCAGACAGCACCGTCACCTGTATCCCAATGGAGCTACGATCCCATTGCTCTTGTCCCCAGTGAGTGCACCAGCCTGGAACCAAACTCCCCATGCAGGGTCAGAGTGGCTCCAGGGATCCTTACACAAGGGCCAGATGTGGGGCAGGGGGCTGAGGGCTGCCCACCTGCCCCAGGGATCTGCAATTTTTGCATCTGCAATGGGAAGTCGGTGCAGGAGCTGCCTGCAGCACGGAGCAGGTCCTGCTGCTGCCTCTGCTGGGTGCCCTGGGTGGCTTTTGTGGTGAGGGGAGCACAAAGGAAGCTGTGCAGGGAGGAAACCTTCATGTGCAGGAATGCAGGAGTGCAGGCACTGCCCATGTCCTCACCAGGGTCAGGAAAGCAAGGACTTGCGCCAGCCAGAGCTGTGCTGTCATTTGGCTGCTGGTACCCACAGCACTGTCACAATTGCACGTGCAGCAGCACAGATGACCCACAGGAACCCCCTGCCCACCTTCCGTCTCATGCTTTGGCACTCAGCATGAACTCCAGCCCCATTCACCAGCAGCATTTTGATCTATTCAAAAGCCTCCCAGACCACACTGCCTGGCACTGCACATGGGTTGAATCACATGAGAAAGCATTTTTTAGGGTGCAAGGTAAGACCAGCAGCACCAGCACCCCCAAAGGATAGGGGCAAACCCCATAACAGTGCCCTGGAAAGAATCAGGCAGAGGGTGCAGCATCGGTTGTGGCTGTCAACTGCACCAGAGCAGCAGGCAGAGCTGCTCCCCCCAGCCCTCATCACTTACTTGATGAAATAGAAGCCCCCGTGCAGCGTGGTGTCCACCTCCCAGCCTCGGGGCAGCCCTGGAAGCACACAGCAGAAGTGGGGGTCATCCTTCCCTGTTCCTGCTTTTGGGCATTGTACCAGAGGGGCAAGCTTGGTCCCCTCCCCATCACACCAGTCAAACTCCTCTGGCTACAAACCCACCCCCCAGGTTACGAAGGCTCGTGCATTCCCCAAAGGATGCAGCAACGCTTTTTCGTACATCATTCAAAGCTCCTCAAACACTCGAGCTGTAAAGCAGCTTCTCAGCATCTCTAATGCATTTCTGGAGCATTTCATGGCACACCTCCTGCTGTCCCAGAGGAGCACACTTGCAGAGCAGGGCTCCTTTCCTTACCGGTGCAGGAGAAATGCCCGCTCTGGATGGTGTAACCTGTGCTGGGGTGCACCCAGCTCGTGGACTTGGTCTCGTCGCTGTGAAAGATAAGGAGCAGGCAGTGAGTGCTCCGGGTATCCCTGCACACTCTTTGGTGATAGGGATAACTTTGGCAGCCAAAGGAAAGGGAAGGAGCAGATATTTGGGAAAAGAAAAGTAGCATCTATCAGGAAGCATCTGGGATAAAACCCCAAGAGGGGAAAAACGGGGAGCAAGGAGAGCGGATCACATGCAATAGGAAAGCAGCAGGTGGGAACCCTTGCTCAGGGATGGGGGCCCCAGGCTGAGCCCTCATCCCCTGCAGCCCCCCAGCCACGCACCGACCCAGAAGCCAGACTCCCCCCAAGACCCCATGCCCCATCCCCTCCCTGGCCTTGCGGTGGGACCCTACTTGATGAAGAAGATGCGGCCGTCCCCGCAGACACCGTAGGTCCACCTGCCTGGCAGGTCCAGCCAGTCGATGTCATCTGCCATGGGCACAGCACCCAGCAGCCCGGTCCTGTGCTCTTCGCACCGCTTGGGAAATGCAGAACAATTCCTGCCCCCACCCCGAGCAAACACTTGCTTAGCTCAGACCTTCCACCCGGGTTGTGTTTGCTGCTGCAAATAACCCAGGAGGGAGGGAAAAAAAAAAAAAAAAAAAAAAGGAAAAGGAAAAACCAAACCCATCAACTTAACCCTCTGAGAGCCGGGCTGCAGGGTTCAGAGGGCACGGCTCCGAGTGACTCTGCAGGGCTAAGCCCATCACCGCTTCCTCCACTGCCTACTCGGTGTAATTACCGTCAATTAACTCGGGCTGAGTAATGATGGAGTTGTTCCTTCCCTCTCCTGCTCATTTTAAACAATGTCAAATTCTTCTCTCCGTCTGATCTCGCAGCCAAGCAGAGGCAGTATGTAGGGCACCCTGATGACTATCTGCTGCGCTCTCGGTGCTGCCCCATGGGTATTTTCTCTCTGCTCGCTCTTAGCCATCAATTAAACGTCTTTCAAGGGGAAAGGTGGGGTCTGGGAGGCAGTCGGGCTGGGTGACTGTGAGCCCTCGTGTCTCTGTGGTGCCTTTGGGGAGTTTCTCATGGCACAGGGAAATGAGCTGGTCTGGGGTGAGGGGAGGAGAGAGGTGAATGCAGGAGCTGGTCCCGAAGCAGGACGAAGGAGTTGTTCTGCTGAGCAATGCTCACATCAGAGTGGTTCTCTGATGGGATGCAGGGCATCAGTTCATCCAAAGGTTCTTCCTACAGCTCTTGGATGAACTGTGTGCAAAAGCATTGGGAGAGAGAAGGGATGGCAGTGCAGCAGAGGACGATGCCACAGCCCCAGCACTGCTTTGCTGGGAAGGCTCTGCTTCGTGGGAGAAGTGCTGGGGTGCAAAGCGTCACACGTTGCACATAGGCTTGGTACAAGATTTGGCCTCTTGTCTGCATCACACAAGCGCTCCTGCCCTTCTAATGTTCCCATCCAACATCACAGCTCTGCCGCAAACCCGCGCACCCCGAGGTTTGGTGCCACGATGCATCCCAGCTTTGGGAAGTTGGGTCCCCACAGCAGCCAAAACACAGCAGGGAAATCCCTGCTCTTCGTGTTCTCTTTGCCCAGACCCCAGCAGCTCGGTGTGGTGCTGCTCCATCACAATGTCAGCTCTCTGGGAGGCACTGGGGACAACGAGGTCACCCCAAAGGCACAACTCCCTTCCTGCCTGTCCTGCCCAGCTCTGCTCACCGCAGTTTCGTTTACTCAGATCCACCTTCAATCTGAGTCACAGCTCAGCCTGAATCAGCACTCAGCACAAACACTTTGGTGATCTGAACCAAAAGCATCCAATGCTCCGGGCACAGAGCAGCCAGAAGTAACCAGAGATGTCCTCATCTCAGCAATCAGGACCAGGAGTTTGCAAAGTCAGTGTCTGCTGGGTTGTTTCTTCCTTTTAAACGTTTTTTACATTTTAGATTTTTACAGATGTGACAATGAAACCTTCCAAGCAGGAGGGATTCCAAAAGGTTGCACGCAGCCATTGCGCTGAGAGCTCACTGTGAGCAGCTCTTGGCTTTTAGCCCAGGGCCAAACCTCTCTGATGATTGCAGCATCACCCCTACGACCACCCCAGGGGTGTGCGGGATCAGAGTCTGCGTGAGATAAGCTCAGATGATCCTAAAAGATTTCCTACCCTCTCTCCAGCTCCTAGGGAGGGACGCCTTTCCCTAACTGTGGGTATCACCGAGGTCCCCTCATTCATTTTGAGGTTACCTGTGGCAGTGATGGGGTTCAGCTGATCAGAGCTGCTGCAGGGAATCAGACGCCAACAGCAGAAGCAATGGAGCTGCTTTAGGCTGGGGTAAGGGAGGCAGAGCTGTTGGAGGGCTGTGCTGGACCTCCAGCCAAGAATGCTGAGCTCTGTTCTGCCAGGTAAATAAATCAGCTTTTATTGCTTTCCACAAGAGATTTTTTTTCAGCCCTCCCCCCATTTCTCTATAGCTTAAGCCAATGGAAATTCAAAGGGGAAATCCCAGCAAGGACTTGTTCTTCTCTTATTGTTTCCAATCCCTTTAAAACTCCCCGTTCATTCCCGCACGGGTTAGGGGCAGGCAGGCACACACCGAGGCCTTCTTTAGAACAACTCTTACGCTCCGTGCTTCCAGAGCTGATCCCAGCGAGGTTCCCAACCCCTTTCTGCACCCTTTAGCAGGGATGGCGAGCACGGGAGCATCCCGAGGGCATCGCACCGCCCGTGGCTCAGCAGCAGCAGCGTGGCTCTGGCACCACCTCCCGGGGAACGAACGGCTGCTCTCCGTATCTCCTCCCCTCTCCGTTCCTTCCGGCTGCTATCTGCTCTCCCGTTCACGTTTTTTTAATGTTTTTTTTTTTTTTTGCTTTTCTTGCGTTAGAAAATAAGGTGTGGGTGCAGAGGGGGCAGCACCCTATCGCCATCTGGATCTCTCCAGCTCTTTCCCCAGGGTGCGTGCCTTGCTTGTGCCCCCCTCCAGCCAGGCCTGGTTGGTTGGATGGATGGATGGATGGATGGATGGATGGAGGGATGGAGGGAGGGATGGATGGATGGATGGATGGATGGATGGATGGATGGATGGATGGATGGATGGATGGATGGAGGGATGGAAGGATGGATGGAGGGATGGATGGATGGATGGATGGATGGATGGATGGATGGATGGATGGATGGAGGGATGGATGGATGGATGGAGGGATGGATGGATGGATGGATGGATGGATGGATGGATGGATGGATGGATGGATGGAGGGATGGATGGATGGATGGAGGGATGGAGGGATGGAAGGATGGATGGATGGAGGGATGGATGGATGGAGGGATGGATGGATGGAGGGATGGAAGGATGGATGGATGGATGGATGGATGGATGGATGGAGGGAGGGAGGGAGGGAGGGATGGAGGGATGGAGGAGGGATGGAGGGATGGAGGGATGGAGGATGGATGGAGGGATGGAGGGGTGGATGGAGGGATGGAGGGATGGATGGATGGATGGATGGATGGATGGATGGATGGATGGATGGAGGGAGGGATGGAGGGATGGATGGATGGATGGATGGATGGATGGATGGATGGATGGATGGAGGGATGGATGGATGGAGGGATTGAGGGATGGAGGGATGGAGGGATGGAGGGATGGATGGAGGGATGGAGGGATGGATGGATGGATGGATGGATGGATGGATGGATGGATGGATGGATGGATGGAGGGATGGATGGATGGAGGGATGGATGGATGGATGGATGGATGGATGGATGGAGGGCTGGATGGATGGATGGATGGATGGAGGGCTGGATGGATGGATGGATGGATGGATGGATGGATGGATGGATGGATGGATGGAGGGATGGATGGAGGGATGCAGGGATAAATGGAGGGATGAATGGAGAGATGGAAGGATGAAATCCACATACAACACTCAGCCCCTACTGCTGTTGAGCACCCAGCAGCTGCCACCTGAGTCCTGTAACAATCAGGGCCACCTCGGGCTGCTTCTCCATTGAAAACCAGGTGCAGAAGGGCTTTGCTTTCCCTCTGCCTCCCCAGCAGCTCCTGGCCTTGCTGCAGGCTGTGCTGTGCAGCCACGCTCTGAGCCTTGCTCCTACTCCGAGCCTTTGCTCTCAGGTCTATCTCTGTTTTCTCCTTTTTATTGGACTGAGGCTGTAGCTGATCCCAATCACCTCTATGAGCTCTGATCCTCCAGAGGATGCTGAGAAAATGGCCTTTGCAGCATTTGGAGCATTCTGGTGAAGGTTTGAAGCTCCCAGAGCGGGGCTGCATGGGAGGAGCAGTGGGAAGATGGAGGCAGCCCAGTGCAGTCCTGAGTTCGGTTTGGCTTTGTTTGGCTTTGCTTTTGCATTTGTTTGCTTTTGTTTTGCTAGGAGCAGCGCCTACTGCTTGAAAGAAGAATGTGGAAGATGTCAGCTGTCGAACAAAGCACTGAAAACAGGCAGTGAAAGGGGCACACACACAGTGTGCTTGTACAGCTGTTACAAGGCAGCACGTGCTTTTATTGCCAGCCGCCTTATCTGCAGCATTAGCAGTCGGGGCAGCTGGGTGCCTGCTGCTGATGGGCTCTGATACTCCATGCCTTCAAGACCAATGGGCTGCTTTCAGAAAGCACTTCCCTGGCACAGAACGGGACCTTGGGGTTACAGCTGAGGTGCAGCCCATCACCTCTGTGCAGCAGAGGAGCACTGGGCTCTCCCTGGAATCGCAGTGCGTGATTCTCATCCTTCCTGCAGTTGCCATCGCCTTCTGCCTGGCAGCTTCAGAAGAAACTCCTTTTTTGGGGGGGGATTACTCTGCAACTGGATTCACCTGCAAGCAGCACTTTAGGGGGATGCAGTCAGCAGTGACTACAAAAATAGCAGCTTATTTACTCCCTGTGTGCTGACAAACAAGTTCTGAAGAAGATTCAGCACAGAACAATTCCACTCCAACACGGATGAACCGTCAGCCGAGCTCCAACTGCAGCCTTCAGCGCTGATAGAATAACAGCAGCAACAACAAAAAACCCCACAGCAGGATTTCTCCATTCCAGATGGCACCTTGATGTGCTGCCAGATACGGAGCAGCTCCCATTTAGCAACACTTCGCTGTATTTCTTTAAAGCTGAATCAAAAGAAATTACAACTCTCATTCTTAGGGCAGATTTTGGAGCCAGCAGAACAGGTGAGCACGGCTTCAAAAAGCTGCTGCAGCTCACAGGAACGGCGTAGGTTTGTTTGTTCTCTGCTTTCAAGCCCTCAGAGTGGGATGGCACTGCAGGCAGCTCCCAATGCTCCTCCTCGTTCAGCTCTGTGCTGCTACAGAAACAAATGCAGCATGAGGAGGTTCCAGAGGGGCCTGGAAGGGCTGTGAGCACAGGGTGAAACTTGCTTGTGCTGTATGGGGACAAACACCAGGCTCTCCTTTTCATACATCATTACAGCATAAAGGAGAAGAAAGAATGTGCTGAATTAAAGGCTGAGCTTACAGTGCAGAACATAGGGGTGATGTGGCTGTAATTAAAGAGCTCAGCTGTTTGGCATTCCCACTGCCACAAGGACACCTCACATTTCTCCCAGCACAGAAAGGAGAAGAAAGCAAACACATACATGGCACCCCCTGCCCCCCCAAAAGCAAAACAACGCAGCCTTTATCCTGCAAATATCTTTATTACAATTTACAGATTAGTTCTGAATAGTTTCATTATGTACAGAAATAGAACTTTTAGATTTATAAAAACCCAACAAACTCGACGCAAATCAATTAAAATCTGTATGAAGCCAACGCTGAAGGTCTTCTGGCTTTCTCTAAATCATACAAAAATAAAATCTGGTAATCACAGTTTTGATTTAAAGTTCAGCAATTGGTTTTCACATCTCACTTAAACCACACACACATGTCCTGCAAGACCACCTCAAGGGACATTATAGGGGAAATGGGGACTAATAAGCTTAGCTTGCTCCTTAATTTAGTGTTTCATGACTTCTCATCGCCTTGCATTGGACAATTTGAAAGCATCAGGTTTGAGAGGAGAGAGAGGACTCACCAAGCTGCAATTCCTCACTGAGAACCACCAGTTTTAGCACCGAGTGCTGGTGTTGAAACCAATTATCTCAGCAATCAGAAGCGCTGTTGGAAGCAGCAGCTCAGCAATGGAGTTTGGGGGCCATTTGTCAACGCTGCTCCTTTCAGCTGCAGCCTTTCCCAAGTGTCTGCAAAGAGTGGAGCAGCGTTAGCAGGTGTTAATTCAGATCACTGCAGAACTCTGTGCCAACACCAGGTGTGCCAGCCAGAGCAGCTGGAGCAACAGCAAATGGATGAGGAACGCCACGGAAAAATCGATATGGTGCATTTTACCAAGGGCAAGGAACAGCATTTTGATTTATCAGCCATGCTGGGGTCACACAGCACCACGTTTCCTGTCATTCCAACGCATCAATCGTCCTGCATGCTTTTCCCTAAGCAAAAATAAAAAGCAGAGCAGTTATCAAACAGCACAGGAAAATGGACTCCTAAGCACAGAAAGCTGCTCCGTGGAATCTGAGGGCGTGATGTGATGGAGAGGAGAACCATTTCTTCATTGCAAAGGGATTCAAGCAACGTGGTGTGGCTTCCAGTGAACCAATCTAAAAGACCAGTGAGCTTTTATTATTGTGGCAGCTCTCCTGTATTTCAGCTGGCCTTCCACATTCCTTAATGCTAACACTTCTAACCTGCAGCAAAGAAATGCAATTTTTAAATCCAAAGATGCTGAAGACAACAAGTGTCAACCTCAAGAGCTCTGAAATCTGAGACAAATGAAGGCAGGGCCAAAAACAAAGAAGAAAACTCAGTATTTTGGGAAGCTCTTCTCTCCATGTATCCATCACTGCCGTTTGGATTCAAATACAGCTTTCTCCCTTCCAACAACAGATCCACGTGTGCTCAGCTGAACAAATCAAGAAGCAAATCATTTACTCACACCACATTTTGCAAACTGATAGGAAATTCTTTAGGTTTAATGTTTGACATTTATTCCACTGCACAACCTCACGGCCTGGCCAACTGAAATCCAACAGCTTTCAGCTCCAAAAACGTACCCAAACTGCCCTGCTTTACTCAGGCTGAGCAGCAGTGAAACACTTCAAGTTAGGAGCATTAATAATGAGGGCTTTCCTTCCACCAAGGACCTCAAGTGTGAGATCCCAGACACAAAATGCTGTTAGGATACAAGGTGAACAAAGGTAAAAACGCACAGAGGTCTCAATACTGCTTTTGGTAACAACACAGCATCCCTAGTGATAGATTTCCAGAAGCTGAAGATAATTCTCCTTGCGAGGACCAGATAAAAACAAAAATGAAGAACACTCCACTTCAATCCGTCTTCAACAAGCAGAATCCATCATGCTGAAGTTGTTCTAAAGATGAGCTGAAGATCATCTGATGGTGCAGCTCCCCAGGCACAGCTATCTGAACTCAGAGCCCTGAAAGAGGTGGCTCACAAGTAGACAACACCCTTTGGAACAGGACTGGGTAAAGGTTTGACTTAAATAGAGACAACCAAAGGGTGTGCAGTGCACCAGAGCTCCCCCTCAGCATCACAGACTGAAATATGAAGACAAAGTGTCACACAGTCCATCAGTCAGACGCAAAACTGGGATCCTACAGGGAAGGAGAAACACCTGCTTTGCACAGTAAGGTTAACACCATCAGCTAACAAGAACTGGAGACTTCTGTACAGGTTAGAAGAAAATAAAGAACCACACCAAAACAGCACGTGCCAACACAAACTTTAAATCAAAACTGCAACAACGAGGTTCTGAATCCCATAAATATTTCCTTCAAAATAGGTTTTGCTTTTTTCAAAGTGCAAAATTCCAACTTAACAGCCACCACTTCTCAACGTACGGCAGACAAGGCATTTTTTGGAATGGATTTTAACCTAAAGCAGTCTGTTTCCTCAGGTGTTACTTAAGGGGAATGCAATTACACCACCCTCAGCCTCAAGGATAGTCGGAAGGTTTTGTCTGTCCATCAGAATGGGACTCACACACACACGGGGGTATTTGTGGCTGAATATTAAACTAGGGAAAAGAGCTCAAATCCCACTTTTCTCCCCATTTCCAAACAGCACACGCAGCTGCCAGTTCTGGTTTGGAAGATGTTGGTGAGGCTCAGGGTCACACAACCACCAGACGAGTTGAGGTGCTAGAAGAAACCCTCCTCCTCGTGGTTGGTTTGTTGGAGCCTGTTCAAAACTCTCTGTCTGTGCTCTGCAGTGAAGCAATATCCTATGGCTTCTTCTGTCTCTTGGATGCGTTTCTGGAACCTGCAGCCATCTCGTGCCAGCTCTTCCCAGGGTCCTTTACGATCCTCCTCACTGCTCACGTAATACTCTGTAACTTTTTCAAGGAAGGTCACCTGGAAAAGATGTTATTAATGAAAGCATTAGCCACAGGTTCCTGCAAAAGGAGCTTGTATCTTATCTGCATGGATGATTAAATACCTTCAAAGCAATTTTCTATGTCTGATATACCAAAAAAAACGCCCTCAGTTCCACCAGCAGCCCGCAGCAGGGCTTTGCAGCAGCCAGGCAGGAGTGTATTTCACCTCTAGGGTTTAAGAGTAAGCTCAGCTCCACCAGTGACCTCTCCCTCTTCCCACAGCAGTGCTTCAATCACCACGTGGTTCTTGAACCATGGCTGAAGGCTGCATTGTGCTGAAGGCTGATCTCACAGCTCTCCCCATGAAATAACACACATGAGCACGGGGCTCTGAACTTGCACACACACAGCTCCAGGTTACCCTGCACGATCCACGTGTCACAAGGGAGCTGCTCAGAAACACAGACCCGGGTTTCTGATTACATACACCATAAAAAATAGCAGCAATCATTGTTCTGTACAGTGAGTAATCATGTTGAGTCAACCCCAGCACTGATAAGGAACCCTACCTATAAGGACTGGTTTACTGCACGACTGGAGCAAACCCATGTGCTCAGGAGAGGATCGAATGTAAGGAAGTTGAAGTCACCACGCTTTCAAGCACGTGTGGAGCTTCTGCACTCTTCATTCCTCTTAAGGCCTGTTGAAGCACTTTAAGGAAACAAAACTTACAGGCTCAAGATCGAAACTCAACAGCACTTTCCCTGTCACTGTGGACAGATTTCAGCCCTGTTGCTGAGCAGTAAAAGCTAAGCTGCTTCAGATGCAGATCATTTCACTGTGTAAAAGGCTGAAAGATGGACAGACCAGCTGGCTGTCACAGCTCCCTGACTTTCAGACTAGGATCATTTCATGAAGATAAGGAAACCACTGTGGTTACAGATGGTTCTAGGATTGGTATACATTGAATTTGCTGCAGGAAGTCCAGGAAGGAATCCAGGGATGCACCAAACATTCGCTGCTCTGTTCCTGTCATTATTAATAGAGAGCCACAGCTTGACACCCAGTTCACACCAGCACAAGCAGGAGTGCAGGGTGGGATGGATCTACGTGACAGGGCAACCTAAGCTGCAAGAAAACAGGAAGGTAACAGTTATGGGAGAAATAAACACCAGCAGAGAACACAGAGCTGAGCTGTGCTGAGAGCAAACTGCTGAAATCCCATCCCAATGCAGTGACCTCAGTTACCTCCCAGCAAGAGCATGGGCACCAAACCCCACACGTCCTTCTGCAGAGAGAATAAAGCCAAACAAGAGGCTCCTGGGCTGTATGACTGCACAGATATTGCTGTTTGATTGCAGGATGCCACGCAGGAAGCGGCCGTGAGTGGTAGAAGTGACTCAAACACTTCATGGGTCAGCATTCAGGGACCTGTGCTTCGTTTTGCAGAGGTCTAATTAAGGTCTAATCTGCCTGCAGGCACACAGAGCTGTTACATCAGCCTATCCCTCTGTGAGTTACCACCTTTCGTCCTCTTTACATGGGTCTAAGATACCCTAGGGCACAATTAGTGGATTTGGTAACGTTGTGCCAAATACTGGGGTTGGATTCTGTTCACAGGTACAAACAGTGAATTAGTTCAAAAAAGGAAATAATTCATGAAATTGGTGACTGTTCAGGGTGCTTCCCAGCCACACAACAGGTTTTTAAGCCCTGAGCATCGACCCACAGCTGGGCTCACTGATTCAGAACAGTGCCAGTTATGGAGGACAAAAAAACCCAACGCACTCATTTCTCTCCAAATGGAAAAACAATATTTCAGCTGTGCTGAGCATTAAATTTGTCACCAGCACCTGCCCCAGTGAGAACAGGTACGAACAGGTATGAAGTTACACCCAAGCCAGGCTCTCAAAGAGGCAAACAGATCTCTTAGTGCTAAGAATGCAGCCTTTCCTCTTTGCTATCTTGTTATGCTGGCTCATTCTCCTGGGACTCAGCATCACCATTACTGACACAAAGGCTGGAAGTGTCAGGAGAGACCCAAGAGGAGCACAGCACGCCTGACAAGCAGCTGTGCACACCTGCAGCATCACAGACCCCACCAGAGGGCCCCGTGCTGACAGCTGGAACAGAGAATCTGAGTGATTCCTCCCAAACCTTAACGATTCTGGGATAAGTGACATTTAATTGAATCCAAGCACGTGCACTAAAAACTTTAACACCCCAAGGAGCATTAATGCACCTTACAGTGAAACTTTAGTGGCTTCCTGCAGCGCTCAGAATTATTTTTCTCCTCCAAAAGACACCTGGTGTCTGTAACCCAAGCAGGTTTGACACACAAAGCTCACAACACAAAGTCCTGGTTACTCTATTTACACACAAAACTCCTGAAATACTTCACATGATTCACAAGAGAAAGGGGCTTTCCAGAAGAAAAATGTCAATGACGATTCTCCTCTGCCTCTCTGATGAAGGAAATCAGAACGCAAACGGGACACAAACACAGAATGAAAGTTATGTCTAAAAAAGAAAATTTCATTTCGAGCCACTTCAAGAAATTCCGTGCTCTGTGTCACTGAATTACGAGATCTGCCACAACGTAAGGCATGCTGCTTTCAGCCACATAATTAGACCATAAGCTCACAGAGCATGATTTGGCACCACTGCCGCTGGAATCCTGGTGCAAATGACCTCACCCACATACCACAGTCAAAAAAACAAAGCCAGAAACAGAAATATACCTTTTTCCTCTTGGTACTTCTACATTTTTCACCAGAAAGAATGCCATGCTGCACCAAGTCTGCGACCCCACAGTTATGCTTTTCCAGCTGTACCCGACAGACAGTTAAGCGACTATGCTCAGAACTGATCAAACTCAGCCCCTCTGTTCCTTTGAGGCTGGGCTTCCCTCTTTTCTCCGCTGTTTGAAAGGGTGCCTTGAAATTTAAAGGGTTATAAGGATCATCTGAGGTACAGAATGAGTTCCAAAGTTTCAAGTTTTCTGCCTCGTCCACGCTGCTGCAATCCCATTCGTCCTCATCTTCTGAACTGGGGTGAGGAGAGCCTGAAGACGACTCTGCCCATGAAGAATCCTCCTCCTCCTCCTCCTCCTCCTCTCCTACATTGGCCACACAGGGCAAAGCCTTCCCCGGCTCACTGGAAGATGTCTGAATGGTTGCTGTAAAGTTCTGAGGGTTGTAAGGATCCAGGCTGAAGAAGGAGTTCCAAAGATGCAACCTCTCCCCGCTCTGGCTGCTGTCATCTGAATCCGAAAGCAGCCCTTCGCTGTCAAACCCATCATCATCATCATCATCATCATCCCAGTCTTCCTCATCATCCGCACTCTCCTCCCCACTGGAGTTCCCCCCCAGGATGTAGTCTATTAACTTATTAGCACAGGCAGGCCTGACCGACACAAACAGGCTTCTCTCTGTTTCAGAGCCCTCTGCAGCACAAAGTTCCTCCCGCACTTCTCCCTTCTCAGCCGAACCCCGCGATCCCTCCAACTCATCGGGCTGCCTCCACACACCACGCTGCTCGCAATCTCCTCTAAGGGCTCCCCTGTGCTGCTGCTGCTCCTCCTCCAGGCTGTGATACCCGTGATCCGGCTCGGGCACGGCCATTCCCCGCAGCCGTAAGCAATCCAGCCGTTTGCTGCGGAGCCGTTCCAACTCAACCAGCCGACCCTGCCCTCCCCACCCCTCGGCGCTCAGAGGCTGCGGCAGATGGCTGCCGGAGGAGCGGCACTCCGGGCTGTTCGCACCCAGCACGAAGGAAAGGAACCCGGCGTGAGGCACAACCAGCCCCCGGGCGGGCTCCGTGCCCTCCGTACCCTTCTCCTCGGCCCATCGCAGCGCTGCGGGCGGCAACAGCAAAGGAGGCGGCGGAGCTGAGGGCCCAGCGGGGCACAGAGCACTGCTCAGAGCCGGGCCGGGCCGCAGGCGCTGCAACAGAGCGGGCAGAGGGGAAAGGAGCTGAGAGAGCAACCGCAGCCAGGAGAACGGCGGGCTGGGCTGCGGCGGGGCCGAAGGGGAGGCGGACGGTTGGGCCGGGCCGGGGAGCTTAGGCCGAGCGACGGGGAAGCCGAGCAGAGAGCCGGGCCGAGCCGGCCCCACGGCGGGGCTGGGCCGCTGCCGGCCGATCGGCTCCATGAACGGTGCGAGAAGGGTCCTCAGCGATGTCGGCGGCGTTGCCGGGGGTGCGGGGCGGCGGGGCGGAGCGTCGGGCGGCGGGGTCTGGGCGCCATCCTGAGAGGAATCCGGGCGGCCGGCGGCGGCAGTGACAAAATGGCGGCGGGGGAGCGAGCGCAGCGCTTACATCCGGCCCCGACCGGCGCGAGCCCTTAGGGGCGGGTGGACAGAGAGTGCGCATGCGCGAGGCGTCACGCCGCTACGCTGCCGCTCATTGGGCGGTGCTGAGGCCACGCCCCCATGGAGGGCGGTGGAAGGGCACCGCCCACCTCTCAGCGCGGGGATTGCATCAGCCGCTGTGCTGAGCGGTATTGCGCCCCCTGGCGGCCCGGCGGGGAGCAGCGCGGTCCCGACTGAACGCAGGGAGCTGGGAACGTCATAGCATGGCTGGGTTGGAAGGGACATCAAAGATCGCCTCGATCCAAGTCCCTGTCGCGGGCAGAGTTGCCAACCACTAAATCATGCACACCTCCCCTGGACGTCCCTTCCTTAATTTAAAGCCGTTCTCCCTTGTCCTATTACATAGACAAGCCCGACGCTCCTCCCCACGTCCTGCTCCCGTTTCCATCCCTATTCCTGTCCCCGTCCCACTACTGCTCTGCAGGGTCACACGAGGTCCCACGCTGCCCCTTGCACTTCATCGCTTTATTTTCACTCTGCCGTGCTACAGCCAGGAGGGTCCCACTGCTGGGGGGTGCCCAATGCCACCTCCCCCAGACCCCTCTCCCGCTCAATACAGTCTTTAAAACTTTTAATATAAAGTTTAAGTTCATTATTCTCGATCCTGAGAAACATTTCGTCCGTTTACGGAGCTGTCGCTGTAAACAAAGCACCACAGGCACCAAGCCTGCACCCCAGCACAGGGCCAGGCGGGGGGGAAAGGAGGTGGCCGTGCTCCCCAGGGGGTGTTGGCGGGGGTCTAACATTTCAGGATGGGCTCCCGCCGTGCTGCTCTCCTTTGGGAGCAAATCCCCTGTGCTGGGAATGGCCTCAATGGCATCAAAGTGAGGAACAGATGTTCCGAAACCAACCTTGGCGATGCCACCGCCCCGGTGCCTGGCCGCGTGCTACACGTTGTCATTAAAAAAATTAAAATACAGATATCCCAAAGGAAGAAATAACCCCCCCCGATGCACCCTGACATTCCTTCCCACCCAACCCCCCCAGCATTGCTCCCTTGACACAAGGTAAACTTAAAAAAGAAGACGTCTAACGGCAGCTCCTTCTGGGCACCTCCTGGCATCGGTGCCCATTCCCGGAGCTCAGAGCGTGCCGTGGCCGCGGGATCCAAGGGCGAACCACCCCATCTTCTCCTGTGCCAAATCGAGGTCCCGCAGACGGATGCCGACCTCCCCAAGGAGAATGTTCTCCCAAAAGCCTTCCTCGCTCAGCACGCTCAGCCGCAGCTCCCGTTGCTGCAGGTCACCCCGAGGCACCCCATCGTAGACCAGCTGTGGGGACAGAGTGGGGCAGAACCTCAACCACGGACTCCAACTGTCCCCCCACTGTCACCATCTCCGTCCTCATCTCCGCCCCCATCACCGCTCCCACCCCCCATCACCATCCCCAAACATCATCAACCCCGTTGCCACTGCCATCCCCATTCTAATCCCCATCGCCATCCCCATACCATCTCATTGTAGGTAGGGTTGCAGGTTTTCCGGGCCACTTTGGTTTTCCTCTTAGTGGTTTTCTGGGGGTCAGGCAGCAGGTAGGTCTTGACGTAGGGGTCAGGGTCATTACCATCCTGGAGGGGCTGCTGCAGAACACAGCATGGGGCACCTTGTGAGCCTGGCAGTGGGGCTGGATCCCATCCCCATCGCCGCCAGGACACTGCGCACCTACCAGCCCCCGGATGTGCATCACCATGATGAAGAGCTTGTTGTTCTTGTAGGAGATGGAGAGCTTCACCTCCCCGCCGACCTTCCCCAGGGGACGAGCCCATGTGGTGTCTGGAGAGGAGGAGGAGGGACAGGGGAGGGGAGCAGGAGGGACACGGAAGGGCCCCGGATAGGATACGGGGCTCACCCCAGCCCACCTACCTGCCGGCTTTGGGGCCGGGTTGGTGCCAGCTGCCTTCTCATCTCTGGGCAGAGGGTGGAAAAAGGTATAGATGAGGTCACACTGCAAGGCAAGGAGGGGCTGTTACCAGTGCTTCACATGCCACGTTTGTCCCATTGCCGCCCAAGTTACCTTCACCAACACCCCCAGCCCACCCTCCCGGGGTCCCCCAGCCCCGCACCTCGGCCACCTCAGGGGCAGCGTGGATGAGATGCCAGATGTAGCCATTGAGTTCTTCTTTCCTCCTCTCAGCCACTGCCTCTCCTCGTGACCGGCCGATAATGAACCTGCTGGGGAAGCTATCAAAGGGCACAGACACTCAGTGACCCCGCAGGGCATTGGAAGCCCTGGTGCCAGGTGTCTGGGGGTACCTGGGCAGCAGCGAGGAGGGGAAGAGCAGGCGCAGCTTGTTGTGCAACTCCTGGAACTCCTCAAAGGTGCGCTGCACAAAGGTCACCTCGCTCGGGCTCTCCCGTTTCACTTTCACCACGTAGGTCTGCAGGGAGATGGGGCTGTGATACAGGATGGAGGCAACAGGATGCCCCACACCCAGCCGTGTCAGGGATTCAGGGATAAAGAACGCTTCAGGACAGAGCGAGTTGTTCCTCTGCCCATCTCCTCAGGCTGTCCTCAGCCGTCCCAACTCACGTAGCCCTTGCTGGGGTTGAAGACCCTCTCATGGCGGCAGAGGAAGACATCGCAGATCCGGCCGGATGTCTTGATGGTGTGTGTGCGGGGGGCAAAGGAGAGGGTTGGGCGGGCATCAGAGCCTGTGAACTTCATCTGTGCCAGGTTGTGGATGAAGAAGTTGAGCTTGGTGGCCACACTGCCCAGGCTGGACTCAATCAACCTGCAATGAGGCCACGTGTTAGCACGGAGGCATTTGGCTGAGAAGCGGGCTGGTGGCCGTGCCTCTCTCCTGGGGGTCACCAACCCACATCCTATACCTGGTGAAGTAGGTGGTGGCATCAGCGTCAGTGTCCTGTGGCCTTAGTGCATCGTAGACATATTTGAGGTCCTCCAGGTCAGAAAGTTCAGGGATGCCACAGGACAGCATCTGGGCAGCGAGGTGAGGGTGGGTGGTGAGATGAGGACGCATCCCCCAGCCACCCCATGGCCCTTCTGAGTGTCCCCAGGTCCTCACCAGCCCCAGCAGGTTGAGGAAGAGATGGGTGTGCTTGCGGATCAGGTTATAGGCCTGGCAGCACAGATCGACGAAGTCGTGGAAGCGGCTAGAGGGCTTGTCCCCACCATTGATGACGTATGCCATGTCGGAGGTGAAGACAAACGGTGCCCGGTCCCTGCGTTGGAGGTACAGAGTGAGCACAGAGGCAAGAGGAGAGGAACTTCACCCATAAAATCAGGAGGAACCCCAGTGTTAAGGAACCACAACCCCACGTGGACAATTGCAGCGAGAAGGAAGGTGAAATCAGAAGCATTCCTCACCTCTTGATGTTGCCAAACATCTGAGCGTGGCCCAGGAACCTGCCAAAATCGATGTGAAACATGTGGCCGGTGGTCTTGAGCATGATGTTGTCGTTGTGCCGGTCGCAGATCCCCAGCACGTAGGTGGCCACACAGCAGCCAGCGCAGGAGTAGATGAAGTTCTCCACAGCCTGGAAAGGATGGAGAGATAGGGAAATGCGGGGCAGCTCATCTGTGCTGCTCCCCCATGAGATGTATATCGTCTCTGGAGAGGTGGACATGCAGAGCAGGGACTCTGCCAGGCTGCTCCTCACCTTCTCATACTCATCCTCCTCGGGGTTGTGTTTCTGCAGCCAGTCAGCCAGTGGTCTGTCCTTAAAGGATCCCGTCACACCATGCTCCACCTGGATTTTCCGTAGGGTCTCAGCGTTGGGGATCATCTCCACCATGCCTGGAAGCCAAGACAACAAGTTGAGACCTGTCCTTCCCACCCGGGGAGCATCAAGATCCCAGCACCCTTTATCGCCAACCTTGATGTGACCGTCTACAAAGTCATGCTCCTACACACAGTCTGGAGGGATCAAACCCAACAGTGGCTCACAGCAACCCATGGTGGCTTCTCTCTATAAACCCTCAGGGCGTCTCATGCTATTGCCAATCTGAGAGCATCACAACTTGGTGACTGATGCCCTGATGCTGGGTTACCTCGTCCACGACCCGTGGAGAAGCAGCGGAAGATGACCATGCGCATGTCCAGCCCCTCCTGCACCCAGATTTTGTTCATGATCCGGATCATCTGCAGTGTCAGCATGTCCTGCCGCAGATCATCGCCACACTGCAAGCCAGTAGGGAGCCATCAGACCAAGGGTGCCGGGGGAAGAGCATCCCGCTGGGAATGGAGATGCTGTGCTGTGATTTGGGCAGTGCCGAGAGGATGAACTCACCTTGAAGATGACCCGGATATTTTCTCCAAGGGGATCGACGTTTTGGAAGGAGAGCTTCAGCGGGACGGCGTTGGAGTTGAAATAGGAACAGTCCTGGCACCGGGGAAAGAAAAGGCAGCTCGTCAGGGATAGGTGGCTCCGGGTGGGTGATGACACCCCAAGCCCAGCACTCACCCGGGGCACTACCCCCTTCACCAGCAGGCTGGGGCTGAGCGGCAGCCGGCACGACCCGTTAGCCTTGAAAAACTGCTTCACTTCCTCCAGCCCCTCACGCAGGATACCCTGTGGGGAGGGACGTTGGGTGGCTGAGACCTGCCTGGATCCTGTAAGACCCCACAGAGCCCAACACCCACCTGGCGTGAGGATGGAGCAGCATCCCGCACTTGTTGGGCCAGCCTGGCCAATGTGTTGACCAGCAGGCACTGCCGGTCAAACTCCTCCCGCAGTCCCTTCCCGCAGCAGCACAGCAGAGCTGCTAACAGGTACTGGTAGCGGATGCTGAACTGGGAATCTTTCAGGCCATCCTTCAGCAGCCTGCCCTCAGCACAAGCATTGTGGGGTCAGGCACGTCCTGGAGCCACCCAGCCCGCTCTTGGTCCCCTCAGACTCACCAGAAGAAATAGTGGGTGATTTTCAGGTCGCAGATCGCTCGCTTCATGAGGAAGCGCACCAGTGGGCTGTCCAGGTAGCATTCATATTTCAAAGCCTGGATTAGTGGAAGAGAGGATAGTTCTGGGGTGCGGGAGAACCAGCACGTGCCCCAAGCTGTGTTCTGGTCCAAGCACGTGCCCAATGCTGCACCCCTATCCTGGCATGTATTCCATTTACATTATCAACCCAGCGCACATCCACTGCTGCATCCCAATCCTGGTCATCCTGCAGCATCCCCATCCCAGTATACGTATCACACTGCATCTCAGAACACATCCCATGCAGCACCCCCATCCCAGCACACACCTGGACCAGCTGGGGCAGGTAATCCAGCAGCTCCGTGTCAGAGATGGAGTCGATCCACTGCACGGCCGTCCTCCTCACCTCCTGGTCCGGGAACCTACATAGGGTAATTTGTCACAGGGACAGCATAACCCCCATGGGACGGCCACCACGGGGCCCTGCCTACTCACCCCCCACCAAGGACATGGCACCAATGGGGTTGGATGCTCCACCAAGCGGGTATGGAAGCCCACAACCTGCAGCACACGCTGCCCCATCCAATGTCCACGCAACAGAGACTTACGTGGCGTGAAGGAGCCCCAGGGCATCCTGGTGGCTCATGTAGGTCCACTGGCTCAGCAGGGCGTAGATGTCAGGCAGGCAGGCCCATTCCCAGCTGGGTGCACTGGCCAGCAGCATGGGCAGTGAGCCGGGTGCTGCGTGGCAGTAGTAGCGCTTCTCCCACAGCCGTTTGCGGTCCGCATCTGTCAACCTGCAGCAGCAGGCAAGTGGGGATGGCAAAGACTGGGCACAGGGTACCACTCCGACCCCACCATGCATGGATAAAACCCCCCACAACCTTAAGAGAGCCAGTGGATGGGGCTGTGCCATGCTGCACGATGCTGGGTGCTCCCCTGGTCCCAGGGACACCCATCACAGAGGTGACAGAGCTGCCGCAGGGACCCCACACCAGCTTGCCTGGCATTGCACCCAGATGTTTTGCAGGCAAAATTAGTGCTGTCGCTGGGTCCTGGCGGGGTGGCTGTCAGTAGGGACACATCCACCACTGCTGCCGTGCTCTGTGGATCCAGGCACGGCTGCTGACACCCGATCCTCCCTGTTTATAGCATCGGCAGACGCCGGCCGGCTCAGCAGCACTGAGCAGCGCAGCTCTGCTAAACCCCAAACTCATCCTCCAGCCCCAGCTGCTTCCCCAGACCAGCTGCTGGAGGCAGGATCAGGCCCCCAGATGCCCCCTGTGCATGCCAGCCAATGCTGGGGGGAGCTCAGCTGAGACCCCCCCCAAGGAAGGACGACGCTGATTCCCTCCATTGCTCACCAATAGAGCGATTTCTTCTGCATCGCCTCCCGCAGCCTGCGCTGGTCCTCCTCACCCAGGCTGCCAAATTCGTACTTGGGGCTCACCTCGGCCGCCAGCGGGCTCACGAACTTCACGTCGAAAGCAGAGGTGGGGAAATCGATCTGGGACAAAGGGTGGGTGAGTGAGCAGGGCCTCGGCGCCCCTCCGGTGCCCCACTGCTGGGACCCACCTGCAGGATGACGCTGTCGGGCTGGTTGAAGTTGGGGGCACTCGATCTGGCTCTGGAGTTGTCCTGGGTTGCCGGCCACAAGCCCAAAAGCTTTCTCCCGCAGGTCAGAACCCTGGAGGAGAAAGGGGAGGCTGTTTGGAAGGGCTGCTCCGCCGGGGTTAGGGTTGCACCGCTGCGTTCCCACACTGAGCCCTGGGGGACCCTCACAGCCCACCCTGGGGTGCCCGTGGTGGTTGGACACCCTACGCACTGCCTGAAGTTGAAGAGTGGAGTGGTGACCCAGCCCAGGGCCTCAGGGACCCGCCGCTGCCTGTTGGTGTCAGAGGAGTTCCCCGGGGGGGGGACGGGCACGGCGAAGAGCGTGACGCTGAGCAGCGTCTCCCGAGGCAGTCGGTTCACCTGGACGGGGAAGCAGATCCTGCAAGAGAGCAGTCAGAGCCCCACGGCACGGGTCAGCCCCAGCCCCCCACCTCGGAATGCCAACAGAGCTCAGCAAATGCCTTTGCTGCTGGCTCCGGAGGTGCCACGTGCACCCTGATGTCATGGGCATACCCCCCCACGTTGGATAGAGCTGGCTGCTCCCACGCCCCTGCTTTGTCCTGGGTAGGTGATGGGGGGACACTGCACACTGACCTCTTCCCAGCTTCTCCCTGTCACTGTGGGGGTCCTCAAGGAGCTCAGGGCATCCTGCCCACAGGGTGGGCAAGGGACGAGAGAGATGGGCAGAGGGAATGACTGCCACTGGGCACACGTCCTCCAGGGGCACAGGCACCTTCTAAAATTATCCCGTTCCCATCCCCACCTCTTTGCATGCCAGCCTCCCTGCCTGCTCCCAGGGCTATTTTGGGAGCAGATCCCCTTTCCCGGGTGCAAACAGGAGGTGGGGGACTGGCGCCACGGGCAGCTGCTATTCCTGGGGATGACATAAGAGCTTCCATAACCCAAAAATTGGGGAGAGGCACAGAGAGGAACTGCTGGAGGAGACAGTACGGCTGGGGACGGCACCGGGTACCCATGCCCACCCCACGGCCAGGGTGCTGCCTTACTGCTGGTCCCATATGATGAGGTGGAAAAGGTACTTGTAGACGTGGGCCTTTCTGGTGTGCAGGGGGCTGCACAGCTCCTTACCACCGTGTGTGATCGAGCAAGAGAGGTAGAAATCTTCATAGCTGCAAGGGGAGAAGAAAAAGAAAGGGGAAAAGAAACGTGAGCGGGGGGAGCAGCCACAGCTCTGAGGGTGCTTGGGGTTTACCTATCCAAAGGGAAAACCTCACAGCAGTGGGGTTGGGAAGAGGAGGGGCCCAAGGAGGCTTGGATCTATTCCCAAGGCCGGCCACACTCTAATGAAGCCCCTCCACAAGTGGCTCGCCTTCCCCAGCTTTGCACAAGGGGGGTGGATACAGAGCCAGCAGCCCCTGCCCTTCCCATCCCCATCACCATATGGCATCGTGCATACCGTCACACGGGGGGCTGCAGGGGGGGGCCCTGCCATGTGGCAGGTGCCGAGCGACAATCCGGGGAGGGCTGTGGGGCTCTGGAGGTCAGGGGATGTCGGCATTTCCCAGGCTACCGCCTTTGTTCGGAGCCAGTCACCAGGGGGAATACATTAAAGGCAGGACAAAGGCGAGGGGTCCCCGGCGGGGCGGCTGCAGCCGACGCTGCTGCCTCACACGCCCTCCCCGCGGTGGGCTCCTGGACTGCCATCGTCTCCCCTGAGTGGGGCTGAGAGCGGGCACGGGCATCGGGGCCATCTGTCACATCGCCAGGGAGGCTGTGAGCCTGGGAGTGATGCTGGAGCCTTGGGGATTTGTGTGGTTGGAGAGGGAGAGCAGCACGGAGCCCGTGCCATCCGCCTGCACCACGCAAGCATCGCTCGCTGCACACCGGACGTGGCTCATAGTTCTGTCCTTAAGGAACCTTGGGGTGGGTTAGTTTTTATGCTGAATATTTAGCAGCCTAGAGATGGAACCAATGCGTCTGAGCCCCAGGAGACGCAGGTGGAGGCTGAGCAAGGTTCATGTGGCCACCCTACCTGGCAGCCCAGGTGATGGGGATGCGGTGCGTGGCGTAAACGGTGAAGGAGAGTGGGCAGGAGAGCAGGCGAGCCTCCTGCACCACGCCGTGCTCCCGGCTCCATTGCACAGCTGTCTGGAAGTCAGCATTGAAGGTGCTGCAGTAAAGCCCCACCAGGTCCAGGATGGCAGCTGTCAGGCTCTCCACGATCCTCTCTGCGGGGGAGAAAGGAGAGGAGTGACACGGAGCTGCCCCAGACCTGCAGTCCTGCTCCATAGGGTGGCCCATAGGGGCTGGGATGCTGGGGGGATCCTGGGCAGGGCTCTGCTCTGGGGCATGAGGAGGAATTGCAGGCTCCCACTTTGCTGAGCTGATGGGGAGGAACAACAGGCACGGCCTCCTGAAACCCTCTTTTCTTAAGAAGGGTTTCAAACCCATTTTCGGCCTTAATAATTGAGGAGGAGGGGTTTGAAGATTAAAAGCACCAAGAACTTCAGCCCAGAAAGGGAGGAGGAGAATTGAAATACCTCGATTTTCCCTCTTGGCCAGAACATTTGGATCCTGCAGAGGAAAAAAGAAAAGAAACCACAAGAGCAATATCAGCATGAGCCCCGTGCATCGCTGTGGCTGGGAGCAGCTCTCCAAGCCAGCAGCTTTACGTAAGCAGCCGGGTGAGCACCAAGGTCCCAGCCCTTCAGCTGCTGCCTGCTCCCAGCTATTGAGGAATTTTCCACGTGGTGTGAAGGAAAGGAGTGAATGGGATCAGCCTGCAAACAGGGCTTTCCCTCTGCAACCACCCCTGGTCTCCTCAGCCCTTACCTTCTGGATTTTGGGCTGCATGCGGGAGGGACAGGGGGGCATCTGGTTGAGGGCTGTTGTGATTTCCTGCGACTCAACGGCAGCCAGGGCGTTGCAGATGGCCATGACCGACTGGATCACCCTCTCTGCCTTCAGTGGGAAGTCTCCCTGTGGGGAAGAGGGAGGCTGAGCAGAGCCCAGAGCCAGGGCAAAGCGGAGCTCAGGTCTTTTTCAGGGGAGGCTGCAGCAACAGGACACGGCGCAGGGAGCAACATCTGCACCCTCCTGTGCTTAAGTGAACACCAAGAAGAGGAATAAATGTTGCCATCAGTCTTTATAGCAGCCCCTCAGCCTGCCACACACCATACACCGTGAGTGCATCAGCCTGTGCCTCAGTTTCCTCTCATTTCCCAGCCCTTCTCTGAAGCACCCTTAGAGCCCCATCACAAGTGGAAAAAGTCCACAGCAAATGCTGCTGGGGTCCAGAGAAAAATGGGACCCCACTCTCTTGTGGCAGTGCTGTCCTCTTGGGTGTGTGGCAGCCCCCAGGGATGGGGCGGATCTGTGCAGGAGCACAGAGGGATGGCTCCCCGAGGAGAAGAAGCTGCACCCCCAAAAGCACTCACCTCAGCTGCCAGGAATGCATCCACCTCATTGTGGAAGGTGTCAAAGAGGAGACTCAGGGCCTGCCTGGGGGACAGAGAGCAGAGCTCAGCCCTGTGAGGAGGGTGGACAGCACGGGGCTGTGCTTTCCAGTTCCCCATTACCTGCTGATGGTCTGCTTGATAGGCCTCTCCTGTAGGTGGATGTAGTGGTTGAGGGTGGAGGGGCTTTGATCATCGCTGGCCTGGAGGAGGAGAGAGGCTGTGCCATGTGCTGTGCCATCCCTCCTGCTCCTCTTCTCACCCCCCTCAGCAGGCTGATACGGGGCTGGGAGCTCCAACGCTTGAGCTTGCACCTGGCATTAGCTAACCCCTAACCCAGCAAAGCATCCCTGGGGGCAGTGGGGATGCAGGATCAGGGCAGGATCCCTGTGCAGGCATTCAGGGTGATCCCTGTGCTGGCACCCACCGTCCGGGCCAGGTCGCTGCGCACTGCCTTCCTCCTCATCAGCTGCAGGCGGATGTCGATGTCAAATTTCCTGCAGTGCTGGATGTATTCATGGCTCCCTAATGCGTGCTTGCTGTGGGGACACAGACAACAGGCTCATTGCATGGCCCTTCTCCACCTGCTGAGGACAGGCTGGGGGAAAATCCCCTAAATCCAACCCTATGCTAACACCCGGTGGCTGAGCACGGCCAGGGTTTGGCTGCGCTTCCTTTGCCTGCAGAACATTTCACTGAGTTGCTGTGCTAGGAAAGCCTTAAGAATATACTATTGTTTTTCCTCCTTCCTCTGTGCCCTCCATAAAGCGGTGGCCAGCCCTGCTGGGAGCAGGCATGGAAGAGGCTGGCTGAAAGCCTGGCACCGTGGGCTTCTGCAGAATGGGGAAGCTCCACATTAGGGTGCATGGAGCTTGCCGTACAGCCCTGCTTTCTTTGCCAGCTTCAGAGTAGAATGAACCAATTCAGCCCTCGCTGTCACCACTGGGCACAGTGCCGCAGGGCGGGCAGCACATCTGCAGGCTCAATGGCAGGATGGAGTTGCAATGGCAGGATGCAGGGGGGTGGGGGGGCTGCAGGGGATGGGGACACGGAGCCCCAATCACTGTGTGGCCATCGTCACTGGGCCCTGCCCTGCTGCAGGAGGATGGGGAGGAGGCACAGCAGGAAGCCTGGCTCGGGCAGCAATGGGCCCTTATCACACAGGGCCAGCATCCTGAGCACCCCGCCTCGGGATGCAAACATCCCCCGGGATGCTCAGCCCAGCCCTGCCTTTCTCCTGCACCTAACAAATGTAAGTTGGCAGAAAGCACCAGCAGCTCGGGCTGCTTTGGAGAGCTTGAGTGCCCAACTGGCTCTGCATGGAGGGTTTTGGCACTTCCAGCATCTCCTCTGCTGGGGGAAGATGTGGAAAGAAAAGGCCGACAATGAAAGGGCTTTATTTCCCAGGGCTTTCTCAAAGAGGGCTGTGAGAGATACAGGAGCTGCTCACTGGGGACGGGCTGTACTGCTCCCAGCCCAGGATGCCTGGGATACCAGGGAGGGCAACGCAGCTGCGACTGCTTTCCAAATGGAGAAATTAGGTAGAAATGAGAGGATTCGCTTTAAATCACCCAGAAATCCTCCAGCAGAGCCCAGGATGGACTCACAGCCCCACCTGTCTGCCTGAGCAGCATCCATCCTCGAAAGCCCTGCCTTCCTCTTTAAAGTGCAGGCTGTAAAAAGATGGCAAAGCACCGTCCTTTTGTTTGGTGCAAGTCCCATTTTTCCAGCAGCAACTGCTTCTAGTTAAGCCTCATTAGAGAAAACAGAGAACATGTTGCTGACAACGACAGCATTTACAGAAGGGAAAAACCCAACAACTGAAACGCTGTGGGTACCGAGGGGCAATGCAACTGCTGTGTGCAAGCAACCCTGCTGCATCCATGCACACAAATGCACACATACACACACGTGTGTATGCACACCCATGCACAAAAGCACATAGGTACATACATATGCTGGGCTCTGCACCCTCTTTGCCAGTGCTGTGCAGCCTATCCCGTGCTGAACAATTCCCAGCTGCCCCCTTAGGGCCTAAAAGTGCAGCTCTTGGACTCCATGGCAAAGCTCCCATGATTTGAAGCAGCAGGGCCAGGCTGTGGGGCTGCTGTCCAAGAAAAGCTGGAGCTGATTTGCTGCAAGCAGTCCTGGGAAGCACTGCGTGTGCCCATGAGTGCATGGCTGCTGCTGCCTCCACGCTGCACCTCGCTCTGGATGGAGCTTTCCCCAGCCATCAGATCCAGAACTGCAGCTTTCCTGCAGTGAAAGCAGTGCTGGGGGGGACCAACAAGTTGGGGGGAGCGTGCAAAGGGCTCTGCATGCTCCCGGTGTTAGCAGGAAAATGAAAACTATCCCCTTTCTCCCTGCTTTGCAATGCAGGATGTTTCTGAGGCGCCCCAAACCTCTGCCACCTCACTTGGAAATGGTGCTCCCACCCCATCCTGCAATTGAAAAAACAAGCTAAGGGAGTGACAAGACCGTTATTAATGCTCTCCCAAAAAGCTTTTTTGGCAGCTCCACGGTCTTCAGGCCCTTCCCCAGGCTGCAGGCATGTGAGGCACATCTGACTTGTATCCTGCCTGGGGAAGGATGCTCCCAACATGCTGATTTTGGCAAAAGCACTGCAGTGGCTCAGGAGGCAGGGATTGACCCTGGCCATCCACCCACATGAGCCGACAAGAGACGCACAGTGCTCGCTGCTTTCCCCTCTCCACCACTCACTTTTGCAAGAATTCCTCCAGGCCACAGAGCTTGAGCACAAAATCCTCAACATCAACGGTGTGCAGCTCGTCGTGCGTGTAGCACAGCGTCTGGTAGATGAGCAGATCCACAGTGGAGGAGCCTACGGGGACAGGGAGCAGAGCTGAGCATCCCCAAGCTGGCACTGTCCCAGAACCCTTCCAACTCCCCCCCTTGGCATTGCTGGGGGGCTCTCCCCACTTTGCAGCCCACTTACAGTCGCAGGTGAAGGTGAGGGGCTCCCGCAGGCTGTCACATAGCACTGTCACCTTCAGGCTGATGCCGTGCCCCAGGTGCTCAGGGCTGAGGCTGACTGCACTCCACACGAAGCCGGTCAGGGAATAGTCCTGGGGGCTGGAGCTGGACCGCAGCCTGCAGGCAAGGGGCAGGCTGAGGGGTGGCTTTCTATTTCCCCCTCCAAATGCCTCCATTTGCGGAGATCTCACAGAGCATAGCAGCCCCAAGCAAGGGCTTGGAGTGCAGCAAGGGATGGCTCATACAAGTCCGTGGTACTCACACATCCAGCATATGGCAGAAAGCAGCCACCTCCTCGTCCCTCTCCTCTGACACCTCAAAGAGCTCATAGCCATTGGCTAAGGAGCGTGGCCTGGGTGGGACCTGTGGGTAGAGCCATGAGTCCATCAGCAACACCAGGGTGATTCGTGCTTCCCTCATCCCACCTTGCTTCTGCATAGCTCAGGAGCTTCATCCTGCCCAGCCGTGCAGATGGACTCCAGGATGCCAAGGGACCAACCCTGGGACAGTGGGGACTTCAGCAGAGCCAGGCTCCCCACGCTCATGGGGGTTCCCCAAGCCTCCATCGCTCTTCTGCAGCAAACAATGGCCCCGCTGTCAGAGCAATTAACCCAGCCAGCAGCTAACGGGAGGCAGAGAAAGGCAGAGAACACAGCAGCCACTAAAGACAATTTTAATGCCCTTTTATAATTGGTTTCTGGCAGCGAGGAAGCTGAGGGTGACTTACATGGCCCCCACCAGCTGCACCGCTCACCCACCACAGAGCAGGGACCCGGGGGGAGCTGAGTTTGGGGGGAACGAGCCCACAGCAGCCCCCCAGCATTCACTCCCCAAGCTTCTCGGGGCACAACAGGGCTGGGAGTGAGGCGAGGAGATGGGACGCAACCATAACTCACCCTGTTGCCATCTGTGAGGAGAGAAAACAGCCCCTTACCGGGTCAGCAGAGATCCTGCGGTTCTTGTTGGGTGCCACATTCTTCCTGTTGCCAAACCGGGAGACGTAGGTCCGCGGGGGGACCTGAGGGGGCATAGTTTTGCTCCGTGCCACCGGTTTACCACTCGATTCCTTCTCAAAGATGCTCCTGCCTTCCTTCCAGCTGCGGGCAGCTTCCCGCAGCACCTGGGACTCGTAGGTGGACTTCAGGTTGAGGCAGGTGATGGCATCGTTGATGCCCTCGTAGTCAGCCAGGCCGTAGGGATCCTCCTCGGAGATGCGGCGGGCGAGCAGCTTGCCACGGGGCTGCTCATGGGCTGAGAAGACGTTGACGTCCCTGGGCTGGGGTCCTTTGGAGGACGGCGGGGATCCCTTCCCCAGGCGCCGGCTGCCTTCGGGGTGACTCCACACGGAGTTCCGGGGGGGCAGCGGCGGCGGGGAGAGCTTTTTGGGGGATCCCCCATTGCTGTCAAGAGGTGAAGTGCCATTTAAGGGCTCCCCGAGAAAGTCCCCTTCAGAACCATCGAAGATGTAGAGGTAGTCCCCGGCCAGCGGGGTCTTCAGCCAGGCCGGACCCTCTGTGCCGGTGGGTGCAGCATTGGGCTGTGCTGGGGGCATGGGGAGGGTTGGCGTCAGCCCCTCGGGCGCTGCGTTATTGCAGAGCGCAGGGTCGGAGCCGGACAGACCACGCGTCGCTTTGATCCCGGTGCACCCATGGGTGTTTTCGGGCTCATCCCACGAGATGAGGGGCGGCTCGGGACGCTGCTTGGCCCGGCTCTCCTCCTTGTCCTGCCGCAGGCGCGACAGCGCGTCGTATTCCATCTGCAGGGCCTCGGCCAGCGCCAGCTCCTTGCGGCTGATGCCCACCGACTCCAGGGACTTCCAGTGCTCTCCATTGCCACGCGTGGCAGACATCGCTCTGGGATCGCTTCCTAACCGCGCTCAGGGATCAGGAGGAAGGCATGCTGCACCGCCGGCCACCTGGGCGGAGGGGAAAGGCAAGGGTGAAGGGCTTGGCGAACCGTTAAGGACCTAACGAGAGAACCGAGAGAGCCGTGGCCATGGGCGTGCGCCCAGGGGTCAGTTTGGAACGGAGGAGCCCATCAAGGGCTGGAGGTATGGCCCTTCCTCCCGCAAACACAGAAAGGAAGCTTCAGGAACTCGGAAGTGCGGTGGCTTAAGTGAAGATTTGGCAGCCCCCAGGCAGGCGGGGAAGGGCTGCTCGGCCCCACAGCTGTGGGGCTGTTGCTGGATTTCCCCGAAGACAAAATAAGGCGGACAAAATAAGACAGTGAGAGGGGAAGGCAGCGCGGCCGACGTCTGGGGCTGACTCAACACGTAACCCCGCTGCCCACACGGGCTTCACAGCTGCACGGGGCCCTACAAGCTCACCGCACGGCTTTGAGCTCCCTGGTAGCCATGGGAGCATCGCTGTGTTGGGAAAAACATGGCCTCCACCAGCAAAAACGTCGGGAACAGAAGGGAAGAGCGGAGAGAGAAGAGCGAAGGAGGAAGGAAGGGGTGTCTGCAACTCCTGCCTTGCCTCCCACGGGCTACTTATTTGGTTGGCATCACGCATGGGCAGTGAGGCAGAACCCCCCCAGCCTGCCTTGAGGGCTCTGCCCAGCACACGCTGCTTTCTGCCCACCCCAAGTCCCCAGGGTCCCACGTGTAGCCCCAAACAGCTGCCAGCTCCCACTGCTATTCCCTCTGTGCCCACCTACCTGAGAGGCTTCAGAGAACAAGAAACACAGCGCAACCCTCCCAAACGAACCCAGCGAGTTCATCTAAGCCCCCCCACATCCCCATCAAAGCCCCAGGGAGGTGTTCAGAGCCGTCTGCTGTGCATTAGCAGGGATGCTGATACATCCCCCGGGGCCCCCAGCATTGCACAGCCTCCAAACCCAGCGATTTTGCAGAACTCAGCTGTATGCAGAGAGATGGAAAAGCCCGAAATGAAACCACCTTTCTGGCCCGGATCACGATATCAAAACCGCAACGACCGCAGAGCAGAGAACCCAGAGATGGCTGCTCTTCCTGGCCAGGAATCACCCTTCAAGGAAGGATTACCTCCTTTTCCCTGCCCAGCAAAACAAATCGCGAAGTGGATGTTAAACAGAGAAGTGGAGTGAGCCCAAAGGCCCTGGAGACGCTCAGCACTTGACATCTCCGGAGCTGAGAGCCAGCTTGGTGTTTTCTTGCTCCATCCAGGGCTCATGATACTCAGTGACGGACAGACATGGGGTCTGCCCTGAGCACGGCAGCCCAGGACATCCAAACTGCCCCCAGAGCCCTGAGCCACTTGGCCTTAAATGGACCAGATGGCTGCTAATGAGCCCAGCCCAGGCTTTGCCTGCTGCAAACACATTTCTTCCCAAAGACAGCAGGGACTCGACCCTCAGCGTGAGCCCCAGCATGAAGCTGGCTGCACACCTCTCTGAAATAAGCTTTGTTGAGCTGTCTAAATTGCAGGGAGTCAGACTGGAGGTGGGACCTTTCCCCAGCACTTTGGTCCCTTTTGGCAGCCATGGATTCTTCCTGGAAAACCAGAAATCCCAAAAGCTGGCAGCGCTGGAAGCTGAACAAAGCAAATCTGCTTGAAACCCCAAAGCAATAAAATAAACTTTTTTTTTTTTTCTTCTTATCTTTTGTTTGTGGCTGACAAAGCTGCAAACCCATCCTCATCTCCAAGAGAAGCACCCACAGCAGGCAAAGCAGCCCCAAAGCGATGATCCCCATCCTAGGGCAGCAGGAGCACGGCGATGCAAACCCACACGAAGGAGCCCCAGACGGCTGCTCCACTCTGGGGTTTGCTATGGGGCCGTTCCCACTGAATGCCTCCTCCACCCTGCAGTTATTAGAGAAAAAATTACACAGGGCTGAGAGCTGCGGATGAGGACTCAGCCAGGGGACTCCAGAGACAGAACTGAATTCCAGAGATGCAGACGAGCGGATTTTTTTCTTCTTCTTCCTCTTTCGAATACCATTACTCATCATATAGGGATAATTTTGTGACTTTAAATTTCCTGGCTTTTGCCATGGTCACGTCAGCCTCGGGAGAGCATTCGGCTGCGTCCCACCTTTCGGAGAAAGGCTTTGCTGTGCTGAGTTCCTGCAGCACGTGGAGCAGCCCAGGAAGGGAAAGCACTTGTCCAGGGAAACCCGCAGCCCCGTGGTGGTTTAACAGGATTTTCTACATATTTTGCAGCAGTCAGGGAGATTGCAGCCTTGTGGGGAACCACACGCAGACACCACATCCCTCGTTTTCCTGCCAGGAGCTGCAGCCCTTTGCGCTGTCACAGCAGCAGAGAAGAGGGACATTTCCCCCCCAAACCCACCTTCCCTCCAGTTCTGAGATACACAACATGTCTGCATCCCACACCTCCAACATCTGTAACCCCCAGCTGTGCCCAGGGGTTCCCCACCTCCTTACACCTGCATCCCCAAAGCACTGGCTGATGCTTTTTGTCTCTGGAGCTCACGAGCTCTCTGCATTGCTCCCCTGCCCCTGTGGACAATCCGAGTCCTCATGCAAAGAGCTGAGCATCAGGGCGGGAGGAGGGCGAGGAGATGGAGGTGCAGGGTGGGCCAGCGCTCTCCCACCCTCCCTCCCTTCCCCCTCACAAGCAGCTGCACGGGGAGCAGATCGAAATGGCTGAAGCATTTGGGAAGACATCAAACAGCTGAGGGCGAGGAAGCAAAGCGAGCCCTGGAGGGGCACTTTGCTGGGTGTGGGAGCTGGGGGATGGAGGTTATGCCTATCAAGAGGAGACAATCCCTGACCATTTATAATCCGGCAGAGGGAGGAGCAGCAGTGAGGAGGATAAAGCATCAAGCTTCACCTCTGGGGCTGCAGGTCCATCCATCCTGTGCTGCTCCCACTGCATGGGGCCAGGGCCGTGTTCCCAGCACGTTACAAGCTGACAAATCTTCCAGGATGTCCAGGAGCTGCAGTGGCAAGGATGCTCCCATATCCCAAACCAGCCCCACGCAGCTCCTAAACGGGGCTGTGTCCCTCTCTGGCTCCAGCACTCCAGAGCATGCAGGTCCCAGCCCTTCCTGCACTGAAACTAACTCCGCTCTCAATTCTCTTCCTCTCCAAAATGGAAGTGGGAGCTGTGGGAGCTCCCAGCAAAGCAGTGACCAAGGGAAGCTCGCTGGCTTGGTCCCCCAGGTTGTGTTTTGTGGGATTTTGTTCCCAGGTTGGAGCTGCAGTTCCAGAAATGAAACTTACTCTAAAATCTGGTCACCTAAAACCGAAACCCTGAGCGCGTCATTCCTGGAGCCACACTCAGCACCACCAAAACACACCAATAACCAGCGAAACCGACCTGATTCCTCCCTAAAACCGACCCCAAAAGACGCTTTGCAGTTGCTCCAATTGTTTTCCTCTGGAGCTCCACGTTCTCCCCATGCAGCTCTGCACACAGTCCTGCACGCGCCGAGCCCAGCAAACGCCCTGAAAACAAACAACGCCATTTGCTCCCAACCTGTTGCCTTACAGCACGAGGAGTTTTTCTTCCTCTTTAGGCCCATGCATCTCCTATTAATAGCAGAGCAGAGCCCGGCGCAGTGCAAGCTCTCTGGAGGAGGCAGGATGTGAAGTGCTCTGATGCCAAATGCTCTTCAAGCATTTTGCTACGCATTTCCACCCTCGGGAGGAAATCCTGCCTGGGGAAGATGGGTCAGGTTCAGGATGGGAAAACCCCTGACCTGGGGCAGCAGAAGGAGGGAGACCTGCCCAGGATCCAGCCCACACTCAGGGACAGCAGAGGGGACAGCAGAAGGGACAGCAGTGGGATGTCACAGCCTTGCAGTGAGGTGTGACAGCCATACACCCACACAGGAACGCTGAACTTCGCCCAGCATCTGGCAGTAAAAGCACAGGGGACACAGGAAGGGACACAGCTGGGACGTTTCTGCAGAGCCACTCACCACTTCTGCCCTCTGCTCCCCGGCCCCAGGTGCATCTGTGTCACACCCAGGGCTGGGGATTCTGAATTACTCAGCCCTCCCTCCTCCAGCGCCCGGCACCCAAACCCAGGGCCAGGTTCTGTCTGTGCTCAGCATCCGCAGGGGATGCTTGTGGTGTGGGTGCACGGCTTCTATGCAAATTTCAGCTTCCTCAGTTCCCTCCAAGCAGGGGTTGTTACATATATTTATACATAAATCCACCCTGTATAGCCCACAGTGGAAAGCACAGCAGTCCCAGGCTCAGTGACCCTCAGTGCCCTCACACTACCAGCCCAGCATCTCACTGCGAGGTGCTGGAAGCTGCAGCTGCCCCTGCTTTGCAAAGGGACCACGAGCTGCATCTTCAGTTCCTGCAGCCACACCATCCAGAGGACACACAGCACTTTGGCTCCAGCACTTTGGCTGTGCCACCTCCCGGCTCTCTCCATGGGGATGCCAGCAGATCCAGCCCCGTGATGGGAACCGGTTCCTTGCATCGCTCGGATTTACATCTCATGGGATTAAGACACAGCCATGCATGCCGGTCAGGCGTGCCCCGCTCCTCCCCAGCACCAAAGCACACGGAAACGCCTGGCTCGGGATGAGGAGGTGGCTGCAGCCTCACCCCCAGGCTGCTGGCAGCGGCTGCACATCGCGGTGTGCATCCAGGCAACGCACAGCGTGCACTCACACTGCAGCACGCGAGGATGGAGAGGCGGCTCCTTGCTCCCCGCAGCTCCAGCTTTCATATTTCAGGCTCCGTATATTTCGGGGGGTGCTGCTGAAATGCGGTGGGGCTGCACCTGGTTGGGGGCCTTGAGATCTGAGCAGCCCATTTCCCTCACCCCATCGCACTCCACGCCATGCTTACCCTCTCGATTTAGGAGGAGAAGATTGATTTTTTCTGCTAGTTCACCCCAGCCCAGATCCTGTGAACAATTGCATTCGTGCTTGGCATATACACATGAATAGCTGCGGTTAAGTCAATACATCTCCTTCGCTCAGGGGCAATAGCTCACATTTCTCTGGAGTTTACTGTTAAATACACACATGAACATATCTGCAAGTTCAGGATCCAGGAGCAGAAAGCATCCAGGCTGCAGCAAGCCCGGCATCCTGAGAAGCACCTCCAGCCCCGTGTGCTGCCCAGAGCCCATGGCTGCACCGTGGGAAGGGCTGAGCCTGCCCTCCAGCCCTGCCTGTCCCCATCCCCATCCCCATCCTTTGGGGGGACACTTTGACATCACGGCCGAGCATACGGAGCCCAGCGCCGCCTCTCCCCACCTGGCAACTTCGCAATCCGATGGGCACCGTTCCATTGTTCTGCAACGCACCCCACACAACTCCCCCCCTCACGGCACACTTTAAGGACGGGACCCCAGCCCCGTTGCACCCCCCTCTTACCTCGCGGTCCTTCGGGCGCTGCCAGGAGCCGAACCGCCTCCCCGCAGCGCTGCACCGAACAGCGCGGATCAACGCCGCGAAGCGTTGAAAAACCCGGAGCGAGCAGCTAAAAACCTCGGGACCGGCCTCCTCCCGCCGACCCCCAAATCCCACCGCTCTCGTTTACGTGCCTTCGGTTCCAGCTCTGCACCGCAGCCCTACCTGCTCCGAGCAGACCCGGCGGGCAGCGCGGGGCCGCGCCGCGGCGGCGGCGGCTGCGGGCGGAGGGAGCGCGGCGGCGGCGGCGGCGGCGGCGGAGGCGGCGGACAATGGAGGGGCGCAGCGCGGCGCGGAGTGGCGCCATCTCCCGGCGGTCCGCAGTATTGCACGGAGTGGGGCCGGGGGCGGCCCCAGCGATGCGTTCAGCCCGAGGGATGGAGGGGATGCGAGGCTCGCACTGCGCTCTTTCTCCCCCCGCCTCTTTCAGTCCAAAAGCACCGTCTCTATGGGGTGCATGTCTGCAGAGAGGGGTGAGAGCACCCCGTAAGCCACGGTGGATGGGACTGAGAGTGGGAGGTGGGTGGTGGGTGGCCCGCAGTGTCCCCAGCAAAGGGATCAGAGCACACAGGAGCATCTGCACATGGTGGGTTGGTGTGAGAAGCATCGCTGCCGGAGCTGTGGTTTGGGTTTGCCGCTAATTGGCACTCACTGTCACTGCGTATGGATTGGGGTTGGTGGTAGCACAGGGTGACTCCGGGCTCTGTTTCCTGGGAAATCTCAGTCGTGGAGTCATAGGGGTTGAATACCAGTCAGGCCAATCCCTCTTCTATCTCAGGTTCCCTAGAGTAGGAAATCCCAAGGATAAAGGAGGTTGTGTTGGCATTCTCTGTGCCATTTTGTGAGCGAAGCTGGTCCCTAATGGGGAAATCAAACTTTGCAAAACCGCACCCCCTGATGGCGTTTGTCACCCACCGCAGCGACACGCCACATACAGGGCTGCTGGAGGAATCCCTCTAACTAAACGTGCCCCAGTATCCCCAGTCCTGGAGCGGATCATTTCCTGCACTTCTCTTCTTAGAGCTTTGCCTGATCCCATTTGGAACAGCACAGATTTCTCAAGGGCTGCCATTCCCACAGCAGCAGTGCCCTGTGCCGCCTTTGGGTTATACCGCAGAAGAGGTGCAGGGCTGCGGGGGCAGCGCAGAGCATCGTCCCATATCCACCCTCAGAACCACCGCACCTGCAGTGCGATTTATTGTCCTGAATGCAAGGAGGTGAGAGCGGTGAGGACAAGATGGGGGTGCAAAATGACAGCAGGGGTTTGGGGTGCAGAGAACAGAATGATGCAGAGAAATTAAACACATAGCAGTGCGTCGTGTAGGGCCGTATGGATGCACAGGAGAGAGCTTTCCAAGAGCCCGGATAGCTCAGTCGGTAGAGCATCAGACTTTTAATCTGAGGGTCCAGGGTTCAAGTCCCTGTTCGGGCGCGTCAGTTTTTGCTTTTGTCCGCCAGATTTGGATTCTTTCCTCTCCAATTTTTCTTTTTTTTTTTTTTTCCTTTGCTGCTGAGGGGGGCAGCCGAGATTCCAGCAGTGGACGTTGCCGCTCCTACCCCAATTTTTAAAAAAGTATTTTGAGGAGACAAAAGGCCAGGAGAGCTTCTTGGAGGTTGTGGAATAAAAATAAATCTAAAAAATCAGAAAAGGAAACGAAAAAAATGAAACGCGCGAGAAAATTAGTCGCCCGAACAGGGACTTGAACCCTGGACCCTCAGATTAAAAGTCTGATGCTCTACCGACTGAGCTATCCGGGCTCTGGAAACGCAGTCTTGACGCCACTCCTATCAGCGTGCTACCGAGTGAACGCAGCGCTGTGCTGTACCACGGGAGGAGCAGGGGGGCTCGCAGGGGGCTGGGGGCTCGCATGCAGAGCTCTTAGCGGCTCTGGGTGGCACATCAGTTCAGGGAGCGGGGTAAGAGGAGGAACTGGGGTTACATGGCGCACAGCGGGACACGAGGTCAGCCCAACAGCGCGGTCCTCCAGGGCGGTCTTCCACAGCAGGGAGCGGGCGCGGATTCCGTCCACTCTAGCAGAGCATTTCCGGTATGCTCCATGATACGGCCGCGCCGTGCCGGGCGCCGCACGGAAGCCACCCCGCAGCCATGTTGGCTCCGAGGGGAAGTGGCGGCCGAGGCCCCGCTAAGATGGAGGAGCGCAGCCCGCGGGGGGTGTAGGGGGGTTTCCCCCTAGCCCGGGCCACCTGGGGCCCATGGAGCAGCTGTAGGGTGAGCTTCGCCGCTGCCAGCACCGGGGGAGGCCGCCGGGTCCGAGAGGGTGCGGGGAAACGGAGAGCGAGGCCTGGAGTGGGTGGGCGGCCTCTGTGGGGGGGTGGAGTCGGCCTCTGTGGGGGGGCGGGAGCCGCAGGCCGGGCCGTGGCCGCTGGGGGCAGAGCTGCGATCCCCACGTGGTGCCCGGAGAGAAAATGAAGTTTCCAAACTTCAGCGTCGTTCTGATCTCGTGTTGTGCTGAAGGCTGGAAGGGTCCTCCTGCTGGCTGACAGCTGACGTGAGCTCACAGCGAGCTCGAGCCTTCTGCTGCAGCCGTGAAGGGAGATGTGAGAAGTGCTGTACGGAGTGGTGCACCTCTACGTTATTGCTCGCGTTTTCCTCTCTAAGCTCTCTCACAGCTCGCGGTTATCTGTGACTTTGGTCCTTTAGCAGCACGGTCGGCATCTCAGAGGAGCGTGTGGCAGCCTGGCTACAAGGGGAGGAGGCTGGGTCTGCTTGTACCGTCCTGAAGCCTTCACATCATTAGCCTCAAGCCGTACCATGCTTTTACAGGGCCAAAGCCTTCAGCAGTGTAACTGTTGAAGCAGTAGTTCTAGGAGCTGTATTAACAAGAAAGAAGTGTTTTCAGAGAGCGCGAATAACTCAAAGAGCAGATGAGCGATGTTTTGCAATTGTTACACAAGATGGACTTTAGATGAGCCCTATTTTTTAGGGTAGTCAGCCCTGGCTTGCAGCCAGAAGGGCTGCAGGTCACTGGGTTAAAAGCAAGGGTGAAAAACTGGGTCTTGGGTTTGATGGCAGCAGAGTTTAATAGATGCAAATGATAAACTGTGTTGGAGAAAGGGTGACAAGACTGGCCAATGAAACAGTGTTGTTACAGGTTACACTTATATCTGCTTTGGTATTTGTTTATGCCACGCTGCCCAGCAGCTCTGTGTCACAGCAATGCTCCAAGCAGGGTGCTGGGGCTGCTGCTGCTGCCAGGTGGGTCTGGAGGGTCGCCCAGCTCTGCCCTGCATTGCACTTAGCACTGGGAGACTGGGTGGTAAACACTGATGGAAAGAGGTTGCAGTTTATGTACTGAGTGCTCGTGTCTTCAGGGCTGCATTGAGGGCTGTGTGTGGCAAACAGACTTGCAGTGAATGCTTATGTGTTTAGTAACTCTTTTATAGGAGTATTACAAAAGCCCCTAGATGTTCAGCTCTGTGCAAGCTCCTCAGGCAAACATATGCAGCTAGAAGATAGATTAAATTAAGGGCTTTTCACTGCTGCAAGAAAAATAGGTTTAGGTGATTAGCTTCAGTTTCGCTTATATTCTGAAGTGCTTAACACTGTATCTGTGCTGTGACAGGAACTCTTAGTATAGTGATGTCAGGGTATTATATAGCCACTATCTGGTGCAGGAGAAGCTTTTTTAATTATCTGACTTGCTTCATCTTTGTGTTAAAATGGTGATGTTGATTTGACACCCCCTTAAAGCACTATTTGAGAAAAGTAGCCTAGGAAGAAGAAACGAATACAATGTAATATGGTAAAATGGAGGTTAATGGAAACTGTGTGTGCAGTGGGGTAGAGCTGCTGCAGGGTTCCAGACATCACCAGTGACAAAGCTGTCAGCAGCAGCTGATTTAGGGAGATTTGCAGAGCCGTTTGCCAGCATTCATTTATAATTGAAACAGTCAGTTTTGTTTTTCCTCCTCTTTAACTGGTTTTGTAATGGAATAGCATTGCATAACATTTGTACTTGATAACTGCTCAAGTTCATCAAAGGTTGAGGTATTTTGGTGCGCTGTGGGCAGGTCTTAAGGTGAGAGCACACAGTGAAGGTGCGACATCTCAGCAATGAAACTCTTATTAGGGGAAATTCAGGCTTTGTTGTTGTTGCTGGATTTGGATTGTAGTCCAGAGCAGTTTCCAAAAAGGATGTTTTGAAGCTGGTGTTTCAAGTGAACGTTAAAAATAGTAGCCCTGCCTTTAGCTACCATAAGTAATGCATTAAGGGAGTTCTCCATTGTGAAGCTGAGCGTTTCTCTGGATGCTTTTCCTAATTGAATGCAAGCCAATATCAAAGCCATGAGCCAGAGCCCCCCTGCACTGCACTCAGGAAGACAAATACCTGCAAAAAGGCACTGCAAAGGTACCTCTTGATGTTTCCTTGGGCGATGCCTTGCAGCTCTCCCAGAGGAGATGGGTGGACTCGATGGGAGCTCAGCGATGCAATCAGGTGCAATGTGTGGTGCAAAGAAAAGCAGCAGGGATGGGCTGAAGATGGGCAGGGTGTGTTTTACAAGGAGCAGTAAAGCTCTTTTTAGCCAGCTGGCTGGTAGGTGGGCAGGCATGAAAACTCACTGATAGGACCAAACCTAATTGACTGTGACTCAGTTGTCAGATTAGTGCTTGCTTGGACTCTTCTCTCTGCAGTTTCTCTGTATGTGATAGTGAACACGTGGTGAGTTTATTCTGTTTTTGTAGAAGTTGTGCTTTATTTGAAAGCAGGAAGAAGGGTGGTAACTGGGAACAAGAATTCAAAGTCAGGCGTTAGCCCACTGTTGAAATGAGCTATGACTGAGGCTGTAGATCCACCAGACAGCATCATGTCTTCTTTATGCTCCTTGCTGCTCTTTTTACTTTGCACAGTAGATAGAAACTGCATTATTGCTTGACAGACTTAGAGCAAACCGAAATAGAATTAGAACTTCAACTTTACAGGCAGTGCCAGGAAACATCCATGCACCCAAAGCCTGCACCCACCTGTGGGTCTCTTAGTTAAGCTCTTTGTCTCAAGCTTTGCTTTGTGTGAGCATCAACTAAGCTGTGATCTCATGGGGTCCTGATCTCTTTCAGGAACTTTTACTCACAAAATGGGCAGGCAGCTTGTTCCTGTAGTGTGCATGACCATATAAAGCGTTCAGATGGAAAAAAACCCCGTTACTTCATGACTACTTTATGATTCATGATTTGATCCAAGGCTTTGGTCTGTGGGGACCAGCGTCTGTTACACATGTGGCTCTGAAGCTGTAGAGGAGAACAACATTAAGTTCACTGCTACTTTGTTGTCTACAAACTTGTCTGGACGCCTTCAGCATCGTGGGGTAAATATGTGGCATGTAAGAAATGGATTCAGCTGGAGGGGAGGTTGTGGAGGAGCTGAGGATGTTTCTTTCTGGCCAGCCCCAGCAGGGGAGGCAGTGAGGTTTTCTGTCCTGACGGTGTGGCTGCTTCCATCATTCTTGTGGGTATCTGCAGCCTGGGCATGTCTTAGAGCTTGCATGCTCATTTAGCTTAATTAAAAGAAAGCTGCTACTACAAGTCAGTGCTAAGTATGAAGTTTACTAAAAAATACAGTTTGCCTGTGAAGTCTGGAGGCAAGATGATGACTTGTCTGCCTTCCTTATACAGGCAGTACTGAAGCAGTTAAAACTTGAAGACAGTAACTGAGGTGTAACCTGGAGGAGCAGAATCTCTTTCCAGGAATGCAGGGTGGAGGGGAAACCCGCCGTTGTCTCCTCTTTTGCCTGCTTTTCACACCTCCTGCAGCTGCCACCCAAAGCTGATGCATTTAGCTGCAGCTGGCAGGGAGCTCAGCCAGGCTCTTGCAGAGTGCTCACAGCTCTCGCCAGGAGCAGAGGCACAGGGGGGACTTGGAGCAGGGAAGTTCAAGGCTGGTGAGTGGAGCTGCAGTTCAGAGTGCAGCGTAATGGGTTCTGTGGGTGGCTTGTGTTGCAGCACGTGTGGCATTATGGAGTGGGGAGAAATGTAAGGCTGGCAGTGTGGTGACTCCCAGCATTATGTGCCCAGCTTGAATTTGAGATGCATTCATCACGCTTTATTTAGAGATGCTTGATCTTTAGGGATGATTTTGTTCCTGGCAGTGCTTTATTTCTGAGAAATGCAATGGTGTGAGGAATAGCAGCAGCCTTTTGCAAGGTCACAGCATCTCTCAGTAGATGGGCAATGGCAGATGGGCAGTATCCTGAGTGTGTCACTCTGGATATTGACTTGAGAATGCTTTAAAACATTTTGCTTGTTGAAGTGTTAGCTCTGCCTGCTAGATGGGTGTTTGGTCTGTTTTGTCATCCACCGTCCTAAAAGCAACATTTCAGTCTGTGTAGGCAAGTTCAGGAGCCAGGCTTTGCTATTTAGTTCATCTCCTGCTCGGCCAGAATGTCAGCAAGAGTCAGCTATAGGATTTGTTTTATTAATGCCAGAAGGAGAAAGCAACCAGATCAACACTGCAATGGAGAATTCATTGTAAGAACAGCATTGGTGCTGAGTCGGTGCATGCTCTAGAGTCGAGGTGATGCTGTGTGAGAATAAGAGGTCAGGACTTCAGCTCTTTCTCTAGCAGGTTCAATTTCCTTTCATTCAGTAGGCGGTTAATTTACACTGTCCTTTCTCTTTAAACATAGAGAAGGTTTTGAACCTGCTTTGCATGGGGCAGATTGTACCGAGCTGTGCTGAGTCTGAGTCATTACCAATCATTGTGCTTATGAAGCTGGGCTCTCTGGGTGGATACTGAAACTGATAGGGCCTGACACATTCAAATAGCTGCAGGACTTCCCCTTTTGTTCCTTTCCAAGAAGGGGTCACTTCACCTGCTCAGCCAGTAATGCTGTTAAGCTCGTTCATTTATAGCCTACATCTGGTCATTTGGGGTGAATGCTGCAGCAGCTTGAACAGATTTTCTCCTCTTGAAAAAGCAGGTGGGGAACGTGCTGATCACTGCCATCAGTGCTGGCTGCTGGGGGGGTTGCTCTCCTGTAAAGATTTCCCTTGGGGTTATTGTGACTCAGCTTCTGCTTTCTCCCCCTGTGACTCCAGGGCCTCAGCACGTTAAGAATTTGCTGATGGCGTGGTGCAGAGCTGCAGTTTGCCCCCAGCTGGCAGATCCAGGTTCTTCACCCAGCCACCCTGCATCCTCAGTGCCACAGCAGCCCCAGTGCCCGCAGAGCTGTCCCAGCTCCCACCCAGCTGTTGGTTGGGCACTGAGGCAGCTCTGTTTTAAAAGAGCAGCTGTGGGGGCACAGCAACATGATCATCATTTTAGATATGCGTGCAGGGCTATTTTTAAACACTGACTTCCTGAAACTTCTAAGAAGTGGAAGTGGTTAAATTCAAGATCAGGTTTCTTGGCTTAACTGGTACATGAAACTTCTCATTTACAGGTTTGTACCATAAACAGCTCATCACTGCCACAATGACATCTTCAAGCTCTGCCCAGCATCCAGCAGCTGAGAACGCCTGCAGAATCACCCTTGGACAAGCTAACCAGGTAATTATCTCCCCCACTTATCTTCATTGCTTTCTCCTCACTAAAGCTTCCACTTCTTCCATTAAATCAAAACTCTCTAATGACATTTAGGTAGGCAGAATTTAGCATGATGGAATAGGGCTTTTATCCTGAAGACTTCTGTTAGCTTTCAGCAGATCAGAGATTTATGAGTGTTTTAAAGGGAATAGAAGGGGAGAAAGCAGATAAATTGGGCCATAGAAGAAAATGCATAATGCACGTTTTTGTATTGGAGCTATACTTGAAGAAATCCATATGCAGCATTGCTCCTAATGCTAGACGACTTGTGACAGCTGCATTGAAGCATTATGGCTTTGTGTGTTAAACTTTGTGCAGTCAGTACCGCGTCCCCACGGCTCGTTTTGAGGTCAGCACTGAACACGCAGCACTCGTGTCACTGCCTCTTCTTAGGGTGTCCCTGGAAGAAGCAGCTGCAAGCCAAGGGCAACGTGGCAGGCGTGTGGTTTGGCTGTGACACAGCATGCTGACAGCCAGTCGAAGAGGAAACACGCTGCAAAGAGTGGCTAGAGAAACCTTATCTAAAATCAACTGTTTCCCTTCCAGATCCACTTCACTTGTGCAGGGCATCTCCAAAGTATGAAGGGAATGGGCAGGAGTGAAAGTAAACGGATGGCGTGTTAAAGATCCTCCCGTTTGAGGCAATTCCTGAAGCGTTGAAATGCAGCCAAGCCCTGTGCAGTTTATGTATCTGCTTATTTATTCAAACCACTTTGCTTGAAAAAAAGCACATAAATAGGCTCTGATATTGTTGTGAAAATATTGATGGCCAACAGTTTCCGAACTAACAGTTCTGTTTTGGCTGCACTGTAACAGCTGAGGGCTCATTTTGCATGGATCAAGCTAACTAGGTTGCTTCTTTAATCAAAAGGAGATGCATGAGCAGTTATTTCAAAATCTATTTGAGAGTGGTCATTAGAGAAATGAATGAGTGCAAATACATAATTTATCTTATTGAAAACCGTATGCTGATACAAGCAATTGCTGTGTTGTGCTCAGCTTTTTCTGAGTAAACATGCTGGTTTTGGGAAAGAACAACTCGTGTCCAGCCACAGGCCTCTATCTGAGCTTGAAAATATATCTAACAGTCACAGTAACGGGAAAACAGGGAGACCAGCTATGCTTGCAGTAGGAAATAATTTTTTATGACACTTAAACAGTGGAACAAAAGCCTTGCAAATATGCTGCCCAATAGCTGAGTGACAAATTACACTTGTGACAAGCAACTAAAACTTGTGAAAACAGTGCTGCAGCTAAATCTGGTTGTTGAGGAAATACAGGGTTGCAAGGGAAGGGAATAAGTATTGCAGCTGCATTTATATAGGCAGAAAGGAGAGGTGTGTATGAGGCCCAGGTGAACCCATTTGACTGGGAGGTGAAGGTCTTCACCTGCACAGATTGCATGCCTTGAGAGCCTTGTCAAAGTATAAAGGAGCCAGCAGTAAACGTTGTGTGCTAAGAACTGGGTGTTTTTTCCAGTGACAGATTGAAATATCTTGCTGTTTTAGCACCTGAGAGACAAAGAAGGAGGGCAGGAAGTGATTCAGAGTGGGAGATGTGTACATTAGCATACAATATTGTGCACCATTCCGTAGCATTCAGCTTCCTGGCAGAGCAGCGTGGGCTTTCTGACATCTTTTAGGAGGGTGAGGCTCTCCTACGAATGATTAAAATTCTTGTGGAGCACACAGAGTGGAGGGGGAAGCAGCTATTTAAAACTCGCTGTAGTTTTATATAGCATCTGTCTCATGTGCTACTCAAAGCTGCTTGGGAGTGTGGGTGAAACCTCAAGGGGTTGTGGTGCAGTTGCATTGTTCCCAGGGTGCTTTACACATTACCTAGGAAAGGTTTTGTTTATTGACTGAAATCTACAGAAAGCACAGATTCTGATCCTTGGTGTTAATTAACCACACGTTGTCTTTGATGGAGTCTTATTACTAGGTGCCTCTTCATGGATCCTAATAAATACATCCCTCCTGAGGGCTGTACAGAGCACGTTCAGTCTGTTCTCTGCACTATTTGAGGGCAATCAGCCTTGCTGAACTTATGTTTCAGTATATGGGGTGCCCCATGGTTGCTCCTGAGTACATGACTGTGTTTGGTTAGTCACTGCCCAGGCCTCCATACCAAGGGCCTGAGTTTCCTATCTTTCCTCACATCATGGATGACATCAAAGTTAATTGGGCAATGTGAGTGATTAAAGCCTTTGGATCTGTCTGCCCAAGTTCCTTTATTTTTTTTTGCCTTGCACCTGAGTCACAGTGATGGTGCTGATTTTCAGACCTTCTAGCTTCTCTTCAAGCATTTGACCATGCAGATTACTTGTTAAAGAGTATCAGCTCTCAGCAGGTTAGCCTAAGGCAAGCCATGTTTCCCTATGACCTCCATCTCATGGCACAGTTGTCTCTGCACAGTGTGGTGGCCTCAGGCAGCTTGAGCAACTGAGATCTGCAGGCATGCATGCTGGGCTCACATTCTTTCTCTCATTGCTTCTCATCCTTCAAACAAAAATCTGTGCTCTGTGTTTCAGGTGCGACCCAAACTCCCTCTTTTGAAGATTCTGCAGGCTGCAGGTGCCCAAGGTGAAACCTTCACCCTGAAGGAGGTGGGCTCAGTTTCTAAGCACTGAAAGTGTGCCTGTCCTGTGTGCCTCTGCTTGGTGGATGGTGGTTTGGTTTTGTTTTTTGGAAGGATTTGGGACTGGCTCTTGATTCTCCTGTACTTGGAGGCCCTACCTGCAGAACAGGGATTCTGTACCCATGGGGCTGTTGGGATTTAATTGGTGGTTAATTGTCAGGAACCTTTGAAAGAACTGAGAAAGGAGGAAGAAATATAATCAGAAACTGCTTTGGAGAAAGAAAAGATGGAATAGATAGTCTCCTGCCTGAGAGAGAGGAGATGCTGTTCAATTGTCTTACTTGGTGCATGAGAGCCTTAAAAATTGGATGCTAGTTGATACTTTTAAGTTCCTTTTGAACTTGCTTGTCAGCTAAACCTGAGAGACCCTGCAAATTCATTTATTTTTAGATTAAAATGCAATATGTGTTCAAGATTAAAAAAATGACACTGGCTGTGATTTACAAGAGTAGCCTGTCTGGAAAGAATTAAATGCAGTGGTTTTTCATTATGAATGTGTCAGATATTCCCGCAGAGCTCTGTGACTTATTTTAAACACTTATGCATTTAAATAACTTGTTTAGCTTCCACAAAGTTTTGCAAAAACAAATTGAATGCTTTAAATGGGGGCAGTTCAGTATTAAATGCAGGTTGCTTGTACAGATTAACATTTTAACTCAGCTCAGTCAGTTTTTCTGCAGCAATTGGGGTGCTGTTAGCATCGTTTGGGTGGCATTTGCTATCATTCAGGAGGGTCACTCTGGTGGGTAATGGGGGTGGAACTTGGCCTGTATTGGGCTAAACACACTTTTTCTCCTCTTGTCCTCCTCGCTGTAGCTGGCATTTCTTTTTAAATTGGAGTAGCAGGGGAACTTGTCTTAGTTTTCTGTCCTGTTAGTTGCAAGCCTTAAGCAATGTGGTAAAGCTTCCTTGTTTGAGACACTGGTGGGTGGCAGAAATGCAGAACAAGCAGGTGCTATTCAGCTTACAGTGAGTAGGAAGCAAATACCATAAACTATACCATATACCATAACATGTACCATAAACTAACAAATTTCCAGAGTCTTCAGCTGGTTTCAGCTGCAGATGTGGCTAATGAGATGTTACAATTCCCCAGGTTATGCATTACCTGGGACAGTATATCATGGTGAGGCAGCTGTATGACAAAAGGCAGCAACACATGGTGTATTGTGGAGGAGATCAGCTGGGAGAATTGCTGGGGCTCGAGAGCTTCTCCGTAAAAGATCCAAGGTAAGAAAAAGTAACCTTTAGCACATGCTGTATTGTGGAGATTGCTGAGTGAGAGACCCTTGGTGACACTGTTCCTATTTGCAGTCACATAAATCTCCATGAGTGCCAAATGCCCAGCTCTGTGGCTTTTTGCTAATGCATTTGACAAGTTTGAGTTTAGCTCTTGTTTTGAAGAGCTGGTTCTGAATGGTCCAGACAGCAACCTGTTGGAGGTGACATCTTCCCTTTTATTTCTGCATCTTCTCAGCCAGTTGGTCTCAGGTTCATGCTAAAATCTGCATCCCTCAGGTATGTTCTGAACCAGATTCAGGAGTGGAGAAAATGCACTGCAGATCCCAGCATCTCTATGGGGATAATAAATGAGAATTTCTGTCACTGATTTGACAGGCTAATGCTGTTTGCTGCTGTGATTATATTCACCACCTCCTTCTTTTCCACAGCCCAGTCTATGACATGTTGAAACAGAACCTTACTTCTGCTGCCATGACAGGTAGGTTTTTCACAGTATGGGCAAGTATATTCAATAAAGTGTTGATGTAACTTGGGTAAGTAATGGTATTCAGAGAAGAGAAATGTTTCTGAAGTTGGAACTGCTGATGAAGGCTTTGACAAGAGTCACTTTGAGTGTGTTCTGTTTGTGTGTGTGCAGCATCAGTAGCTGTGGTATAAAATCAATCAGCTGGTTGAGTAATACAGCTGCTTTTAACCAGTGGCCAAACCTCAAAGCAGCAGATAAAATACTGTGGATACCCAAATCAACATCGCTGAAGCATCTCATCCCAATTCTTATTGATTGCTCAGTCTTTTGTCAGTTTTGTGACCGTCTGTGACTTCTCTCTCTTGCCTCGTTTTATACTTTAATAGTCTTGAGAGTGAGCGTAAAGAATGCTGGAAGCCTAACCTAGTTCTGCAAGCCAAAGAAGGCTGGACTTTACTCAAATCCTGCATGTTTAAAGGCTACAGTTCTTTGGCTTGTGAGGGATACAATCTATTCCATCAGTTTATTCTGAAGTTAATCTCAGGTGATGGCTCCCATGGTACAACTCATCACCTTCGGGTGAAAATTAACTTATTGAAGCCACAAGTTTGCAGATCAGGAGTCAGCTGTAGCAGGAAGGTTGTGAAGTCTCGTGTTTTGCTTTCCAGGCTCTCTAAGCAGATAATGCGGGTTTAGTTCTTCGTAAGTGCTTAGTCTGTTTTTGCACACACGTGTTGAAGCAAATGCAGAACTTGAGGAGACGTGGCCCTGAACTGTTGATGTCTGTTTTGAGCCATGTATTGGTGCCTGTGGGGTCCACCTCCTTTCCTTTCTATTTAGAACCTTCCTAAGCAGACTGATCTAAAGGCTTAGCTGCAGAATAACTGTGTGAGTGCAGTTTCCTTTGCTGGTAGTTCCTTGGCCTTTTACCTGTAAGCAGTGTATGAAGAGCAAAGGATCCCAACGAAACACTCTCCTCTGCTACCCTGTTCCCTCCTACTTGGTGTGTGCATGTGGCTGTGCACGTGTGGCTGGGTGTGCATGTGTTGTCCAGTCGTGCTGTAACTATTGCCAAACCTGCCAAAGGAAGTGCTGTTCCTTTGGTGTGATGATCATTTGGTTTAACCACCATGTGTACGTGTGTATCTGTGTGACTATGATGCGAAACAAGCTTGGCAGACCAGGCCAACTACATAGGCAGGATGACTTTTGGTATTGTTCTTCCCTTTGTTGCAACAGAAGTAGCTGAAAGTGCTGTAGGGCTTAAAGAGGCCATCATGTTTTATATTAGCAGCTTGTATTCACTTGCCAAACCAGTACTCATCAGAACATCACTTTTGCAGATTATCCTGCCCACTTCTTCCAAGTGGGCTTGTAGGAAGAGCAGTGACTGCAGTACATCTTGTTAATAAAGATTAAGCTCTGACACAGTGCTCTTCATCAGATGCTAGCCTTACTTGGCTGTCACTTTTAACATGAATCACATGAGGGGTATGTAGGAATGCTACCTCACTTCAAAGACGTTTTGTGTTCAGTTCCTCATATATATTAGCTTTGAATAAGGAAGCCTTCCAGTGCATGCAGTGCATTTTCACACAGTGTTTAGGACTAGTACATGTCATGCAGTGTTAGAAGGGCAGTGCTTCCCTTCTAATGCCACAGTGGAGACAAAGCAATGATGGATGAGCCAACTGGCTGCTTTTTTCCTGCAGGTGTGAAATCCTTAATGGCCACTAGGAAGTTGTGTGGGGATGAAAGCAAACAAAAAACCTCAACTAATTAGTGCATAGAGCCACATCGTTTTGTGGTCCTGTGTGTTATCGCTTCATGGTCCACTTTTCTGCCTACAAGGTGCAGTTTTCAGTGCCATGACTCAGTGCAAATCAGATTGTTGGTGCCTCCCTGGCATTCTGCAGGGAATTTCTCTGCTGAACTGAAATGGGAGAAAGCAGGAGCCATCCTCTCACCTTTTCAGAGAGTAGATATCCTAAATACAGCTCTTCTGTTATGTAGAAAGACTCTGTAGGCTGTTATTGCTATTTAGTTAGGCTGGCCTTTAAAATTTCCTCCATATGTGCCTAGCAAAGCCTGGGGAGTGCCATAGAGCAATGCTTCTCTAGGAAGTGGCCAGCTCTCTAAGGAAGAAAGGGCTCTGCTTTCCTAAAGGATTGCCTACAGGTCTGCCAAGCCTGGGTCGTTGGTTGCTTGCTGAAGACCCTCTGTGTTGTGAGAATGGTTATTACCAGGGAAGGTTTTTTCTTTTGTTTTACCTGCTATCTAGATGCTGCACAGAATCTCGCAAAGGATCAGAGCGTCGATAAGCCAAGCCAAGACCAGCTGAAGGTAAACCCACTGCGTGGTGGTTTCTTTTGTTGTACAGAGTGCCCCTTCTCTGTACCTGTGCATGGTGGACTGCCAGAACTTTGTGCTGCTTGGCTGCCAGGTTCTCACCTTCCTGAAAAGTTCTTGGAGTCCACACAGCAGGGACAGAGCGACCCTTCTCTGTTCTCACCATAACAGAGTGCCAGTCTCTGAGCGCGTTTCTCTGGGGTGTAGCACTTCTAGTCCTCAGTTCCTCCAGCCTGCTCTGTTCTTTTCATGTCTTTCCCCTTTTCCCACGTTTCCTCTCTGAGTAGGAATTGCCAAATCATTCAGCATTCTAAAAAGCGTGGACGAGTTTTGTGTTTAGGAGGATTGTTCTCAGAAGCTTTCAGATGGAATCTGAAACCTAGGAAAAATCTTTGCACGTTCTAATTTATCTCAGGTGTATTTTGGGATTAAGGTTAAACTGATCTGGGAGTTGTCTGTTCAGACTGGGGGCCAGAGAACCACAGTTTTACTGCATTAAAGATGGCAACTTTTGGACTTTTTGCCAGTCTTAAGATTTTTCCTGGGTTGCAAGTGTGTTGTTTGTGCTGATTACAGATGCATTAGTGTTCCTAGAGGGTTAACAGTGTGTAGCTTTTGTTCAGAAACCTCTATTTATCTTCTTACCTTTTTGGCGTTGTACTGCAGCTGGTGACTCAGAATGGAAGTGCTACATCCCCTTGTCTCTATAAGCTCTGGTGGGCTAACATCTGCTTTTTCCTTCATGCAGTTTAGCCCAAAGGAAGGTTCTGACACTGTCATCATGGAGGATGAAAGCAATGCATCTGCTGTGTCTACCTCAGAGCACAAATGTGAGAATTATGGAGGTGAGTGCCAGCTTTTCCATGGTAACAGGCTGTACGAGCACTTCTGCTCCTTCTCCAGCATGGCACGTTGAGCTTTGTATCAGGAAACAGCTGGAGGAGGGTGTTGGGAGGTTAATAAAAACCTGTTGTGGAATATAGTCTTTAAAGCTCATCATTTTATGGCAAAGATTGAGAGAAGTGCAAATGTCTGCCAAGCGTACTTCATGTTTTCTAGCTTAGATACTTCGTCTCAAAAATAAACACTGAGTAAATTGGCAGGTTAAGCCCCGAAAGCACAACTGTCACTAACCAGTGCCATCAAAAATCTTGCAGACCTTGCTGAAGGGTATTGTAAATGCTGAAATTAGACTTGTAACTGTTTATCTTCCCAAGGGACCCTCTCCTCTGATTACACAGAATGCAGCCTGAGCTGTCTGCAGTCATTACCTGCAAACCAATCAGGAGTATGAGTAACAATGGCTATTTTTTTTTTCTATCCACCTTAAGTGTCATACAGCTCCTTCATGTTTAGACATTTCCTTTGTTTTAATGCCTGGAGTTTTCTTGCTGGTTCAGTCATGGATTTCTGATGTTATGGAAACAGTTTTCCTGTTTTTTCCACCTTCTGCTCACAGATTGTTCTCACATCAAGGAACTTAATTTGTAAAAACAGATCATCTTTGCAATGTGTGGGTATTTCTGGATAAAGTGAGAGCAGTAAATATTTTCTTGGCTGCATGTGCAGAGGAGGTAGAAGCAGTCCTTGTTGGTGCCTTTGAAGCTCTCAGCAGTGAGGAGGGTTTGTTTCAAGGTTATCTTGAAACTTAGACCTCTGAGTTGAGGATTGGAGGCTAAACTGCATGTGCTGATAAGGAGACTGAAGCAGGGAGTTATAGAGGATAGATTTTTACCATTTGCTGATTTGACCCTGGTTTGGGAATTCAGGAGCTCCCATCATTTGAAATTTGAACAACATTCAAACCGGTTCTTTCTACATCTCAAGCACTGCAAGAAATCAATCTACTCAGTGTTGTTTTGGGTAGAGTTCTGAAGGGAGGATTCGTGTTTGTGTATTCCTTCTTAAAAAGATGGTAACGCTAAATAGAAAACACGTGCAGTTATAGACAGCTGGGAGCTCTGGGATGCTGCTTTGACCTCTTGGCTGTGTGCTGACTGTTATGCCACATTCACTGGGGTAGATGCACCGGTGCAGTTGTGTGGCAGATGTAACATCTCAGTACACTCACACAAACTTCAAAGCTCCTAGCAGTAACTCTGGCTGTAAGACAGTGGAAGAAAGGTTTCTCAAATCAGATGGGGCCAAATTTGTCTCTGCTAGTCTCTTTAATGATGTAGGTGTGGCATGACTTAGATTCTACTTGGCTCTTACAGACAAAGACTTAATAGAAAACCTCTCTAAAAGCAAGAAGCCTAAACTGGACCTAGTGTTTGAGGAATGGGATGTAGCTGGTCTTCCATGGTGGTTTTTAGGCAACCTCAGAAGCAATTACAAGTCCAGAAGTAATGGATCAACAGATATTCAGACTAACCAGGTGTGTAGACATTTTAAAGAGGTGCACTGTATTCTCTTCCTCTCCTCTTTTGCTTTCCAAGTAAATAATATGTTATTGTCCTTTCTCGTCCCTTCCCGCTTCAGGATTTTCAGCCTCTCCCTTCTGTGTTCCAGTCCCAGCCTTTCACATCAGGTGGTTGGTTAACCTTTATAGTGTTCTGAAATAAACAAGGCGCTCTGTTATCTGCAGGAGGCCCTTCTGCACTCCAGAGCTTTGATGGTATTGCAGTAGGTGCCCCTTCCCTGTGTTGAAAGTTGTTGCTCAGTGCAGATGTTGATACCGTGGTGGACAGCTGCTGTATGGCCAGCTTGCAAGGGCAGTGAGCATCATGCTGCTCGCCACCAGGGGTGTTTTTGTGAGAGTAGTGCCCTGCCCCTTTCTCTCCTAGGCATGACTGGAGAAGCAGCCCAGGGCCTGGAAGGAAAAAGGGAGAGGCATTCCCTGTGGCTGTGGCTGCAGCGCTGGTCCTCCTGCTGTTGATGCCCTGAGCTCTAAGTGGTCTCTTCTGTTTCTTCTCCAACAGGATGTAGACACTGCCATTGTTTCAGATACTACTGATGATTTGTGGTTCCTCAACGAAAGTCCCTTGGATCAGACCAGCACTGCAGTCAAAATGGAAACAGCTGACTGCGAGGAAGTGAAGGAAGGTGACAAAAAGGTACCTTTTCAAGCAGGCACCACGTGTGTGTGCCACCAGTTGGCCTCAATGAAGTGCAGAATCCTTTGTTTTTCCCCAGCCTTTCAGTGCTGTGTTAACATGTGAGGAGCTAAGTCTGTAGCCACCCAAATTTGTGTTAGAAAAGGCTGTCACCATTTCATACACAGAGTGATAGCTTTCCTTCTAGTCAGTCTGGGTTTCGGTTTAAATGTGTGTATTTTCAAGGCACAAAATTAATTTAAAATTACTGGCCAACCTGAGGTTTTAATTAGGTTTGTCATAAGAGGAATTAATCAGATGTGTGTCAAAGTAATTCAGCTCATGATTCATGGGATTTAGTAGGAACACTCAAGTATTTGTGTCTGCGTTGGTGTAATTTCTTTTTTTCTGTGTGTGTGTGCATTAGAGAGAGAGAGATGAATTCATCACAGGAAAATCTGACTGTAAACCAGCTCAGTGCAAGTTATCAAATATATGTGGAATAGATAAAGTAGACAAAATGACTTTTCATTCACTTCTGTGAATTAATTCTCGTGGTGATTATATCATCATTTTCGTTTTGCTGTACAGTTAGGCACATCGTAAGTACAGGTTGTTGCAGCTCTTCTGACAGCATTTCTACTTTTCCCAGGTGACTGAGGATGCATGTTTGCATGACTTTGAGGATTCCCAGTGTTTAAGCGACGACACAGATACAGAAGCTGCTTCTGAGGTAGGCATCCCTTGGGTCAGAGTTCCTTGCTTTGGCTATGCTGCAGCCCTACCTGCATTTAGGAAAACTGCTCTCCCAGCTTCTACAGCTCCTTCTTGCAGTAGGAGAAGCATTAGAGTGTCCCTGGCATAGGGCAGCTGAGTCTTAGCTCTTGCCCTTGCTTTCTGGGGTAACCAAGTAAGCTACTGTCAGTTGTGCACATTCAACAGATGCTGAATGATTATGGAGTCTGGCAAATGTATTCCTAGCTGATTGCAGGAGCTCTACTCTTGAGTTCAATAAACTGCACAGCTTGAGAACACTGTATTCTTCCACAGGCTGGGAGAAAGGAAGGACAAATTTAATGCTTAAGGAGAGACCTGCATTTTTAGAATGCACAGAGTAGTAAAATTCTTAGGCTTTCTGAGGTGCTGATAATTGAATCATGCATCTGCAAGCCTCAGTAGTAGCATCCTATCTTGATGAAGCTTTTTTGCTGCTTTTCCTTTGTTGAGGAGAAGAACTGTTAGCAAGAATGCACTAACTGCTGTTTTTGTCTGCCCCAATCATTCTTCAGGACTGCTGGCAATGCACCAAATGCAAGAAGTTTAACTCTCCAGGCAAACGGTACTGTTACCGCTGCTGGGCCTTACGGAAGGACTGGTACTCAGATTGTCCCAAACTCACTCATTCTCTTTCTCTGTCCAACATTGATGCTATGCAAAATGAAAACAGTGATGAAGGGATAGATGTCCCGGATTGCCGAAGGACTGTTTCTGCTCCAGTTGGCCCACCTAAAGACATGTGTGTGGTAGAAAACAAATCACACGTAGATCCCTGCGGCTCTATCGAGTCCTTGGATTTGGCACGAGAATGTGAAAGCAGGGACTCTCTGTTGCGTTTCACTGAGCGTAAAAAGGAGGAAGAAATACAGTCTTTAGAGAGTATAAAAAAGTTACTGAATCCTTGCTTCCTGTGCCATCACAGACCGCGAGATGGGAATATTGTCCATGGCAGGACTGCTCACCTTGTGGCCTGTTTCAAGTGTGCAAAGATGCTGAAGAAAAAGAGATCACCTTGCCCAGTGTGCAGGAAGGACATTGAGATGGTGATTAGAATCTTTATGGGGTAGTTGTGCCTCTTCAGGCCTTCTCTGCTGAAGGATAGCACGCACATTTTCTTGCACTCTAATCTAACCATAACTTCAGAGCTCGGCGCGTGAATACCAAAGACAATTAAGATTCCAAACCGACCAAGAACACAGAAGTCAACCCTGTATGTCATATCAAGCAGTGACCATTTCTGCTATGTGCTTAAATGAATGCCTGTTGGGAGTGGGGAGGGACCAGAGTGTTGGTATCGATGCCCCAGCTTTGAAATTATCCAAATCTTTTAAATTGAGTTCAGTAGTTTCAGAAGGCTCCTCTGTTCTGATAACTGATCCTTGCAGAAAGCAAGTTTTGGAGTTATGACTTTGGCTGTTGGAGTGTTCTCCAGGGAGTCAGACACTGTGCAATGTCTTGTAAGGGAAGAGTGTGGTGTGGGAAGGATGGGAGGGAGGGGTAGGTGAAGAGGGATGTGATTTTCATAAGCCATTTCTCCAAGGATCAGTTCTCATGAAGGCAGTGAGAAGTAAATAGGCAGGTTTCCAATCATCCCTTTTTTATTTTTTTCTTTAATGTGTGTTAGATAAAGTGAAAATCCTTTGCACCCAGACTCTAAATAAGTCCTCTCAAGCTTGTAATTTGTAGCTATCTCAGGTCATGTGCCAGTTGGCAGAAGAATGGGGTGTTACACTGTGCTTTGTTATTAGATCTTTTCATTTGTATTGATTCTCTTTCTTTTCTTTTTCCATTTAAGTACACTTCTGTGTCAGCTTTATAGCTTTGTTGAAGCCTGTCCAGTGTTAGCTCAGAATCTGGTGTGCCAACTGGATTAAATCATAGCAGCTCTTTGCTCGTAGCACCAGTGCAACTTTCACCACTGCTTCGTTTCATCAGGTCAGTCTAGAAGATGCATCACTTCGTGTTATCTGGCTTTGCAAACAGGATACAGGCCTTTCTGGGGATAAAAACAGTCCTGCAAAGCACTGATTGCAGCTGGTTAGTCTGTGGGCTCTGTTTCGTGTTCGCTCTTTTGAGTTTTCTCTGCTGATTTTTTTTTTTTTTTTTTTAACCTGGTGATTTAATGCTTCAAATCTGTTTCAGCACATTTGTTCTGTCTGTCCTTGAAAGCTACCCGCGTTTGCTCTGCTGTTTGTTAAAACTCAGTTAGGACTTGCAGTTTCAACATGTCTTACTCTTTTCTGAGATCGTATGCTAGAGTGCTCAGCTCTTCCTCCTCTTGTTTCCCTGATGCTTTGTGTTCAGAGTATTGCCTCATGGAGAGGACCTGTGCTCTCATAAGCAGAAGGCAGGTGGGTGCAGTCCAGAAGCAGGGAGGAATTCTAGGGGTGTAAAGCCTTGGGGCCCCCAGAGAGCTGCCTGCAGGCATTTAGGGTGCTCTGAGATCCTGTTCCTCTTCCAGCTTTCCCCTCTGTGCATTCTGGATAGGGCAGAGTACTGCAGAGTCAAAGGGAGAAGGTGGTGCTGTGGGAGAAAGTGCTGAGCGTAACTTTCAGTTTTCCAAGTCTTTATTTAAAATGTAACATTGGCAAATAGTCTTGCCATCTGTCTATTCTGGATTCTCTAATGTGAGCCGAGAGGTGGGGGAAGGCAGCTCTCAGCTTGTTCTTCAGTGCTTTGAAGGCCTGTATCCTGTAGCAGTAGTGCCTTCCCCTCTATCTTTCAATATACAGGCATTTGAATTCAGTCCAGCATGTAGGATGCACCCTGTTTTGTCATCTTCTGCACGATTCCCTCTCCAATCTGGGAAGTGTTCTGCAGATAGAAGAAAAGAAGGTAGTGTTTAGAACTCAGAGCTTCTCTAGGCTGCCTCCCAGTTGTTTTTCACACTCCTTGTGCTGGTCCAGTCCTAGCAGGTGTGCAATGGAAGGCCCCAACGCCTGCCTGGCTGAAGGTCCCAGCAATCTCTGATGTCAAAGTTGTTTCTGTGCAACGATATTGGAGTAGGTGCTATATGCAGTCACTGCCAGAAGTCAGATCAATTTTATATTTTACAAAGTATTGTGATTATTTCCATGTTGGTTCTTACTGAGGCTGTTATTGTTGGCTGTTATTTACAGCCGTGTTGTGTAAGAGGATAACTGTCTGACATTTGCTGCACTATCTGAGTACATGGGAGTCAGTCCGTGTGGAAAAATGTACTTCTTGCTCCCCTAACAGAAGGGCTGTTCAATGCAGGTGATGCACTTTAGTCATGCTAAGCTCAGCAGCGTTATCTCCTTGAATCAGAAGGGACTTCCTGCCCTGTAGTTGCTTCCATTTTCAGATGGTTTTTCCTTTTTTTAAGGAGCTTGGGCTTGGGCAGTGTGCATTGTGGCACTGCAGCACTTCTGAATACTGTAAATTCTCCCTCCCCCTCCAGTTGCTTCTGAGAACAAAATATTTTGCTAAAAGCAGCTTTACCGAATTGTTAGCTGCACTAAAAAGCAACTTGTGTTGACCAAACAAATGTCAGGAAAGTGTAGGTTCCTGCAGTGGGTTGAATATCCTTACCAAAACCCTCCTGAGATCTCTGTGCAGCTTCTGTTGTGAAATAAAAATTGTCCGCGTTGCAGGGGGTGATAAAGAAATCAAATCTGTGGGATAAGCTTTAGAGTCACGATCTTCTGATCTGTGACTTTTCCTTGAGTGTGACCACATTGTTTACAACATGCATTTGCCAAGTTCTTTATTCTTTTTAACTGAAGTAGTGCTCGTGATGTCTAACAACGTTACAGTTGGTCTTCCTTTCTCTAAAAGAATAAGCTATTGCAGTGCAAGTGGAGCTGGGGTGCCTGGGTTGTGGCTAAAGTGGGTGGGAGGGTTGTAGTGAGGGAGAAAGAGGGAAGAAGAATGTTTTATTGCTTTAACTGAGGCTGAATGAGGTGGGATTCAGAAAGCTGCTCTTTAGGTGACGTGTAGGGAGTGCAGGCTGGAGGTGTGGGTTGAAGAAGTAGCTCAGAGCACTGGGTTGTAATATTTCCTTTGCAGTGCCGTGGGATGTTGGCCAGCCGGTGCTATTAGTTTCCTTTTCCACCTGTGCTTTTTGTTGGAGGTGGGTATTGTGAGCTCGTGTTCTCTGAAATCATCCCTGGCATCTCGTTGTGCAGAACAGCTCCTCTTGTAGCGTGATTTTCCTATGAAATGCAATATGGCAGAGGTGGTCTGTGGGTGAGCTTAGCAGTGTTGCTGCCTGTCTGTTTTAGGAAGGGCTGAGCACAGCTGCCTTTCAACTGTCAGATCAGAAAGGTTTCTGTGCTCTTCACTGGCTGCTGGTCCCCGGGGACCTGCTGACATCTCAGTGTGCTCCCATGCTGGGCTTCATTCATGAGGTCCCTCTGCTTTTCAGCCAGAAGTTCTGGTGCCATTTATCTCTGGAACCAGCGCACTTCTTCCATGGGTATTTATGCGTGGGATCCATGCATCTGTGCAGTGCTCTGCAGTGTGAATCCATGTATTCACCCTCCCTCTGTCTTGACAGCTGGAGCTGCACGCACTGCATTCAATCCTGCAGGTCTTCCCAATTTAAGTGCCTCTCTGCAGTTTCTCCCAGTGACTTTTGCTTGCTGCTGCAGCTCCCTTACCAGCTGTTTGCTCAGCTGTCTGTCCCTCCTCTGCTGAGCTACATAATTTAGCTGAATTTATCATTTTATTTATCAATTTATCACAGCCAAAGCTGTGACCAAGGTTGAACATTTGGAGCAGCCCTCAGAGTGCTTGTTTCTTCTGAGTGCTGGGCCTTTCCTTGAAGCCATTAATGAACTTTCTGCCTCTGCATTGCATTGTATTTATTAAGGTGCACTCATTAAGGTGTGTGATGGAAACCATGGTACAGCTTGCCAATGTCCTCTCCATCCTTCTGCATCCAGCGTTGATTGTAGCTGATACTGAGAAGCTGTCTTGGCAGAAAAAAAGTGGCTGTTGGACAAATGGAAACGATGTGAGAACAGAGGGCTCGGAAACCCACTGGGGTAGTTTGCTTTTGCCTGTTCTGAGCTTTGTCTTCCTCATTTGGAAGAAGAGAAATGCTCTCATTAGAGGCCTTTGGTGGTAGAGACAGCGTGGTTAAGTGATGGAAGAAGAGCCTTTGTCCTGGCATGTTGTGTGAGGTGGAAGACATTCCCTGAATCTTGTTGCCATCTGAACACCTGCAAGGAGCATCAGGATCCTCGAAAAGGAGGTGCTGCAAGGCTGTTTGTTCAAGATCAAGAAGGACATCTGCAGGTGGTGTGGGGGTGATGAGCAGCGTGTGCTTGGAGCAGCTCCAGGATAACAGATCACCTCCAGGCAGCAGCTTTCCAGCTCCAGAAATCTTTGTTGTTGTTGTTACCTATCCAAAATGGCTGGCATTTTCCCTGCTCCTTTGAAAGTAAGCGAGGCCACTCTGTAGCCAGCTGCTCATCAGCCACAAGCTGCTTTAACACCTCTGCACCTTGCTCTCTGCACTTGTTCACATGAATACAGATAGCTATTGTGATTGCAGCCCTTGTTTTTCTGGGCTTTTACCCTGGTTGTGTGCATCTCCTGCCCACGTGTGTGTGTGAGCACCACATCCTGCTGCTCCAAGCAGGCGCTTCAGCAGCACATGGCTGCTGAGCTCTGCAACAGCTTCATCATCTCTGTTTCATATAAAGCATAACCACCTTTGAGGATTGGTCCAGGAGGATGCACGAAGAAGGCAGGAGCGTGTTTTACCTCTGGCCAAGATAATAAAGACCTCTTGTTGTGCCAAGTGTGTTCTCCTGCCCGCTCTCCATAGCACGCCGGTGCCTGAATCTGTTTTTCTTAAGGGAAACTGTATCTGTTACCCACCCCCACAGTCAGCACAAGCAGGAGCTCTCACGGAACGACCTCTGCGTTTGCACTATTTATAAAAGGCACGTAGCACAGAATGGATGGCCTGTTTTTGTGTCCTGCGCCTAATGAGTTTAATTAAATAAAGCACATCATTCTCTTGATGATGTAGGTTAATTTTTTTTTTTCATTCACGCTGCCTTTTGGCAGCTTTAAGTAAAGGCCCGTTACCAGACGAGTCACCTGTGCTCTTTGTATGTTTGTCTTCACAGGGAGGCAGAGACCTGCCAGCCCTCCCCATGCTGCAGGTGGAGGGGAGGTTCTACTGCAAGGATTTGTCTGCAGCCATGGTAGCGTGGGGTTGGCTTAGCCTACCTGTGGAAGTACTTGCTGTGTGGTTTAGGAGCTGGAGCAGCTCCCAGTCCCACTGCCACCCCTCCTGCAGCTCCCAGGCCGTGCAGCTCACTAGAGGGCACCCGCCTGCTGCTGGTGAAGCAGGATGCTGGCAGCTTCCTTGCAGCACTCAGCTCCTCGCCTCTGGGCTGCGCACAGCGAACCTTTAATGCTGGCATAAATAGGTTGCGTTGGGCAGTGGGGGTCCTGCGGTTAGGATTCAGCTTGCCTTCGTCTCCTCTTGGTTTATGGGGCTGGTTGGAGACCAGCAGGCTGCACGTACTCAGGAGGAAGACAGATGAACACGCTCTGCTCTTTTGTGTTGGAAAGCAGCACCACGTACGCCCTGCAGTGATTGATCACTAGCTGCTTGCCAAGGAGGAGATGCTGCTTCATAATAAGCGTCTTGACTGCATTGTAGGAAAACAATAAAACTCCACCTGTGGCATCAGAACAGGAGAAAGGAGAGCTGCTTTCCCCATCCCTGACACAACGATACCTGCTGGCAGGAGGCAGAGGTGGCTGTGTGGCTCCTGTGCAGCCCCCTGCTTGCTCCTGCCTGTATTTCTCTGAGCAGCTTTGGGGAGGGCTGGAGTCCAGGATCACCTGTTGGCAGGCAGCTGGTTTGCACCCAGCAGCCATTCCTGTTCTGCCCTGTAGCAGCTGTAGAAGCAGTAATTAGGTTTGCTGGTAAACCCCTGCGAATCTTGAAGCCTGCAGGGAAGTTCCTGGTTCTGCCCCTGCTGTCTTCCCTCAAAGTAACCTTACTTTGCACCCTGCCAGCAAAACCAACCAATCCCAACATGCTCCAAAGCACAGGAGCTGCACGAAGTAGATCCCGTGGAGCAGAACATTAAAACACTCATCAGCTTCTGAAGCAATTCCCTTCCTTCTGCAGGTCCCAGATGAACGAGGTGATGCAGTGCTGCTTTGTGCACTCCGTGCAAGAGGAGCCCTCCCTGAGAAGGAACGATTGCATTGCTCCTCTGGGAGCCTTCCTGTATGTGTGCAGCTGGGCAGATGTTTCCACCAGGCTGGGGTAGGGAAGGAGGCTGTTACAGAGCATCTGTGTTCATCCTGCAAAGCTTGGCAGGCTGAACAAATCCTCCCATTTCTAACAAAATGTATTGGAGCAAGATGGAATTGCTCACCTCAGAGTTCAGCTTAACTGGGAGGGCTGGTGGGGTGTGAAATGCTGAAACGAGGTGGCCATTCATCTCCTGTGGGAAACAACAGTGCAGAGCTGGCATTTCATCCTCGTAGGTGCAAGTGGGATGTGGTTCAATGGGGAAGAGGTTAGCAGGAAATGAAGGCTTTGTTTTTACAGCAGCATGCCATATAGCAGAGCTGCTCCTGCGTGGCTGCTGCTCTCTGAAGTCCTTCAGCCTCATCTTTTGTAGGAAAGCAGTGGTTTGGGGGCAGTGTCAGTGACCCAGGTGTCAGCAATAGGGAACCCTCTGAACAAAAGCCCTCTGGAATGCAATCCATGCGACAGAGCAGCACACTGGACAAAGAGTCACCTGGCTCTGGAGTAGTGGCAAAGTCTGCATTAAACCATCCTGGCACTGCAGTACCCTCTGTGCACCCAGCAGTAAATCAGGAAGGACGTTTCCCAGAGTGATTTAGTGGGATGCTTGAAGTGGCACATAAACGCTTGCATATTGCTGCGAGCCTGGGAGCAGCTTTACAAGTGCTAGGTGTTATTATTTTGTTTGGAAACGGTGTTCTCTTTAAAATCAATACCACAAAGAAGAATACAAGAGCAAGCGAGTTAACTTGCTACAATAGTCTCATTATTGCCATTAGCAGAGGATTGTAACCCACACTGACAGCCCTTCCAGCTCCAGCTGTTCCTCTCACTTGGCATAAAGCAGCACTCGCTTCATCCTGACAGCACTCTTATCTCTGACCCTTGCTTGGAAAATTGTATTTTCTCCTCCTACCTGGAAATGAAATGTTGTAGACGGGCCTTTAAACCATAAAGAAACAAAAAAATAACCCTGGATGTGGCTTAAAACACTGCCCATGAGCACTGTGCCATCAATCAGCCATGCTAGCACTGAGCACAAGGAGCGTGGCCCATTCGTTAGGTGGGCAGCACATCCTCAGCTATTAACCCTGTGCAGGGAGTTGGTGACTGCATGGCTGTGCATCACGGTGGAAATGCTCATCCATCCTCCTGTGCCTGGATTCTGCACGTGCATTGAGTTCCCATCGCTCTCTGATGTTTTGGGTCCTATCCATCCAACAGCTGCAAGCTCTCACTTTGGGTCTGAGGCCTGCCCTGCTGATGGGGGATGTTTAATTCATCTCCTTGGCTGCTCTATCCTGATTTAACGTCCTATAGGTGCCACTTATCACTCTTCTCCCCACTTTCCCTTAACGCTGTGCGATTCCCCTGTTAAATATTTACTGTTCTCTCCATACCAGTGAGGCTCACAGTTCCCTTCAATTTCAATTAAAGATTTACCAGGTGGGCATTGGCATCCATGGTTCAGCCCTTGTCCAGCACAGAGCATCCGTGTCGCTGCGCCGGGACGAGGCAGCTCGTGGCAAAGCCTCATCACTGCTGTAATATTTATAATGAAGCAACTTTTTTTAAATCAATATTTTATTGGGGAGGTTGCTGGGGTAATTCACGCTCCGAGCATCCTGCCTCCACCAGAGAGAAGCCTGGCCTATTAGGAATAATTAACTTTTTGCTACTTACCTTTCGTGAAGTCGTAAATCTTTAATGCTGGCTGGGAGTTTAATAATGGAGGTTGTGACCTCAAAGCTGACAGCAAGGTTGGGGATGGAAGGGGGGGAAGCTGGGAGCACAGTGAGGATGGAAGGCACAGGATCTGTGCTCTTCCAGCCCAGCTGTACTCACACAGCTGCTTTGCATGGAAGGAGAAAACCCCCACATTTCCAGGAGGAAAACCCAACATTTTCATGCAAGCTGCTGCCATCATCCATCCTCTTTGGGCTCTTTCTCAGCTGCTGAGCAGCACTCAGAATTATGTTTCCAAGCAGGAAAGGCAGAAGGCTCCTCATTATCCCCCCTTCCCTCCCCGCCCCTTACACACACCAGGATTTTGGGATGCACCACAGCCTCTCCCCCCATAGCAGATGTTCCCCCCTCTCCTGCAGCCGGCTGTCGCTCCGCTGCATTATTTATCCACTCGGTAACGTTTGCTGGGATTTAGTGTTTAATAACTGTCACTCCAATATATCTTTCCTTAATCCCCCTCAGATCTGGCACGGTGGCAATTTTAAATATTCATCAGCTCCGTTTGTGTGTTCGCTGTTAAGGTTGCAATTTTCTTGTAATTAAAGATTTACAAGATGCTGCGTGAGGTGTACAAAGGGTTGGTAAGGACCAAAGCCCTCTGGCATTCAAGCTGGAAACCAGCAGCTCCCCATAGGTTTTCCATGGGTCTGAGTGATAGGGCAGCCACCCCCATGCATCTCCAAACAGGTTTTGCTGTTGTTTTTCCCCACTGCTGCTCTCAGTGTGGCTCCTCGTGGTGCAAAGCAGCTATCTGCAAGGGATGGGACTTTCAGCCCCCTGCTGCTGTGGCTTTGCCCTTCCAAACCCTCACACTGCTGCTCTCCCTATGGCTCTTTGCCTGCTCCTCCCAGTTGGGTTCCAGCTCCTTGTTCCCTAGCAGCATCCATTTCTCATTAGCAGGAGCCCTGCCACATGCAAACCCAAACAAAATTTCCCCTCCCTGCTCCTCATTAGGATTTAACACAGCTCCAGAATGAGTCCACGGATCCCTGGCTCACCAGCATCCATAGCACATAGCCGTGGTTTCACAAAGCAGCACTGTGTCCCCAAACCTTTGCTTCTTTGGTGACCCCCCCCCAAAAGCAGGAGGTGACCCTTGAGTACCCCAGTGCAAGGGGGAAGCATCCCAAAACACAGAACAGGGATTGGAAATGAAGCAAAGCAGCTAATTGCAAAGCACCCCCTCCCAACACCAAGGAGGTCAGTGCTTGCCTGGCTCAAAGCAGACCTCCATCTGCCCCAGCTGCTCTCCATCAGTATGATTGATGGGCACCTCATTGCCCACCTGAGCTCAACTGAACCCATTTCCTCGGTGGTTGGCTCGTGTAGGAAGCTAGAGCTGCAGTATGCAAAGGGCTGAGCAGCTCTCTTTCCGTTTCCCCATCTTCAGAGCATTGCAGCAGAGCAGGGAGAGGTGATGGAACGTTTGGAGGGAGAGATGCTCACCGTGGAGATTGACAGGCAGGTCTTCCTGGAGGTTTTTTGAGCTGCACCTGCTTCATCCTAATGGCATCATGCATATGGATAACACTGCTGACATTTCCCAGGGAGGTTGGACGTTTTAATTCAAATCATTCTGGAGGAAGTGCTGGAGGAGAGGCCTGCTTTGATTCCCTAATGAACCAATAACGATGTGCCCACTGCACTTCTCTGGGAGCCCAAAGGACGGGGATGTGGGGGCTGCCCAGCAGTGGGTGCTGAGTGCAGGGGCTGCATGAAAGAAGGGCCCCTCTAGAAACTTGTTTTATTAGGAGCTTAAAATAGAGCCTGGCATGCTGTGTTCTCAGCTGGCTCTGCCAGAAGCTCTCTTGCATATGGGATCCATGATGCTGCTTGCACTGAGAAAGAGGAGGAGGAGGGATGGAGGGCGGAAGAAGCAGAAATGAGACATGGAGAAACGAGAATCCAGCCCTGGATCTGCTTTGACTTTGGTGGCAGATTGAAGAGCTCTCCTGCTTTCCACTGCAGGCTCAGCCTGTGAGCAGAGAAGGATCCATGAGCCCTATAACGCTTTGCAGCCACTATAATTCACCCTGAAAAGCTCATTTCTGGCCTGATGCCCCCGATCAGGAGCTGGAAATGGCACGAAAAATTGCAGAGGGGAAATTTATTGCTGGGCTTGGTGCAGGATGCTGAGATTGAGCTGTGCAGTGAGGGCTGTGGGGTGCTGCCTCACAGTGCTGCATAGGCTCCAGCATGGGGACAGAGAGGGGTTTCACCTGACACAGCACACTGATAATGAACATCAGCAGCAGTGAATAGTGGATGAGGCACTGATGGTGCTCTCCAGCTGCTGCCCACAGCCAGGTCTATGGACAGGGGTTATAAATGGTTTGAAAACAGCTCCTTTTGGGAGTGAGGGATTTGGGATCTCCCTATGGAGGAAGGGAGCTGTACCCTGCCCCAGCTGAATTTACTGCATGCATCTCGCATTTCAATCTCTGGTTTGCAGCACTGCTTATTTCTCAGCAGCTCTTCCAGTGGCTTGCAGCAGCCATTTAACTGAACTGCAGTGCAGTGCAGTGGACCCCATTCCTTTGTGACTTCAACTGATGGTCAGAGAAAGCAGGAGAGCAGGTTCCATGCTTTCCCCTCCCTTCACTTCCCACAGTGTACAGCAGTGCAGGGGCTGAACTGTCCTGGGTCCCATTCCCTCCTGCATCTGAAGGTTTGTTACCATCAAGCCCTCTTGCTGCACAGCAGTGCATACAGAAATTTAGAAGAAAAACAAGAATATCCTTCCTCCCCCTCTCCCCCTTCCTCTTTCTGTAACATCACCCTCCGAAGTTTACAAAACAGCCATGAGATTGCACTTGCAGGATATGGGGTTGCAATCAGGCAGCCCTACGGGGATGCCCATTAAGAGATGCGTCACTGCTGCCACTTCTGCTCCGTTTGCCCCACGTGGCTGCCATCCATCCCCTCTGCTTCGCTCTGGGGGATGGCAGCGAGCAGCAGGAAGGAGCTGGGGGTGGGTTTGTGGCTGATTACTCAAGAAAAACAAGAAGCAAACAAAGGAAAACGTATCCTAAAGGGAAAGACTTTGTTTTTTTCTTCCTTTTTTTTTGTTTTTTTGTTTTTTTTGTATTTCCAAAGCAAGGACTGTCCAACCAGGGCGTGTGGGAAGGGGTGACCTGCTGCCCATCCCTATGGCTCTTCAACCATCCCAGCTGTCCCAGGGCTGCTTCTAGGAGCTACACGCAGATCCAGACCGTGTAGAGCTCTGCAAGCCCTGCGGCCAAGCTCTGCTCCTCGACATCCCCACGCTGCTTTGTCTCTTGGCCAAGTCCGTGATATTACACCATGTCTTCACTTTTTGTTCTGTTTTGTGTGATTTTTTTTTCTCTTTTTCTTTTTTCTTTTTTTTTTGGTAAAAAATAGTTTCTCCCTCCCTCTCCCCCACCCCCACTCCCCACCCAACCCAACCCAACCAATGTGACAGCCTTCAGGAGTCCAGGGGTGCCGCCTGCACCTCCACAGCCAGGAGCTGCCCGCTGCGTGGACCCTGAGCCCAATGCTGGGCGAGACGGGGGTAAACCACTCGCACGGCCCCTGCATCCCATAGTGCATCACCAGCCCTCCTGGGCTCGTCCCCAAAACCACAGCGAGCCACCAGGCCGGTGGCCAGCAGCAGGATGCTGAGTGCCAGCAGTGTCAGGAGGCACTGCCTGTCCCCGAGGAAGCGGTGGTGGCGGATGGCCTCTTTAGTCCTGGCGTTGACGCATGCCACCTTGGCCTGCAAGTCTACAAAGGCCACGTGGAGGCAAGCCCAGTACTCCGTGTCCTGGTGGAGCCGGGTGATGTTGTACGCGTGGGTCCCCAGTGGGATGCGAGCGACGTTGGTTGTGTCCAAGCTGGAGCTGAGCAGGAAGCTGGACCAGGTGAGGTTGGAGGAGACGGCGTTGAGGTGCGGCTTCCAAGTGAGTAGGATGTGGTAGGGCTGGATGTCCAGCACCACCAGCTCCAAGCTGGCCTCGCTATGCGGGAAGGAGCTGTTGACCAGCACGGTGATGCTCTTGGTGTCTGCCCCCAGCAAGTTGTGGGCCACGCAGGTGTAGAGCCCGGCCTCCTGCGCTGAGATCCCCATGATCTCCAGAGTCCCTTCGGGGTGCACCTTGTAGCGTCCGTCATGTGCATAGGGGATTAACTTCACCCCCAAGGGGGTGACCCAGTAGATCTCCGGATCCGGCTCTGCCATCGCCCGACAATGCAAGGAAATGTTGTCACCATCCGTCACTTCCAGACGGGAGGGAAAACTCTGGGTGGAGATGAGAGGCAGACACCGATCCGCCATCTCTCGGAAGGGGACGTCCCGAATGTGCCTCCTGTTGAGGTCGGGGGGCTCAGCACACAGCGTGGACTGCGGCTCGATGAAGCGGATGCGGGTCTCGGTGCTGTTGACCCAACGGATGACGCAGTCGCAGCGGATGGGGTTGCTGTGGATGCTGATCTCCTGCAGGTTGGGCAGGGACTCGACCGTCTGCTTATGCAAGGCACTTAGGGCGTTGTTGTTGAGCATGAGGGTTTCCATTTGGGGAAGGTGGTGGAAGGCGTTGGGGTGGATGAAGGACAGCTTGGGGTTGTTGGTGACGTCCAGCTTGGTCAGCTCGGGGAGGTTGATCAAGGCGAACTTGTCAATGGACACCAGCTCCTCCATGTTGTTGAGCCCCAGCTCCTTGAGGTGCAGCATGTTGGTGAAGTCACTCTGCCTGACCCTCTGCAATGGGTTTTTGTTCAGATCCAGGAACTTGAGGCTGGGCACTCGCTGCAGCGCCCTTTTGGGGACGGTCACCAGCTTGTTGTCATAGAAAGAGAGGCTCTCCAAGCTGCGCAGCCCCTCCAGCGCGTAGTCCGAGATCTCCCGCAGGTTCATCCCAGCCAGCACCAAGCTGCGAAGGTTTGACAGGGGCCTGAAATTCATATCCAAGATAGCATCCACCCTGTTGCCTCCGATCATGAGAATCTCCAGGCTGGGCAGCATCTGGAACCAGCGGCTGTCTACCATCCGCAGGAGGTTGGAGTTGAGATGCAGGCGCAGGAGGCTGCCGAGGCCGGCGAAGGCACGGGGCGCGATCCTACGCAGTTGATTGTGGTTCAGGTAGAGCTCCTGCAGGCTGCCCAACCCTGGGAAGCTGCTGTCGGGCAGCTCGGTCAGCCGGTTCTCCTCCAGGTGCAGGCTGAGCAGCTGCGGCATGCTCTTCAGGCCGAAATCCCAAACGTTAGAGAAGCTGTTCTGCGACAGGTCCAGCTCTGTGAGGTTTCGGAGATAGTCCAGCTCGCTCTGCTCCAGCCTGGCGATGTTGTTGCTTTGCAGAAGCAATGTGTGCGTCCCCGCTGGCAGATCCTCGGGCACGGCAGTGATGAACAAATCATTGCAGTCCACGGTGGCAGCCTCCCGGTACGCAGAGCGCGGGGTGTACCAGGGTCTGATCTGGCACACGCACTGCAGAGGGCATTTCACCTTCCAGGGTACGATGGGGATGGCAGCAGCAGCCACTATGCAGAGCAGCAGCGAGCTGCCCTGGAAACCTCTCATTTTTGGGTGGTGGAACCGGCCTTCCTTCGGTCAGGAAAAGCTCAGGGGGTGCAGCCAGAGAGGGGCATGGGGTGACCGTGGTGGGGACGGGGTCTGCAGGAGGAGATGCCCCAAGCGAAGCCCTCGGAGCAATCAGCCCCCACTGCCCTGCCTGCCCCCCCCCAGCTGAGGGCACATCACCCCCTGAATGGGACCAGTCCTCTAATCAGAGCTTCGCCTCCTCTTCCTCCCCAGTGGGTTCATTTTGGCACTCCGCTGCATTTTCCTGGTTGCTCCTCAAGATCATTCCTGAAAGAGGGCAGACGAGGAGTTGCGTTAGAGGAGACCTTACACATATGGCACGGGCTGGAGAAGCAAAGCCCCATGCACGGGAGCTCCAGCATCAGCCCCAAGACATACTAATACATGCACTTCATCTGCTTTGTATCAGCAGCATCACCTCTCCCCTCCCAGCCCAAGAGATGTTGGCTCATGGTTGCCCTGTACAGGGCTACCAGCAGCCCATGGACCTCTCACACCCGTCTCATCCTCTTTAGTCCTACATTGCCCTGGCCTGGGGAATCCCACCCCAGCTGCCCTCTGGAAACCAGAGGAGGGGCTGGGACCAACCATCCAACCCCAAGCATGCACCTCAGCACTTAAAGCACTGCTAGGATCTAATTAACAGGACCAGGAGTGGCTGAACTCATTAGAGGCTCCTGGAAGAATAGAGAAGCCCATTAACCCCATCCCTGCTGGGTGCACCCCCTCGTATCACCCCCTTGTTCTCCCTATAAAGGGCTTCCAAACAAACTTTGTTCGGCATCGACTCAACCAAACTGATGCCAGAATCGATCCCTGCACCGCCTGCTGTGGGGGCACTGCCTTTAAAGCACCTCCTGCATTATAGGAGGGGAAGGTGGTATTGATTTCTGCCGCTTCTGATGGACCCTCATCTTTCTTTTTAAATGCACGGACACTCCTGTGGCTGTAAATCTCTCCAGCCATTAAAATATCATAGAATTTTTTCTCCTTAAGAAGAAATAATACGAAAGAATATATATATGTATTCTAATATGTCATCATGGTTGTGAAGAAGAGCCCAGAAAAGTGCTCTTGCCCAGGGTTGGCTATGGAAATCCCTGTGTGTGAGGTGATGCTCCAATGGCCCGGGTGGTTGTATAGCAAAAGGACCCGAATTTACAGAAAACCATCATTTTCTGCTTGTGTTTCTGGTTCTGTTGGACACATTCCCCAAACGGATCAGGGAGGGCTGATGCTGCGCACACAGCATTGCATCAAGAGGCAGCAGAAGCCCAGAGGGGGAAAAAAGAAGAAGAAAAAAAAAAATATAGCACAAAATAGAAAAGCAACGAGAATGAGAATTGATGAGGCACAGAGAAGGGAAGAGTCTTTTCATCAGCAAGTTTGCTGGATGAAGCCAGGAGATAAATCACTGCATGGAAGGAGCTTTGGTCGCTGCTGCCTCTCCCCTGCTGCCACGGAGCAGCCCGGCTGCGGGAGATGGATGGCTGCAGCTGAGCCGGCTCCCTGCCCTCCCCTCTCCCTTAGCAGCAGGGAGAGGGGCTGATGGTCCCCGGGGTGTGCAATGGGGCAGGAGGTGATGGAGAGCCTCTGTCACCCTGATAGGGTGCTGTGTGGGGAAAGGCAGAGGTTGAGCAGTGGATCTTCTCTGCAAGCAGCATCAATCCTGCAGTGGTGTCCCCGGGTGATGTCCCCAAGGTTTAGCAGCCATCTCAACCACCTTGGGTGCACAGCACTGCCCTGAGCGTGCTGTGAGCTCCTGCCAAACCCTCCTCTTTTCTGAATGACGGCTTTACCGAATCTGAGTGTGGCTGTCACAGCTTTCCCATTTCGCTGTGCTCAGGCAGCCGTGAGCCTCTGCGTCCCCATCAATGCAGTGCCAGATGAGAAGTGGCAGCCAGATGCTGGAGGACCTGCCCCCCCCCCCCCCAATGCCTTTTTGCTCTTTTCCAGGGCATGATGCTATAGAGGAGCCCAAGGGGGATCCAACCCTTGCGTGCAGGGAGCAGGAGGGTGGGAACACACAGCTCTGCAGGGCTTTGCAGCCTGAGATGCACACGCTTGCTCCAGCCCTGCAGGATCCTCTCTGTGCACTGAGATACCGAGATCAGACCCGTGTGTGCATCTCTCCTGTGTGCACCCCCACGGAAGGGATTTATGGCAGAGCTTCATCCCTCCTTCAGCTTGGGTGATGTTTATCCCTGTACTGAAGTCACATCTGCGCTGCTCAAACCTCACAGGTTGTGTTAACGAGAAAACCAGCAGTGAGTTAAAGGGTTCTGTATTGATTACTTGCAAAACTTGGAAGTAAGGCACCCTGCCACGATCTGAAATGCTCCTCTATCCCTCTTTGTCTGCAGCATTCCATCCTGCAGGGCTTTGCTGTGATGGCCCGTTGGTGTGGTGTGGTTGGGGATAAGCACAGCATCACCATGTTAACAGCCTTCGGTGGTTCTGGAAGTGAAATGCCAGTGCTGGAGCATCGCTGTGGGCTGTGTGATGGTGTGGAGCACAGGATCAACCCCGAGCTACAATGTGCTGAGTACATCCCAAGGGATCTCTGAACTGCAGCATTCTGGATGAGCCACAACTGCGATACTGGCAGTATCTACTAGATAGCTGTTAATCTCTAATGAATGCTTTTAATGATCACCTGCTTAACATACAATACCTGACCTGTTAAATCTCATTTAAAGTGCTGAGGACCAGTCGTTATCGGGGGCTGATGGTGGTGGGGTGGAGTGGGAAATGATGGAGCTGTGGGTGCCCCTGTTCGTGGCGGGGAGTGGGAGGTGATGGTCTATAGAGGTCCTTTTCAATCCCAACCCTTCTGTGATTTGAGGCACACAGCCTCGTGGTGTTGGGCTGATGATTGGACGTGATGATCTCAGTATTCTTTTCCAACCTTAATAACTCGATGATTATTCTATGACTCAAGGATTCTCCCCTCCCCACCGCAGCCATCTGCCGATGCTCCAACCAGCTCTGATTTCCTTCCAGCCCACCAACAGCAATGGGCAGCACTACCTCCATTGGTGCAGGTGGGATGTGGGAGTGAAAAGAGGAAGAGATGGAGTGCTGCAGCTCAGCATCATGCGTGGCTGTGGCTGGAGACCTCAGCAGAACCTCTGCTGGGTGCGAGTTCTGCTTTTCTCCCACACGAGGAGCTGATGGAAGCTTTGCCATGCACACGTGGCACTGTGGATCAGAGATGCTCAGCCCCCATCTCAGCCTCACGTTGGGAGCGCAGCAAAAAACCCTCCAGGCTTGCATTCTGTTGTGTCCATACAAACCTTGTGTACGAAGCAATGGCACAGCAATGGCACAGCAACGCTCAGCGTTTCTGGAAGCTGAATGCCTCCCCAGCCCTCCTGCTGCAATCCTGTGTTCAGCAGCAGCACAGCTGGGTTGCAGCATCAGTACCCCAGGGTGGAAAAGCAGCCTCTCCATTGAGCGCAAAGCAACCGACCCAGATCTCGGCAGGGAGTTTGCTGCCACGTCAGAAAATAAACCAATAAATAAATAACTACAAATCCACCCAATCCCTCCGGTAACGTGGCAACTCCCCAGCACTGCTTTTCTCATCTGTATGCTTTGTCACAGCCCCGCACCATCCGCCGGGTGAGCGCCATGGCAACGCTGTGGTCTTTAAACACAGGAGTTTGTGCTGTGATCGCAAACAGCATTAGGCAATTTAATTAAGCAGCTGGCAAAGGAAAAACTTTGCCTGTTTGAGGCGTTTTATTAAATTCGGGGGCATTATGCAGCTCTACGCCCTTGCTGCATGGTTGGAGGGACGCTCCTGCCCCGGCCCTGCTGCAGCTTCAAAGCAAATAAACAGCACGGAGTAGAGGATGGGAAATCCTACATGGATCCTTGCAACCAGCAAAGGCACGGATGGGGCAAAGCCATTCTCTGTGCTGAGCTGTTACTCCCCAGGAAGCATTTGCACAAGGCAGGGAGCAGAGCCCTGGGTTGCTGCTCTGGGTGTTTCTTTCCTTGGTTAAGCCACGTTTTTTGCAAGCAGACTCAGGGACTCTGCTTGCTGCCTGAGGGCCTCGTCCTGCAGCTCTCCTGGCAGGGAGGGAGATAAGGTTGGTTCTGCTCATCCAGGAAGAAGCCAGCAGATAAAATGCTGCCAGGGAGCGTGCAAAGCAAACAGCTCCACTGCTGCATCTCCTATCAGCCCTATCCACCCGCAGCCGGCGGGCAGCAGCCACGCTCACCCCCTTATCAGACTGCTGCTCCCCACCCCCCCAACAGTGCTTTGGGTGGTTTTTAATGAGGAGGGTTGGGAAATGAGGCTGCTCTGCCTCATCTTTTACTTTCAGGCTCTGGACCCACAGGTGTCCCTGGCTTCTGTGCTGGCCCTGAGTGGTCCTGTGCCATCCTCCTGCTATGGGAAGCCCCGAGGCTGTTTCATTGAGATAACTCCACCAGGAGCCCTGGGGCTGCCTGGTTTCAGGGTTGGTCTCAGGGTTATCGTGTGCATTTGTAAATGTTTTTCAAAAGCAAGCTGGAAGAGCTGACTGATCTCCTGGCTGGATCGCTGGGAAGATGGATTCTCAGCCTCAGCTTGTGGCTGAATCGTTCCTCACTCTGAAATATTGGTGTCCTCAGCAGACCCTGTGCTGCATTGGGCAGCATCTCGGTGCGTTTTTGGATGCTGCTCACACGACTGGCACATCTCCGGGCTGCAGCAGGGCTCAGCTGTGCGTGGCCACTGCAGCTCTGTCCCCTTCCTCCTCACCCTCCCATTGCAAACATCCCAAACCCAGAGCATCCCCGATACCACAGGATGGAGATGGGAGAGGTGGGGATGGGATGGAATGTTGGCTGCTTCCCATCCTTCTACCACCGGCTCCGCTCTGCTGCTGTGCTCATCCTCTAACTTGCTGTTTGCCCTTTCCAACTGTTGCTGCAATGTCTCTGTTTCCAGAATGCTATCTCCCCAATCTTCTTCCTGAGTGGCAATAGCTAATTTAGAGCCCTTCACTGCGTAAAAGCCTCTGAGAGCCTCGTGCAGGGTTCCAAATGCCATTTGGCTCCTTCATCACCAGCAGGCTTTAGAAAATGCTGTCTGCTATCGATGGAGCTCAGCACTGAGTCCATTCAGCTCCCTGCAGTTCTTTTGCTTAGGACCCCGTGTGGGACCCCCAGCCTTGGGGACATGCCTTGTGGAGATGCTGCTGTGCCCTTCAGTCCCTGCACCGTGCCCTTGCCAGCATGCAGCTCTGTGTTTTTACACCAGGATCTTGCTCCATTTGAGGTGAGGTTTAACTCCATTCTGCCAGGTTTGGAGGCAGAAATTAAGGCTTTCTTCCCCAAAACTCTGTGTGCAGTGATGGGGTGCACCATGCAGCATCAGGGAGCTGTGCTGCAGGCAATGCCTGTCCCTGCTATTGCCTGGCAGACAAACAGCCCCGGTGCTGCAATGAGCCACGTGGCTCCTCCTGCCCGCTGCACTGCTCAGTTATTGAACTGCCTGGAAATCACCCCCAGCTCTCTCATAATCAGCTCACTACAGACCTGCTGTCCAAGGCTGGTGAGGAGAGCTGTGCCAACGTGCACCAAATTGGCTCACAGCAAAATGGGGGCACTGATGCAATCCTCTGAGCCCCTCTCCAACCCTTTTTCCTTGCTTCCAAACCCCGTAGCCCCCCAGCATAGAACTGGGCAGCAGTGAGATGCAGCAGTGCAGCCTCTGTGCTGGTGAACAGCATGCTCGTGTCACTTGTGCCATTAGCAGAGCCCTTTTCCTGCCATTTGCTGTCATTTTCTGGTGGCTGACAGACACTGCTGCTGCCGTGTGACAACGGGGCCATGGGGCACTGGGGATGGGAAGAGAAGGAGGAGGAGGAGGAGGAGGAGAAGGTGGAAGGAGCAGCATTTTCATGGGGGAGAAAGCCAAAGTTTAGTGCTCTCAGCCTGCAGTCTGCCCACAGCCTTTTGTGCTCCAGCTTTCTGGCTATGGGGCAGACGAGAGGATGGAAAGGAGAGAAAGTGGTGGGGAAGGAGGGGGGAACCCTGGAAAAGCAGAAATCCCCAAAGGTGGCAAATCAAGGAGAGCTCTGACTCTTGGCCACAGCACTGAAGGAGGGGCGAAGGCTCTCTCAGATCTCTGCCCGCCCTGCTCTGGTTTTAGGGTGTTTTCTGCAGGATCTCATGGTTGCATGCCCACGAGTGACACCACGGCTTGTTCCATTCCTGGGTGATGGGAGGAGCTGCTATGAATGGATGCTGAGTGCACGAGGAATTGAACACTGAGATGCAGAGCACCGAGACAGGCACTGGCTGCTTGGCAGAGCCCTGGCCTTGAAAGTGGAGCAGATGCCAGTCCCAGACAGCCCCGTCAATTCCAGCTAATAAAAAGGATATTTTGCATGTTGGGCATTTTGCAGAGGCTTTAATGAGAACAAACAAAGGCTCCTTGGTGCAGATCAGGGGGTGCAGGAGAGCAGCACCCACTGGTCTCAGCCCACCCCCCTGCACCCATAGGACCACACAGCAGCTCCATGGGGCCAAACAGCAACAAGGAAGGTCAGTGCCCCCAAAACAGCCCCGAATGGTGACACTGGAACTGCTGTGCCATGCTACAGCCTGATGTCTGCCACTTCCCACGCGGGTTATCCAGGAGAAGGAAGCATCACCAGAAGGGTTAAACTTTTTTTTCCCTCTTCCCATTTCCTAAAGGAGAGATTTCATGCCATGCTGAATAAATAAAATAATGTGATATTACAAAAGACTGCAGCGCAGTATATTAGATAGCACAGCACCGTTGCAGGGCGTCTGTCAGCACCAATCACCGTGACTGATGACTTATCAAGAATGGACCTGACATTTCCAAATGAGCTGTTTTGATAGAGCTGTCATTCAAAAGGGATCTAAAATAAAATAATAATAATAATAAAAGCACCCGATAGGAACAGGAAGGGAAAATGGAAAACATTTGCCGCCTTCATCCCTCCTGTTTAAGGCTTCCCAGCTCGGCAGCGAGACAATGAGGTGTGGGGCACAGTTCAGCAGTGCTTTGCTGCTGGGGGAGCTCCCTGCAGGAGATGGGGGGCTGCAGCCCTGCGCCTTGCCCAGCTGGCACGGGGGGCTGCATTGCAAGGGGCTCTTTTGCATTGCAGAAAGCAAGAGTGGGGTTGTGGGTGCCTGCCTCCAAACGGGCGCACGTCCCGGATGGGTGCATGCCATTAGCACCTTAGGGTTGGGTGCAGCTGCAGCCCCTCTGTGCTTGCATGGCTGGGAGATGGCGGGGTAGGGAGGGGAAGGAGCAGCTCGAGACAACTCTCTGTCCTTGGAGGAACTGACAAAATATTGTTTTCCTAAAAGCCCCAGAAAATGCTTTTCGCATGACTGAGCTCCGCGGAGATACTCATCCATTCGAGGCAGGAGGAGAGGGGCTGCTCTGCGAAGGAACTTTGGGATGTGTCATTAATGGTTTGAAAGGAGTGTGAAAAAAACCCAACCTGACGCTGGATGCAGGCGTGTGCATGGATAGCAGGAGAAAATGGTAATGAGCGCAGAACCCAACCGCCACAGCTCTGACCTGCAGCGAAGCGGCGATGCTCAGCATCGCCCTGCGCCCTCCAGCCTTGAGCTCCTGCCCAATTAAGCACACAGCTCTAACGGGGTTCTCCTGGCCCTAACGAGCCCCTGTCGTTAGCTGATTGCTGTGCTGTATCACTGCCACTTGTCAGCACGGTGACAGCGGGAGCAGTGAGGTGACGCTGAGACGTGGAGCAGGGAGTGGAGCAGAGCTGATTTAGTCAAATAGGGCAAAACTAAGGACACCCAAATTGCTGCATGGGGCTGAGCTGATGGTTAAGACCCCAGGCAAGGGCCCACATCTCCCTGATTTTGCCAGGAACAGGCAGTGGGGCTGCTGTGCGCTGCGGTGTTGTAGGATCCCAGCATAGGGTGCATGGGCTCTGGCTTTGGAGGAGCTCCACAAGCAGCTGCTGTCACAGAACCACAGATTTGTTGAGGTTGGAAAACACTTTGGGGATCGTTGCATCCAACTGTAAGTGTGACCTATTGAGCCTGTCCCTACCCACATCTGTTTACACCATGACCACACATCTCTTACATACCTCCAGGCTCAGAGACTCCAGAACTTCCCTGGGCAGACCATTGCAATGCTTGAGCACCATCTGCATGGAGAGATTCTTCGTAACATCCAGTCTAAAGCAGGTCTCCAGCCTACACCAGGTTTCTCAAAGAGAGTCTCATGATCTCACAAGTCACATCTCTGGCTGTGACACCACTCCTGCAGCCATTTGAAGCCATGAGAATCACTGAGCTTAAGCCTTTCCTTCACCAAGATCTGCCCATACGCACGTTTGCATGGTACTGCACCCCAAGGATTTCAATCTATGGCAACTTGAAGCACTTATTTTACAACCTGGATTAGTTAGTTACTGAAAGGCTGCTTTTATGGTTTCAGATGTCACCCACCAAGTTTTAAAACCTAGCAGGGCACAGAACGTATTTTCCCCTTAAAGAAAAGCTACTCTTCAGTTTGAGCAATGACTGCCAGACACCATCGTGTTCCCCCCATGGTTTTAATTGGTGCTGTTGGAGAGCTGCACCCCGGGAGGCTCAGCCTCCACCATAACGAAGGAGGAGCATTGAGGTTCAGCCCATTTCACCTTCGGGCCCCACCAGATGGGATCTCCCAGTACGAGGGGTGCAACCACTGCTTCCTTCCATCTAAGCCAGCTATTCCAGTGAAAGGTAATTCAGTGGGATGATGGATTCCTTAGGAAACATCGCCAGCTCCGAAAGGCGCAGCGGATGATGGCGCCACGGGGATGTGGGGATGGAGGAGGAAGGAGGGGGGGCGACGGCCGGAGATGTTTGGCAGCAGCGAGGTAAAATCAGAATGGGGGGGAAAAAACAGTGCGTTGTTTCAGATTAAATGCCCACCCCCTGCTTCAAAGGGCAGGCGGAGAGGCTAACAGGCTGTGACAAAGCAGAACGCATGGACACGGGCAGCCAATTCCCCTAAATACGGCTTTCTTCGGCCTTGATGTCTGCAAACGAGTGGCCTGCAATAAAAAATGAATGCGTTCCCCTGCACTCCCCACCGTGGGCACGGCTGTGGTCCTGGCCCACCCCATCCCCACGGAGCCCTGAAGTGCTGGGGCCGTGGGAGAAGGAGCGAGACGGCATCACTTAGCCTTCATTAGGCCAAATTAAAATCAGAACCGAGATGACAATTACAATTTGTGCCCAGCTAATTGTTCACCTCAGAAGCTGATCGTTGCGCAGATTGGGGAAATTAATTGTTTGCAATCCCAGGTGGGCTGGCTCTGAAACCTGCTGGAGGCGTGGAGCTCCTATGGGCACCGCAGGCAGGAGATGTGTGCTGCACTGCTGGGGGGCTGCAGACCCCAATCCTTGCTTCAACCCACCCTGAGCAGCTGCACAGTGGCTGAATTTGATGCAGCTTGCAGCCTGGCCCCTTGCATCCTGCAGCCTGCTCCTTTGTAACATGCAGCCAGCTCCATGGCTTTCACCCATTGGAAGGGTCTTAACCCATCACTTGCCATCTTCTCAGTGGCAGCACTGCTGTCCTCACTGCTGGCTGACAGAATGGCTTTGCTTGTGATGTCTCTCCATGCACACCCTTCCTTCTGGGGCTTGGGGTGCTGCAGCCATTGCTGCTCCTGGTGTCAGCCAAGCTCCTGTCAATCAAGCCCGACTCTTCAGAGCATCCTGCTGGAATTTAGATTTTTTTAATCCTCGGGGTGCTTGGGAAAGGGTGTTATGAGCACTCGGGTGTAATTATAGCTTCTAATGAGGCTGCCAGAGAGGGGGAAGGTGCCAGATTTCAGCGGAAACGGAGACCTCCAGCTTCTGCCTTCTCCCACCCCGCAGGTTGCTGGCAGGATCTCGGCTGCGACGCTGCTGCGTGGGAGCTGGATCCCTGCAGAGCTGGGGCTGGGCGTGCTGCAGGCTCATCCGTGGGCCAGCACCTTTTGCAACCTGCAACTGGGTCCTTTTTTCAACCTGCAGCCTGCATCTTTGCAATCTGAAGCTGGGACCCTTGCGACCTGCAACCAGGTCCTTTTGCAACCTGCAGCCAGGTCCCTTGCAACCTGCAGCCTGAACCTTTATAACCTGCTGCCAGCTCCTTTTGCAACCTGCAGCCTGAACCTCTGCAATCTGGGAAGCTGGGATCCTTGCAATGTGCAGCTGGGTCCTTTGCAACCTGCTGCAATCCCACACTAGAAGGGCTGCTTTTCCCTCTCCTCCTCCTTTTCTCACCTGCAATTCCTAAAGCAGACTGCAGCTCCTCTCCCTGGGATCAGGGTCTCATTTGCTCACTTTTCTTTGGCTCTCAGACAGCTCCTGCAATCCCAGCAGCCCGGGGCACAGAGCATGGAGCACTGCCAGCAGCCAGGCACTGGGACTTGATCACTCCTATGCTGTACACACCTAATGAGCTGCACCAACATGACAGCAATAACAGCTCGTAACACACAACACAAGTGTGTGCTTGTGCCTTGCAGCGATGTGAGTGCTGGAGAGACAGGAAATGATGGTGTACGTATCCATGACATACCATTGCCCTCTGTTGTGTGCTGCAGATACAGAAAAGCCCACAGATGGTTGGGGTGGGATGAAGCACAGCCTGCAGAGGGAACAGGGAGCAAGATTTTCAACCCCGGTGAGCCTGACGGAATGATGCAGGCAGCTCTGAAGCTCTGGACACTGAGTCTTTGTGAAAAATCAAGGCAGCATGGCACAGGAGCTGGGACTGGAGAGAGATGCTCACATCTCTTCCGTTTATTCCTACATCTTTCTAATCAACCAAGCAAGCAGCACGCCTGGAGCTGCAGCATGCAAGCTGCTTGAAACCTCCTTTCCAAAGATATGAAATCCATGGGAAAGTATCCATTGCTCCTTGCTTCTCCTGGTCACCCCGTGTCCCCAGCCCACTCAGCACAAGGCTCTGTGGGCACTCAGCACAAGGCATCCCATGGGCATCCTGACCCTGAGGCCAGCACAGGTCTGCTTGGGGTGACTCCATCCAGGCAAGCACAGCTGCATCACCCTGGGGACTCTCCCCAGCTGAGCAGCATGGAAACAGGAGGATCAATAGGAGCGTGGCTGTAACCCTCCCCCCTTGCTGCCCACACCGAGGCCATGGCAGCATCCTTCAGAGCAGGGATGCTCGGGGCAATGTCAAAAAGCCTTTTGAGCTCTGCTGCCCAAATTTGCTGGCAGCAAATCCAAACTGCTGCGAGGAAGCTGTCACCTGGGGAACACACATCCATGTCAATGTGGCACTGGGATAAAGTCTCACTTCCCAGTTCAAGCGCTGGGACAGCAGCTCCGGGCAGCTGAGTGTGGGGTTCATGCACTGCCCTCTGCCCCCAGCCCAGGGGATGCTTTAGGCTGAAGTGCTCTCACTGCAGCATTTTGATATCAGTCCCTTCAGATGGATAAACCGCAGCTCTTTACGCTTTCTTCAGCAGGTGGGGAAGAACAGTTTATTGAACACAGCTTAAAACAGGGAAGGAATTCCTGAGCGTAATTAAAATCTAAGCCACGATGGGACGTTTGCTGTTGTTTCTCCAGAGATGCCTGTTGCTGGAGACAATATTTCTTCAGCTAAGCAGTTGTGCTGCAGGCAGGGGATGCTGCACAGGGGCAGGAGGGCAGCTGTCTGCCTATGCTGACCTGAGGGTCGCAGGCGATGCTTCAGCAGCTCATTAGGACACAAGAGCCATGAGGAGCACACGGGTGGCACTGCAGGTTGGATGTCGAGCTGCTCCCAGTGCTGCTGCCAGAATCCTTCCTGCTCCCTGCTCACCCACCAGATGCAACGAGCAGCACTAACAGCAGGCAGGGCTGTGCTATGAAGGAGCTGCTCAGGAGAGCTCAGAGCTGCACTGAAAACCCCACGCTGACTTCAGGTCCTGCTCCATCCCCACAAACTGCAGTGGCAAATCGTGCCTAAGCTGCCCCCAATGAACCTGGGTGAGGCGTTCATTTTTTTGTGTGTTAAGCATGGGTTGAAAACAAGAGAGCATTGATTTCTCTCCCCAAGCTGAGTTTCGCACCTCAGAATGCTGTCCAACCCTGCGGTGGTTTTGGGGTTTGCATGGGGCCCCTCTCATTTCTCTGCTTTCTGCTGCATCTCTGTCTTGCTGGAGCAGTCCCTCTCCATCCCCACACATCTGTGCTATCCTCTGGGTAAAAAAGAAGCTGTGCTTCAGCACTTGCCTTGTGCAAAGGACTCCAGCTTTTGCTGCTCCCTAGGAAGCTGTGCTGACAACACCAGGGAGCATCCCCAGCCCGATCCCTGCTGAGAAACCCATGGGATAAATCTGTTCTTTGAGGCCGAGGGGAGGCAAAGCAACATCCAGCAGTCAAAGGAAAAAAAAGAAAATCACCCAAACCGTAGATTACTGCAAATGCCAATAAGTCATTAGGAATCACAAGAAAAATGTAGGGTTGCCATAGCAACTGCCATGCATGGCTTTTGGGGATGCTTCACCCCTTCCTAGGGCGGGGATGGAGGAAAAGCTCTGTGCTGTGGCACTGTTCCTATTTGGTTTGGGGGTGATGAGCCCCACCTGGGGAGCAGAGAGGCTTTGCCACCAGTGAAGACCTCAGGGACCATCCCAGTGAGATGGGGATCGTGGGGTCTTCCCATCCAAGCAGAGCTGCTGGGCCGTTTCTCCCACCTGGCACAGCCCCGTGGTGCTGAGCCTCACACACAGCTCCTTTTCCACGGCATCTTTGGACAAATGCTTTAGCAAAATGCAACCTATCCCTCTTCTGTTTCCCCTCTGCTTCCCTTTCCTGTGCTCTCCCTTCACCCAACCAGGATTGCAGCAGAACCCTCTGGGTGCCACAGCAACAAAACCTCATTCCCTTCCCCTAAGTGCCACAGGTGCCTGAGCAGCAAGACGCAACAAGATGCCCCACAAAGCAGAGAGAAGGGAGGACGCTGCTGGGTGGACAGGAGCCTCTCACTGCAAACTTCTCCCCCTCCCTGCTGGGCTTTTTCAACTCATTTAGCTCCATAATCCCATTACTGACAGGCGCTGCCCAAGGAGACTGTTTGCATCAAGGACACCAGCAGAACCAAGATTGGCCCCAAGCCCTGGGCAGGATGGAGCAGTGCAGTGGGAAGTGATGCCTTAGCACCCATCACCCATTTCCCTTCTAAGCACAGCAGTTTCCCAAAGGAAAATGACTTTGACTGCATGTTCCTCCCGTTCTCAGTCCCCATTCAGCACTTGAGAAAACATAAAATAAAGCAAAATGTGACGCTGGGCTCCTCTGCGGCTCGGAGCTCCACAGTGCAGTGTGACATGGAGCCAGCCCTGACTGCTGCTCCTTTCCAGTGCTCAATGCAGGGTCAGATTCTGCTGCTGCACCGTAGGTGTGGGAAGGTCTGACCTGACTCCGGACCGATGGAGCGACGTAACCCACACGATGCTGCACAAATCCTGCCCTGGGAAGCCTGGCTTCTCAGCCCTCAGCACATAGAAGGGAAGAAAACTGACTCAGGAATGGGAATTGCCACATTTTCTCCGTGTTTCTAAAAGCATTCGCCAGAAAATGCAGCTCTGGATCAACCGCGGCCATCTGCAAATTCGGATCAGACGCCGCAGAGCTCACAGAGCAAAGCCTGAACCCAATTGGACTCCTCACGTCAAGCAAGCAGGGCTGGTTCTGCGTTTCCAAACCACGTTTTGAAAGGCTGAACCTCTGAATTAAATTGAATTATCATACTACGAAAGAGCAATGGGCACCCAATTAAAACGCGCATTCCGGCGCAAAACAAATTGCTTCATTTCGTAACGTTGCATAAAGAGGAAAGAAGAATTCTTGTTCTTTTCCCAGGTGCCAGCATCGCTTTCTCTGTTTTTCCACACTGATGCTCTTCACCCACACGGCCCTGCTGGGATGAGTGGGGTTTCCCTGTGTTTTCTACCCTCAAACTAAGCTGGGATTAGTTCTCCTGTCGGGAAAGGTTGGTTGAAATGCAAAATCCCCTTTATGCTGATTGCAAATTTGGCACTGATGAAAGCTTTTCCATTCAAAGCAATTGCTGAGGAGCACGGCGGCTTCGTGCAAAGTAGGTTTCCCACTACGAAGCTGGAGATGAGGCTCTGCTCAGCTACGGGCAATGGGAGGACAGCGTGGGCAGACCCTGACCCTGCACACCAAGCTTGATGCTGGAGAGGCTGCTTTATGGCCAGTGATAAATGCCACGAAATATGGTTTTATAATAGTGCCTGGGATGGGCTTTTAAATCCAGCGGGCAGCTCTGGGGCCTGGAGGGGGTCAGAAAATACGGGCGCGTTTATAAGCTGCTGGAGGGGGAAGCTGGCATTCATTCTGAGTAAGGATGGTGAATAATTTATCAGGAGTGATTTGTTGATGAAGTTCTTCTCTTCTGCCCGTCTGGGTAAAAAGCACCCCGGTGCAGAGAGCCAGCAGCAGGCTATAAGGCACTGCTACGTCCCCATTAAGCCCTTTGTGAACGGTCTGGGAACGGATCCCGATTTTCCCATCTTTCTTTGTTATTTGCTTATTGCAAACTCCACAACAGAGCCGGGGCATCGTTCCCACTGTTTGCAAACAGCTGGCGGGGAGCAAGGCATGAGATGTCTGGGGGGGGCTGCTCTGAGGATCCATCACCCCCCTCTCTCATGGGATAGGGGCATCGCTGGGACCCCGCTCCTTGCATTGAGGGACCCTGCAGCCCACCCCACCCCCATGCAGGGCACAGAAACAGGGCTGGGGGCTGCCAACCCCCTGCTGAGCCCCCGCTGCTCCCAGCCGTGACCGGAGTGATTTTCTCGGCCATTTACCCCCTTCCTAAACCCACCCATTGAAGCAGCCTCTTGCAAGCCCTCTGTACATTTATTCATCACAAAATACTCTCTGCTGTCAACCACCAGTGAACCACTGTGTCACTGCCTGGGTGCTGGATGCTGACTGGCTGTGGGGTCAGTGTGGAACGGGGGGAACCTGGATCCCCACAGAATGCAGGGGTTCTTTGGGGCATGGTACAACTGGTGATCAATGAGCATCAGCAAACAAAGCCCAACCCCTACATGCGACCCCGAATCCAAGGAGACCAACTCCCTTCATAGGAACAAGTTTACGACTCGTTGAATTGTGACGTTTCTCTGTTCCCAATGCATTCCCAGTAAGCAACCCTGCTCCCTGTTGCTCTGCCCAGGGCTGGGCTGGGAGCTGCTGCTCACGCTGCAGACATTTCCCCATTTCATGGCCAGGAGAGCCAAAGTCATGCATATATCCCCATCATACCAAGCTGGGAAGGAGCTGCCATGGGTCAGTGTTGTGCTGGCAGCTCGTTAGGAAATCTGCCATGTGCTGGTCCATGCTCAAGACCTCATGCCCCATCCCCTCCTTTGCAGAAATTTAGGATCACCGAGCTCTCAGCCCCAGAGGGATCAGCATGCCCTGCTATGGGTGTTCCCACAGCTCAACCCCAGCAGCTGACACTGAATTTCTCATTTCACGTTGCAGAAAATAAAAAAAGGAAAGGTCCCAATCCATGGAAGGAGCTTAAAATGGCAGAGGAGCAGAATGTGGCACTGAGTTTTGCTCTCATCTCCCCTCTGCACAGCCCCCGATGCCAACACCAAGGGGCTGACAAGCCAGCTCTGCACCAGCGCAAGGAGAGCTGTGCCTACTGCAATGAGGCTGGATTGGAGGGATGGGGTTCTCCTGCCAAAGCGAGGAGGACAGCAGCTGGTTGGTGGTGTCCCATGTCCCAAACCTGACCACCAGTGACTGATGGGCTCGTGAAGTCCCACAACAGGGAGCAGTCAGCACTGCATGGAACTTGCATTGACCCTGCAGCTACAAAGAATTAAGGCAAGCAATGTTTGCTTCCCAGCTTTGCTACGGGCTCTACCTGCATGCAGGCTGCAGCATCAGGGCTGCTTGTCCTCCAAACAGCAGCAGGGGCCGGGTTCTGGCTCAGCAGCTGCACAGCAACATGATAGGGAGGGGAGGTGAGATGGGCAGGGTCTGTATGTAGCCAAGGGGCTCTTAATGCACAGGGGCACACCAACCCCAGGATCCCCAATCCCCATTGCTCCCTGGGCTGGTGGCACCCTACAGCCACAGGAGGGTCTGCTTTTCTTATAACAGCAGTGTGTGCATGGAGAATGGGAGCTAAGAAGGGCTAAAATCAGTACGAAACCAGCAGAGAGATCATTAAAGCCACCCCATGAGCTTCTCCTGCAGAGCAGCCCAAAGCCTCTTACCTCCCCCAGGGGCCACCCTTGCAGTGTGGGGCTGTGCACCCCCAGCACCCTGCTGCCCATAGGCTGCACGCCCACTGCCCAGGGCTCCCTGTTTGCTTTCCCCTCTCTTTTTGCCTTGCTGCACCCTCAGCAGGGTTGTGCCTGGCACCGGTGTGTAAAAGGAGGTTGGGAAGGTAGGAGGGAGAGCACAGGACCAGGCTGCTGGATTTCATACAGTCTCTTCTTTATGCCCTAACTTTGACACTTTCTCCAGGGCTCGGGCACAGAGGGGTTAATGCTTGAAAGTGCTGCTCCTGGAGGGATCACATCCTGCTGGCATCCCTGTGCAATGCTGAATGGATTTCACATTTCAGTCTCAGTGGCACCAATGCAACCCCACTGCATCGCCATAGGGATCTCCACAGTCACCCCATCAGTGCCCAGGCAAGAATCAGCCCAATCCCAGGGAGGGTTTGAGGGTAGGATTGGCAATCCAGCTCCCCCATCACTTCTGAGTTAAACCTCTCCCTGGAGCACCCGTTGTGCTCCTTGCCTCCTCCTGGACCGCTCAGCAGAGAGGCACAGATGCTGCGTGCACTTCCTATTGTCATCTGCTCATTTTTTTAATGCATCATTCAGACCAGGGACCAGACAGAGAGGAAGGGCTAAAACCCCAAACAAACAGCAGAAGCCCCGAGCACAGGAGCACCCCTCCCTCCCCCCCCCCCAAAGCCATGACCACCCGACAGAGATAATAAGGCTGGAGCCCTACTCACCATTGGGGTCTCCTCCCGTCTCCCATCACCGTGAGCATCCGCTGCGGCCGCCGCTCATCGGGTGCGGGCAGACAAAGGCTGGGGGTGCGTTGGACCCAGCAAAGAGCCCTCCAGTCCAACAGGGAGGGGGGGACAACAGCCCACCCCTGCACGCTGCCTCTGTGCTCTCTCTCAGCGCCTGATCCGGAGGCAGCGGGGAGAGAAATCCATCCTCCCCTCGCGCTGCAGCCGCTGCTGCCCCCTCCTCCTCCTCCTCCTCCTCCTCTTCCTCTTCCTCCTCCCTTCTTCTCCCCTCCCTTTTCCCCGTCCTCCTCCTCCTCCTCACTCGAGCCTTGTCGCCACGACGTGCCACCCACCCGAACCAGCTCCTGCTGCCTTAACTCCTGCAGCTCTGGTGAGCGCCGTGACACCACGCACCCATCCATGGGCTGGTGACATGGGGACAGCCACCCCGACACCCCCACAAGGCAATGCTCCCCAACAGCTCCCATTAAAGTGGAGCTGCTTGTTTGCACCCCCACGGCATCCACAATGCCTCCTGCTCCTTCTGGGGGCAACGTGGGGACAATGACAGGGGGGTCACAGAGTTTGGGGTTCCTCACACAGAGATTCCTGGCACTGTGCTGGGAGAGTAGTGGGGAGGGTGGTCTTCTCAAAGGGTTTCTTCCCTTCCACAGCCTGGTTCCTGGCACCAGTCCTGTCCCCATGCTGCCCGTGGTGACGCTATGGATGCCCCTATGTGTTTTGCTGAGTATCCCCTCCAATTGGGTGGTGGCCACATCCCCAGGTAGAATCTGCTGCCCATGGCTCAGGCATTCTTTCCCATTAATTGGAAGAAATTGTCCCTAACCGCCAATAAAAGCCCGAGAATGGCAGATCTATCATAACTCAACGGCTGCTGTAGGGCAGGATTTCAGTCAAGCCAAAATTTCCTCTTCTTTAACCTACGATCCAATCCTAATTTCAGTGGAATTATAAAGTCAAATCTGGGGTGCAGAAGCCTGGAGGCTGAGTCCAGAAGGCTGACTGCGGTCAGACAGAGAGAACTGGGGTTAATCACAGAATCACACCCCTACAGAACCATAGTATGGACCTTAAAGCTCATCCAGTTCCAACCCCCCCCTACAGATGTAGGCACAGATGTGGGCTCAACCAAGGCAGGATTCTGCAAACCAGTGCAGCAGAGCAGCCTCAGCTTTTGTTTTCTTGCCAGCAATACTGCCCCCAAAATGCTTTTTCCATCTGATGTCAGAGCCCCACAGATGCCACGTGCCCCAGGGGTGACAGTGGCCACTGAATCACCATCTCATGCGTGCATTTGCCTGGAGCTCAGGGATGGAGAACAGCCGCGCACACACGCGCCAGAGCCAGTGAGGGAGAAGAGGAGAGATTGGAGTGACCTGATTTAATTGGCAAGGCTTCAATAACATAAAATCCCTGCCCATGTGCCCAGACCAAATGGGTGATGTTCTGGCATGTTGGCCCCCATTCAGCAAAGCATTTAAATGGAGAGTTAATGGGAGCACATGCTTAATGTTAGCCTCGCTTAAATGCTTCGCAGCACAAACTGAGAGGCAGAGAGGGGTGTCAGCTGGAAAATTCCCTCGTGGCTTTTGAAGTAACAAGGGGTGAAACTCGAGGCTGCATCCAAACGCTGGGAGAGGTGGGGCAGTGCCAAAACCAATGAGCACCCTATGAAGCTCTACAGGAGGGGAGACCCTTTTACTGCCCTCTCTGTCCCTCTCCGAGCTGGGAACGGGGACCCACACCACTGGTATGGGGGTGAGCAGCAGCTGGCTGTGCCCAACCATTGCTCAGCAATGCATCCTCGTGTGCCAGCCACCCGGGTGGCCCTGAGCCCTCCCCGTCTCACACCTTGCTGCTAATCACACTGCTCCCTGCACAAAGCCAGCCCGCTGCAGAGGATGACTAATGCGTGTCACTCTCAAGATGCTATCTTCAGGCAGATGAGTACAGCCTGATCCAGGTTTTAATTGTGTGGGATTTTAGCCGAGATGGTGCTAATTTATTTTCTCTGCTGCTTCAGCACTTCTCATGGCTCTCATGCGTGCACTTGAAGTCACCTGGAAGATATTCCCCTGGTGCAAAGGGTTAAAGCTTTTCTTTCTGGGGCAGCAGCTTGCAGTCTCAATGATGTTCTTCCCCTGTAGCCGGTTATATGTGAGGAGCTGGAAGGAACTTTACATTCTCTTCCAACCCCACATGAGCTCCCTGGGGAGCAGGAGGAGATCGTGAGTGCTCCATCCCTGGAGATGCCCAAAGCCACGAGTGGGCAGCCTGAGCTGGTGGGGCACTGAGCTCATGGCAGAGGTTGGATGGGATGTCAGGTCCCTTGCAGCCCAGCCTTCCTATGACCCTATGTTTGGGTTAGGAATGAGTTGATCTTCGAGGTCCCTTCCAACCCAACCGTTTTATGCTCCAATGATTTCAGCACAGTTGCTGTAGGGATGTGGGGGCTCAAAGCGTGTGGCACTCTCTCACCACACCTCCATTCCAGTCAGAAGTAATGGTGACCAGGGAAATTTCCTCCCTCCTTAGGGCCCAATTTGCTCCTGCAGGTTTGCTATGGGCAGGATCAGCTCCAGCACTGTTTTCCTTTCCTTCCTCACAGCTATCTCCCCTACCTCACTGTCCCCACTGGGGATAGAGATGCTGGGCACAAAATGCCAACATCCCCTGGAGCATCGCCTGGGTGTTACATGGATACAGGCGTTGTTGTTTTGCCATTATTATTTTTCTTTAATGATTTAAGGATGTAACAGCAGCTCCCTCAGGCAGCAGGAGGGAACCGTAAACCCTGGAGGTGTTTGCAGAAGCTGCCTGCAGCCCTTCCTCCAGAGCCAGAGAGCAGACACCCCTTCCCTCCCGCATCTCCCCTGTGTGGAATAAAGCAGATCACTTCCCAGCAGCAGCAGTAAGTTATGGCAGGGCTCTCTCTGGTGCAGGACAGAGCCATAATTCACACAAGCTCTGCTGCTGCTGAGTTACAGCGTGGCTGCTGCCTGAGGCAGAGTGGCTGTATGTTACCCCTGGCACCTGGAACGCTGCGGGCAGGGATCACTCCTTCCTTGGGCAGCAGTGCCAAGAATAACCAGCTGAGTACAACACAACCCAACCCAGCACAGCCCAAGCCCCAGAGCTTCCTGATCTCAGGTTTTCAGGGACCTGTGATGATTTTCCTCCCTTTCAGCTGGGAAGACAAACATCAGCCTCTTTCCTCCAGGCTGGGGATGGGTCCACAGCTCTGTTGTTGCACCAAGCAGCACAGCACAGGCTGCCACCCAGGATGCAGTTGCCATTGCATCAATTCCACAAAGTCATTGCCATTTTGGAGGAGCAGTGTACCTATAGGCCTGGGGTGGCTGCTCATTGCTCAGAGCAGCCACACACTGGCAATGAGCTTGCTCAGGGTTATCAGTAAATCCTTGCTTCAAGGTGCTGTTAACACATTATTGTTGTTTTCTTCAATATTTCTATTTCTGCATGTTTCTGGAGTGTCTTTCAGCACTCTTCTAGTGGGCAGCCTCCACATCCCTCCAGACCAACCCTTGCACTTTGAGCACTGCCCACAGAAACCTCTGTCCTCTCTCTGGGTGACAAACCCACACCCATGGTGGCAGCCAATGTTGGGGTGCAGGAGACAGACACACAGTCAGCTGATGAAGGGATGCTCCCCCTCAGCCTCACACCTCCTCCAGAGCACCAGTCCCGAGCTCTCACCATCTCAACCCAAAGCTACATCCCCACGCACCACCACCAGGCTCCTGCTGCAGGAGGCGAGCTGGGTGGGAAGGGGAAATATTCTCTAGTTCCTTTATTTCTCTGCTTTGGGGCTGGTTTACAGCTACTATAAAAGCTGCTCATAAATCAAGGGCGATACTATAAAACGCAGGAAGAGCCATAGTTAGAGCCCCAAAGAGACCAAATCCCTCTGCCAGCCCTGGCAATGCGAGAGGAGCCGCTCGGTTTATCTTTCCCCTTCCCAGCATCTTTATGGCTGCCTTGGGAAGCGAGTCACAGGGGTGAGGCAAACCTGATGGAGTCCCCCATTATATGAACACGAGGCACGCTGAGTAATGCGCTCTTCTTTTATGGAACTCGCTTTGCATTGCAGAAATTTTATATCACTCTCTCTTCCTCTCTTTCTTTCAGCCTTCGCCCCCACCCGCTCTCAAAATTACAGGCAGGAGATTGGTCCGGGGGGAAATAAACTTCCTAAAGAGCACAGCGTTGGCTGATTAAAGAAAGGAAAAACCAGGGAAGGAAATGATTATGATGCCTCATGTGTTACGTGCTGCTTTAGGAGTCAGATTTGTTTCTTTTACTGCCAGACAAAAATGTAATTAAAAGGCTGCAGCGTCAGCCAGCGCGAGTGAACTTGTTGCGTTTGTCAGCAGACAGCGACCATTAACGCCTTCTGTGTCTGGGTCTGCTGATCCCCCAGGTCCTGTTAGCGCTCCTGTTGCCTCAGTGCAGACACAAGAGCAGGGATGCACTGAAGGGGAAGGTTGGATGTTAGGAAAAAGCTCTTCTCCAGATGTTTGGCGATGCTCGGGCACAGCTGCCCAGGGAAGCGTTGGGTCACCATCCCAGGAGGTATTCAAGGACCATGGGGATGTGACATTTGGGGACACGGTCGGTGGGCACGGTGGGATGGGTTGGACGTGGCGATCTTGGGGTTCTTTTCCAGCCTTCTGTTGTTCCACTCTATGAAAGGTGAGGCCTGGCCTCAGCGCAGCCTCTCTTCCACCTCCTGGACTGGAAAACGGACTGCAAGATGCGATTTTCTTTACCCAGCATCACACGGGGGGGGGGGGGGTCCTCCTGCCCCTTCCCCACTGCTGCATGAGGCCAAGCGTGCGGTGTTCGCCAGCAGCTTCGCATTTGCCAGCGTTTCCATGACGATGCGAGGCACCTTCGCTCCCCCTGTGTGTGCACACGTGCTCTGCGGGCACGCATGGGGCTCCCACGTGTGCACACTGGGTTGGCACCCACCCATGTGCTCACCTCCATGCACTCACGTGCCCGCATGCACACCCACACGTGCACACAGCACAGCATCCTCCCCCTCTCCCTCTGCCCCGCGCCTCCATCAGAAGGTATCTTGCAGGCCTCCAGGCTTTGCTTGCTCCTCACCAGCAGTCGTGTAGCTTTTATTTGTTCCTCTGTTGTCAGGCTGCTCCCTGTTGCTGCTTCCCTGTTGAACATGGAGGCCGTGGCCGCACCGAACCACCAGGGAATGGCTCAAAAATTAAAACATGCATCTTTTGTCCCCATGTTCTGATCGATACGGATCCCCCAGCACTTCTCTCCCAGGCAGCCCTGCCCTTTCCTTGTGGGTTGCCCACCTCCCTGCTTGCTCTCCACCCCGAGCCCCGAGCCATGCACCGGGCTTGTTTCCCTCCTTATTTTTTTTTTTAATTGGAATCTCCGCTGAATCCTCTAATTAAGTTCTTTGCCTGCAACTAATATTATGCCTCTAATTCCTCCCCGAAACGATTCCTCCAGCAGTCGCAGAGGTTATGTTCACTGGCATCCTTCCACCACTCTGTTAGGAAAAAAGAAGAGCCCTTTCTCATCGCTGCAGATGACTCATCTGTCAGCCTGCTGCTTGCTGTGGGGCTGAGCCCTCGCAGGATGGGGCCTTTGGACCGACCCCAGCCCAACAGCAGCCCTAAAGCCACCACTTGGCCCCATCCCCACTGCAGCACACAGCGCAGACCCTTTTCCCCCTCATCTTGAGGATTCAGCCACGCTCATAAAGGACTTGGAGCAAAATTTCAGCCTCATCTGCTTTGCAAAGGTGCAAAGCCCCTGCTGGAGCTGCAGGATTTGGCCTTGGGCTCTGGCAGCGTTGTGCAGCTGGGGCTCAGCACTCCTCCTGGAGGCAGTGGGCTGTGATCTGATCCAAAAGGCTGCTTGCTCACACACAGCATGAAAATTCAAGAGCCCTTTGATATTTTTCCTCTCTATCTGTTTTCTCCCGCTTGCTATTTTTATAAATAATACCTGGGCTCGAGCTGAACAGAATACCAAGCGTGCAATTAAATCCCCGAGTGCCAGCGCTGCTTTGGAGGAGGGCTCCAGAGCGATCCATCCTGGAGGCAGTGATGCCACAGCAGAGCATCAGCCCTTGGTGGGAGCTGACCCTACAGAGCACCCAGCAGCCCCACTGCAGCCAGGACAGGGCCTGTTCTCATCCCACCACCCCCTGAGATGGGGTCCTCCCATCTCTTTGATCTCAGCCCCTGTTAACACCAGCAGCACGTCTCTCTCTGCCTGTTGTGTGCTGGATGAAGGTCTGCATTGCTGGAAGGCGAAATCCATCAGAATTAAGGGGACCAAGCATGGAAAATAATGCCCTTCTTGCATGGACAAAGAGAGAAAACATCCAATCTGCCTTGTTTTCTTTTTTTTTTGGTTGGGGAGGGTTCTCTGAGATACATTTCTGCTGCTTTGTGGTATCCAGGGGTGCTGAGATTTTAGCAGGTTGGGAAAAACGAGCTCTTCACCATTACAGCTCTGGGTAGAGCATGGGACGCTGGTGGCAGCCCCAGGTGCCACCTCTTGGTGCCATCAGGCAGGACACGATGGGGACAAGAGCAGGATGCAGAGCCAGGTGTGACCCAGGGCTGCGATGTGAACGGGGTGAATGGGTGCAGAGCAGCAGGGAGCTGGGAGATGCTACCTGGAGAAGCGTTCGCAGGCAGCTCAGGAGGATGGCTGCAGGGTTGCCATGGCAATCAAGCAGCTACAAATTTGCCGATGATTTATCAAGAGTTTTGTTTTGGTTGGGTGAATGGAAGTCCTGCTTCTGGGCAGAGGGCTGCTGGTGGGCTGTGGGTGCCAAAACAGTGTTGTGGGAGCTCAGTTTGTCGCTTGGCGGTGTGAGAAAACACGGAGCAAACCCAAAGGCAGAGCTGAAAGTCGCCTGCTCAGCCCTTTATCAACAGGAATTTCTCACAGGCCTGGAAGCCAACCAAAAAGATTGAGCTCGGGTTGTTTCAATCAGCGCTTGCCCGAGTGCAGCCCCACATGCATGTCCCACAGATCTGCACTGTTGGTGGATTTGGCACGGGCAAAGCAGGTCGGGGCTTCTTTAGTCTGTTACCTGGTTTTGTTTTTGGGATGGGTTTGGGTTGGGCCCTGCATTTGCCAACGCAGGCTGAGTTGCTGCTGGATGGCTGTCTGCTAGGAATGCTTCCCAAAGCAATTTCAGGAGAGGTGATTGAATAATGCTCAGATTTATGGCATTTCATGCCACCTCCTGAGCTCCCTTGCTTGGAGCAGCAGAGCATCCCACAGCCTCTGAGCAGCATCCAGCTGCACACATCCAGAAATCAGAGCCTCCTGATGGGAAGCCCCAGCTCTCTCCAGATGTCTCTGTGTATTTTCCTCCTGATAACGTAGGGGATAGGGGAGGAAAGGGGGGGGGGGGGGGGGCTTGGGAAGCTCTGTGGTTGCTTGGAGCTGGGAACTTGTCCGTGAGCACAGAGCAGAGCAATGGATGGCACACGGAGCCCAGGGCTGAGCAGCCTCTGTAACCTGCTGCCAGCTCCCAGCCTGCTCCCCTTCCGAGCAGACATCTCAGTAATTGCTCCTAAACCTAATAACCGATTCTTTTTGATGCCTTCAGTGCCACAGTTATGTAAATCCCACCGTGATGGTGCTGTATATTTTATGGAGTGTGTGTTTGCTGATGTTCCCAAGCGTGCGTGCAGCTGAGGAAACGCTTTTGATTGCAGCATCAAAAAATCACAAGGACTATAAGAACAGTACAAGCAAAGAACAACTCAAGGAAATCGGGAGCCTGTGGTTGGATTGATTTGAACTTGCCAACAGAGGTCGGTATGAAGGTTCCTAAAATATGCCTGCTGTAGGGCTGCCCATCTCCTTCACCAACCCCAGCCAAGGGGAAGAGGAGAGAGAGATCCATCTGGATGCAGGGGAAAGAGGAGAGAACCCCTGGATGGATGCAAAGCCCTGCTTTGGCTTCACCCCCGAGGGGGCTTTGCTGCCCTTCTGCTATTTCTGTGAGCAGCTTTTGTTTTCCTGGGTATTCCCGGCTGAGCCGTGCTGCTCCAGATGGTGACCCTGCTCAGCTATTTTGGGACATCAGCTTGACCAGAGTTCCCCTGCCCTCAGCTGTGACAGCTTCTGCTCAGACCTAAAGCAGCTGCAGCAGGAAGCTGCACGAGGCACTGGGGGCAGCAGGGGGGGCACATTGCTTTCTTTTCTGCAAGTGCAGCTCTGACAGTGAACCTCTGTCCAAGTGCAACGTGGAGGAATAAATGAGGCTGACACAGCTTGCCCTGGAGCAGTAGTCCCATCCCTTCTCCACACGTGCCTTGAGATGGCCTTAAAGCATCTGCAGGCTCGGGGCGAGCTCTAACCCTAAACCTAATGCTAACCCTAACCCTAATGCTAACCTTAATGCTAAACCCAGCTGGAGCTGCCTCTGGAACCACCACAGGTGAGGCATGCATCTAAGTGGGAGGCTGAATGGGAGCCTTCCCATGACCATGAGAGGATGATGCTGGAGGACCACAGATGATTTGGGTCCCCCCTCTTCGTTCCAGCCCCTATGTAGCACAGAGAGCCCAGCTCTCCAAGCCGCCATACAGCACTGTCAATGAGCCAAACCTGAGCATGGGATTTGGCTAAACAAAAGCAAGACGGAAAGAAGCACTCCTTGGGAAGGGAGGAAAGGTTTTCCAAGAGGTGCCACCCCCATGTGGGGAGGACAATGACAAACGAGGTGAATTCAGAAGCTGCTGAGAAAATTGGCAGAGTGATGAAGGTTTGCTGCCAGGTTTGGGGGAGCTTTAAATGGCATTTAATTAGTGGCATTCAGGTGGTCACGATGCTGTGAGGCACAGTGGCAGCAAAAAGACACTGCTGCAGTTCCTGGCATTTGTTAATTAAAGCCGCTCCTGACAGAGACTAACGACTTTTTAATGAATCTGTTGTCTTAATGTCTTATTAAGTTTTGATTTTCCCTTTCCATCCCCTTTGCGGTGCTCTCCCCATCTCCCCACGCTGGCAGCAAAGCAGAGGGAGGGAGGCTTTGCTGGGAGGTGAGGAATGCATGCTGCTGTCTGTGCAGGGCTGATCTGGCAGGGGAAGCATTGGGGTTGGATGGCTCAGCTCCTGCCTGCAGCCCTGGAGCAGAGGATGCACAGGTTGTGGGGCTGGAGCTCCCACAGCTCAGTGTGTAATGCTATGGGAAAGCATCTTCTCCCAGAACCTGAGATGAAGGAGTCAGAGTGACCAAACTGAGGGAATCCATTGATCCATGTGATAAAAAGCAGAAGATATCATCATGCACTGAGTGGCTGCCATTTAGAGCTGCACTGCAAGGGTACACAAATGCTGCTCCAGCCCCACTGCAGGGTGGCCTGGGGGTGCTTTTATGCTCATGTTGCTCTTATGAGCAGCTTGGCAGCCCTCAGGCAGAGCAGTGAGGAGGACAGAGGTGGCCCCAGGGTCTGCATGTGAGGCAGGGAGCCACTTCTCCTCATTACACCAGTCCTACAGGCCGACATAGGCAGGCAAGAAGGTCCTCATCATTTTTAATTTGTGACACACGCATATACAGCGTGTGTATACAGTGTGTGTGGCCCTGCAGACACGTAGGTGCAGAGCTGGCCATGTGTGCAGCAGGCACACACACACACATCAACATGCTCTGCCATGGCGTTTGCATGTGTGTTGCCATCACCCTGCAGACTCAGAGATGGGACAGCATCCAGTTCAGTGAGGAAGAAATTTCAGCTATGACACGCTGTGCAAGTGCTGCCAGCGAGCAGAAAGCCACGAAGCTCAGGTAGCCTTCAGCAGGCCAGCAGGTGCAATACATGAGAGCTCTTGGCATTTAACGAGCCTCTGCTTAAGGACACACTCAGACACCAACACATTCACAGGGCCTGCACATGGGGGATCTGCACAAGGATAGGTTTGTCCCTTCAGTGCCACCCCGTCACACTGAAGTGCAGGCAGTGCTCCTTCCTTGGCTCAGCTCTGTCCCCAAGTGCTGGAGCAGCGCTGAGCTGAGCACGATGGATGCTGCCATCTCTATGGCAATGAGACGCTGGGAACTTGGCACCAGCCACTCCTGCCAGCCATGGAGAAAGGCATTAATGGGGTCTTTATCTCTCAGAGCCACCTTGGCCCTTCTGCTGGTGCTGCCAAGGGCTCAGCTTGCAGCATGGGATGTGTTGGAGCAATGCATTCTGCCTTGATTTCCTGCAGCTCTGCTGTGAGTGAAGCTGTGGGGTCTATGCGACTTCAGGGCCCCTTTCTCCCTCTGTTCCTCTCCCCTTCCCAGCACCCTACTTGTGCACAAGCATTTCTGGCACTGCAAATCTCCCTTGGAAAGAAAGAGTTAAGCACAAATCATTTTCACAAGTGCTGGGATGGAGAAGTCTCCTGGCAGCTCATTGTAGAGAGCCAAGCTCCAAAGCCTCTGCTCCAGGGCCAGCTGCTCTCGATGGGTGTCACTGTCCTAATTAAGAAGGAGATGTTTAGCAGAGTAGATTAAAGGGGTAGGAGGAAGGGGGGGAGAGAGGAAATGCACAGAGCATGGGGACAAAAGCAATGCACAGGGAAGAAAAATGCTTTGAAAGAGGGGAATGTGCAGCAGGGACCAAGAAGTGCTGCTAGCCTAAGGTCCAGGAAAAATGTCCTGTGATACTAAGGGACTGCTGGAAGCAGTTAGAGAGCAGGTTTCCCTAAAGGCCAAGTGCGAAATATAGCAGGATCCTAATTGCTATCGTTGGTCAGGCATCGCTCAACAGAATCCCAGCTGCTCTGGTAGGAGCCCACGTCCCAAACAAGAGGCTGACGCTGTGCTGACAGCTCCCAGTGTTGACATCCGTAGGAAGAGCAGCAGGCAGCTTCAAAGGGAGCACAAACCACCAAAATAGATCCGATTTCTACATCTATATTTAACACTGTGTTCTCCTTGGAATGGACTCAGGCTATGGCAATTAGCTGATGTTGAGGATGATTAAGGTTTGCTCTCGCGCGTTACATTTATAGCATCTCTCCCACTTCTTTTCTGCATGATAATTCCCTTCCTTTGCAATAGCAGCAGTGAGCTCCCAGGAAACGAGAGGTAAGAGGCAAGGTGAATTAGAAAGGTGAACCACTAAATGGATTGGGGGAAATGAATCAATCTGGTGCTTACCAATCTCCCAGACAGGAGGAGAGCATCGGCCCCAGGAAGGATTTACTCATAGATCTCAGGTGAGAGCGAATGGCTCCGTGCATAGATGTGAGATAACAGGAAAAAGGAATGAGACCAACAAAACCAGTGGCACATTTCTGCTACCCTATCTGAAGAGCTGGGGGCAGGAGAGTGAACATCACTTTGGGATCTGCGGTGCCACTGCCTGCCCCATCAGCATCCCTTCAGCAGGGAGGAACACTGCTCCTCTTCCTGAGAGCGAAAACAAACAGAGCATGAAAAAAAAAAGAAAAAAAAAAAAAAATCAACTGAAATAATTACAGGTTGCAACGAATCAATTGGAGCTGTGTAAATAGCCTGCAGACAGACGTAGGACATGGTGTTCAGGGCTGAACGCACTCAGTGCTCGCCCTCTTCCCCAGACACCTCTCCAGCTGCCACAGCTCCAGCCAAGGGATGAACTCAGCTGAGATGAGCCCTGCAAATCCTTCCAGAAGGCAAACGCTGGGGCTGCCCTCGTTGCAAACTGCTGCCATGGGTTTGGGTTCCATCACAGCGCTGGGGAAGGTTGGAGGGAGATGTCTGATATTTGGCAGCTGCACAGCCCGGGAAGCAGATGTGGGCTCTGGGTGAAGGTTTGGGTTTTTTCCCCACAGCCTGTGGGATCCCAGGGTGCTGGGAGGATGCCCTGTCATGCATTCGTAAGCTTCTCTTAGCAGAGACTGCCGTTAGGTATTCATGCAGCTAATTCTTAGAGACGTGCTGCTGGAAAAGAGAGGGGCAAAACCATCGTCATAGTGAAAATTTTATGCCTTGCAAGCCTCATTACAAAGCATTTTGAGGAAACAAGACAGGAGCAATTTTCTAGGATGTTTCTTCTGCTTTCAGAAACCCTGGTGAATATCAGTGCTGCTCACTGGCTGCCAGCAGCATCCCTCTGCCCCCCTGCCCAGCTCCCCTGGGCTGCCCTATGCACCGTCCCGTTACTTCTCCTTTGGGTTTTGGTGCCATGGATATCCCAGCTGGGGATGGGGCTTGAACAGGACTGAGAATAAGTGCTGAATGCAGGCACTGCAGCAGCCATAGGGGTGGATCTGAGGGGTTTCTGGATGGACTCATGGTGCTACAGACCCACCAGGGGCAGGAGCTCAAGAGCAGAGCATCATTCATGGCTCTGTCCGGGCTGAGCACCCTGGATGTCCTCATTGCAGCTCTCTGCTCACCCAGCATCCCCAGCACTCTGCAGCTGATCTATGGCCACCGGAGGCTCATTCCCATTGATCGATGTCCCACTGCTCCTGTACACGCTCAACAAGATGCTAATTTAATGCTGCGGTCATCTGGCTGGGTATGAGGATTAATGCGAGCTCGTTCTGCTTGCAGCCCCACACTGCTCGGGCTGTGGGGAGCCAGGTCACCTTTCTCAGTCCTTTTCCACGTGGGGAGATGCCCCAGCTCCATCATCAGCCATACGATACAGGAGTTCCATGGCTAACAGTGCTGGAGCACAGCCTGGGGGTCTGCAGCATCCTCATGGGGCTTGGAAGTTCTGGGTTCCATGAAGCATTTGTTAGGGCAACACTAGAGCTGAGCAAACACTTTGTGGAAAATATTTTTTTTTTCTGGACAAATCTTGGCTTGAAACTGACTTGTGAACAGCTTATGTGTTCCCTGGCCTGATCTTCTTTTAAAAATCAATCATGGCACAGCTTCTGAACCAGCTGCTCAGATAGCAGCTAATGCACAAGCAGCAGACTGGAGATTTTCAGTAAGACTCACTTGGGTAAACACTGGATCAGCTGCCCCCCACCCCACAAACGTTCTCCCCAGTGGGGTTATGCTCTGAACGCTCGCAGTACTGAGCTCTGAATTGACTTTCTGAAACAAAAATCTCTCCAAGTTGCTTTGAATTTGACTACTTGCTCGAACGCATGTGCCAAGAAATTCATTAGCAAACTATTAATGGAAAAGAACACAACGTCTGAGCGCCCATCAAGGAGCTCACAGAGGAGATACTTGGCAGCTGGCTGCTATCATCGTGATTGGCATCTTTCGTTACACCTGAAAAGTGTTGGAAATGTGAAACGATGAGCACCTGTGTGAGAACAGCTCTGCAAATAAAGCTGCAGTCCATCCTGAGCATGCTATAGCTGCAGGGAGAGCCTTGGTGGTGGTTGGTGATCAGGGCTTTTTTTTTTGGTGTTCTATATCTGCAGAAGACCAAGGGTGGGAGGTGCAATGCTGGTCCTGATCCTGGCTTTTCTCTGGACAGGAAGGTGAGATGTTAAACCTTTAAAATGTGTGATCTACATGCAGGCAGGAGTCTGTGCTTTGGGAGCAGCAGCTCCGCAGTGATCATCTCATGGGGTGGCTGTGTATAGAGGTCTGTGCTGCCAGAGTCATTTAAACTGGTAAACCTCCCCAAGATGGAAGAAAGCGACTGATAGATTTCAGTACATGGCTTTGAAAGACCCTGAAGGTAAAGGAAACTCTCTCCACTTAGCTGGAGTTGTGTTGGATGCCTTTTGTGATTGAGGAGAAGGCTGTATCAATCACTCCAGCAGAAAAATTCACAAGGAAAGCCCTTTAGAGCTGGAGGTGGGCACTGAACAGCCCTGCAGGGAGGGAGCCCTGTGAGTGCTGCTGATGGAGCTGTGAATTATATTCCACACTCGAATCCTTTTGCAGTGCAAGGTGTCGGCTCTGCTGCCTGAGTTCATGCTGTATAAATATTTATGGCTCCTAATGTAGAGCTTTGTCACATGTAATGACATGAAGCGAGCGGGATGTTGTCTATAGGTGACACGCTGCACCAAAGGAAAGTGGTTAATGTCCTGCCCTGCTCCTGTGGAAAGTGCATTAGCAATGCTTCACGTGTAGCTAAGGGAGCAGGGAACTTGGTGTGGCAGAGTGATTGCCTACCCACCATGGTCCCGGGGAGGGGAGGGGAGGTTTGGGGTCCCTGGGAGGGGAGGGGAGGTTTGGGGTCCCTGGGAGGGGAGGGGAGGCTCAGGACTTCAGATTAGGCTCTCTGACTGCTCACAGATGAGAAGATGGGGTGAAATCCCCATCATGAGCATCCCTGCTGCAGGGCAGCGTTAGATCTGAGCATCACCATCCTGCACTGGGGGCTCCTATCCCCACATCAGCTCTCCTCCCTCTACTTATAACCTGATAACTGTATCTCTGTGCCTGCCAGTCGACAGTATGATTTTTTTTTTTTCCTCCTGTATTGTTCTGCACGTTTCAGCTGCTCGAGGCTTTGGGGCCATCTCCCAGCCTGGCTGATAATATTGCCATTGTTCTCCTCCTCTACCGCCGCTGCTCTGAGTCATTCTGCTCTCTCGCAGGGTGAGCAGGAAGGTCTGGCGGATATCAGATGCAGCTCAGCCCATATCTGCCTGTTTGGTTGGTTCTGCATCTGCGATTCATCTTCAGAGAAGTTGAGGGGCTGCAGGGGGAGGGGGGGAGATGGGGAAGGGAGGAGGACTAATAGGATTAATCCTCTGAATTCATTACAGAGAAAACTCGGCGCCCCGCCAGCCGCTCTCCTGAACAAATGGTCAATGCTTCTCTTTAATAGCATTAAGCAAAATTACAAATCACAACGTTGGCTAATCAATCTCAATAGGCTTCTCTGCATGAAGATTTTTTTTTTTTTTAACTCTCTCCTGGAAAAGGCTGTAACAGATGATGCCTTTCTTTTCTCCCTCTTTCTTCTCTCCTTTCCCCCTTTTCCACCCCTGACATTGCTAGAATTCCTGGTTATTTCATTCCCTTCAGAAGTCCTGGCCTGGCTGGATGGAGTTCTGCATGCCAACTTTCTAAATGAAAGGAATTCCAATGCACTCGTCTTGGTTCCAAACCTTGTGCAAACAGAGCTGGGCTTGATCAAGCCCTGCATGGGAGAAGCTGGGAGCTGCAGCCCTTGATGCACCCCAACGCTGCTGTGCAGCAGCAGATCTGTCCACCCCAAAATAGAAAACAACTTGAGAGCCATGGAATGCCCTTTCATCAGATGGGCCAGGCTCTTTCCTTGCTCGTTGCTTGTGATTTGGGTGCAGGGCTTGGGCATGCTGCCGTGCTCGTTGCTGCACAACAACTGCTGCAGCAGGCAGACTGTGGGCAGATGTATTCTTGCTATGCTAGGCAAGAGTTTGGAGCCAAAGCAAGGCATGCTTTGGTCTTTTGTGTTTGTTTCAGTGTTCCTCACGTCAGCATATCTCTATATTAATAGATGGCAATGGTTTGCATACAGTGTGGGGGTATATTTAAAGAAATGCTAACACAGGAGTATATATATATATATATATATATATATCATAAGTACAGCTCTGTATTACACACTGCTGTTGATATTGGAGATGTTCTCCCACCTGTGGGCTTGCAGTGCCCATCAGGGCAGCTCATTCTGGCCCATGGGAGAGCAGGTTGAGGAACAGATGCTGCTGTGTGCATGGGGGGGGTTTGGGTGAGCTCTGAGCGTGCAGCCTGTGCCTGTAGGATCTGCCCTTCCTTTAGGTTGCGTGGACAAGGTGGTTCCAACTGGGTTAAAGCAGCAGAAATTATGACAAGAAATAAGGCAAACCTTTGCAATAGGGCCCCTGTGCACTCTTTGAGTGGAACAGGGGACCAAGAGAAGGCAGTGAAGAGGGCAGGAACACCCACACAGCAGAGGAAGGTCGGCACCTGCAGGAGCTGCCTGGGGTGGTAAGCATTAGCTAGAGTGAAATCATCAGGAAAATGAGCTCAGAAATGGTCTTGCACTGCTTGTTTTGCTGGAGAAGCACTTCAGGCAGGCTTCTTTCAAAGAAATTCCCATTTGCCACCTATTTCACGTTCTCAAGAGAACAACCAAAATATGCCTCTTAGGTCCAAAGTAGTAATTATATTTAAGGTCACTTTTAGCTTATTTATGGGTGGTTTTCGTTCTTTTTTTTCTGGCCGTGGTATAAATATTCACATGAATATATGTAGATGAGTGTGCTGAGATGGGATATATCAATCCCCAGGCTTGGGGTTGTTGTTTTTAACTGATATTTCAGTCACCTTTATAACAGAGAGAGGAAATAATTTTGGTGATGTATGCAGTGCCGGAACGGCGAGGGCAAAGCAGCCCACCTGGGTTAGGCTCACCCAGGATGTGAGAAGCCACACCATCTGCTTTGCTCCATGGAGAGCACGAGAAGCAGGAGGAGGAGCTGATCTCACCAAGGAGTTGGTGTGTGCTGGTGGCTTGGAGGGTTTGCAGGTGATGGAGGAACTCGCATGGTCTGGTGCAGCAATGCCCACAGCTTGGCACAGCCATAGGGATGCCCAAATGCTGGGGAATGCTGCTGCACGGCCCCTGAGGGTTGGGGCAATAGCAAATATCTGCAGGACAGGGCAGGTTCCTTTAGCAAAGGAGAAGAGGAATCTAGCGCTGAGCTTCCCCTGGTGCACCAGCCTCCTCCTCACCTAATCTAAAATTAACTTTGCTGTTCAGCTGCGTTTAAGCAAAACCAGTTGCCATGGCCACGCCAGGGGCTCCTAGATATAGCAAACGAGGTAATCAGTTAAAATGAATAGCCATGGAGCTGATGCTTGCTGTAGGTTACGTGTGAAGTTCGTTCACTTGTTAAACCTAATGGACTGTATTGCCTGTGAATTGGAAATGTAAATTCTTTCTCTTTTGGTGTCTGGAGTTTGAATCCGGCTGGAAAAGCTGGAGGAAAATGTCAAATTAAAAGAGCTGGTGCTGTGGATAATGTGAGCCCATGGTGGATCAGAGGGGATTTCTGTGTGGGTTTGAGCCTTCGGTTTGCTGCAAGGCGTAGAGCTGAGCCCCCCTTGCTGCCTCTGAGAGGGACACAGATATTTATAGCACCTTATTAATGCTTGCTTTGCTGGTGCTTATTAGCTCTGCTATCCTGCTTTGAATTAAATCAGTGATCAGGTCCTGCATGGCTTCAGAAGGTGCGAGAGAAGAACAGTTTCTATAGCGCAGCCTGCAAGGCATTGAAGAATCTGAAGGCAGGATGCCATGAATTGGCTGTGACCAGGCAGCCTTTGCCCATTGCTGCTGAGCAGTCAAACCCTGGGCAGAGCTGTGCAGTGGGTGGATGCTCACTGTTTTAACAAGCTCTCTCCTGCAGGAAATGGAACGGTCAGAGCTCTGTTTCATTTCTCATACAGGAGCTGGCAAGAGTCCTGCTCCAGTGGCTGTGAGCAAAGCCTTTCCCCTAAGGACATGAAGAGCAGAGGCCCTGGCACAGCTCCCTGCAGCCTCAGGGCAGCCCATTGCTGAGTGTCAAGCAAACCTGGGGTGACCCCTGCGGTCATCCTGCTTGTGTTATCAGTCTGCACAGTGCAGGCACAATTGCTTGCTTTGTAGCAAGCTTTACTACCAACCCATTTTGGCCCTGTTCCATGCAGCCTGATCTCGGGGATTTCTGGAGATTCCCACTTATTGCTGTGTGTGCTCCCCAGGATCCCCTCTGAGCAGGCTGTGAGCACACAGGTAGGCACAGCATCCTCCGCTCCGGCTGCTCGAATGTGGTGGAGGCTGAGTCATCCACTGCTGCTTCCCCCTCCCCTTTTCCCATCTCCTGAAGGTTTGTGGCTCAATGGTGATGGAGAAAAGCTGGCCCGTGCATCAGGTTGGCTTTTGGGAGGGTTGGGTTTGTGTCTTTTGCTCCCGTGCATGAAGTGATGCTGTTCAATGCTTGTCCTAACCCAAAAACTGGGTGGTCAGGAGGTGACACTTACTGCACTTCACTGCTGCACTTATTAACTTAACATCTTGCTAATTCAGCCTCAGCTAACTTACAAAAGAGAACAGAACAGATATTATTTTGTCTACTAATGCCTTGTTCCAATTGCCAAATCTTGCTCTTCTGCCAGCCTGGGGCTTTTGATGGCTAAGTAACACCACTTGCTTTATTTTTCATCTCAAATCATAGGCATAGCAGTGGTTTTGTCCATGTGGACACAGATATGAATGCTCTGGAGAACTGCAGACCCATATCACGGGCAAGTTCATCACCTGACATAAATCAGAGTGTCCCCATGCTCTAACAGTTATGCTGATTTACAGCAAGCCAAAATTCCCTTCTAAGGAAGCATTGAGTAATAGGCCTCACTGCAATGCTTGGAGAAATTAGCTTTGCTGTGACATATGGCACAACCTTCAGGTCCTAATTGTCCTGGCTTGAGCATCTGTAATACTACCAATTATTTATATGATGAGGCTGGATAGCATGTTTATCAGTAATCTTCCTTTTGCAGGCAGTTTATCAGTTTATGATCAGCAAAGTAGCACCCATTGGAATAGTCCAGGCAATTAACCACTCTGATGTGTGCTTGGTGTCATCAGATGTGTCATGCAATAAACAAAGAGAGAGGTTTTTGTGTTCAAAGGGGGCCCTGCTGGAGCTGCCGGGTCAGAAATGCATCCTCCATGCTGTGATTGTAATTGCAGCAGGGTGTGTGATTTGTCATTGCTATGCTTTTGTCTGAGCCATTCTTGCACACAGATAGGAAAGCACACTGACCACAGCCCCTGAGCTCTGTGGCCTGGAGGTTTATGGCTTGTCTTGTCATTCCTGGATTAGGATTTGCTGTTGCAGCTGAAGCCATGGGTCAGGGGAGCTTTCTATCTCTGCATGACACAAATGAATGAGTGGCAGGTGCCAAGCCTTGCTGTGTCCTGAGCCATGTGCGCCAGGTTGGGGATGCCCCACAGTCCCTTGCTTTTTGGGGTTGTTCAACATGGAAAACCTGCTTTTCCCCCCCCCCCCCCCCACTTGTGTGTGGAGTCTGAGTGTCCCCATCTGCTCCAAGCTGGGCTCTCACCTGGGTACCCCCAGGTAATGTTCAAGGCAATTATTCATACACCTCCCCACCTCCTGTTGTTGGGAGAAGAAAGCAGTGCTGGCTGCCCTCACTGTGCACTTATCTGTCAGGGTAAATACGTACCTCCATGTTTGGGTGAGATGCTGATGTTCCTGCACGAGGTGTTCGTGCTCGCCTTCCTGCCACTGAGGCAGTGACAGCATTATCTTGGTGTGCTCAGGGTCCTTCTTATCTCCTGTCCCTGTGATTTGTCCCATGAGGTGTCAGCTCCTTTCTGTTTGCTGCTAATCAGCTCCTTCCCACTGTCCCAGCAAATTATTCGGATAACGAGGGCTGATAGGAGAGGGCAGAGTGATGAGCACATGGTTTGGGGAGGGGTTCTAATCCTGAGCCAAGGGGAGTTCTGGCTTCTGCCATGCAGCCCCTGTGTGCTCAGGTGACAAAGGTGACCCACGCAGGCTTCAAGCAGCACAGACCCCAATGCCAGAAGGAAGCCCAGCCTGATGGTGGGCTGAAATAAGCATCAGGCACAGCGCTGGAACAAGCTCACAGCACCTCACCTAATGTCCTATACCTGTTATAGGTAAGGACTTACCCAGCATCCATAGACCTGCAGGTGACATTTCCAGGCTGTATTAATAAGGAAGGCTTTAAGAACATGCTTTATTTCTGTTATTTTACTGTCGTTTTTCCTGTGACTCTGAAGCTTAGCAGCTGACTTGAATGAGGTTAGCTTGTCCTCTTTGTGGCTCAGATCCTGTGAGCTCTGTGCCTATCGCCTCACTTCCATCTGCTGCCCCTTGGCTGATCAGTGGGGCTGGGAGCTGCAAGGAAGTTAATTAAAGAAGAGATTTGCTGAAAGGGTGTCTGGGAGGGATGTGTTTTGCAGGAGGGGCATCAGGTTCAGCGGGGCGAGACTGACTGTTGTCATCTTCTTGCCTACAAAAAGGGATGCATTTAGATGTGACCCGTTGCATGAGGCTTCAGCACAGCCTGAAACTTGAAGATATCAGTGCTGGTTGGCTCTGGATGAGGAAAGGAACTTCCTGCCCCATATCCACCCCTGGCATACCCATTGCTGTCTCTCCCTCTCCATGGCTTTGTATGGGGATGAGTTTCTCATTCCAAGATGCCATCCTGCTCCAGGTTGGAGGGACGGCTGCAATTAAAGGGTGCTCTGCTAACTGGCTGCCTATGGGCACTGAGAGCAGATCTCCTACATCCAGCCTCAGCCCGCTGCTGGCTTTCAGCTCCAGCAAACGCTGCCTATCAGGGGACACTTAAGGAAACCTTTTAGTCAATATTGCCTTGAGAAATTCACTGGTTGAGAGCCTTAATGCCTTATCATCCACAGTGTGTGGTATAGGACAACACAGTCCGGGAGGCAGAGAGAAATCCTCCAACACTTTCATCCTCCCCACCGCTCATCCAGAAGATGAAAACCCAAACTGTGCTGCTGGCTGCAAAGGAAATGACTTCTCCCTGGGGGAGAGAAGTGTGGTTCTGAGAGCTGCTGTTCTGTGCAGCGTGAGCTGCTCTCCCTCTGAGAAGAGGAGTGGGGAGTGTTTGCATGCTGGGGATGAGGAGGAGAGCGTGGATGAAGGGCAGATGTGTGGGTCAGCACCTCGCTGTGTGTGGGATAATGCATGCAGGATGCATGGGAGCACACATCCTTACCAGGTGCTGGGGATTCGTGGCATGAAGCACTGCCTAGGAACTGCCTCGAAGCCAAATTGCTTAAAGGTGATGGTAGGGCAGCCATGCAGTGCCTGGTGTGTCAGTCTTCCTTGTGCTATTGGTCTGTGCTGGGAGAGCATCAACACATCCCTGTTGTGGGAAGGAGAGGAACGCGTCCCATTGGAGGCCACTTCCTCCCAAGGTGGGATCCTGTCCTCATCTCTTGAGATGCAGAGCTGTGCATGAATAAGGGAAAACAAGTTTGCTCCTATTTTTATGTCAACCTCCTGTCAGCCTGTCTTTCTCAACTGCCGTGGTCTTTTGTATTCTGTTTCTTCCCTATCCCTCCCACTCTGGTCTCTTTTCTTCCACTTCTACTTCATCTTTTTTTTTTTCCCCACTTTGCAGCATTGTGCTAATTAATTCTACTAATTAGTTCGTGTTTGGGCATACAGCAAATGAACATGCCATGGTAGGAGGGTAAAATATTAGACATTATGCTGTCATCTAAATCTTAGAGGCATCAGAGCTGCCTCCCTCAGTAGGTGAGGGATGTGGCTGGAGGCTGCATCAGTGCTGGCTGTGCAAGAGAGCAGCTGGAACTGCAGCAGGAGCTGCAGGGGGGGATGAGACCCACGTCTGGGATGGCATCGTACTGTGGGTCGCCTCTGGTTGGTACAAGTGAGCTCACTGCACGTGGGAACCTGCAAGGTGCATGGATGTAAAATGCCACTGGGTGCATGTTCAAAGCTTGTATGCTATTCAGGCTTGGGGGTGTGTGGGTTCTGCATTAAAAAAACAGAAATGTGGCAGAAAAAAGAGTCGGTGTGGGCATCTCTAAGGTTTGGTTGAAATACATGGGTTGGTTCTATGCACCTAAGAGCAGAAGGTTCTCGGAAACCTCACTGTTTTTCCTTCTGATTGTGTAAGAATTCAGCCTTTGTCCTCACCAAAAAACTGCCTCATTTTATGTATGGGAAAGGGAGTAAACTGTGTTATTATAAATAATGAGGCAGCTCGTTATGTATGTGTGCTCCAAACTACTTGCTCAGCGTCTTTGCTGTTGATGGGGGAATAAAGCAAAGCCTCCTGCATGAATAGTGATGCTGCTCACCAGGTTGGTCTGCACCAGCTTTTGGGGCAGGAATTATTGCTCTGAGATGTGCTGTGGGTGCTTCTCCTCCCCTGTGCAATGCCTGTGTTGTTTGCTCCTCATTCAGTACCTACTTGGTGCTCAGAAGTAGCACAAACAGCTTTGCTACTTCCTTCTGCTGTTTGCTTGCTGTGCAATATTATTTCTTCCTTCTCTGTACAGAAACCTGTGCAAAAGGGCCCCAGCCCCATAAGCAAACAGAAGCTGCCTCTCTGTATATCACAGAGCCACATCCAAGCTGCAGGGCTGGTTCCTTCACCTGCTGCCCATGTGTGAATGCATTCACCACTGAATGCAAGTACTGATACGGGCACTTCTGTATACCTGGGACAAGCTGTCCTCAATGTCATGCTTGGTCCTAAACCCAATTTCTTTATCTGTGGAAACCCAATTATCAGCCTGGATGCTGAGGTCAGGAGAAGAGGCAGCTCGGATGATGAAACTTCCATTTCCACATCCCTCAGGCTGAGCTGTATTATTTTCTTTCATTATGTCACGCTGTCAGAACCCATTGCCTGTGTAAGCATGTGGCCTGAGCGTCTCAAACGATCCCTGCAGGATCAGGGTCGATTAACACCAGTGAACCAGAGGATGGATATAAAGCATCTTTGAGATGAGTGCCTCATTGGGACCTTCCGTCTCACAGCATTGCTCTTAGGGCAGAGTGCTGTGTTGGTTTCCCCTCTCCTGGGTACCAGAACTGAGAATCCTAGCATGGCAAAAAGGACCAGGAACCAGACCAGGCTTCTGGGGGCAATGTGGGGGAAGCCCTATTTCTAACACTGCTGCAGCATGCAGTGCTCCATCAGTGAGGAGCCGTGTGCTGAACTTGCTGCTGATCTGCACTTTAAGCACTGGGCAGATGCCTGAAGTGCCTCCTAAATCACCTCCCTGCACAAACTGCCTGGGCAGCCGTAGATCACTGACAGCGTTGGGTTCCTTGGAGCCTCCGTTTCTTTTTGGCTGCTGTAAAGTAGAAATGGAGCAGTGAGGGGGAACAGATCCTCCCCACCATCCCTGTGCAGTGGTGGGGAGGATCTGTTCCCCCTCATCCCTGTGCTGTGTGCAGAGCAAAACAGCCAAGTAGATTAATTTAAGCTCAGCTGAGGGAGGCCATGGATGTTCCCTATGCTGCTGTCCCACTACCTGCTGTCCTGTGGAAGGAGCGGCTTATTGGGGAGCACACTTGCAACAAGACCACATCTGACCCAGGCATTTCCTTTCATTCCCTCCCTAGGTGACTTTTCCAAAGGGAGAGGGGAGCCCCCTCTTCCCTGTTAGGGACCAGAAGACTTGACAGTGCTGCTGGGAATCGCTGAGACTTCTGTGCCTCTGAGAAATGACCCTGGAGGCATCCTGTAATGCACGCCATGGGTGGGGGTTTTATATGGCCCTGCTCATCAGTAAGGGATTCCTGGGGAAGGGAGGGACTGTGCAACGTTCTCTGCAGAGATCTGGAGAGCAGGAGGGGAGTTGGGGGTGCGGGAAGAGCAGTGCCACTGCATGGCAGGAATTCTGCACCATCAGGTGATGCAGGGAACCCAGGGCCCAGAGGAGGACCTGAGGGGGCTGGCTGTACAAAATCCCTGGGGTGACTGCAAGATCTGGGGCTTTGGTTTCCATCTCATGCACTGCTTTCATCAACTTTCATCAACCACCTGATAAATGAAAGGCCAGGAGCTGACTGGCACAAGAGAAAATGAAACATTTCATTTGGAAATTCAAACTTTCATTATTTTGTTTGTTGTTCTGATGAGAACCAAGTTGTTGTTGGGTTTTTTTTTTTCCCCAAGGAGGAATTTTTACTGAGTTAATAGCAGAGATGGAAGATTTTTAGATAAGTCTCATAGGAAAGCCCCTGTGAGGTTACAAAGGAGGTAAGGCAATTTAAAATCGAATCCACCCAGAGCCAGTGAAGAAAAGCGAGTCGGAATGCCTTGTGGCTCAGAGCATCCTTTGCCCCGGGTGGGTTGATCTGTTTCCCCTGTGCTATTTACCCACATTGGGATAAACCTGATCCCATCTCCTTCCTGCTCAGTTGGCAGTTGGGAATCACCCAGGGCTGGGCACTGTGAATGTCGCTGCTTGGCTCTCGCTCTGTCCTGCTGTGGCTGTTGGGGGGGAAAAAGAAAACACCTCTGGTGGAACAAGTGCTTATCCAGATCCTGCATTCCCGAGCTGGGCTCTGCCATTAGGAATCATCAGGACCCTGGAGGTTTGCACAGGGGGGTCTGAAGGAGTTAGCAGCATGCCCCAAAGGATCAGCTGCCAGGGTCTGCTCTGCTGCACTGATGTGGGGCTGTCAGGTGCTGTCAGGGTAATTATGGAAAATTGCTGCGGGATAAACATCGCTGTATTTGGAAGTGTAATCGTGTGGCAGCCTCAGGTTCTTTTGGCATGTCAGGCAGACACCAATTTTAGCTCCTTGCGCCTTGACAAGCTCAGCAGCTCTGAGCGAGTGTGTGCTCCTTCCTTCCATCTCTGCCTTGTCCCCCGTGACAGCGATGAGTGCTGCCCTCTGGCTCATCCTCTCCTTGTGTGACCATAAAATGCCTCTCCCAAACGCTGTGAGTGATGCCCCAATGGGGATGAATTTTCCTTGTCCTATTGGGGAAGAGCGCATCGCTCTGCTTGGGATGAGAGGCAGCGCTGCATCAGCTTTGGCGATGTGGAGAGGCAATCTGCAGTGTTTTCCTTTCGTAATTTCTGCTTCCCTTTCTGTACATTCTTGGTGGTAATTGTGGGGAATAAAGAGCCTATTTATACCGTTGTAAACAACTTGCTGCTGCTTTGGGAAAGTCTGGCTGGGGTGCTGGGCTGCTGAAGCCCCAGATGCGATGCGTTGAGATGTTCTCCATGCTGCTAGGACAGCTCTAGTGTCCAGTCAGCTCCATCTGGTGTGGCATCTGTAAGGGAAAAACAAATGGGAGCAGGGGAAATGCCATATAAAAAGAGCGTGGGGTGAGGATGGAACTGGCCAAGTGTAAATCAGCAATAGGGCTGTAAATACGGTGGTAGTGGCAGCCTCTGTGCACTGCTGGGTGTGGGTCTGTACCAATTCCCAATGAAGAATGAGTGAAAACCTGTTGGATTTGTCAACGTGGGTGCTGTGCATGCCTGTATTGCTGCTGGCTTTTGGCACAGGTTAGGTGTGTGCTTTTGTTCTTGGTCCAATGCAAATATATGTGGCTGCGGATGCCTTGTGCTCAATGTGCTCATAGGTGCAGAGCCCTAATCCTCATTCTGCAAACATTTCTGTGCAGACACAAGCTTTCCAGTGCTACAAGACTTCTTTAGGAACACGGTTTAGTGGGGTTTTGCTGGTAGTTTGATGGTTGGACCTCTTAAAGGTCTTTTCCAACCTTAATGATTGGTTGTATGAATAAATGTGGGCTCATCCTTGCGCTTGACCCAACGGATTGTCAAATGAGAGCTTGTGGATATCTGGGGACAATATGGATTTTTCTTTGTGTGAACATCGTTTTGTGGCTCTAAGCACTTCTTGGTTAGGTCCTTAAGTAGTGCTTGGGGAGGAATCTCAGCCCACAGGGTTGTCTGCTCCCCAGTGCCTGCGAGGAAAAGGCAACTGAAGGAGCAATTAGTCTGAGCAGCTGGGTGTGTGTTTGTGTAGGAAGATAAATAGAGATGTGGATGGATAGCCAAGGCATAAAATATCATAGGTAGATAATTAGATGGTAGATGGATGGGCCACTAAAGCGTGATTGATAGCTGGCTGCAGAGATGAGATGGAAGGAGACTTCTTCTGAACAGAGCCATCTCAGCTCTGTAACTCACAACAAGAAAACAACCTCAAGTCAACGCACGCCCACACGTGCGTGGAGTTGGCAAATTTCATGAGAATGCTGCTACAACTTCAGAATAACTTCGTAAATAACAATTTTGTCTTGATGTTAAGCACCGTGGAAGAAAGCAGGAGTTGTGGAACCTGCCTCCTCACACAGCACTCCAGGAGGTAGTGGCCAAGTCCAGGGCGGTGTCTTGAAGCAGGCTGGTTTGGGATTTGCATCATCGCTGCTGTTATGGAGGAACGAAGCAGCCCTGGGGATGCCCTGGTCATTGCAGGGGACGCATAGGGACAGCTGTGGGCTGCCATCTCAGTGCACATCCCTGTGCATCGTGCTGGAGAGAAGGGATCATGGTGAGAACCCGGCTGTCAGGGAACCCCTTGTGTGCGTATCGACAGAGATTAATTTATTGTTCAAGAGATCTCTTGGTTCCATTAGGGAGAACACTAAGGCACCAGCTGCTCTGCTGACCTGGCTCGGGCTGTTTCCCTGTCTGTCAGACTAATGCACCCTGGCACTTCCCAAGTTAATTTGCTGCTTAGGTTAGCCAGCCCTACAGCTGTAGCACCACATAAATCACGTTTCTTAAAAAGCCAATGTTTGCATAGGTTTATTGGGAGCACTGCAAAGCATCTGCATGCTCTCTGCAGTTCAGAGACTCCAAATACGCCAAGAAACCCAACTGATAGTGAATTTGGGACTGTTCTGACACTAGAGCCCTATGTGCACCAGGGGTCTCTGCACAACCACGGCTGCTCAGATAAATGTTAATGCTATTGAGGTCATCCCAGTGAGTGCCTCTCATTCCTTCATCTGTCCCTTACCAGGCTGACCAAACCTAGATCCTGAGCTGCAGCAGGGAGTGCTCACACTGAGTCTATTGGGAGCAATTACTAAATAGGAGCTCGGTCTTAATTTGGTGCTTGAAAGAAGGGGGGAAAAAAAAGAGATCAAAAGGAATTTTTTTTTTTCTCCACTACAGGAAAAGCAGATATTATGGATGTGAACTGCTGGAGAAGGAGCTATTTTGGTGTTCAGACAACTCAGCTTATTAAAGGGCTGTAATAAAAAGAGCTGCAGGTCAGTGGCTGTTGTGATGGTGGTGGGCTGCAGGGGGTGGTTTTCCATCTTGCTTGCAGCTGTTGAGTTTTACAGGGGGTCCTGGGACTGCATGGCCACGAAGAACTGCTTTTTGGGGAAGCAAATCTCACTTCTGGGCGCATTTCTTACCATCAAAAAGGAAGAAAAACCTCTGGGGACTGCATGAATTTCAGCAAAACTCTTTGCTCCTTACTTCGTACTGTTTCTACATGTGATCTACATCAAAGCCTCCAAGAACCGTTTGGAGCTCTGCTTACTGACAAGTGAGATGCTTCCTCTCCAAGTAGGGATCTGCAGAGACCTGCCCTTCCTTCCCTTGGTGCCAGCAAAATCTGCATCCCATCACAGCCTGCAATCAGAGCACCAGCTGCCTGTCTTACTGGGCCCCCATCTGTGGGGTGGTTACCTCTCAGCTGGGGGATGAAGTGGAAAGATCTTGTAGTAAATGTGCACGCAAACACGGTGCAATGGAGGTGTAGGTGAATAACATGCTGCAAAACATTGAGAGCGGGAGTTAGAGCAGGGTTATGCCGACAGGATGAGTGTATTTATTTATTATTTTAGGTTGGAAGAGAGAAAACTGTTGTCTCATAAAGGACCTCGTGCCTTCCATCCTCTATGTCTCAGCCCAGGGATGGCAAAGATTGGGCATGGGCTCAAAGCAAGGCTGTGCAAGCACCTTCATGCAGCCCCATCCAAATCCTTTTCTGAAAGGAAAGGATGAGCTCCTGCTTTGGACAGCAGCAGGACTGACCCCAGTGACATCCCAAAGCCTTTCCCCCCAATATCTGAGCACCTGGGCTGTCTGCCCTTCCACCCCATCCATTACACCCCTGGCAATGCCATGCAGACACCAGCACCAATTTACTTGATAAATTCTACTGCTTGTTATTTGAGGGATCGGACAGGCCTCGCACTTTCGGGAGATTAATTTTTGATTTATTGCTGGCTACGATGATTTATTCTGATCCTTCCCCAGGGAAAGGACAGGGCCGTAAATATTTTAAATGCCGTTGGCTGGTGACAAGAAGCATTGCTGGATGGTAACAGGGCGGATGGGGGATTGAAATCAGGGCAGCCTTTCTACTCAATTACTTAAAGGCGACTCCAAACATCTGCTGGTCTGCTTGAATGGAGGAAGAGGGAAAGAAGCTCCACCACGTGCTAAATTGTTATCTTATTAACTGAGACAGCATTCTTGGCTTTCTCCATTTGCCCTCAGAGCCACCGCTGTTGATTGGAATGAATTGAATTTCAAACATCGTCCGTCCTCCCTGGTGAGACAGAGAGGCAATGAAAGGGAACTGCATCTTGAAATGCCAAGTAGTCACATGGAGAAGTGGCTGAGGGCTCTTGGAGGTCTTCTGCTCCAGCTGGGATCTCCACGTGCTTTATGGAGGGGATGGGCATTGCACCATGCCAAGGTGGGCAATGGGAGAGCAGCAGCAGTGCTCAAGTGTTCTCTTGAGCTATGGGCTGGTGGCCTGGTTGCTCGTTTTGCTGTGGTCCCAGAGGAGTTCAGCACTGTGCTGTATCAACGTGAGGAGTTGGATCAAAGCAGAGCTGCGCACAGCTCCAGTGGAAGAGGAAAAACACTCCTGCTAAGTTATGCAAAATATGCATATTGCTTTCTTGTTTTAAAAGCAACATTCCACGCCCTTCTGCAAAGGTTTGAGAAAAGGGAAAGCTTTTAGCACGTGTGTTTCCTTCGGGTTCTCTCTATTTCTCTCCTTGCACCCAGGGATGATTGGGGTGCTTCTGTGCTGACTCTTGGCACTGGCAGCTTGCCTTGATGCAGGACAGGAGCTGCTGCAGCTCCAGGAAACTGAGGAATGCCCCCTTTGGTAGTATGAATAGGCTTCCCCATCACTATTCCTTTTTCAGCCCCATCAGCCCTGCCTGTTTACAGAGCTCTAATCAGCTGCTGTTATGGGTGCCCAGCTGTGCTCTGTGCTTCCCATAAACCTAATGGTGTGTGCAGAGGAAGCACGCATAGTGTGAGTGGGGTAACTGTTCTCATGCCCTTGGTTGACTCCACCGCTGATTCCTTGTTTTCCATCTGTGCTTTGAGATGCTCAGCCTCCAAAAAAGGAAGAGACTTCACCTGAGCACCATCTTTCCTCCATTATATCTGCACTGTGACGCTGTTGGGTGGATGAGCAGCACCAGGATGCTCCTTCTGCTATCAGACCCTTCCACCTCTCCTTCATTCATGAGCAAATCCACCCCAAATCTCCTCTTGGTTGAGTTGCTTCCGATCTCCCTTTGCTATCTGCCAGCAAGAAGAGGCTTCTGGCCGTTGGTGTGCACTCATGAAGGTGTTAATCAGCCACAACCAAGCTGCCTTTTCCTTGCTCAGAGTGATGCCCAGGGTGGGCAGGGGCCCTGAAACCCATCTGTGCAGGATGCAGACCCCAACCCAACCAGGTCTGAAGCACAGTGAGGGCTCTGAGCCAGGAGTGCAGAGCTCCTTTCCTTCTCTGTTCAAATAAAATCCTTTCCTCCTGCTGCTAAATCGGAAAGAAAGGGAGAAAGAAAAAGACAAAACACCCCCCCCCTCCCCCCCAACCTCACAATAAATATCTTGGAGGAAAAAAAATAACTGGAGCATTGAAGATAAAAGAGCGGCTGTTAAATGAAAATGTTGAGGCAGAAAGGCATTAGACAGCTCTAGTAATTGTTAATTTGTACTCGGATTTAGTACGAAAGGGCTTTTATTACTTCAAATATGCATTTATTCTGGTTTTCCATTTGGAGCAGTAACACGCAGATGAGCTTTCAAACCCCCAAGGTATTGGGTAAAATAAAAAATAAAAAATAAATCCTTTAATGGATTTTCAAGACTCCAGTCCAGCAACCATTCCTGTTTGGTTATTTTTTTTTTTCCTTTTTCTACTGTTTAGAGCAATACAGCGTGCAATTAACAGAAGCACAATGGGCGCATCATTAATTGACTTCTCTCATTGTGCTGGGGAGCATCCCAGGGCATTGCTGGGTTATGGGCAGAACCCCCCTATATGGGGACAGCTGGGACGTGGGAGCACTGAGCTCTGCAGTTGGCTTTAGGAAAGTTCCCTGTGACACAGATGATTCTCTCTTTCTTTTTTTTCTTGAGAGAAATATTCTGCTTTAAATGGGAATCGATTCGAGGAAGTCTGACAGACGAATACTATAAACAAGATCAAATGAATTTATGACTGTTGTCCCTTGTAGCTTGATAATCAATGAACTGTCGCAGGAAAGATGCTGGGGTAGCAAAGCGCCGGGGCTGTGTTGTCAGCTGAGCCGCAGGGCTGAACCGTTCAGAGCTAATTCTCCTCGGCACGCTCCTCAGCGAAGCTCTGGGGATGCTGGAGAGCTGCGTAAAACCGCACCGCTGAATCACCCCAGCAATGGGGTCCCATCAGGGATTGATTGCAGCGTGTTTATCCATCAGAAACAGCCGGCGTGAGCCCAGCCTTGTGCCAGGATGGACACCTCGGGCCGTGCACACAACGCGAAGCTGAGAAATTACTGAATTCTCTGCCTTCAGCTGGAGCTGGCTGAACCGTGGCACCGTTTGCACAGGGTTTGGGATCATCACACCTCAGGACTTTTCCCTGCCCCGGCTGGATTCCCGTGATGTGGCTCAGCCGTGTCACCTCCTTGATGACCCCCACGTGTGTCCTGCAGCTTTATGAGCCGTTATTGTCTCTGATGGGCCTTCAGTTGTCTTGAAAGTGTGTGCCGGAGGCTCCCAGTGGGGAGTTTTACTGCCTGAATCATAGGGCTGGGACAGCCTCATCTCGCTCCACTCTCTGCTCCATTAACAAGTAATCACTTTCTCACCAGCCAGCATTCAGGTTGTGTTTTGTTCTCATCTCGTTTTCTTTAAGTGAGTTTTAAACTGTGCCATGCAGTGCTAAGAATCACAAAGGAAGGGAATAAAACCCACTCAAAACTCGCCAAACCCATTCCTGCTTTGGTAAAACAAAACAAAACAAAAAAACCACTCTTGGTTTGGGAAAACAGCCCTTGGCCAATGCCAGATGGACACCAATGCCTCCGTGTGATGGGAAAGCCCAGAACTGCAGTGAGAGCTGCTCTGTACAACACAAGCTGCAGAGCCTGGAGCAAAGTCTGGGCTCTGGTGGAGTTTTGCCTTTCGTGCTCACAGTGCTCAGTATCCAAGTATGAATGTTGACACTTGCACAGGTGAGCAGGCAGCCAGCCCCATATCTTCTGGCCTTGCAACCCCAGCAGCTAATCCCAGCCTTGGTTTCTTCTGCACTTCAGCTCAGGGAGCCCAGGAGCACTAAGACTGTATGGAAACCACAAGCTGGGTGACATTTCAGCCCTGCTGGACCAGGGTGAGCATCCTTCCCAATGTTAGACTGCTATAAACATGTCAGAGGCACTAAGACTGCAAGGATCGATTCCCTTCACAGGATCAACAAAGCAATTTGCTGTCTAGGTCTTGTTCTGTTGTGAATAATAAGCAGTCATGGAAGCACGGCCTTTCTAACACCTTTTTGCACTTTAAATTTGGAAACCATCTGGGACTGTTAGTCATTAAAAGCAGGGAGCAGAAGAATGCATGTGGGGGGAGGGAGGGGGAAGGAGGGAGGGAAATTCCAGCCACTGATCATCAGCCTTGTCTTCTCAAACCTAATCCATAAAGGGCTCTTCACGTTCTGGAGTGCTGCAGATGGAGTGGAGATGCCACTGGGGAGCAGGAAGAGGGCAGTGCTGGCTCTGCTGCCAGGTTGGAGAGCACAGGTCAGTGTGAGCCCAGTGATGGAAATGCAAGATCTGTGTCCTCTGTAAGCAAATGCACATCCTCACCGAGTGCCATCAGCAGCAAGTCGTGCAGAAGGCATCCCTTGCCTGGTGCACCCAACACTTTGCAGATCCCCTCCTCACGGGGAGCAGCTGGAGCTCCGTGGCAAGGCTGACTGCCAGAGCCCAGCATGAAGGTTGTGCCTGGGGATCTGCTCTAAGCTCAGGTGTGAAACCAGCCTGTGTCATCACAAGGTCAATGTGGTTAACCCAAAACTCGGAGAAGCAGCACAAGGGAAGGCTCACACACTTGACAAAATGTGCACGTTCCCAGGGCCAGCCCGATGCTGAAAGCCACACACAACGCACTCAGCTCTCTTTGACAGAGGTGTTTTGTCCCTTTTGCTCCCTCGAGTGTTCTCAGCATACCAACATCAGTCCATTAACATTGAACCCAGCCCTCCTTCCCCTCAGCAACAGCATCAATATTTATGATGTGTAGCTAATGCAGTCTACTTCTATGATTTCTAGGATTTCAGGTGGGAATTCTTTGTACAAAAGACCTCTATTACTTTTCAATATAGGAGGCTGATGTTCACCTGCAAAACAGGCCTTGTGGATCTGTGACCTTCCTTTTACAAGCTATTTCATGCTAAAGGGACCTCGCCTGCAGCTGCTTCTCCATCACAGATAATCTAATTGGGAATAGAAATACAAGAATCCCACTAGTACTAATTGTTCTGCTTAAGCAGAAGTGAGTGTCTGAAAAGGATCAAGCTTATTGATTAATGAACCAATAACCAATATTCAGGCTTTGGTGCAGGCTCTGCAGCTGTGTGCTTGAGTCACTCTGCAGCTTTTTGTCACAACAAATGGTGAGCAAGTCAAAGACTCCTGGGATTGGCTTCATGAACCTGATTCTGGAGGACTGAGGGTGCTGTGTGAAGGACAGTGAAGTGTCCCAGGTCAATGACAAAGAGCTCAGAGGTAGAACAGTAGTGAAGGAGGGAGAGCTGATGTTGTGGATTTGGTCTTCAGCTATTGAGTAGAGCCAGCACCAAGGGGCTGATGACTGGGAGGTGAGAAACTCAGCAATAAGGGCAGCCCAAAGGCAGGACATCCCCTATGTCATGGAAAGATGCTATGGATTGCAAGGGAGTAAACATCTGAAGACCTTCTGTGTGCATCCTGGGTCCTTCCCTCTGCCCCACATATTGCATAGCAGCTCTGTGCCGCTGCACTTTCGTACGTTCTGCCTCAATTCAGGCAGGACTTCAATTTTTAAAAAGGACATTCATGACTGTTGGCAGCGAAGCCTTTCTGCAGGGGGAATCTGTTTCAGCTCACCGCCTGGTTAAGGAGGGCTGGAGGAAGTTTGTGCTTTTCTCTCCCTCTCTTTATGCATTTATCATACAGATATATGCTATTCAGCAGGAGTGGTGTTTTCAACTCAAGCAAAAACTCTGCTGAGCATTGATGGAATCTCACGTGCTTTAGTTCTGTTTAGTCTTAAAGAAGGAAGCCTAACACTTAGTATGAACCTGAACAGTTGCCATGCCTCCCTCTCTCCCTCCTGGCATTAACTCTCTGTGCTTTAACCTGGGCTTTCCATGTCATCCCTTGTGTCAGCTGCTTTCTCCAGACCCTTTAATTCCCACAAATTACCAAGAGGGGTCACTTCAGGACTGGCTTGTGCCAGACACAGGGAACCCAGTTGGACATTTCTCCTCTAAAGGCACGTCTACTGGAAGGCAGTAGGAACAAGGCGGTGGTTCTCTGAGTGATGGCCCAAACAGTGAGAAATCCTCAGGCTCCCAGCTCCAGGACTTGATATTTCCACCAGAGCACAGCCTTCAGACTCAAAACTTCTCATTGCTCCAGAATAAACGCTCTTCTTTTCCATGTAGGGCATCTAGCAGCCAAAGCCCAGAATGCCAGTTCATAAAACCAGTTGACTGATGATTATCTTTCCTCTCCTTTAATTAAAACCATGGCATTTACAAATCAAAAATATCCACACTGGGATTTCCTCCTGCCCTGGTATTTTAAATAATAATTGTTAATTATTAATTATTCATGATTAATGAATGTTTTGCACATCTAAATGTCTTCCTTCCAGACAACCCTGTAAAATAGTTTGCTATAAATGTAAGAAATCTGCTAGGTAACAGCAAAAGTTTTAGGCCTTCTGGGACTGTAGTGGAAATGCAGGAGATCTTTAATATATGGCAAATCCCTGTGAAGGGATCCTCTGAGAGTTAATGGATTTGCTCTTAGGGTGCACTTGGTTATGTCTGCCTATCCTAGCAAGGAGAGGATGCCCACTTTGTCCCTGTTGGATGCAACAGGCAACACGGATCACCCCCCAGTGACAAAATTGGGCACAAGGCATTCTTGGTAGCTGTGCAGGTTGTGATAGGGAAGGTGGATGGATGGATGGATGGATGGATGGATGGACGGATGGATGGACAGATGGTGCACAGCAGTAGAAAACTTCAACTGTAGAGCTTGAGACCAACACGTCCAAGTTGAAAGCTTAAAGCTCAGCTCCAAAATACTCATCCCAGCTGAAGGATTCAGCTGGAGTTCAAGAGTGCTGAGCATGGATCAGTGCTCTTGGCTTCTTTCTGCAATGGGAACTGCAGAAGAGAGGTTTGGAGACAGCCACCATCTGCCTGTCAGCTCCTGGGGCTCTAAGGACCACGTTGTCTTTGCCAGTACAGCAGTTTCTTCTAGGTCACCTCTTGAAGGATTCACAGCCAAGTTTCAAGTTTGCCAAATGTTTGTGCAAACTCAGTAGAAAACCACAGTCCAGTTTCATTGGAGCTCGAGACATTCACCTTTATGGCAACACAGTGCCTTGAACAAAGTGGCCGTGAGATGACACACTGCTGCATGGAAGGGATGTTCTTCCATTCTTCCAGCCCAACAGAGTGGGTGTGAGACATTCTTGTGGGTTATGTGGTTTCCCTTGCTGTGGTTCACTTTCTGTGGGATTTCTCACCTACATTTTTGAGTGATAGCAAGACGTTTCAGTTCTGCAAACTCCTCTGTCTGCTCCTTTCTCCCAGCCAGCCAAGCGTGCTGGTGGCAGAAATTGGTGTTCTGCTGCAATCTAGTGGTGGAACAGGCTCATGAAATTCGATTCAGGCTAAAGATGGGCTCCCAGGCAGGTTGTCCCAATTCTGGCAGGTACTTCTGCAGGAATACTTACCTATATGTGCTCTGTACCAACGATTCCAAAACAGATGAGACAAACCAAAATCAAGGAACGTTATTCTTCATGACAAACAATAGAGAGCATGGATGTGGCTTGAAATACTTGTAGAAAAGCGTACAGAAAGTACAATCTTTTAAAATTACCCCCTTGGAGTGTGTTGGAAGCCATCTTAGGCTTTATGGCAGGGCAACACGACTGAAGTCTTGCATAAAAGGCAGCTGGCTCATGTTAGCAATCAAAGCAGTGTAAGCACAGGCAAGCTGGCCTATTATTTTCCAGCTGAGCAGAGTCATCCTAATAAATGAGGGAAACAGGAGGGATGCTCTTCTAGTTTGCAAAACACTTGTGGGATGTGACGTTGCTGAGAGAGAGCTGTGGGCAAAGCTGCCCTGCCTGGCCCCAAAAGGCAACGCTGCTGGAGGAGAGGGAGGGAAGGATGCTGCCTTTTGTGTCTGTGATCTCGAAGCCTGTCTGGAAAGAGCAGTGTCAGAGCAAAACTTTGTTGATGTTGAACTGCTTAATGTTTCACAGTAAGGCAGTGTTGAATGCAGAAGCCTCTGAGGATGCCTGGAGCTGTGCAGCACAGATGTTTCATTGGCCTGGGTGGCTGCATACATGCCATGGTTTGCAGCAGGCTTTGCTCTCAGCTGTGTCATCTCTACCCCTTTCCAGGCCATTAACACCTTGACTCTTCAGCCAGCATCCCGCTGAGGTTTGCCCTGGGCTGCAAACTCTGCAGATCCTGGTTTCTACAGTCGTGCAAAAAGGTTTTGTTCTGAAGCTAAAAGTAGAAGGCAATATTTCCCTAGAATGAAGGCCAGAGTGTGGCTGGCTGACACCAGTAAGTTATCTCCAGGGGCTGCAGAGCACTTGCTTAAGTCTTGATGACATGCAAGCTGCCCTGGGGCAGGCAAAGCAGGCAATGCTTGGGAATTAAAACCATCCTTTCCAACAGCTGTGCTCTTTGTTACCAACATGAGCATAAGAGGAACTGTGGGAGGGAGCTGAAGATTCACCAGAGGAGCACATCTGCTGTTCAGTACATATGGCATGCTGCAACAACCAAACCCAGCCGGTTCTGGAGGTCTAGCTCAGGTTTGCTGTTTCTCTTCTTTACTGGAGCCACTAAACTCGCCCTGCTGCAATTCTTTTCCTTCTCTGTGTGTGTTGCAGGCACAGAAAAGAGAAAGCTTCACACCCGGTGCCAGGAGGCTCATCTTTTTTAATGAGCTTTTGCAAGGGAACAAAGTAGCTGCTCTCCCCGTTCTTTGTGCCATCTGCAGAACATCCCAGGGCGCTCGCAGGAGGAGGTTTGCAGGAGGGCGTTGGGCGAGATTTACAGCAGCCTCCTGACAGAGGCACTACGGCTGCGTTCTGTGGACGCTAAAAATAATCGCCCTGAACGGGAAAACGCCGTTGTGCTGAGAGCAGCAGATGGCAGCACAGCATAACGAATAGCATCGCCTCGGAGGAAGGTCTCCAGCCCGGCTGGGTAACTTGGCACATCCACCGATCCTTGCCTTAGAGATGCTTTGCGAGCTACAAGTGGATTTATTCGTGGTTTTCTCCCCTCCGGTTGGCTGCATCAGCACGGTGATTTATGTCCTAGGGGGCAGGAGGAGCTGCTGTCCCATTAAAACGAAGTGCCTGGGATGTGCATCCATCACCAGCTCTTCCTGAAAGGCTGGGTGTCGTAGCAGGGTGCACACAAACCCATCTCTCCAAGCACAGATGCTTTAAGGCTGATCAATGCTTTTCTTCAGAGAAATTGGTTGGAGGAGAGGAACTCATCTAATTTCTCCACATTTCTCATCCCTAGCTGAACCTGTTAATTCGATTGCAGAGGGTCTCTAGGGATGAGGAAAGGGAGAGACCCTCTAAGAGCTCTGGAATGAGAGCAAATGCACAGAGTGGATCTGGCAAGGAATCAGAGGAGAGGTGGAAACGAGCCCTTCGTGTCGCTGCCTCCCATGGTCAGCTCTGCCCTGCAGGGAGGTCTGGCTCAATAACCACTGCACCTGTGTATGTCTCTGTTGGTATGGGATGTTCTCATTCATGGGCCAAGGTTCATGCTAGCTTTAATTGTTAGCTGCCACAACAGCCTTGTATGTGCAGGATACAACTTCCACTGGGCTTATCTCAAGTTGCCGTCAGCTTGCAATGTTCTATCTTGAACATTTTGATTCTTGCTGCACCAAAATGGGTTATTCCTCAACAGAAATGCATTTTAAGAGGCCATTTTTAGTTTTGTTTCCAATGCACACGCACTCAGACAGTCTCCAAGGCTTCTGTCAGAGCTCAGCTCACCGTATCTTCCAGTGCATCTCTCTGAAGTGGCCACAGAGAAGAGCAGACAACTTCTTGTTCTTATCACAAAAGGAGCAGTGCTGCATGTTGCAGATCAGTGTTTGTAATGGAGTCAGGCAGTGTTTTCTTCCAGCAAGGACTCCTTACAAATCCTCTACAAAGAGACTTCCAAAAGCAAGAAGGGATATTTATGTTCCTTCACGGAGCCTTCAGTTCCTTCATGCTGGCTGCTTTTCAACCAACACCACTGACAGAATGGGACAGGTGCTTGTAAAAACAAGAAGTACACTTTGCAGGACACTGAGCAGCCCTTCTGAGGTACAACATGCCCTCAAATTCCTCTGGAGTTAACAGTAATCAGCATTTTGGAGAAGCACTCAGCTCGGTTGGAGGCGACTCTTGAAGAATGACTTTATGTCCTCCTGCCCTAAACAGAGCTGCATTATGGAAGCCCTGCAGAAATAGCACAGCGTGTTGAAATCTGATGTTTCCAAAGGTGCTGAGCAGCTCTGTGATAAAGGAGGTAAGCCTGAATCTCAGTGATATTGTTAGCAAAATGTCCCCACCTTATAAGCCCTCTTTCCTTGGCATTGTTAGTGACCTCTCCTTGCTCTATGGTTTGACTTTGCCTCCCTTTCCACCAACAGCTGTGCTGAGCAGACCCAGCTATTCCTCATGGATTAATCTTGATTTGTATCAGCTGGGCCACCGCTCTCCTGCAGCCCCTGCTCTCTGCTTTTGTGTAACTGCATCTACCACTCATTAGAGAAACTGCAGTGCACAGCTCATTTTCCAGATCCCCTGAAGAAGGTCCATCCACCCTTCGGAGGCCCTGCAGACCCCATGGGATGCACACACAAATTCTGAGCACATGATTTCTTCACTGACATTGATGGGATGGCAAGTAGATCTTTTGGGCAAACTTTTTCAAGGCAAACTCCATGAAGGGATGCTCAATATACATCGTCCAGCAGTGCCTAATCAATAAGGATGAACGTGCTCCTGCAGGATGGATGCATCTACGTTGAAATTTCACAACCTCAGCAGTTATTTGTCAGGCAACAAAGTGTACGGCGAGGGAAGTGGCAGGTCCCACTGTGAGTGCATCCTCGATGGGGGAAGGTTTTAATTAACCTGACATTTCTGATAACCAAATGACTGAAGAGATGGCTGTGCTGATAGCAGGAGCCTCTGCTGGGGCACACGGAAGGAAAGTGCCTGAATGCAGATTGCCACCAGCTGACGCCTCACTCGGTGCCAAGCTGCGATGCTCCTGAGCTTCGTCACCCCATGCAGGACAGGGAAGGATGCATCTGAGTGACTCCTCGTGCTCGGAAATCTTTCTCCTTCCCTGAAAACTCGGAGGTGAGCTTCAGAACCTGAACGCGGTCGGGTAAACCCTCTTCGTGTTTGTGGGGAAATCTGGGGGCTGAGCATCAGCGAGGACTGCAGGTGCTAATTAGCGGCAGCGTTAATAAATCCCTCCCCTACCCTTCCTTCTCCTCCCTCTCTTCCTGCCTCCTCCTCCTCGGGGGCGCGCTCGCCCGCCCCGGGAGCGCGCAGTGCGGCGCGGCGATCCCCGGCTGCGGCGATCCCGGCGCTCCGGTGTGGGTAAGCGGGGCCGGGCGGGGGGAAGGGGGGGGGATGAGGATGGGCTCGGTGCCCCCGGGCACAGCCGGAGCTTTGGGACTGTTTTACTCCCTAAACCCCCCCACAGATCTGGGATCTGCCTGCTGGGTTCCCCCTTTCTTACATTTTTTTTTTCCCTCTCTCGGAAATGGGCCAGAACTGCAATGGGGGGGGTGGGGGGGGGGTTGCTGCGTGCGGGGCTCGGGCATGTGATGAGGTTTTTGTTCTTACGTCATGACATCGCGTCTGTGTGAGCGATAACACACTGATGTGTCAACCCAGGGGGCAGGGTAAGGAGCATGGTGTGACAGGGCACTTTTCAGCCCCAAATCTCCAGGGGGGAGCTTCTCCCTGCCCCCTTTCCCCCCTATTTTCAGGGCTGCAATCGCGTCTTCCTTCTCCAACACCCGAGGCCGGTGAAACCCCTCCTCTGGCCTTATCTGGGAGGCCTCTCCGGCAGCACCTGGGCTGTGATGCTGCAGTAGCAGAGCTGGTGATGCTGTGCTGTGGATCCGCATGCTCTGGCTGAGCCTGCAGAAGGGCTCGCTGCTATCGATCAGGCTTCTGGAGGTGGGGAAAGTGCTGAATCATTTGTACTCCGGCTGTACGGGCGGTTCAGCTGTTCTCCATCTCCGGGAAATACTCAGAAACGATCTGCAGAGGCTGAAGAAAACTCTGTTGTGTTTTTTTTGTGGCCGAGGTGGGAGTCCCGTGGGCCTGAAAGAGAGGTACTGTCTGCTCTGAGCACAGGGTGATATCCTCTAACGTGGCCTCAGCTGCTCCTTAGGCAGCAGAGCACAGGGAGAATGCATGCTTACATCTTGCTGAGGCCTCCAATTGGGGCCTGGGGGGAGTTATGTGGGTTAAAGAGGGGGTTGGAGGGAGGTTTTTTCTCTCCTGCCCCTTTTGGAACTGGGGAGGGCACGTGAGCCTTGCTGCCTGGGTTGGTTTCTCTTTCTTCCTTTGAATGCTGTCTTTGAGATGGTTTTCAAGGTCGGATCCTCGGAATAGCATGTGGGCTATTGAGCATTTGTGAAATTCAGGGGGGGATGTTTGTCTGCTTTTTGAGAGGCAGCACGGAATGCCGGAGGGATGCACATAATGCAGAAAAAACCAGCAATATTGAAATCCAGCCCAGAACGCCTGACTGGTTTAAGATGGATGCTGTGGTGGTGTCAGCGTTTCCAGGGTGCTCCTGTCAGACGCTCAGGACAAAAGGAAGAATCTGGTGACTTTTATCCAGATGCTGACTCTTTTCTTGGTGCCTGTGTATCTGTAAAATGCCCATCCTTTGGCTAAAATGGTCGTCAGCATGACTGCTTTGTTTCCAGACAACTTCTATGCGTGGCCTATCCTGAAAGATAACTGCCCAAATCCAGCATCGCCTTCTTTTTATTTAAGGGCTTCAGGCCGGGCCTTTGCTGACTTTTCTTTTTTGTGTGTGTGGCTGTAATGTGAGTGCAACATAAATAATGCATGGCGGCGGAGGATGGGCTCAAGTTGTTAAGTTTGAAGGTGGACTTTGTTTGCCAGGCTTGACTTGGGAGCTGCCTTTGTCTCATCTGAGCTAAAGCTGTGTGATAATGCAGCCCATCAGATCAACGAAGCTCCAAAATCACCCAGCAAGATGCTCCAGAGGTTACTGAGGCCTCGGTGTTCTGTGACTTTTGTTGCCTTGCTTGTGGCCAGGGATCTGATTTGAACTGAGTCGGTCAATCCAATCATGCTGTCTCAGAGCTAATGATTAAATGGAAAACATCCCGAGCTCTTAAATGGTATTAATTCATAATGAATTATTTGTCTAGCTGTGATCTAATTGTCTTCATGTTTGTGGGGCTCGTGTATGATCGATGCTGCTGCTGGCAAAGTGCCACCATGAAGGCTCTCTGCAGTGCACAGGCATTAGAAGTGGTCGTGTAGCTTTAATTATAATAGCAAGTAACGAGGCCTGGTCCTTCATGCCTGTGCACCTGCTGGCTGTCTGAGAAGCTGCAAGGATGCCGTGAGCATGGAGACCATGGGTGGGTGATCTTAGCGTGGTTGTGTCCCATTAAATGTCAGCCTTCGTGTGAAGGAGCCTGGGATCAAGACAGAAGGAAGAAAGGACTTAAGAAGCAGGAACGTAGGAGATACTGATGGAAAACAGTAAACAGATTGGAAGGGCGGTCCTAACTTCCCACAGAAGCAATCCTTGCTTCCATTGCTCTGGTTTTGACCTGGCTGGGTGACCTCATGTCCTTGGGACAAGCTTGCTGTGTGAATTATTCATGCTCACCGAATGCCTTGGCTCCTTTCTTCCCATCTCTTTAACCCCGTTTAGCAGAAATGCAGTCATTTGAGGGTGTCTCTGTCAAAATGCAGACTTGGCAAACGGAAGAGCTTGTAGAAACGGAGACCCCCTAGGCAGAGGGAAGGCTTTGTACAGATTACACAGAGCTTCACAGTGGCTCAGTCTTGGTCTGGGTGTGCTCTGGTGAGGCAGGAGCCCACAAGAGGACGGTTTGCATCGGAGCTGGTTAGAGATACCTGGGGAAATGAAACAGCTTTATTCCCAGGGCACTTCTGTGGTTCTGACATTCAGCAGGGAGATTTCAGGACCGGCTGGACCTTCCATCTTTGCACAGAAGCTCTGTGTGCATGTTGACGTGTTGGTTTTAATTTAGTTGTCTTTGCAGCATCGTGGTATTGAGTCTCATCAGCACTTCACCTTCTAAGTAGATAAACCCAAACAGCAAAGCTGAGCTCCCTGTATTGCTCCCTGTGCTGTATTGCTATAGGGCTTCAGTGAGGTCTGGGAAGGCCTGGCAGCTGTGGAGATCTGCTTGTTCAAGTGAAATCAGAATGCAAGGAAACCTACAAAGAATGTATCTAAACTATATACAGAAATCAGTTTTCACTTGTATTTGAATAGAAAGCATGGGTGGAGGCTTCAAAAAAAAGTCAAGAAGGAAAAATAAGCTCTGGTACTTCTTCTGAGAATCTCTGTTCTTCCTTGGTTTGCCTTCATCAAAATATTCCCCTGTATCTTAAAACTGAACGGGCAGCCCAAACCACGCGTTGTATTCAGCTACAGTTTTTGAAAGGCTCTGGCAAATCTTGTCAGAGAGGTTCTGCCTTGTCTCCCTGCCCCGTGGGCAAATCCTTTCAAAAAACATTCTCTTTATTTTAAATATTGTTGGGTGACTTCTGCTCTTCCCCTCCCTGTCTGCTGAAGCAGGTTGGAACTTCATGTTTGCTTTTACCTCTGCTGTGCTGGGTTGCTGTTGCATAATAGCAGAGATCCAGCTTGGAGTGAACACTCAGAGTTGTTGTTACACTCAGTGATCACTCTCCTCTTTTTATTCATTTATTTTATTTAAATCCAGAGCTGAAAGAGACCTTTCTGTGTTGTTATGGATTAAAATAGAGGAGGATTTAGCCCTCAGCCCTGCTTATGGCGATCACAATTCCTAGTCAATAAGACAGGAGGGAAAGGATTAGCAGCCAAATGAACAGAGATGGTTTTGCATGGCTAAAGCAGGTTAGAAGCTCCTGAGGATGATATGCAGGGACACGTCTTCACTTTGCCTCTTCAGTGCTCCTCATCTGTGTTCCTTTGGACCTCATCCCACCCTCTTGATGCTGATAATAACTGGCTCCGTTTATTCTTGCTGTGCATTGGGAATGTGGTTTAGAGACCAACCCAAGGGCACAGAGAGCAAAGCATCCTGTCCTGACTGCAGGCAGAGCTGGAAAGAGAGCAGGATGCAAGCCTCAGGAGCAGGGAATGGAGATCTCCCCTCAAAAAGCAGCGTCTTGGAGACCTTTGCTAGCACTGCTGCGTCTCTCTTACTCAGTTAAGCAGCCCTCATGCTGGACTTAATTCTGAGGCTGACAGAGAAATATCGGTGCTATAAAGATGGTGCTTTGTGGAGTCAAGGTACAAGCTGGTGTGATACCAGGCACCTTCCTGTCTTGGTGTCCGCAGTGGTATTTGAGGCTTTGCCAGCTTCGTGCATGAAAGTCTGTGCAGTCCAGTATGGTCTCACCTCATGCCAGCCCTGCTCCAGCTGGCGCTGCTGATCCTCGTTATAGGCAACAGCTAATCACGTGTTCAAAGCCTAATGTAGGTAGAACTGATCAACACTTGGCATTGTCTGTCCTTGATGCTGCCCACCCAACTTTGGAAGCAAACACTGAGCCTTACTGATTGCCAGCATTAAAAGGATCATAACCCAGAGGCTTGGTGCAAGATGTTTAGCCCCGGAGGTTTATTTTAATTCCTGGCAAGTTTTCTCCTATTTTATGCCTCCTTGACAGTAGGTTTTGCAGGCTTCCAGCATGGGGAGTGATAGGTTCCTACAGACTTTCAAAGTCACAGCAAGCATGATACCATCTCACTGTCAACCTGCATATTCTATTCCTCCTGAAATGCCCTGGCACAGATGGGAAGGGCTGGCAATTGCAGTGTGAGCTGTGAGATGGATAGGATGCTTCTTGAATGTGCAAAAATGCCATGAAATCTCCTTTCTGTGATGAAATGTTTTCTTTTTTTTTCTTTCTAGTGACCTCAAATAGCTCCAAGTTAAGAAGAGAATGCGGGGCCTCTGAAACTGAGGCAGATTACCTGAGGCACTAACCTGTCGCTCATGTCTTTCCTTTGTATTAAGTAGTTGCTACTTAAGCAGGAAAAGCAGCTTTCATTTTCTAGGCATTACTCAGAAGGCAGTGCTCTTGAAAAAAAACATGTGAATCCTCCTTCTAATGTGCTTGGAGTCCTGAGGTTGTCTGCATTTGTTGGATGCACGAATAGGACATATGCTCCCTGACGGTCAAGATTTTAATTCCACTTATTTCCAGTGAGTATTTATATATTGAACGAAGCCATAGATTATTCTGTGAGTCCTAGTCCCATTCCCCTAGTTTTAACTAGGAAATGTGATTAAATAACAATGCAGGGTTAGCAAAGAGGGACAAAAACGACCAAGGGAAAGGGAATTAAAAGGGGAATTAGAAGGAAATTAGAGGAAAAGGAAAGATTTGATCTTTTCTTGAAGAGGACAGTCTTAGATAACAAATCATCTGCCCACGAGTGAATAACTCTTCAGGTATCGATTCAAGTTAAGTCAACAAAGCAATTGCCGGCCAACAATCCAACAAAAAAAGCGGGATTGTTGCGGCCAAAAGTTTCTCCTGCTGAACCTCTGGGGCTTTATTCCGCAATTTCACTCGTCATTTCATACGATTCGAGGTTTAAAACCGCACAGCCTGTGAATGAGGCGCTCGGGTTCCCTGGGCACGGAGCGCTGCCAGGCGTCGGCCGGGGCGGCGCTGCCCGCCGCTGCCGCTCTCCGTGGTGCTGAATCGGCTCCATCGCCCCTTCCGGGCGCAGCAAGAAGAAGGAATAACAGGCATAGGTTGAAAGCAATGCTTTCAAATGGATGTCGGGCGGGGAGGTGGAAAAAAAATGGATGGTAGGGTGGTTGGATAGTAGGTCAAGGTGCCTGCTGGAGTTTGAGGAGTGTTTGGGCAACGATTAATTGTTTGAATTTAGGGTTGTCCTGTTTGGAGATGGGAAGTGGACTTGCTGATCTTCGTGGGTCCCTTCAAACTCGGGTTTTTCTGTGAAAGGCACCCTCTCCTTCACAAGCATATGCTAAGAAGTAGAGAAGGTTACTTGGAAAGGCTGGGCTGTTTCTATCCTCACTGGATGGGTGTTTTCAAGATCTGTGTGGATAAAGTGCTGAGCAGCCTGGTCTGACCTTACAGCTGATGTTGCTTTCAACAGGCGGTTGAATTAGAAGACCTGCTGTGGTCCTTTTCAAGCCAAATTGTTTGTGATACTTTGCCTTAAGGGTTTCCACCAACAAAAAGCAAAACAGACCCCTTTCTCTTTGTGTCACTTTGAGCACTTTTTCTCATGTATGTAGGCTGACTGCCATCCCTCATATAACTGTGAAGAAGCTTTTATTGCATATTTACATGGCCTGGGGACAGGATGGGGGAAGGGAGAGAAAGAAATTACAGCACTGCCTTCTCACACAACAAACTGAAAAGGTGAAGACCATTCCTGACTCTTGACCCAATCCTGGAAGCTTTACTTATAGACTGTTCAGTTAATGAGGAGCTGCCTGTGCTCTGGTGTATGAGTGGTGAAAATGTCACTGTTCCTCAAGCAATTTAGATGATTAGTACTGGGAGTCAGCCTGCTTCTTGTTCTGCGAGCTCTTAACAGTTCCACAGTAGGGTATGGTACCACCAGCTGCCTTGCATTTAATTACACAGCCCTGTTTGTGATAGCTGGAAGAGTTACTAATATGCCCAACAGCACAGCATGGCTCAGCAGTTGATAAAGGCACATCTGTATGCTGAGCTGTACCCTTATTGAGTTAAGGGCATAGAAAAAGCTCTCTTTCTTGCTGTCACTTAAATGGTGTCAGGATTCGTGAAATCTTGCTTTCAGATTCCTAACAGACCCAGCAACAAAGACTGCTTGTTGCGAGCTCATTGGCTTCTGTTTGAATCCCTGTGACGTGTTCACAGATGTGTGCAGGCAAGTGGGAGAGGGAGGGGAGTGAGAGAAGTGAGTCTTTGTAGCCACGCATGTGTGACAGCATGCATGGGACCCGTGAAGTTCCTCAGATGCTTTCATGACACATCAGCCATGCCCCAGACCATGCTTTGGCGCAGTCATTTTGAGCAGTCTGTCTGCAGTTGAATTGCAAGCCTTGCAGAGTGCCTGGGAACTGAAGTCTTGGTTTATTTTTACTTCCCCCTTTGTAATTTCAGACCGGTGTGGCTAGGTAGGATTTGATGCCCTCAGCGGTGAAGCTGTTTGTAGGGCGTGCACTGACAAAAATCTCTTGAAAGCTGTATCAAATCAATCTACTTAATAAATTGATAATCCTATTTCCTTCTTCCACTCCATCTCGTAAATTTGGATTTTAACATAAACCATCTAAGGCTGCACTTTCTGTCAAAACAGAAGTCCGTCCCTTGTGCCCAGCAAAGCTGGATTAGTGCATGGGCTGTGCTTACTACAAGGCAAATGCGTGTGCAGTATAAAGCGTCCTTCAAAGTACTGTGTTACATATCCCAGGCTGACATCTCCTACTGACAGACCTGGTACCCAGATGCCAAGGCCAACAGAGTTTTACTTTCCAGCCACATCAGCAGCTGGGTACATGGCGATGCATTTTGGTTGACCTCGTCTGAAATCTCCTGACCACAGTGACAGCTGTGAGGCTAATCTGGCATGAGCTCAGTACAGCAGACTTCTCTCTAACGCTGCGTCTAATGTTCTGCTGTTTCCTGGTGTGCCCCACTACTCTAACCTTTCTTTACAAATAGATCCACCTTTCTACGGTGTTTTGGTTTTCACATGGAGGTGGGACTGGTTCCTATGAGTGCCAGGAGATGAGATGGGGAGACTTTGCTTTCTGAATGTTCCTGGCAGGCTCTTTACCCAGGAGATCCTATGTTTGCTCAGCTGTAATGTTTCTTCCTTGCCCTCAGCTTGCTCTGCAGGACAAACAAATGTGATTTATGCTCATGTCCTTAAGATGGCCCTCGTCTGTGACCCACACTAATACATTTAAAAGACAACTTAATCTCAATTAAGAGGGGAGTCGGGGACTTGGGTAAGAATAAATAATTCTCTGGTTGCAGGAGGAGGTTAGCTGAACTCAACGGAGTGTCTGGGATCTTCGGTTCTAGGGAAGCATGGCACCTTCCTGGGACTGTGTGCATGCAAATCTAATTCATTCCCAGCTCTCTCCATGACATCTAGTTACTCCTAACCAGAGAATTAACATGCTCCTCTAGATGTCTCCCAAAAATCATGTTTATAATGGCAGTTATGTAATGCAGAGTAACACAGTTCTTTTGTGGAAATTGGGTTCACTGTAACTCATGAGGTAGAGTGGGGTGGGAGGAGCACAGATCTTGGTTGAAGTCAAAGCAGAAGAGCCTGAGAACGAAACTTAAATGTATTGCCTCTTAGGCTGAGCAAACGTGTAATTAACAATAAGATACCAGGGTGGTTTCACAAGGCAGCTAATTGCATTTTCAAATGTCAGCTTGTCGGTTCTTATTTAGTTTTCATTTAATCTGGCCTTTGCCAGAGCACTGTCTGGTTTTAAACGGCATTTCCTCCTCCTTGTGCTGCTGAAGAGTCTTCTTGCTTGTTCTCAGAAAGCTCTGGTAGGACACCTCCATGCTGCTGGCTGTGCTTTATGATGTAGGCTTCTGTTTGCTGATGTCAGGGAGGGAGCTGGACAGCCAGGAGGGATTCCTCGGGTGGGAAGAGGATCGTGTCACTTCTGCAACTTGTTGAATCTACAGCTGATGCATGGCTGAAAAGTCTCTGCTCCTCTGCTGGTCCTCTGGGTATCAACAGAGCCTTTTAAAACTACATCTGTGTCAGGTAAAAGGTGCCAGTATTATCTCCGCTGTGCTCGCGGTTTCTGTTGGAGGAGATGCTGCAGCAGGTTGCTGTCATGGGATGGCATTTCACCTACGCTGACCAGCCTGTGTATCGTAGGCAGAGATTAGCATCATCCTGGTGTTTGAGGCAGACAGCACATACGTGGTGTCAGCTCCAGCCACCCGCCACGCAGTGAGCAGCAGCGTGTCACTTTCACTTAGCATAGCCTGGGATGGTGTCCTCACTGCTGACCAGCTCGTCGTGCCTGGCTCAGGCTGTGATAAGCAGGGAAATGGCACTAATGAACTTTTCAGTGTATAATCCCTGACGTGCTTAGGCAGGAGTGGTGTGACTTGACTTAAGGGCTGCCTGTGGTTGCAGAGAGCATCACGGAGCTAATGCTATCCAGTTAGGGCTTGGATGCTGAGAAGTGCTTGGCACTGCTGTGTGTAGTCATGCTGCAGGTAAGCACTGCCCTCCCTGAGCTGCAGCTGGCAAAGATGCTTAATCAAAGGACCTCCTAGCGGAAAACAGAGTTGGCTTCTGGAAACTCTTGTAGATGCAGGCCTCTAAAATGACCAGTGTCACTGGGTGTTCGTCCCCTTTACCAGCCCCCTGGTTGTCCTTAGTGTGGGGGAAGGTTTGGCCTTCATTGCTGTGCAGAGCCACAGGATGCTTGGGCAAGCAGCACTGGTGTCACTCAGGGATGTGAGGTCCCAAGTTGCCCCTTGTTCCCCTGTCCTGCCAGCATGAGGCTGTGTTTTCCCTCATGGCATGGTGAGGACGGGCTGGGTGCTGATTTCCAAGCAGGGTCCGTATTGCAAGGGCTGGCCTGTGTTTCTCTTCGTGTCAAGAAACCTTGAGGGCTTCTAAAAGGAAGCACTGGGTTAGCACGGAGTACTTATTCTTGTGGCTGCTGAATGCATGAAAATGCTGCCATTGCCTGCCTCAAGTCACAGATGTCAAGCAATTTGCAGCAAATCCTGGTTCTCAGTCAGAAGGAGGTCTTGCAAAATGAAACAGAGCAGGAATGGGGTACGGTACACGCACAGCCACAGAGCTGCGTGCCAGCAAGCAGAAAGCTGCAGCTCTGCAGTGGAAGTGCAGTCTCTGACTATTGTTCAGCAGAGTGGGGTCTGAGCTGTGCTGGCGACGCTCCCTGCTATTGATTCTGAGCAGATGTTGAGATGTGGGAAGGCAGATGGAGCCCCACGGCGCAATTACCTCCCACAATGGGGTGGGCAGCACTGAGCAGATGTCACACAGGGACGTGGTGGCGGCTCAGCTCTGGCCATGGGCTGCTGGGAGCCTTTGCTTGTGAGGTTTGTCTTTGGGATGAACACGGTTCTGGTCTCAGGTAAATGAATCCGACGCCTGGGTAAAACCCGAATTGTCCTGGTGCTGAGAGGCGCTGCGCAGCTCGGAGCAATGTGTGCCACCGCCTTTCTATTTCTGAACTGCAATCTGTGACAAATCCATAGGCATCTTCAGCATTGGGCTCTAGAGGGCAAAAGAAAGGCTTTTGGAATTCGGCTGCCATCAGCATGTGCTCGTACCTAATTATAGCCCAGTGCTGGCAGCTGTGGCTCCATCTTTCTATTGCCAGGCCGAGCAGCACAGACCCAAGCTCACTTGCTGTAAGAGCATGGGCTGTGTTCTGCTGCTCAGTGTCCTCAGCACTCCATGCAGATGTGCGCTGGGGCTGAGGCCCCATTCTGTGTGTTTTCTGGGGTGTAAGAAACCCTTGGGTCCTGCTCTGCAGCTGGGGATGCTGGAGTGAAGGGCTGCACACTGATGCAGCCAGAGCTGGTGTGCAGTGAGTTTCTAAGCTGGAAAATATAATTGAAATGAGCACATAACTGCCTCTGGGACATTAGGAGTAGAGCAGCAGTGGTTCAAGAACAGGCTAGAGATGTATGAAGCTGTTAATTGGGACTTCTGGAGGGTTTTTAGAATGCAGCCTGAAGAGTTAATCAGGCAGACGAGAGACATCTTCCTCCTGGAGAGGAGCTGAAGGCGAATCACCTCCTCTCCTGTCTCACTTAGGGGTAAGATGAGATTCCTGGGGTCCTGCTCCTTCCTTATGCCTCATCTCTTTGGATAGTGGCAGTCTGAAAGGAGTCCCGTAAAGAGGGACAGCAGGAAAAGAATCCTGAGAAACAGCCTCAATACTAGAAAATAACCTGGTTTTTCTTCGTGGTTTCCTTCAGGACAGAAGCAGAAGAGGTGCTCTGTTAGTTTATTCTGGTTAGAAACTTGGCTGGATTCTCACCAAGTCTGTGCTGGGAGGGGAGCTGAGGATTTTCCCTGCCCTTGGCTGCTGTTTGCGGGCACCCACCCCATAAATGCAGAACCCATCTTCTTTCCAGCAGCTAATTATCCCTGAAATGCAACTGCTTCTAAAGGCCTCTTTGGGACACTGGGAGTGGGGGGAAGGAAGAACCAGCAGCAGCGATCTCTTCCTGCTCAGTACAAGCCTGTAAGCAATCAGTGGGATTTCAAGGATCGTGAAAAAAGAGCATGGCTCATCTTCCCTGGGGAGCCTCTGCTTGTCCTCATTATTCCCCACCTCCCAGCCCTGCAGCTAGTGCTGTCCCCACCATCAAGCAATAGAGATATTGAGTTAATCCCTGGTGACTTCATTCATCTTTGAGCAGGGATTATTTCTGCTGGCAACCAGCCCTGACTCTGACCACCCGCTGCTGTGTCCCATGGCATGGCTGAGGCCAGCACCTTGTGCAGCCCAACGCTGCAATGTGCTCTCTTTCCAGTCCAGCAGTAGCAACCATGATGGGAAATTAATACCCAAGATGCTGGCAGCATCTTGCTGTTGGATGGAGTAGGGATGCTTTGGTTCTCTGTGTTGAACTCCCTGATTTGTCCTATGGGAGCTGTGAAGTTCAGGATGAGGATGATCAGCAGAGTGCTGGTGGTTTGCTCTGGGGTCAGGGAAGCATCATTAGGGGATGCCACAGGACACTGCAGCCTCACAGCCCTCTGTTGTGTTTGGTTGCTTTGGGATCAGAATGGTTCAGCTGAGGATCTACATCAGGCATTTGTGTAGATTGAATTAATTCACTTTTTCATCTCAGTTCTTACCTATTCAGGGTTTACTCCACGAGATCAAGTTTTAATTTCACCAGAGAGCAGGAAAGCACTGCCTAGATGATGAGGAAAGCAGAGTAACAGGGCACATGGCTTACTGGGCATAGCAGTGATGAGTTGATGGTCTGTCCAACCTTTATGATTCTATGAATCAAATGAGAAGAACGGGGCTCATGGTTTTCAAGTCCGCAGTCCTGCTCTTGCTGTCCCATTGCACTCACCCCTTATCCTTCTCATTTCCAGCCCCCCCTCTCACTTTCTAAGGGTTGGAAATGTGCTTGGGATTGCTGGCTTGCCCCTGGGCCGTTGCCCAATCTGAATAATCTGGATCAGCAAGGCTGCCCATGTAATTATCTCAGCAGCTATGCTGGGTTAATGAGAAACGCGGCGGTGGAGTCGGGCTGAGATCCGTTCATGGTGGTTACAATGCCCTTTCATGGGGGAGAAAGGATTTGGGGCCTTATTTAGACCGAGTTTCATCGGCTTGTTGTTAAATTAGCTGTCACAAATAACACACTGATCAGCTCGCAGTTATTAGGGCTGTGATTGCTACTGAAGGGTAAGTTTTGCAGCGGTGTTTGGGAGGATTGTGTGCTCTTGTTTGTGGAGATAAGGATGCATCCATTGGCATTGCATCCAGCGAGCTTTAATAGCGGATTCTTGGGAGAGGGGAGCTGTGAAGCAATGTTTGCCCTGAAATATTGGGTTCTCGGGGCACCTTCGGGCTCCAGGAGGCAGAACTGAAGTGTTTCCTTATAAAGGTGCTGCTGAGCACTGCTGAAGCTCAGCCCCCAGCTTAGGGACACTGCAGGACAGCCAGAGCCACAGACAGCGCTATCTATGCCTGTTTAATCAGGGCAATGGAAATGGCATTTAAATAAGATGGTAATGAAGTTGTGGATCAGATTGGTCGATTTCCTCATTTGAAGATACAAAGGGGAGCTTTGTTTATTTCAGGGGTTTATCACTTCTGTTCTTGCCTGATTAGTCTTAATCTTCTGCTGCCCTTTGCTGGGAACCCCCCATCTCTATTCTCTGCAGAAGTCCATATGTAAGTTTGTGTACAACCCTCCAGGGAAATCAGGCCACCTATATATCATTTAGTGACTTCAGACAATTAACCTAACAAAGATTCCCCTCTCTCCGCCTCCTTCCCCCATCTGCTTCCTAATTACTAGTGGAACTGGGATGCAGGCTGTGCCCATTTCTTTAATTAAATCACCTCTCTGCAATGTTTGGTGCTCGCCTCTTTAAAGGCTGGGATTTGCTGCTGGGGGGAAAACAGTAGAACGCAGAATGGACCATGAAGGCAAAGGAAAAGTCTCTGAGGTGCAGATTTTGGGGCTGGAATGAAGAATTATTTCAATCTTTTTCTTACCTTGGATCACAGTGGTGGATGTGAACTCTGACCTGAGAGCTCAAAGCGAGTTTTCAGTGCTTTCCTCCCACAGCTGGCAGCAGCGTGGGCCAGGGAAGGAGCGTTTCTGGGAGGGGAGAGAGCTCCCAGCTCCCCATTCAAAAAGGAATAATGCACACGTCCCTGTGTGCTGGTACAGGCTGTCCTGCCCTCCCCTCCGTGGGTACGGCTGCACCCAACCACCCCCATCCCAGGGGAAAGCGTTTCTCCCTCAGCAGCCGGAGTCTGGCTGACAGAAAAGCACTGAGCTGCTGGAGGTGCCGTTAATTAATGCAGGGCAAGGCTGGTTCGGGCTGTATTGAAACCTGCTGGGAGGTAATTACCAGCTCGCTGGCTCTGAATGCCTTCGGTGCGTGGCGATGCTGTGCGATTTGAGCTTGCAGCTGATGCTGTGCGCTGCATCTCAGGCTTGAGCATCGCAAGGACCAAAGAAACTGCCCAGCTGCGTTTCCAGTGATGCAGTAAGTGATTCAGCGGAAGGTGGGGAGCCAAGCAGCACTGCTCTATTTGTGCTCCCATGCTCGGGTGTTGTGGCGCTGCTGTTTTGTGGTGTGTGGGATGGGTGCATTGCAGCCCGGTGGGTGTGATGGGGTGGTTTGGGGGTGGGATATTGAGCACATAGAGGCTCATGGATGGTGTGTGTTCAGGAGGAGTTTGCAAAAGCTTGGTTCTGCAACACGCTTTGTGCTTGCTTGTTCTACAGGGGATCGAAAGCTCAGGGTGAGTTTTCATTGTTTTCCAGCCACAGCTGGTGGAAGGGCAGAAAATCCTGTGCTGTGCATGGGAGTGTGTGCCCTCCTTCTTGGCTTCCCTTGTTTGGCCTTTGCACTTTTAGGCTTCATCTTGTCCTTTTGCAGTAACCATCATCTCGGCAGCATCCTTGTTTTTCGGCAGGGCTGTGGCTACAGAAGGGGGTTCTCTCCTGAAATCCCTCTGGTGCTGTGGGACTGGGAACAGCAGAGCTGAATCTGAGCAACCTGAGCATCGCTCAGATCAGTGCGTTGGGTGCCGAGGCTCCTTGGGACTCACCTCACCCTTCAGCATCCTCATTGCTTTGGTTTCCTCAGCTGCGAAATGAGATGCTGCTGCTTGCAAGGGAGGGGGGGAATAGTGCTGAAATAGTGGTGAAAATGCTTTGAAATCTCTGGATTGGAAGCTTCTGTCTGGTACCGGGGAGCTCTGCTCTCTGAGGATGTCACATAGCTCTCAGCAGGGCTGGAACAAAAGGAAACTGCATCTGGGAGCAGCAGCCGGTGGTGCTGACAGCCGGGATGTGGGGACAGGCCCTGGCTGGCACCGAGCCTCCTCCCTGCTGGTGTGGGGGAGGGGGTGGCAGGGGACAGAGTGGGCAGTGTCCTGCACTGCAGCTCCTGCCTTATTCATGGGGGAAATCCAACGAGAGCGAAGAGGGGAGAGTTGGGGTTGTTAACAACTGCTATTGTGCCTTCTGCTGCAGAGATGGGGTGGGGATTGCACAGCCCTGTGCCAGGCAGGACTGTGGGGGGGGGGGATGAGGGAAGGATGCTCTGCAATACCAGTGGGAATGGAAGGCATTGAGCTGGGAAACCGGTGGTGAGAGGTGGAGGAGCCTGAGAATTCGGGAGGGGCAAAGCAGGTCTGAATGGGGGAAGTGAAGGTAGGATGCTCTGCCCTGGGAGCAGATTGATGGAGATGGGATGGAGGTGATGTTTTGGGAAAGCTTCCTGAGGAGGATTTTCTCCTCCTCAGGCTTTGATGTAGGATGAGCTGGAAAGTCTGCCTGAGATTCCCCAGGGCACCAGGAGAATCACCTTGCGGCAGGGCAGGGCTGAGCTCTGTCCCCATCATTTGGGGCTGTGCAGCACCTGACTGCCTCACTCACTGCCTGCTCTTCTTACTGCCTGTTTTGTCGGCACTGGGATGCTGTAAGGACGAGTTAATCTGTTTCTCACATATATAATCACAGCAGCTTTGACTTTCCCAATTTCCATCCCTTCCCAACTTACGCAGGGATGACGCGTGGCCCCAACCCCCCCTCATTGCTGCTTTTAGGGCCGGATGGCAGCAGCCTGTCCCTCTGCTGGTGGGAACAGCAGCCATCACCAGAAGTACGTGCACCATTGGGTTCGATTAGGATGCTCCTCTTTTAGCACGGAGCTTTAGTGCAAGATCTGGAAGTGGGACAAAAGCTTTAGTGCAAGATGCTGAAGTGGGACACTGGCTATTTGTGCTATTTAAAAGCCTCTTGCAGAAGGAGATGGTGGATCTGCAGTGCTTGGGTGCATCCCCACGGCAGCCAAGTGTGTCCTGCTCCCTCACACAGTGCTGTGCTTTTGTTTGGGTCTGGGCTGTGCCCGAGTGTGAGGGATTTTGTTCCATTGGTGGCCTCCTCAAACCCAGGGCACAGGCACTGAGCCCCCAAGGTGATGGCAGGAGGCATTAAAGCAATGGGAGGAGGTATTAAAGCACCCTGCAGCCCCCGGGCACGAGTCAGGTTTGGAATTCCTCGGGGAGGTGATAAGTGTCCTTTTCCACTAACTGCACAGAGCATTTTCATTACTATTTAATGGCAGGCTTTGTCTGCTTTGCTCAACCCCTCCTTGCTGGGGGCTGTTGGGCTCTGGAGGCCCCCAGAAGACATTCAGAGGAATGCAGAAGGCTTGCTGGTGACCTGGAAATCTGCCTCCCTGCTCGCCTTCAGCTGGACCTCAGCGCTGTGGTACATGAGGAGGATGCTGCACTTTGCTTCTCCCTTCCTGGCTCATCAATGCACCCTTTCCTCCCAGTGCTGTTCCAGTTGGTGACACAGCCCTCAGGGCAGGATGATTAGGGTGTAATAGCAGCCAGGTTGCTCCGGAGATGCTGTGTCGAGTTGTATGCATCAGCCTCACCTGTCTGTTGCTGTAATTTGATCTGATTTAAAATGAAAGCCTCTCAAAAGGTTGGCTGGGAAACCTATCCTAATAGCTTCGATAGCAACAGCAGTGTTCAATGCTGGTTTGTTTTCAGTGTGTTCCATGAGACATCTGCTAGGGATTGTCTTCATGGACCCACAGCCGCCTGCAGATCAGATCCCCCTGCGTGCAGCTTGAGTCTGACACCTCCCTCCCTCCTGCTCACAAAGCATCTCAGGTTGGGAATACAGGAACCAGAGTTTGGGGGGAAGCTCAGCTTTGCCACCTTTCATGTTTTTCCTTCCATCCCATAACCGTGCGCTGCAACCTCAGCAGTGAAAGGCAGCTCAGAATGACACCCCATGGCTCACACTGAGCCATCGGCAGCATGGGGGTGGGAAGGACACAATGCACAGAGCTTTCCCATGGCCCTGCAGCATGTCATTAGCAAATGGGATGGGGACAGGGATGCGTAGGGACCGATGTGAAGAGATGATTGCTCTGCTGGGACTCGAAGGATGGCAAATACATTTCCACGCCATCTCTCTCTGTAGGAAGAATTTGCATAAAAGTGTATAGGAAATAATTAGCATAAAGTGGCTGTTGGATGTGGGATGGGTTCCCAGGAGGGGATGGCTGCTGGCTCTGCCTGTTAGGGCAGAAGGAAGGGGAAAGTGGCTCCAATTCATAGGGCTGAGAACACTGGGAAGGCTGGTTGGGCCGTGGTGGGAATGGGAAGGAGACCCCTGGTTTCCCGACCACCCTATGAGCAGCAGAACTCAGTCCTTCCATTGGGACCAAACGCTCTTTCCTTTTCCTTTTTTACTTCTGAATGAATGCCCTTTTGCTGAGGGGAGCTGAGAGCAATGTCCTCTGCCTGGCTGCTCCAGACAATCCAATCTCATAACCTAAAAACAAAACAGAACATACACGAATGCCTCTATTCTATCAAGCCCTATTTATGCACTAAGAAAAGAAGGTGTATGTTAAGATGTGCTGTGTCTAAATTGGGAGGGAGGAGCCTGCAAGGCTGTTGTAGCTCTCGCTAATTGCTCATGAATAATTTTTGAGGTGGGGACCAGGCTCCCCTCCTTCCCACAGGCGTCTGCATGAGTGTGCGTTGCCATGGGCACACACTGGGATGCAAAACGCTGCTCACAGAGAGATGGCAGCCCTGGACCTGCTGCTCTGATCCCTGTGTGCTGTGAGTGCCTTTAGTGCTGCTCCTGCGTGGAAATCCCCATTTATTAAAGACTGTGAGCTCGCATCTCTCATCTTTCTCGAGGTGTGAAGCTTTTGCTAGTGCAAAGTTGCGAGCTGAGGTGGCTGCTTGGGGCTCAGAGCTGCTGTATATAATGCTGTCCATCTGTTTGCTGAGATGCTCGCAGTGCAGCTCAATGAGGTGCTGAATCCACGCTGTGTTTATGCCCCCAGTTTTGCTCCTCACTTTAAACTGACAGCAGTGGCAACCTTTGCATCCGGTCCCACGGCATCCTCCCTAATAGCAGCCTTCCCAAAGAAAGGATGCAAAGAACACAAAGGGTTACAGCTGCTGCAGGTTTGGGCTGGCTCCCCGAGCTCTGAGCGAAGGCTGGAAGGCAGACATTATGGGAATTGTATGCATGCCTGAGCGGGAGGGAGGCTCTGACTGCTTGGCATCCACTTGTCACATGGTGTGTGTTTGGATGCCAGATGACGGCTCCTGAGGTTGCTACCCAGAATAGATAGTTGCTTGTTCTTAAGCTAATTGCACCCATTCAGCCATTCGCAAATAACAAAGTGCCAAACTTTCTCTGTTCTGAAAAATTCCTGGAAAATGCCTGATGCTTTTCCATTATGCTTTGCAAAGAATGTTGTTGGGTTTTAAAAAAAAAAAAAAAAAAAAAAAAAGCAATCCAGCAAAAATCAACAGCTGCTTGTAATTGCAAGATCATAAAAAAGAGCGTTTCATGAACAGCGGGGGGGGAAAAATAAAAACTGAGGCTGTGTTGAGCTGCATCCATGGGCTCTGCAACGACAGAGCGGGGTGATTTGTGGTGCTGGGACGTGTTGGCCAAGTGAGTGCAGGTTGGGATCAGCCCAGAGAGCAGCTCTCCTCCTGGGGCAGCCCTATTGCAAAAGCCCTGCTTGGAGCTGGAGGTCGTTAAGCAGAGTCCCTTGGCACCTTCTGCTGGGAATGGTTTTGCTTCACCTTTTGGAAGCATCGAGCAGGGCTTGTCTGCAAGTGATGGTGAAAATCCTATCATCAAATCAAGAGGGTGGCTCTGGAAGCAGCGGTGTGGTTCAATGGGATGTCAGGGTGCAGCTGGGGGATCTGGGATCAGCCTGAAGTGATCTGGTGGCTGCTCTCCCTTTGTTTGTGCTGGTTTTAAAGTAAAGCTGCTCATGCGATAACGGCGTTGCTTTGCAGTTTGGTTCATTAGGAGTGAAACCAGCAGCAAGACCAGGAGGCAAAACCCAGCGCTCTCATCCCTTCTTGTGGCTTGAGAACAATTGGAGCTGGCTTTTCCCCTCTGTTCTTTGAGGGGGTTTAATAAACGAGCTGTGGAAATGTCTCTGGGGAGAGATGGTTTCTTAATGTGGTTCTCTTTTATGCGTATGCTCGCGTTATCAAAGCCTGTAACAAACTTGTGAAGGGGGGAAGTGCTGAGTGGGTTGGGCTGCTCTGTGCTGTTGGATCTCAGGGAGATGTGAGCACCTAACTTCATGGCAGCAGGGAAGAAGCCAGCATCAGCCCTTGTGTCCTGCAGGTGGTGGGACTGGTGCAGACATCACAGAATGCGTTGAGGTTGGGGAAGACCTCTGAGGTCGACAAATCCAACCCCAACTCATCCCACCATTCCCACTGACCATGTCACAGAACCACAGGAACACCAAGGTTGGAAAAGACCTACAAGGTCACCAACCATCCACCTACCACCAATAGTTCTCACTAAACCACATCCCTCAACGCAAAATCCAAACGTTCCTTGAACACCTCCAGGGTTGGTGACTCCTCCACCTCCCTGGGCAGCCCTCAGTGTCCCTCAGTGCCACATCTCCACACCTCCAGGGATCGTGTCTCCATCACCTCCCCAGGCAGCCTGTGCCAGTGCATCACTGCTCTTACAGAGAAGGGATTTTTCCCTAATATCCAACCTGAACCTGTAAAATCAAAAGCAAGTGCGTAGCTTTACTTTGGGTTCTATTCCAGTCTCAAAGTCAGCGCACAAAACAAGCTTACACAACTCCTTCAGTGCGCAAATGGTCTCGCCTGGAAAGCCTCAGCTAAATTTGTGCCAGAGGAAAAGAGAAACTCTTTCCAAAACCATGATTTAAAAACAAAAACGCAACCGAAAACATTTACTGTTTTCCGTATCGCTTTAGCCAGCGTGGAACATGCTCTGCATTTCTAGATGGTGTTTTGTCCTGGGGGGAGTCAAACAAGGAGCCTGGGAACGAGTTGTGAAAAACATGGCCGGGTTGTGAGCCGTGTCCAGGCCGGGGGAGCCAGAGCTGCCAACTGGATCACAGCCAGGATGGGGCCACCAGAATTGGGATGGGGACACTGCGCTGGGGTGGGGACATAGCATTAGGATGGGGATATGAGGATGGGACCATAGGGACACAAGCACTACCTGTGCTGGTGATCTCCAGTGCTGCCCAACCTGGAGATGTTGGAGAGGGTCCAGAGGAGCCACAAAGATGATCAGGGGGCTGCAGCACCTCCCCTATGGGGACAGGCTGAGGGAGCTGGGCTTGTTCAGCCTGGAGAAAAGAAGGCTGCGGGGTGACCTCATTGCAGCCTGCAGTACCTAAAGGGAGCCTACAAACAAGAGGGGAATCAACTCTTTGAAAGGGGAGATAACAGCAGGACAAGGGGAAATGGTTTGAAGTTGAGGGAGGGAAGATTGAGGTTGGATGTCAGGGGGAAGTTCTTTGCTATGAGTGGTGAGGTGCTGGAACAGCTGCCCAGAGAGGCTGTGATGTCCCGTGCATCCCTGGAGGTGTTCAAGGCCAGGTTGGATGGGGCCCTGGGCAGCCTGGGCTGCTATGAAATGTGGAGGTTGGTGGCCCTGCGTGTGGCAGGGGGTTGGAGCTTCGTGATCCTTGAGGTCCCTTCCAACCCTGGCCATCCTGTGATTCTGGTGGCTTCTCCTCTCCTTGGGCAAAAAGGGCCATCAGGTGTTTGACTACAAAACCAGAGCCGTGTTTTTGTTCAAGCTTTGGCACATAGACCTCAGGAATCTTGCTGATTTAGCCCCTGGTTGCCAACCTCGCCTCCCTACCCCCTGTTGCTTGTCAGCTGCAGTGTGTTAATGGCTTTTACGCCGATGTTTTGCACTTAATGCTTGCAGCACTTCATCTCCATGGTGCAGAGCTTGGCTGGATGAATTCGAGATGAGACAGTTGAAGAGCTGCATATTTAAATTCCCCTTTGTTTTCTGCTTAAATACCACTATTTATCCAGTGAACTTTTCCCCCTGCTTGCAGCTCATGTCAGTGAGAGGAGATCAGTGCTTGCTGGGATCTGCAGGACACGTGTTTCCTATCTCCAACCTGTGGGATGTTGGAAATGTTTTGCAGCCCAGAGAAGGGAGACGAGGCTGCTTGGCTCGTGCATCCCCTGTTGAAGCTGACCTGGCTGAATGCTGCCCACCATCTCAGCAGTGATCTTACACAGATCTCAACACAATAATTAGTCTGGCAGCCGTGGTTTATTTTTTCTTCTATATCCATCAATTATTGCTGACACTTACGTTGTTCCAGTGTCTTTCCAGGGCACAAACCAGTTGATTTTTCTTTCCATTTTCCAATGCTGTTGATTGGGTATGGGTATCACCTGCTATTGGTGACACTTAAAGACCAAGCACCAACCTCATCCTTCTGTATGCATAACCTTTAAGTGTTTTCTGGCACAGGAAACAAGTAATCCGCATCCTGTACTCAGTCCTGAAGGTTAAAAGCAGCTTTTGTGCCAACTTCATTCTGTAGAAGCCAAGTGCTTCTACCAATTAACTTGTTACAGTTTTGAAGGGGTCTCAAAAAGAAAAAAAAGGCAGATGGAGTGACTGTGCTGGCAATATTCACGACTGCCGTGCTGAGGGTGAGAATTTCATAGGGAGTAATGCAAAAACGTGCTAGGAAATGTGCAAAGGCAGCACTGCTGAGGAATGCTGGGTGGTGTTTCCCTGCGAGCCCCGAGCAAAGGCTGCTTCTTGGGGGTAATGAATAAAGTGTGAATTTGATGCTGTAACGGGTGATGCCGTGCTGTCTGTCGTTGAAGGCTGTCAGAGCTTTGGGGCTGGGGACAGATGGTGGGAATGGGGCCAGCACAGCGTTGTGGGTGGGTGGGAGGTGTGTAGACCACCGACTCCACCTCACCAGCTGTTGCTATGGGGGGAAAAAGTACCTAAAATATTATCATGAAGGAGGAAGGAGTGAAGGAACTTGCAGGAAATGGGCATCTCAAGTGGGATCTGCAACGGGCCAAGAGGTTTTATTGGAAGTGCCCACCCGAAACCTGGGTAGAGAGGGGATTTTCCTTGAGATAATGGGCTGAAAAGGTGGACTTCTGATATTCAGTTTGCCCTTCTTGGAAAATCATTACAAGACACTTCACCTTTTTCCATTCTATTCTATAGGCGTAACTTTCGTGGAGGGTTTATAAAGCCATGGCAGGCAGGTGATGGAGCTCAAGTTCCCTGCCAAGAGCTCAGTTACATCTCAGTGAGTGGCTGAGGGAGCACAGAGGAGAGCTAAAGATTCCCCTCCTGTGATTCCCTACCTGTAATCAGGATCCACATGTGCACAGGGCAAGGAAAACTGCTTACCCAGCAAAAGAAATTGCAGTGCTCCTGAGAGAGGCAGACTTGACCTTTCAAGCAGCCTTCCAGATAACTTTATTTGTGTGTTTATGTAAGATTTTAGAGAACTGCTGTGTCTTTTTGGGTCCCCTCTCCTTTTTTCCCCAAACTGTTCTGTGTTGTAGTGCTGTCTAAAGGCTGTACATCAGAGAGCTCAGAGATGAAATGTCAGATTTGTTGCTGCTTTGCTCTGTCACCACTGTTGAAGAGCCTGGGGTTTGAAATTAAATGTCAAAGGCGCTTTGCAGAACATGGAAACCAGATGTGCTCCTTTCCCACGTGTCTGGGAAAGACAGAGCAGCTTCGTTACCTACACTGACTCTTTTAGGGGAGATTTATGTTGGGAATGGAGCTGAGACCCAGTGCAATGACATGGTCCCAGGGAGTTGTGCTCTGTGCAGCTTGTGTCTCTGGACCCGCCTGGGCGATGGATGGATGGATGGATGGATGGATGGATGGATGGATGGATGGATGGATGGATGGATGGATGGATGGATGGATGGATGGATGGATGGATGGCCCACACACCATGGCTGACTGTAAGGTGATACCACAGCTTGAGGGCCCTCAGCTGAGCTGGTGCCTGTAAATACAGCTCACTTACAGGATTAATCATCAGCAGGTGTGTTCCCATCTTGTTGGTGACACCTGCGTGTGATCCAGTTACAGACCTCGCAGATGGAGACAGGAGATACACGTGGAGGTGGCTTGGATGAGAAGACTGCTCCTAAGGCTGGTGATTCCAGTGCTGTTGGGGGCTTGTAGGTTAGCTGTCCTGAGCTGAAGGGAGCATGGGGATGGTGGCCAGTATATTAGGAACAAAACTGTGCCTTTCCTGGATGGTTTCACTGTGACTGGCCTGGCGATGCTCTAAGGACAGCAGAAGGAACCATCTCAGGATCAGAGAGCAGGGAAGGGATAGAAACTTTCTGCTCAGGATATGGGAGCCTCTGAAGGAATAATGTTGGAGTTGCCCAGGAAATGCAAGTCTTTCATAGCAGAAGAACAGCTACTAATTTAGTCATAAGTCATAGGCTTGAAAAGGTTTTCTTCCTTAAGTGCAGATAGATACCGTACCAACAAAATGTTTTGACTGAAATTAAAGCTTTAGTGCTCAAGTCCTTCTCCACCTTTGAATGCTGTAATTTCCAGCAGGGAATGGGCAGCACTGAGTAAAGCCCTCTCTGAGTGCATCCTGAGCTGCAGCCATCGCTGCAAACAGATCCCAAGCCTGCAGGGCTCGAGGGCTGAATGTGAATCTTTCTGTGGTTTAGAGCTGAAAAGCTACACTGGGTACGTCTGCTTTCCCCCCCTGCAGTTCAGGGTTTGCCTGTGCTGATGTGGGGTCTCTGGATTGGGGCTGGAGGGGAATGGAAGGGCTGATATCTTCTTCCCAGGCTCCTCAGTCATCCCAAGTGCCCAGGACCTATGAGAGGTAACATGAGATGCAAACACCAATTCTCCAATTCATTTAGCCACTAAAGTGGTTTCCTGGTGTAGAAGCAGTCAGGGGTTTTTAACCCCTGGGCATCAGCACGCGGCCGATCATCGTGCTTTGCTTCATTAACCTTTTTCTTCTGTGCAAAGAGAGAACCCTTCTTGTGGTGTCGGGGCGTGCATGTTTGTGCCAAGTTGCATCATGTCACTGGCTGCTGCCATGCGGCAGAGCAGGACAGCTTAACCTGAGTGACACAGCATGGGGGGCAGCTACCACGGCACGTCCTGGGATGGCTGTATTTATTCCTCAAGGGATGCTGTGGGCTCGGGGAAATCCCTTAGCATGGTCAAGTCTGAGCTGATGGGGGCCTGAGGGTCCCTTATCCACCTGTGTGACCAAACACAGGCTTGAGCACATGATGCAGACCCCCCAGATCCCTGTGCTTCTGGATACTGGGCAGACTTATGTGAGCCAGAAGGGAATAGGCAGATTTTCCCAAGTGCTTGCTATTTATAGCTATTGCTGGGTGATTAGCAGTTGGCTAATCACTCGGGGACAGATGCTGTCATCCCTTGGATGGGTGGCCAAGGGACACAGCGGGGTAGATGTTAATGGTGTGTCCCCTGTTGCTCTGCCATGCGTCTCCTGAGCAGCGTGGGATGGAGAGCCCTGGAAAGGAGCTTTGCTGTGCGTGGGGGGGATCAGAGCTCAGTGGTCTCAGGTCTCTCCCGGGGACATGGTTAGTGGGCATGGTGGTGATGGGTTGACAGTTGGACTTGATCTCAGGGGTCTTTTCCAACCTCGGTGCAGGTTCTTTCCTGAAGCTTGCAGGGAGGTTGGCATTGCCACTGGTTGGGTTTGCACATGGTGCTGCTCCACTGGGACATAACACCCCAGCCTGGCTCCCACAGGCACCAACACAAGGTTTGGTGCTCAGAGCCTCTGCCTTTTTGTCTCAGCTGCCCCATCTTCCCTACCCATCCCCACAGGCTGGCAGCCCAAGGCTCAGCCCATGCAACAGCGATGCCCTGGAGCACCTTTGCTTTCTACTAAGGGCAGCTCCTCAGAGCTCTCTATTCCTGCTAGTGACAGGATCAGCTGCGGCCCCACACCACGCTCGTGGTGCTGGCAAAGGCCACATCATCATCATCTGCAAACAGCTTCGCACCTTCACGTTTTTTCTCCACTCTCGATGACCGCTTTGTAAAGGTTAAACGCTATTTTCTGATTAAATTCAGTGCTCTGGTGTTACAGGCTTATTTCCCACCCACACCATATCTCATGCATGACCTTGGGGTAACACTTAACCTCCCTGGACTCGAGTCACTCTCTGTAATAGAACTACAGTATTTTCTTACATTACCAAAAGGACAGGATGATAAATTAATTAACACTTATGTAGCGCTGAGATACGGGTCGTGATAGATAAAGAACATCTCCCTGGAGTCATCCGTGCTTTCAGCAGCCCTACATGAGAATGAATTACCTTCTGAATTCTCTATGCAATGCCATGTTTGCTTCCACAGCATCCTGAGGGTACCTGGCAGGTTGCAGGGTGGATTTTGCCACCTGGGACAAAGGCTCTAAACAATGGGAGATGGGGGTTTTACAGCCTGGAAGGCAGCAATCTGGAAACCCACCCAATATATGGTAGGGGGAACGAAGCAGGAGCAGATCCTGGGAAAACGGGTTCTTCAGTCGCTGCTGGGGAATCACATGCATGTATTCCCCCTAAATCAATGTTTTTCATTATCTGAAATGAAAAGTGCTTTCATTTATGGAAACGTTGCTCTGTGCTATTCAATCAGTTTTAATTAAGCGACTGAGATGCGTTAAATTGTGCTGGAGGAATCTTCTTGGGAACACTAGCTGCTCGAGTTTTACTGCTCCTCTTACAACCATAAATAGGGATAAATGCCTAATTGCTACTGAGAGTGTTCTGCTGGACCTAATGAGCTGATCACAAACAATCCTTCATTGTGGAATAATTTAATTGGATTTGACTCCAGCCAGAGATCCCTGTGCCTCACAGTGCTGGGCTGGGGGTCAGCAGGGAAGGAATTGGTTTCCATTGCTGCTCAGAAAGGTCCCATCTCATTATCTCTAGCCCTTCCATGCGGTTGTTTGTACCCAGGGGAAATTCCCCAGCTCTGCCTTTCTCCAGAGGAGAGCAAAGCACAGCAGTGCAGTGAGGCTGGGACTCCTGGAGTGGGGAAGGCTGTGGGGATGTGGCTTGGGAATGCCTCCCACAGCCAGGGCTTGGCCAGAGCAGGGTCAGGCTGCCATCACAGAGCCCTCGAGTGAATCTGTTCTGTGATGGGATCATCGCCCTCACATCTTCACTGAGAATTTTGAGTGGTTTATGAATGAAGTGCTTGGTTATGCTGTGTGTTTTAATTATGGATGTATGAGCGTTGTCTTTCCATCAGCGGAAACTTGAGAGCGTGAAGCTCTCTGCAGAACACACAGGGAAATGAGCAGCGATGGCGCCTGGGCAGGTTTGGTTTCAGCAGCACCCAACTTCCCAGCACAGCTAGTGGGAATGCAGGCAAATTGCAGCCACCTGGTGGGGAATTGCCCCTGCTGATGGGGGACAGCAGAGCTCCACAGAGCCACGCTGATCTCTGCTGGGCTGCAATAGCACCCGACACCCCAGTTCTCTGCACCTCCTCTTGAATCCGTGCAACCCTTGGGCAGTTGCTTAACTGCTGCGCTGTTATTCCAGATTTGGCTCGTTTTGCTATGGAAAGCACGACTCCTCTCTAAGCCTTTAGCTCCCATCCTGGTCCAGCTGCTTCCACCAGCTGTGTTCTCAGCCCTGGAATGAATTGCCCCATCAGTTTATCCACCATCTCCAGGCGCGTGTCAATTTTTTTGCCTTCTTGCTTTGAACCCTTTCCCTCTGCCTGCAAAGAGGAACAGCCTTCAGTTTCACAGGCCCTGCCCTGGGGTTCATTATCCTTTTCCTCAGTGAAAGATGCTCACACAACATCTGAAGGAGGTCTGGAGCAAGATCAGGGATGCATTTCCCAACCCAGACTAACAGCTTGAGATTAGGACATCAGGGAAATGCAAAGCAGCAAGTTGAAGAGCCCTTCTGAACCATGAAGGAGTATTGGGGTAAAAAGCATCTGAGTCCATCCTGCTGCTGCCTTGCCTGTAGCTAGTGGAAGGCAAAGCTGGGACCTGGATTTGCCCATCCTCTTCTACAGCAGCATCGCTGCATGAGAGCTGTGTTCCAACTCGGGTATCTCCCATTGTCAGACACTCTCAGGAACATCCCCAGACACCCATTGCTATGGGCCCCATCCCTCTGTGCTGGGACAGTTCCCCTACTGCCCACATTCCCAACAGTGCAGGCTCTGTTCTGCAGCTCCCAACCCCAGCAGCCCACCTACACACATGGGCACGGTGACAAATTTTGTGCTGCTGCACCCACAGCTGCCCTGGAACGAGCCTGGCTGTTGCTCCCCTAAAGGCAGGGATGATCTTTGGGTGTGCTTTGTTGTGAGTTTTGTTATTTGTTCGTGTTTCTTTGGATTAGCAGTGCTGACAATGCTCTGCGTGGATGCAAGGTCACACGTGCCATACAGGCTGTCCTCCCTGAGCCATTCTCACGTGGGCCCCGCTTTGCTCCCACTCTGCTCTTCCCTCTTCCTTTGGTCTAGATCAGCTGAGTCCCCATGGCTCCCATCCCATCGATGCAGCACTGCTGCAAATCTCCCTTCTGATTCACACAGCCCTTGTTTTTCCAGTCCAAGCACACGTGGCGATGGCTGGGATGTATCCATCAGTTGGATGCACAGCTGCCTGCTTTGTATGCTCTATATAATCAGTGTTTGGACTCAGTTATAGATTCCTATAATGGCTTTAGGTTGGAAGGGACTTTAAGTCCTGTTTGCGTTTCCATTTAATGCCCACATGTATGTAGACATCTCCCAAGCCTCTGCCAGGATCCTTCTCCTTCATGTCACAGACACTGCTTTCACTGTGGCTGACCTCAAAGCAGCACGTAGAGGTATTCAAGTGCCTGTTGCCTTACACAGCAGAAGGAAGGAAGGAAGTTTTAAAGCATTTTGTGCTGTTTCTTTATGTGAAACACCAGTATGTGAGCATAGGAAGGATGCTACAAATCTCAGCCTTGCTAAATATCCGGTTGCAGTATTGGCTTGATTTAGTTGGTAAGTCAAACTATTGCTTAGTAACAGAGAGGCATAAAACCAGCTTATCCATTACTCACTTTAAGCTGAAACTGGAGAAATGAAGCGCTCTAAATAATGAAGACCACAGATCACAGTGATATCTTCCCTTAGACAGAAAGCTAAAGAAGTAATTTGAAAGGCTTCGTTCAGCACGACCTGCTCCCTAAGGGCTGTGGAAATCCTGGACATGACTTTAATTACTGACCCGGTCCTATAATTATTTTGTCCTTCAACTGTTTTTATTGCAGTGACTGGATTGGAAAATCCTTTGAATGAGCAAAAAAAAAAAAAAGAGATCAAAGTAGAACTCCCCTCTGAGCCCCTTTGCAACCCATAATTTGGTGTAACGGGGATGCAGAGGGCTGGTGACTTTGCTTGGGCTTCAGCCCAGGGATGGGGATTTGTTCTGGGCTCTGATTTGGACCATCCTTGAGATTCAGATGTGTGCAGAGGGCCTGGAATGATTCACGGTAAATCTTTAGGGCTGAACATCTTGCTGTTCACACTTCAGAAATCTCGGGCTGCATATTTGGTCTGGGAAGGATGCACAGGGTCCTCCTTACCCATCCCTTCTTATTGAATAACCGTGATGTCTTCCAGACATCTCTGTGATTCCAGGGTGTGTTGCAGGAGCAGCATCTCCTTTAGGGAGAGCAAAACCCTGCAAGGATGATAAAACACTGCCCATTCTCCATAGGGGCAATGGGAAAAACGTTCTCAGGAGCTGCCTTGCACTGGCTGTGCCCCTGCCTGGGGTGCAGGAGAGCTGTGCAGGCCATGTGTCAGGGCTGTCGGCTGGCTGACAGCTGTCAGCTTGGCTCCCTGCAGTACCTATCACCGGCTTCTGTCTGTTGTTCTGAGCCCCCTTCCTCCCACATCAGCCTCATTGGGGCTCAGCAGCAGCAGCCCAAGCTGGACTGATTTATATTTCATGACCCAGGTTCTCCTTGCTTGCCAAATGGCCTCTGTGCTGCTCTCCTGTCGGTGCCGTCCCTGCACAGTGAAGGGCTGCACGGAGATGGGAAGGAGCAGCGCTGGGGATTTTCCACTGTTTGCTGCCCTGGCGTTGTTTCTGCTCTCAGCTGAGAGCTGTCTGGATGTCTGCTGCCCGGCTGTTATAGCTCTATTACAGACAGAGCTGTAACTCAGCTGTGATGCCACCTCTGCGGTGCAGCAGCCTTTCTACGGGGAATTTTATAGTACAGATAAGATAATTCATCCTCCTTTCTACTCTCTTTTAATCTGCAGTTTGTCTGTGGGCTTATTAACAGCAAAATCAAATGGATGTCTATGAAAACTCCAAGCGATGCGCTGCCAGTCCCTGCAGGCTCCTGGATGTGTGCAGGGGTGAAGGCATCATCCCATTGCCTGACCCCACACAGCTTTGAAGCCCCGTTGCCTCCTGGAAAATAGAGGCAAAGCAGCTCACAAAGAGATGCTGCATTTGTGCTCTGCTCTCGTCGGTCCAAAAATATTCCCATAGTGTGTAGAGGCAGTGCTCTTTTGGGAAGGGGAATGGCCATCAGCAGTGCTGGAGCACCTTTTGGGCTCTCGTTGGCTCCGCAGTTCTTCCTTCAGTGGAATTCAACTCTTTGTTTTCGGTCCAGAATGAAAGCTGGGTTTTACTGTTTGTTTGGTCTTGTGCATGAAATTCAGCTATGAGTTTCCTGACTCCTGGGCAACATCATCTGATGCCCATTTCGTCTAGTTTAGAGGTTTGCAGTCCTGCCCACGGTGGGGTGGTTGGTAGGAAGTGGTCTTTGAGGTCCCTTCCAACCCAATCATGCTATGATTCCATGGTTCTGCGTTTCTATGGTTCTGTGAAACAGCAAACCATCCTTCTGATTTTCTCCTGCGGGGCCTATGTGGTTCAGCATTCACTTCTCAGGGCAACTTTCCTGCATTCCTTGGGGAGAACTCAACAGAACTCTGGGGTTTGAGCACAGGTAACCACAAAGACTGAACAAAAAATGTTTGGAAGGGCAGCGACCATGGGCTGAGTACTGGAAACGTGCCTGGAAAATAATTCTGGCACCATTAACACCCTTTGTCCCTCTGTACAAATATTTTCAGATTGCAAACTCTCTGTCCCAGGAAGAGAAATGCAGGACATAGCAGTGCTGACCTCTGGCTTTTTGTGTTTTGCAGCTGAGGACCCAACAGCCATCAGCTCTCCTGGGGGGAGCAGGTGAGGTCATAGCATTATCCTGACATCCAAAATGGTCCTGCACAGCCACCAGCTCATCTGTGCAGGGATTGCATTTGCTCTGTGCCTCCAACACCTCATCAACGCCATCGAAGTCCCTCTGGATTGTAAGTTCTGATTTACTCCCTCTAAATCTGGGCACGGTGGGGGTGGGCTGATGGTTGGGTTGTATGATCTCAGTGGTCTTTTCCAAGGCCTGTGATTCTATGGTTTCCTGCTTGAAGGGCTGCGGAGGCAGAGTGAAGAGATACGCACACCAGGCATCTTTCCTGCTCCAACCAAACATTTAGGATATTTTCCTTTTTAAGTCACTTTTTAAGTCATTTCATCCAGAAATCCACCTGAATTGCTGACTCGAAAGCTGAGCAAAGGACTTGCAGCCACCCATCAAAAAGAGGCAGAACACCAAGCTGGTAGAGAAGCCCACCCCCAGCAAACCTTTAGCCCACAGACTTAAAGTGGAGCATCCCACAGTTTTTGTCTCTGTTGGGACTTTTGGTTAAACATGAGACACGAGTTATGTTTTATTGTGTTTTATTCAGAGAGTTTGAGGATATGGGGTGAGGAGGAAGGGGACAAGGGGTGTTGTTTCTACTAAACAGCATCTTCAGGCTGGTGTCTGGGAAATGTATGGCTCGTTTGGGTGCGCTTGGGATGAAGGTTTGTACTGAGAGCAAGCTGCTAAGTCATGGCTCAGAGGCTCTGTTCCAGCTACTCGTCTGGATACCAGTTTCATAATTTCTCTGTGTCCCAGCTTCCTCCTGTAGAGGCTGTTAATAATAATCAGCCTGTAGCTGCAGGGAATCTATTCTGACAGTGCAATGTACAGAAATCCTCCTGCGAGCGGTGCATTAGTGGAGAAAGCACTGCTTTGTGCTGCTGTCTGTAGTCAGGCTGAAGCACCAGGGTTCTTTGGAAACAACGTGAAGAGAGAGAGTGGGAAATCTCTGGTTTGCTGAGGGGAAAGTAAATACTTGTGCGACTGAAAGCTTGAGGTGGGGGTCCCATGCAATCTCTTACCTGTGAGAGACTTGAGTGTGAGTTCCTGCTCTACTCCGTTCCGAATGATTGTGGATGAACATAATTTTGTTCCCTAGGGTCAGCCCTTGGCACCCTTGTTCCCAACTTGGGAATTTGACAAGATGAACACAGCTTGGATGTGCAGGCAGTCAGTACATAGATGGGAGCCATTGGGCATGACTGACTAGGTCTGCAAACAGCAGTCTTCTGCTCTTTCTTGTGCTTTTCTGTCAAAAAAGAGTGATTTTGATGCTTACACGTAATATGAGCTTAGAAAAGTAAGGGAAATGCTGACAGCTGGTGGAGAACTGCTGAAGGCAGCCTGTCTTTGCAACTCACCTCTTCTTCAGTCACCTCCCTGCTGCACAGCATGGACTCACAGCAGAGCATCATCACCTCCAGCACTGGAGATGCTGGAGGATCTAAATATCTATCTATATATGGGATAGATACCTATATATCTACATATGGGATATAGATATTGGTACACTAGAGTTCATTTCATGCCCTCTTTGGACCCCCAACCCTCCCAGAGGCTGCACATTGTTAGCAGCTAACAGCGACTTGGACTCAGTGGTCCTTATGGGTCTCTTCCAACTCAGGATATTCTATCATTCCATCATTCTCTGAGTGCTCACCAGCGTCTCCTGCTATATAACTGTAAGTAGGTGGATTAGAACATGCTGGAATTGTTAAATCAGTCGTATGTAGGATTTGCAGGCTCTACAATAACAGTGTTTTGCTTTCATGTTTGTGTGCATAATGTGTGTTTATCGGGGTTAGCCCCTCTATTAACCCTTCTTTCTTCTTTTTCATTATGCTTGCACTTTGGAAATAACAGCAAGTATTCAGAGTGAATGTAAGTGCTGCCTTCTATGTGAACATGGTGGTGTCCTCTGCATGTCCAAAATGGCAGGAGGGGTTGGGTCTGGTGCCAGCTGTGCTTTGGTCCAAGGTATACGTGGTGCACAGGGCTGGTGACAGATAGCATGCGCTCCATGCTTGCTTGTGGTTTTGGAGGTCTTTGGACCACAGATTGGGGAAGGTGTCAGAATCCTGGTGAGATCTGCTGCAGGAGAGCAGAGAGAGGCTTCTCCCTCTCACACAGCTCATCTCACTGCTGCCATTTGCTTTGCAGTGCCTCAGCCCCCCACCATCACCAAGCAGTCTGTGAAGGACTACATCGTTGACCCCCGAGACAACATCTTCATTGAATGTGAAGCCAAAGGGAATCCTGTACCCACGTAAGTGCCCCGGAATTGCTCCTGTACTGGAGCTCTGTGGTTTGTTAGCCCTGGTTCTGAAGGTGCTGGGATTTCTGGGCACAGCAGATCTCAGTTGGCCACACTGTCCCCAAAACCAGCGCCATAGATGCCAGTTGCCACTTGCATAACCCAACTAAGGCTCTTTCCAGGGAAATACACCCCACAGTCACCTCACAAATCTCTCTGCCACGCTGACAGCTTTTCCTGGACAAGGAATGGGAAGTTCTTCAACGTGGCAAAGGACCCCAAGGTGTCCATGAGGAGGCGGTCGGGGACGTTGGTCATCGATTTCCATGGAGGTGGGAGGCCAGACGACTACGAGGGCGAGTACCAGTGCTTCGCCAGGAACGATTTTGGCACTGCACTGTCCAGCAAAATCCACCTCCAGGTGTCCAGTGAGTAAGCACAGTTGTGTGGGGCGAGCAGCAGAAATCAGACTCAGGAAGTTCCACGGTTCTATGGATGCTTTGTAGTAGAAGCACAGATAGAATCCAGTGGTCAGACATCCCAGCCTGCTTCGTGGTCTTTTAAGGTCACTTCCAACCCTGTGATTTTGTCATCCATTGCCTGTGTCAAGATCATGGAATCATTAAGGCTGGAAAGGATTTCTAGGATCACCGAGTCCAACCCCAAGCCATCCCTGCTGTGCCCACTACCCATGACCCTCAGTGCCACATCTCCACAGTTATTGACCCCCTCCAGGGATGGTGAATCCACCACCTCCTTGGGCAGCCTGCGCCAGTGCCTGACCACTCTTCCTGAGAAGAATTTTTTCCTGATATCCAACCTGAACCTTCCCTGGTGCAACTCGAGGCCATTACTTTTAATCCCATTGCTGTTACCTGGGAAAAGAGGCCTACCCCACCTCGCTACAAACTCCTTACAGGGAACTGTAGAGAGAGATGAGGTCTCCCCTGAGCCTCCTCTTCTCCAGACTGAACCATCCCAGTTCTCTCAGCTGCTCCCCATAAGACTTGCACACACAGAAATAAGGCTTCCCTCTCTGCATTGAGGCCATTCCATCGAAACCAGGCCAGGTCCGGTGGGAAGGGAGGAGATCTTCAGAGTGAATACCTACCTTCCTCATGCAGTGCTATGATTCTCATGGCAGGATCTCCCCTGTGGCCCAAGGAGAAGGTGGATGTCATTGAGGTTGATGAAGGTTCTCCACTCAGCCTGCAGTGCAACCCACCTCCTGGTCTGCCTCCTCCTGTCATCTTCTGGATGAGCAGCTGTGAGTTGGGGAAGCCCTTTCCATCATGAACCCTCACTCCCTTCAAGCACCTGCAGTGTTAGTTTGTAATAATTACGTTTGGAGTCATCGTTGCCAGTTCACAGCTTGGTGGTACCCACGCATGGTTTAAGTTGGGAGTTGCTTTTTGCCTTCACGTGTTCAGGAGGTCCTGTTAACTGAATGCCTCTTCCCTTGCAGCCATGGAGCCCATCCACCAGGACAAGCGTGTCTCCCAGGGCCAGAATGGTGACCTGTACTTCTCCAATGTCATGCTGCAGGATGCCCAGACTGACTACAGCTGCAATGCACGATTCCACTTCACCCACACCATCCAGCAGAAAAATCCCTACACCCTCAAGGTGAAAACCAGTAAGTGTCATGGTTGTCAGCCAGGATGGAGCTCTGCCAACCTCTTGGGTAGGGTTCTCCTTTCAGTCTTTGACAGCTCTGAGTCCTACCAAAGAAAAGAGTGTCTTCCCTCGTTTTGATCGGGATAGAAGTCCGGTTAAGAACTGATGGGACTCAGACTGACTCCATGGCTTGTTCCCTTGCAGTGCCCCAGGGCTGCAGAGATTGCTCAGTGTGGGTACTGCTGAGTTTCTGAGATGGACACGGATGGTGTATTCCCTCCATCCTTAGGGAGAGGTGCAATATCAAGTGATCTTTCCCTAATTTGGATGGCTGGAGATAGCCATGTTTTGCTCCAGGTTTAGGTTTATGGGGACGCCCTGTGGTGCTGCATGGGGGGGGACTGAGTGTTTGTTCATTGCTGACCAACAAGTCTTGGGGTTCACCATGACCAGGAGCTGATGAACAGTTCTGGAAGGTGGGAGCAGGGGGAGCAGAGCCTTAGGGGCCTGGCGACCCTGGCTCCCAATTCCCGGCACCAGGAGCTTCATCTGTTGCTTAATAGGAGGTAACACTATTAAAGCGTTCTGATACCTGGCACTGAGGTGTGATGTGAGCAGCAGGCTGGGCTTGGAGCATTCTGCACTTCTGGTGTAACACCTTCTCCTTGTGCAAAGCACGAGAAGTAGCAAAGCAAATACTACAAATGGGCACTAATGGTGAGGAAGGTGTACATGTAACTCGCTCCGGTTACTTGTTATCTGGTTGAGAAGCTGGCTGAATAAAGCCAAAATTTGCCTCGTACTGAAGGACTGAACCCTGAATGAGCTCAGGCTCAAAGTGGAGAGCAAAAAACCTGTGTTCATTTGGGTCTCAGACGTTTTCAGCCTGGTATATCGGTCCAGCTCCAGAAAAAGAAGTGAAAGAAATCCTGGAAGGATTTCCTGTGGAGCATCTCTGCTGTGTCTTGGGCCCCAGGCTGTGCCCTGGGTGCTCTCTGTTCTGCTCATTACCCAGTGGAGCTCTGTTGGCAATTAGCAGCTGTACTCGCCTAGGTGTCAGCAATTGTCAGTGAGGGAGAGCGGTGTGTTATGAGGAGCTGCTGTTTTTGCATATAACACAATTTGCTTCAATTACCTGGGAATTGAAAGGGGTTTTTACAGCAGATTATGCTCTTAAAGCTTAATTGTTGTTATCATTTTTATTTGTTCGCCCTCTCCATGCCTTTCTGCATCATTACACTGCTGCCTCGGTGCATCCAGCCCATTCTTTGTGCTGGAAAGAAATAGCAGGAGCACGCTTATCTCACAGTTAACTGAGAGAAAACGATATATTTTCTTCCCAAATTGAATTAATTCTTGTCAACATTGCCTTTATACCAAAGGAAAAACACTTAGAGGAAATGTTTATGATCAAGTTAGGTGATATTTATCACGCGTTTGTTTGTCTCTCCATCTCGTAGGAGGAAAGCAATCTTCTCTTCCCCTCCCGCACCACTGTGCTCTGTTGCTGTTTGTCTCCTAAGGCTCCGAGCACCTCTGTTTGCTTCTGTGCTCCCTGGTCCCCATGTAGCCCCATCCCTGTTTTCCACCGCTGCTTTGTGCCGCTCGGTATGCTCACGGTCTTTTGTTTATTGCAGAGAAACCCCATAACGAAACGTCCTTACGAAATCACACTGACATGTACAGTGGTGAGTCAACAGCAGCTTCTGGAGACCTTCACGTTTGTAACCCCCTGTGCCTAACCCGACTGATCCCGTGCTAACCCAGCGTGGGCTGCGTCGGCAGCATCCCCGTGTGCACAGCCCCGATGTGTGCGTGTGGTCCTTTCTGTGCTTCGTCCCCCCCAAACGTCACCAAAAGTGGGCTGGGAACAGCCCAGCAGCCCAAATCCCCTCCGAGTTTTGACATCTTAAAAATGATCGAGGGCTAAGCTAATTAATTGGATACACCGAGCTCAGCTCCGGAGATATTTGGCTTAATAGGATCAGGGCTAAGTGGGAAAGCTGCTGGTTGGCTCCACTGCCTCGTCCTCCTGATTGAGATACAAGAGCCACCATCCCTCTTTGTCTGCATTCAGAATGAGCACCTATTGTGCTTGCAGCCAAGCATGGGCACTGACCATTAGGAGGAAGAATCCAAATATTTGGTTTTCCCAGCCATTTGTTTCTCTGTGGCACGGTTATACCTGTGCTGAGTGCTTTTCCACTTACCCCAGCGGGGAGGCTGTCCCTGGACGCTATGTGATCAACACATCCCCAAGCCATAGAATCCTTAAGGTTGGAAAAGACCTCTAAGATCACCAAGCCCAACCATCAACCCATCCCCAACACTAGCCATATCCCATCAGCTCTTGTTCTGGCACATGAGCTCACAGCTCCTGTGAGGAGCTGGGAGGTGATGGGGTGGGTCTGCATGGGGGAATGGAGCACGCTGCTGGGAGCATCCCCAGGAACCAGTGGGCTTCCCTCTCTGCCCGTCTGCCATTTCTTCCCTCCTGTGCCACGTCAATGTGTGTTCAGGTGGTGCTTAGCAGCTATTGGCCTCTTGGTTTTCGTCTCAGCTTGAAGCACGTGCTTTGCCTGGGAGCAAGGCCCAAGTTCTTGCTGCCTCCAAAAGGTTGAGATTAGCCAGATCTTACATTGCAGTGTCCTTTTTTTTTTTTTTTGCAAAACATGGGGATTTCTCCCTTACTCCTCACATACTTCTGCAATGGGACAACGTTCCCTGCTGAGCTGGGGTTTGGGTGAGAGGTTCCTCTGGAAGGTCTGAGCGTGAAGCATAACTGGAGGAAGTGGGGACAGCAAATGGGCTGGGCATGGTCTGCAACACTCACAGAAATGGCTGTGAAACAAGCAAAATTAACATCAATGTGAATTCCATAAATGGAACGACACCTCAATGAGAGGCACGTGGGAGGAGATGCCTTCCTGGTGGGCACACGGCGGTGGGATCTCCTCTAAACACAACATGCAGCTCCTCCAAGCACAGAGCAGCGTGGATGGTTTGTTGTGGAAGGAATGCCTTTATGTTCTGGTGTCTGCAGTCCTCGTGGGTTGGGAGGGGGTGCCTTCATCTCCTGCTGCGTTGGTGTGTTCAGGGAAAAGGGAGGTGGATGTCAGCCAGGGAGATAAAAGGTCTAAAATGATTAATTGGGAATTTCATTAGCTGAAGTTCATCACCTTCTTATGGAAGTGAAAATCTTTTGTCCTTTTTCATTTGTGCTGTTTTGGCAAATCTGTGGGATGTTGTCAAGCCGGCAAGCGGGGCAGGAGGCGAGAGATGGATGTGTTGGGATGCACATATTTCTATCATTGCCTTTAGCAGAAACAATCTGCGGGTTGATGTACAACCTGATGTGCTGTCAGGTCGGGATGTTGGGGAGGAGATACTGGCAGTTTCTGGAATGGGTCCATTCTGCAGTTGAATGGGTCCAATTCCACAGAGGTGGGATCAGTAGTGGTAACATATTAGAAGCAGAGCACATTCTTGAGCTCTGCTTCCAGTGAATAGCCGTAGAATTTATTCTTCCAGTCAGTTCCACCCATGTGGAGGAGTGAGACGTTGCTGTTTAACAGCTTCCAGCTGTAGTGCCATGAGATCAGAGCTGGAACTTCTGCCCCAGATCATTGCAGGCCTCTTCCCATTAGAAATAGCAAAATATTTACTTAAAGTGCTGTGCTAAGGCAAAGCTTATCAGCTAAGCAGTGTTGTCATTAGGTTTATTAAACAAGTGGATAGCATACTAATTTATCTCCCTTATGTTTTAATGTTCATCATTAATATACGGCTCGTAAAATTTGGCTTGCGCTGCTGCTTATCTCTTCTCGTTGTGCCCCAAGCAAATGGTTTGTGGCAGGAGTGAGGCATATGGCCCATTCACACGGGCTACAGGTTGCTGGCAGATAAAAGCCAATATTCACTCATAAAATGATTGATAAACACAGACCTGAAATCTCAGCACTGATCTGCAAGGCATTACATGGGCGGTGATCCTAACCAGGAAAACCAGCATCTCCGAAGCAGGCGAGCAAACAGCAGCACGCCTGCCCCTGGTAATCCATTAATCAAGTAATTAACTAACCCTCTGACGAGCACCTCCTGCTGCTAACATGTGGGTGTGTGAGAGCAGAGTGGTGCGTGAATGTGGCTGCTCCCCAGTGATGTGGAGTCAGTCTGAAGGGATGAGTTCCTTCCTGTTGATTTATTACTATTATTAATTTTAATTTCTCTTGAGGGGCCTGGTCACGAGCTTTTCCTGATTGAGTTCCAAAAACAGTCTCTGCTCTCTCTCTCCCCTGTATCTTCCCAGCCCTTTTCTTTGTATCAGAGCTCAGAGATTTCCCAAATAGCTCGTTTGGCTAATGAAGCATTTGGGCCAGCAGGAAAGGATCCCAAGAGCCTGCTCCTGCCCCAGGGTGGGCATTCCCCAATTCTCTATTTGCCCAAATAGATTGTGTCAAACCCACCCATCTCACCCCACGTCCTAATCCCATAACCTCCATCTCTGCTACTGCTGCTTTCGAGACCATCTCATCCCACGCTGTCTTCACTGATCCACATCTAGAGTAATGATTCCATTTATTAATGGAAACTATTCCATTAATAATTTTTTTTTTTCTCTCACAAAGAGACCTCCGCTGTGTGTATTTGTAGGGAGCTGTCTTGTCTCTCCCCTGGTTGTTTCCCATTAAACTTTCCTGTCCCATCCCAATGTCTTCAGCTCTGCTCCATCCCCAGACAGCTCCATCCTTCCAGGCCCAGCAGCTCCCAGTAAGAGTGGGAACCTACGTGATGCTGCCAGAGCTCTGGCATCCTCCTTCCCATGGGGGATCTCTGTGGCTCAGCTGTCTCATGTACCCTTCTTGTGCCCATTTGTCACTACTGTCCTTCACTAAGTGTTCTGTCCATCAGTGTTTCCATGTCTCATCTGATTCCAGCCCCATGCTGGAGGTAGGGTGAGCAGGGTTGGCGCTGCCCTGCTCGGGATCTGGGCTCTCCTGGTGCCCCGTCCCCATGGTTCTGCTTCCCCGGCCCATCCTTTTTCTTCTTTCTTCTCCCTGCCTGCCAAGCATCCTCTCTCCACTACGTCTTCTTACCTTAAAAATGACTTTAAGCCCTTCTCTAGTTTTCAGGTATATTCCTGCGTGAGTCCTGTTGCTGAACCCTGAACCCTTCCGATGCTGCAGAGAAGGAGAATTTAAAAGTGCTCTGTTTTTGTTTTTTGTTTTTTTCTTCTTGATTTTCTTTCCTGCTGATCTCAGCCCGAGGGGTTACAGAAACAACACCCAGCTTCATGTACCCATACGGGACCTCCAGCAGCCAGATGGTGCTCCGAGGGGTGGACCTGTTGCTGGAGTGCATTGCATCAGGAGTGTACGTACCATGATGGGAGCGGGCGGTCACCAGCAGCCCCATGAGGTGCTCTCATAGCTTTAATGATGAACTGCTGGTGAAAATACCAGCAATGAATGGAGCACGCCATTCGTTTTCTATTAACTGCTATTAACAATATTCCTGTAACTTACTGAAAGGGTAGGAGCATGAAAGCAGACAGGAGAGCTGAGTTCACAGAATCACAGAATCACCCGGGTTGGAAGGGACCTCAAGGATCATGTAGTTCCAACCCCCCTGCCTAGCAGGGCCCCCAAACATCCACATTTTAGATCAGGTTGCCCAGGACCCCGTCCAACCTGGCCTTGAACTCGTCCAAGGACGGGGCATCCACAACCTCCCTGGGCAGCCCGTTCCAGGGCCTAACCACTCTCCTTGTAAAGAACTTCCCCCTAACATCCAACCGAAATCTTCCCTCCTTCAACTTGGATCCATGAGTTCTGCAGCACTGCTCAGAGCAAGAGGTATCTTCAGATACTTGCTGTCCAAAGATGATGCCCCATCAATTTGTCCTTACAGGGAGTTGCAGATCTCTTGGGTGGCCCTTTAGCACACTATATTAAGTGCAGGTGAGGAGGTTTGTAGTATGTGTACAAGCAGAAGTGTCCTGGGCATGGGGTGGGACTTTGGCAGCACTTCCTGAGCACAAGGTAGGACAAAAATCCCACTCCTCACCATCTGGTGATGTTGAAGTCCTAGTGGAGGGGCTGTGGTAGGTAAAAGAGTGGCCCGGAGGTCTTTCTCCTTGGGTTTAGAAGGTCTTAAGTGCAGGATTTATATTAGGAAAGTTGTCTTGCAAGAGCTTTTATTTCCTTCCCTCTCTTTAGACCAGCACCAGATATCATGTGGTACAAGAAAGGAGGTGAGCTCCCAGTGGGCAAAACCAAGCTGGAAAACTTTAACAAGGCCCTTCGTATCTCCAACGTCTCAGAGGAAGACTCTGGGGAGTATTTCTGCCTGGCATCCAACAAGATGGGCAGCATCCGCCACACGATCTCGGTGAGAGTGAAGGGTACGTCACTTTTACTTCACCATCTCCTTCACTTTCACAGCCAGAAATTGAGAGGGGAGCTTGGGATCCTCTGGAGGCCATCTGCTCCAGTTTGCTCTGTGTGTAACTGTTCCATTTGTGTGTCTTAAAGCTGCCCCGTATTGGCTGGATGAGCCACAGAATCTCATTTTGGCCCCTGGTGAGGATGGCAGGTTGGTGTGTCGAGCCAATGGGAACCCCAAGCCTTCAATCCAGTGGTTGGTGAACGGAGAGCCCATTGAAGGTGAGCCAGGAAGAGTCTGCACCTCCTATATGAAAACATAGCCAAGGGTCTCATGGCTGACCATGGGAGCCAGAGCTGCCACTGGGGCACTGGCTTGGCTGCGTCATGGCCAGTTGAGCCGTGTCTCTGGAGGCCCATAGCATGCCACTGGCTCTTTTTATCTGGGCTAAGATGTGAAGATGAGTAACAAAATGCAGCATCTTGTGAGCTTTAATTTAAAATTTAATGAAAAGTGTCCTTTCTGTCTTCCTTATTTTGAAGGTTCTCCACCCAACCCAAGCAGAGAGGTGGCTGGAGATACCATCGTGTTTCGAGACACGCAGATCGGCAGCAGCGCTGTGTACCAGTGCAATGCTTCCAACGAGCATGGCTACCTCCTTGCCAATGCCTTTGTCAGTGTCCTGGGTAGGTGCCTGTGTGGACAGGTGAGCCCTAATGCACATGGATGAGGAAGGAAACTCTCTCAAAAGAAGTGACCATTAGAATCCAGCAGCGTGTCAGCTCATGGAATGCAGAATGCATTCCACACAGAATGATGGTTAATGCTTCCATTCTTGTGGAAGATAAATGCGCTGTATTCTAATTTCCTTGCAGGTTATCCTTATATCCCCTGTGCTGTTAGTTACTCTGAGAATGATGTACATGGGTAGGTGGCCTCTGCAATGGGGCTTCAGGATAAAAGTTGGTAGCCATATACCAGCCAGCACTGTTGGAGCGCCTCTGTTTCACGGAGTGAGGTTGGAAAGGGGATGGAAAAGCTCCATTAAGTCTTGAAAAGCTCAGTGTAGAGCCGTAGAGTCATAGATTTGTTAAGACTGGAAAAGACCACTAAGAGCATCGAGTCCACTCATTCAATAGCTGTCATCTTTGATGCTCTGCAGATGTGCCACCACGGATACTGGCCCCTCGCAACCAGCTCATCAAAGTCATCCAGTACAACAGGACCCGGCTGGACTGCCCCTTCTTTGGCTCACCCATCCCCACCCTGCGATGGTAAGGAGTGTAGCACATCCCCTGCCCACCCATGGGGCTGGGAAGGCGGTTTCCTGCTCTTTCTTCCCTTACAACAGTACTTTGTATGGCTGTGAGGTTTAAGAACGGCCAGGGGAACACGCTGGATGGAGGGAACTACAAAGCACATGAGAACGGGAGCTTGGAGATGAGCATGGCTCGGAAGGAGGATCAGGGCATCTACACCTGTGTTGCCACCAACATCCTGGGCAAAGCGGAGGCCCAGGTTCGCCTGGAAGTCAAAGGTAGGAATGCAATGAGCTCAAGAGCAAAAGATGCTCTTGGATCAGCTGAATCTCGCAGCTTGAGCTGTGAGCACTGCAAAAAAAAGATGCATGGGGAATAACTGATGGCACTAAAATATATTCAGAATCTCTTTTTTTCCCCCCCATTGAGCAAATTTTTTGCTGAAATAGAGAAGTTGGTATTTTTTCAGCATGAATTAGTGGTTTGTTAAAGTAGTTTGTTTGCAAGCATCTGTATCAGAGGTGGTTAGAGGCGAGCAGCCGTCATGCATGCTTGTCCTACCGAGTGGCACCACTCTTAAGCTCTGATCGAGTTCCAAGCTGACGTGCTGATACTTCCTTTGGGGTGCTTTGCAGACCCCACCAGGATTGTGAGAGGCCCCGAAGATCAAGTGGTGAAGAGGGGCTCCATGCCTCGCCTGCACTGCCGCGTGAAGCACGACCCAACATTGAAGCTGACGGTCACCTGGCTGAAGGACGACGCTCCTCTCTACATTGGGAACAGGTCTGTGATGAACGCTTCCATCTGTCTTCTCACCAGGATCTTTATTCCCCCACTGCAAAGTGTTTCAGGAGACACCAGGGATAATAAGGACAAACACTGAGTTCCCATCTGGGCGACGACGGCTGTTCTTGATACTTGTAATGTTATTAGCTGAGGATAATACTGAGGCTGCCTAGCAGTTAAAATTGACTTACCAGTAAATCAAGACATCGACCTTAGGCTTTATTTACAGATGTTTTAGGACATCTTGATAAAAACAGGCAGGTTAATAACAAGCTCCTCCAAAGTTAATGTTTATCTGTGCCAGTGGTGTAGCTGTAATTTCCTTTCCACATCCCGAATCACTTCTTGTGAAATAATGAGATGTCATCACAGGACATGAGCTGGTCAGATGGCAGCCTGCTTTCCCGAAAGTGTGACTCTTCCAGATGAATACCAGAGCAAATTCACTGGTTCTTTAGAAAATGAGGTTTCCAAGAATAACTGAGCGCATCCCCAATTGATAAAATCTTCAGGCCAGAGATGTACTCCTCTTCTCTTTGGACTCTTTTGTGTATTTTATCAGAGAACAGCTCGTCTTCAATCCTGCTCCTTAATTCTCTTGGGAACAGTGGTGTGATTATTGCTTTCATTCCTTTAAGGATGAAGAAGGAAGACGATGGTCTGACGATATACGGCGTGGCTGAGAAGGATCAGGGTGATTACACCTGCGTGGCCAGCACGGAGCTGGACAAGGACTCAGCTAAAGCCTACCTCACCGTGCTAGGTAAAGCTGTCCTCCCAGTGCACTCAGTGCTTCATCTGCACTGCAGGAGGTTGATTTCACACCGAAAGGTGGATTTGTGGGCACAGGGCTGTCCTCTAAAGCAGAGATGATGCTCAGTTGCTGGCAGAGCAATTATTGGGTTGCTGCAGGACTTGGCAAGGATGTGAAGCCCGATCTCAGCCTCTCTCAATGCTGTTGAAGGAAACTTGCCTTTGACACAAAAAGAAAAGCAGTTATTACATACAGCTAAAAATACCCAAATGTGGCCTGTTGAAGCTCACATTTGCAAGTGAACTTATCTGGATCTCAGGGTGCTGTCAACCAGGGAGTGAATGAACTGCTTGCAATCTCCCCTCCTTTTCAACTTGAAACCCATCCTCCATACCCATTCACTGCCAGATCTACTCTGAAAACCTCCCAAGTCTATCAGTCCCTGCCTTCAACCCCTTCCATTCTTGAGGAGGAACTTTGTTTCTGGCAGTGCCCCAACCCAACGGTGGCATAGACCCACACTGCCATACCAGAGCAGGAGTGCAATACAAATCCCATACCCCTAATAGTATGACTGGGCTTAATTTATTTCCCTTCCTCTTCCCCTAATAGCTAATTAACTTTCTAATAGAAACGTGAAAGAAGGTGTGCAGAGCTGAGGGTCTCTGGGGGAAGGATGTGTTCTCTCTGGTCCCCAGGTGGGATCTGTGACTGTGTGTGACTTCATATTTACCAGGTTCTCCTTTCACCACCCAAGCCTAATGACTCAACTAACACTGTTAACATCCAATGTCTTACCTTGCAGCAATCCCTGCTAACCGTTTGAGAGAGTTACCTAAAGGTAATCATCACTAATTCATTTGGTTTATTTTCTTTTGGGAGTCGATTTGGTTTTTTTTGCCTTGCCAATAACGCCAACAGAAAATCAAGGTGTAGTGATTGAGCACGCTGGGAGATGGTGCTTCCATGTCCAGCTCAAGTTGTCCTCAAGAACCCATCCAGATGGCCACGAGTAGAAATGTGACATCTTGTTTTTTGACATCTAGACTGGTGACAATTCTAGAGTGCCAGAATCACCCTATCCATAGCTGGAAATGAGCCCTGAGAGTAGAGAAAATAAATCATGTTGAATCCCTTGACTTTTATATGAAAATAAGGTGCTGCTGTTACTGTTGGTGCATGAGGTGGCTCAGTGTGTTGTGACAAGACAGCGAAATTGTGCCCGCAGCGCAATAACCAAGTATGTATTTTCATTTAGGTTTGGTGTCCTTCCCATTCTATTTGCAATTACTTTCTGAACGGTTGCATGCAGTGTGCTGTAAGATCATATATCCTGCTAAGCCACCATCGTGCTCCCAGCACCAGATAATGTCAGTGCATCCAGAGGGCAGCTCAGGTTACGAGGCAAGGCACAATTAATACATGAGCACGTTTGTATTTAATAACAAAACACACTGAGAGCAGAGGGATGTGAGACACGCTGCAAAGCACGTCTCCTCCTGTGGGTCCAGGCCGGGAGAAGGGGTGGGATTGGATGCTGCTGGGATGTTTCAGCCTCATTTATCTCATTATTTGGCCATCAGAGCGACCCGACCGGCCACGGGACCTGGAGCTGTCAGACCTGGCTGAGAGGAGCGTGAAGCTGACGTGGATTCCTGGAGATGACAACAACAGTCCCATCACAGGTCAGTGCCGGCCCCACAGCCACGGATCCTTCGGTCTTCTCCTGTGGGGTGTGGGGAAACCTCCTCATGGTGGGCTCTGATTCCTCCATCCTCCCCTCAGACTACATCGTCCAATTTGAGGAGGACCGATTCCAGCCCGGCACGTGGCACAACCACTCCAGGTATCCTGGGAATGTCAACTCGGCCGTCCTGAACCTCTCTCCTTACGTCAACTACCAATTTCGGGTGATTGCAGTGAACGACGTGGGCAGCAGCCTGCCCAGCACGCCTTCAGAACGATACCAGACCAGCGGTGCACGTGAGTAGCGGTCATTGCAGCACCTTGGGGTGGATCCCATTGCTGCCATCGCTTTGGGCTGAGTTTTTCCCCTCATTGGGTACAGGAAGGGGGTGAGCTGGTCCATGCAGGTGTGTGCTGGGGGGTGATTTCATAAATTGCACCTCAAGGCTGTGAGGGAGGTCCTGTGGAGCAGCAGGGCTCGAATGGCATGAGTTACTCAATGGCTCTTCTGGCAGAATCTGTTGAAGGAAGGCTAGTCACACCATACAGAGAAGCTTTCTAAAAGAAATCTTTCATCCTTTCTGACCACAGGAAGCTCTTGGAAAAACAGACTTCCAAGTGTAAAGTGGCCACGAGCAAAAGACATTTTGTTCCAAATTTGCTAATTCATTGCCTGCTGCTAAAGCCAGGCAGGAGCCCAGGCTTATGCCAGAATAAAGTGTGCTGCAGTCCACAACCAAGGCTCAGTCTTTGGAGTGTGCCCGGAGCTTTGTGCATTGGACAATACTTGGGAAAAGTCATATGAGAAGCTCACAGGAAGCTCAGCAGTTTTGCTGCATGTCTCCATTTGACCTTTGTAGATGCAATATCTGCTGGCATCTAGTGTTGGGTTTTGACATTGCTCTTCTTGCTGTGGATGATTCTAAAGGGTCAGAGTTGGCTCCTGGGGTTGCTTCACAATGGGTGTCTTTTAAAGATGTAGGACAAGATTTTGGGAGAGAGAAAGGAAAGAAAAAAAGAAAAAGTGAAGGATCCTAAATATGCGACCTGGTTTTCAAGAGTGCTGGAAAGTCTCGTGTTCCATTAACCTGAATGGGAACTTGAAACTTCTGGAAAATCAGGCTATTAGCTTCTGTTTTGGATCTAATTTTGACCTGCGCTGTAAATGGGTTTTAACCACAGAAAGGGTCATTTTTTCCAGCACTTTATTTATTTTTTCTCCCCATGTGAATTTCAGGACCTGAAATTAACCCAACGGGAGTTCAAGGAGCAGGGACCCAAAAAAACAACATGGAGATAACCTGGACGGTGAGTTCTTCCTTGACTGTTCTCTGCAATCCAATCTTATCATTACAGTCCCTGATACTAAGATAGATCTCAGGGTCTCTAGTGTGTGTGATGTATCACACAAAAAAATTATCACAAAGGATAAAAGGCAGAAGATACGACTATTAATTGTTAGTGCCAACAAGAAGGCTTGTGATTTAGAAATAGACAAAGGAAAGGTGCTGGATCACAGGTGAAGGTTAGTCAGGATGCTTGCAGAGTGTGGTCCCTTCAGCAAAGACATGCAGGGCTCTCAGACAGAGCAGCTCTTGGTTTTCTTGGTCGACCAGTAGGTGTCATCCTGCAATAAGCCAAAGGCTGTTGGTAGGCTGGAAACAGCGTGGGCTGGAAAACGAATAGAATGGAATCATAAGAATTGCTCAGGTTGGAAAGGCCCTTCAAGATCATCAAGTCCAACCAGAACCTAACCGTACTACCCGAACTCCATGCAAGTATGGCTTTTGGTTCTGCCTTGGGTTTGGAATGCCAGGATAAGTGTTTTTTGGGGAAAAAAATGTAGATCTTAGAGGTTTACTGATGGAATATGAAGTATGAATCAGCTGCTGAACAGAACTTTTCGGAGCACCAGAGCAGAGAAATCCAGCCGTCTTTCTCTCTCAACTTTCTTTCTCTGCTTTGCTCCATTCAGCCTCTGAACGCAACGCAGGCATATGGGCCCAACCTGCGTTACATCGTGCGATGGAGGCGGAGGGACCCACGTGGGAGTTGGTACAACGAGACAGTGAAGGCGCCACGGCACGTCGTCTGGAACACACCCATCTACGTCCCCTACGAGATCAAAGTGCAGGCAGAGAATGACTTTGGTAGAGCACCAGAGCCTGAGACCTACATCGGCTATTCAGGGGAAGATTGTGAGTATTTTCTTTGACAGAGCTCGTAAGTGTTTCAGAGCTGGAGTCCATCTAATGTCAGTGGGTTGGCATCTGTTCCCTGGGTCGTATTTATAGCATTGCTCCATTTGGCACAAAAATGCAGTTTCAGGCACTGGGAGAAGGAAGCGGAGTTGTGCTCTGGGCTCTGTCTGCAGATGCCTACGTGACCTGAACCACTTAGCCTCTCCCTTTTGCTCTGTAAAATATTCAGTGTGGAAGACTTAAGATTTCACCAGGATGAGCTCTGGCTGCATTCCAGCATTTCGTTTCTTTCTCCTGCCATCTGCAGAGCACCAAGTTCATCCCCATCGCTGGAGGCGTTCAAGGCCAGGTTGGCTGTGGCTCTGGGCAGCCTGGTCTGGTGGGTGGCAACCCTACCCACAACAAGGGGGTTGAAACAAGATGGCCTTTGGGGTCAACCCAGGCCATCCTGTGATTTCTTTGATTCATCTTGGATGAAGGGTCTTCCGAGTGGCCAAGAAGGCTCTGGGTCACCCTGGGCTGGGTTCTTGTGCCTCTGACACAGCCTCAATTATGCCCAGGCTTGGACTGCTGTTTGCAGCACACCGCTGGCTCAACTTCTGTCCTTTAAAACTCTCCGCTTGCTCATGCAGAAGAGCAGCCAGCTTCTTCAGCTCTCTTTCCCCTTCTTTTTGGACTGCTGGTATCACCTTCTGCCTGTAGCATCCAGGTCTCCCTTCTATGATCCTGTGAGGATAATGCAGCTTGCTGCCAACAACTTCATTGTAAAAGAAATATAAATCATTTCTTCTCAGTGCCTCAAATCAGCAGGGATCCCTGCTGGCTGACTTTGAGACCACCAAGAGGTAGAAGCACTGCAAAAAAATACTCATCTTAAAAAGCATACATGCACTGTGGGCCCCTTCCAACTCACGATATTTTATGATCAGATAAAAAATGTGGAGCATGAAGGTAAGTAATGGAATACTACATACATTGGTGCAGCCATAGCGTCTACTTGACCCAAAGGAGGACAGCCAAGGTGTCCAGAACTGGCCTATTGTTGCTCCTCTAAAACTGAATTGAAAGAGGGAGAAACGGCCACAATTTCTCCCCATGAAAAACCTGAGGATGGTCGGGGGACCAGCAGATGGCAGAGCTGGAGCGTGGCTGGGCTGGTTGCCTGATATATGCTCTGCTTTGTCCCCAAACACCCAGATCCCAAGGCTGCACCTACGGATGTTAGGATAAGAGTTCTAAACAGCACTGCCATTGCTCTGACATGGACCCGCGTGCACCTGGACACCATCCAGGGACAGCTTAAGGAGTACAGAGTGAGCCAAAGCAAATCTCTTCTCACTGTCTATTAATATGGCTAACCTTCTCACTAGCTGAGCTGGCCCCGTTGATGGAGCCACCTGCAATGGGGATGACAGAAAACTGCTCTAGCCACCCTGCCCCTGTGCTGTGGTGCATCCCACAGGCTGAGCTCTGCTCTGGATCAGCACCAGGAGTGAAGCCTTTGGCTGCCCTTCCCCACGTCTGGGCAGTGGGTAAATCTGCCTTGGCTCCCTGAGACCTGGGGTGACACAGGGACTGCCTTTAGGCACCAAGGGACCGATTCTAAGGCAGCTCCTGGCCCTAGAGCTGCTTCATACTTCTTCAGATAGGTACAAACAGGCTCAATTTTGTGTCATCCCCAAAGTACCACCATTGTCTTTTAACAGACACCAACCATGCAAAACCTAAACCCAGTACTTGATACTAACTGGCAACTAGAGGCAGCATAGATCCTGTTTTTTGTTGTTGTTTTTTTTTTTAACATCTAATGTTGAAGATTTACTGCTACAGTAAAATACCTGTGTTTATGTGTAGAAGATAAACCCTATTCAAAGCAAACGAAGTCTGAACAGAGCCCCTCTGAGCAGAGTTAAAGACTCTTGATACCAAAAGCATCTGTGCTGCAGACAGCTATAACACTTCAATTCCAATCAGTCACCAAGTGTAAGGAGAGCTCCCTGGTTGCTGCTTTCATTTCTTCTCCCTCTGCTCTGTTCTTCTGGTCTGTTTTCCAAATGAATCTTATTTCTGCATGAAATAAGATTTGCTGTCGGGGCTCTGATTCACAGACTCTCCAAGTTCTGATTTCTCATTGTGGTTGGACGTGTCCACGCCTTGCCTAACACTAATCTGGGCAGGAAGGGAGAGCTCAGCGCTCAGCAATGAGAGCTGGAGCCAGAAGCAGCTCTTTGCAGCCTAACCTTAATCCTAACCCAGTGCTTCCCCACCTGCCTTGCTGGGAGGTGAAGAGCTCCGCTTTGCTCTTTGCGAAAGCAAAGTTCAGCTGCGCTTTGTTCATGAAAACCAATTGCATTTCAAATGGGAAAAGCTTCATGCCATGCGTGTTTCTTGAAGGCCTATTTCTGGAGAGACAGTAGTTTGCTGAAGAACCTGTGGGTCTCCAAAAAAAGACAGTATGTGAGTTTTCCTGGAGACCGAAACCGGGGCATAGTGTCCCGGCTGTTCCCTTACAGCAACTACAAGCTTGAGATGGTTGTAACCAACGGGAGAGGCGATGGGCCCCGCAGCGAAGTCAAGGAGTTCCCCACACCTGAAGGAGGTACGTGCCTGCCGAGCTGCAATTTCGGGCAGCTCAGGCTCTGCAGAGCCAACCAGGACGAGCACAGCTCTGCAGCAGAGCTGTGATTTGGCCAACAGCACATAAAGAGGCATTGCTCGGGCTGAGCAAGGCACAGCCGTGCCCTTGGTTTGCTGCCTGACCTCCACGCATCGCCCGCCCTCCCCGCGCTGCGGCGCCGCTCAGTCAAATCCCTGCAAGACCTCAGGACTGAACGAATGTCACCAATCTCCGATTGGGCTGCTCAGCTGGGAGCGCCTCGTTCTGCTCTGTAAGGAGCTCGTGTCAAGGAGGAATGGGAGATTTTAATTTTCTCCTTGTCACGGGAGCTATTTATAGAGGCGCCGATAACTTTTTGTCGGAGCGGCGCTTTCAGCGGCTGCCCATGAATCTTTCTTTAGCACAGATGTTTTTGGCACAGTGTGTTACAGAATTGCAGGGGAAAGAAACAGAGGAGGCTGGAAGCAAACCCTGTCTCAAATAACACAAAATACGATGGGCTCTTCTTCTTCCTGCTGCACGAGAGCACTCTCTCTTTCTCCTGCACCCTTTCCTTGGATGCTGTCACCATTTTCTGATGTTTTTCACTCACCAGCTTCAGTTCAGCTTGTTTAAAAAGGAGAAGTTCTGTTCCAGGACAGCAGCTTGGTGGGGTGTGCCTTGATTTAGCGCTCACCTAGGGGCTGGAGGCCTGTCACATTGGGATAATGCTCTTGGCATATGTAAACTATTGATTTTCTTCTTCCTGTTCCACTAAGCTATTTTATTGGCTATATATTGATGCTTGGGAGATGGATATTCTGCCAAACTTCCATTTAAGAGGAAAAAAAAAAATGTCATTAATCTCTCCGATCAGTGAACCAAGCTCTTTCCCCACTTAAAGGCACAGCGATTAGGAATAAACCAGGAGAATAATTAAATTCCATAGGTCATAATGCTTTCCTTCCTTTACTAGCTTTGAATAAGCAGCCATAAAAGCAGACATTCCTCAGGGTAAGGACTGCTGTATACCTGCACCGGATCCCCGTTACAGCTCCCCAGACGTTAATAACACAAAGATGCTCTGCAGGAAGAAGTCGCTCTGCTTTTTCTATCATGCCAGCAGATAAATAGATGAGGCATAAGCATCGGGCTGGGTGAGAGCAGGGGCAGTAACAAGACTCCAGCAGCAGTAAAATATGCAAACAACATACAGAAAAGGGACACAACTGCAAAAGTGCTCCCTGCGTGGCTGCAGCATCCGTTGTGGGTGCCTGGCCGAGCGTGGTGATGGGAGACAGCAGTCCCCAGTGTGAGGGCATGGTGCATGCTGAGCTGCTCTGCTGCTGGTAACACAGGGCTGGAGCATGATTCCTGGCCTAGATTGTTGTTCTGTCAGTATCTGACCTTTAGAGTGTGTTTGTATGTGGTTGAATGTCTTGAGTTTTATCAGGCAGCCTGCGATGTGTACAGTATTGTGAGGTATGTTATCTTGTATGTTTTTTCTTCTTTCCCTTTTCTTCCTGCTCCCGTCCTCCTCCCAAGTGCCCAGCTCCCCCAGGTACTTAAGAATCCGACAGCCAAATCTGGAAAGCATCAATTTGGAGTGGGATCACCCAGAACACCCCAATGGAGTCCTCACAGGATACAACCTTAGATACCAAGCCTGTACGTTCCACATCTTATCTTCTTAGTGACAATAGCTAAGTCATTCAGTATTTTCCTTGCTGCTGAGCTGCCTCCTTGCCTAACACCAAAAGCAATCTATAGGGAGTGGGATGCTTCTAACATCAGCTGATGGTACTGAGTCCTGGAGTGCTGCTGGGCACCTGCAGCTCACAGTTGACCACAGAGGGCTGTGGATCCTCAGTAGTTCTCCATCCTCAGCCCCTCGAGGGAAATCAGATTGACCTCAGGCTCCTGCAGTACGTGATGCTGCACAGTGTGTGGCCCAGTGTGACTTCTGGGGAGCCCCAGGTTTTATCTGAATGCTTGACACTTTGTGCTAAGCTTTTCCTTACCCACCTCCACAACCCTGAATGTCCCCAGCAGCATGTTCCCAGACAAGGCATATCTGCCCCCAGCTGCAGGTCCTGCCCTTGGGGACAGGTAACACGCTGCAGAACCCAAGCTGAAGCCACCACCACCTGCCTTTCCTCCCCAGTTAACGGATCCAAAACGGGCAGAACCCTGGTAGAGAACTTCTCTCCCAACCAGACAAGGTTCACCGTGCAGAGGACAGACCCCATCTCGCGCTATCGATTCTTCCTGCGTGCTCGGACACAGGTGGGAGATGGAGAAGTCATAGTGGAAGAGTCACCAGCACTGCTGAATGAAGGTGAGTGCAGGGCAGCTCCTGGCACTGGGTTGCAGGCGATGATACAAACGTTGGCCAAGAAGTGCAGGTCAGAGGATCCAATGATCCTCAGCCCAAAGCAACCAGTGTCAGATAACTGGTGTATGTCTGCTACCTACTGCAGCAATGGGCAGGCAGTCCTGTGTGCTCTTGCTTGATTACCTTAAATATGTCTCTTCAGGTTTGGATATTAGGAACAGTTTCTTCTCAAGGAGGAGTGGTGATACATTGGCACAGCTGCTCAGGGAGGTGGTGGGGTCGCTGTCCCTGGAGGTGTTCAAGAACCGTGGAGATGTGGCACTGAGAGACGTGGTTAGGTGGGCATGGTGGCGGTGAGTTGGGCTTGGATTTGGTGATCCGAGAGGTCTTTCCCAACCTCAGTGAGTCTATGATTCTTCAGAGCTCAGTGATGCAGCCAGGCGCAATCTCAGCTGCCTCTATAAGAGCCAAATTCAGGGCTGATGATTTCTGCACCGCTGGAAGGAGGTGCACATCAGTGCCCCTGCCTTGCCACTCTGCAGCCAGCCGCTGACCTCACCCCCACTGCAGAGCCACAGCTCCCAGACTCCTAACGAGATAAAACGCCCCTTGTGAGGCATTCATCACACTAAGTGAAAGTTCAGGAGCCCTGGGGGAACTGGGGAGACAAAAGCCGGCTCTTTCCTTTCTCCAGCATTTGCTAAAAGACCTATGATTTAGTTAGCCCTCAGATTTAATGGAGTTTTTGTCTCCTTTCCTCCATCTCCTCCTCCCCAACTAATGGCTCTGAGTAGGAAAAGCAATTCCTACTGACGACCCAGAGGAAATGAAATGCTTCCTGACACTCTTCAGTGGGCTCCAGCATCACTAATTGATGCGATAGGATCGGAGATGGGGCTGCATATGCTAAAGGAAAAATCAGCAAAGTTGCACATTGGCAAATATGAGAAGGGGGGAAGGTGAAGCTTAAAAGAGAAGATTTGCTGAAAAAACAGCTTAGAGCATAGGGATTGGATCGAAGTCATTGGTGCTGATAGTGGTCCAGATTGTATCTTAAGCATTTGCTGGACTGGATTTGTTTCTACATGGTGGCAACAGTGACTGTAAGGACAGCATTGCTTAAAAATGCTTGAATGGTGATGGGATATTGCTTAACTGATTTGTATCAGAGAGCAGTGGGTGCAGACTATGCCAGGATGCCAAGGTAAGTGCTGAGGGCTGCAGCCCCTGCAGCATGGAGGAAGGATGGAGCACTGTCATCAGGCATTGGGGAGGGTCAGATCCTCAAGCAAAGTTACAGAAATGAAGCACGGGTTGATTTCAGAACGTGAAACCCTGAGGTAGAGTTCAACGTAGGCACGTCCTGGTAATGGCAGATGTGTGTGTGCAATTAGCAGCTCTAAGTGAGCTGGGTGTTGTGGTGCTGTCGTGCAGCAGTGTGAAAGGGGAATCTGGAATAAAAGAAGTATAAGAAAGATAAACCCATTGACAGTCAGGGGTTACTTCCTGCTTGCCAGACTCATTCACCTGAGAAATCCAAACGAAATACAGCTTTCTGGAGGTCTGTGTGGCAGGCTCCAACTCACAGCAGAGGATAAACCCTGCCCTTAGAGTGACACCAGAAAAATGAAGGCAAAATTCATTGTCTAAACCTGTCCTTGCTGGGACGAGACATAAGCACCTGCTGAAGAGCTTTGCTGAACCAACACCTCTGGGATGTCTGCCTTGGTGTGTGTGCCACCGGCTCCAAGGGTCTGTGCTGCACAGAAGGGCGATGTGTTGCAGCTAACGCATTGATGTCCTCTCTCTCATGTCTCTGTTGACTGCGTGCAGTGATCCGAGTCTCCTGTTGGTGTGTTCTGGCTGTTTTATCTATTCCTTTGTTTTCTCTTCCTTTCTCTTCTACGCTGTCCTCGTATTCCCCTCTCTATCCTTGGCGCTGCCCTCTGAAGCCACGCCAACCCCAGGTATTGTACCAGCGGAGGAGGTAACAGGCATGGGGCAAGGCTCACCCGCTCGCGTGCGCTGCCAATTAAGCATGCACTCCATTAACCCTTTCAATGGGGAGGCGAAGCAGCACGGGGTCTAAATTGGGCACGTGGAAGGACAGCAGGTAGCACTGCAGGCAGATTAATGGTAGCCAAGCAAATCTCGGAGCCAGCTAGCCCGAATGATGAGGTTGTAAAGCCCAGGTCTGCACCAGCCTTCTCTCTTTTCAAGCCTCAGCATCCCTGCTCTGAGAAATGCAGAGAAACCTTCACCGGCGGTGCCCACCCTGTTAACCAAACGTGCTGCTCTTTTGCCTCCTGGTGACCATTGAAAGGGTAAAGGACAATGTTTGTGCCACAGCTGTGCATGTCTGCATGCGAGGCTATCGCTAGCTTTGCCCTCTACTGCGTGTTTTACACCAGCATTGAAGCACAGAGAAACCTTTCCTCAGCAAGGGGTACACGCCTGCTTCTACAGAACCCAAACCCCAATTAATCCAGTGTCCAACTACCCAGCATCAGCAATGCAAAGCATTACCAGAATTTCTTGTTGCCCAGAGAAGGACACCTACCTCTTATAAAGCTGCAGCCAAGACTTCTCCTCCTCGAATGCTGTATTTCCACAGGGTTATACAGCCCTGTAAGCAGGAGCAGTGCTAGGGGATACAACCAACCCCTCAGTGCTGCAGAAAAGCTTTGGGGCTGCCCTGCACGAGGGTGCTGTATGAGGTCGTGCTTTGCCTTTGCTGGGTGCAGCCCTGAGCCCATGGGGCTTTCAGTGAGGAACAGCTTTGTAGCAAACACTGCCAAAGTGATGCAAGTGCAGGAACTGCTCTGTGCACCCTTAGGTTTTGCTTCCCCACCTCGTAGGCGTTTCTCTTCCTCCTCCTCTTCCTTTCTTTTTGTTGGAGCGATGTCTCTCCTCAGTATTATTTTGCACTTTTTCCCTTCTGAATAGTTGCCAATCCTTTTCCAACTGTATTTTCCTTAAATATACATATATCCGTATACATTAGGGGCTAACAGATTGGTCTGCCTTGGCTGGTGGGAAGCTGAAAAGTGGCACAACCTCTTGGCTCAGAGGAGCAGAGCTCCTGCTGCAGTCAGGTCAGCTCAGCCACAAGAATCCAGCTTTTCTTCCAAAAGAACTTTCCTGCTTTCGGTAGATATTGCTCAACTCCAAAAGCACAATGCAATCTCTTTATCCTTCCAGCATCATGTCAATGCAGAAATAACTCTTGGACTACTGGCAGCCAGGTGAACTCGTTGCTATCCAAAGGATAAGATCATTAAATACTGCTGGAATAGGGGGCGTTCCTCTATTTTTACTTCCTGATAGGAGAAATGGCACAGAGGAGAGATAGGTGAGCACTGGAAGAAGGCTGAAAAGCCATAACCGAAGCACAGGTGCTCACTGGGCAGCACTCTGCAATGTAATTCTCCGAGAGGGATGAGGGCAGGGGAAGGTGTAGCACTATTAGGAGCAAATCCTCATCTTGATACTGAGCCAAGCATCATTCCTTGTTAGGGCGCATCCCGGTGCTGCAGGACCAGCTGTGCCCTTTATTGGTGTTGGTAGCGGGGTTGCTGCTCCCCTTCCCAAAAAGTACAGCCCTCTGGTGAATACTGCTTGACCTTTCTCAAATGATTCCTCTCTGCAGGGTGGATTTGGTGGATTTGGTGGATTCTTGGGGAAGGTTGCCCAAAAGTGTGCTATGATGCTCTTCGCCGTGGGCTGTTGGCTCTAAAAATGGCCGCCTTTTTTTTTTTTCCCCTCTCTCATGGGGTCATTGCTGCTCTGCAGGCCCGTGAGAAAGTGGGCCGAGTTGATGGAGCCAAAGTGAAGGGCAGAGGCTTTACCTTAGAAAGGCTTTGGGTTTCCTGAGCCACAGCGGGTGAGGTAACGTGGGGAAAGGGTGGCACACAAAGGGCTCTCATTTATGCTATGAATGACACCACCAAAAGGCGCATCCCATAATAATTCCCAGTGTCCATCCCTTCATCAGGGACCGTAAGAGTATTGGCCTTAGACGTTTTTTTTTGGGGGGGGGAAAACCCAACACATTGATTTGTTTGTTCCCTTCTCGTTGCTCCATAACGACGAAGCAGAGGAGAAAGCCCCGATTGTTCATTTTGGAAAGGGACAGCAATAGAAATACAGAAAACTGCTGACCCTTCTCTTTTAGAGGGCATTCAATTGCTTCTTTCTGCTCTCGAATTTCTTAGAGCTGTCAGATTTGGAGCTTTTTTGTTGTGGTTTTTTTTTTTCCCTCTTTTTGATAACGACTTAACAATCTCCTTCTGTTGCTACAAACTGGGAGAGGGAGAGAAGTCTGCAAACGTATTTGGCTAATCATCTAAATTCATGAAAAATTCATCAAATTTCTCCAAGCCTAATTATTTTGTAGACACACCCAAGGGAAAGCTGTTACCGCAGCCTAACAACACATTAAAAGCACCTTTAAATAATTAAAGAGCAGTATGGCTGGGCTATTATTATTATTATTTTAGTATTTTACAAAGTCTTGCCAACTGCTCACCCAGCCCCCACGCTGCTTGGAGCAGGGTTCAAGCCCCTCTCCCACGCCTTAAATTCCCCCTTTTTTTGCTTCTATGTTTCTTCCTTGCAGCACTGCCCAATCCGAGCATCCCCAGTTTTGATGACTATCCATTCCCAACCATACGAGCTGCACTGCTGCTAAGAGAGCAAACCTATTGGCAGCCCTCCTGCTGCACCCATCACTTACCCTTTTAATTGCTACAGCCAGACTGCTGCATCCCTTGTCCATTATAGCAGCGTCTCCTCCCCACCGTGCCCCTTGGTCTCCATTACCAGGAATGCTAATGCATCTTGTAGACAGAAAAAGCAATCAGTGCGTGGCAAAGATGGGGCCGATTTATGAGCTAACTCACATGTATTTCCAGGAAGAGGAGCTCATCCATGTAGGCAGCCATATGCTGGCTTTCACTTGGGCTTTTCTGGATGAATTGGGGCTATATCAAAGCCTGCTCCCCTCCACGCACCATCTTTCAGGGTGCTCTCTACCCTGCATTAAGAACGTGGCTGCCCGTTCTCGGCAGCACCTCCTGCAAGCAGGGAGTGCAAAAAGAGAAGTGCAGCTACTCTGCCAAGCTCAGAAATGCTGTAAGCCATAAATGTTACCCCTGCATTTTTGGAAGGATGCGCACAATTTCTAGATGGGCATCATCTGGCAAAAGCAAGCAGTTGGTTTGAGCAGATCCGGAGCTGTCAGCCATGATGAGCAGAGCCCAGGTTGCAGCACGGGGCTGTGGAGGGGATCTCCTTTCTTTGGGGGCAGCGGGGAGCTCTGATCTTCTGTCAAAGCCGTCTTTACCTCCCCCCAACCTGAACTCAGCTCTCATTAGGGGATGGATTTCAAAGGCTAGCAAATGCCCCTTATCTTCTCTCCCCCAAATCTACCAGCTGAGCTTTTCCTCCGCATACATTTCGTATTCAAACACAAATGAGGCTGCAGCTGTGAATCCCGAAGCAGAGAGGACCAAATCCCTCAGCCCAGCAGGAGCCCCGCTTCCCTCCTCCTGCCCGGTGCTGCCCACATGTGCTCCCCTCGTTGACCTCCTGCTTTAACAAGGACTTAACCTGCTGCTAGAGCCATTGCAGCGGTGCTGGGTGACGCACGCAGAGCGCTCAGGTGCGGCGTGATGGATCAACGTGGGCTGGGAGCTGGGCGTTGGAGCAGCCTTACAGCAAATTGCTTGGGGCTCTGTTGTGTTGTCTTTTCCTTCGCTGTGAATCAGGGATTCGCAGAGGAAGTGGTGAGGTTGCATTAGCTGATAGCTAGCTTCCACTGCTCAGGTTGACTCTGGACGTTGTAATCCTACAGAGGAGTTGCAGCAAAATTGCATTAGCGGTAACCACGCCGATGGCTTCACCTTCCAAAAAATGGTCATACCTCTCGCCCTATTTGTAACCTACAGCCTCAGGACACAGCAAAGCAAAGCTTGCCAATGAGCTGAGATAAAGCAGTGCAGAACAGCAATCCTGCTGTCACAACTGAGATTGTTGGGGTTTTGCTATGCCCCGTGCGCCCACGAGAACCAAGTTGTGCAACGTTCCAGCCTGGCTCCCATCGCTATCACTGCCATCTGTCTGGGTTGGGATGTGTTCCACAATGCTGGAGTGTTTTTGGGGGGGGGTGGTTGCTCCATTCCTGCCCCACCCGGTGCTGCATTGCTGCATGAGGCTTGTGCAAGGCTGCGTCGGTCCCTGCGTGGGGTGCCGTGGGTTGCATTGGGTTTGCTGTCATGGTGTGTGCTGCTAATGGGGTTTGACTGCAGCATGCAGTAGGGAGGTGGCCACAATGAGCCTTGGGACCGCTGGGATTTTAGAGGTTGGGGTCTCTTAGGATCTTAGCTGCATTCTCTCAGAACTTTCCTGCTGTGCTTGTGGGCTTGAAGGGAGGTCTGCTTCCATACAAGCCAACCTGGGACTGAGCTGGTGAAAAAGCAACCCTGGCTTTGATCTCGGATGGTTTTTAAAGCACATTCCTCACGCTATTCTTATTAGTGGGTGATATTTGTAACAGCCATTTTCATTTGCCTGATGGGGATTTGTAATCCCTTGATCTGTAGTAAGAGTAAGTAAATACAACTTAATGCAAACACCACGGGATTTCCTTTACTCCAGGCAGTTTAAGCAGCTCCTCGGCTGCGTTTTCTGCTGGCAGGTTTTCAGGCAGCAGAAATCGCCTTTACAGAGCAATGCTCACTCATACCTGAGAGCATTCAGCAATGGTTGCCAATGTCCCCTTCCATCAGATGTTAGCCAGTGGTACTGCCATCCCCTCTGGAAATTCCCTCTGTGTTCCCATTAGCAAAGCCAGCTGCAGCCCCCTGCTCCAGCTGAGGGCTCTGGTCCCATTCATGGCCACTGAGGATCACAGCTCTGACCCAATATAAAGCTAGAAAGATGTCCTATTGCCTCCTCAGCTAGCCCAACCCATGCACCTTCCTTTGGTGGCATTTAGGAAGTTTTGCAAGCACACAGAGGGGTGCAGACATAATGCGCACATTGACCTTATTGCTCACAGCAGAAGTGAGATGTGCGTGGGGCAAATGGGGGCAAGTTAGAGAGGCAAAATTGTACTGACTTCTCATTTGGAAAGCTTAAGGCACATCCTACATTAACTGTAAATTTTGAGGAGCAGTTTGATGGCAAAGCAGCACCCTGAAGAGCTACACCCACATTAATGCTAAGGCTGCTTCATCACCATCCTGCAGGACCCAGTACACAGAGCAGCAAGAAGGAAGCAGCTAAGGAGCTGCAGGGCAGATTGGCAGCTAAATAACGCAGGGGCTGCCAAACTCATTGAACGGGGGTTCGCCTGGCCCGCAGCAGATGGGCTTTTCCTATGAGCTCAGTCTGGGTGCTGCTCCTACTGATTGCGATGGGGAAGGGACGGCGGGTCTGCGTGGTGCTGTGCTCGATGCTTCCCCTCTGCTCGGTGTTGGGAACGGTGTGTGAGAGTCCTAGGAGCCATAACTGCTTCTTGACAGCCAGCGTCTGCCTTTCCCTCTGCCAGCCTCCACCTGGTTGCCTCCACCTACAACTGAGCTAACTCCAGCAGCCACCACTGCCACCACCACCGCCATCCCTACTACTGAAACCCCTCCTACTGAAATCCCTACTACTGCCATCCCTACCACCACCACTACTACAACCACCACAGCTGCCAGCACCGTCGCAAGCACTACAACAACTGCAGAGAGGGCTGTGGCAGCCACCACAAAACAGGAGCTGGGTACTGCGCTTTCCTTTTCCTCTAACCCCTTCTAACCCTATGGGACCTTTCCTACTTCTTGCTCAGGGCGAGGATTAGTAATGGGGATGGAAAAAGGCATTCCGTGCTTTGGGAATGGTGTTACAAGGAGCCAGAGGTGGTACAGGCTCAGGGTTGTGGCGGTGATTTGGGGGTCTTGCTGCCCACAAAAGGGGTAACACGGCTCTGCCTGGGGTGTCGTGATGTTGAATTAGCATCAGGGTTGGGAAGGAGGTGGAAGACCCTGTAAAGTGTTATCTTACCTTTATTGTCCTTAAAAAGGGGTTCTGCTGCTATTATAGACGATGTCGCTTCGAATTTAGCACATCAGCTGTTAGAGAGGAGAGCTGTCACAGCTCATAGGAGTCTTTTGGTTCATGGTGCTGCTCCCTGCATCGTACCCTGCTCATAGCCCACGGGGAACCTGGGCAGGTGGCTAAAGGTACAGCTGTGCTCCAGGTGTTACCCAGCTCACCACGCAGCCATTGTGCAGTCAAGCAGAGCAGGGTGATCAAACTGCATTGGTGTGGGCATATTCTCTACTTTATATGGGGAGAGGTGTCCCTCTGAGCCTTGCTTCTAAAGACACCGCGATGACGGGCTCTCTGGTTAACGAATGATGGATGGTTGTATTTGGGTTGCTCAAAAATGAGTCAAGGGAGCACAGCCAAAGGAATGCAGTTATGTAGCTGGATAGGATGCACTCCAAAATGTAAGAGCAAAAGCTACAGAACTCTTTGTTTACTCTTAAAAGAAAGAAAGGAGACTGTAGTAATGAATATTAAACTTGACACTGGTTTACTTCAAGGAATTTGATAAAAGGAATTCTAGCCACTTTATGCCTAAATCAGCTCAAGATCATTAAACCCAACACCCAACGCATGCTGGGAGGCCCTGGGTCCATCCGAGAGGCCCTCTGCAGTAAGAGAGATCTGAGAACACACAGCACATCTCCTCCTCTGCACTAGTTTGCTCCTTAAGGCTGCCATCCTGACTGAGGGAGCACAGATTCGTGCTCTGTCTCATGGCAGGCAACCCTCCCAGGGGCATCTCCAAAGCCACAAGCAAAGGGAACAAGGGCACGGATCTGCGCTGCCCTAACAAAACCAGTTTAAAAACTGGTGCTAGATAGCAAGATGCAACTTCAGCATTATGAATGAATCCATAGCACTGAAGCAGGTTCACAAAATCGTTACCAGAACACGGTCACAATTCAGCGAGCACATGGGAGATGCTGCTTACTGAGACCAGGTGATGGAAATGGGAGGAAAGGAGGCAGAGGAGCAGTGAGAGTCCCTAATGGCCCCAGGGCCATGAGCCCAGAGCCTGACCCTGATGTGGGCAGACAGAGAGACTCCAACACGGGCTCCAACCCCCATCCCAAAAGTCTCACAGCTGTCCCTGTTGCAGGAATGGAAGGCACTCCTCTGTGCATCAACCCAAAACTCGAGCTACACCCCCTAAGTAAACAGCACTAATAGCAAAACGGAGGTGTGATGCATCTGACGGGACACGCACGCATGCTAAATAGTGGATTAGCTCCACTTCACCAGAAATAGAAGTTCATCCACTCTCCAAAGCAATGTCGACAATCCTCAGCTTCAAAATCAGAAACGAGTGACTTCATTGCCCCACTGGCTGTCTGAGCCCCAGTCAGATGAAGGCGTTTGCTCCCAGTTGTGGCAGTGCGGCTGTGTGCGCTCACGCGTGGATCTCCTGTGTTGGTTTAGGCATGAGTTTAGCCAGGAGATTTCCCTACGGACCAAAATCCACACAGAATTGCCACAAAAGCCAAAATTTTTGTGAGATAAACTGAGTGCAGTTGGACTTAAAACCCAGCATGCCATGAGATACTGAACTTCCTCCAACATTTGGAAGTCAAGGTTTTCGTAGGAAACGATTACATCTTCAGGTACACTCATAGGTTAAGACTGAAGCATCAATTTTAGGAATGATTTTATAGGATTTTACCAACCCTGGCTGCTAGGTGAGCTCTCGTCTCGGTATAATCCTAAATACTAACTCCTGTTCTAACCTATTCACCAGCCACCAATGGATCGTCCATATGGGACATAAGAGCTTGGGCTAATAGTAACTGGGCAAACATCACCTGGAGCCACAATTACTCTGCAGGAACTGACTTTGTGGTTAAGTATATCACCAGTAAGCATCAGATCGCGTGGGGAATCTATAGGGTGGTGATGCTGCTGGAGATTCTGCCAGCTCCCGAGGCTGCAATTGCTAGTCTTAATTACTGTGCATTCCGTGTGCTCGTGGTTGTAAGACATTCATACTCATGAACCACCAATGAGCACAGCTGTTTTTCTGGGGGCTGTCTGTGGAGCTGGGCTTTATGCAGTCTCGGCATAAAGAGACTTGAAATGTATCTACTTGTGCGTATAAAACAATCGTTCATAGAAAACAAATAAGACCGACACAAATTGGAGGGCAGGGTTATCCATCTCTGGAGCAGGACTTGCTGAACCTGGAGCTGGCAGAATCACCTCTGACCTCCTGTCGTATCGGATACCTTTGTCTCTTGCAATTGTAAGGCTGTCCGTGGAAACTTCGAGCTGATATATCTGCTTTTAGTGCTCGTTTAGAACAGGCATTTACACGCTGGTTTGGATTTCTTGTAGATAGGCAGCGACGAGCGCTGCTTATCTCTGTCTTTATTTCCCAGCCATTTCAGCCTTATTGTATGGCACATCGATCTTAAATTGGCATTTTAAACAAACAGTCATCAACAGCGAATCACTTCTGCTCACACACTGAGAGCTGACGTTGCTGCTTACTTAAAGCAGCTTGGGAGGCACCATCAGTGCCCGCTCTCGCTCTGCAGCCTTTGTTATCGCGACAGAGAAAGGCACCATTTTCCCCCTTCTGAACCATTTTCCACAACTGGGGATACAAACATTGGATGTCCAAACTCTAAAGGCCAAATATCCCAGCTCCAAACTCATTTCCTCCCAGCCCAGCTGGGCTGCAGCATCCAGCCCATAGAAAGCATCCTTAGCCTGCAGGCACAACGCTGAGCACAGGAGCTGGTCCTTTACCCAGCCCTGCAGCGCAGCAACTGAATGGGACCAGGCAAATCCCAGACCTTTATTACAAGCACTCCAACACCCAGACCTGCGGCTGGGCAGATAAAGCATCTGTCAGGTCTTCAGAATAGGGAGAAATCTGATCAGCTCTCCATTGTTTCATTTTTAAGTACAGCAAGCAGGGACGCAGCAAACCACCTCGCCGTTTTCCTTCTATCTGAGGGATAATCACGGCGCTGCTCATAGCCCCCTGACCACCGTGCTGTATTATTTCTGCTTGGTGGCTCAGGCCAGCACGACGCAGCGCCTGCGGTGCCAGCACAGCCACCTCCCGCGGCTGGCTTTGATGTGCGGTTTCTGTTTCTCAGGTAACAAGACAGAGAAATCTATCCCCGTTAAAGCTCAGACCCCCTCCTCTGTGCAGCTGGCCAATCTGACGCCGGGGATGGTGTACAAGCTGTGGGTGTTCCCCATATGGTCTAGCCCCAGCGAGCATTCGTACATAACCTTTACCACCAGCTCAGGTGAGCGGGGCTGCGTGTCCACTGCATGTCACTGCGTCCCCACGGGTGGCACCGGCGTGGTGGTGGGAGGGGGACGAGCACAACCCTGCCCTTAAGAGCCAGCCGAGCATCCTGACTGCATTGAACAAAGGGCAAAAGGAAGGGGTTGAATCAGGGTGAGGAGCACGGGCATGCACCTTGTGGCGCTGCGCATGAGTTGGGGACGGCACCGCAGCCACGCATGGTGCGGGCAACGGCTCTTCAGCTCGGTGAAAGGCAAGGTATGTTCCCCCAGCAACTTTGCATTTAATTGCACAAGCAATTTTCCAGGCTTATCACCTCAGTGATTTTTAGAGCTTCCTAATTATGGGCTTCCCACACTGCCCACTGAATGCCCCAGAAGGAGCCTTACTGACTTCCACAGGCACTCCATCAGGCTTTATGCGTTTCTAAAGCATCCCTGTTGACACACGATGAGTGTCAGTAAATCACGACGCCCGTGCTTCCCTTTGTGTCCGCTCGTGGGTTGTGCCATAGGAATCTGTGTGCAATGCTGTCCAAGCACAGGGCTCAGCTCTGCACAGCAGCTGTGTGAGCAGCGCCGGAGCAGCCCACGCTGCAGTAGGTAAAGGCTGAGATTTCAGAGAACTGAGATTACTTTGCTGAGATCCAACAGCGTGATGGAGAGCTGAAGCACGAAAGCCATCTCTTTGCTCAGGAGCAAAATGTTCGTTCCCAGCAAAGGAAGGCTGCAGCAGCAGCAGCTCTCCCCACCTTACTCCACGCAGCCCAAGTGCCAGCAAGGCATTGCTCCATCCCAAATAATTCCCTGGTGTGCTAAGCAGAGACAGAGGGCAGCTGTTGGTAACCCTGTGTCCAACACAACCCAATGCTGATACTGCCTCAGGCACGGCAGCATGGTACACCTCTCCATGAGGATGTGCAGCATCCCCAGTTTCTGCTCCCAGACTGACTCAGAAATTGCCCCCAGGTTGCAGCCCCCTCACCCATACCATGCAACACCTTTCTGCATCACTGCTCCCCAGCTCGGACCCGTCTCTTCTCTTCTCTTGCAGCTTTTCTCCCACTTTGGATGTTAGGGTGGAGGACCACCAGCACCAAGGGGTGGGAAATCACTAGGACAGGAGGTCACATCCTTGGCTGGTTGATGCTGGCATGGCTATCTGCAGTAATTTATGGGTTTCTATTGCTGTTACTGAGACAATGCACAGGGGGCACCCAACCCTGTCCCCACAGCTCCATCCCTGCCCATTTTTCACTGCTAGATTGTGCTGAGACGGGTGCTCAGCCCCCGCTGACAATCACATGCTGCAGGAATGCTGGTGATCAGAGAGCCCTGTTCATTTTGCTTGTTGGTTGCAATGTTTGCCAAATAGCTGTTCTTCAGATCGAATGCAGATAAATAAGAGGTCCACGCGCACCACGCCTTCTCTTCTGCTTAACTTGACAGCTCAATATCCCAAAAGAGCTCTTTCCAATAGTAAATGGCATTTAAACTACAAATATAGCTTGATGCAAATTGTCTTCTAAATTCAAGAAGCAATGTAAAACGCTGAAGGGGGATCTGTGCAGGACTGCAGCTAGCTGGGCTTCACGCACCCAATTGCTTCACAAACGTGACATAAATTTTGCTGGCCTGCTGTCAGAATGCAGTCAGCTTTCCTACTGGCGTATAAACCACGACTGTTGGGTAACATGTTTTCTGCCACAAGATTATAATTACTTTTTCTTTTACCAAACAAAAAAAAAAAAGAAAAGAAAAAGCCACTGCAGTTGCATTTCAGATCAATACCAGTTCGATGCCACAGCTGCTTGCCACTATTTACCCTTGGCGTCGGCCTTACATTAACACAAATCAGAACACTCTCTCTGACAGCCGTGTGCTTACCCTTCTCTTTCCGAATGCTGCAATGACAGTCACTCGTTTGCTCCAAAAACAAGATTGCTGTGACTATGATTTGTCGGCACGTGTTGCTTTTTTGGGAAGGATGGCAATCACACCCTTACCTCCGTGGCATGCAGGATCCCCTCCGTGCAACCAGCTCAGCCCTGGTCAGCATGGAGCTCAACCCCTGGGCACACTTGAGGCTTTGAAGAGCCCTTCGTTCCCCCTTAGCTCTGCTTTCTGCACAAACCCCACCAGGGCTGCTAAAACCACCTCCTCCCATTTCAAATCTCTCCAGTAGAGCTCTGTTTCTCTTTCCTCCTCAAGCACTTGAGTTAATTGAATCCAATTCTCAGCTCCTCTCTGTTCTAATCTCATTCTTTCGACTACAAACAGTCCATCTACGCAGCTCAGGTTGTTTTAAATACCGAGTGTGGCAGTATTAAAGGAAAAAAGCAACAAAAGAGAGCCAAGGCAGCACCCTCCCACCCAAAAAGCAGCACCAAAAAACGTTCTGCATCCAACATCGTTTCTTTAACAAACGGTACTTTCTTGTCAATCTCATTCTCTCCTCTTTTATCTGCGATTTCTTTGCGTCGTGCTTTGTCTGCAATTATCTGCCGACAGCGGGGCTCAGATTTCATCTTAAGGAAAGCACCTGTTATCTCAAGTCAGTTTGGAAAGAATGAGTTTGGAAGGAATAATAGGAAGCGTACTGAGCGTGCTGTCCAAGGGCTCACTCACTGTAACTGCTCCTGGAGCAGAGGATGGTGGGTTTAAATCCAATTATTTCAAGGCAGCTCCACAAGACAGTTGCGTGTGCTCCCTCCCAGGTCTTGTTGGCTGGAGTTGACTCATCTAATTAAACCAGGCAAAGTCTGGAAGCAGCAGCACATCCCTCCCTAGAACTCCACAGTGCCAATACCGGAGAGCAGCAGCAGCAATCCCATTGCTTCAGATTGCTTTTTGGCACAAAAGATGCTCCATCCTGCCCATTTCGGGCAAACCCCCACTCCCCTATTAAGCCCCTGATTTGATCCCATCCAGCTCAGAGCTCCCTTACTCCAGGAACACCTCTCTGCCTGCTCCGCAGCCTGGTTGCTCTCAGCCCCCCGCTGTGCTGAAGGTTATTTTCTCCTCCACTCTGTCTTGCTGAATATCACCCGTGTGTCAATGAGAGCCCGAGAATGGCAGCTCGGTGCTATTTATAGGAGACAGATGTGTCGGTCTGACCGCACACGGGTGCTGCGTGCAGCAAGGCAGGGCATGGCTGCAGGAGCAGGATGCCTCCCCTCGCTCAGTGTCACACCAGACCGTGGGACAACGACATCCCAATGCTCCCAAACCACGTCTCAGCAAGCTGGGATGTTCCTTGAGGATATAACTGGTAACCCTGCCCATGGCAGGGGGTTGGAGCTTGTTGCTATTTAAGGTCCTCCCAGCCCAAGCCATTCTATGGTTCTATGACCTCCCAGAGCTCTGCACTTGCTGCTTGCTCATACAGTGGCCAAGCTATGCACGCCAGGACTGCATCTTTATCTTTGGGCACCTCGATCCCAGACCTCCAGGGCTGCTTTCAAGTGCAGGATTTGCAAGATCAAGTCTGTTACCCAGCTTCTTTTGCCATTACTTTCAATGCCTTTTCTCACCAGTCTCCGCTAGGTTTTCCTTTACGCTGTGACCCTTTGCTGTTTGTGGCTCCTGCTAAAAATGCTGAGTTGACCCACCATTAAAATAGCCACAGATCCCTGTGCTATGGCATCTGATAACCCAGAAAACACACACACACACACATATATATATATAAATACAAATGCAGTGCTACAGATAGCGTGGACTGAGTCCTTCTGGTCATTTGTTTCTCCCCGCTGTCCTGATCTCCCCTTAGAGCTCTTTCCTTTCTCCATTTTCCTCCCAGCTTACACCAAGAACCATGTGGACATCGCGACCCAGGGCTGGTTCATTGGGCTGATGTGTGCCATTGCTCTCCTGGTCCTCATTCTGCTGATTGTTTGCTTCATTAAGAGGAGCAGAGGAGGGAAATACCCAGGTAAGAGGACTGCGGGGTGATCCTTTGTGCTGTAAATATCTCCAGGCTTCAAAGGCAATCAAACTGCTGCTCTGATACGTGTTCATGATTTCAAGCACTTTCCTTCTTCCATAGTGGGAACGCTGTTATTAGTGGGAAGCATTTTAGTTAATTAAAGGGCGGGTGAGGGCTGTGTGCTGTGCAGGGAGCTGGATGCTGCTGCTCTGCCTGACCCCACCTCTGCTCTGCAAATCTGCTCAGCCACATCCAGAAAGAGCTCTTTTCAGGCAGGGAAAAAAAAAAAAAAAAAAAAAAAGAAAAGCAAAAAAAAAAGAAAAGCTCATTAAATTTTTGCAAAGCAAAGACAAGCACTTAAGAAAAGTCACTTTCCATCGTGTGCCGGTGCCCCTGGTGCCACTGCAGCAGGAAGTCTGAGAAGCAGCCTGCAAGTCCACCCAGCTGCACTTCACCTTGCAGGCTTACTGACGGGGATGCTGGGGATGTGTTTGCTTACAGTGCGTGACAACAAAGATGAGCACCTGAACCCTGAGGACAAGAACGTAGAAGATGGCTCGTTCGACTACAGGTATGCTCCCTGGCATGGACCCACATCCCCATCAGCCCCATCACAGCCCCTCACTGCTCTCCTCCTCCGCAGCCTCACGGTGCCACGCAGCCTCCTCAGTTATTTCTCCCACCTTTCTCCTCCTGCCTCATTCTCTCTGCAAGTCCTCTGCCAAAGGAAACGTTTCCTAAAGCTCCTAAAGCAGGGAGTTGGCTGCAAAGGTTTGCTTCTGGGTCAGTCCGGGAAGAGCTGGCATGCTGTGACCCAGGACGTGGCTCTTACAGATCACACATGGAAAAAAGGTGCTAGAGTGAATTCCTGAAGCATCCTGCGGTTATTTCAGGGACATCACCCCATAGCTCAGCCTCTCTCCTGCTCATAGAGGAAGAAGTGCCCAAAATCATGCTAAGAACAGCTCCGAAAGCATGCAGGTGCGCTTGCCCAGGCTTCAAAGCAAGGCTTTGCCCCAATGTCCCCAGGGAAACCCTTCTCAAACAGCCCCTGGAGTGCTGAGCACTGATCCTGCTCAAACCACTCCGATTCTCCTCGCCTCCCAGCAGCCCCTTTTGAGCAAGAAGGAGCAGCACCCATCTTTCCTCCTGGAAAAGTTCCTAGGATGTTTCAGAGGGGGATCAGCAGCTCACAGCCATGTCAGTGCCCCCGCTGCCTCCAGGGAGCAGGAGCAGGTAATGTGTCAGGTCTCATTGGATCGCCCACACTCGACAGATGACAGGGATGTTTTACAGTACACCCAGTTTGCCCTCTGAGCACCTACTGTGTGCTCTGCTTTTTGCTAAAGAATTTAAATGCACCTTTCCATCAGAGCTGGATCCACAGCCCAATTAGTCTGGTGGGAGTTCTTCCTCCTGACTTCAAAACAGGGGTTAATTAAACCCTATGTCATTACCAGCACTCCCAGCATTACAAATTGATGTAGCCAAGATGGGAAGAATTTACTTACAATTCAGCGAGGGATGTAACAACTCACACGTGTTCCACCAAAGACTTCAGAGGGAGCAAAATGAATAGGTCTGCCTGCACACAATGCATAAATGAAAGCAGAACAACTGCATTCCTCTGTACCGTCACATTTATACTGTTTGTAGCATGGTAACCACATTAGGTTTCTCTCCAAAGGATGTCAGAACACCAAAGCTCCCCACTTTTCCTGGTAGGAATGGTAGAGAATACAAATATACCTCAGTGGGAACCCAAATAGGTACTGCAGGAAGAAGTCACCATTTATTGCCCTTCGCACCATGCAGGGGCAGCACCTTCAAGCTATGGATAAAACCATTAGGTACAGAAAATAATGGTTTGATCAAGAAAATCTACTGCTGGTTTCCATACTTTGACCATCCCACAATGCAGCAACTCCTGCTTAGCTCAGTCTCAGCCTCTTATTGACAGCCCCACTGCCATGAGCATGCAGAAAATAGAAGGGCAGCGAAAGCAACAAGAACAGGTATTATTCACATAGGAATGACTGAAGCATAGGAGCTGGAAGGGTCCTGCTTTGAGTATTTGGGGTTGTTATCCATAGAGCTGAGGTTTTTGCAACGTTGCTGGCATGGATGTGACCCTTGCTCTGCGAGTCATGGATTTACTAAACCAAGACAAGATTTCTTCCTGTAACAGCTGGATACTGTACTTAAATGCTGCTGGGAAGGGGGATGGTGTGCCTGAGTGCAGTCTTCATACCAAGCCCCAAGATGCTCTTGCATTTTCCATCAGCATCCCATGAACTAGACATGAAAAAAAAAAAAAAGCAACCAAAGAGAAATAAAACCAGACCCTGAACTCTGCCCCTCCATCAGGAACAGAAGTGGTAGGAGGTTCTCTCAAGGAGGCAGAAAGGAAGGTGAACTTGAAGGATTGATATGAAATGCTGTTGGCTGATTAAGATTCAAAATGATTGCGATGCTAGGCTCAAGGAGGGTAGCAATTAGTATTTCAAGCAAGGACAGGATCTGAGCTGACGTGAGTTCTTCATTGGTTTCCCTCCCTACCTCCACATAGCATGTCTGATATGCTCTCATCATATCTCACGTCCTTAATGCCCTGTGCATGCAACTTTCAAATCTCTGCAGCCTATAATTAAGAGATACTGTCACATCTTTCTGTTCCACTAACAGAATAATGGTTTTCCTGGGCAGAGGCTAAGCTGAGAAGCTTATTTTCAAAGCAGGAGACCATTATCCTTGGACAGTGTTCTGTGCCAGTGACTGTGCCTCATTATACCAAATGTTTAAAAGCTGCACGTGGGGGAACCGACCAGAAATCTGGGCTACTGGGATGGGAGAGTTGAGTGGTTTTACCTCCTGGGCTCCACGCAGCTCTGGTTCAGGTTGGGATCTGGTGGCACATCCCAGTGCACTGTGGATAGCAGCAACCAGGTCAGGAGACACAGAGCTGCCCGCAGCCCAGCAAGGGGAGGACAGAGGAATAGGTTCAACTGTTGACATCACCATGCACTGATGTTACATCAGCATGGAAGCCCAGCAGAGGGATGGAGGGGATGCTGAGCGGTCCCTTCACCTTACCCCTGGCCAGCATGTTGTTTGTCCCCCAGCATGGCATCTGCCCCCTGCAGCTTGTGCCTGGCCATCAGCCCAACACAAGCAGCCTGGCTTCTGCCAGCTGTGCTCTCCTGGGTCAGCTTCCCCAGCGATGGGATTCCTCCAGATCTGAACAATTCCACCGGCTCCATTTGGTATAACGAGGCAATGAGCTCCATGAGGAATGCAGTGACTTTTTGTTTTGGTTTTAGCACTGCCCCTGTAAATGCATACCTCATCATATCTCTCTCTGATCAGGCTCTTTCTGCTTCTCTCTGTTTTATTCCCATTCTTTCTTCTCCTTTTCACCTGGTCTATCCACATGGACCATGAAGGTCTCTTGAAAGGTAGGACCACGTGCTGCCAGAACTCCAGCACATTTAGCTTTTTTTTTTTTTTTTTTAATTACTCCTTTTTGCAATTTGTTTCTCCCCTCCCCATCCCATCCCCATACACCCGCCTTCACCTAACACCTAACGTTAAACACGACTCCTCTATCTCTCACCGGGGTCGAGAGTACCCCCATATGCCCATCGATGCATTTTGCTTGGAGATGCTCCATGGGCATCGCCAGCCACGTCACCCTCATCCCAAACTGGTCTCCAGTGTGTAGTGGGACCAAGGGATGCTGACGACAGACGTGAGCGGAAGGGCTGGATCCTCTGCATCACCCCTCAGCGCCCTCCTCCTGGCTCCAGACTCCCCTCTTGCCGATGATTTATGCCGCTCAGGATAGCACTTCCTCGACGGATTTGAGCTGGGTGCTCTGCTTCTTTAATGCACCCATCAGCAAATCCCTTAGAAATCCATGTTAACAGGGTTAGAGCCCATCAGCGTGCTGATGAATATCTGCTTCGCCCTCCTAATGTACTAACAGGATGAGCAGCGTTGGAGAGAGGTAAAACCAGGGCAGGCACGAGAAATGCACTGCCGGGGAGCTTGGCACTGCAGAGCCCACCTTAGGGAAAACCTGGCTCTAGATCCAAGTCCAACCCAACCCAGCCCAAATCTTGGGAGCGGGTATTTCAGATAAAAGGATCTGGTTTTTGCCACTCTCTACTTGACGTTAATTGGGCTTTCTAACAGTCTTGCTTGCAGACTGAATCCTCTCCCCCCTAGAAAGGAGCCACTTACGAAGCTAACAAGCGATTATTTATCGAGATGCCAAGTTAACACAAGGCCTGGAACGTTGGTTTTGTATCATTGCTTAATTCACAAAGCGCTGATGGAAGGAAACACGGAACAAAGCTGCCAGCTGTGCCGTGGGATACCAAATTCCTCTCCCACTGCAGAGAGCTGATGCCATTAATGAAATGCCATTAATGAAATGGCACAAAGAGATGCAACGCTTTCCCTGGCCGCTCCCATCACTAAGGAGCATTTTTCCCCCTGGTCCAAGCAAAATGTTCCCTGTTCCCCTCTCCAGGACCACGCACCGTGCTGTGGATGCTGCCTGCCCAAAGGGCGAATCCTGAGATGCTGCTTTAATGAAAAATGGCCTCAAAACTCCAGAGGCTACGGGAGGTTGTTTTTCCAAAAAAGCAAACAAATGAAAAAAAATAGGCTGAATCATTTTTTCTTTGATTGATGACTCTGCGTGCACAGCTTTGAAATAGCCCCATATTTTTTATCAATTTTAATAAAAGTCAAGAACAGAGTGGACTGCCATGCAGGGGAGCGAGCCTGCTGGGTGCAGGACTAAACCAAACCCAAATAAATAGAGACAGGAGTGGGAGGGAGGAAAAACACTCAAGGTACGTAAGAGATCTCCTTAGCTGTGTCACACAATTTGCATGCTGAATGTGGGCTCAAATATGAACTAATGACTAGCTGATATGAAAATTAATTTTTATATATAGCAACTCTCTCGTCCTCGATGCAGTTCTATCTTTATTTATGAGGTACCAGTCCTTGCCCTCCTGAGAGGAAAACAGCTTTTCCCCCATTTTTTGTTAAAAGGTTTCTTTAAAAGATTGGTTTTTTTTTTCCTGTGGGTCAGCCGATTTGTTTTTCAGTGACCTGGCCTAATCTTTCCAGTGAAAAAGAGAAGAGTTGCAACTAAAGAGTTGGGCAAACAAGCTTAGATGCTCAGAAATAAGCTTGGAAAGGTAAATTCCCATGAGTTTCAGGAGCTGCACAGAACTTGGCATCCTGTACTTGCCCCCTCGCAGTGCTTTGAGTTTTCCCCATTGCATGGAGCTCTCTAAAACAATGTGTGCTTTCACAAGGAAAGCTGGGAACAAACCTCACTAAACCAAGGTTACATCAAGGTTGGCTAAAATGCAGGGAGAAGGAAAGGATACGAGCAATGACAAGGGAAGGATATTTATCACGTACATCCAGTCGGACTGCTCTGAGCAATGTGTGTCACGTAAAAAGCTCAGGAAGCATTGGGGCAGTGCTCTCACACAAGCTTTATGGCTTTTGGGTGGTTTTGTGTGGAGCTTGGAGTTGGACTCGGGATCCTTATGGTTCCCTGCCAGCTTGGGATATCCTGCGATTCGGTGATTCTACAAAATTGCTTTCTAAAACCAAAAACCACCAGGGCTGGGCTATCAGAAATCCCAACTGCAGCACAAAACCCAGCTATGGACTTCCTTCATGGAGGCTGCATGCCAACCTTGGGTTCCTACTAAGCACCCCATGACCCGCTGCCCGCACTCAGTGCCTTTCTCCTGCTCTCTCAGCTCAGCACAGTCACACACTGGATTTACCTTTGAATATCCAGCCCTTGGCTTTTATCCCTCGCGATCCCCACGCTCAACCCTCATTCTGTCTGTCTGTCCACCAGTGATGAAGACAACAAACCACTGCCCAACAGCCAGACATCCCTGGATGGCACGATAAAGCAGCAGGAGAGCGACGACAGCTTGGTGGACTACGGAGAGGGTGGGGAAGGGCAGTTCAACGAGGACGGCTCCTTCATTGGCCAGTACACGGTGAAAAAGGACAAGGAGGAGACAGAAGGCAACGAGAGCTCGGAAGCCACATCCCCAGTCAATGCTATCTATTCATTAGCATAGCGCAACGCAATGGGACCACGAACAGCCTGTGGGGCTTGTAGTGGCTGGGGGGTTCAAGAGCCGCCACCACCACCGCCTCCAACTCAACATACAAATGAAAACCAACCAACGACACACACACACACAAAAAAAAAAGAAAAAAAAGAAAAAAAAAGAAAAAAATAAGGAAAAAAAATAGAAAAAAATAATCCAAGCAAACAGGCAGACCAGGTTGCTGCCAATGCCATCTTATCCTTAGCAAACAAGTAAATGGCAAGGACTCCCGAGGCGTGGATGAGTTGTAGATGTAGCGAGAATCGGAGCTGAAGCGCAGGGATGAAGGGATGCAGGAGTGCTGTATGCAGCTCCCCGTTTCCTTTCTCTTCTTTTGGGAGGGAGTTTATTATTATTTTTTTTTTAATATATATATTTATAGGAAGGTTCCAGACAACAGGGGGAAAAAAGAGGAATTTGGGGAGGGAAAATGGCTGAGCAGAGAAATGAGTCATCAAAAATGTACAGAAGAAAAGGAGAGTGGTTTCCACATGGGCAACGCTGGCACGATATTGCATTGCAGCAATGTCCATCCTCACGCAGCACCTTGCCCACAGCCTCTCCCAAACCTTCCTGAAAGTTCCAGCAGCATCTCAAGCTGAGAAGTGTGGGTCTTCAACACTGTGGGACGGAGCCCCGAGGGCCACCAGGCCCAAATCACGGGAGCCCCAGGAGGATGAGGAGCTGCTGGGATGCACTGCAGTATGGCTAAGAGCCACTTGCCCACTGAGCCTGGCTCACAGCATCACTTGCCTGGGGAAGCACAGGCAAAACATTTTAGTTTCGTCTTTGCTTTGTAAGAAGTCTGGGGGAAGTCCCCCTCCCCAGACCATGCCTGCTTTCTTTTAAAGGCAACTCCATAAATCTTATGTAGCAAAGAGGGAGTGGAAGCAGGACCAGTCCGAACAAGGGATGAGGGGACCAGAAACTGCTTATAGAAACAAAAAGAAAGCCACCAAACACCCGGTCAGGCTGAAACAAACCCCCCCTGGGAGCGGTTATGGGACCCCCACTGTTGCCCTGCACGCTGCTCCAGCACATCAGGGACATGCATCCCTCAGGAACAGCAGTGGGACACTGAGGTCCCCCCCCAGCAGCAGCTGTGTGCCAGGTTGGGCGTTCTCAGCTAACCCCTAATTTCTCACAGCGGCCTTTCCCCTCCCCACCCCCCTTTTTCCCCCCCAATCAATCAGCCCTGAGAGACGCTCCCACAGCGCCAAACTCACCTCCGCTGTTCTTTACATATCAAAACCCCACGCAATTTACTTTCAGCCTGGGAAACGCGCCGTAACGAAGCGTCTCGGATAGGAGTGCTCCTTCACATGCCTTACACAGCTTCCAACGTCCCGGGACGTTTAACAGACTGACACTAAACCCCCACCCCGCTTCGCTCCCCAATGCGACGGCCTCGGAGCCAGCGGAGCAGTAGGAGTAGGATGCTGGACATCTCCCAGATGGGAACGCATGGATCCTGTAGAGGGTAGAGCCTTTAGCGGCCAACGCTGTGTGTATTCTCCCACTTCCTGCACTTTTGAAACCAAAGGTACCTTCGCTGAGAGAGATCGGATTCCTTCAGACCGTTTCGCAGACGTCGAATGATGTTAGGATGGATTTTTTCTTTTTTTCCTTTCGTTTCTTTCCTAAGGAGGAGGGTTTTGTTCAGCTTAATGGATTAAATGCAATAGGATTAACGCAATTATTCTTTCAGCTGGTTTGCTACGAAGACGTATCGCTAACGAGAACACTGCTAATAGGGATTGCTCAGATGTACTCTGCCACATTCTTGAAGCTGCTAATGGCACAATGATCCTGCACTTTGGAGAGGAGAGCCAGGACCGGGTCAGCATTAACAGAGCACATGGGAGAAAACAGGCTGCAAGCAGACAGCAGACGGGTGACGTGCCCTTAACCCCAACCCCAACCTTACAGCTGAGGGGCTCCAGGTCAGCACAGGAGCCATCTGCCAGGGTCCTTCCCAATGTCACCTTGCAGGGCAGGGCCATGTTTGCTGCTGTGACCCTCCTTGTAATTGCACTCGTGCAACAGATCCGTTCCTGCTGTTTTCACCATTGGCCTCTCTAAGGAGAGCATCCCCAGCCTATCCCACAATCGCATTTCAGGTTTTAAGCAAACTCATTAAGCCAAACATAACACAGCTCTCAGTTATGGGGGCTGGCTGCTTCCTGAGCCCACAGCTGTCTGTACGAGTTCGCATAGCTTGGAGGGAAAGCAACCTGCAGCCACTGCTATAGAGAAGCAGCTTCTGCTGTGGGAACTGGAAGCCTTGGGTACCACACAGCATCCCCAGCCCTCCAGGAGGCATGGGTCCTGGCAGCAGGGCAGGCTGTGCCACCTGTCTGCTGTGTGCCATTTGTATTAACACTGGTGTTTGTGTCTTGCCATTAACCTCTCTGCATCTTGCTGGAAGCTGGGCAGTGTTCACCCTGCAGCCTTTCCGTGCTTGTCCAGTGCAACGTGGCTTCAGTGAGCCCCAAAAAGCCTCACAGAAACAGTGACAGAGTCTGAGCAGCACCTTCCTTGTGATCAAATAGGAAACAAAGGCAATGAGGACCCAAGAACGAATGGCTCAGTGTGATTTTTGTGGGCTTGTGCTGCTGGGTGTGAATTTACTAAAAAAAAAAAAATTGGAAGATACAGTTAAAAAAAAAAATTACTGTATTTGTTTGCAAGTTGCCCTGAAGTTTCACCAGGGACAAGCAGAGGGCTGTGGGGAGGCTCTGTGCTAGCCCCAGGGCTGGGCCCTGCAGTGCCCATCAAAGGGTGCCCATCCCTGCAGGACTTCTTGGAGCAGGTGATGCTCTGAGCACCTCTTGTACAGAAAATGCGTCCTCACTGAGGATAAAAAGCAAGGACAAGCATACGCATGGCCAGCTGGTGCTAACCATGGAGCACAGGCATAGGACAGGAGGGAGTGGCTGTTGCTTTGATGCAATGCTGAGACTGCTCCTCTTTTCCCTGAAGAGATGTTGCAGTGAGAGACAGAAGTGCTGCAGGAAGCACCGAGAGACAAAACGAGCCTTCCTAAAACCCTCCTTGTGGAAACACCAACAGCCCATCCTCACAACACCCTTGCACAGCATTGCCTTCTTGCAGAGGAAAGTCCCCAAGTCCCTGCAGGATGGCCACTTCTGCTTTCAAGCATAGATAGAGCTGGCAAGGCAGAACGCACTGCTGTGAGGCTGGAGTGAGGGCAGAGCCGTGCAGCAGCATCCCTTGCAAGTCCCATCCATCCATCCTACAACCCTTCAATTCCTTACCTCATCCATTCATCCTGTACCCCATCCATCCGTCCCCCACACCATCCATCCTGTACCTCATCCATCCATCCCACGCCTGCCCCATCTATTCTGCACTGCATCCATCCACCCCGCGCCCCATTTATCCATCCACCCCATCGCCCATCCACTCGCCCTGGTGCCCATCCATCCTTCCATCCTGTACACACCATTCCGTATCTCATCCGCCTCATGCCTGCCCCATCAACCCTCCTGCCCGTCCACCCATCCATCTCACACCCCATCCATCCTCCATCCCCCCCATCCATCCGCTGCCTCTCCTCGGTGCACACCTCAGCACAGCTGTGCGCTCAACCTGCAACCTCACACCCGGCTCAATTGTGTACTAGCAGCAAACAATTTCAGCTAAGCAATAAAAATAAACCTTGTAAACGTAAAAAATAATACTACTAATAATAATAAAAAAAAAAACAACCAACCCACCCACCTCCTATTTCTTGCACTAAGACCTGTTTTATTGAAGAGAATAACGTCGAGTTTCTGGTCCCAGCACAACGCCCTGCTGCACCAGCGGCTCCCCCTGCCCAGCATCACCTGTCTCTGTGCCCTTTGCAAGCAGGCACTGGGCTTTGGTTGTCCAACATGACCCAAACCCTGTGTCAAACCCTCAACACCAACTTCTTCCTTTGCAGTACAGCGTTCTGTGTGTTCGTTTCTTCCTCTCTCATGGGAAGGAAAAATATCGGACTGTTTTGTTTCCCTTTAATTTGTAAATACATCTCCATCCGTCCTCTCTGTAAAACCACCTGGTTGGTCTAAATATTCTATGTATTTATTTGCCTTTTTTTTTTTTTTTAAGCAAAAAAAAAAAAAAAAAAAAATCAAACCTTTGCGTTAACCCACTTGTTTCAATGAGAAATGTATATCTGAAGCTGTGAAATTAACACTTTACAGCAAGAAGAGCTACGGACTGCAGAAGAAGTGTTTAATATAAGGACTTATAAACTGACTGCATGAGAGATGAAAGAAAGCCAAAATACTCAGATAGCATTTTTTTTGAATCACTGTAAAAAAAAAAAAAAGACTGGGATTTTTTTGTATAGAGAACACTAAACATATAATAAAACATTGTTCAAAACTCAGGCGATGCTTGCCCTTCCTGTCCATCACCTTTTTAGCCACTGAGGCTGTCTCCTTCCCATCCACGTCCACAGCCCTTCCCAGCAAAAAGCAGAGCCCAGAAGCTGTGATGGGACACAGCAGGGCAGGTTGGTGGTGGAGGAGCTGGGGAAGGGAGGAGGCTCAGCAGCACTTCACCCCAAACCATCCATAGGAGAAGCGTTTCCCACCCCACACGGCCCTGCAGGGGGACCCTGCGGCTCAAAGCAGCAGCACCAGACCTGCATCTGCTCTGAGCACATCAGGAGAGCTTCTGGTACAGGGGAGCAGAGCAGAGCCCTGAGGATGCAGCACCCATCTGGACTGTGCCCGATTTCTGGGGCAGCGCCTATCAGCCAAGGGAGCGATGTGACTGCTGTGCAATTGAACTTCTTTCAGCCCAGCCTGCCTAACACCATCCTGCCATTCTCTCATGAGGGGAAGCACTCAGAGCAGCAGCACCAGCTCTGATGTTCATGGGAGCACAGAGCCCTCACCAACCACCTTGGAAGCCTCAGTGCAGACAGCAGCACCCTTCCCAGCTGGGGAAACTGAGGCACAAGTTGTTGCTCCACATAGGCAGCTCAGCAGTGCCCAGGGCATGGGTAATGCTGCTTGGCATCCAGCACTGACACAACACCAACAGCCTCGCAGAGCACAGAGAAGCTGGAGCAGGAAGCATCCATGGCCCAACAGACTCATTGGAGAGACAAGGTTTAACCCAGGTGCCCCCAACCCCACAGCTCCCGGCAGAGCCCTGCATTTCCCATCCCTACTCAAGGCTCTGAAGTGCTCTTTGCTCCCTCGTGCAAAGCCTTGACGAGAATGGGCTGGAGGAAGGGGGGAAAAACACAAAGCTATTTGGCTAATGAAGATGTAATTGCTGCAGACCTCACTAAGAGGATGAAAGTATTAATGCAGTGCTGCGGGGGGGGGCTTCGTCCACCCCCTCCCCATCGATAGGACAGCAGTGGGGAACAGAAGCACCTTAACTTTGGGCAGAAGTCCCAGAGTGTTTGGGGCAATGGGGGCAGCAGCCATCCCAATCCCTACCCCAAAGTCCTATGGGATTTGGAAGGATGGGGCAGGAATGGCACTGAGCATTGCAGTCCTGGCACAGGACCAGCAAGCATCAAGGCAGAGCAGGATCCTTCTGAACCAGGTGGGCTCAACCAGGAAACCTTAGAAGTATTCCTTTATCCACTCTATTTGATAGATGCTTGTTATTCCCATCACTCCTGTAGGGAAAATCAAGTTATTGCCCAGAAATGAGTGATAGAAGCCCCATCCCCGTGATCAATATGAGGTTGATATGCATGCATTAGTGCTCAGCCCTTTTTATGGCACCTCACAACACCCACTTCTCCCCCGACCTCGGTGGGGTGCAGATCGATGCTGACAGCCCTGAGTTCCCCCACAGGGGCGATTCCACCTCCTGCACATTCCCCATTACCGTCACTAAAAGCTCCAGCAGCACTGGGAAATGGCCATGGGAGCCCTTATAGAGCTGCCTCCTCCCCCAGCTGCTACAGGATGGAGCCTCAAGGGGTCACTGATACCCCAGATCCAACCCTTGGGAGCAGAGATGTGAAGGAGAGGGGCAGAGGATGGGCAAAAGACCTCTGCTCTGCCCGGAGGTGACAGCAGGAAGGGCTGCAGTCAATTCCTCCTGGTCTCACCCCAAAAGAGCTGCCAAGAGCAAAGAAAGGGACAAGAGAAGGACAGGTGGAACCCATTCCGTCTGGCCAGAGGAACGCAGACCGCTGGAGCTTTGCCAATCAATAGAGATACCGATGCCTTAATTACTTCTCTGTAATTGCAGGCCATTAACCTGCGGACAGCCCAAGTGCCATTGATCTCCCTCCATCATTAACTGGTCTGGGAAGGAGGGGAAGCACAGGGCGACCGCTGCTCCCACTGCTCTGCTCCTGCTTTACCCCTCAGCCAAGCCCAGACTGGGAGCTGCTGGCACCTTGACTCACTCAGTGTCACTTGGGAGCTCCTGGATTGTCCCTGTCACATCCCATAGCATCACCCTCCTGGTCAGACCCCCTACTACGTGTGCTTCAGGTTCTACCTATGCCAGCCACACTTGTCTCAACAGAACTTCCCAAAACGCTGCTATAAAGCAATTTCTGCAGCCTGCTCATAAACCCAGCTACGTACACCTACAGTTACACACATATTTTCAGGCACGGGGGAGTGCATATATATATATATATATATATATATATATATATATATATATATATATATATATATATATATAGAAACACTGCACAGGAGCGGGTGTCCCTGGTGAAGCCCAGCAGCTGGGGCTGCTCCCACCCCACAGAGCAGGGATTTTGCCCCCCAGCCCCACACCTGCTCCAACCCCATAGGGACAGGGTTTCGGAGCTCCTGAAGGAACCGGGTGGGCGCAGCAGCCCGGAGGCTGAGACATGCATTATGCATCATGCTGCAAGCGGCTCTGACTGGTCCTTGCACTGTGGCAAGTGAGGTAAAGGCAGAGGGGAAAAAAAAAACAGAAAAGAAAAATCCCCTCTCCAGGGACCGGCGTGGTGGTTGGCAGCGAGCGAGGGAGCGCGCACGCAAGGAGGGAGGAGAGGGAGGAGCACATCCTAATGCAGAGATGCTGCAGTGGCTCTGGGCACACACATCCCCACTCGGGCAGGCATCAGTCGGGCTCAGCACCGCGGCAGGAGCTCCGCGGCCCCGCACTCCCCCGCCTCATGCTCAGCCCCCGACCCCATCCCAGGTAAGCGCCTGCTCTCTCCTTCCCGCACCGTAACGGAGGGGGGAGGGAGGAAAAAAAAGAAGGAGAAAAAAAAAAAAAAAAAAAAAAAGATGAGGCTGCAGATTTCGGAGCACCGTTTCCAGCACAGGCAACTCTCCTTTATAGGGAGAAGCAGCCGAATCCTGCGGGGTCGGGGACGCAAGGGCACGGCGTGGGTTTGTACACTGCTTGGGGCGATGGTTCTGCGGGCACAACTCAGCTCTGCTGGGAATGGAGTTGGGAGGAATGGGGGCACAGCGGTGTCACTTGTGGCAGGGGATGGGCACGGCCGTAAGCAGAAAGGGCTCTTAGGGATCAAGTCGGAACTTATTTGTTGTTAATTGCTACGGTTACGCCTCGGCTTTGCATCCTGGCTGGCGGCACTTCGCAAAGCCCGAACGTGGAGGGGTGGGGGCTGCCGAGATCCGGCTGCACGGCGCTGCTCAGCACCCCCGGCTGGGGAGGGCAGAACCCCGGTTCCCCCTCGAAAAGAGAGAAGGAGAGCAGTGCCCTGTGACCCCCACCTCCCTCCAAACTCTCAGTTGCTCTGGGCAGGGTGGGAGGGCTGCTCTGGGGGTATTGCTGTGTTGGAGATTGGTCAGCGTTTTGCAACAGGAAGGTGTGGATGTGTGGGGTGGGGGTTCTTGATGCAATATAACAGACAGAACCCTGTGCTTGGCTTTGCTCTTTCTGGGTGCTCCGGTGGGGAGCAGCTGGCAGCGCTGGGCTGCTCTGTGGAGCTCCGCTCCCTCACTGTAAACTTCCTGAGCTCTCCTCCCTTCTGCATCTCACCCACCCGCTCCTCCAAGGCTCTCACTGCTCCCGCAGCCCCAGCATTATTGTTTCAACAGGGCTGGGGGCATTCATGAGATTGCCATCCCTCCGAAGGAACACTAGTTGCTTTGAGGGTGGGAGGCAGCAGCCTGAGAGCTGGGAACAACCCGAGTGTTCCTGGAGGTTTTGGCCAGAGCCCAGTGCAGCTCTGCCTCCCCTATGCATGCCCTCAAGCATCTCAGGGCGCAAAGCAGAGGCACAAGGTTTAGGGGCAGGTATGCATGTATAGATAAACCTCTCATTGCTGAGTATTTGGCAGCACTCCATGCAAAAACAGCCTTCTCTGACCTCTCAACATAGCCAGAAATACACCTCCTACCTCCAGGATAGCTTGGGGTCTGCAGGGCAAGGGGAAACCACAGTGCTGGGTGGGACCGTAAGGAAAGCAGTTGTTGGTTCTGCTCTTGGGATCTGAACGCACCCACAACACCAAAAGCTGCTTTGCTGAGCCAACACAGCTCCCAAACTTCCTAGAAATAAGCATACTTGGTACGGACAGGTGAGAAGGGTCTGCAGCTAAGGGAAGGTGCCGGGGTTACGTTCAGCCCACGGAGCGCAGTGACGATGCGTTGAGACAAAGGAACCATAACGCTCCTCTCCAGCACCCAATCAATTATGATCCAACTGAGTAACCACGACTTTTGTCGCTCGGAATGGATGCGCAGAGCGTTTAACAGGCTGTGCCTCTGCAGACGCATCGCACGCGAATCACAGCAGCAGCAGCAGCACAGCGGGGCTGTAGGGAGGCATTTCCAACACGCGAGCACAGAACGCAGCATGCAGAGCCCACGTGCACAGCCCATAGCCTGGCTGCTCAGCCCCAAACTGGCCATGAAAGATCACCGAGCCTGGATGAGGGATGGATACGCTCCTTCCCTTCTTTAGCAGACCCCCAAGTCCATGCCACTTCATAGGTTTGCGAGGAGCGTGCCCAAAGCGCATCCCCATCTTTAGGATATGCATGAGAATCACCGTGCTGGCTGCTCAGCCATGCCCTGCTTGGAACAAGGATGGTTTTGTTCCATCTCATGGGCTCAGGCGTGGCACAGCACTGCTGTCATCTCCCCACACAGCTGGAGGCACATCTGTCCCTCCTGAGCTTGCAGCCTGCCCTATAGACCAGCACACCATGCAAGAAACCCAACATTTCTTCAGGGGCTGTCAGAGATGGCATTAAAGCACAGACACATGGGAAGAGATAAGAGAGGATTCCTTCAAGAATCCTTTGAGTGCCAAACAATGCTGATGGAAAGGAAAAAGCAGATACTTATTCTAACAAGCTCTATCCAGCTCTTTCTAGATGAGGGAACCAAATCTAACTCCTTTTTGGTTACCACCCCCCCCCCCCCCCCCGATGTCTTCAGGCACTTGGAGAGCTGTAAACAAGGACTACAGTCAAGGAAACCATCAGATCCCAAGCAATACAGAAAGTGCTCCTTTGAACCCAAAATGCATTCCCTTCCTAGTCCCCCATGGCACATCCTTAGCCCCTTCACCACAGCTGTAGGGTCCAGCATTTACCAGAGGGATGTTCAACACAACCCCAGTGGAGATGCCCAGAGGCATTGGTGGGCATGAGAGATACTCCCACCAGCAGCACGGAGCTCAATCACTGTGTGCAGCAGTTACCATACAGCTGGAAGAGCTGGCAGCCCCACAGCAGAGCTACAGAACAGGAGAAGTGGGATCTGTGTTGTGCACAGGTTCCTGCTTGTTTTCACAAGGCAGAGAGCAGCCTGGCACTGGCTGAAGGTGGAATGTTAAACGCTTTTAGCAGACAGATGAGCAGGTTGAACAGAAGGATGATGCCTTCAAAGGAGCAAAGTGAATGCACAGTCATTACGAGGGATATCCCAAGCTTCTCCTGGGAGAAGGGAAAGGATTTTAGCACTGCATCCTCATCACAGGGCCAAGGAGCTCCATGGGGATGGGAGTGTGAGGCTGTGCAGGGTCCCCTGAGCTGACAGCTATCTATTGAGGCACATTGGCTGATGGATGATTGAGGTCAAGGCTTCCCCATGCCACTCCCCTCCCTGGGGCAGGTCTCCCAAGCCCTGTGCTTGCTTTGCCTCGCTATAGCCTCTGTAGGAGCCCCAGTGATGTAGGAGCAGGCAGACAGACACGGTGGCAGGTAGGAGCTATTTATACCTGTGACACATCAAAGAGCTGTGCCACTGAGAGCAGCACCGACTGCAGAAAGTAGGAGAGTTTGAGAGGCTGAGGTTCCCCACGGGCACACTGCGATGGGAGAGGAGAATCTGTTTTGGAGATGATGTCTTTTGGGCAGGCAATTGCAGCATGCACATCTCACCTCTCCCACCTGCACCAACAGCCAACTTTTAGCATCTTTCAGCTTCTCCTTCAATGCAACCCCAGTGCACCATCCTGCTTTTCCCAGACAGCGCTGCAGGTGATGCTCAGTGGTTTGCAATACTGAATTTACATGGGGTTGTCTGTCAGCAGCACCAGATATTTTGATCTTGAGCAGATGTAATCAGGGTGTTAACGAGGATTTCAGGCAGACATCTCTCCAACACCTGCATGCTAAGCTGGAGGCACTCATGGCCTTGTTCTCAAAGACTTTGAGCATTCTTCCAGCTGCCCCTGACTCCAGCTATTGATTAAAACAGCCTTCAGGGAGAGCTGCGTGCTGACAACATGGGCTGAGCACCACGCTTGCATCCAGCTTATGGGGAAATCCTACCTGATTCCCTCCTCCACAATCCTGGCTTTTGTCTGAAGCCGGTACAGGGAGCTTTACAGGGGGCTGCTCTGCTCCACAACATCATCTGCTTTATTATAATCAAGGTTATATCACACACCAACAACTCCATCTCACACACACTGCTCTCAATCAACTCCTCCCAACCCAAAGCAGATCCATGCTTTGTCCTCTGCACAAAGACCTGACAGGCTGTGCACCAGCACCGGGGTTTGCTTGGCTGGGGAGATCTTGCTGACTAAAAGAGAACTAAAAGAGAACTCCCACTGAGCCCCTCTCACAGTGAAGTGCCACGACCTGTGATGTACATTAATGTGTTGTCCAATTATTAGGAGAAAAAAAGCACTTAAAAGACACAGAGACAACAGAGACAGCTTGAGCACGGCGCCTTAATGCAGCCATCCTGCTGGGTGCGCGTCAACAAGCCCTGCCTGCTCCTTGCACAGGGCTCCATGAGCCTCTCCTGGTGGAATTAATAAAGCTGCCCAGTGTGAGCAGGAGCTGGATGGGACACTGAGGCAGCACAACCCTCACCAACCCACTTCTGGCACAATTAAATCAATCCATAATAAATAAGGCACAAGCCAAGGGCAGGTGCAGGGTGAGTGCACCCATCCCAGGTGAGGAACACATTCACCACACATATTGCTTTAGGCACCATCACTCACACCTGAGGTTCTTTCCTCCTCCCATTTCACAGCCCAAATCCTACAGCATCAGCCCAAAAATACGGGTTTGGGCTTTCCAGAGCTCTGCTCTTCAAGGGGAGCAGCATCTATCCGGATGCTCGTGTCAGGGAAAGCGCATTAGTTTCCATGGATATGGTGATTCAGAATTACTCCAGATGCAGATGAGTTCAGAGTGCACTGCTCAGAGACGTGCAGCGTTGCTGCACCAGGTGGGAAGCGCAGCTCCCGTGGAGCAAAAAGAAACAGGAACAAAACCAAAACTCATCCCCAAGTTTTGGAAGTGCCACCCTCTGTGGATCCAGCAAACACGATCAATTCTTCCCTCAGCTGCAAGCAAAGCTGGTTTGCTTGGTGCATTACTCTAGGTTAGGATCTTATTGCTTGACTTCATTTCCAAAAGCATAAGGGCAGGGACACAGAGGCCATGGCAGGGGTTAGCAGCACAGCACAACTACTCACAGCACATCCCAGATCAGCAGTAAACAACAAAGATCCCCCACACCCCCTATTCCCACCAGAGCCCTACCATGCTACAGCCCCCCATCTCCTCCCTCAGGAGCCCAAATGCCCCCCTCCAATGATTACTTGATCATCTTTCCCCTCTTACCTCCTTCCAGCACGTTCCCCATTCTCTGCATTGAACCACGAGGGCAGAGCTCAGCCCTGCAGGCAATTTAACTAATGAGGGCTGATTGCAATTACTCACACCTGGGGCATGGGGCTGACCTGGAGGCTTTGGGGGGCCTCAGGAGCAACATGGCCTGAAGAGTGCCCTACTCTTTTGTGTGGTGGCTCTGCTCCCATCCTAGTGCTGAGTTCCTGTGCCCCACATCACCCCTCTCCCCCCGTGCTGTGCTGCTGATCACTGCAGCCATGCCCAAAGCTGTTTCCCTCACCTCCCTGCCTGCAGTGCTGGTGCAGAGCCCTGACTGAGTCCAGACTCAAAGCACCCAAATGCCTCAATCTGTTCCACCTGCTGCCTACAAACGCCACCTTCACCCCAGCCCCAAAGCTTTGCCTTTTGTGCTTACACTGCAGCCCATCGAGCAGTAACAATGTTGGGCATGAACAGTCCCTGCTCTGCAGGTTGCAGCTCGGTGCCCTGCAGGGTGCTGTGGGCACCATCTGTTCCCCACAGCCCAGGCATGGAGCCCAGTGTGGAGATGCACCCACTGTGCATCTCTATGAGGAGGGGAGGGCAGGATGGAGCCAGGAGGCAAAGCACATCCCAGCACCCCTCTGCAGCACAGAGCAGGTGGGAGCAGGGAGTCCTGGAGGTGCAGGAATGATTCAAGGCTCTGCGTGGGGTGATTGATGAGCCCAGGGAGAGCTGAACCCCTCTGGGTGTGTGTTGGCCATCGGATCACAGTGGTTTCAATGCTCAGTGTTGCTTTTAGGTGGTGTCAGGGTTTTGGCTGCCCCACTGCTGCTGTAGATCCTGGGGCCACCGGTGGATTCTCAACTCAAAGAAGCTCAGGAAGGGCAGAATTGAGAGTTTGCATCTCTCCTGAGCACAGACAGCTCTGCAAAAGGACAGACACATTACTATAAAATCTCTTTCAACTCACTGAGACATGCTGTTCTGGAAGTGGACAAAATGTACCTGACATTGAGCAGATTTGCAAGAAAAATCTGCCAAAGATCAGATGTGTGCGTGTTCCAGCCTCAGAAATGCTCCTTAATGAAAGGAACACACGGCACAGGGCACACTGTGTCATCCACCCTCAGCAGCTCTCCTTCAGTGGAGGATGTTGCAGCAGAAACCCAATTGCTTGTCTCATAACTAACCCCGGAGGACTGAATCACAGCCAGTGATCTATGATAGGGTGTGCTGGCTATGACAGCTCTCCCTGCTGCCCAAGTCCCACCATGAGCTGGGAGATGGCAGGGCCAGCATGGTGCCATTGGTCCCCTGCCCTGTGCCACAGTTGCCTGGATTCGGAGCCCACCATCCATTCCTTGTCCTCCCACTGCTCTTCAGCCCTCCTGGGGCCATCACCTCCCAGTGCTGCTGTCCTGGGATGAGGCAGCACCTCCTGTCCCCGAGGCTGAGGAGGATCCCAAACCTTTCCATAGCTCTTTTCCAAGAATTCTGTCTTGGTGACAATGGACCTCTCTCTGCTCCCAGGGGCTCCTGCACAGTGCTAATGCAACCCATGTGCGTGTCTCCAAGTGTGCCCGTGCTGCTGGAAGTATTAATGACAGCATCCATTAGCGGGGATGACAGATCCCCTTTCAGTACAACAGAAGGCTCTCGAGTGACTGTCAAAATACCCCATGAAGAGGGGAAAGAACAGCTCCCCGAGGGCTCTCTCCTAATGAAGGGCACGACCAGCAGATCGGATGCACAGTGCGTGGCTGTGCCTGGGAGAAGTTCGGAGTCAGGTGCAGAAAACACAGCTCAGGGCACTGCCTGGGGATGATCCGTGGTGCAGGGAACTGGGGGAGCAGCACAGCCCCCAAGTGTGCTTTTAGCATCACTGGATCCCATCTCTTAAGTAACACAACAACGAGGAGCGTGCCAAGCAGCATGGGAGAGGGTGATGTGGTCCAGTCCTTAACAGTGAACAAATCCAACTTCAGTGCATGTAGGAATTACTCTGTTATTCTCTTACATGTGGGCCATGCCTGGAGTTTCCCCTGGTAGCACTTTCCCCGTTTCTGCAGAGGATTTCAAGTGCAGACCGTGCTGAAGTTGGGTTCTAGAGAACAAATGGAGCAGCTCTCCCTGTCACCTCTATAGGAGCCCTGTCCTGGAGCACAGCCATGGGGAGGGATTTAGGAGACACAGGAGCAGTGGGTGCTAGGAAGCAAGGAAAGAAAATGATGTGTGCATCCAAAATGAGAGCAGAGTGGGGTCTGGGATGAAAGAGGCGAGCTGCAGAGCCAGCTGCAGAGCTGGGGATCAAAGCTGTGGTTTACATAATAAATAATGAATTGATAACTAATTGAATAATTCAAACTAGCTTAATTTTTGCAAGTAACAGCTTTGCTGAGCCGTGGGGAAGGAACGGAAGGGGCTGTGCAGCAGGGCATCCTGCACTCCCTCCCTGTGATCTCTGAGCTGCTTTGGGGTGACGCACCCACAGATGTGAGATGTGCTCTGCTCCTACTCCAACACAGAACTGCGTTCAAAAACAGACCGAGCAAAAAGCTGCTCCTTGTCCTAAAGTGCTTACGCTGGAAGCATGAGACACATGAGGGAGAAGCAGGCAGCGGGTGAACAATGAGGCAGTGTTTGCTGGAAGGCCGTGGGTTCAGGACACTGTTTGGGGCACGATGCTGATTGACATCGAGTGACTTCATCGGCCTGACTCACCCTGGAGCTGCTGGATGGAGCACACGGCATGAGACAGCCTGAGGGACAGGACCTCATGCCCATCTCTGTTCTGTCCTCATACTGCCCGTCTCTGTCACCCTGTGAGCATCACTGCTTTAGGGCAGGTCCTCCTCCCCCACCTCTGCCATATTATTTACCCCTCTGCCGTAGGAGCGTTTAACCTGAGAGTCAGGCTGGGCTCTGCTCTCAGTGCCGTGTGGGGAGGCTGGCATCCAAGCCCCTGAGCCCACCAAGGTGAAAACGAGGACCTGGGATGTGGTTTCTTCCCTTTGGAGTAGGAAAACGTTCTGTTTCGGGTGAGGACACAGAGGGCAGGTGGCTTTCCCAGTCCCAGATTCCCCAGAGACGAGACTCGAAGCACACGCAGGACGATCCCTGTTTGCTCAGGTGCACGATAACGGCGGCACTTAATGAGCAGGCGCTGTGCATTCCGAGCTGCAATGCACCGGGGGCTGCGGTGCATGGAATGGAGCCGGTGTTCAGTGGGGCAGCCAGATGGGCAGGGAGTGAGGGACCAGCTGGGGCTGGGGGGGCTGCAGGGCTTGGCAGAGCCTTCAGTGTGTGGGATGCGTTGTTTCCCAAGTCGTCGTTAACAAAGAAGGGGAAGGAAAACAAAATTGGGTGTCCTCCTTGGATATCTCCAGGGCAAAGGGGTTGGAGCTGAGCAGTAGGATGCCCACACACAGCCACTGCCTGTTAGGAGAGAGCTGTTTTCGGAGGAGGGAAGAAGAAGAGTTGGTGGTATGGGGAGGAGAGGGAGATGGAAAATGAGAAGGGTAAGGGAAAAAGGAAGAATGGATGGAGAAATGGGAGGATGGGAAAGGAGAAAAGAAAGGGGAAAGGGAAAGGTGAAAGGGGAAAGGGAAAAGGAAAAGGAAAGGGGAAGGGGAAGAGGAAGAGGAAGAGGAAGGGGAAGGGGAAGGGGAAGGGGAATGGGAAGGGAAAGATAAAAGGAAAAGGGAAAGGGAAAGGGGAAGGGGAAGGGGAATGGGAAGGGAAAGATAAAAGGAAAAGGGGAAGGGGAAGGGAAAGGGGAAGGGGAAGGGGAAGGGGAAGGGGAATGGGAAGGGGAAGGGAAAGGGAAAGGGAAAGGGAAAGGGAAAGGGAAAAGAGAGAAGAAAAAAAGGAAAGGAGAAAGAGAAAAGGGAAAAGGGGAAAAGAGAAGAGCTCCTTCAGACCTCTGCATATTTCTCACTGGCTGTTCCCACAGACACCTCCTGGTGCTCACAGGGACATGAGCTGCCCTGGTGCCTCGTGGAACAGCAGGTAAGTGCAGTGCTTCTCTTGCAGGGCTGCTGTCCCCACTCAGCCATAGAGCCACGGCCATAAAATCTGGAGCACAGGATGGGAGGCACCGCTGGATTCATCTGCACCTCCCTGGCCGTCATCATCTGTGTGGGTAAGAGCCTGAAGCTGTTCTTGGAATGGATGCCTTTCTGCTATGCCCCAGCTGCAAAGATTCCCCCATTTGCCATCCATTGGGGATCGCTGCTGGATCTCAGGGAGTGTCAGGCTACACACCGAGGGTCCCTTTTCAGCAGGGAGATGTTTCATATCAGGCAGTTGAGAATTAGACGATGTCTTCAAGCTAATTCATCATCCCAAGAAGAGGCTGCTTGGCCGTCTTATAAATATCTAATTACCTTTTAGTGTTCTGTGGGTCCCAGGAGAGGAAGAGGGGAGGGGTGGCTGCCCTAGATTGGGAGGCAATTAGCCTGTTTGGAAATCACTCTGACCCAAATCTGGTAGAGGCCCCAGGACGATGCTGGGCTCTCCCATTAACCAGCTGAGTTCGTCCAACTCATTCCCATCCAAGATGAGCCCATAACAAATGAGTCAATACCAAACCCTACGAGGGTTATTTTCTCCTGACCTCTGGCTGCTGATGCAATGGATCTCAGAAGCCATCTGGGACAGAGAGAAGCCCTCACTGGAAACATGAGCCAGGAGCAGGGACCAAATGATGGCAGCTCCAGATAAGGCTGAAGGAAACGCTCTGGGGAGGAGTGAAGATGGACCCGACGGCTCCAGGTCTGGAGTTTGGGTTGGTAACATCACCCCTCCCTCTGACATATCACCAAGCAGCGAGTTCCCAAGGACGTGAGAAATGACCACTTTGATTGCGTTCCTATGAAACCAATTAATTGCTCACGTGCCAGGCTCAGGCTGCGGCTCCGGAGTTGACAATGCGCTGCCGGTGCTCAGGGATGGGATGCTGCTGATGCACTCATCACCTGCAATACATCTTGGCAAACGTTCGGCTGAGACATCCATGATTTCCTGCTCTCCAAATCTGGAGCGTGGCTCAGCACAGCCCCTGGACATCGGGGCTTTCCAGCTCTGGCTACCAGCACGTTCCAGGTGCTGGCAATAAGAACCACTCTTTGAGTTCTATTCCTGCAATTTCTGGTATAAGGTCTGGGATGGTTTTTACACTCAAAGATTACGGCCTTGCTGCTGTATTTCATTATACAGTATTTTTCTCTCCCAGACATCAGCACAAATCACTCTCGGAGCGCTGAAATGTTCAAACATTTCTGCAGCTATTTCTCCGTATCTTAATGTTCCCATTTCCCATTTCCACCTTTCCCTATTTATTTTGGTGTTAAGAATGATTTTTCTTCAAAACGAATGTTGTTCCAGCCAGACACAGCAGCACATCGAGACTAATTTCTGCTCCTAGCCGGGTTTCAGCGCAGAAGTAGGGCTGCATATGGCATGCTGAGCTCTGAAGGGATCCCTCTGCCTCGTGCACACACAGCTTGCAGGCTCAAAGATGTTATTTTGTGTTTGCCTTCTCCCCACTGCCCGAATGGCAGAGCCCTGGGAAGGTCTTGCAGTGGTAACATTAAGAAGGAGAGTTCTGTGGTGACAGCAACAGCTGAGATGATCGCTCTCGGAGGTGCTCAGATCTGCTGTTCTGCTTTGATCTCAGTTCTCAGCTCTAACCGCCATCAGAACTCGTAACAGTTCAATTATCGCTTTAATCTAACGGCCGTTTTGCTTAATGAGAGAGATGCAGGATTTCACCTCCAACACCAACCAGACACCTTGGAACTGTACATAAAATCTGTCTGAACTTCTGGCATTGATTGCGTATGAGAAAATCGATGCCTGACAGTGGGAGCCCATAACCTTGGCAGAGAAAAAGGGACAGAGGAGGATGCTGGGCTCCAGGTGGGATGGGAGGGATGATTGGCCAAACCTCATTGGGAAAGAGCTCCCATGAGAACAGGCATGTATGGGACAGACTGTAATTCAGCATTTGTTAAATAATCAGAAGTTATTTACCATGTGCTACCTATTAACCTCTGAATGCAAATCTGTTCATCCTTAATCCATTGACTGCCGTCGCTCAGAACACAACAAATACACCACGTCCTTCTTAATTCTCCATTAACTCGTGATTATGTTAAGTGCTGGCCAGCAAGGAGCTATTTCCAGCTGAGAGCAGCACAGCAGAAGCAGAACCAATGGAGGCGATTTCTAGCAGAGAGAATCTTCTCCTTGGTGAATATAACTATCCCAGAAGGGAGAAATAAAGCACTTCCACAGATCTGGAGGCAATAAGACCTTCGCAAAACTGCTTCTCTCGCTCCAGAGCATCAGGGACAGGCACGGAGCAGAGCCCCCGCTAATTGGGCAGAGCCTGGATGTGAGGAGCAGACATGGGGAGCAAACAGCTGCTCTGAGCCCGCAGAGACAATTAGTGCAGCCCCTCTCTCGTTTCACCCTGGTCTCCACATGCCGTGAACACGAGGGAAACCCCGGGAGCTGCAGGTGAAGAGCTGCTTTCCCTCGGCCCGGAGATCCGATCCCTGCTGGAAGTTACTCTTGCATAAAACATCACACTTACAGGAGTCACTTCATTTAACCGGTGACCACGCTGCGTTCTGCAGGGAAGGAAGCAGATTGCAGGTTGGCATGGAGGTTTTAAGACGGTTATTAATTCAATTACAAAGCATGGAAGGATGCTGGGGGCAGCTAGGCATCTCCTCGCTTATCACTGCAGAGAAGGGGATGCTGCCTCGTGTCCCATTCCTGCTAAGGGGCATGGCTCCAGGTGCCAGGGATGTGTGCTGGCAGTGATTACCCTGCTGTCTGCTTTTGGGTTAGAGGTTTCCAGGCAGCTTTCTGCTTTGTTCTTGCCTATTTGCATTGCAATTTCTAGTGTCTGCAGCGTTGGTTTGCACCCAGCTGCAAGCAGCAGGCGTGACTCAAAGAGAGAGCTGAGGATGCTGCAGCTGCAGGGATGGAGGGAGCAGCCAGGTGTGTGCAGGAGGTCAGTGCAGGGCTGAGATCTAGCTGTGAACACCCAGGCTGTGCTCTCCATCTTTGTCCTCAATAGGACATTGGAAGAACAAAGCAGCAGCGTCGGTACAGAGACAGAAGCATGTCCTCACTTCCAGGATGCTGAGAGCACCCCGACATTCCCAGCTCCCACCCCATCTGTGCTTCACAAGAGGTTGTGCCAGGGCTCCTTCGCGTGCCCATCTCTAAGCATGTCTGCTCCTGTGGCACAGCAGAGTCGGTGCGAGATGCTCAGCAGGGAATGCACACAATCTGCCCGCAGCCCTGCTTGGGGCTGGGCGACAGATGGGCTGCTATTCTCACATTGCTCCTCGTTTTATTCCAGATATAGCTCTGTCACCGCCAGGGACACCCTACAAAACCAAAAAAAAAAAAAGAATAATTTTTAGAAAATGCCACATTTTGCTAAGCAGGTTTTCCCCTCTCTTGCAGTCTGGTGCCAAGCACAGAGTGGCACAAGGAGCTACGGGCCGGTGTTTGAGGAGCAGCCCGCACACACCCTGTTCCCTGAAGGCTCAGCAGAAGAGAAAGTGACACTGATGTGCCGAGCCAGAGCCAATCCCCCTGCAACGTACAGGTGAGCCAAACACCACGAGAATGGGACGCCAGAACGTGGGTCTATGTGGCACCATCCACGAGAGCACACAGCCTCAATACATATTCTCCCTTCCCACTTCTTGGCAGGTGGAAGATGAACGGCACAGAGCTGAAGATGGGGCCGGATTCCCGGTATAGGTTGGTTGCTGGCGACCTGGTGATAAGCAACCCAGTGAAAGCCAAGGATGCAGGCTCCTACCAGTGCGTGGCAACCAACGCCCGTGGCACAGTGGTCAGCAGGGAAGCATCACTCCGCTTTGGCTGTAAGTCTTTTCTTGGTCTGCATAAAGCAAACAAAATGCAGCCACAGTAACGCTGGGGGTAAACCAAGCCCTCTAGCCTCATAAATAAACAGAAACTAGGGGAGAAGTTGTGGACGCGGTGCAGGAATCCCATTGGCGTGTTGGTGCAGCAGCAGTTTGATGCACAGCATTGTCAGTGCTCAGATACAGGGTCAGATATTTCTGTATCTCTCTGCAAAGCCACTGGAAATGATTGGTGACAGGTGGACGGTTGGACTGGACGATCTTGTAGGTCTTTTCCAACCTTGGTGATTCTATGATTCCATGGAAAACCACCCCACGGAGGGGCAGATTGCCACAGCAGCTCCTCCAGCTGCTCATGGGCGAGTTTCACTGCGTGTCTTTAGTTTTGCAGGAATTCTCTGCAGAAGAACGAGAACCCGTGAAGATCGCTGAAGGCTGGGGAGTGATGTTCACCTGCAGCCCCCCTCCCCATTACCCAGGTAAGGGTTCCCATCCCCCAGCAGCAGGAGGTGGAGGCAATGCTCAGCCACACGCATCACTTCTTGATTTTCTGTGGGAATGCCAGGGGAGCAAACCTGGTATGAATTCACTCTGAAAAGCACCAAAGCAGAGGCATAACTTTGCACGTGGAGAAAATAAGTGCCATCCGAGGAACGATTTAAGCTTTGACAGGTCCAGAAAATGACCCGCTTGCTTAAATCCCAGCTGAGGCCGCCAGCAATCTGCGCGGCTCATTCCTTCTCCTGCTCCCCACAGGCTTGTCCTACCGATGGCTTCTGAACGAGTTTCCCAACTTCATCCCAGCCGACGGGAGGCGTTTCGTCTCTCAGAGCACAGGAAACCTCTACATTGCCAAGACAGAGGCTTCCGACCTCGGCAACTACTCGTGCTTTGCCACCAGCCACATCGACTTCATCACCAAGAGCGTTTTCAGCAAGTTCTCCCAGCTCAGCCTGGCTGCCGAGGGTCGGTGCTCTTCAATTATCATAAAGGGACTGGGGAAAATGCAAAATTAACAAAGCACACGGGCTCCTGAAGGCTCCGGCACCTGCACAAATTACCCAGCGGCCTCTCAAGGGAGCTTAAGAGTTGATGAAAGCATTAATTGGCCGGAGCCTGGGGGAAGCAGCCCTGTCTTCATGCTTCGCTGGTAGTGCTGCCATCAGCGGGGTTTCTCTGTCTGATTGTAAAATAAAAATGGCACCAGGAGAGGCTCATATCCCCCGAAACTACCTTTGGTGACCTTGGGAGATGCAGCTGAAGATATTGATTCGGCAGGGAGATGGGAGTGAAGCTAGCAGGGAATCAGGGAGAAATAGTCCGTAGGTGTTGTAAAGGAGAGGTTTATAGAGACCCTGCTCAGAGCTCTTTTAAAAGGAAAATGAAACGTAGCCTCTGCCCAGCTATAAATTCTCCAAACTCGTGAAGGTTTTGCAGAGAAGCGGAACCTCACAGGTATCTTTGCACTTTAAGACCTCACATGTGCAATTTTAAAGTCATCCGGAACTCCTCACCAGTGCTTTCCTCTTAACAGACGCCAGGCAGTATGCGCCCAGCATAAAAGCCAGGTTCCCTGCAGACACCTACGCTCTGACCGGGCAGATGGTGACTCTGGAGTGTTTCGCCTTTGGGAAGTGAGTGCAGCACCGCGTTGCTCGGGGTGGGGAGCAAATCGCAGACCCGGCAATGGATCTGCTGAACACAGGAGGGGGAATAGTGGGAGGGGGAGAGCAGCAAAGCCGATCTGTCCTGCTGGCCAAGGCCCAGCTGCGATGGGATCTGACTGAATTGGGGCTGGGTTGTGCCACGCTGGGTACCTGCTGTGTAAAACCCCATGGCTAAAAGATTTACTTTTATGTAGCCCTGTTCCTCGAATAAAGTGGAGGAAGCTAGATGGCTCGCAGACCTCCAAGTGGATCTCCAGCGAGCCCCTCCTGCACATCCAAAATGTTGACTTTGAGGATGAAGGCACTTACGAGTGCGAGGCTGAAAACATCAAAGGGAGAGACACCTACCAGGGCCGCATCATCATTCACGGTAAGGCAGCTCCACGTGTGCCTCTCCATGGTGAGGCGCCCCAGCCAGACATCCCCCCCCAGTCCAACCTATTACAAAGGCAGCACAGATTGCTGATCTTTCCTTCGTGGATATATTTAGGCCATGGCAAGGACAGAGAGACCTCCTCACTTACCCTACAATAATTCTAGCAAAAATGAGGTAACCACAAATGGGAGCATAGAGAAAGAAAGAAAGAAAAAAAAATCAGATTTGTCTCTCCATCAAATCCTCCTCCGAGCCAGGGTCCTTTCACAAGGGTTAATGCTTGGAGCTATTAATCAGATCTAGTCAAGCTGCAAACTTAGCCCAGTTCTCCCATCCTGAATTCAATCTTCTCTGAAGGTCAGATGTGACTGCATTTCTTCTTAGAAACAGAAATAACAATATTCTTCTCCAGATCTGGTTTATGCCATGATTTTGTGCAGTCCACGTGCAGAGCAGCAGTCAGAGAGGACCCAGTCCTGCATCACTGCACAAAAGGCAAAGGCTGTTACTATGGTGAAACACGCTGTGATAAATAAATCTGCCAGCAGAGATGACACAACGAGCATCCTTCTGCCTGCCTGGCACGACAAACCTCTCATCTGATCCTCTTGGCTCTGCCACCTCTCTTGCTCCTTTGCAGCTCAGCCGGACTGGCTGGATGTGATCACGGACACGGAAGCTGACATTGGGTCTGACCTGCGCTGGAGCTGCGTGGCATCCGGCAAACCCCGGCCAGCGGTGCGGTGGCTGCGGGATGGGCAACCCCTGGCCTCCCAGGTAGCACTCACTGCCTCACTGCATCCATCTCAGCCCCTGTTTATCACCCGCCTTCCTCTTCCATGTGCCCCCATGAGGCTGCAAAGCAACGTCGCGGTCCTTACCTCCAGCGAGGTCCTTCTCCCGTCACTGCCATCGCAGCCATTGATTCATGCAACTGCAGGAACTCGGAGCCAGTTGTCAGGGCAGATAAGGATCACCTTGTTCCTGCCTTTGTATGAGCTGCAAGTTGCCGCTCAGGCTCTCAGCAGTTTCAGCAAACAGAGCGTAGCCACGTGGGGTGGTGGCTGGATGCAGCGGAAATGGCCTGTGCTTTCTCCCCCAGAAAACCAGGCTGGCTTTAACCTGCAAGGAAACTCAGCCCTGAACAGACAAGGCTTGGAGTTCCATTTCTGTTCTTCGCATCTAATGGGTTCATCCTCTTGTTTGCACAGAACCGCATCGAAGTGAGCGGTGGAGAGCTGAGATTTTCCAAGCTAGTCCTGGAGGACTCTGGCATGTATCAGTGTGTGGCTGAGAACAAGCATGGCACAGTATATGCAAGTGCTGAATTAACAGTGCAAGGTAATTTCTCATTTCCCAGCGCTCTGGGTTTCAATGGGACACTGAAGCATTTCAGATCTCCTTCCTGATACACCACGTTTGCAATCTCAGAGTAAGATCAGAGCAGACAAAACTGCTTCACTCACCATTGAAATATAGCTGCTGGTTCAGCACGACGCTCTACAAGCCTCTAAAATTTGAATCTGGTGTAAGTTCAGCAATGCTGAAAGAGCACAAGGACATCTGTTTAGCTACAGAAAGTGTACAGGACAGACAGCAGCAGCACAACTCCCTTCCATTGCCCTCCCTCTATTTGGGAGGAGAGAAGCCCAAGAAGTGAGCTCTGCGCCCAGCCAGCCAGCTCAGGCATAGCGGCTGGACCTGGGCTGATGCTGTAGGGAATATCCTCTACATTTTCAAAAGCAGCTGTTCTTGTGTCTCTCAAAGACCTTGCACTTGTTAGGGTCATGTTGCCATTGCTAAGTGCGACGCGTGTCACCTCGCACCTGCCTGGCAGGGGTTGGACACCCAGCAGCAGAGGAGCCACTCCTGCATCCCGCTCGCCAGATATCGCCATGCTTTGTTACCAAGCCATCCAAGAAAGCAGTATCTAACGCCCCGGCACTTAAAATGCTGACACAGCAGGCCTTGCTAACCCTCTTTTTTCCCCCCCTATATAGCCTTAGCACCAGATTTTAGACTAAACCCAGTGAAACGACTGATACCTGCAGCCCGGAGTGGGAAGGTCATCATCCCTTGCCAACCGAGAGCAGCACCAAAAGCCACTGTGCTCTGGACCAAAGGGACCGAACTGCTCATCAACAGCAGCAGGTAGCAGCACAGCCAGCTTCGGCCCCAAAAAAACACTGCTAAAACTGACATTTCTTCTTGCCAGAGGATGAGACTCGATGACCCACGCGTGCTGCTACATCCCTAAACACGAACCCTTTGTTATTCCTCTAGTTTCTCCTTTGACAAAAATCTTACACTGTATCTTGCAGTCCCGCCTTTTTCACTTTTTTCTCTAAAATCAGCAAGAGCAGGAAATGGTTTGGTAGGTGCAGAGAGTGAGTAGACATTTTAACCTTCTTTCTCGCTGTGGTTCTTCATTCCCAGGGTGACTATTACTGCCGATGGCACCTTGATCCTCCAGAACATCAGCAAATCTGACGAGGGAAAGTATACCTGCTTTGCTGAGAATTTCATGGGCAAAGCCAACAGCACGGGGATCCTCTCTGTTCGAGGTAGAGATGTTTGGCTTGACTTGGGGTCAATCAAGGCTAAGAAGGCCACGCTGTGAATTGGAATATTTCTCTTCCCTGTATACCCCCAAAAAACAATAGGGTACTCAGGGAATCTGAGGCCATTTCATCCTGTGCATCAGCAAACCTGCTAGATCCACCAAACCTTAGCCACCAACGTCTGCTCCATGAGAAAAGCATTTCTGTTTCCTATCTACTTTAATCTCTTATCTTCATCTTACGAGAAGCCAACAGCTAAAATCCTGCTAGAGAGGGATGACGACAAGTTAGGAAGTGTTAGTTCATTTTGCTGTGCGCCAAACCTGGTCCAAAGAGCCCTCCTTTGTCTTCCTCTGCAGATGCCACCAAAATCACACTGGCACCATCCAGTGCTGATATCAACGTGGGTGAAAACCTCACTCTGCAGTGCCACGCATCCCACGATCCAACCATGGACCTAACCTTCACCTGGTCCCTGGATGATTTCCCCATTGACTTGGACAGGTCGGAGGGGCACTACCGGCGAGCCAGCGTGGTGAGTACCAAGGGGAACTACACACCAACAATAAGGGCAGAAAAGCCACACCAGCCCCTTTCTTTGCACGGTGGGTTGTGGTCAGCCGTGTTTCCCTGCTGTCCTTTCTCCCTGCACAGAAGGAAGCTGTCGGGGACCTCGCCATCGTCAATGCCCAGCTGAAGCATTCGGGGCGGTACACGTGCACAGCCCAAACGGTTGTGGACAGCACTTCGGAGTCGGCCACGCTGACTGTCAGAGGTAATCCCCACTGCTTGTGAGCCTGAAGCACCAGCAGGCTCTTTGTGAGGGCTCAGCCCTTGCTGTGCAACCACCCCGCCATCTCACATTCCGTTTGGCTGGGAGTTGTGAACGTTAGAAGAAGAAAAAATGCGAGGTGAGGCTTCCTCGCCTCCAGAAAAGAAAGGTTTGATCTTCATTTATGACTTGCAGGACACAAAGAGCAGTAAACCCCCAAATCCTTGACACTTCAGTAACATGTCCACCTCTCTCCTTCACCCCAGGACCCCCGGGGCCCCCTGGGGGTGTGGTGGTGAGAGACATCGGTGACACCACTGTCCAACTGAGCTGGAGCCGTGGCTTCGACAACCACAGCCCCATCGCCAGGTACAGCATCGAGGCCAGGACACTGCTCTCCAACAAATGGAAGCAGATGCGCACCAGTAAGTGCCCTCAGGGCTGTGGTGTGGTCCCTGAAGTCCCAGCCTGGGCTCACCAGCTCCCTGCTGAGCTCTTGCTCTGTCTTGCTCGCAGGCTGTCCACCATTTGCTCTATTTGTTCTCCTCTTGTGTTATTGGATTATATAGATCCTGTAAACATTGAAGGCAATGCCGAGACAGCCCAGGTGGTGAACCTCATCCCTTGGATGGATTACGAGTTCCGGGTCTTAGCGAGTAACATCCTTGGAGTTGGGGAGCCAAGTTTACCCTCCAGCAAAATCCGTACCAAAGAAGCAGGTACGTGCAGACATGCCCAGAGGTGGAATGGGGAATCAGAGGCACCTACATGCAGAAAGAGAAGGCTGGCTTGCAGCAAGCCCTGGCCTGGGCGATTAGTCTTCTCCTTGAGTGCTCCTAGAGGTGAACCCATCGCAAATTTTTCTGCCTTTTTGCCCGTTTACACATCAAAGACAAAGAATTACCAGAACTGGCAGCCAGCCTCACCAGCATGAGCAACAATATATTAAAGCACTACAAATCCTAGCTTCAAATACGATACGTTCTGGGTAGTAATGCTTAGAAAGGTGAAAGAGCCCTATTATATTAGAGAGCACAACTGTGCAAACACAAGATAAATTTCCCAGCTGTAAATGTTGATTCTATCTCGTGCAGCTCGAACACGCAAGCAGAAGGGATGTAGGATCAGCAGGAAAAACACTCTCAACGCACCAAGTGCATATTAACTCCTTTCTAATTTAAACTCTACCACAAATTCCTGCTTCTGAGATTGATTCTCATCCCTTCAGAGGAACGCTGCTGGTATATAAGCATGTCAGGGACCAGCCAGTGTTCGAGACCTGATTTTCACAAATATCTGAAATACTTCTGGCTGAGAGGCAGCCGCCTGTGCCTGTCTTTGCGCTCATCCTCACCACGGCTGTTCCTTTAACCCAACCTGCACTGTCTGCAGCACCCACAGTGGCACCATCTGGGCTCGGCGGTGGCGGCGGGGCTCCCAATGAGCTCATCATCAACTGGACGGTGAGTCGGTGGCACAGCACTGGCAGGAGGGCTGTGGGAGGGCAGGGGACAGCAAATCAGTGCTGCAATGCAACAATGGAGCCAAACACTGCTTAGCAGCGGTCCCAAAGTCTTGCTCTCTTGAACGGAGGGGCTTAGGTTGGAAGGGACCTTAAATATCACCTTCCTGCCACAGTGGCATCTGAACAGCCACAGGAGCAATTTTGCTCACGGCAGACATAAGGAAATCATAGAATCTTTCAGGTTGGAAAGGTCACTAAAGTCACCAGTTCCAACCATCAACCCGTTGCCACCGTGCCACTAAACCACACCACTCAATGCGACCCTTTTGTTGAAAGCCCCATCCAGAAATGCTTTTTCCACCCAAGGCTTTTTCCTCACAGCCAACACTGCGAGACTACCAGAACGGAGATGGCTTTGGCTACATCCTGTCATTTCGTAAGAAGGGCACTCAGGAATGGCTCACTGCCCGCGTGCCTCACGCGGAATCCCTGCACTACGTGTACCGCAATGAGAGCATCGGGCCCTACACCCCCTTCGAAGTGAAGATCAAAGCATACAACAGGAAAGGAGAGGGACCAGAGAGCCTCACAGCCATCGTGTACTCCGCAGAAGAAGGTGAAGGGGACAGCAGGGGCTCTTGCTGTCTGGCGGCTTGCTGATAGGAGAGGTTTGCCATTCTAAGGGCAGCCGATAGTGATTTGAGCACAGGATTTATCTTCTCCTTCAGTACACAGATAGAGGCTTCCCTAAGCACAGAGCAGACAGATCACAGCATGCAGCTGTTGGTCTCCTTGACCTGCTAAGTCCCTCAATCCCTTCCCCTTTCTTTGCTCTGAATACACAGTACCAGCTGTCGGGCTGCACGGTTAAGGTGCTAAGGCGAGCCTCTCCTTTCAGTACAGTGAATGCACTGCCCAGAGCTTGGAAAAGCATTTTATCCCTTTTTCTCATCTTTTTCAGAACCAAAGGTGGCTCCATTCAGAGTTACAGCCAAAGCTGTTCTGTCCTCAGAAATGGATGTGTCCTGGGAGCCAGTGGAGCAGGGAGACATGACTGGCGTGCTGCTGGGTTACGAGGTACGAGCCCATCGTGGGAACAAGGGAGAATCACTCAAGCTGTAAAAAACCTCCAAGATCACCAAGTCCAACCACCAACCCATCCTCACCTTGCTCACCAACCTGTGTCCCAAGTGCCAAGGGGCGTCCAACACTGTTCTTGAATGGAAATTCGCAGATACTTCTTTCCTTACTGAACCCTTTTCTATTCAGATCCGGTACTGGAAGGATGGCGATAAAGAGGAGGCAGCTGACAGAGTGAGAACAGCAGGGTTGGTCACATCGGCGCACGTCACAGGCCTAAATCCCAACACGAAATACCACGTCTCAGTGCGAGCCTACAACCGTGCTGGAGCTGGGCCCCCCAGCCCCTCCACCAACATCACAACCATAAAGCCACGTGAGTGAGCTCTGACTGCCTCCATTACACGGTGCTGCCTCCTGTGCACCCCTAGCGAGCAGCTGGCCAATCAGCTTCCACCTCTCAGTGCCCTAAAGCCATCCCAAATAGTCAATAAAACAGCTCCCTGCGTTTCCTAGGATCAGCCCTGCTCACCATAGAATCAGGCAGTCATTGAATTGTAAAGGTTAGAAAAGACCTCAAAGATCCCCAAGCCCAACCATCAACCCATCCCCACCATGCCCACCAACCACATCCCCGAGTGCCACATCTACACTTCATGAAGAAATACTTTGAGCCTCGAAGGGGGAATGCCATTTGTTACAAATAGCACCAAGGGAAAACAGTTTTTTTCTCCTTCTCTCCTTCAAAAATGTTGTAATGCTCTCTGGGATGCCTCCCATTAAACCAACAAGGTGGTCCCACAGCTCTGTTCATGAACCAGAGAAGCTCAAGAGATGGGTGCAACCAGCACAGCCCCTGCATCAGCCCCTGGCTCGCTGAATCTCTGTCTCCTTTTTTATCTCTTAGCACCAAGGAGGCCACCAGGCAACATCTCCTGGACTCTGACTGGGTCTACAGTCACCATCAAGTGGGACCCAGTGGTGGCACAGGCAGATGAGTCTGCAGTTACAGGGTACAAGGTACAGGCAAGCATGCCGAGAGCCTTCTGTTACACTAAGGAAACCACAGGGAACGTAAACTCAAACCTGCTTCTTCCAACAGATGCTTTACAGGCAGGATTCCCACTCTGCTCCCACGCTGTACCTGGCGAGCAAGAGTCGGATCGACATCCCAGTGCCTGAGGACTTCACTCATGCCTTCGTACAGATCCGGGTGACGGGGCCTGGGGGGGATGGGATCCCAGCAGAAGTCCACATCCTCCGAAATAGTGGTACGTCTGCACCCCGGGTACAAATGCTCATCTTCAGGGTGCTTCCCAGAACGCTGCAAAACAATAGATCCATTTCCAGGAATACTTGCTGTCATGTTCTTTGACTCGGTCACCAAACTCTCCGCAGCCCCTCTTAGCAACTCTTCAGCTTAAACCAAACCCAGCTTTATCACCTGAAGCTGAAACCCTTTGTCCCCCGACTCCCATCCAAATTATATTCACTGTGTGACATCCTGACTTCATTTAGAGCCCCCAATAGGAGCCCCACTCCCAGTTCCTTGATTCAGTGCATGAATGCTCAAATCCCACCTCCAAATTCTTGTTTCAAACACGACCATTTCTGGGAGGCTCACCTGTGCCACGCACAGCAGGAGCACGCAGAACCCCACAGCCAACATTGCACCATCAATATCTCTGCAAGAAACCTTTGTGCCCATGCAGCACCACAGCTGCCCCTTCCTTGCTCCCTTTCTTCCAGGGACCAGTATGATGGTGGAAGACTCCGTGACGAGGCCGGTGCCACACGCTGCCATCATCACCACCAACTCCCTGGCCATGGTGGCCCTGATCCGGTACCTGGAGCTCTAATGGGGCCAGCAAAGCTGAGATGTGGGACATCCCTCCTCCCAGGGCAGCAGGAACTGCTCAATGTCTGGTGCTGCACCTCCATGTTTGGACCGCAGCAGTGTTACAGAGAGGGATTTGCTAACATTATCTGAAGGGAGGAAGAAAGAAACAGCTTTTTTTTTGTTGTCGTTCCTTTGGAAGAGTATGAGACTTCATACAAGACGTGGGTCTGCAACCAATCGACTTTTTTTTTTTTAAGAAGTGAGTATAGCAAAGAAGAATTCTACCCAAATTCTGACAGCCGACTGCCCTGTTCACCGCATTGAGAAGGTTTTCTGCCTTACGAAGCCATGTACTACAAGAACCAGACTGCTAAACTTGACTTTTTTTAAAATATGTACAGTGTATTTGGGGGAGGGGGAAGGGAATCTGGGGACTGAGGACTTCCAAGTGATGGGCACGCTCCACACCGACCCCAACCACAGCCATCTCTATGGAGCGATGGGCCACGATTCACTTCCCCAAAATAAGAGCCAAATTCCACAGCAACGAGCCCAAGGAGACAAAGCCACAAGAGACACCACTCTCTGCTTCATCCTGAAGGAGACGGGTGGACACAAGAGTTTAGCTTGTGAACATCTTCTTTGTTTTTTTTATGACACTGGTGTTAACTCGCAGCCTCGTGTTTGTAACAGCTGCCATGCTGTGAGGTGCAATGTTTGATGTGATCCATATCCCACCTGGTCCGCGGTGTTCTTGTTCTGTTGTTTGCTTCTTTGTTGTCTGGGGAGGGGTAAGAGAAAATCCACCCGTTTGGAGAGAGATCCTCCTGATGCAGAAGGCTTGGAGATGCTTCATTTCAAGGCGGAGAGGACCTGAAAGAAGGAAGAGAAAGGAACACGGCGCAAATTAACCAAGACCTGGAGACTTCACAAAGCTGAGGCAACATGGAGGATCTGGAACGGGGCATTCATCCCCAGTCCCAGATTTGGGGACGTATGATGGATCCTCAGTGTGCTTGGCCAATGTACATAGGGCTGACACCCCAACGTGGGGATGTCCAGCCGCCCCACTGATTGAAATGGTTGGGAAGAGCTGCCACCTATTAAAAATTCTGCATCTCCCAGTAAAGCAATGAAATGATTCACCTTCCTCGCTGGTGCAATGGGAAGGGACTGGCAAGCAGCTCCTATGCTAGATGCCAATTCCTTACCCCAGCTAATCATTTTAAAACTAACATGTCCTTGGCCTCAGTGAGCATTAAAGAGATTACATGCATAAATCCCTGCCCTCCCGGAGGAGTGAGGCCTGCTGCACATCCACAGCTTCCCATTACCAGTTTGTCACATCTGGAAGCATGAAGGTAACGGGTGCCACGGTGCTTAGGGAGCAGGAGAAATGCTTGAGGGAACAGGCAGGGGAAAACAAACATCACAAAACTAATAACATTTAAAGGGCAGCTAAAGCAAAACAAAAGAAAGGGCTCTTCGGTTTCCCTTGAATAAAAACTAAAAACTAAAAAGCAATGCAGATCCCACTGGTGCGTGGCAGGCAGTGATGGAGGGACCCCCCCTCGCTCTGCAGCTCTCCATGGATTAACCCTCCATCCCTGCAGCAGATCCCAGCAGTTCCTTCAGGAGGACAACAACGCCTAAATATAAATTCCTATTTTTATACCAGATAAGTTCTCGAAGACTTTTAAATATTTCTATTCAGGTTTGGAACCCTTTTTTTTTGTTGTTCTTTTTTTTTTTTCCTTTGGCAGAATGTTTTCTCTTGTTACATCAGTGTTTTTGTCACCATCTCCATATCTCCATCCACCTCGCTGGGCCTTGGGCCTTTCTCCCATGGAAGGATGAGAGGTGAATGAGGAATTCAGTGTTAGGTCAAAACAAAGAAGATGAGGGCTTGGTCACAGGCAGTCTGATCGATGCAGAGTGGAGGAGGCAAAAACGTGGCTGCACCTACTGAGCTTGGAAGCACTGATGAACCATTCCCTGCAGCTCTGCAGAGTCTGGGAGAGGAGCAAATGGGAGAAGGATGACATGAAGCGCCCAAAAAGGGACCATTGGACTGAGGTGCAGCTGCTGGGGGAGCCCAGGTTGGGTCCTGCTGTGCTCTGCAGCGTGGGATGGAACTGAAACTCTCCTCCTGAAGACACCCACTGAGCAACATGGGGGGAAAAGCAGAGCAAGTGGGGTGCAGGCTTGGCTCTGACCCGATGTCCATCCCAGCATTGGGCACAGATGTTACATGAGAACCCAACCAGCAGAGCTGGAGCAGCTGCTCAGCACAGGCACAGCTCTGTGCCTCCAAGAGGTGCGTGCACAGCTGCAGAGCAACTGACTGTGCTTGGTTAGACCGCCTGCGTGCTGGATGAACTGCCACAAATGAGCAAAGCAAAGCAAAGCAAAGCAAAGCCCCACTGCCACACTCAGGGGCTGAGGCTCTGCACCAGCCTGTCCCCGACTCAAACAGCCTCAGCAGATGCTTCCAGATGTGTCCAGCAACAACAGTGGCTGTGAATACTTGACTTAACTTCACAGGATGGTGATTTCTAGCACAGTGAAAAAAGCATTTAAATGCAGTAGTGCCACTGGGTGCTAAATAGCTGCCACCTGCAGCAATCCCTGGGAAGGTTTGTACATTCTCCATGTATTTATGGGTTGAAGTAGATCACAGGCACAGTTTATATCAGTGAAAAACTTCATGGTTGGATTTCAAATGTTCTGGCTGGCACTGCTCTGCATTGCAAACGGCCTGAATATACTCTGCCATGTAAAATTCATGGGACAGTATTTCCTAAAGCCCTTAAGTGACAAGTAGGTCCCCTTGATAGCTAAATGTTCGCTATTTGAATTCAAGTTATGCCTCATTTTTGAAAAGATAAATCACGAGCACACACACAGCTTCATCAGGATGCATTGTAACCAAAACGCTGCTCCGTTCCTGCAACGTTTTAAGGACTACACACAGAAGCAAAGAAGTGTGACCAAGAGATGGCCATAGCCACTGCTCTAAGCCCAGATGTGACACAGGTTCCAGACCCCAGCAGTTTCCCCACCTTGGGAAGTGAGGCAAGTGGTGCCTTTGCATGTTCCAGGCAGTCTGCAACATCTGTGCACTCACACTGCTGGGGCTGATTCAGAGCAGAGCAGCTTTCAGCAAGGCTGGGACCCCGTTGCCCCCAGCCCTGTGCTGTCACCCAGCACTGCTCACACCAGAGCTCCCCAAAGCACCGTCACACAGAAGCCCTGAAAAGGGCAGGCAGGCAGCCATGTGCCCACCAGACACTGGGGGTGACTTGGGGCAAAGATAGGGGCACACTGGAAGGCGTTGCAGCACACGCAGGGATGCGGGCTGGGTGCAGAGCAGGGCGAGCAGTGAGGATTCCCCACCTGCAGCACCCACAGAGGCCGAAGGCAGAGCAGAGGGCTTCCAGAGGCACTGGCTGTGTTACAGCAAGGGCTGCCTTTTGGGGGGCAGCCCATTTTCCCCTTGAATTTCTCAGGGGGCTTTGGGACGCACAGTGATGTGCACACACACCTATTCCTTTAGCAAGGTGCACCCGAGGCAATACCCAATTAAATTCTATCCACGCTATAAAATAAACCCACACGTAAAGCCCAACCAAAGCCCTCAGCAGGAGGGAAAGATGTGGGAGAAACCTCCTGTGAGAGCACTCAGAGCTTCTGAAGTGCAGCACAGGGCCTAAAGGGTGTTGTGAGCTGGAGGAGAACACAGAAGATTTCAGCATCTTAACACGAGGTCACTGGATTTGCACTGTTGCATTAAGCTGCAAATCAATTTCCTGTCTCATTAACAATCCCTCACGTGTAATTGCTGTGAGCATTTACTTTAGGAATTGACTTACAGGGACGAGTTAAGCGCCCGGGTTTTGTTCCAATGCTGTTATGGCTCAGTGAGGGAAGTCATCCAATTTCACAGGGTCCTTCTTACTTCTTAGCAGTGCCACCAATGCCACGAGGATGCTGGAAGGGATAAGCAATGAGGGTGAAAAGCTTTGGGTCTCCCAGGTGAACAGCTCTGATATATTCACATCTAACATGCAACAGCCTACCTGGTCGTACTGAAGTTACAGATGGAACGTTGCGTTTCTGATTTTTAGGAGGTCTGGACCAAACTCAGCACTCAGCCAGGTGAGTTTGGATGAGGAATGGCTCAGTTACAGCAGGAATGATTCAACACTGATCCCAAATGGGAGACGTTCCCATCCTTCACCCAAGGAAGGAGCTGAGTAACGAATCCCATTCATAACGGGGTAAAGAATGGGATGGCATCCCATCCATAAAGCCTGGAGTCCTGAATCCTGCCTGCTCCAAACCTGCAGAGCTGTTCCCCACCACACCAACCATCAGCTGGGAATATTTTCATCCAGCCTCACTGCACCCAGGCAGCTTTCTTCTCAACAACTTGCTTGTAGACTATTTTTTTAAGGAAAACAAAGGGGGAGCACTGTAAGCATACTGTATTTACTGTAATTATGGTTATTTATTGGCTACAGTAGCACGCAGTTCTTAAATAAAGATCTTTAGAGACTTCAGACAACTGCTGGAGCCTGGAATGCTTCTGGAAGGGCAACGAGCACTGGGAGCACTCAGCATCCCCCCAGCCCTGCGCTGCCAATGGCACCCACAGACACAACACCCAGCAGAACTCAGCAGAAGTTAATTAGGACACAGTAAGCTCTGGTTCTAACCCACAGACAGCGATATCTGATGGGAAGAGGAGGGGCTGTCCTCAGGGTGAGGAATTGCAGGTGTCTGTTGGGGTTCTGCTTAGATCTGTTAATTTAGTGTGCTTTTCCTGGCTGGTGTTCTGATGGCAAGCAAGTAATGCTAGAAAACTCAAGAAAGAAATTTCACGTGGCTCATTAGTAAAAAGGGTAATTGATTTTTAGGATAGCTTGCCAAAAAACCTTCATCATCCATCGCAGCATTTAAACCCTGACTGGAGTTCTTCCAGGAAGGATATCCCTGAGACCAGCCATGAGCCAGCAGGCTCGTGAAGGTTCACTTCCATTACAGAAAATAATTTCCACCGTGGCAGGAAGCACGGCATGAAATCACCTGCTCTGCGCTCTGTTGGATTAATCCATCTCCCTCCTTCCTTCTGGCCTTAAATAAAACCTGTTTGCTTCCCTCCACCTGCAGGATGGACTGCAAGGGACGGAGCAGCGGTGTGTGGCACAGCTCTGTGGTTGTGCTGGAGTCAGAGTGGGCAGTGAGATGGGGGCTGAGCAGCAGTGGCCACAGGAAACATCACCCAGACCTTCCTGCTGCACTCGCTCACGTTCAGTTGTGCTTAAGCACTTCTGTTCCCACCAAGCTGAACTCGACATCAGCTCACAAAAAGAACGTGCTTTGGGATGGAAGCAAAAAGGGTCACCTTTGGGAAAGTGCTGGGAAAACCCCAGCTGCTCTTGAAGCTGGCCTGTAAGCTTCCAGCTCCAATGAGCTCGGATGGTGCAGTGCATGGGGAGGGGAGGGATGGAGGGGTAAGGATGGAGGGGGAGGGATGGACTCCTTTTCCAAGGAGCCCCCACTGCCCACGGGTGGAGGGATGAGTTTATCTGGCAGCCAAACAACGCACTGAGCCCTAAGTGTGGCTTAGGGGCAGGATGAGGTCCCAGAGCCCAGCTCAGCTGTGTTCAGCCCATGTCAAGCTGTGGCCCCTCTGCCCCACACTGAACGGGGCCGCAGGTGAGCCCACTCCTCCCCGCAGCCCCTTAATGAGCTCAGGGACTGCAGCAGCAGAGGGGCTTTGTAAGGTGGGGGGGGAAGCATAATTAAAGCACGCAGCAGGGAGCAGCCAGCACAGAGATGGATCGCCCCCAGTGCGTTTCTGCTTTCTCAAGTGCCATCATTAACGGCACACAGACACCAAGGGGAAATTGGTGGCCATGGTGAATCCCATTCAAACCTTGGAATCAGACTAAGCACACCTGACTCAACGTCTTCTAATGCAGAGTTAACCAACACGCCCCTGCTTAGGATTAGCGTTGCAACAGTGGGTTTGTTTTTCTCTATTTCACCTGAGATAATACACGAACCCAAAAACCCATCAGTGTTCAGCGTGCTTCAGCAAAAGACACCGCTTTGTTCACACGCTCCGAAGCTCCACGTTGCTATCACAAGAGACAGGCAACAAGTGAACAAATGTCTGCAGGGTGTCACTGCCAAAAAAAGCTGGGAGAAATGGCAGGGGAGGGAACAAGCGGAATATCTACGGCTCCCAGTGCAGCTGTGCTGGGAGGAAGGCAGCAAAAGGAAAGGGGAGAGCAAACTGGATTTCTTCAAAGCATCCTTCCATGTGTTGGGAGGGAGGGGGATGCATTATGCAGGTGGTAGCTGTGCACTCGCATGCATTTCGTAGCCACAAGCTATGCATGTCACACCTTACCTGCTAAAAGCCTCTCCTGGAGGTATGCAGGTATCTGAGCTGAGCCCCATTGCTGAGCACTGCATTGCTGCTGCATTTGCAAGCCCAGTTGTTGCTCCCACCGAACCACATCCACTGTTATGTTGCAAAACCCTCTGCAATACCGGGCTAGGAAAGCTGTTCTACAAAACCAATGGCTATCGAAGAAAATTGCCACATTTCCAGGCACTCCCTCCATCCTGCTTGAGGTTTAAGGGATGCCTGCAGCAAACAAGATAGTAACAAATGAGCCAAAGGGGGGGAGAGCAGCAGCGAGGGAAGGCAAAGTGCTGGGAAAGGGAGAAGAAGAAGGCAACAGCCTGTGAGCTGCACTGCTCAATGCACCCCAGCAGACTGTGGGACTGAGCAAAAGAATTAACACAGATCAGTGTGCAGAGGATGGCAGAGCCAGGCTGGGTGTAAGAGCAGCATATGGGGGTTGTTTTCCTCTTAGCTACCATTCAAATTCCAGCAGTTAAGGCAATCTAGTTATTCAATTTAGATAAGCTTCAGTAGCTAACAGCAATTTAAACAGCTGCCTGTGCCTCACCATTCTGTTATTGCCTCCTTCTATCCAAGTGCTAATGCCATTAGCAAATTGACTTCCTCCCTCACACAATCTGTTTGGCTTTAGCATGTGCAATTCTAATTGCTTCCTAATACCTGGGCCCAGCAGCAGGCTGCAGAAGTTTGTGCCACAGAGAGCCTCAGTGTGAGGAGGGGTGTGCAGGCAGCCTCTCTGCAGCCCCCTCCTCTGGGTGAGACAGAGGAACAACTGCTGAAATAGAGGAGAAAGAAGCTGAGGCACAAATTAACAGCAAAAAGACACGTTTTTTCTGCAGTGCAGGACAGTTACAGGGGAGAGAAGAGGCAGACTCAAAGCATGCAGGGAAAGCATCATTTCAAACAGCAGCCAAAGGCCCCGTTCTGCCCTTCCTGGTGCTGGTGCCACGCTGTCCATCACTGCCTTCCATCTTAAAACATTAAAAGAACCATATTCAGCTTCCCTGCTCCGGGCAACTGCCTCCCTTCGGCAAGAAGAGGGAGCGGATCATCAAAAGATGAAGGACTCCTTTGGCTCCCACTTTGACCTCCTCATCAGCACTGAGGAAACGGATGCTCCTGGACCTTTCATGTCATCTTTCCGCATTTCTAAAACCCGGCTGCCCACAGGAAACAAGCTCTATATTTGCATTACAAAGTGTGAGGGGACTCCTCCAGATGGGACTGCTTCTTTGTGGGTTTTAAGCACCAGCTCCCGAGGAAGCATCTGCCTGCTCCTGCTATTCAGAGGGTCCTCCAGCCCCAGACAGGACCCGAGGAGGTCTCACCCCATGCAGAACGGAGCCTCCTCACTCCTGCGGTGTGTATCTGTAGCACACAGAGTTCAATTTCTTCACATTCAGAAGCAAAATGAGCTCTGAAAGTCTGCTGCATGCATATCCCAGGATGTGGGGCACTCACCATCAAAAAAGCCACAGACAGGAGAGGTCTGGGTGGGATGAACGCAGCCGGCACGCAGTGGGCTCCTCGAGGTGTCCTAAATGTGGGTGTGCACTGCTCTGTGTCAGTGCTGCTGCTTGGAAAGAGGAGATTCCCTGCGGGTGAGAGGATGAGGTGACAAGAGAGAACCAAGATCTGCGTCTCCCCTGCTTGCATTTTGCTCAGGGGTGGAGAAAGTGTGGGCAGAAAGCCGAGCTGACCCCCCTCGCCCTGCCCAGAGGCAGCGTGCCCTGCGTGTGTTTCAGTCGATGAGAAATCTGTTGTTAAGAACAGTTAGCCTAAAGCAGGGCTCAACAGGGGAGCTCAGCAGTAAATCAGCGCAAAGCACGGAGCCAGTCAACAAACGCACACCCAGGGGAAACTTCCAGCACTGCAGGACGGCCCCCTTCACCTCCACCAACCTCTGCCCGTGGCTGTGAGCAGCGAATTCTTCCCTCAGAACCCAGCAAACAACCCACAGAGAATCCAAGGCTGGTAACAGGCTCAGTTCCTCACTCAAACACAGACAACCCCACGGCCTGCAGATCATTATTCAGATATACCCATTACCCACTTAATTGGACATGAAGATTCAGCTCGCTACGTTTTGGTCTGATGTTGTTTTTTTTTTCAATAGCATGTTCTGCAAATAAAGTGCCTGCTTGTATATTCAGCTCTTTCTACATTAAAGCGTTATTTTTCTGGTCTGAAGAAAAAAAAATATATAATAGTATGCTTTGATCTAAATAGCAGAGCTCCATCATTACTTTCCCCGGAATTGGATGCGTGGTGCATTCCTGTACTTCAGTTCACGGGGAAAGAATAGGAAACAGAGCGAGTAAATAGAGTTGTTTACTGTAAAATAAAGACAGAAACCAGAGAGAGAAGGCACTTAATAAGTCCCTCTGCGGATTCTGCTACCAATGGGGAAACAATGCTCCCTACAGTGCTGCTGCACGCTTTGTACTCATTAGTCACCAGGAAAACGAGCCACAGGCCCGCTGAACTCTTCCCTCTCCTCCTCCTTTAAAGATTTTAGGAGTGAGCTCAGCTCTGAGTCGTGATTAAAACCACCCCGTTACGCTCCTTGAGCTGCAGTGCTCAGATTGAAGATGTGCTTGTGCTGCCTAATGCTCCCTGCCTCGCTGCTCTGAACTACAAAAGGAAGAGTGGAAGCTTCCAACTACTGCTGATGGTGCTTCAGCTTTCTGAAGTGGGAGACAAACAAACACAACAGGCAGGGAGCGGAGGCTCAGCTCCTCCCAGCACTCCCAGATCCCCAAAACAGACCTTGGGATCTGCTGGGAAGGACCACAGAGACCCAGCAGGGACCCAGCTGCAGCATCTTCACTTCTCTGCACCTCTTTTGCTCCGGCTACCGACCTCAGGGATCTGTGTCACAAAACCTGGGCAAGGGAGAAGAAATTCAAGAGGATGAGGGAGAAACAGGATCCCAAGTTCTGAGCTGCAAAACAAAACAAAAACACCCCAAACTCTCCAACCCAACCAAGAGAATAACTACAAACCTCATTGTGAAACAGTGCACCAATACTGATGTTGCTCTACTTGTGACAATAAGCGAGACAGAGACAAGAAATCCCACTAGAACTGAGTCTGATTCTCTGCAGCTCTGCTTCTCAACCTCTCCTGCAAGCAGCGGAGAGCCAGGCTCACCATGACGACCCCTACCAGCCCGGTTCCAAGCCCTATCAAGGATCTATGAAAGGATTTTCTTTGCCAAAAGTACAGCTTCTCCTCCACGTCTACAAGGGTGCTGTTGGCTTCGATTCCTTCCTCGTTCCTGACTGCCAGCTTCTGCTCTCGAGTCAAGGATTTGCCAAAGTCCAGGTCCACCAAGTCATTTCGGATCACCCTGAGCCCAAAGTAGATCCTCTTGATGACCCTGAACGTCTTCAACACGCGCACGTCGCAGCGGTACGTCCCAGCATCAGATTCCTTGGTTGGGGAAAAGGCAACGGCGAAACCCGGGTTTCTGAAAGGTGCAAACAAAACATCGTTCATGGTGATGAGACCCGGGGCGAGTTTCCACGTACAGCTGTACCCTCTGACGCCCAAATCGATGACGTCTGAGGTCAGGCAGCTGAGCACCAGGGGTTTGCCCATGGGGACGGTGAGGTGCAGCAAACCGCAGCCCCACGTGGTGGTGCAGTGCGAGCGGCGCGTGGTGCAGTTCTTCCTCTCCCCTGCTGCTGTGATCTCACACATTTCCTCCACTTGGAGGCCCAGGCCGCAGGTGACGCTGCACGACGTGGCGTTCACTGCGACGTGAGCCTCTGCTGACTGCAGCTCTGGTGGGATGGTCACTTTAGGAAAGGAAGCTGCCCCCAGCCGGAGGCAGAAAACCCAAGGCAGCATCACGCCAAGGATGCAGCCGCTCCCCAAGGTCTTCGTGGCAGCCATCGGACGTGGCACCGTGTGAATTCAGCAGTCAGAACAACTTCTGGTCAATCTTCAAACAGAAATCTCACCAGCGTCCCCCAGCGAGGCAGGTTTGAAGCATGACACTGCCAGGGAAGGGGCAGAACATCACTGTGTGGGTCAGAACCGATGAGGAGTTCCAGTTCCCAGGCAGCAGAACGTTTAAACCCACTGTATCCCAGCAACTGGGATCTGCTTGACTATTTATTAAGTCCTCCTTTCTACTCCTTGACATTTCCATGCCATTTCAGATGAATTTCCACGCTGCTGTTCCAGTTCAATCTTCCCAGCAAACTATATAACAATACATCTTAATTACTGGAACCTCTAAAGCAATGTTGCTTAGCACAAAGAAATCATGACACACATAGCGGCTGTATGGCTCTGCTCTATAGACACTTATCCTAAAATCTGAAGTCCTCCCCAAAGGACCAAGATGATGAGAACAAGATTTTGACATCCAGAGATCAGTGGTGAGCAGGGCTGCGTCACTGGCACCCATCATTGTCCAAGAGTTGATGGCACCCAGTGGTTCTGCATGGGTTGGAAAGCAGATGCAGATGGGATTCAACAGCACCAACCCCACTGCATCCCGAAAGAACAAAGCAATGAGAAAAGCTCTCCATGATCAAGTTGTTTCTTTCTGATGGTGTAACAGAGCTATGGTCAAACCAGGTCGATAACCAGATTGTCTGAACGATGGATTGCAGAAAGGATTTAGAATGCCACGTTCTTCACTGGCTTGGCTAATGAACATCCAAGTTTCTCTTCCCAATAGCCCTTAATTTATTAAAAGCAAAAACAAAATGGCTTCTGAGATGGAGAGTGGCCACAAACGCAGTCAGCTCCTGCAGAGATGCTCTCTGCACCCAGCACTCTTCGTGTTCAGTTCCCTTCAGCACTTCTCAGGGTTCCTACACTGCACTCAGGTCTTCAACCCGTGGGGGATTTCAGTAAAGACACCACCAACCAAATGCCACACTGCAGAAAAACCAAGAATAGCAATAAAACCAGCCATGACACAGCAGCTGTGGTGAAGGCACACGTTTGCACCAGAGCTGTAAGGCAGGGTTCCTTGGCAGCATCACAACAGAAACCATCACGAAGTTTGGAAAAGCCAAGACTTAAGCCACGACTTTAGGAAATAAAACATACCTCTTTATTTACAGGCACAAACCTAAACCAGTGCTATATGCTACCACCAAGCCAGGATCTGACCAGTATTGTACAAAACTACAGACGTCAGGAAATAAAACAAAAAGAGAGAAGACAACAAACCAAGGACATACAGACTGTACAGGGAGGGTTTAACAGAAATGAAGGCTGGAGCCTGTGGCAAACGATTCGCTTTAACACAACCAGGAGAGCCACTGCCTGTGCATCTTGTGAAGCTTTTTGCGTTCAGCCACGCCACGTATGGGCAGGTTTGACAAAACAGTTTTCCACAGGAGATGCAAGCCATCCTACGAGCAGAAAGAACAAAAGGAAACCGATGCTGCCCACGTGGGAACAAATGGCATCAAGCAGATCACAGCACCAAAGCGGGAAACGAAAATACCAGTCTGAAATCCTTCTGATGTAACACGTCTCCTCTCTTGCCATGCTTATGTATCATGTCATCACTGCGTGCTTCCCACTGCAAATTCACACCTCCCTTCGTGACTCCTCGGCTTTTAATGTCTGCAGGATGCTTTGGAAATCTAAATACTTGGTGATAACCTCAATAATTGCATCTGGGGAAAACCTGAAGGTAATCTGTAGGAACTAGGAAGTCTCTACAGAACAAAGGGCATTGGGAATGAAAACTTAGTTTGGTACAGAAAGATCTGGATGCAGATAGAGAGAAGCGTCTCCACCCCAATCCCACATGGAAAGTATTGCAGGTGAAAGGTTAAAGCACAGCTGGAATAAGCTGTGAGTGTTCACCTTCTATATTTGACTCAGAAATAGGGGGAAAAAAAAAAAAAGAAAAAGAGCATTTTTAAAAAGTCATGGTCCACATGTTTGTCTTTTACAATCACACCATTATTCATTTCATCTTTAAGCCCTGGAAGAGTAGCTGAAAAAAAATACAGTTCCAGTTAGGAGAAATATTGGCTGTTCCTTCTCCAAGTACCAGCATTTAGCAGCTAAGGAGGGAACAGCACTCCTGGTGGGGCATCTTAAATGGAAACAGAATAAACACACTTGCAAGGAGAGAAAGACACTGCCAACAGTGCTCTTCATACCACTCAGTTTATACACTTCTGTCTAGACTGTATTTTATACAGAGCTACCTCCATGCGCTCCTCTTCCCATCAGCAGAGTCATCCTTCGTGTCTAAAATATTAACAACATGAAAATTCATTCTTTGCAGACTTCAGAGGCTGTCTTGATTCTTCACGTTAGGTCTCTAGCCACTTGAGATGAAATCAAACCTGGCACATAATCAGCAGCAGTTTCACTAAGCATGTCAGCATAGAAGGCATCACACTGAGCTAACCAAAGCTGCAAGGCAACGCAGCTGGCACAGAAAGGCCCACAACTCACTGGAATGGGAATTAACAGCAAAGAAAAGGAAGTTTGGAGGATACACAGTCATTGGTATCAGGAATAAAAACGCACACTTTGGGGATTTTTCAATCCAGGAACAAAAAAAAAAATTACTTAAAAGACAATTGGTGATGAGCTCTGGAGTGGCAGAGGGTCGGGTACCAGCTCAGTGCAGAACATCACACGTGCCAACATGAAGGCAGTCCAGCCAGTCTCTTTGCAAACTGTGTGACCTGAGAGTCAGCATCTCACACTGCTCGACCGAGAGGCAATTAAGGAATAACGAAGGCCGTTTCCTCTTCAATACTCATCTCTTATAAAAGTCACTCCCTGAATCCATGAACAATCAGGCTGCTGTATTAAAGTCAGTCCGTTCTGACTGCTGCATCTGTTCTCCATGTTACGGTGCCAACACGGGAAAGAACAGAGGAGGATAAAGAAGAGGGTCTTCATAACAGCTCTGAGATGGCACCACCTGCTAAAGAGATCAAAGACAGGTGAAAAATAAATCATCTGAAAAAAAACTGAAAGCCTTTGAGAATACGATTCTCTACGTTCCTTCCAGAATGAGATACAACCAACGAGGCACCGTCTACCACAAATTAAGAACCCTGTATCTGAGACCACAGGCACAGATGAGGCAGTTCATGGTCTCTGAGCTTTTACCCCACAAGCACACTTACCTGCTGGAAAGATGCACCGACCCCAAAACCTCAAAGCAGAAGCATAACAGAAAGGAACAAGTTCCTCCTACATTGAAGTCAAACAAGACTGCTGCATGGCTTTGCTCTAAAAACTGTACAACAGATCAAGCTTCCCAGTTTGTTTTTACTGAAAGCCAATTTTGACACAGCTGCTTTGACAACAAGATATTGGCTGCCAGGCCCCAGCCAAGCAGCTCCCAAACATCCACTCTTAACAGCAAATCAGCCTGCAGCTCCCAGAGAATAAATGCTTGTGGAGAGGCTGTGTGAGTGAGTGATGGGCTCCTGCAGGAAGCAGCAGCACGTGGAACGAGCAGAGCTAACAGCTTCATGCAAGAGAGACAGGAGTGTGCCCAGCTCCAGCAGTGCAGGCAGGAGGCCATTGCATTGCACGTGGGTTGGCCCCCAGGGAGAACTGGCTGTTCAAAATAGACACTGCAAGTCATAAAGACAAGAGAGACGTGGATTTCATGGACTAGAAGACTGTTGTTGAGTGCTGGGAGCCAAGGGGCAGCTCCTCCAGTGGGCAGCCTGTGACTCACTGTGTGACTCACACAGACATTTCCAGCACTAAGTGGTGGGATCTGCTGCATGGATCTGGTAGATCCTTTTAAATCAGCAGCACTGTGTAAGGGAGCTCAATAACTGAGACAGGACTCCATCCATGCAGTGTTATTTGCCTCTAGCTCAATCAAGCTGAATACCAGCATAGTGGCAGAACACCCTTACATGCTTGTGTAAAAATACATTTGAAAAAGCTCTGCTACCTCCAATGGGCAAAGAAAGCAGAGAATTTGGGGTCTAAACTCAACCCCAGTTCTGTCTTCACGCTGCCCAAAAACCCAGTGCTGAACTCACTGATAGGGTTATGAACATCTCAAGCTGAGCACAATTAGCAAATTAAATTCTACAGTGGTCTCATAAAAGCAAGTCAGACTGTAACAACTGCATAGGAAGCGATAAGCAAAAACACAGGGGTAACACAGGACCAGCAGTGAGGGAAGGAGGAGGGAAAAACAAAAAAAAAACCAACAATTCTGTGCAGTCTAAAATCCACAGCACTGCTTTGTTCAAAGAAATGCAAAACTTGAGATCTCAGTTACATCACATCTTTGAATCCGTTTCTGTATCGACCACAGGCTCTTTCTTACAGTGAAAAAACCCCAAACAGAATGCACATCATTTAATCCAAACATGTACTTCCTTTACTACACTTGAATGAGCATTTCCCAAATAAACTCGAGTAGTAAATGAGACAGATGGGAAACACTGCCACCAGCTGAGAGCCAGTCCCTGTCTGAGATTCAAAGTCTGGGTCCTAACAAAGGTGACAGCAACAGTCCTGTTCTGGTAAGCAACCAACAAAGCGTGGTCATAAAGCAAAGAACACAAAATGATCCAACAAAATCTGTCTTCTTTTACAGCAATTGCACTTCTTGGAATTCCACTCAGGCTGCTCCACAGCCAGGATTAAAGAATTCAGCTCCTGAATCACAGAACTGTAGGGGTTGGAAGGGACCTCCAGAGATCATCGAGTCCAACCCCCCTGCCAAAGCAGGTTCCCTACAGCAGGTCGCACAGGTTGGCATCCAGGCAGGTCTTGAACATCTCCAGAGAAGGAGACTCCACTTCATCCCAGGCTCCAATTGTCAAACAGACTGTAAGAAACGCTTCATTTCAACCAGTGCCATCCCTACTGAAACCCAACATGCTCCTCGTATGCAACAACGCATGCAGGTATCGCTTTTGTTACAAATACTAAAAGCCCTTCCACTTGAAAAACAAACACAGAAACGTCTGCCTATCCTTGACAGCAGTGACATCAGTGGCATCCAGCGAGCAAGGGCCATTTGGGAAGATAAAGTGCTACGACTCTGCAAGGCCACCAAGCAAGCAACGACGCTCCCAGTGGGTCCTTACCTGTCAAAGGCTGTCCCAGCTCCGCCTGCACTTTACCCTTCGCTGCTCCTTCCAGAGGTAAAGCACCTCTGTCCCCTTTGTAGAGTTTCGGTTTAAATGGAGAATCTTTGTCTTTACCTTTTGATCCTTTAGGCCTGCCTGCTTGCTTCTTCTTGGATTTACCATCTCCCTTCACACCCAGCAGCGGATGGACTTCTGCAGGAAAAAACAAGCTGTCACCAGGCTGTTATCCCTTAGGGTGCTTACATGAGGTGTGCAATGCAAAATTACAGCTTTGGGATGTCTGCCCTCATTTCTAGCCTGCAAAACACCAGCAAACTTTGCCATTAGTAACTGTTATAATTATTAACTTCATAGGAAAGAGTGAACTTCTGGACTTTTTGTTTTTGGTCTGAGCAAAGCTAAAAAAAAAAAACTATCTCAGATGCAGAACTGGTGCTGAATCAATGGCAGCTTCTACACACCGTCATTAGGTACTCCTTGTAGCTCTATGTTGGTGGTTTTGGGCTTCTTCTTTGGTGCCTGAGGTCCATCAGAGGACGACTGCCTCTTCTTCTCAGATCCCATCCCCTCATCAGTTAAGGAGCTCTGAACAGCATCAGGTGGAGGCCCATAGGGGTTTTCTTCCGGATCCTCTACTTCAGGAGCAATGGGTAAGTAAAGCAGAGCCTTGGAGTCCTCCAGTTCTTCATCACTGTAAAATAAACAGTTATGATTTCTTGTAAAACCGGGAGTCTTTAATATCTTGTTTCTTTTCATTTACAAACCCTGAGCCTATTTCTCTGCCAATGGTTTTTCACACAAGTAGCTCTTTCTACCTGTTACAGCAGAGACACAAAAAACCTAAGAGTACAGAGGGAGCTGCTTTGGGGGCAATGTCAGTGATGTGTTTTGTATTCACACTTTCAACAAAGTTATTCTTTTACCTGCTACAAAAGGCAGCGATGGGATCCACACTGGTTACATCCACTTCTTCATCTTCTGCAGCATCAGCACCTGAGAAGCAGGGAGAAAGGAAGAATTAACGAAAGAAAGGAGAGAAGCAAATTGTTCAGAAAGAATGGGACTGCTCTTAAATGTCTGAGCATGCGGGGGTGAGGACTGCAGCACCACACACGTGAGGCATTTCCCCTTGCAGCTATCAGGTTTTTAATCCCAGCTGCTGCACTGTTCTCACTGAGAGTTCTTGGACAGAAGTTGTTTTAATGCTTCGTTCCTACAAACCAATGCTACATTTTAACACAAAAGTGATGTAAATATAAGCCTGAAAAAACGAGGAGAGCTCTATGCCTCACCTGGAAGAGCTCTCAATTCTCTCTGCAGTAACTGCAGCCTTTTCCCCTGCACAATTTTTCGGCACCACCCAGTGGCCAAACTGAGCCCCTACTGATCCCAATTCACCACTCTCATCCCCACAGCTGCCAGTTTTAATCTTTATTAGGGTCATATATTTGGACTAACGATTATTTGGTAACACCTGAACGGCCAACTACACAACAAAGAGATTTACAGTACCTGTCTGTTCCGGTTCACTCTTATCTTCATCTTCAATGTCAAACTCTGATTCTCTCTCTTCATATTCTACATTTTCATCCAGCTCTTTGAAATCAGGTGCAAAGGCACTCCAGTTTTCCTAAGTCACAAATTCAAGATGAGATTTACCTCAGTGTGAAGGAATAGCTGCCAAATTGGGGATTCCTGCAATTGCAATCTTATTCCGTGTGGAAATCAAGCCTCAATCAGCTATAGAGCCACGTGGCAAATTAGGAACTGCACAAACAAGCTCCTGCTGAAAATCTGACATTACAATACTCCTTAAATGAATGCCAGTGTAAAACCAAGGATGTGTTTGTGTTTAGCCACAGTAGTTTTGGCTCACTCCAATTTCCAGTGTTTCAGCTACACATTCAGAATGACACCATTCCCCCATCCAACATCCCCAAGATCACATTTAGCACTTGACACAAAGCTCAGCAGGTGAAATGTAAGTACCCTACTCACATTCAACAAGATGGCAAACATCTTTCAAGCTAGGCAGGTGAAGCCAGAGAGTTTGCTGAGTTGGGTTTAATAAAAGATTTCCACGTGCAATAATTCAGGCTACTGGGACTGGAATGGATGGAGACCAGCAGGGAAAGCTCTAAAAGAAGCAATGTAGAACACTTACCACTTGATTCTGAGCCCATATTGACACGACACCACTGGAAATTGAAGCTATGATTGGTCGGACAGGATGCCACTGGGTTTATATGAAAGAGAAAAGAGGAGGAGCTTTACTGGTAAATGGAACTCAGAAAGCTTAGCTTTCTAAACGAGAAACTTAACGATAGCTGGCAGCATTCTTACTGCTACATCCAAGAGCAGCTCTCCTCGGGTCCCATGGAGGATTTTAACCAGGTTTCCAATACTCTTCTCCCAGATGTAGAGAGCATGCTGACGTGCCGAACCTGCAACTATGTATTCACCGTCACCAGAGAAACAACATTTCTTCCAAGGTGTCCTGCAAGCAAAGAGAAAAGAAACCATAAAAGACTTCAATGCTGAGGATGAGGACCGTGGGACTGTTCTTCAGACCACAACCTTACATCTTCCCATCCACAAATAATATCATAGAATCACAAGGTTGGAAACGATCTATAAGATCATCCAGTCCAACCGTCTCCTCATCACCATTGCCACCACTAGTACTAAACCATAGCATGCAGCACATCATCCAGATGCCTCTTGAACACTGCCAGGGACGGCGACTCCACCATATCCCTGGGCAGCCATTGCAGTGCCTGACCACTCTCTGAGAAAAAAAGTTCTTCCTTATGTCCAACCTAAACCTCCTCTGATACAACTTGAGGCCATTGCTCCATGTCCTGCTCGTTGCCTGGGAGAAGAGGCCAAATCCCTCTTCGCCACAACCTCCCTTCAAGAGGTTTACATTTCAAACATTACATTGATATTTACATTTCAAATCAAACTGCGACTCACACACTTCAAATGTCAAACGTTTGTCTGTTGAATAAGATGCTGAGCTGCCCTTCACGCAGGCGCCCACAGGTACAGAACACACAAACCTCAACGTTTTCAAGGCAAGCTGACCTTTCTACTGCAGGCTGACCACCCATTCTGCTGCTTCTCACCTGTTCACTAAATCCTGCAGCTTCTGCATTGGCTCAGGCTCCCCATCTCGCCCACAGGTTAAAATTTCACGGCCATCATACACCCTGATGATCCGGTCAGCTGTGTTGATTAGAAAGCAGCTGTGGGAAGAATGCCACAGAACATGCATTGCATTAAAAAGAGAGCAAAACAAAATAAATCAGAATATGTTGTGGGAAATAATCGTGGGAGGTTGATGGGGTTTTATTTCTAAGACCTGGTGTAATCCATAGTAACTCACCTTCCCTTCCGAGCAAATTCGATTGATTTAATAGCTGTGGTGTTGCTCGTGCCAGTTGTCACTCTGAAGGAGGCAACGAGGTCCTGGGTGTCTGTTTTTAGGACCAAGATCTGAAGATTAAAGAAACAGGAGGCAATCAGCACCTTGCTGTTACTCGCTCCCCTTTTAGCACCTCTCACATAACTACTAACCCTGACAACAGAAGCCTCAGCAATCTACACAGGAATAGTTGGAACTCTGCTACTGAAGTTTCTACTACAGATTCTGCGACACTTCTGCGACATAAACATTGGAAAAGGATCCAACAAATATGGTCAAAGACAAGAGCAACACAAAGAGCTCAGATCTACATGCTACAGATCTTAGAAGGCGAAATAGGAGGACATAACGACACATCAATTATTCAAGAGACATTCATTTGTATAATAAAAGAAAGCAACCTAGAAACATCACACATCTTGATAAAGCGAGCTAAGCTACAGCATCCAGGGCTCTTGCCACAGTCTCACCTTCCCTTTGGCATTGCCTGTATAAATGTATTCCCCTCGCCTGTCAAAGGAGGCCACGACGTTGAGATCAGAATCATCATCCACAGGAAGCACAACGTGTTTGGAGTCTGACAGCGTCAGCATCACTGGTGCAGACTTCATGGGACAAACCAAAACTCTGTTTCTGCAAAGCAAAAGCAGAAGAGTTCACAGTTTCTGCTCTGGAAAAGAAGCTTCCACATGTAGCAATAGGAAAAAAAAGTCGGTCTACGTTGAGAAAGGCAGAATAACACCATCTTTTATTCAGTCTTTCATCCGGCCTTTCTTTCTTATGCTACAAAATGGCATCAAGCCAGCGTCTGCTTTCATTTCCTTTCTTCTTCTGAAGGCTCCTTTATGTCCGTGCAGTAACTTGTAAACTCAACGAGGCATTTCTATACCCAGTTCTAAGGATTGCTCCCATGTTTACTTTCCTCCCTTCCTTTCAAAATAAAAAGAGCCACAAGCAATCCACATTAGGGCCCCACTCACAGAGGACATCCAGAAAGCCACAACAAATCCAAGTTAGGGCCCTCACTGCATAAAGACAACCTGAAAAGATCTACCAGGTTTAGGAAAAGCACTTTAAGGTCCAGTCAAAACACTTTCATAATCATTAATTCTACCCAAATGAGAGCATTGGTTTTTTTTCCACAGGACTTACTGGTCTCGAGGGTGATACTGAACTTTCAGGATAGGCGAAGGAAATCTGAATCTCTGGTCGCAGTCCCCAGACAGCACATCCCACTGCGACACGATGTTATCAGTCGAGGCACTCACCAGTTTGTGGCCATCCCGACTCCAGCTATAGAAACAAGGGGCACTTCAAGCAAAAGCTACTCCTTCGATACATAAAAAGCATCCACTAATTGGTGTGTTAAATTAGCAGATCTCATATTATGGTTTGGCTGTGAATCCGTTGGCTTGAAAACCAACTTCTGAATTCTAGTAACCAGAAGATTTCACGGGTGTTTCATGTTTCCAAACACTTTTAAAGGAAATTATCTTGAAACAGACCATCTTTTTACGTGGTCTGAAACAGACAAAACAAAGGGGAATGGTATTAAACTAAGGGTAGAGATTTAGGTCAGATGTTGGGCTGAAGTCTTTTATTCAGAAGGCACTGCTGCTCTGAGCTCCCATCCCCGAAGGAGCTCAGGGCCAGGCTGAGCCCCAGGCAGCCTGAGCCGGCGGTGTGACACCAAGCGGCAGCAGATACGAAGCGCTCCCTTACCAGAGCGAGCAGACTGGGTGGATGTGGGCGCTGATGATTTTGGCGATTCCCCTGGTGAGGAAATCCCAGATGACGATGCGACCGTCGTTGCAGCCCACGGCGAGCAGCGTGCCCCAGCGGTTGAAGGTGCAGGTCAGGGCCATGCTGATGCAGTCCAACGTGCCATCGGCTTCCTAAGGTGAAAGGAGGGCGGTCAGGGCGCTGCGCAGGGCCGCTGCGGGCCGGGGCAGCCCCGCGGGGCAGGTGATCCCTTACCTCGGGGTAGTTCTGGCCGAAGGATTCTGCAACGGAACGCAAAGGCAGCGTTTGAGCGAGGCGCGCTCCCGAACCCCGGCCGTCCCACCCGGCTCCCACAGCCCCGGTTCCACACCGCCCACCTCCCAGCCCCGCTCCCGGCCCCACCGAGCAGCTCCAGGTTCATCGCGGCCGCCGCCCCGCTCCGTCCGTCTCCGTCACCCGAGGACCCCTCCGGGGGCCTTCGCCGCGCGCCGGGCTGCCCCCGCCATTCGCCTGATGGAACCGTTCTCTTTTCCTACCGCCGGCTCCGCGATCAGACCGCTAAAACGCGGCTCACACCCGTCCCAGCACTGAGCGGCGAGGCTCGGAGCTTTCTGTCTTTCGGTGCTTTCAGGCGGGCGGAGCGGCGGCGTTCAGGCAGTGCGGCGGGCAGCCCCGCGCGTGCGCACACGGAAGGTCCGGGCGGACGCCGCGACCGCAGCGCGGAGTTCCGGGACGCGAAAGGAACGGACAGAAAGTGCGGACCCAGCGGTTTATTGAGAGCGGCGCTGAGGGCTGAACTCACGGTCGCGTCTCTCAGAGCACGGAAACACGGTTAGTACAAAACCAAAGTAAAAATACAACGATTCAGGGCAGACGATTCCGGTTATTGCACTTTTTTTTTTTTTTTTTTTCCTCTCCTCTTAGGCGCCCGGTAAGCTCGTTACATTGTTATAACGCCGTAATACAGAGCACTGTAACATAGAAAAGCGATACAAAATACACGGGGTCTACAACAGTTCCTATTTGCTTGCTGCTTCAGAGCTGAAGGCCACGGGCTGTCCGTAACGAGGGCTGGGAGGGAGCAGATCCGCAGCCCTTTAGTGTCAGGAGGAGCCCCTGAATGAAGGGCTTTGGCCATTCAGCCCTGTGCCATCCTCAGCCTTTGCTCCCAGCTCCTTTTCCTCTGTAGTGTTTGCAAGTGAAGGCTGAGTGCTGGCAGAGCAAGGCTCAGCACCTGGCACTGTGTTCTTGCACCTCGCAGCTCCACTGCTGCTTCCTATGGGTCCCTATGAGCACTTAAACTCCTCCCTGACCTGTGCAAAGAAAGCTTGCATCTAAAATCCTACAGCTGAGCTCCCCTTGGAGCAGGACAGAGCTCCAGGAGAGGTGTTATGGTGTGGGATGGCCGTTCTTGATCTGAGCATGCCATCCCACACAGGTGGCAGTGGTTACACATAGCAGGACCTTTTAATACAGTTCCTATTAGTTTTGGTCACCTTACTCTTAAAAAAAGAGTGTGTGGGGGGGAGACGTTTTAAAGAGCAATTGTGAAAGCTCTCCTCTCAGGAAGAACTTCATAGTCAATGGGAAAAAGTGCAGAGAAAGCAGTGCAAAGTTTGGGAAAGCCTGCTGAGCTGTGATGCCGCACATGCAAGAAAACATACTAAATGGAAACAAGACAAAGTAGCTGCAAAGAGCAAGGAAAAGGCAGCAGAGGAGTGTCTGGGAATGGCTATGTGGGGAAAGCTATACAAGAAGTTTCTAGAATTGCATATACAGAGATTTAAGTTTTATTCATACATTTATTTACACAAGTTATATCTATTAATTGCAAGAGACTGACCTTGACTCTCCTTGTTTTAAATAAGGTTATAACCACCACGCACAGTAAAGGAGTTAATACTATTAGTGTCATGGGTGGCATGAACGTGCACCAGGGCAGGGCGATGCCCAGCAATTCTACTTTGGAAAAGCATTTGTTCTTCTGCAGATGCAGTTTTGGCTGCTGCACCTTCAGCTGGAGCAGCCATAGATGTGTCTGTATAGAGCCACATTGTTAATGCCATCACAGACTGGAAAAATGCTTATAATGTGTGCAGGCAAGTAAAAAAAAAAAGTTGTTTTATTTAATATAAAAAAGCATTAAGTCTGTCTATTGCACAAAGAAGGAAAGAGTTAAACTAAACTACTACTGCAGGATTACGTATCCCTTTCCTTTGCTCAAGCTGTTTAACAAGCAGATTATCAGTTGTAATTTTGTTATGTACTAGCCAATAAATTCCAGCAACAAGGTGCAGTAATTCCACGTGCCTACAGTTCTGGATGCACTATGCCAGCTTCCCTGGGAAACAAAGCCATTGGGTGCCCATCCCCTGCAGCTGGGAAGAAGAGGAAACGTAGTGAGAACTTGCCCACTCTATTTCCTCATGTAGTAAACAAGGTGCAGTTTCTAATCTCAGCCTCCACCCCACAGGTTTGTTGCCCAGAGATGCAAAAGACACGGGGGCAAGAACATTTGAGAGTGAGCCACTTCATGAGGGCACCAACAGAGCCAAATTAGAGACCCCAGAGTGAAGCAATCAGATGAATGGACACACAAAAGCTACTGAGGAAGAGTGCATGACCTGTTTTCCCTCGACTACGTTCTCACCAAGCACGTGAAATTATATAAAAGCTGAAGAAACCTTTTTTTTTTATTAAAAAAAAAAAAGTCTGTCATAGTTAGTACAATTTAAAACTGTCTTTGCCATCACAACTAATTCGAGCCCCACATGGAATTAAAATGAATTGGCATTTTCCCCATGGACAGTCATTAGATGTAATGACTTTAAGGTTCTGTGCTATGCAATCTGAGCAGTCTTCCATTTTACCAGAAGACTGTGAAAAGAAAGGTCAGGTTTCTTCAGACATTCAGATAACTATTATGAACCAAAACTAGCAGACAAGAGTTTGTTTTACAGAACTAAGAGGTGAAGGGTACATAAGAGATAAATAGCTTATAACTTGGGGTCTTTTAACTGCAGTGGAACAGTAGATAATCCCCCTTAGGTAAAACATGGAAGCTTTGCTCCTGTCAATGTAAACATTTGGAGTGTTGCACGAAGCTAATACAGACACAGATCCTCTCAGCTTCTGAACACCTTCTAGCCTAAAGCCTCTACTTTCTCTTTCCTCTGACCGCACGGTAATTGGTGCCAATCTCAGTGATTGGGACAGAGTTATGTGTGGACTGAAGGCCACCGAGGACCATCAGTTCATGGGAAGAGAGCTGTTACTTTACTCAGTAAAGACTGTCGCAATCAATTCCTAGCAACACAGATGCTACCCAAGCACACAGGATGCTTTTGTTTGATTGGTGTTTGCGTGGGATTGGCAAAAAATCCCTTTCAGTTCAGGGGAGTGGATTCTTTTTTTCCCATCGTACTCGCACAACTCCATAATAAAAGCTGCAGCAGGGAAACTAGAATCAATGGGGTGTGCTGGGGAGATGTCTCTGGCTGCTGCTCGAGATGGAACATCCCCAAGGTCTCACCTCTACGAGCAATCTTCTGGTTGCTATTACCTGTCCCGCTCATGTTAGCCACAAAGAGCTGCATCTGAAGAAGCCATCTGCAGAGTTAGGGGTTCAGAATTCTCCCACAATTCAAAATTCCTTCCGCTCTTCCTTTTCAAGTAGAGTCATCCAGCCCTTTATTTGGGTGCTCAGAGCTCGACTTGCAGAGCCTGTCCATGATCCCCTGCAGCATAGGTTGGACAATCCCCAAGAGAGGGCGCTGGGAGGAATCTCCATCCCAACAGGCTTCCATCAGCTGCCAGCATTCCTCATCAAACACAGGAAGGCGCTCTGGGCGAACTCCTGGGAAACAGAAAGGGACCCCCAGTCACCATCACACAGGACAGCACCTCTGTGTCTGATGTCCATTACTTTGGTGCAGGTCGAAGTGACCACAGCAGACTGTTTAGTGCTACTGATAAAGGTTTACGTTGCAGCAAGACTCCTGAGTCAGCCCTGGGAGCGTTGCTGAAGTCCATCAGGAGCCCACAGCCTTCCAGAGGACGGCCAGGATTTCACTGCAGCCTCCTCTTCGTGATTATTTGGGAGCAAAATGAATACTCTCCCCAATAAAAAGAAATGTGTCCTTCCCATCGCCCCCCAAATACACTCTCGATGGTATTTTGGGGAGCAAGTTCTTGAGAAGCAGCAGTGAGTGCAGCCTTTTGACCAAACACAAATCTCACTCATCTGAATTAATCTTTTTCACATGAGAAGGGCAGAGATTATATGGACAGCAACTCAGGACACAAAGTAGTACAACATCCTGATCCTGTGATGCAGCACTAAGGGTGAAGCTACCACAAAATACAGTTCTGTGCTAAACCTACAGAGGTATAAATGAGAGTAAGTTTAGATTTTGGGGAACAGCTGCCAATCTGTCACATAACATCCAACCCTGTGACAGCTTTCCCAGCATGCTGCATATTCAACATGTGAACGTACAGATCACCAGGGCCTCCAGAAATTGCAAGAGATTAAGCATTCCTGAAGGGATCATGCAGTGGTTGGCTAATTCTGGCATCCAGCTTCCATCATAAATATTGTACAGGGTTTACATGGTTTGTTAGCTAGCACAACCACCTTCTTGCCACAGTGTCACAGGAGGTAACTGAAAGCCTGCTCGTTTCATCCCTGCTGATTTGTTGGATTTTCAGTAGAATATGCCCAAATTTAATTACAAATGTCAGTCTTTAAGCAGTCAGTGACAACACAACTTGCATTCTTACCTTTCAGTTACAAGAGGACAAGTTATTTCCTCCTCTCTCAAATCTTACACAAACACAAAGCACCACCCAGAGTTCAACATAAGCCATTCCTACCTCTCCTAACGTTGTTCCAAAGGTGATCTTTGCTTGCACATCTCTCAAAAGCCTCTGGCAACTTCACGTGTCCCGAACAAATGTACCAAAACAGAATGCCAAATGCATAAACATCCACTGAGTTATCGTATTTTCCTGTGACAAAAATACATTTCATCAGCAGGGCAAACAAGTATTTCAGTGTGAGCAGCGAGAACCACCTGAATAATACTTTCCAAATTAAATGCAGCTTCACTTTCCAAGCAGTGTTAGCCATTTCAGTAAAGTTTCTGAATCACAGTTCTTTCATGTAAGCAAAGATTTGAGATGCACAAAACCCAACACATACGATGCACTGTAAGCATGCGGTCCTCTGATTTGATTTGATTTTGAAGTTATTATTTTTCCCCTTCATGAGAAAGTTGATGGATTAATTTAGCATAATGGCTTTCAAAATTCAAGCCAGAGTGAGACAGCAGTGCATTCAGTCAGCAAGCATACCTGTGAAAAGTTCGGGAGCCATATGAATAGGTGTGCCTACAATACTGCCAGACATCATGGCTTCTGGTTTGCAGAACCCCAAGTCAGTGATTTTGGCTCGATTCTTTTTGTCAAGCTGTAGAGGAATTCACACACAGACAGCTGTGAATCACAGTTCTCAGTTTTATTACTGCTTTTTATTATTATGGTTTCGATTGGTGTTTGAAGGATCGAATGTTTGTTCTTAAGGAGGCTTCCCTGATGGCTTGGCTGCTCATGAACATGACCTAGGTAAGCTCAGCAACAAAACACACCTTCACTTGTCCTCTACAGGGTGTGGTTTGGGTTTAATAAGGCTAAGCAATGGAAGTCCTACTGCTAGCTCATGCTCTGTACCTTCAGGTGAGCCTCCACCACTCCCTTCCCCCATCCTGACTGAAACTGAGTTGGGGAAGCCCCGCTGCAAGGCCAGCTGTTGCTGATGACATCACAAGTTAAAAGACTCTGTATGAAGTAAGCTGTGGCATTTATAGCACGCTTCCCCTCCTGCTTAAAGGGAGTCCAAAAAGACTTTGAAATTAGTCAGACACAAAAGTTTTCCTTACCAAGACATTCTTTAGTTTGATATCCCGGTGCACAAGTCCCTGACTGTGAAGATAACGGATGCCTTCAACCACATCCAAGGCAATCTGTAATCGTGTTTCTAATTCCAGCCCAGCCTGCAGAATAAACACACAGACTTGGTTCCTACAAGAAGTTATGCTTACTCTTATTCAAAGGGAAAATACTGAAATTCAATTCTAACTCTTGCAAGATCATCCTCTTGAAAAAAGGAAAAGAAAAGAATTCCAGCAACAGAAACAGGAGCTACTGTTACTACTTTCCCAATGCAACACTTACACCAGGCTGAGAACCAGCAGTCTTGTTTACCACCCCCTGAACGCCAGTAAGGATGTTTCTGTGGCCACATCACACTCTTATTAATGAATACATAAAAAGGCAAATACACAGACTGCTGTTACCTTTAGTCCTGTATAGAGGTCTCTGTGCAACCGTTCCATTATCAGTAGAACAGCAATGCTGGAGCCTCCTCCATAGCCATAATCTATCACAGAGCCATGGAGGTGCACGAGCCGCTCGTGTGACTGCAGAGACCTGGAGGAAGTTGAGCACAGAAAGGTGACCATTCTTCCAGCCTTCCCTGCACCCCAGGCCAAACCTCACTTTCTAAAGGAAAAGTGACCAATAGCTGTGACTTCAGTACTACAGGAGATACAGTAGGCCAGCTACCTCAGAAAGGACAGAGACTGGAAAAGAAGGACTGATTCAACACCAGAAATCAGGGAAGGAAGAACTGCTTGCTATCATACTCCATTAATTCTAATTAACTGAAAATCAGCAAGCACTTGAACAGTGCAGACACCAGGGAATCGGATTAAGACAGGAAAGAGCTTGCCTGCCCACCGTTCTGTGCCTGTCACATTTTTGCATGGAGACTGAGAAGCTGTTTTGCATCTGCTAGAAACTGCAGCTTAGCATTTCACAAGGTCAATGCACTGAGTGCAAGCTAGAAAAGTAGCAAACGAGATTCTGCCTATGCAAATAGTGGTCGTCTGTAGCAGTGAATTTAAGGACATCCATAAGGAATGAAGAAAAACACTTGTGAAATATACCTCATATAGTGAAACTCAAGTGCAAGGTCATTCCAGTGCTTCTCATCTGGAGGAACAACGGATTTCAGTGCACAGGGGAAGTGCCCTCCCCAGCTGTCACACAGATAGACCACGCCATACTGTCCTCGGCCCAGCTCACGGCCCAACTTTGGTTTGCCTGTAAGGCATAATATCCTTTTAATCAGAAATCAAAGCATGTTTACTCCTTCCTGCTACATACAAAGCATGCTCTCAGGCTGGTAGGCCAGAGCTTTTCGCAGGCTAGGAGCTGCGCAACTCAAGGTACTCAGTACATGTCAGATGGAGGCTCACTGAAGCACTGAAGTGCAAAGCAGAACGTGCCTCCCACCCCTTTCCACCCACTGACTGCTTCAGAAGTAGGAAGGCACAGAGCAGAACGCAGAACATGAAGCATTGCTCACCATGTAACAGCACATCCTGCAGGGACCTGCTCTCCAACGACAGTCGTGCCAGCCGAGGGGCGTGATCCTTCCTCACCTTCAGCCACAGGTCTTCTGTTTTCTCCAGCCTGCCAGAATGGCCATCTTCTAACTGCAAGACATATCACCCATGCACTGTCATCCTGCCTGGTGTAAAGCCCTCAGAGTAACAAGGTCGAGGATCCTCCTTAAAGCATCTCTAAAAGTAGGATCTTGTACTAGGACGCTCACATCAGCTCTACCACCTTTCACAACAGCAGCACTAACTGCACAGATTACTCTTTCGACAATTAAAAGTCTTCTTGTTTTGTGCATTGCCACCCTTGGAAAGCTCTCCTTCACATCTCCTCATACTCACCTGCCGCAGGGAAGCTGCAAAAGCTTCGTGGGAACTGTTCAGCCTGGTCCTGAACTGGCTGCAAATGCTCTTGGCTAACTTGGATGCACTGAGGCTCTCAATAGCATCCTGAGCAACTTTCCTCTTCCAGTCACTGGTGATGGCAGGGGGGCTGACCCACGTAATCCGTTGGATTATCTAGTAAAAAGAAAAAACAGAAATAAGCAAAACAAATCTGGAGGCTTGTTACCACTCAGTCCACATTGCAACTATTTGGGCAAAACTCACATTCCTCTCAGTCACCCATAGAAGGAACTCAAGATAGAGAAGGCAGTACAGGACAGCTATTAGAGCAGAGACTTGTGAAGCATGCATGAAGACAAATCTAAAACAAAGACCCAAGGCAGTCTAGCCTGCTTAGATGGAGAACAGTGAACTGCACTGAATCAAGACTTTGCAAAACACGAGAAAAAAAAAAATCAAGGCAATTATCCAAAATACAAACAGCAAATGTTTCAAAATACTCTTCATTCCTTTGCTGTTTCAGAACAGAAGGAAACAATATTAAAGAGGCATTTGCTTTAAATTAAATATTAGCATTCCCAGGAATAAACTATACTCACAGTGCAGAGAGAAAGCAACAGCTTCCCAAGGCACATGCCCAGAGTCTAAATTTAGAGGGCAGCCAGACATATTCAAGTATTTTGCTCTGAAAAACACCTCACTACACAATAATGCCTACTAGGAGTAATAGAGATAAGCAAACCTGTTTGATCTGTTCCCACAGCATCCTGGTTACCGTTGAGCCAGAGTGGAATGTGACTTCAACATGATAGGCTGCATTCAGTATCTGGAAAGCAGGGGAAAGATGAACTTTGCAAGCTGTGCTCACGGTAAAATGGGAAAATAAAGGATGGAATTCACTTGATTCAAATCATTAACTTTTTAATAAGCTCCTAAGTGTTTCTGGACTGCAAGTTAATCACTTCATACAGATTTAGGAAGGGTAAGTGCTAGGCCTGCAAGTGACAATTTAAGAACCAAGTTTTAGCACCTCTCTTAATAACCAGGTGCCTCAAAGCTGTGTTCCCCCCAGCTCTCCATTTCCTCCCACCCTTGCAGTGTCAGAGTAAAAGAAACTAGAACATCCTGGTGTCCTATTTGCCAGCTGAGCCCCCGTACCTGCTTGAGATAATTGCTTGTGATGTGTACAGAAACATCCTTTGACTTCTCCAAACTCCTCGCAGGGTGGACTGAAACCTCCCAGGACTCCTCCAGGCTCTTCAGGCATCTCTCCAGAGTACCTACAAAGCTCTCTCGCAGATAATCCACTGAACTAATTAACTTGTTGGCAACTGCTTGGTTTAACCGAGAAATAATCAGTTCCTGGATTTGTTTAATGCAACACTTGATGTCCTTGGAGCTCACAGGTTCCCCGTTCTCAGGAATTATGATATCTGCATGGAAGAAAAAAAAAGAAGAGAGGCATCTTCTGTACTCAGCATATCACCACTGCAGCAAGGGCAACAGAGAGCTGCTGTGAATGCTCTGCAAAACAGCTACAGCACAACACCGCCCCGGGCAGCTTCTGCTCCAAAGGCACTTTTTTCCACTGTTCTGCTCCTACAGAGGTACATCATTTGCTTCAGACCCAGATAAAGTAACCTGAAGCCAGCAGCATTTTAAGTGAGACAAAGAAACGACAGAGAAGTGCAAGTCAGCAGACTCTGCAAGCAACAAGCACTGCTGGACATCAGATGTTAGGAAGTAGTGGTGGTTACGTGATGTTTTTTCCTCCTCTAACCTTGAAAAGGTTGATCAACTCTTAGTGTTTTCAAACAAATACAGAGCAATCACACACAGTGCACTGCAACCAGGCCAAAGAGTGTTACGTTACTATTAGGAGTGGAAGATTTGTCTCTGGATTTTGGCCAACAGCCCAGACTGAAAACCAATCCGTGATCAGCAGATGGCATTAGCTCCTCAAAGTAACACCATCCTCCTTCTAAGATAGCACTGCAAACACTGAGAGCCAGCAAGATGCTTCACTCCTAAGAGAACACCAGTGTTGGTTATTTGTGGATATAAACAAGGAAGCCAGTGCTTTCTTGTGCTGTGCTTCAACTCTGTGTAAGTGGGTATCTCTTCTAATGGGACAAACTGAATACCAGAAATGATTTTTGCCTGTCTGTGGAGTAACAGCATCATTAAACGGAGAGAATTAACAACTGTACATTTAGCACATGCCTTTTTTTTTCCCCCTTGAATGCAAATAACCTCATGCTGCAGTCAGAACAAGCTCTTTGAGGAGGACATTTTCACACCAAGCAAACATTTCAACAAACAGGGAGGATCTTATCCATTTCCCACCTCCAGAAGCACAAATATCCACATCCTAACCCGCAGCATAAACAGTTCTTCATTTCTCTTCTTCCTCCCGGGACACAACATTCCAGTTTGAAATTCAGAGAAAATAAATCAAAGTTATCTGCAGTTTTGGCCTCTCACATCTCATCAGATCACTCCAATTCTACGTCAATAGCCCAGAGTTGTTTTTGACTTGGAGTAAAAATCTCTTTCCTTATCAGCCCAGTGAACTGCTTTTCCTTTGAAGAGAAATGATGTATTAAGCCCCTGCTTCGTAAGCAGAAGAGAAAAAAGCTGCAGAGCATCAGTGCACAAATTGTCCCTTTGAAATCTATGACAAGCCCTGTATACCTGGAGACAAGATTTGGTTAGCACCTCAGCCCTCACTCAGCTTACACAGATCTGTGTTCCCCAGCTTGTTTTCCTTGGAGACTCTGGTACTCTAAGATGCAGTGAGGATTCCCACATTTCCCAAAAGCACACACCAAAGGCCAAGTGCAGCCTCAGGAGAACAGTGCATTAAAGTTTTTGAAGGAAAACCTTAGCTATCTGAAAGGGTTTCATTTTAGGAGGGTCTATACTCCAAAGAGTAATGCAGATCCCTCAAAGAAATCAAGCAAAAATGACAAAAAAAGAATATCAAGTCCTCACTGTTAAAATTCAGCTTTTTATCTTAGGACAGACCTATTCCCAAGTCCCAGCACACCTTCTGAAGTGAAGCTGAGACATTTTCTTCTTCTGCAGAAGAGGGAATTAAAACACATAAAATATCCTGCCCAGCACAGCTAGAATGGAAAAAAGTGCCCAGTTCATAAGAAATATAAAACTTAATATTTTCAAGCCTCAGATTTAAGAGCAGTGCTTTCTACTACAGAAACAAATCCTTTGTGTACTAGGTCTGAATTGGCTTGCAGTCTAGACTCCTATCAGTTATCCCATAGGAGACATCAACTGTTACTCTGATTAACATCCCCAACCACTTTGTTCCAATCGCTCTCCCGCCAGCAGTTTACCTTTGAATTCCATATTAGCAGCATCTTCCAAGAGCTCTTCTTTCATACTGCTAAGAGTCTCCACGATCATGTCCTTCATCTCCTCCTGTTTCCGGTTGGCAATGTTCATCAGGGACTCGTAGAGCTCGTTCTCCTTCCTGCGGGTGTACTCCAGCCTCTTGGGGGTGATCTGCAGGTCCCGCTGCATGTCGAAAGCCTGGTTGATGAAGATGTTGAGGCAACGGCAGTGAACCTCGTTTAAACTGGTGGCTGCTTCCACGAGGTGCCTTTGCAGCACCTGCCTGGAAAAAGTGCTTAGGAGACGGAGCTTCTCCAGCTGCTCCACCAGCATGCTTTGGGCATCGGCATCAGGGCTGGGCGCCCCGCAGCTGCAGTGGTTGGTGCTCAGGTACTCCAAGTCCATCAGCTGGCAGTAAAGAGAAGACTTTTCGTTATCAGTTTTTTTAGGAGAGATCAGCTCAACTCCTGACTCTGGCACCTTGAAGAAGAAAATGGGCAAAGAGAATTTCTCTTTGATTTCACGCAGTTCGTTCTCATCTGATGAAGAAAGTTCAGCCTCGCTGATGGCAAAGATGACAACAAGCAAGACCTGGTTCATGTACTCTCCCAGGGTGGCTTCAGCAGACTGGAATCCACGACACGGCGCTACCACAACATCCACCTCCTGACAAGTAAGAAGGTTAAAGAAGATAGTTGTGTGCAGGTCCTTTTTAGCAGCAATGAGGCAAGAATGCACTGTAACTCATTCACAAAGTGCAGAACAGAAACATCTGCACCCTTCAGAACGCTTACTTCAAACCCACCTGTAAAACCAATGAGTTCACAGCAGCAGGGATGCAGTCTGGAATCAATCAGTGCCCACTGACTCCAGAACTCTCACTGTGTACCTGCACTGTTTTCCTGCATTTTAGCCTGATCCAGAACAAAACTTACAACGAGTTTCCCACAGAACCACTATCACAGAACAGCAGTTACTCCCTAGAGTATGGCTTTCCCATTTTGCAACAACTTCCCCCCATAAATACACTCTCAGCCTCCCACTGATGTCTACGTGATCTGCAGCTCTTCCAAGAGATATTTGTGCTGTCAGTTTTCAACATAGCTTCCAACAGCAAGAAGCATTACACTGCCCACAGCTGCCAGGAGTAGGGCAGCACAACAACCTATGGCAAAGAGTTTGCAGCCAAAGGATGGGGAGGAGGAACAGATGGCTGTGATAAGATTGCTTATAACATCCTCCAAATCCATCCAATACCTAAGAGATTTTATTTATTTCCTTGCTGCCTAGAGTTCTGGTGTTTTTCTTACTAATTTCACTAGAAAAGGTTCAAAGGAGGAACACATACACCTGCAAGCATATGAGAACAGCATTAGAATTGTGTGTGTGTGACTTGACTTAACAAATGTGGAAGGCTTTGAACTGAAGACAAACTGAAGTGCCATCTTCCCAGCTCACAACAACGGGCTCTAATTAAGAATTCCTCCATCGTTTTTTCTCCACCAGAGTTACCAAAATGAACGACCTGACCACATCTACCCCTTAGTCCCAGTGATAACAGGAAGTCATTATGGCGATGGGGCTCTGGGCTGCTCACACCTGCCCAGCACAGGGCTGGAGCAGAGCGGGATGATGCTCCCCAGGACGTGACTCAGCCAGCCACAAACAAAGGAGGAAGCCAGTGCTGTCTCTAGGAGACAGGCAGAAAACCAACACAGTGCAGAGCAACTGGGCCTTCTGTTTCCATAGAGGCATCACAGGCTTTTCCAAGCATCGTTAGCAACATTTTTCTGTTATTATTATTAAATGAATGCCTTACTTAGTGCCCATGCAGCCTCGTACTACTGGGGATCAAGTCTTCCACATGGGACAACCTGTGACTCAGACTGGATTCCTGCAATTCCCCAGCAGGTTCTCATAAGGTCACATTCGTGAGCACTTCTGACAGAGCTGTAGGCATGAGATTGCTGTCAAGTAACTCCATCCACGTTTCTCTTAACCAAAAGGCCCTTTTTTCAACATCAGCTTCCTACTCAGCACTCAGTGTACAGCGTAGTTGCAGCTATTCCTCTCCACGTAATGCATAATTCAACAGGTACAGATGTCAACAGCAATGCAAAAAGGCACCTTCAGAGAAACATCACATAGACAGCCTGTGTGTTCATCTACAGGCTCAGACCTGCATTGCCAGGATGGCCACCACCTCCTATATCCCTAAAATAAAAACAAAAACCAGTCAGATTCTCACCCCAGCTCCTACACCAAGCAGACGATGAGGGAAGGCCACCATGCTGAGCCCACCTGAATGCTGTGCCTTCCAAGGAGAGTCAGGGGATCACTGCAGTCTGACAGTTACCACTACACGAGAGGTAATTCAGCCTCTTTATTAACCTGAGGTGCTTATCTACCCTTAGATTCTATTTTGAATTCATTTTGCTGGTGGTTTTCTTTTAAACCTCTGCTGGAAGAGCCAACTCAAAAAAACCTGCAAGAAAAACGCATGCAACAAGTCTGAGCAGCAGTGTTCTTCCCCTATAAAAGATGCATGGCTAAGCCAGCAAAACTAGAAACAGAGAACAGATCCCACAAGAGGAAAGAATAATTTCTTCCTGCTGATGTATTCAGGATCTGCTGCCCTCAGATATTCCAGTGGAAATGGACAGAGGAAGATGAGCACTTCAGCACACCCCAAAGTAATCCAAGACTGTGCGGAAGGAACTCAGCCAACACAGAAGCCTTTCGTGTTCCTGCATTAGTGCCACAGCCCAAAATGCTCTCAAGGAGGAGATCAGGGCACATTCTTCCAAATTTTAAGCAGGTTGTGCTCTAAAATTACAGCCCCATAGCTATGAAACCACATTCTTTCCTACTTTAACAGCTACCAATTAGTGTGACCTGAATCATCGCTACAGTACCTTAAGAAATGCAACAAAAACTCAAATTCGGTTCTTCTGCTGCAGTTCACAAAACCATCCTGTATTTTTTTTTTTTATTTTATTCGTTTTCCAGCTTTGTCAGAGCAGCTGAAATGTCCTCTCTCCCTTCGAGCCCTGGCTAAAGCCTCCCAGCCTGAGACTGAAAGTAGAACGGAGCACAAAGCAAAACGAAGGCAGAAAAAGGAAGCTTTCAGCTTGGCTACCCTCCTCTCATTCAGCCACACCACCCAGATGAAAACCAATACTTCAGAGAAGTCTGTTTGGGCTTCTAGGCACAACTGATAAGATTTAGGGACAGAGCCAACTGTTTACTTCCACAGTAAATCTAATAATCTGTCTGGCCTGATGGATTACTCCCCATGACCTAAATGCATTCCTGAACACAGTGATCCCCAAGGAACGGAGCACCTTCCCCATGCTTTCCTTCCCTGCTGGCTCACAGAAAAAAACCACGTTCACAAACCTATTTGCACCAAAGACAACCCAAGGAAATGAAGTTCTCAGTTCTCTCCTCCTCAGCCCTTTTTTCTGCGAGTTGATGAAGACATCCTTCAGTAATAACAGAAGGGCATCTGGGCATCAAGATGTTATAAAGCAGAATAAACCAGAGGTGCTACATTCACAACACAGCAGCATACATTCATATTCGATTTATCACAAAGTACAAGATGTGTGTGTGTACATATATCTATGGACACTCAACTTGCATATAACGTATCCTTTCCTCACCATAGCAGTGGTTAATGAGATTTCATTTAGCAAGCATCTGCACCGTGATTCAGCACTAAGTGGATGCACAACACAGCAGCATGTAATCTAGGTGGCCCAAGCCAGCCTGTGCAATTAAGTCTTTTCAGAAGAGATGTTGAGGCTGCACAGATCCTGTGGTATTTTACAACGTTCCCCCAGATCCTGGTGATATTTTCCTGGTAGTAAGTGCCCCCATTATGCAGAATGAATGTGATTTCAAATGCCAAAATCAAACGCAGCACACAAACAACGTCCTCATCTCCTGAAACAGCACGAGCCCACAGCAAAAGGTCTGCAAGCTTCCTTAAACACCAGCAAGTTCTCTTCACATCCAAATGCTGAGATTGTAAGGCTGTCATTAAGCACACAAGCATTCTGCTGTTGAAAGGAAAAAATGCCAACAGATGATAAACCAGGAATCCTAGACAGCAGGTGGGGTAAAATTCAGACTGAATTCCCCTCCTTCTTGTCCAAAAGGTGGCAAGATCCTCCAAATTCCAGTTTCTGTGCAAAGCTAAACCCTTAAGATCCGTACTGAATATCATGGTATTGTCAAGCATGCAAATGTTATTAGGCCACTAGTCTTATTTCACAGCTAATAAAAAGCAGAAGTTCTTTCAGAGTACTTCTGCAGACACAGTTTTGGATAATATCCAAAAAGCCTCATCCATTACTACTGCAGACATCAAATCCACTAATTACAGAAGCAGTGGCCCCGACTAGCTGCTCTTGTGCTGGTTGTTGGCTTTGTTTTTTATCTCAGTTGTCTTAATGCAGGCTAGGCAGACCTGGAAAATACACATTAGCTAGAGGGGTGAAACAAGCAAGCCTCCCTCTGGAACACCAGACCCCATTAAGTTAATAGGGAACTATCACAGCCCTGCTCAAACACCTACCTCCTCTCCCACCAGCCTTAAAAAATATTTTTGTTCTTGTTTTCAGCCCCTCAAACTTATGTAAGGAATCCTTTGAGTCAGTCTTGAGGCTAGCTGTGATTCACCCTCCCTCTCCTGCTGTTGGAAAAGGGTTTTATTTCACCAACCCTTTTCAAATTAATCTGAGTAGCTGTTTTCATCTAAGTGTCCTAAATATAACCAAAGCCAGACAGAGGGATCTTTGTCACTCACATGAGAAACGTAAATGCACAGAGGGTTGTAAACTGCAGCACGGCTAAACTGACACATAAAAACATACACAAGCAAAATAAATATAAAGCTAAGTACTCTGTATGCAACAGCAAAGCAGGATTCCACATGCAGATCCAGAACAGGCATTTACTTTGCAGCAGCTGATCCGGTGCTCTTCAGGAAGGTGCTGATGCCTCATGTTCCATCTACAAACATCACTTCTGTTCTTTCAGTGGGTATGGGAGGCCACAAACATCCCACAACACAGCACTGCCTTGTTGGCATCACTAAGGGTAGGCTTCACAGTAGTCTGGGTTTGTAAAACATCTCAGCCTGAGGAAAACAGACTGAATCTCCACTTCGTGCCCAGCTGAAATGATGCCTTAATTCAGGTGCCCCAGAAAAAAGTTACCTTGATAGATCATTGTTCAACAACAAAGTTATACTCTTACTTGCACGAACACAGATCAGATTCTTTGCACTTCAGCACTTTACATTTAAGAATAAATAATCTACTGTGGATGTTTGATAGCCAAAACAATGCTCCACATACATTACACTGCAATAAAAACAGCTCAGTGTAAGATTTGCTATTCAAAGAATGCTTATGGAAGCCATAAAAAGGCTTCAACTCTCACCTTTGAAGTATTTTGCTGAGCACCAAACCACACACATCCAGGACAGGAGCATGTCTTACAGCTATGTGAAACACTGGGGAAAGGGACAAGGGGAGGTACAAGCAATGACAGACACAGCACTGCAAACAGAGCCCCACCTCCTCGTTTCTAACACCTCCAGCTCCCACTGACATCACTGACTTCCACTATCACAAAGTTTTACTGCATCTTATGTTCAGGAAGGCCAGCTGTGTGCAGACACACGGTTACCTTTAGCAGCGAGTACGGCAGCACGACCTCCAGCTCTGCTATGCGGTGAGCAGGATCTTCACTGTCCCCACGGATCTCTAAGTCCTCCTCAGGGATGGTGTCCCAGTGTCCTCGGTGGGCTGCCATCATGTGGACCAGTTCATATTGCTCAGGAAGTGCTAGACTAACCCGTGTTTGTGTCCCATGTGTGAAACGGATCCGCCGCCGCTTACAGTTCTCCTCGCTGCTGATTTTGGTGGTAGGCAGCAGCTTCTCACCCAGCAGTATGTTGAGTAACTGGCATTTGGCATTACAGTTCTGGCCAAGAATGAGGAGGCAAGGGTGCCAGCTCACGGTCTGCTGCAGGTGTTCTTCCTCATGGCGAGGGAAGGAAATGAAGTTCTGCCCTGAAATTGAGTACAAACTGAGTCAGAACAGGTCGACTGAACAGTAAGCCTCATAACTCTAAGGCAGCTGAACACCAACATTCAGACATCATTGCCCCACAGCCAGCTAAGAAACCCACAGAGCACCAAGCATTTGCTTTCATGTCCTGGAGCAATTTCACGTCCATCAGCAACGTGGCACTTTCACTGTGTCGGTACAGAGGTCCACAGCAAGTCATGAAACAGGTTTGCTCTGCTCTCCCCAGCTATTGCCCTAGGAGGAGTTTACACAGCTCTCTGGAACAGGGTGGTGGCAGATGGATGGTAGATCCTAAAAGCTAAGAGGAAACAGCTGTCAAGGCTGAAACAACCAAAGGCCTAACATCATCTGCAGCACAGAACACTGCAGCCTCAAACACATTAAGCAACAGATTTGTTCCTCTGACTGCACCTAACAATACACATCTTTCCTTTCCATCCAAAGGGAGTCATCCATATAGCTGAACTAAATCAGCTTGCCAGATATTCTTACCAATTTCACAAACAATGTTTTTTGCTGTAAAAGGAAACTGCTGAACATCTTCTGCAGAGCAGCCAGAACTCCCTGGAATTGCTCTCCTTCCCCATCTGCCATTGGAAGCATCCCTACAACAGCCCACTAACCAAGCTGTTTGATTTCTTAGCTGTGATGGTGCAACTCCTCGTGTTTGCCTTTTACTACATTAATGCTGGGGAAAACAGTCTCCCTATTGAATTCAGCTGCTGAATTCTTTCAGAAGTACTAAACACAGCTTTTCTCATGCTCAGTCATCTAAGCTGAAGTGTAAGCAGCTTTGTGTTACCTGACACACAGCAACAGAACAATTCTGGTCGTACCAAAAAATGGATACAAACAAATTCCCCATTTGCTGCCCTTCAGTCTCACGAGTCCCCATCAGCTGATGCTCCACCCAGCCAAAGAGCAGGCCCCATTTTTCCAGACCTGAAGGCAGACAGCACCCAAAAACGAAACAACTAATTTAGTCCTAAACACAACGGCCGAATTTCAGAGCTACCAACAAGGATGACCGCCCTGAGGTTGGACAAAGCAACAAGAGGAGCATGAAGTTGGGCTCAGATGGCAAAGCACAGAAGCACCAGTGGGGATTTTGTAGGGGAAGGTCCTGTTTCACCAGGGCTATTAAAAGAACTGCAGTGAGTCATGTTCCGGCACCCAACATTGTTTCAGCATCTCCAGCCCCAAGAAAACAAGACGCTTTGATATACCAAGACACTTCCTCAATACGGCTAACCAAATAAAGCCAACAGTTCTTCTGCACCTCATTTTGATGCCTTTCCACTCTGTGAAAATAATCCAAATTAGGAGCCTCATAAACTAAAAGCCTGGAGACCGCATGAGCCCAGCTGGCCTTACAGTGGGCGCTCTGACATGACAAGGAAATCCTACAAAAGGTTATGGAGGCATCACTGGTTGAAGTCTGACTCGAAGCAACTCTGATAAACAAGCCTTTTGATAGACACAACCAGAGCAAAGTGACCACATCAAGTGACCAGAGGGCAAAATCAAGCAGCGCATCAAAGAAAAGACAGAGAAAACCCACATGGAGCACATTTATGCCTTCATCTACAGGATAAGGATTCCTTTGATCCAGTTACATCCACTGAAATTTCAGCCAGGATTCAAGTTTGCTCTTCAGATACCATGAAAACACAATCAGGAGTTGGATTGGCCATGAAATCTTCCTTACACTGGTTTGTAGAAAAACAGGCAGATTTCACCCACTCCTTGCTCTGGGCAGCCTCTGCATTTACATGCACTTAACGCCAATTAGATGATTGAAATCCATCATTTCAGCTGAAATTACTGCAGCACAGAATGGATGAATACCACATCATTCTTCTCTTCACACACACAACCTCCCTGTGTTCTTCATCAAGTAAATGTGCTATAGTCAGAACCAGCAACAAACGTGTGATATTTAACATCATGTCACCCTCAGAGATTTTAAGGTCTCAAACTTGGAGCAAGCTGCAGTCATGGAGCAATTGTCTGTGATTCTGTATTGCACAGAACTTACTGCTATTTCTGCTTATGAAGGCAAGGCATAAAGAGATTCATAGTGCACCTAGGAGGCCGTGGCACTGACATAGGGAAAAAACAACCTCCCGAGGTGCTGACCTAACAAAAAAAACAGATTTAGGATGTCCTGAGGAGATGCAGCCATGCTCCCATCTCTGTGTGAGCATCTCCTGGCCCTGACAGAAACTGTGTCATTTGGAGACATGTGATAAGCACTTCAAAAATAAGGCTGCAGGGGAGTCCCTAAGCGCGTGCATCCCATTCAGCTGCCCGCGATGAAAGGCAGCCTGTCCACAAACAAGGAGATCTCTCACCAGGAATCAGCACAGAATGCAGACCAACTCTTGGCAAAACAAGCTTAGGTTGTATTTACCAAACCTGCAGAACCCCTCAGTGCTTATCCATCTCCTCCTGTATCTCCAGACTCGTTTGTGGTGTTCCTGATGCCACATTCGTGCTCCTTGCAGACACTGACACCTTCCCAATTCCTCCAGTTCCGTGGCAGCCCATGCGTTGCAGAATGCTTGGACCATGACAAGATTTACAATTAACACGCTCCCTTACACGAGCCACCACACATCCATCAGCAGTGCTGTTAATTCCAGGCCAAACACAGCTAATGACCACGCCAGCAAACACTCCTAACAGCTTTAACATCTTGGTCTGCAGCAGCGAGCTTCACCTTCTGCTCAACTCCAAGCACGTTGGCCAGAGCTTCCCTGACCTATTCAAGGAGTTTCTTCTCAAACAGCCTCCCTACCACCTCTCCACATGTTATCTGGTCTTAAAGCTCACCTTATGTTTACATGTCCACCAGCACAATACAAGCCCTAACCTGAGGATCACAGCAGCATGGGGAGAAGTCACATTTTAACCAGCCTATATACTCTCAAGTCAATACAGCATCAGATAAAAACCTCTCCTAAAAACCTTTGGTTAACACGTTCACCCCCTCCAAAACACATTTATGCATGGAGTCTTTAGGCCACCAAGCCCAGGGCTGACAAGCACACATCAAGATGATACCAGTGCTGCCAACCAGAATGCTGGGGTGCTGTGGTTATCTGTACAAAAGGTGCAGTTCAGGTTGCTTTCTGAAATGAATACTCACAGAGCAAACTCAGATCCTGGGTTAAAGAGGTGGTGTTACTTTGAGCACAGAATGAAGAAAAAGACAGGCAGTACAGAGGCAGAGTTGCTGTTTCTTAATGTGCACCACTATGATCCACTCCTGACAAACACTGCTGTCATCCTCCTGGAGCAGAAGCAGGTGGGACAGGTTGCCCCTCTCATTGCTCAGCCCTGGCTGCTCAGCTCAGCTACAGGTAGAGCCCAACCTGGCAGTTCCCTGGGGCTGCCTTCACACTGCACTGCCCAGCCTGTGCTTTAGCTTGCTGATTTCTGTTGATTCAAAGGGCATTTACCTTTCTCCACTCTTACACCAGCTTCACGTGTGTCTCAAAAGCAAACCCTCACGCATTTGTTTTGTTTCCAAGACATCTCAGTTTACTTTCTCTGTTTATTTTCCTCCTTCAGCTGTAGGCAACAAGCGTCCTGTCCATTTCACTTCCTATTTCCTACCTATTTCACGCTCCAACATTTTGCACAGCTCTGCAAAAAGACTTTAGAACTGTTTAGTCAACACTACTTTCACTTTGAAACCACTTGCAGGGCAAATTCTAGGAAAAATGATTCTAAAGTCTGTGCAAACTGAGTGCTGCAAACCCTCTGACACTTAAAATAATCTCCCTGTGTTAGACAGGGAAAAACACTCATTACCAGAGAAAGCAAGCATCACATTTCAGAGTACTACAAGCACACAATTTAACTAGAACTTCCAAGAAAAAAACTCCATTCAGAGCTCACTACTCATGCACAAAGGCAATAAGCACTATCAGTGCCCTAGGTTTCAAAGGGTTGTAAATGTTACACAGCCTCTATAATCCGAAACGCTGAACCCACAGCCTATACTGCCATTACTGTTTGCATGAGCAAGTTCCAAAGCAGTCTGTGTTTCTTGCAGTCCTGATACTTGAAGGCCAACTGGTAACACATGGCATAGCAAAGTCAAACCAGGTCAAGGTTACTGCTGGAAAACCAGGTTTTAAGCACTCTGTGGCAGAAACAGGCAGGACACCTGCTGAAATCTGTATCCCATATCAGGAATATTCAATTAATACTGCACACACATCTTCCAAGCTCTATGAGCAGACTTTTAAATATGCAATTGATATCGGGCCGGCATCATTTTACAAGAAGCAACCAAACAAGAACGACTCCTGTCGAATGCTCCACTCAAAGAGCACTGAGACCAACAGAAAGAGCAAAACGAGCTAGCTCCACCTTCCTTAAAGTCACTGAAAGATATATAAACAAACACACGTCGGATGAATTTTGAGCAAGCTAGGCACTTCTAGCCTAAAAGTTCATATGTAACACTTTCTTTTTGGACACAGACCAACAGAAGAGCTCAACAACACTTTCAAATAAGAACGGTAAGCATAAGACAAGCACGGACAAGTAGCCAACAGAGATGACTCATGAACTATTTGGAAATGCATAAAGAAGATCTTTATATATATATAATGTCACGCTGACCTCTTCTCACAAGACAGTCTTATGGAATACAAAGTTCTGCACAAGACAGGAGGTCTCCAAACTTCACAAATGTTTGCCAACACTAACAGATGAAGTGCAAGCAGCTGATTGGCAATGCATGTAGGGCATTCTGAAAGCCACCAGCTCAGTGTGCTTCACTTTGCTGGCCCCCACCCCACAGCTTCCAACCCCACACAAGCTCCAGCTCACCTTCCAGCCCTCACTCACACCTGACCTGCCTGCTGCAGCCCACAAGCCTTCTCAAGCCATGGGATTATAAAGGTTGGAAAAGGCCTCTAAGATCATCAAACCCTCCTCCAACCCATCCCTGCAGATCCATATCCCTCAATGCTACAACTCCACAGTTCTGCACCGTTCCAGGCTTCCACTTCCCCGGGCAGCCTATGCCAATGCCTGACGACTCATTTAGAGCAAAAATTTCTGTCAATATCCAAGAGAGCCTGGCACAACATAAGGCCACCACCTCTTGTGTGATCACTGCAAGAAGAGGCCAATCCCCACCTCACTCCAATCTCATCTCAGGGAATTATAGAAACCAATGGTCACCCAAACCACCCTCCTCATGAGCCCAGATCTCCATACACACACACACACACACACAGCCCCTTTAACCCTGCAATAACACAACACCATAACAGCAAACCACAATCTACCTCCCCAGCCAGCCCCTCACCATCCACATCCCACCCCCAAGGCCCTAACACTCCCCCCCAGGTCCCCCAGTCCACTCCAACCAACCCCTCAGCAACCTCCTCGAACCCCCCTCCCCTCCAGACCCCCTATTCACCTCTCATGCCCCACTCTGCCCCCTCCCACATCCCTCCTCCCCCCCAGCCCCACAGCCCCCACTCTGCCCCTCCCTCCCTCTAATAGACCCCACTCTGAGGCCTGCCCCCCTCACCTCCATCCCTCGTTCCGCCGGCCCCGCTCGTGGATCCCTCTCCGATCTCCACCCCCGAAACGAAAAGATTCCCTTGGGAATACTTAACGTCGCGGAAGAACTTCTTGGTCTCTCTCAGGTTATGCTGCAGCCTCGCCAGGTGCCGGTTGTAATGACCGAAGGAACGGCACAGCTCTCGGATCAGCCCCCCGGACCCACCCCGCCACGAAGGGGCTCCTTCGCCCTCCATCTCCTCCGGGTCCGTCCCGCTTTCCCCTCCCCACCGCGGGGGACGCTCCGGCCCCGCCAGGCTGCGGCCTGTCCTCCCCTCCCGGAGGGAACTGCGCTCCCGACAGCGGCCGTGCCTCCTTCTTCTCTTCTCCCACCCCCCCCCACCCTCCCGCCTCCCCTACCCCCCACCGCCACCGCCGCCGCTTTCCTCCTCCGGGGCAGCGCCTCAGCGAACCGGCGCCGCGCTCGCCGCGGAACCTTTATCGGAGCGCCGCGGGGCAAACGGGGAGGAGAGCAACGGACGCTGCGCGCGGGGCATGCCGGGAGCTGTAGTTCGCCCCCGCGCGCGGGGCGCTCTGGGAAATGAAGTCCCGCGAGGAGGAGGCGGCGGCGACGCCACCTCGAGCCGCGTTAACTCAGCACCGCGCTCCGCGACAGCTCCGCGGCGCGTCCACCAATCATCGCCTCCGGTTCCTCCCTTCGCCTTCTGCCATTGGTCCGTTCGGCCGCCACTCAAGCGCTGATCGGCGGCGGTGACGGCGGCGATGCCGGCGGGTGCGGAGCCGCCGCGGCGCGGTGCCGCCGCCCGGCCCGGTCACGGCGGGGCAGGAGCGGGCGGGGCGGCGGCGCGCAGCCCGAGGGCTCCGCAGCGGCCGCCCGGGCGCCGCCCGCCGCCGCCGCCACCGCGGCCGTAGAAGCCCCCGCATCCCGGGGGCGAGGAGCGGCGGTATGAAGCGGTGCCGTTCGGACGAGCTGCAGCAACCCGAAGAGGAGCACGGGGCCGCGGGGGAGCAGCACGGAGCTGCAGCCATGGAAGCTAAAACCGGGGAGGCGGCGGTGGTCCCGGAGGCGGGTGGTGGTGGTCCCCCGCCGCGCTCCAAACCCCCCGACCTGAAGGTGAGCAACGGGAGGGAGATGGGGGGGCTGAGGGTCCCTGCAGGTTATTGCTGGGACTGTCTGTAGGGTAACCGTGGGGTTATTGGGGCAGGCAGTGACCTGTGAGCCTGGCATTGGGGTGCTGGAGGGATGTGTGGCATGGTGGGTGCCAATGGCACCAGCATGTGGTCCCCGTGCTGCCACAGGTGTCACCTTGAAGGATGAGGGATGGCCCTACGATGGGGTTGGTCCCACTGTGGTGATGGACCCACAATAGGGATGGTCCTACGGTGGGGATGGCCCAGCAGTAGGGATAGCCACACAATGGGATTGGTCCCATGATGGGGATGGTTCCACCATGGAGACCCCTAACAGTACAGATGGCCACACAATGGGGATAGTCCAATGATGGGTTTGTTTTTGGGATGAAAATACTCTTGGGATGAGGATGCTCTTGGGGGTGAAGGTGCTCTTGGGATGACAATGTTCCCAGGGCTAAGGATGGTCCCACGATGGCGATGCTCGCAGTCTGGGGATGCTCTTGGGATGGAGATGCCCCTGGGATGAGCATGTCCCTGCAGTGATGATGCTGCTGGGGTGAAGCAGTCCCAGCAGCTGCCCACGCTGCCCAAACAACCCCAGGAATCCACCTGCATCCCTCAGATGCGCATCCAGTGCTGAGCTGGAGCTCAGCCCATCTTCAGCCACATCCAGCTCATGGCAGTGACCAGGCTGCCATTGATTTTATTGATGCAAGCACGGTGCCCAAATGCAGGTTTACCTCTTGATGTTCCCCGTAACGCATTTGTAGCCCAATAATTAATTGCCTGTATGGAGTCAATCCTCAAATGTGCTTCGTGAAGGAAAAATTGCGTCCTGGTGCTGCCCGCAGCTCCCAAAGGGAGCTCAGTGCTGGCCCTTCCACCACTACCACCAATTCCTACTGCTGCCATTCGTGGCATCTTTAGGAAGCGGAGTCATCTGGAAGTTCTCCTGCCCCAGGTCCCTCTGGAGCTGTTCCAGGCTGGTGCCCAATCCCAGATTCACAGCCCCACACTCAGCTCCCAGTGGGCAGTGAAGGAGCCTCAGGTGTGAACTTCTGTATGCTGGGACAGTTTTGAGCTGGGAACATGGAAACAAAGAGCTGCATTGTGTTGTGCCCATCCCCAAGCCCCAGCATAGATCCAGCAGCTTACCTTTCCCCAACCCCAAGTCCTGTGCTAAGAGCAAAGGCTCCATTAGGGAAAAAGAGGTTTAAAAAAGAAAAGAAAAGTTCTGGCAAGGAGCAGAGCAGATGCATGACACATAGTTTTGCTTAAAAATATGTTGGGTGGCGGAGATTTCTGCTCTGCAGCAGAGTGGCTGGAGCCATACAAACACTGCAGCCTCCTGGCTGCAGCTCTGGGCTCACCAGTCCCTGCACAGGGGCACTTACAGCTCAGCTCCCACTCCTGTGTCCCCAAGCATCTCAGATCTGGGTGTATTTCTCTCTATTTTCCCAAATGGTCCAATCTGTCAGAGGGCTGAAAGCTGAAACCTGGCATCGTTTCCATCTCCAGTTTCACCATCTCCATCTGCGCCGCCCCAGCTTTTCCTTCCTCTGAACCCGAAAGCTGAGAGCAGCCATGACCCCACAGTGCTGTCCTCAGCCTTTCCCCTTCTTTGGGCCTGACCCAACCCCGTGTGATGGGGAGCAGCCATCCAGGGGGTCCCACCATGCAGCCCTGGGGGCCTTGGCATGAGCAGTGGGGTGGGATTGTGGTGGGCTGAGCTTTGAACCTCGCAGGCGGGCCGCAGAGGACAACTCCTCTCCGTAAAGGTCGCCAGCCACCTATTCTCAACCCGCTGGTACATTTCTATTTAATCCATCGCACGAACAATTTTCCAAGCGTATTTTGGTCTTAAAAGGACACCGCCAAGGTGAGATGGATCCCCTGTGGCTGCCAGAGCAGAGCTGCTGTCAGGCAGCTCCAGCAGCAGCGTGGTCACCAAAGCAGCTCCATCCATCACCTCCCCAGGGCATCGCTTACCCACACCTCCCAGGGTGATGCCAAGGACCCCAACAGCTCCTCATGCCCCATGGGGGCTGATTGCTAAGCCCCTAGCCCCCCCAAAGGAGAGCATCTTCCCATGCAGGAGATGTTCAGATGCTGCAGCAAGGACCCCAGCATGCTTTCAGCATCTCTGCGGTTGATAACAGCAATGCAAAGGTGACAGCCACGGGCTGATGCCCTCCGTGTTATCATCCAGTGACTCCCAGCTCCTCTCCATGCCCTATAGATTTGAGGTCCGGAGCTCCCCAGCTGCAGCAGCACCTGGTAGTTGCAGCCAAAGGTGCAGATTTGCTTGCAGGCAGTGCACTACATCACTACAGCACTTCGGTAGTGCACGGAGCAACATGACTAACACTTGTCACGTGTTTGTTCTCTCCTCCTGTCCCCAAGAGGAGAAGCGTGGGGGGGGGGGAGTGCTTTATTTTCCATTTTAGAACATCTATGTGTTTGTGGCTGAGGGGTCCTGTCCTCCCCTGGTGCCCTGAGGTGCTGGGTGTTGTGGGATGGGATGAGATGCAATGGGATGCAGTGGGGTAGTTTTCCACTCTCTTTATGCAGTGCCTCCAATGGGCTGCAGAATATTGGCTGGAGCCTCTGGGCATGCCAGGGATATGCATAATTAATAGTGATAATAATAATAATTGAACCTGGCACGTGGCTCTGCTATACGGTCGTGGTGATAAGATCCCCTCCTTGTGCATCTGAAACCTGAGGAATGGAGGTTGAATGTCAGGGCAGAGCCCATCAAAGAGCTGGAAAACCTTTGGTGATGGACCACGAGTTCCTCTGTGCCAAACCCAGCTGATACCCCAGGTCTGATCCACTGGCACAGGGATGTGAGCCAGGAGCTGCTCCTCTGCAGTCCATGGAAACCAGATCCTGGCATCACTAGGAGACCTTACCTGTGTTAATAAATACGTGTGTATGTGTATTCTGGTAATAATCTTGGTGGTTTACAGCTGCCTGCACAGCAAGATTAACCTCCATATCCATTGCATCAGTTATTAAGCAATGGCAGTTCCAAAATAGCCCATGTAGACAATCTGTTCCGAGCCACGAGCAGCTCTGTGCCAGAAAAATGCCTCTGCTGTAGAAGTGCAGTCACATCCCGGAGCAACACAAGAAAAACAGAGATTTTACATCAGCAATAAGTATTGCAGAGCAGCAGCGTGTTCACAGGGGCCACTCTTCATTGCCAACAGGTCCATAGTTCAGCGAGCCCTACATCCACAGCCCAGCAATGCCAGGATCCTGCTCCCTTCTTTTGGCCTCTTTTTCCTTTTTTTTCCCCTTTTTTTTGGCTTCCACCCAATGCAGCTGCTATAGAATGTCTTTATTGCACCTTTCCCTTTGTTTTGTTTCTTTTTCCCTCAAGGAAAGGCGTTGCTTGTTCCTTTCCACCTGGACTTCCTAAAGAGCAAACTGTGCATCTGAGGCTACGTCGTACCCTTGGTGACAGAAATCCACAGCTTTGTGGTTATTACCCACCTAATGCTGCTTCTGTTTCCATAGAGACACTATAAATAGAATAAAATTTAAATCACAATTTCCCCAAGTAGCAATCCAGCGTTGTGGATTCGTTACAGACTTTTTGGGAAGAACCAGGAGGGCATGCGTTTTCATTATGAACGGGTAATGGAAGGATTCAAGGTTTTCCCTGCAGTGTTTAGTGCTTGTGTAACACCCCCGTTTCAGGTTGGATGTTAGGAAATAAGAGTGGTCAGCACTGGACCAGGCTGCCCTGGTGGGAGGTGGGGGGGGAGTCACTGTCCCTAGGGGTGCTGCAGTCAATGGGGACAGTGGGATGGATTGGGGTTGGACTGGGTGATCCAAGAGACCTTTTCCTGCCTTCATGATCCTGTGGTTCTGTGATCCCCTGTGCATCCTGCAGGTGTGATGAGAATGAGCCCCTCGTGGATGCTGGGCTTTCATATCTGCAGGCTTAGGAGATGGGGTCCCTCCTGCAGGGATGTGAAGCCCTGTGGTCGTCTGTGGCTCCCAAAGGTCACATCTCAGAAACCAGTGCTTTTGCCAAGTGGCCACAAAAGCTATAAGTAGCTCCCTGCATGCTTGTTTTCAAGCATGAGTAAATGACAGTGCTCCAATTACGGGAATCAGTTTCCCTGGGGAGAAATCTCTGCTGCACTGCATCAGCAGCAAAATTCCCCTGAACCTCAGCAGGGCCAGGATCATCATCTGGAGACCCACAGTGCCCATCTCCTGGGGATGCTGTCCAGGCACTGTAGTGACTGTGAGGAACTGCTCTGGAGTTATGTGGCCACAATCAGCAGTAGATTTGTTCCAGCACCCAGACCACAGGAGGGGTGCCATCCCTACTGCATGCTGGGGCTGATGCTGTGGGGCTGGGGGGGGACCGTGGGTTCTCCTACTAAAAACATGCTGCCCTTAGGGTTGCTTGGAGGTTTGTGTGGCTTTCTGCATGCTTTTGCTGCTCCTTCAGAGACCTGTATGGGTGCTGCTGGAGCTGCAGCCCTGAGCCATCCTGAGCCACCCTGCGTGTCCCCAGCTCTGCACACCATCAATGTTTAGCACTCACTCAGGGTGCCTGCAGCTGTGCTGGCTCCCCCACTCAGGTCCTCTTGGAAAATGGGGGTGTCCCCCCGCCCCCAAAAAGCTCTTAGCCCTTACACATCACGTTTTGGCGCAGCGCTGGTGTGAGCACTGTCTGGGGACACCCCCAAAGGACATTTGTCACTTGTCTCTGTAACCTCCAACTGCTGAAACACAGCCATGGGAGCGAGCTGATGCCATCCTTCTGGACAATAACAGGACGTTCTCTCCTCTCATTCCTTGCAGAAAATCCAGCAGCTGTCTGAGGGCTCCATGTTCGGCCACGGCTTGAAGCACCTCTTCCACAGCCGCCGGCGGTCGAGGGAACGCGAGCACCAGAACTCACAGGATTCACTGCCACCTCATTATGGGCTGTCTGACCACGAATCCCCCGACGAGAAGGAGCGCTCCCCGGAGATGCACCGCGTCTCCTACGCCGTTTCCCTGCACGACCTCCCAGCGCGTCCCACCGCCTTCAACCGGGTGCTGCAGCAGATCCGTTCCCGTCCCTCCATCAAGCGTGGCACCAGCCTTCACAGTGGAAGCCGGAGGGCCAAGAGTGGCTCCTTGGACCCCCAGAAGGGCAGCCCACACCTCATCCGAAAAGCTCCCCAGGACAGCAGCCTCACCGCCATCCTGCATCAGCATCAGGGTCGGCCCAGGTCGTCCTCCACCACTGACACTGCCATCCTGCTGGCTGAGAGCGGGGCCGTCTATCTGCTCACTGAGGACAGCGAGAGCCTGGCTGATAAGGTAGGGATTATTATTATGGGATGGTTGGGGGAGGGTACAGAGCCATAGAGATGAGGATGGATCTGCTCCTGGTGTATTGGGTTTGCAGAGCGCAGATCCCTCCCGGCTGCTGCTGGGGTTTGTGCTCCTCATGGGGTTGGAGAAGGCGGGGATGTGCTGAATTCCAAGCCTGGAGTTGAGTTGAGAAGCACAGAAGTGAACCTGGCAAAGTTCAGATCGCTTTGATGCCACCCAATGATGCCACCTCTTCCTCTCCTGGAAAAGCTGTGGCAGGAAGGATTCAGGGACCAGTGACACTGATTTATCTCAACAGAAGTTTCTCATTTGAGCTGGTCATCTGTTGCTCTAAGGGGCAAGTCAGCAGGTATTTGCCCACCTTATTAATTGCTCATCAGATGCTGAACCTGCTGATAACCCAGAGAGGGGTGAGCACAGTGCACGCTGAGGTCAGATGAGGGATGCTGATGCTCAGCCACACATCCCAGCCCATGGGTGCTGTATGGGAACTGCTGAATCACAGCCTGAACCTTGGAGGCAAGCAATAAGTCAGCCATGGGAGCACAGGTGAAGGTAACCTGCGTTGTTGGAAGGAGTGGAGCCTGGTTGCACCTCTCCTAGACCCTCACATTTATTGATTATACAACTGCATTTAGAGAATGAGCTTCCAGAGCTGGGGAACAACCCCAGATCCCCTCTGTTAACCATTCCAGCACGCTGCAGCACATCCAGCTCCTGGTCCCTTCCTTTAGCTAGCAGGTGCCACATCCCACCTGAACTTAGGGACAAAATCCCCTTTCTTTCATGGGTCACATCTCACCTGGGTTTGGGGACAAAATCCCAATTCCTCCGTAGGATCTTCACTCCCCTCCACCAGGTGTGAAAGCAAAGCTGTGTCTGCCAGCAGCAGGATGCAGCCAAAATGAACCCAGCTTTGGAAAGACAGCAAGGAGAGCAGCTGGTGTATTCCCAGTGAACAGAAAGGAGTAGTGATGGATGCAGGAAGAAGCAAACTTGGTGCCCATGCTTGGGGCACAATGGGAAGGGAACAGCACAGCAAGGCTGCAGATCACCCCCCCCACTCCCCCAACATGATTTCTAAACCACTCTGTGCATAGCTAATAGGGAGGATGCTATTTCCATCCAGTGTTTAGCCCTGTTAATTATGAAAGAGCTGAGATTACCGTGGCAGCACGGCACACCGAGGTTGAGGTGAATGGCAGAGCTGTGCTGGGTGGGCAATGGTCATAAAATAACGAGGAAAGAGTTCAGAAATAGAGGCAGTGGTATGCAGGGATTTTTGGTCTATAGAGGTCAGCAGTGTCTGCTTGCTGCAGCCCAGAGGGGTCAGAAATCACTGTGATTTGCCTGAAGGTACAGCAGTGCGTTAGCCAAGCTGTAGGGCTTGGTGACACAGCCAAGTGGGGTATTGAGGTTTTGATGCACTAAAAGAGGGACAGGAGGTGTGGTGGCTCTGGGAAGGAGGCAGCAGCACAGGGCTAAGGTGCTTGGCATGGCCAGGAATAGCTCTGTAATAGGATGGAAGTGGCTGGGCAGAGCCTGGGGGTGGGAGAGTGGAGGAGACCCAGCAGGGTATGGAAGCATTGTGCCCCCCCCCCCAGCTGCTCCTCCTTGGCTCCAAGCATCCGAGAGGGAAGTCTGACCTGCAGACCCGTGTTGCTCTGTGAGGGAATGAAGAAAGGATCACAGAGATATTTTTTGTTTTCCCTTGGCTTTTCCTGCTCCATAGCTGTAAGTGCAGCTGTGCTGGTAGCAGATCCAGCACTGCTCCCTTGTGACGGTGGCACAGAGATGGGGCACCTCTGGGTTGTGGGTATCTGTCCCCATAGCAGAACCACAGCTGCAGCTGACCCCCCCTGGCAGCATCAACACCCAGACCAGGTCCAGGGCCAGGAGCCGTGCAGGTCATTAATCTGAGCAGCCACAGCCTAAATTTCCTGCTGAATCCTCTTTGGTTGCAGCCCAAGTTTGGAGCTGAAGCCATTTGCACCAGGAGGTGGGAGCAGAGCAGCAGTGCAACAAGGGGATGAATAATTAACTGCTTATGACACAAAGAGTAATAGGAAGAGAGGCAATACCAGGGCCATTGTGGGGCAGTGGAAAAAATAAACTATTTAGAGAAACAAGAGCTACGTGACATTCTCATACCGTATTATTTTTCCATAGCCCAAAGGGAGCTGCCTGCCTGCAAACAGCTCATCTTCTGCTGGGGCTGTGGATGGGGAGATGTTCTGCAGGGTTAAAAAAGAATTGCAGCTGTGCTGTGCGTGCCTATGCTGTGAGATTTAGGATGGGGTAGGGTAGGATGGGGTAGGATAGGATAGGATGAAATTGAATGGAATTAGAACGGAGGGGAATTTAGAACAGGATAGAATGGAACGGAATGGGGTGGGATGGGATGGAACAGAATAGGGTAGAATGGAATGGAATAGGATGGGACAGGACAGGACAGGACAGGACAGGACAGGACAGGACAGGATAGGATAGGATAGGATAGGATAGGATAGGATAGGATAGGATAGGATGAAACTGATTTTGAATGGAAGGGAAGAGAAGGGAATGAGGAGAATAAAAGGGAAGAGAAAGGAGAGGGGAGGAGAGGAGAAATTCAGTTGGAAGGGACCATCAGAGATCATCTAGCCCAACTGTCTGACCTCTAAATTGTGCCCTAAAAGGGATCTTTACCACCAAAGAGCCCTTGGGCTGCGGGAGCCCCTTCCTGGGGATGCAGATGCAAATAACCTGGGAGCACTGCTGGATTTCACAGCTTGCTGCCTCAGCCAAAGCAGGACAGCATGTTGGGGTGTTCATTAATGCTGGTGTTGGATCTGCTGCTCGGTGTTTCACGTGAGGACGTGCCAGCTGGGGACATGGTGGCACATGGGGCAGTGGCAGGGGGACGGTTGGGGCACGGGCAGGCAATGGGAACGTGCTGCAGAGCTTTCCCCTTATCTCCCTAATCCCCTCCCCTGGTGACCCGCCAGCGCACAGGGGGAGGCAGACAGGAGGATTACGGCCACGGAGCTGCTGGCTGCAGGTCCCCGGGCTGCTATTCCCCCAGCAGTGGGGCGGGCTGAGAGCCAGCGCTGGCGGAGCAGAGCATCCCAGGGGGACCCTCGTCCCCGTCCCCCTCCCCATCCCCGCAGCGAAGGACGGAGTCGGGACGGAGCAGCCGCGGGACCCTTTGCACGTTGCTGCCGGGGAGCTGCGTGGAAGCCTGCGGGGCGTGCGGGATGGTTCACGTCCAGGTGAGCCCCCAAAATCAAAAAGCTCAGGGGACCGGAGGGGACGTGGAGCGGAATGCGACCGTTAGAGGGCAGCGTTACCGCAGCGCGATGCCGGGGCGGTGCGTCCGCCCGGCCGTCTGTCTGTCTGTCTGTGCCAGCGCCGTGACGCAGGGGGAGGCGAGTGGCAGCGCTCAGCCCCATTCGCCCCGTTGCGGACCCACACCGCGCCCCACAGGCAGGCTCCGTGCCCGCTGCCCTCGTCTTCCCCCTGCAAGTGACAGCACCAGCTGCCATCGCTGCGGCCCCGGTCCGGATGCTTCTTCCATGAGACAGCGGTGGGACGGAGGCAGCTGGGGCTCGTACATGTCAGCCTTGGGATGGTTACCGAAGGGAGACGAGCCTCGCTTATTTATAGGCTGCCAGCCCTGATGCCGTGCCCGCTGCTCCCCTCCCTGCACCATGGAGGTGTTCCCCAGCCTTGTGGGGGTGGTCAGTCGTTGCAGCTCAATCCCTGGTGTCCCCGGAGGCACCGAATGCAGAGCAGGGCTCATCCCTGCTCAATATAGCTGTCACGGTGGCTGTATCAGGAGACACTGAGCGTGCACCCCACAGCCATCACTGGGCTGGGGACAAGTGGAGGTGTTGGGGGGCTCAGGGCAGCCCCAGCACAGCAGCAGGGATGGCTCAGCCTTCGCCCCGTGGGGCACTCAGGCAAAGTTCAGCGCCCATTCCTGGCTGGCCCAGCACCGCTGGCATCCACCCGCATTGGGTTTCAGGGAGGGGAGGGGATGGGTTTTGTGCCTCTTACGGCTCTGGTTACTCAGAACTTGTGTCAGTTGATAATTGGGACGGACAGAGGGACGCAGGGAGAGCACAGCCCGAGCCCAGCTTCAGCAGAAGATGCCCTGGTGCCAGGAGCTTGCTGGTAGGAAGGTTTGGCTCCACAGTGCTGATTGAGTATCCTTCTTCCTGCTGCAGGAGGGGACGCGGTAGCACTGGGTGTTCTGGGCAACGGGGGGGCTGCTGAGGGTTTGGGATCCCCATCGGTGCTTTGAGGAGCAGGGAAGAGCAGTTCTGAAAGCGCAGATACGCCGGATTGCTGTTTAATTAATTCAGGAGAAGATGATCAGGCTCTCGTACTGATTCACCCCCTAGCAGAAAACATCATGTTCCTCACTCAGCCTTCTCTGACATATGGCTGTTGTTTCCAGCCCACCCCCAGCTCCTGCTCACTGACAAGCAGCAATGCTGAGCACATGCTGCGTGGGGTCCGGCTGTCACGGGGACCCCCCAGGGCAGCGGGGGGTGGGCGAGGGTTGGGAGCAGAATGGGGCTCCTGGGGGCTGAGTCAGGGTGAGCAAAGCATGGTCCTGCCCTGGGACTCCTGACCCTGCTGCCTCCACCTCCTCCATCTGCCAGCAGCACCAAACCCTTGCAGTACAGGCAGCTTTAGCACTTCCTGACCCAGCAGAGGAAGTGGCAGCACCATTCCCGGAGCTCCCGGCGTTCCTCTCTCCCATAAACTAATTTTCCCCTAAATTCTCCAAGCTTAGACATGGCCCCGAATAACTGTAGCTGCGGGGGATGGTCACTGAATTGTCCTGGCCATTTGTTCCTCACGTGTGATTGATGTCCAGGGCTGCTGTGACATGTGCCCAGGGACTGCAGGACTGCCCCATTGGGACCTACTGTGGTGGCACTGCATGGGGAACGCAGAGATGCTCAGAGCAGGGTGAGGACACATCCCCATGACCCCAAGGACCCATCTCTGTGCAGGGCAGGAGCACGTCCCCAGTGCCCCAGTGCCACCACGTTTCCACGTGGTTCCTTTGCTGTTCCCTGCACCCCGTTCCCAGGCTGTTGCCTCTCCCCCAGGCTCCCTCCCCTCTCACCAGCCTGTGCCGCCTGTTCTTGGCTGCTTCTCAGCCTCGCAGAGCCTCTGCTGCAAATCCCACTGCGCCTTTCTCTGCCCCTTGGACTCCTTAACTGCAGCCATGGCAGAGGGAGAGGATCTGACGCTTGGCAGGAGTGAGCAGGGCATCCTCATGCAAGATCCACACCCTCCTGACTCCTGTCCTGGGAAGAGGATATTGCTCTTAAATTCTCTCCTGGGTGTCTTTGTAAGTACCCCCCATCTGCTCCTCTAAGCAAGGATCTCGGGGTGTGCAGGGCTGCAGGGTGGTACCCAGTGCAAGGCTTGGGATGCTCATGGGATTATCTGACCTGAGCTTTCTGCTCCTGGGGGTTTTAACTTACGGGGGAATTGGTGCTTTTTGGAGGACTCTGTGCCCTTCTGTGTGAATTGGGTTGGAATCTGCTGCTGCTGTGCAGGGTGTGTGGGCAGGGGCTTGCTCATGCAGGCTCACAGCATGATGAGGGCAGGAGAGATTTGCCAACAGAATCTGGAGAGGGCAGACCTGAGAAATGTGGGGACTGTTGGTGTAGGAAGCACCCATTGGGGTTTATGGCACACAGGGTCCCTGCAGAGCCATGCAAGCTGTGGTTTGGGGATTGAGCAGTTCCCTCCAGCACTGCTCCCAGCCCCAGGGCTGTTGGGATGAATTCAGCCATCTGCTCCTTGATCTCCAGCACCATCTCATCCAACTGCCTGCCAGCCTGGCTGGAGATGCCCTGGGCATTGTGCTTGTGCACTGTGAGCAGGACCCTCATCCTGCTTCTACCCTTGGTGTTTAATTAGAGGTGTTGAACTGTGCTTTGGCAGCTGCACATCACAGATCTGCTCATGTCAGGCTGCTCCAGTTTCTGGTGCACTGTGATGTACGGTGCTGGTGCAGGGGGATGCGCTGGGTCCAGCAGCACTGGAAATGCATCTGTGTCTCAGAGCAGCTGCTGCCTCCATGTCCCCTGCTTGCTCCATCTGCAGCTGTCCTTATCATTGCCCTGTCAGAACCCACGTCTGCACCCAGAGCAGCTCCGAGCTGGTGGTGGTATCCATGCATGGGCATGGACAGATGTGGGGACAGCCTGAGAGGTGATGGGAGGCGATGGCAAGCAGTGCTCAGGGCAGTCTGCGTGTCTCAGCTGTGGGAACAGCACAGCCCTCCCCATTAAGCATGTATCTAGGTCACGATCAGCTCACTGCTCCGGCCTGTACAATTAAATGTGTGGCAGAAGAGACTTCCTAAGCTGTTGTCTTTATGCCTTTTACTGAAAAAGAAGCAAACCAGAGCGCTGCAGCCCAGCCTCTCCCATTCAGCCTGCCATCCATGTTTATGCTCAGCCAGCACAGAGCAGAGCCCAGCACTGGGAGCAGCTTATCCAAGCTGCAGGTCAGTTTCCTTGCCCAGAACCTTGGCTTTGACTCCAGCAAAATGCAGGGACTGGTGACTCCAGGCTGCCACCAGCTGCTGCAGTACCCGAGCTTTGCTGCCGCTCCGCTCGCTTTGCAGCCGTGACATTTAATAGCTTTTTAATTGCACATGAGGGAATCACAGTTAAGAGACAAAGCGAAGTATCAAATACCTGGAGCTGGCACGTAGGCGGCTCGGCTGCTCCGTGCCATGGCAGAGGCTGCAGCACTCAGTGCAAGCTCCCCATCGCTCTCTATTGCACCGAATGGAGCTAACACAGATGGCTGCTCCCCGGTGTGGCCTTTTGGAGGTGGATTTTGGCACCTCCAGGGCCGGTGGCTGGCTCTCCATGCAGCCTTCAGGTGTTGCACTCAGGTCTGTGTCCACATCACTGTACTGTGGCTGCTTCTTTGCATGCCCCCAGCACAGATGTTGCTTCCCCACTTCCAGAACCTCAGCAATAGGTAACGAGCAGAGCTCCCCAGCATCAGTGTGACACTGGGGGCGTGATGTCCCCCGTGTGCTTGCTGCAAGCTTTCTTCCTGGCGTGCTAAAAGTACAGCTCTGAGGCTCACAAGCATATATTTATCCTAAATGTGCCACTCTAAGGAGCAAGCTGCACTCCTGCATCGCCGTGCACAGCGAACCCTGAGCACACGGTGCGAAGGCAGGGAGAGACCCCAGCAGTTCCCACAGTGGGAACACAGAGCTGCGGGTGCTGAGCATGCAGGTGGGAACGCAGAGGTGTCGTTACCACCATTCCCATGAGTAACACCCCCACAGAGATCTTCATGGTGCAGTGAGGATCAAAGCATCCCAACTGTGAGCGGAGCTGCTGCCGGGCTACCGAGCGCTCAGTGGCTTGGCTGGGATTTTCCCATGCATAGTTTCCCATCCGGAGTTCTACTTTGTGCCTCCGCTTGGCTTTTCCCAGGCTCAGCATCCTGGTGTGTGACAGCGTGGGCGCTCAGTGCCCGTCACAACACCCCGCAGTGGGGCACAGGCAACGTGCAGGGCTGGAGGCGGCGTGCGTATCCCGCTGGAGGGATGAGGGCTGTTTCTGCATTACAGCCCTGAAAGCTACAGTCAGAGTAGAGCTGTAAACAGCTCGGAAGGATTTACTGAGTCGGCAATCCGGCAGCACACAGCTCAGCTCAGCCCCGATGCTGCCTGAGCGCTTGGGAAGCTCACAGGGCTGCGGGGACGGCTCTGCACGGGGGGCTGCAGCCCTGCACCCGGGCTGGGGGCTCTGCTGGGGGACGTGCTGCCCCTGAGCCCCCCCCCCCCGGGCAGTCCCTGAGTACCCCCTGGGCTGACCCCTGCCATGGCATCGCAGTGGGGATGCAGCCAAGCAGCCCGCGCCGAGTAGCCCTGGGGGATCCGAATCTGCTGGAGATGGAGGTAGGTGCCGTGGTGATCGGGTTTGGGTTTGGTTTGGGATTGGGTTTGGGGAGGATGGGCAAAGAGATCTCATTTCTGGTGCTGACAGCGGGATCCAGACGTGGATACTCAATGCGTGGAGACCAAGGGGTGATCTGTGCCGGAGCGGCAGGGATGGGGTGGGAAGCTCCACTGGGAGCTGAAACCCTTAACGTGCTTCTGATTATCTGTAAGAAAAATTACTGTCAGGCTGGGAAATGAACAGAGGCAGCTGCTGCTGTCCCCTCTGTCTGTATGGGGTTGGTGGCAGCCAGCAGGCAGGGCGCAGAGGGCATGGGGCAAAGCAAAGAGGGCATGGAGCTCCTGCTCCAGTCCCTGCTGCAGGCTTGGAAGGAAAGTGGGAGGTGTGAGTCAGGGCTTCTGCTTCTGTTTTCAATGCCTGGGGTGGGAATAGTGGCTCTGATCTGCACGGCATGGGGCTGGGAACCTACATGGGGATGGGAAGGGGCTGGGGACATCCCCTGTAATGCCAGGCTGATGGCAGCTAGCAGCTCACAGGAAAGATCTACACTGAGTTCTGCTTTGCTCTGAGCCCCCCGGGGGGAGAGGGGCCATGGGGACAGCTACACTTCATTAATGACTACCCAAAAATCGACCTCTCCACAGCCACGTGGCATTAGCTCATCTCCCATGCTTCCTAATAGGTTGCAGCATATGGAAACCAAAATAGTTTGGAGCATGAGTAAGTGTCCCGAGAGCTATCTTCTGAACTCTGTGATCGTTGTGCAATTTCTTAAAATGGGTTTGAATCCCTCGCAGCCCCGCTGGGTGACCCAAAGCCCTTTGCTGGGGACACAGCTGTGGCCCTGGGCTCCTCACCTTCTACCTGGGCTTTCCTCCATCAAACCTGCAGCAGCAAACAAACCAGCATTGCATAATTGTGCCCGGCCGTGGCCCTCCAAGCACTGTTTGCTCAGTTTATTAACTTGAGCCTTTTGCATATCTCAGCTCTCCCGGGCTGAACTCTGGTGATAAGAATAATTTTCCTCCTCTCATCCTGCATTCCTCCCGCATCCCACATCAGCTCCCCCCTCCAGCCTGCCTGGAAAACAAGCATGGGAGATGGACGCTTTCATTTCAGCGTGCTTACCAGAAGGTTTTACTGCATGTAGGGAAAGTGTGGCTGCTGCTAATCCCCCTGCTAAATCTGCTGCACAGTCATTTAGGCTGGCTGGGATTTAGCAGGCACTGCCTGTTAATGCTGCAGAGATCTGTATTGTCTTTTTGTTGTTGTTGTTGCCGCTTTCAGAGCAATAACCTGATGTGGCTCTCACATGGTTCTGCCCTGTGTCTGAGATAGGGCAGAGCTTTCTTGTGGTTTTGGAGGATTTTGCCCCGACCACAGCAGCACAGTGGGCAGCATCAGCGCTGTGCCACCATCCCTGTGCTCCCAAAGAGGCTCCCCCCAATAAATCCCAGAGATGGGATTTGCAGGAGCTCAGCATTGCACGAGGTCAGACCCCACTGAGGCCGTTTTCAGGGCTGGGATCAGCGATTCCCAAACCTCCTCCTGTTTCTCCAAAGCTCCTGGGGTGCAGCTGGGGCTCCCCACCTCCCTCCACTCAAAGCCTGCAAGCGTTTCACAGGGTTACATGCATGGAAACAACACAAATTCAGCTCCAGGATAAAGGGAACTGGAGGCTCTGCTGTGATAACACCGCATTTCATAGAAGTTTGAGCCACTTCTCCCTTTCGTTGCCCCGTTTCACGTTTCCTGTTCCGGCTGCTCCAGGGCTGCTTTTCTTTTTCCACTGCTGTTTTTTTGTCCTTTGCTGTCTATAAATGGGACATCTGGGGTAACAGCCTGCTTCCTGCTGCCTCCCACTTCTTCCTGGCCATAAGAACCAAAAGCAAAACCTTCCCCTGGACTGAAGGGGAGCATCAAGCCCAGGGTTCTTTTTGGAAAATGCTGATCCAAAAGGGATGGAGCTACGTGCAGCTCTGCCCTGGAAGCAGGCAGGTCCTGTTTGTTTTTCCCTTTGCTTGCATCCTTGAGTACCTTTCCCCTGTAACAGAGAAATAAGAAAAGCCCAGCCTAGGGGCTGGGGGCTGCACAGAGCTTGTAGTTATCTGTGTTAACTACAGAAAGCACTGCAAGAAGACCCTTATAATGAGAACCAGTGCCCCTGGGTGGTCTCCAGCAAGCACGAGCCATGCCTTATATAAAGCCCTACAAACCCCATGCTGGGCACTAGGACAGGCATAGCCCCTGGCTCTGTGTCCACAGCAAGGGAGGGACATGAAAACAAGAGGAGAGCATTTCCCTGCTCCTCGAGCCCGGCTCAGCACTTGACACAGAAAGGAACCTCGATAAGCAGCACCTTGAGAACATTCCTCCCTCCTGCACAAGGCATTTCCCAGTGATAAAACACTCTTAAGTAATGATCTCGCGGCGTTATCCCTATTAAAGGGTCACTCGGGGAAAATGTGATGGAAATGAGAAATTATTCAGGTCTGCCAACAGTATTTAACTTTCAAGCAGCTCTTAATTAGAAGCCAGGAGCCATTTATACAACCGTTGAGATTTGCATAGGAATCTGCATGTAGAAGCTGGGAAGAATGATGATTTTCAAGTGGTGAAGCAGCATACTGGGGGTTGGGGGTTGCTGGCCTGGGGTCCAGGCTCTGTGGGTGTTTGAAGCCCAGCCTCAGGAAGGTGGTTCTCTCTCTCCCAACTCCTCAATTTTTCCATCTTTAAATGGAGACCATTGTGTGCCTGCAGGTCCCAGCAGGCGACCACTGGGTTGCACAGTCCCTGCTCTGATGGGAGTTCAGATGAGAGGTTTCCATTTCAGCTCCTCTCTGCTTTCCCCAGCACAGAGCTGGTTCCCAGCACTGCATATTCTTTGCTAAGAGCGCAAACCAACCCTGGACAACCATCAGTTATGTCTGTGCCCTCTGACTGGGATTCCGCCTGTACCCAACCAGCTGGGTTGATGGCTAGACTTGATGACCTTAGTGGTCTTTTCATACCTGAATGATTCCACGGCTGGAAAAATGCTTGAGCGGACAGAAAGAAAAATAATCCAACTTCTGGTTAGCTATTCTCCTGCTCTTTCCCATTCTGGTTAGATTCTCTTGCTCTTTCCTCCCTGCGCATCACTCCATGACGCTGAGGCTCCCCCCACTCAGGGCCTCACCCTGCTGAGCTCTGCCCTCATGTCTCATTGAGGTTGGGGAGACCTCTAGAATCCCCAAGTCCAACCTCAACCCATCCCCACCACATCACTCAATGCAACATCCACTCTTTTCTTGAGCACCTCCAGGGATGGTGGCTCCCCCACCATCCCGACCCGATGCCAATGCATCACCTCTCTTACCAAGAAGAAATGTTTCCTGATATCCAACCTACCTCTCCTAATATCCTCTGCCCACAGCTGGATAAGGGGGACGTGGCCACGCTTGGGCTGCCCTCCACCACCGGCCACGGTGACACCGACGGCCCCATCTGCCTGGACGTCCCCGATGGCACTCCGGACCCCCACAGGACCAAGGCAGCCATCGAACACCTGCACCAAAAGATCCTCAAGATCACAGAGCAGATCAAGATCGAGCAGGAAGCTCGTGACGACAACGTGGCCGAGTACCTGAAGCTGGCCAACAACGCGGACAAGCAGCAGGCGTCGCGCATCAAGCAGGTCTTTGAGAAGAAGAACCAGAAATCGGCGCAGACCATCGCGCAGCTGCACAAGAAGCTCGAGCACTACCACAAAAAGCTGAAGGAGATCGAGCAAAACGGCCCGTCCCGACAGCCCAAAGATGTCTTCCGGGACATGCACCAAGGTCTCAAGGACGTCGGGGCAAACGTCCGTTCCAGCATCAGTGGATTTGGTGGTGGTGTGGTGGAGGGCGTCAAAGGAGGGCTCTCGGGGCTGTCTCAGGCCACCCACACCGCAGTGGTGTCCAAGCCTCGGGAATTTGCCAGCTTAATCCGCAATAAATTCGGCAGCGCAGACAACATCGCCCACCTGAAGGACACGTTGGATGATGGACACCCTGAGGAGGCCTCGCGGGCGCTCAGCGGTAGTGCCACGTTGGTTTCCAGCCCCAAGTATGGCAGTGATGATGAGTGCTCCAGTGCCACCTCAGGGTCAGCTGGTGGCAGCAATTCTGGGGCCGGTCCCGGTGGATTGGGGAGCCCCAAATCCAACACGTTGGAAGGCCATCACAGCAATTTTGACACCATCCTGGAGGAGCTGCGGGAGATCAAGGACAGCCAGTCGCACCTGGAGGACTCCATGGAGGACCTCAAGGCACAGCTGCAGCGGGATTACACCTACATGACACAGTGTTTGCAAGAGGAACGCTACAGGTATAGGGCTGAGAGTGGGGGGGGGCAATGTGTGTCACCCAGGGTGACTTTAGGGGACCATGAGGGAACCTTCCTGGGCTTGTGACCGAGCCCTGCACACTGGGGATGGTGGGAGCTGCACCACAGAGGATCAGGAGGTATGTTACCATCATCAGCCCCCGGCAGGAGGGAGGTGGATCCAAGGGTTGGGGTTCTGGGCGGGGAGGGAAGAGGGGGGGGGTCCCTCCAATGCCAGTGCCCCTCTGCCCCCACACACAGGTATGAGCGCCTGGAGGAGCAGCTGAACGACCTCACCGAGCTGCACCAGAATGAAATGACCAACCTGAAACAGGAGCTGGCGAGCATGGAGGAAAAGGTGGCCTACCAGTCCTATGAGAGGGCACGGGACATCCAGGTAGGGGAGCACCAGGGCTCAGCCTCACATTGCACCTTCCACCAAGGGGGCCAGAAAGGGACCCTGGGGGCAATGGAGGGAGGGACAAAGGGAGCCCTTTTTCCAGCTGTTAGCCCCATCCAGATTGGGTCCTTGCTGTGATTTTGTCTCAGCAAGAAGCTGTGTCCCCAGAATGCTGTCTGTGCCCCAGGAAGTCCCTGCTGCCTTAAAATCCCCAGCTGCTCACAGCCATGCAAGGCTCAGGGTGGGATTGTCTACGCTTGGGCTAACATCAGCCCTGCTATCCCAGTTTGGGTAGGTACCCATGGTACAGAGGCCATTCCTAGCACAAACAGGGCACAGATTCACAGAGGGAAACCCATTTCTACCACCCATCACCATCATAATAGGTTTGTGCACATAGCAGAGCTACAGCAAGCAACACCTTGCACAGAGCAAATCCCCAAAGCCCTCAAGTGGGCTAAGTAACACAACTGCACCCTGCAGGAAGCAGTGGAATCCTGCCTGACGCGGGTGACCAAGCTGGAGCTTCAGCAGCAGCAACAGCAAGTGGTGCAGCTGGAAGGAGTGGAGAACGCCAACGCCCGGGCACTGCTGGGCAAATTCATCAATGTCATCCTGGCTCTGATGGCCGTGCTGCTCGTCTTCGTCTCCACCATCGCCAACTTCATCACACCGCTTATGAAGACCCGCATGCGCATCCTCAGCACCGCCCTGCTCGTCCTCTTCCTTTTCTTCCTCTGGAAACACTGGGACTCCATCACCTACTTTCTGGAGCACGTCCTGCTCCCCAGCTGATCCGCAGCACCGGGGTTTTTTTCCATTTCCCAATGGAGGAGTGAGCGGGAAGGGACGGCGCTCCGGAGCCTTTGGTCATTTCTTTGTGCACTCTTTGGTTGCTTTCCTGGCCCTCAGTCAGCTGCGGTTGCTCGGAGCACGGTGAAGTCGGTCCTGTGGGATGCTCAGGGTGGGGGAGTTTTGGATGAAATTGGTAATGAAAGCGGTGTTGGGTTTTTCTAGGGGGACAGTTTGGATGGGATTTTTTGTTTGTTTGTTTTTAAACGTTGATCTGCTATGAAAGTCAATAGGAAGGTCTGCAGGGCCCACCTCAGGGCTGTTGGTAGAGAGGATTGAGCTGGAGCAAACCCAGCTCTGGGAGAAGTTCCTGTACAGAGAGGAGTCACCGGGGCTGGCTTTTCCCTTTCAATCTGAAAGACAGCAAAAAGATGGAGCTGAAGCAAAGCACGTGGCAAAGGAGGAAGCAGGTCCAAGGCAAGCATCACTGCTCCCAGCGAGCTCACAGCAGGACACACGTCTCACCAGCTTCTCCAACCCCATCACCAGGACCAGGGGCAGAGCAGGGCTGCGGTGCCGTCCCCACGCAGACCCAACACCACAAACAGCATCAGCACCAAACGAGACCCCCCCTCTATTGGTTTCCCCTCATTTATTTATTGCCCCTTCCTTTGGCTTCAATTGATCTGATCTCTTCAGGGACACCCAGACTTTCCAGCATCACGCCACTGAGTTTTCCAGCCTCTGCAATGTGTTGTGTGTGCGTGTGTGTGTGCGGTTTTTAAGTTAATTCAAGACTCTTGTTTCCATTTGTGAATCAAAGCTGGTAGCGCCGGGGGAGGTGGGCAGCCGCCTCCCCAGCCCTACACAAGAGCACAGCATGCAGTCTTGGATGTTTCTTAAATTATTTCATACCTATATATTTATGTAATATATCTACACACACACACATACATATATATATATATATATAAATATATACTAAGATCTATCCACAGTCAGATCCTCTTCTGGTGCAAATGGGTGCAACTCCACCAACTCCGGAGGCACTGAACCAGTTTGCCTCAGCTGAGAATTTGGCCTTTAGCAGCTGTCCTGCTCTGCAGCCCCATGTGCAGGGCTGCTTTGGGGCACGGGGGCACGGGGAGGGGTGCATCGCTTCTGACCTGGGCACAGCTGGGAGTATTTTGGCCACCAGGTAGGTACCAGCCTGAATGCATCAGGGTGAAGTGGAGGAGAAGACAGCTGGAGGAGCAAGCAGCAGGTTGGGTTTCAGCTGCTTGCATTGACCTGGAAAGGCAATGGATTGATCAGAGCAGGCAGCTGAGCCAACACGGAAGGAGGAGGCAGGCAATGAGGCCCTGGGGGGAGGAGGGTCCTGGCAGCACCAAGGGCTGGGTGCATGGATGGACCCCATTCTTACACATCCTCCAAGCCTACTGGCTGTTATTTTCCCCCAGGCCAGGGCGCTGCCTTCAGGCTCAGTCACCATTTACCCCCTCTTTGTGCCTCCCACATACATTAGCACCCCCCCAGACCTTCCCCTACAAGTTCCCCACCCCACACTGGGGGTCTCCCCTGCTTCACCCCTTCCCCCCCCGTTGCATCTTCCTGGCTGCTGCCCCATCACCACACTGCCAGACACAGGCATCGATACCTCTGCTTGCCCAGCACCGCTGCCCGCCTGCATCCACACGTTCATTACCTGTTAACCGTTGTCCCTGCCCAGGGAAGCAGCAGCCCCATACAGAGAGCTGGAGATGCCCGGTACCCCATCCGAGCCCCGCACCAGGGATGGCTCCGAGGCTGCGGCCACTGGAGGGCTCCCGGCAGCCGTAAAGAAGAGAAGAGGTGGAGAGAAGATGGGGAGGGGATCTGAAGCAACCCCCCCTCCCCCTATGGGCGCTGGGGCCGGGCGGTGTCCCTCATCCTAATTAGCGCCTTAACCCGTTCCTGCCCGCTGCAGAGCCAGGAGGACGAGGTTTTGGGGTAGGAGCCCCATAAGCTCTGCAGCTAGTGGGGGAAAGGAGCAGCTGCGGTGGATACGGTGCTCAGTGGGGTCCAGGGATGGGCACAGCTTTGAGAGAGGTAGAAAAGCCCCCAAAACGCCGTTCTGCTGTTCAGGGCACGCTGGTTGTGCAGAGCTGCTAGGAACCATCTTTAGAGGCTTGCTAGGGGCAGCAGGGAGCCCTGGAAAGAGCCAGCACCATCCTTTCCACCTCTCAGAGCTGGAGACCACCACACGTCCTGCTGACATCCCACATAACAAAGCTGTGAGCCCACCTGAATCACCCTATCCCCATCCCCAACCTGGGGACAGCAGGAGCAGAGAACCCCACTGCCCCTCCAGCATCCTCATGCCCCCAGGTCCGGACTCCCACCACCATTCCCAGTGAGGGAGGAGACAGAAATCCCAGCACGTGGAGCTGGGCATTGCAGTGACAACGGCTACGGGGACAATTCCAACACACCAAGCACAGCTCGGGGCTCCCTGAGGACTCACATTCTCCAAGCAAGGCTGGAGAGGCTCATAAGAGCCCCCTTTGTGCCAGAGGGAGGAGAGGTGAAGCTTTGACGTCAGCTGGGGAGGAATTCCTTAATGCCATTCAGGCCTCCCTCGGCTGCCTTGCTAATTGCATTTTATGTAATTGCAGCAGCTGGGCTGCCAGTCTGCTACTGGGAGCTGGATAAGGAAGTGGACTTGGGGACGTGGGGGCAGTGGGAGCAGCTCTTCCTTTGGGTATAGCATTGCAACCAGGGCCATCCTGCAGCCCATGCCTTGCTGTCTCCCCCTGCCTCACGTGGGATCGCTCTTCAGCATGGGGAGAAGTAGTTGTCATACATTGGCTTGGTATCCAAGGGGGTAATTGCACTTAATGGAGATGGATAAGGTGGTGATTTGTCTCGCTCACATTATGCTGTCAGGTTCCCAGCTGCACGAGTCGCGGACAATAAAATAATGTGTTTGCTGGTGGAGTTCCCAAATGTCCCCACTGTGTCATATTGCCTCTCTGCCCCAAGGAGAGGAGGAGCTGCTGAGCACCTGCCTGCATTTGGGGGTGCATTGCCTTGCTCCTGCTCATGGGATGCTGGTGCAGATGCCACCGCTGATTCCATAAGGGGGTCATGGCCACGGGTCCTGCTGCAAAGCTCAACACAGCCCCTGTCCTCAGCTCTCCTGGCTCAGCAGCCTTCCTCCAGAGGAGTAGGAGGAGGGGGGGGGGCTGGAGGGTGGCTGGCCCCAGCAATGGGAAAGCCAACGGGACCCCAGACATCCCCTCCCCCTGCCTGCCGGCTTGGCCAAGCTTAGGCTGTAAAAAGAAAGAGCTGGTACCAAGGATAACATGCTTTGCATTCCTGCGCTGTCTCCAGGGGAATTTCGACTGATCTACATGAAAAATACTCGCTACCCCTGAGGTCAAAGTGTCTGGAGGAAAAATTTCCGAGCGGAAAGGCTTGGGGCAGCACAGAGAGGAGCCACAGCCAGCGGCTGCAGGGTGCTGGGATCTCACCTGCTGGCAGCAGTGTGGGTCGGTGACAACGGCATCGTATCTGCTGACAGTGCCATCACTGTGGGCACCACCAGGAGCCTATGAGCCCATCCTGCTGCCCCTGTGCCATTCCTGCCTCCCTCCCCTGCCTGGTGCCAGTGCCATCTCTGCCTCCCCCTGCCTGCAGCCTCCCTTGGCTCTCTGCTGGGGGCTGTGGGGGCTCATTGCTGAGCCCACATTCCCTCCCCATTTCGATTTCAAGCACCTCCAGAGCCTCGTGGTGCCTGTCCTGTGCTATGGGGATGTTAAAGGGGATGAGAGGCAGAGATGGAGGGAAATGAAGCAGCGGAGGGGAGGCAGCCAAAAACACTCAGCAAAGCCCCATTTCCTCTGAGTCGCTGTAGTTAAACCTGCAGCTTGTAAACCCAAAATCTCCCCATGAGCTCCTGCAGCTCTGCTGGGAGCAGCAGTTGGGGCCACCCCAAAGCACTGTGTGCTTGATGGGAACTGATTTCCAGGCTGCTGCAATGCATCCTCTGTTGGTTCTGCTCCTCCGTGGGATGAGCACAACCCCAATGGGCTGCAGGTTTCTCTCTCCCAGTGCTGCTGCCCGCATCTGGAGACTGGGGCTCAGCCTGCCCCAAATTCACATCAGCATCCATTGGCCACAACATGGGGTATGTCACAGTGCCAATGGATCTCAGAGCTCACATCACCCAGCAGCCCAACCCAGGGGCAGAGAGCAGAAGAAAAGCAACAGGTTTGCCCCCCATTGCCCCCCCCCCCCCATGAGGATGGGGACAGTGTGGATGGAGCACAGCCCCACTGCACGCAGCTCCTCTTCTGCTCGTGGCCCACCTAATAATTTAATTGCACATTTGAAAATAAATACGTGTCTGGGGTTGGGAGAAAGAGAAGGCTGAGGGATGAAAATGAAGAGGAATTTAATTAAGGGCAGCGCTGGGAATGTCTCTACCACAATAAAGATAAGGAGGATCAATTGCTTCTTCCTACGATCAAAGAGAAGGGCTGGAGGGGGGGAAGCGGTGCTGTCAGAGGGTACAAAGTACAGCAGAGGGAGGTGGGAGGGAAAGGCACACAGGGTTGGGGGGGGGGGAAAGCAAGAGACAGCTTAGATAAGATTAGGAAATAATTGATGGCGCAGATCCCCGGGGGGCTGCTGGGACCTGCAGGTCCAAATGATGTATCTGATTGCTTGTGAATGCAAAGGAGCACCCTGACATGGTTTTGCAAGGGCTGAAGTTGTGGCTCCCAAACTGAGGGAACCGATGCGCGTTGAACCCACGCAGCTCTGCAGCCCCCTCCCCATCGCATTGCATTGCAGGCAGCCAAGTAACTGCGCTGCAATTCTTCCAGGTGCAAAAAAGGGAAACGCTCAGCACGGAGCTGCCAGGAGGCCTCATTCCTGCTCATGGTATTTGCATGGGGTTGGGACATCGTTGCCACGTTTGATTTGCATCCCCGGGTGGGAACCTCCTGCAGCGCCGCTCCGTGTGTGTGTGTGTGTGCGTGTGTGTGTGTGTGTGTGAGCCCCAACGCCCAGCCCTGCCACCAGAAAAACGGGCTCCTGCCTCGTGCCTCACCCCTGTGCAAGGAGCCCAACCTGTGCCCCAAGCAGGCGGCTCAGCCGGCTGGGGAGGGCGGGCAGGGCTGCAGCTGGCAGGGAGACAGCATGGGCTCTGTGACAGCCCTGCAGCTCTGCAGGAGTGCTGCCAGCTCCCTGCCTGATTTGCACAGGGCTCGGAGGGGTTTTGCTGCCGTGCTCCGTAGAGTCACTCCGTGGGCAATGCCAACCTCTCTGCTCTCACCCCTGCGCTCCATCCTGCTGATGCATTAAGGAAGCGTTTGCAGTGCTGGACGACCATCCAGATGTCAGGGGGATGGGGGGAAGTGTTGGTCTGTCTAGGGGGTAGGAAAGCACTACAGAGGGATCTGGACTGGATGGATGGATGGGCTGAGGCCAATGGGGTGAAGGTTCACCAAGCCTCGGTGGCGGGTGCTGCACTGTGGTCCCAACAGCCCCAACAGCCCTCCAGGTGTGGGGCCAACAAGCATCATCCAGGGAGGCACTCAGCAACCATGGAGATGTGACATGTGGGGACACGGCGGGATGGGTTGAGGTTGGACTTGGGGATCTCAGAGCTCTTTCCCTACCTTTATGGTTCTATGGCTCTATGGTTCCATTCCTCACTCTCCTGGGGAGTGGGAGCAATATTTCCGGATGCCGCTCTCTCCTTTTATTCTTTTCTTTTCAACCACTCCAGGCTGAGAATAGGAAGGCTTTCATGTGGGGGATTTTTCCTCTTCTGATCTTCAAAGAAATCCGGCAATCAAACAGGTAATATTAAATTAAAAAAAAAAAAAAAAAGCACAGCTTTGAAAACATCGCATGCAAAACGTCACAACTTTGTTGTGTTAATTGTGCTGGCACTTGAGTTAATGCAGAATGTCTCAGAAATAGCGCTGGCCCCCGGCCCGTGCTGTATCAGACAGACATGGGATATCTGGAGCAGAAAACGCAGGGAGAAAACCAAATAACAGGAGATTTCTATGAGAAAGATGAGCTGTGTGGCTCTGTCACAACCGGTGATGACAGCAAATGGGTGATTGGGAAAGCAATGGGCGCGAACCCCGCTGCTCCCACAGCCCCGGTGCTGCACTGCTGCCCCATGAAGGACTCGTGTTCCCCTCCCACACCACGTCCCCTCCAGCCCCAAATATGGGCTCGGTGCATCCGGGCTTCTAGCACAAGCCCGGGCAGGATGGGACCAGATTTGAGTCACTGTGCTGTGAGGGAGCGGTGCTGGGCTGGGTTCCCTCCTGCTGCCAGATCCCCGGCACAGAACATCCTTCTCCTCCCTTCTTTTAGGACTTGATGGATTCTCAGAGATATCACGTGGGGCTCCTGGATCAGCTCCAGATGTGGGTGATCCCCCTTCCCCCCCCCCTCCATGCAGCATCCCAGCATCCACCTGAAGGTTCCTACACCCCACACCCGACAAACAAGCACCCTATGGGGCACTGGGTGAACCCCAGAGATGCGAGCGCACTCTGGGGCTGAAAGCCCCACTGCTTCCCTGGCTGTGCTGGGGATGCTGGCCAAGCTGGAGTCTTTGCCCTGCACAGCCACGCAGCAGCTGTAGGTATCACTGCATGGGGCCAAAGCATGCAGGGAATGCGCAGTGGGGGGCAGAGAACTTCGTGCCCCACAGCGTCGGCCCTCTCCTGCAGTGGGGACCTGAAATGTCTCTGATTTACTCGAGTGGAAACGGGAAATTGTTACCGTGCTTTAGAGAGCAATAAAAGCAGTTTCAATGCCGCAGCGGGAGGAGCAGACAAAGGAAACGGAGGGGAATGGGATGGAGAGGGGGGCAACTGGGGGGGGGGGGGGGCAGCAAAGCGGTGCTGTGCATCTCCAGAGGGATTTTGCTCCAGGGGAGGTGCCTGAGAGCACAGCTCCTGCTGCCATCACCTGCACACAGCTCACAGACCTGGACACGCTCTGCAGCAACGTTGGGAAAGCAAAAATTGGGAGCTGTGTTCTCCTGGGTGGAAAATCCAGGAGATTTGCATGGAGGATGCACGCTTTGGGGTTCCCTTGGCTGAGGAATGGGGTGGGCACGCTGGAGAGCCTGCAAATAAAGGTTGAGGGCGCACTACACAATGCATTACACCCCCCAGGACACACACACCCACAGCCAACTCACATTCAGCCATCCTAGAGCAAACCCCACAGCCACGCACAGCCCCAGCATCACCACCAGAGCCACAGGACCCCACTGGAGTCAGCACAGCCCAGCCTGGAGCATCCCCCAGAACACTGCGGTGGAAGAACAACCAGGAAAACAACCAACACACGCCTTCTGTTTTTAATTTAATGTTGTTTTTTTTTCCTCTGGACCACGCTGGAGGAAGGAACAGAACCATTGCCCACACAGCAGTGCAGCACAGCCACCCCACAGTCACCCACGGGGGGGGGCTGATACTGAGCTGGGCAAATCCAGTGCTGATGAAGTTTTACATTAACTCACACACGAGGCAATAAATAAAGAAGCAGTGCCTTAGGAAAGGCGCTTTTTTCTTTTCTTTTTTTCTTTTCTTTTTTTCTCCTTTCACCATGAAAAATTGGCATCAGAGCCCCTTTTCAGGCTGCGGTGTGGGGCAGCTCTGGGTTTCCTGCAGCCTCAGCTCATCACCATCACAGTGCGTGCGCTCTTCCAGTCGGTGCTTCATTCCAGTTAGGTTTCTCAGAGCAGCAGAAGGATGGGGCTGCACCCCATTGCCAGCAAACCCCAGCCTGCAGCCAGGACAGCCTCCTGCCTGCACCTTGCTACATCTCCAGTTGTTTGAGGTATATTACCTGCCCCATCCGTTATCTTGTGCAGCCAAAAAAAAGAAAAACAAAACCAGTGCAAAGAAAAAGAAATCCCACCCCTCACCCCATTTCATCCCTCCCTTGAGATGAGCCTCTCTGCATGGAGGACAGCAGGGAGGGATCGGTGTGGTGCCACAGAGAACACTTCTTCCCCTCAGCAGGAGCAGGGGGGAGGCAATGGGGCAGCTTAGGGCTTTGGTCCTTTTATCACCCCCTCCTCTCTGAGATGTGCGCTCAGGGCATCCCCCTCCCCAGCCCACAACCCTGTGTGCATCCAACATCCTCCTGGAGGCTGCAAAATAAATAGGGGGGGGGACGGGGACGACACAGGGCAGCCCCCCTCCCGGACACAAGGGAGCCCTGGAGGGAGAAAGGAGGGGTTGTGCCCCCCCTCCCCACAGCAGGGACCATCCCAGGCTCAGGGACCCCATCCCTACAGCCACAGGATGCCCTCAGCTCAGCTTCATGCTGATGGCCACGGCACGCCGGTACACCTCGGTGATGTTGTCACAGCTTTCTCCCAACGCACTGGGGCAGTGGGTCACGGTCCAGCGGCGCAACCTGCGCCCTTCATCCACCTCCTCCTCCTCCTCCAAGCACAGGAGGCTGTCAGCAGAGACGCAGCCCCTCATGGCCCCGCTGCTGCCCGCGGGGACGCGTGGGGGGAGGTCGAGCTGCTCGAAGGATTCGGTGGAGAGGATGCTGTCCTCGCTCACAGCGCTGGGTGGGCGAGGGCGGGGGGCAAGGGGGGCTTTGGGCAGGGACACCTCATCAAAGCATCCAAAGCTCTGCCTGGGGGGGCTGTGGGGCTCAGCACTGCTGGTGTATTTGCTGCTGTGCTTGAGGATGCCCTTCCGGCTGCTGGGAAGGACGGGGGGGCCCTGCTCAATGGTGGGGTTGTCAGCAAACACATTGCTCTCAAGGTCCAAGCTCCCTGCATCCAAGACGTCCCCGGATTCACAGCATTCCAGGGATGAGTAATACCCTGATTCCCTCTTTGGGGGCTTTTTTAGGATTCCCTTCTTGGGCACAGCCACAGGGACCACACTGCTGCCCTCGCTATCCCCCAGCACTGCAGAGGGTAGCACCGGGCTCAGCCCCACAGCAGTCACATCCCCATCCTCACTCTTCGCCTCTCCCCCAGGAGCTGTTGGCGGAGGGATGGGCACCTTCTGCTCGCAGGAATTCCTCTTCTTCAGGATGCCCTTGGGCCGCTTGAGGATGGACTTGGAGGGGTTCTCCGGGACTGCAGCCCCCTCCTGCAGTGCATGGGAGACATCATTCTCCTTCTTGGACTTCTTAAGGGAGCGCTGCCTCTCCAGGGCCACACCAGGGATGTGCTGCTTGAAGAAGCACCTCACTTTGGAGCCGTTTTCAAAGAGGGGTCTGGAGGAGCGCCGCAGCCACTCGGCCACCGTGGCCAATGGGGATTCACTGCTCTCCCTCAGCAGCTCCTGCTCACCGACAGGCACACGGTAGCCCCAGTTGACCCACCAGTGTGTGGCGATGTCCTCAATGGTGGCACGGCGCTCCGGGTTCACCATCAGCATCCACCGGATCAGCCCACAGGCATCTGGGGGAAGAGAGGAAGGTCAGGCACCAGGAGAGCATGAGTTGGAGGATGGAACGCATGGGGTGGTGAGGGTCTGCCTACCTGACAGCTTCGTGGGCTCCCGGTAATCCCCGCTGGTGATCTGCTTGACCAGGGTCTTGTAGTCGTGGCCATCAAAGGGCATCGTGCCATGGACCAGGATGTAGAGGAGGACACCAAGGGACCAGCTGTCCACCTGCAGGAAGGATGGGGACCTTGAGGCGAGGGCAGCAGGACCAGGCCACCACCCCAGGTCATGCCATGGGGCAGGACCACCCCCCATGGGGCAGGACCACAACACCCAGTTCACACAGTTCTCTGCCTCAGGAGGCTGCTACCCCAAAAAGGGTCTCTGCCATCCCAGCTCCCATACGGGGAGAGCACCCGGAGCTGCCCCAAACCCAAGCTGAGAGGCAGTGAGACCACCTGACAGGGCACCACGTACCTCTGGGCCTTTGTAGGGCCGTCCGTTGATGATTTCAGGTGAGGCATAGAGGGGACTACCACAGAACGTCTGCAGGAATTTGTCCTGCTGGTAAACGTTGGACAGGCCAAAGTCTGCAATCTGGAGAGAATCACAGAATCATCATTGAACGGCTTAGGTTGGAAGGGTCCTTGAAGGTCATGGAGCTGCAAACCTCCTCCTTTGGGCAGGATTACCAGCTGCTACAATAGGCAGCCCAGGGCCCCATCCAACCTGGCTTTGAGCATGTCCAAGCTCACAGCTCTTAGCAAACAGCAAGGCTGCTGTCTGCGGGTGGAGCAGTGGCTCTGTGTCCAGCTGTGACCAGAGCAGCACCACAGGGCTCTCCTCTGGCTCACTTACAGCCACAAAGCTGATACGTGCCCTATCAGCTCTGCTAGCATGTGGGCACTCATTATGCCCAGGACAGCCACCACTCAGGGAGCAGAAGGCACAGTCCCAATGACACCAGCACCCAGTGCACAGATAAAGTTTATCCCATCCCTTTATCTCCAACCACTCTGACCCAGGAGAGAGGCACCTGGCTGCCCCGTGCTTGTGGGAATTGAGACTTTCACTGGGAAACCACTTCTTCCTCAGCGTGTTCTGTTTTGAAGTCCGCTTCAGACTTTGCCCTCTTATCAGCAGAGAGATAAACGCTGATGGCTTTTACTCTGACGCTCTACCTCTGCAGCCTCTCCCTTTCAGTTGCAGATCACAGGGGCAGCCCTCTGGTCCCCATCTCTCAGCCTTGCTCTCTCATTCCAGGGCAAACAGCAGCAGCCTTCCCAGAGCCATAAAGGGGGAACCACATGCCTTGGGAGAAATAGGGCATCACAGCCCCCCTCCCTGCGCCAGCATCCCTGAGCTCTTTGTTGAGTGAACCCCAATGTGTGGCCACGGGCCGACAGCCCCTCACCTTGATGTTCCCGTTGGCATCGAGAAGGATGTTCTCCAGCTTCAGGTCCCTGTGAACGATCCCATTCTGCAAGAGGGGAGGAGAGGCGGGTTGAGCTCACAGGATGTTGGAGGAAGGGAAATGAAGCACGGGGAGGTCACTGCCGTTCACGGTGCCAGCACAGTGGCGACAGCATGGGCGTTCACATCAGTGACAGCAAAGAGATAGCAGCAAATAACTCCAGCTGCTTGCACGAGGATGAGCTGTAAACCACGTCCTGAATTGGGTGCTTGCTATCAGCACCCCGTGCCACGTCGGGCTCCTGCATCCACCCCAGCCCTGTGCCCACAGAAGCAGCCAGTACCCCATCCCCAGGGTGAGCACAGCTCCGTGCTTTGTAGGATTTGCTAAGCCGTGCCCCAGTCTGCACCGGGTTCAGGAGGTGCCTGCGACCCCCCCATTCTTGCCACAGTACCCAGCACAAGGCTTGAGCCCAGCACAGCCTTACAGCACCCCTAGGGAGACCCCCAGCACCCACCCAGCACACAGAGCCCATCCCACAGCCAAAAGGAAGAGGTGCTGACCCAGAGCTCAGCCCTGGGCGTCTCCCCCCGACATGGGTGGGACAGTGCAGGGTTACTCAGCCTGACACCACAGCAGCCAGGCAGCACCTTTCCTAAAAGCTGTCGGGGCACTTCCCCCGCAGAGGCCCGAAGGCACCGCACCCTTCAGATAAGGAGCGGGATTAACCCCGATTCCCAAGAAAACCCAACAGCCCTGAGCATCCCACAGCTCCCAGCCCTGACTGAACATCACCAGCAGATGTGCCTCCGTGGGATCCGAGCCCACAGAGCCCCCACTCACCTTATGGCAATAGTAGACAGCCGACACAACCTGCCGGAAGAAGTGGCGAGCCTCCTGCTCCGACAGCCTCTGCCTCTCACTGATGTAGTCATACAGATCTCCTTTGCTGGCGTACTCCATCACGATGACAATCTTGCTACTGTTCTCAAACACTGGATGGGAATGGAGACGGGAAGCATTAGGAGGGATGCTCAGAGCCCTGCGATGAGCGGAGGTCCTGGCCGAACGCATGCCTGCCTGCGTGCTTTGCAGAACGGGAGGTGCTGGGTTTGTGACCTGGAGGTCAGATGGGGACAATCGGATTTTTTTTGGCCACAGATGTGTTTGGTCCTCCAGGAGGAGGCTGAGACATGGACCTGCCGTGCTTCACAGACCCCACCTCCTAGGGAAAGGCTCGGAGGCACGGGCACAGCCAGGCTTTGTGCGTTCCCAATTGCTCCCACTGTGCTCCACAGCTGGAGTGCTTTCCTCCTATTTGCAGAAAGCTGCCTCAGTATTTTTTGAATTCCAGCAAGCAGCATGACTCAGCCCTTGCAAACACCTTCTATAAACCACCAGCCAGTGTGCTTTTGTTTGGAGGACAAAAGGACTTTGGATACCTCACGTACACCACAGAGGTGGCAACAACACACACACACACCTGGCGCAGAGAGACAAACCCCAGGCACCAGGAAGGGCACAGCCACGCTGCTTTGTCACCAAGGGAGCGAGGAGCAAGTTTCCAACTGGAGCAGCCCAAATCTGATCCTGAGGACTTGCCCTTCGGCTGCCATCCGCATTGCCCTGACAGCCTGGGAGCAGAGCCCAGTCCTGGCCATACAGCAGAAACCAGCAGCAGGAGCTTTTGCTGAAGTTGTGGTTTGGTTTTCCTATGCCCCAGGGAAGGGAAAGGATGGCAGGAGCAAGTTCTGCTCCTGCCTCAAGCTGTAGGGAGTCCTGCTGCTTTGGAGCTCGCTGGTTCCCCTGCCATGGATTCCCCACAGCGAGCTCCTATGGGGTAAATCAGGGAAACGGCCGAAAGGAAAAGAGGCAGTGAGGAAGGAGCTCACCTTCATGGACGGCGATGATGTGGGGGTGGTTGAGGGACGACATGATCTCTATCTCCCTCCTGATATGGATAAGGTCCTGTTCATCTTTGATTCTGTCCTTCCGGATGGACTTGATGGCCACCTGTAAAGCAGAACACACAGTGAGCACCCAGGAGCACCACATCATCCCACAGCAGGGCAAGGAGCACCAGCCCTTGGGAAGGGGCTCAGCATCGCTCCCTGTGCCTGCAGCTCTTACAGGAGCCGAGTCCCAGCCAGCCTGGGCTGCAGCCAGAGGAATGCAACCTGCACATGGCTGCAGAGATAACGTCTTGTTGGGGTCACGGAAATGAAAAAACAGGTTTTGTTCTCCTCGCAAGTACTTATTTCAAGGAGCTGATTATGGAGAGGGAAGGGAATGTTTGGTGTGAGGGAGCAGAGGCAGAGAGCTCAGGACTGGGCTGATGATGTGAGCTGCATTCCGGCTTCCATTGGCTTTTCAAGTTCTCTTCTACGAGGAAATTGAAAGGGGAGGAGAAAGAAGAGTGAGCGCTGGAGAATAGATGCCTTCTAATCCTTTTTCAAAGGGGCTGAGGAGAAACAATGCGCTCCTAGGGTTGAATTTACAACTGAATCCAGCAGAACCTCTTGTTTTGTACCAGACAAGAATGCGGAACAGAGTTAATCCACCAAGGGACCCCCACTCTGGGTCTCATGGCAACAAGGAGGGGGCTGTGGAGAACCAACAGGCCCAGCTACACGGGGCCCCTTCTATAGGTGGTGTTCAGGACCTCTGACATTGCTCCCTCTGGCTTAGGGGAGCAAGAAAGCCCAGTGGCAGACCCAGGCTGACACACATTTGCCACGACAGCAGAGCTGAGCAGTGCCCACCGCAGCCCCAGAAGCCAGCAGATGCTACAGCAGTGAGATCTCAGCTGCCACAATGCTGTCTTCATGGTGTAAGCCTGACTGCAGAAGCAGAGCAGAGCAGATTCCGGCCAAGGGAGTTCAATAACCCAGGCACGGGGCGTTGTGCAAAACAATACTGAAAGCAATACTGAAGGCACTTCATCATAACTTCTCGAAACCCAGGTATTCCTTGCCAGAACCTTCGCTCCGGGTGAGCAGGTTAAAGTTTAACAATTTTCGCTCCAGCTCTCCTGATTACGTGACCCCCATGCAATGCAGGCAAAGCCTTTATGCAGAGAATTCCCTGCTCCTGCTTCCCACCTCCCTGCTGCCCCACTCTTCTCATCCGCTGACCCTCAGCACTGCACTTTGGGGTGCACACAGCAGACTGAGACTCAGCCTGGACTCAAAGCGAGACCTGCAGCCAAGAAAAGACAAAGCAGCCGCAGGGTGGGATGCCTCAGGAGGTGCCATTGGCTGTGTGTGCCCTGAGCAGGGAACACTCACACTTAGTGACCTTCACCAGCAGGTTTAGTGCTTGCAGAGCCCCAGGGCTCTCCTAACGGACAGCACGCAGCAAGGAGAAGCCACTGCTTGGGTCTCACCAGAGCCCAAACCATTAGAAGCAGTGACTGATCCACCCATCAGCCCTCAGGCTTCTCACCCTTCCCCAGAGGTACCGAGCAGCTGCTTTGTCCCAGAACATCCCCTCCCTAACTGCAAGTTGCAGCCCTTAGAGAGGGGATGGCATGCCAGCAGTGGGGATGGCAGCTCCAGGGATACAGGAACACAACCAACACCCCCAGCTCCATCAATGCTACGTGGAAAAAAAAAATCTCCTGCAGGAAACAGCCCCGCTGTCAGAGCCCTGAGAACTCCCGAATACTATCCAAGTCAAAAAGGCTTTTAATTAAACAGTTTTTGGGGGGCAGAACAGGTATTTTCAGCAGCTGCTGAAAGATGCATTAAGCTACAACCTCAGGCAGCACTTCAGAAGTTGTTCCAGATTGCAAGTGCTGCGTTTCATGCTCCATGAAATATGGATTACAACGCACTCCAGAAGGGACAGGGGTTCACCCCTTAGTGGAGATCAAAGGAGGCTTTGCTGCTTTGGAACACTCCAGGTGCTGCCTTCCCCCAACGCTGCACAAACCCACAGATCCATTCCTGACCCCACAAAGGTCCCCACCAGCTCCTGGTTGCCTGGGGCTGGGGAAGCAGGCTGGAAGAACCGTGGGATGGGAAGCAAAGGACCAAATGCTGCCCTGGCAGCAGGTGCAGGATGCACCACCACAGCATGAGCCTTCAAAACGAAAGGCGTGAGGGGGTAGGGCAAAAAATAAAAATAAATAAAAGGGGCAGAAAAGAAGGACGGCCAAGCAGCTAAGAAAGATGGTTCAATATTTGGTCTGTCGTCTGTGCAGTTTGATTTAACCAGAGGCCAAAGCCGTGCACGGAGCAGCTCCAGTGCTGCTGTAATGTGGGATCTGCACAACCCAGGAGGGGTAACCCAGGAGCAGCAGTGCCTGCTCGCACCTCGGCCTTTGGGAAGTGAAAGCCACTTAGAGAAGGAACAAATATCTGAGCTTGGGATAAGCCTAAAGATTAAACAGGTCCGGAAATGCTGAGTGGTGCAAGAAAGAATTTGTGGGAAGAGGAGAGATTTGTGGTTAAGCCTCCTGTTCCCACAGGGCCGGCTCGCTGCAGTACTAGTTAGTCCAGCCCTTGACTATCTTTGGCACTTATAGAAGAGCCACTGGTGTGTGGATTTGATTTGCATTATAATGGACTTATGCTACCAGACAAACAAGTCTCTGTCCTGAGGGGCTTCCACAGGTAGGAACCTTTTCCCGTGGCTCAAAGATCCACTGCACAAGCTTTGTTTGGTGCAGAAAGGGCTCCTCATCCACCCACCCCAGGGATGAGATCCTCCCAGGCTTCTGGGTGGGAACAGCATTGCAAGGCCCTGGTTACGCAGCAGCATCAGATAGGGGAATGGAAACGGCAGGTCTGACTTAATGAAGAGCTGTTGGAGAGGAAAACCTCTCCAGTTCACAGTTGTTTTCGATGACATGCTCCAGGGGCACGCTAACAGGCCGATCTTACACCCCTGTGGTGCTCAGAGCCTTGCTGCTTGTTTACCACGGGGTGCCTGAGGCTGAGCTGCCCGAATCACACCAGGTCTACGCTCGGGGCTGAGCTCTGCATTTCACTTTCTTCCAAAGGGGCCGAGCAGTGAATTCAGTGAATCACGACTTCAAGCACTCAGGGCTCTGAGGGGCTCAGCTTTGCTTGCACGCCACCGAGAGTCAACATGTAAAACCATCTCGACACCAGGGCGAGAGGAAGGGAACGATCCTTGAGACCGGAGCGCGATGTTTGCTCTTCCACATCGGATATCTGCAAACCCCTCTCACCCCAGGAAGCCCGACTGGGTCAAGTGGGCGCGGAGCACCGCAGCCCCCCTGCTCCCCCCCCTTTAGGGCCGCGCTCTCCCGGCATCGGAGGTTCTGTAGCACCGCTCCGGTCCCGGTTGTACCGGCGGGACGGAACCGGAGTCGGTACCGCTGCCGAAATAACAACGGAGAAACGCAGGACCAGCTCTTACCAGCTTGCCGGAACGCTCCCGTGCTTTCTTCACCTTCCCATACGTTCCCTTCCCCAGCGTTTCCAAGAACTCGTAACGATGCTTGAGGTTGTGTTTGTGGTGATGCCGTTTCACCGCCTGCTTCTTCATCAGCGGTCGGGGCGATTTAATGAACCCCTCGACCAGCGAGGTGCCCCCGGGCCCCACCGCCGCCCGCTCCATGCCGCGATTCTACCCGGCTCCGCCGCCCGCCCCGCTCCTAAATGCGGCTTCCCCGACGGCCGCGCCTCCCTTCGCCCATTGGCCGCCTTGCAGCCCGCCCCGCCCGGCTGTCGGTGCGGGGATGGGGGGGGCACGGGGCTGGGCAGGTGCAGGGGGACCCCCGGAACCTCTGGGATGAAGGGGGGAATGGGGGTTGGGGGGTGGAGACGGGTGCGGCAGCGTGGCAGAGGTGTAAAGGAAACAGTTGGGTGGGATGAGAAGTGGGGTCTCGCGTAGCAGGGATGAGCTGAAGGGGGTGTGGGGTGATGGTTGTACCCAAAAGGAGAGGTGGGGGGGTCAAGGTGGGGGGGAGGGTGCGCAGCAAAGCGCCCGGGTGCAAGAGGAGGAGAGATGCATGGCTGCGGGGGAGGGATGCACGGACAGCCACAGCCACACACAGAACAACGGCAGAACTGGCTTTCTTTCAGAATATAAACCAGCCTACAACCGCGTATTGAGGGCAAAATGAAAGAGAGGAGAGGCCAGGGAGGCAAAGCCACGGACCGGTGCTCAGCCCTGCGTGCAGTGAGGGATCCGTGGGGGGAACGGAATGTCTGCATGCTGCCCCAATAGAAATTCATTGTCCGGACGTTTCTGGTTAACTCGGCAGCACCTCCCCGTGTGGTCTTTTTCTTTTTGCCCCTGTGGTAATTCTTTGTTTTGAGATATTAAAAGAATGCGACGATCTCTCAGAGAAGCCCAAACAAAAGCTCTTGCCCAGTTGTGGCATGTGTGAGGACACACCGTATCGATGGAAGAAAGAGATAACTGCGGCATTACTCATCAGACCTGGGTTTTCCCATCGCTTCCAGCAGCTCGGGGCAGACGGGGTGAGGCAAAAGCGGGGGCTCATGTGAAGGATGAGAGCACAGCCCCGGCCCCTCGCTGCAGGCTTTGTGTCCCTGAGCACAGAGATATCGGCTGTGCCATCCCGTGTCTGGATGAGAAGCAAAGCAGAGCTCCTGGACTCGCAGGCTGGGTACCAGAGTGCTGGGTTAGAAAGGTGCTGCTGAAGGCATCCATAGCACAGCCCTAGAAACGGGTGCTGAAGTCGAGACGTGGGACGCAGCCATGCACACATCCCTGCAGCCCCAGGACTCGAAGGATCTTGCACCCTTGCTTTGTATCACCAGCGGCTGTATGGAACCTCACCAGGCAATGGAGCAAAGGGCTTTTTTGCAGATTCCCACACTTCCTCTCCACCCCAAAGCTGAGCAAACCTCGATCCCAGGTTTAACATCAGCCATCTCCCGCCTGTGCTGGGCTGGGTTGGGTGCCCTGATGGCATCCTGCACCAAAGCAGAGTGGCACCAATGAATTATTCACAGTAACAGGAGCTGCATTTCGATCTGCGGGCGGCCAGCAGAGCCCATAGGGGAGACAAACAAAGCGCAGATGAGATTAACTAAACTGCTGTAATTTCGATGTCAAAGTAAACAGATCGGATCCTGTTCAGGCACAGCCCAGGGATTGCCGTCGAGTGGAAGGGGAAGAAGCAAAGCTCCCTGTTGCAATAGAGCACAAAACGTCTCTGGTGGAGGTGAAAGCTCCTGCACAGCTGTAGGATCGCTCAGGGTTTGCCCAGCGGCCCAGGAAGCACTCGAGCACGATTTAGCCTTAAGCACACGTTTAAAGTCCTCTTGATTTACAAGGATGCCTTCCAGAGGCTTTCCCCGGGATGAAAGGAAATGACTCGGGGTTGCTTCTCTTTCTGTTTCTAGCAGATAAATTCCTCTCCGCGGTTCTCCTCGCTGACACTCAGCCGAGGTATGCTTTTGTTCCAGGCTCCCTCAGGAAGCCCTTTTTAATGGAAATGTCAAGGGACACAGATCTAAGTCGGCTGGAATCCGCCGATAAGGATCCCTTATTGTGGCCTTCTGTATCACCGCTGCTTCCTCAGCGGAGGGGAAACCCACGGAAAATCCCCAACCCCATCCACAGCCGTCCCAGCTCTGCTCCCTTTGCAGCAGCACGGAGCGCTGCGTGTCTGCTAACACCGACATGAAAGTCAGGCAGGAATTTGGCTCTGTGTCAGGTAAACCTCAAAGGCAGTCGGATCGACCCGATGCTTCGTCAGGATGAGAGCTTGGTTCTCTTCCAGCCTGCTAGGCTTTGTTATTATTATTATTACCGTTGTTGTTAGCGTTTGGATTATTATTTCTTCATTCTAAATTGATGTTACAGCGCTGCCTGTGTGTTAGAAACATCCTTGTCGTGGTCGGAATATGAAGACCCACGTACAGCAGTCAGCACTCCGATAGGGAAAGGTGCCCTGCCAGGCGTCACAGAGCCAGAGGCAACAAAAAGGCCAACGATCGCCTCTCATTAGTGGCCTCCCGCTATGGGGCTGCTCGGGTAGATGCGGAACCCATCACTCTTCCAAAAACACCGAAGAAAGGGGTTTTGCTCTGATCTTCCCCTCTGGGCGCCCCATCCATCAGCAGAAGAAGGGAAACGCATTAAGCAGCAAACGGGAGCCTTTGGAAAAGGAATTGATGACCTATCGAATGCCACCATTGCAGCACAAGGGCCACCTCTGCACCTGCACCCACCGCAGCTGCCTGGTTTATCACCCCCCATCCCCTGCTCAGGCCATCCGTGCCTGGCTCGTTTCTACAACCATCCATTCTGTTGACTCTCTGTGTCAGCTTTGTGCCCAGGATGGGTGGCTGGAGGATCGTTCTGCACAGCACCATTGGTCCCACGAGGGGATGCTGAGCAGTTTGAGCTCCTGCTGCGTGTAGCCAGATATGCTGCAGACAAGGATGGATCATGGAAAGCACAAATCCCACCCCAGCCAGCCAGACTGAGCAAAGAAAAATGCATTGCTCTGAGCAGCTTTATGTATAGAAGTTTAAGAAGTGAAGAACATCCAGAAGAGAAATAAAAGTAGGGGCAAGGGCTGAGCTACCAGCAATGGGCGGCCCGTAGGGCTGCAGAAATGCTGAGCTGTTTCTAACAAAAATAAGCAAACTCCCCTCCAAAAAAGCTGGAAGCCTTTTGTATCTCATGGTTGTGACTCAACGTCCACTGCATGTGGGCACAATGGGAGGCTGTGTCTGCTGGTGGCTGGGCAGGGATGGCACTTGGGGTTGGGGAGCTGATGGGGACACAACGGTGACAATGACAGATGGACCCCAGTGCCCAGTGGAGGAGCTCCACCCCTGCTTTCTCAGTGGATGCCCATCCCTGCAGGCATTCAAGGCCAGGCTGGATGTGGCTCTGGGCAGCCTGGTCTGGTGGTTGGAGACCCTGCACACAGCAGGGGAGTTGAAATGAGATTTTCACTGTGGTCCTTTTCGGGTCATTCTGTGATTCTATGATTCTGGGAAGTAGTGTGACAGCATTCACACACAACTCCACGCTGGGTCCCCATTTGGGAAGGGTTGGCTGATGAGCAAAGGGAGCGCTGAGCCCAGGGATGGTCTCCCTGTGAGCAGGAGCAGAGCAGCACACTGCTGTGCACGCTGTGGGTCTGACACGAGACACAGGAGCTCTGCAGGCAGATCTCTGCTCTGCAGCCAGACATAGGAGAGTTTGCTTTCAAGAAGTTTCCTGTCTGCGCAGACAAAGCCTGCTTGAGGACAACAGCGGCGACGTTCGTTGGCAACAACACCAGCACAGCAATCAGCAGCAGCACCACTCAGTGCTGGATCAGCCCTCCTTTCAGCAAGCACAACTTGGGGAATTGGGAGTTCAGATGGGGACACGGCAGCAATCGGCTGCACGATTTGCTGAGTGCCATTCAGAGCTGGAAAACCGCAATGGCTCGGCTGGCAAAGGCTCTGCAAGGCAGATCAAATTATCTGTGTATCTCAGAAAGGAAGCCGGGTCGTAACCCACTTATTCCTAAAACATTTCCCTTTGCAGCACCATCCACAGCAACCTCCAGGCCAGCTTCAGCAAATGTGCTTTGTCATCAGCAGGTCTTCTGTGCCAAAGCCTAAGCGTGCCCGCTACTGAATTGGCATCTTAATTGCTTGTCAGTGTCAGACTGACAGCAGCAGCCCTCCCGATGTGAGATGAGGTGAGATGCATTGAATTGCTGCCCCTGAACAATGATCGCTGATTGCAATTTGCTTTCAGGCACTTTGGGACGCCCTGCCCAGCATACCAGGAGTGCTGCTCAGGGAGGAACGAGCAGCCAGGGTTGTGTGCTGTCACCTGGTGCATGTCTGCTGCTCGTGGAGCTGTGCAGTGCATGGATTGGAGCATCCCTGCTCATTCAAGCAGCAGCAGCAGCCTGCTGGGTGTTGTAGCTGTGTGCAGTGCTGTCAGAACGCAGCACAAAACCCACTTGGGACACTTCTGCTAGGCTGCCCTGCAGAACTGAGGGCTCATCCTGCTGTACCTGTTCCTCACAATCCAAAGCCCCTGGTTGGGTCACGGAGATCCACGCTGGGGTTTTGCTCTGTCCCTCCAGCCGCAATGGGGTCTGTCTGTGCCAGAGATGGAACAACCAGCATCACCCACAGGAAAGATGCAGCGTGCATCTGGGGAAAGAGAATTTGCAGCTATCCAAGCCAGAATGATCCATGGCACAGCTCAGCAGTGTGAGTAGGATTCAAACACACACACCACGTGCAGCAGCAATAAGATCTGCTCAGAGGAGCAGAATTCAGCCCTGCCACAGCAGCTGTGAGGCGCTGGGACCCAGAGGCAATGCCTGCACACGGGAGCACTGGGGGAGACGCATAACGGCCTTTTCACATCGAGTTATTTGCAAGATCCTTTGGCTTTTGTTTTTTTCCACGTGGAGTTGCTTGCAAACTCCCTTGGATCTGCTGGATGCCTTTAGCAGAGCCCTGGCAGCCCATTGGAGCCCCTTCCAGCAGCAGGGCAGGGTCACACAGCAGCAGGTGCTGCTGGCTCAGCCCATGGATGCCATCTGCCGTTCGTGAAGCACCCAGAGGGGGAGGCAAACAGCCCAGCGCTGCTCGGCCCGAACACCCACAGCAATGCCTTAAACACAAACCAACCCCACGCACGGAGAGTGCACCTGAATCACCTCCCTGCTCCCCAACCCTGGCCCACCGTCACCTCCGAGGCAGGCACAGCTCTCTTGTTTTATCACCTCCTGCAGCCTCCTGTTTCCCGCAGCAGCAGGAGCAAAGCAGAGCTGCAGGATGCAAGGTGCAGCTGTGGAAACCATCCGAGGAGAGATGGAATCCTCCCACTCGTGTGTCTGGCAGTGTGTCGGAAGCAGTGAGTGCCAGCACTGAGCTGCTGAGGGGTGGAGAAACCCACAGGATTTCCCCTGCTCCTGTAAGGGAATCACAGCCCACAGAATGGATGTTGGATTTCCCATAGCTGAGAGCAGCCAGGGAGGGGACAGTGCTCTCGGAGGAGGCTGCAGATGCTGTGCTTTGCGTGCTGAGAGCTGTGATGCTGCACTGGGGCAGAGCTTGGCATATGGATAACTCACCCTATCTCTCACCACTAAGTAACCACAGATGTGTCCCTTCCCACTCCTCGGTTACCTCCCTGAGTTAACAAAGCCATTTATGACCCAATGATAAACAGCAAACAGTGTTTTTTTTAACGGGGAAATCACAGCTCCATCAGACACAGAGGTCTCCAAGCGAACGTCAGCCGGGAGCACAGCACAGTGGAGGTGACTGGAAGGGTCTGAAGGCTCTGCAGCTCCTTCCTCAACACAGCCATGGGGAAAGCACTCCCACGGTGAGAGCTGAGCCCCACAGGGCGACTGCTGCTGGCTGCAGACAGTGGGATTGGCTCCGTTAATGAGAGCTGGGTTTCGCTACAAAGCGGCTGACCCAGACCTGCTCCTTGCTGTGCTGCTGCTTCAGGAGCTCCTCTTTCTCTCCCTCTCTACATGCTCGGCACATCTCCAGCTTTGATTGCTGACCGTCTCCATCCTTCCCCCTCCCCCCCCCCGCCTCGTCCCCGCTCACTGACATCTCTTCATTAAGTCCTACGACGGGTTTATTCCCATGGCGCTGCTTTGTCTGCCTCGCTCTGCAGCGTTTCTGGAAGGAGAAAGCCAAGGAGCAGCCCCCAGCTGTGCTGCAGGCAGACAAAGGCAGCGGGTCCCTCCTCCCCTTGCTCCAGCTGAACAAAGGCAGCGCGGAGCCCAGGGCCGGATCCTGCTGCAATAACCTGGGGATGGGAAAACGGGGAGCAAACGGGGCCGTGCAGTGTGTGGGAAAGGTTCCTTAAGGACAAAGGAAAACACTTCGTTAACGGTTGGAGGCTCTCAGCTGTGCAGAGGCGGCTGAAACAGAGCTCTGCTGTGCCATGAGATGCGGGGTTTGTGCTGGAAAGAGAGTTTGCTCCCTCCCATCCTCTGCTTCTCAAAGGGATGCGCTACCCTGGGGTCAGCACGCTGCGTGCATGCAGAGTGAGCGCTCCCAGCCCCAGATCGCCCCAGACACAGCAACGTTTTGGATGCAAAGCTCCCTCCTGCTGTTTGCACAACCTCCCGAAACACAGCGCCTAAACAAACAGAGCACAGATGGGAACACGACAGGGGATGGGGCAGGAGCTGTTTGCTCCTCTTGCGCCTCGCCAGAGACAAGCAGGCGGGATGTAAATCATTAGCGAGCCGGTTGTTCGCCGCCGAGTCGCTGCTTTTTCCCCTTTCATCTCCACTTTGAGATCACAAAGAGATTTTCGGATCTGTCAGAGCTGCGCTTCGGGAGCTCCGCTCGCTCCTCTGCCGTCCAGCAAAGCCCGCAGTCGGGTCCGCTCCAACCAGGGCCGGAGATACCGGCGGACCCCGGCCCGGTGGGAGAGAATGGAACCGCGGGGGTGGGGGGGGGGATCGGGGCTCAAGGGGCCCCAGTGAGCGCTGCGATGGCGGCTTTGGCCGCACGGTGTCCCCCGCGCTCCGCCGTCCCCGAAACGGGGCTGGGATGGGCTGCAAAGAAGAAGGGTCGCATCCCTGCTGGGACACCGCTCTGAGCTCCGGCACAGCGGCCTGAACTGCCCCCCTTTTTGCCCCTTTTTTCAGCCTCGGTCCTGCCTGTTCCTACAGTCATAGCCCATAGCACAGACCGGGTTTTCTGGGTGCAGCTTTTAATGATGCTACAAAGCTTGGAGTGTCAGCCGGTAGCTCGAACCCTCCCATATGAAGGAATGAAACCAAACAGAAGCCATGGCTGTTGCTCCCCGGCCTCCCTATAGATCAAAGCTATGGGAAAACCTTTGCCCAGTACTCTGGAGGCAGGGCTCCTTTTTGTTCCTTTCTCCCAGGACTGAACAGAAGATCCCAAATAACTGTAGGAACTAAAATCTAAGCGGAGGCCATCTCTGCGTGAAACCCTGCAAAGGCATTTTTGTGCTACCCCTGTGCCAAAAGTAACACCCAGCCTCTCACCAAAGCAGTCCTTTGGGCATTCATCCCCCCCCCTTCCCCCCTCCCAGGAGCATGGGCAGCTCCTTGCACCAGCTCCTGGCAAAGTCACAGTCACAGCTATGGGCCTGCAGGAACAGCCTTGCTACAAAGGCAAAAGAACAATCTCCTGCACCTGGATACAGATTTGGAGTTTCCCTTCCTGCACACCAAAGAGAAAACACAGACCTCCAAGCACCCAAAGAGGGCATCGCTTCTGCTCTCCCCACTCCGACTCTCACCTGGCTGATCCCTCCAAACCTGTGCTGGGTTCAGGTGGCAGCAGGGAGATGCTCACCCTCATCTCACCCTGCAGAGCCCTTCCTGCTGGCAGGACACACAGCGCAAATACTGCAAACAGTCCCTTCCTCTGGGTTTCCCCCCCCCAGCAGCTCTGTAGGAGACCAGAGGGGACCACAGGGCCCCTGCTAGGAATCAGAAAGGCAGAGGGCTTCCACCGTGCTGCTCAACCCCTGGCTCACCCCACCGACTGCTAGCAGCAGGCAGCCCCTGAGCACGATGCTGGAGCAGGCACAGCGTGGGGTGGGCATGGGGGGCAAGCTCTCCCATTTGTTCTTCTCAGGGTGGAAAGCTTCTGCAGACTCCAGGACGGTCGGCTGGTTTCCTGGAGACACAAAGTGAGGCGGCAGGTCACCAGCAAGCACCTCTTTACCCTGTCTGCACCCCAAAGCCCATCCCCCCTTATGGGTTCTTTTCACTGTTCCCTCAGGCCAGGTCTCCCCGTTCTGTAATGACTCTTCTTTGCTTTTAAAGTGTCACCTCCATCCCCAGGGCCTCACCCAGTCCCCCAGCCACGACGACTCTGCTTTTCAGGTAGCCAGCCACAAAGTCTGCTCGCCGTTTCTTCAGGTAGAAGGAGCGCTCCATCTTCATCCAGCCACCTGCCAGGGGCAGCACAGACAGCATCACAGCAGCACTCAGCACCACAGAATCATTCAGGTCAGAAAAGACCTCTAAGATCATCAAGTTCAACAGCCCACCCCCACCGTGCCCACTGAATACATCCCGCAGTGCCACATCTCCATGGTTCCTAAACACTCCCAGGGATGATGACCCCATCACCCATCTGCCTCTCTGGCCTCCTGTCCCTGGGAACCACACATCCTTGGGGCAATAAAACCCACAGTGCAGGGGGGGTCTGCTTCCTTTCCACCTTGTCAAACCCAGCAGCTGCAGAACCCCTCTGGACCATATGTTTCCCCCTCCTGCCTCCTCTTATTAACCCCCAGTACCCACAAAAACCAGCAGGTGAGAGCTGAAACCCCCACCCGCTCACCCCAATAGCACATGGGCACATCCCCACATGCACCCACCCCCACCCACAGACCAGCACAGAGCTGTGACATCCTACCTTGCTCAAAGTCAAACACATCCACAGTCCTCATGAACTTGGGCTGCCTGTACAGCCGGCCCTGCCGCAGGCCCCCAAGGCTGAACAGTTTGTCTTCGGTGGGCACGAAGCTGGAGAAAGCTCTTTTATTGGGGATATTGGGGAACTTGGTCCACGATCTGGTCTCCGTGTCAAAGACCTCGAAGGCGTTGACGGCGTACTTGGACTGCCTTCCCCCTGGGTGAAGGGATGGGAAGAAAAGCATCAACAGCAGCCAAAGGTCAAACAGCAGCAGCAGAGGATGCTCCTGGGCTTGGATGAGAGCAAACTGCCACCAGTGGCATCCTGTGCTCCCTCTTTTGTAATTGCAGCTGCATGAGATCGAAGCACCCCATTTCTCAGTGTGTCACATCTTCCTCTTCCCTCCAAGCCAGCAGTAGATGCAGGAAGGTGTTTGGTATGCATTGGTTTAATCAAGACAAACGCAGGACAGAGAAGGGATCAGCACTGAGGGATGTTTGCAATTCAGATGAGCTCAGCGGCGGCACAAAGCAGTGATCCCAGCAGAACAGCAGAGTCAGAGCAGCTGCTGCCACAACCCACAGACATGCCTTATTGTCCCCCCATCAGATGCAAGGGGACGCAGCTGCTCTCAGCCTGGGTGCTCCATGTGCCTTTGAAGCAGAGCCTTGGCTTGCTACCGGCCCCACAAAGCGTTTGCTGGCAGCAAACAAACTACAGAATAGATCAAAAGAGCCTTTTCTGGTGGCACCCTCCAGACAGGCAGTGCTGCACGGTGGTTTGAGCTGCTGGGACTGCTGGGTTTGATCACAGCTTTGCTGCTGGTACAGCTCATTTGGCTGTGAGCCTCCAGCAGCATTTCCCTGCCTTAGTTTCCCTTTCTGTAGGATGAATGAAAACCCTTCCCTGTAAAAGGGTTGGCCCAGCACTTCCCAGCAACAGCAAGTCTTTCCTTCTGGCCCTTCACGAAGGCGAGCAGCGCTTTGATGGCATAACATGGACAGAAGCACTGTTATTCAACAGCTGAGTGCAAGGGCTTTTGTTGCGGTCTCAGGGCTGCACACTGAGCAGCAAACAAACGAGGGGAACCATTCAGCAGCAGCACTGAGCTGCTGCAGGACCTGCATGGGCACAAGGGCTCCTGCAGTTACTGAGGAGGTGTGAATGCAAACCCTACGCCCAAGCCTGGCATGTATGAGTGCACGAGAAGCAGATGAGGATGGAAAGCATTTCCCCAAGCAGACTCAGTGCCCAAGGAGGTGAAGGCAGGTGCTTACCCAGCACGTAGATCTTGGTGCCCCTCAGGAAGGAGGTGGCTGCATACCGTGCTGTGGGCATGGCTGCCAGGGACACCCAGATGTCCTTCAGCATGTCGTAGTGCTGCAGGTAGTTGTGTGGTCGTAGGTCAGCTCCCATCCCACCAGCTGCATACACTCTGTAGTCTGGGCAGGGCCAAGGGGTGAGAAACCACAGTATTAAATATGGGAAAGCACACCTGAGGGATGTGGGGAGCTATTTCTGTTCCTTGCGCTGAATTGATCTGCCATAACCAAGCACACAGGGAAAACCAGCTCTGAGATGGTGAACAATCTTTGTAAACATTCCTCCATGGCAGCTTTTAGAGCTACATAAGCAAATAAATGGAGCGGCTTTCAGAGGAGCTGCCTGTGGATCTGCACTGATCCCCAGTGTGTGTGCATTGCTCCTGGCCCCAGGTATGCAGTGCCAGCTCCCAGCTGTTCAAAGCGGGGCAGAACATGTGAAAGTAAATCAAAGCTCCACCTCTGTGCCTGGAGATTAGAAAATGAGATGGGCAGATGAAGGCAGAGCCCTGCAGGCGTTTAACAGAACGTGGGTATGGCTGTGGTTAAGCTCATGGAAGGGAGTGAAGCAGGAGCCCCTTCCCTGTGCACTGATCTGGGCCCACAGTTATGAAGCCAGCTCTTGTGTTGGGTGCTGGGTTTGGAACAGAGACTCTGCTCATATGAAGGCTGAAGGCTGCTCTGCGGATTGGGGTCATGCACCTCTCCCCCTTCACTGTGCAGCCAGAGGCTCTGCCCATTTCTTCTTCATGCTGGGACCTGAACTGGCTGCAGATTTGGGGAAGCCCAGCTTCAGCCCTGCAGGTTGGAGCTGCCAGAAACACGGCCAAGCCTCAGCCCTTGCAGCTCTTGGGCAGAGCGCACTGCTGCCTGCATCAGCTTTTGGCAGCCAAGAATGGTCCATTGGTGAAATACGACAACCACGTGAGGCTCGGCCTCCGTAAGCAAAGAAGAAGAGGTTGAGGAGCAATCCAATCCTACAGCACTGCCCAGAAAGCATTTATACCCCACGCATGGGGGGACACCAACCCTCCCGCACCCTGCTTACCTTTTGCCGTCACCGAGATGCCCATGGCCGCCTCTCTCAGCGAATTCCTCTTCTTCCACTTGCCTTCATCCACGTTGTACATCTCCACGATCTTCAGAGGCGCTTGGTTGGCCCCCACACCCCCGATCACCATGATCCTTTTGCCCAACGTGGCCACCGCCACCCCGGCCCTGGCAGTGGGCATGGGGGGCAGCGACGTCCATTGGTCAGCCTCGGGGGAATAGACCTCAAAGCAATCCATGGGGACACCGTTGTCATCGCAGCCCCCGATGGCAAACACCTGCCCACCCACTTCCACCAGCGTGGAATAGACCCGGCGGCTCGGCAGCGGGGCGAGGGTCTTCCATTGGAAATCCCTGGCGTTGGCCACCTCCATGGTGTCGGCATCCACCTGCTGCTGATGGGGCACCTAGGCTGTAAAACACAGCGGGGAGGTGCAGGAGGAACGCAGAGTGCAGCAGTCAGAGCAGAACAGACCCTAAATCCATCGCAGCCACCTGCCCCCCCCCCCCCCCCCGATGCCAGCAGTACCTCTGCCTGCAGCTCTGCTCATCCTGCAGATCCACATCTGCCTCAGCAGCTCATGCAGAGCTGAGCCTAAAAATAAAACGAAACAAAAGGGGGGAAAAAAGCAATAAAAATAAAACAAACCCAGGCAGGAGAGCTTGGAGTCACTTTGCTTCCTGAGCATCCCCACCCCCAAGCGACATTCAGAGCAAGGAGGGCTGCAAGCTGTCTGCTCCCTGCCCTGCAGCATCTCTGCCTGCTGGGGAACTTTTCCTTGCTCTGAGCTTTCCTTCCTCTGAGCCCATTTCTCCTCCTGACCCTTGTGATGCAGGGACACAGTGATGAGCCATGCCAGGCTCCAGCCAGCAGCCCTGAGGACAGGCTCCAGCTCTGGCTGCAAACCCTCCTTCCTTCCTCTCCCCTCCCAGACCGGCCATTAAGCAATGCAGACGAGATTAATTAGTACAGGAAGACAGAAAGAGGGCAAACAGGAGGAGGGAAGGCAGCTGCTCATCCACCATGCAGGGTGGTGCTTTTTGCACTGAGCATCTCCACCTGCGTGCCCCAGATTGGGGTAACAACCTCCATTAGAACAAAGCAAGGTTTGTCTCTGCCCTTGCAGGCTGCTGCCTCGCACACCTGCGCTGGGATGGGGCTGTTCCCACTTGTCCCCATTTGCAGCCCCCCAGATTTTCTCAGTTATCCCATCACTGCCTGCTCTGTGGGGACCGACTGAAGGTGACTTCCACGCTCCTTCAGCTCCTGCTTTTCATCTGAAAGCGTGACTCAAAGGACAGCGATGAAAAGCATCAGCAAAGCGCACGTGGACAGAGATCCATCAAAATCGCATCACTTTCAAGCACAAAACCCAACGGATTTAACAGGGTCGAAGGAGCACAAAGCAGCAGCGCTGCATCCCATCCAGCAGCCAAAAGGGAAAGGGGCAAAAAAACAGATGAGGTCGGCAGCTGCCATCCTCCCCCCGGTCTGCAGCACCTCATGCTCTGATGTGCATCAGCAGAGCAGCACAGGGGAGGGGGAAGGGGGGAGGTTTAAGCAGCTCTGGGCTACAGCTTTGGTGCATAATTAATTTCTCTCCAGGTAAACTGTCGTGCATTGCCACGGATAAATCCAGCCGAGTGCATTAGAAAAGAAGAGCCTGCTCCTATCTGCGGGCACACGATGGGTTTGCAGGCTGACCTCTGCTAAGTCTGTGCCGTGATAAAGCACAGCCCTGGGATGAAGCACAACGTCACCGCTGTGCCAGACAGCTCCTGTGCTGCCATTCATTACACAGAGCTGCACCTCGAGGATGATGCTCTATTTTTTAGCAAAGCGTTGCCTCAAAAATCTCTTTTTTCAGCACACCAACACGTGAGCGTTGCTCCAAGCAATGGGGGTGCATGGGGGGATTGCCGAGCAAAGAACAGCAGAGTGAGAGCTGCAAACTCAGCCCAGCTGTGGCTCAGCAGAGCTCTGCCTCAATTCGGCTGCCTTGGCAGAGGGAGAGTTCAAGAATTCGCTGTTTTTCCCTTTCATGCTCTTAAAAGCAGATCGAGGTCAGTGTGAAGCTCTCCATTATGCATGTAGGCTTTGTCTGGGGCTCTCCAGCATCACCTGGAAAGCATCGCTGTGCTGTAGGAGCTGCCAAACGTGCTGACCCAATGCCCCACTGCACTGCAGCCACGTTCTGCTCCAGGCAGAGGGAATTATCACTTAATTAGACCAAACCCATCAGAAGCATTAACATTTCTTTCCCCTAAATGGCTGCGTTAGGATCACAATGAACGGTAATTGCTTTCCTATCGGAGGAGATGGCAAGCAGCGAGCTGAGCCCACACCAGTTCTGGTGACATTTATTGCCTACAACAATTTGTGATTTATTGGAGAGGCTGTGCTGAATGCACTGAGGCTCTGAGCTGCCCAAATAGGGCAGGCTTTGTCCCCAAATCCAGTGCTGCCATCTGGGGCTGCCTGTGCTCCCTTTCCCACATCCCCTCCCTGGGATTTAGATGCTTTTATGCTCCAGGTTTGATGTCCCTCAGTGGAATGGGTGGGAGGGAGCACAGAGTGTGAACCCATCCTGCACAATGCTGGACAACTCTGCTCTGAAGCCCCAGAAGCATCGCATTGCTGCAGCTCATCCCCCCCCTTTTGGAGACCCCACAAAGGTGCAGGTGACCACACACATCCCCTTAGCAGCTCTCACAGCAGCATCAGGGCTGCACCCTCATCTCCACCACCCCCAAAATGGGTCACCATCACAAACGGTGATGGGTCAGACCCAGGGCTCCTGCATCCCCGCTTCCACCCATGTGCTCCTTGCTGTCAGTGGGGTTAAAACAAAGCTGCCACAGAGAAACCTTGCTCCCTACCGAGAAAAAGAGCTTGTACTCACCTCTGTGCCATGCAAGATTCACCCTCGGCTGTCCTACAGCTTGGGAAAAGTGGCTGCAAACAGAGCAGAGCACAGCGTGCTGCCAAGCAGGGTTTGTTCCCAGCACAAGGGGATGGGCATCACAGGAACGGGGGCAACAGGAGCTGGAAATAGCACAAACCCTGGGAAGGAATCACAGCTCCACGCAGGAGTCAGCAGCTCCAGCTCGGATCTGTCGGCACTGTGAGAGAAGGAGCAGGGAGAGATGACACAGCACAGCAGTGAGGATGGGGCTCAGCGTGGGGAAACCGCTCTGCTGTGAGGATATGGAGGAGATCCCACAGAGCATCCCCACCTGCAAGGATGGGGGCTTTTGTCCGGATGGGGGAAAAGAGGCAAAAAAAAAATAAGAGAAATAGGAGGGGAAAGGCAGCGATCGTTTCCTTGGGGCTGTATTTCCTTGGATCCCAAAGAAAGGTGGTGGGTGAAAAGTTTCTGGTGCAGAGCAGCGCCCACCCCCTGCCCCCAGTGTAATTGAGGGGAGCTGCTTTTCCTCCTGGCAGCGCATGCACATCACAGATAAACATCAGCAGAGTGAGGAGAGGCCCTATGGGCGTTAGCAAATGACTGCAAATTTCACACCAGCCCCTCAGGAAACCCCACGACCCCCCTGCTGCTGCCTTTGCTTCTCCCCACTCGGGTTCCAGCAGCTGGGATTTCAAACTGAACGTGCACGAAATGCTCAGGCTGCTATTTCTGACCTCTCCTCACACCGAATTGAGTTTCCTTTCCATAGTAACGGCCACCAGGAAAAATAACAGCAACCAGAGCCAGCAGCTCCTTGCTTTCCACTGCAAATAACCCCACTGGCTTTCAAGGAGATTTCTAGCTGCGATGCTTTTGCAAAGGGAACAAATGGCACCTTGGAGCAAAGAAAAAGCAGCAGCGCTCACAAGGAGCTCATTTGGAGCCTCTCCCTGCAGACAGACGGAAGGACAGAGGACAGTGCCACTCAAATTGAGCTCCCTGGCTTCCCAACAGAAAAGACCCCTGAGGTCCTTTGCAGCCACGCACCGTTTGCTGATGGGGGGGAGGCAGAGAGCTCACGCTCGACTCACAGCCCTGCGATGGGGATGGATGCCAGCAGCTTCAACACGCGACGGGACAGGGAGACACAGCAATTTTTGGTCACTGATTAGAGTGGGGAAAGAGAGCAGAGCATCTTTTATTTCCTGGGTGAACAGAGCAAGGTAAGGTTTATTCCCGTTGCATTTTGTCTTCAGAGAGTTGCAATTGCAGCAGGAAAATAACGTCACCCCAGCACGGCCCTGCTGTGTCCTGCATCCCTCCCCCTTTCCCCCTGATGCTGATGCTGCTCTCTTTGCATGGGTCAAATCCTCTTCAAGCCCCACGGACCCTCTGCTTACATTGCTAAATCTCTGTTGGTCTGTATTCAGACTGCATCCCTTCAGAGGGAACAGGGAGAGAGACCTGTGGGGCACCCAGTGCTGCTCCCAAGGCCTGGATGGGGGGGGGGAGGAGCAGAAAAGAATCCTTTTGGGGACAAACGGAACAACAAAACATAGGAAAAAATGAGAGGGGAAACCAACCAACCAACCAACCTCGTCGTGCCACTTTTTAAAGGGGAAAACGCAACCCCAGAGCTTCGTTCTGGCTGCACAACAGCAGCACGGCGCTGCAACCCCCAGCAAACCCCCCCCTCTCCTCCCCCAACCTGAACGCTGTGCTTACAGCTGGGCCGGCTCCTCGCACGATGCTCTCCTACAAACGCTCTTCAACTTCAGCCCAGCGAAACCCCGAGCGCCGGCATCTCCAGCTTGAGAGCATCCGTCCGTCGGGTGGGGGTCGGGGGGGGCTGCGAGAAAACGAGTAGGAATCCTTGGGCTTTAATCGCCCGCTTGCAGGAGGCGTGGGATGAACGGAACCGGAGCTCTCCCATCTGCTGCGGCCGTCGGGATCCTCCTCGGTGCCGCCGCCGGGGCTGAGCGTGCGGGTGTGTACAGGGCGGATTAGCAGAGCCATGCTTTAAGCCTTTTATGGCTCCTAAAGCTCGCACAGGATGTTCTGTCACAGCGGCCCTCCCCTTCCACGGCTGCAAAAGGAAAAGTGGTCGAGGAGGGAGAGATGGAGCGGGGATGGATGCTGAGCTGGGGACGGCGGATCTGTGGGCATCGATCAGCTCCGTGGGCAGAGAAAACGAGAGGGATGGAGGGGCAGCAGTGGGATGCAGGGGCTGCACTGGGATGTAGGGGCTGCACTGGGATAAAGGCAGCAGTGGGATGAAGGGCAGCACTGGGATGTAGGGCAGCACTGGGATGTAGGGGCAGCACTGGGATGTAGGGCAGCACTGGGATGTAGGGGCAGCACTGGGATGTGGGGCAGCACTGGGATGTAGGGGCAGCACTGGGATGTAGGGGCAGCACTGGGATGTAGGGGCAGCACTGGGATGTAGGGCAGCAGTGAGATGTGGGGGCAGCGGTGGGATGTAGGGGCAGCACTGGGATGTGGGGCTGCACTGGGATGTAGGGGCAGCACTGGGATGTGGGGCAGCACTGGGATGTGGGGCAGCACTGGGATGTAGGGGCAGCACTGGGATGTAGGGCAGCAGTGAGATGTAGGGGCAGCAGTGAGATGTAGGGGCAGCAGTGGGATGTGGGGGCAGCACTGGGATGTAGGGGCAGCACTGGGATGTAGGGCAGCACTGGGATGTAGGGGCAGCACTGGGATGTAGGGCAGCAGTGGGATGTAGGGGCTGCACTGGGATGTGGGGCTGCACTGGGATGTGGGGCAGCAGTGAGATGTGGGGGCTGCAGGGGGGTGTAGGGACAGCATTTGGATGTTGGGACAGCAGTGGGATGTGGGGCAGCACTGGGATGTAAGGAACTTTGGGCCCCAAACTTCTCAGAACCAACGTTCCCCATTCTGATGGTCCATGAAAGGCTTTCGCAGCCCTGATTTTCTTCTCTATTCTTCTCCAGAAGCTGATGCAGAATAATAACTCCGACTCCAGGAAAGAAAAGCAAACAAACAAAACAAACCCTAAACCGCAAAACAAAACATTTCTGAGCCAAATCAGCAGGAGAAAGATCCTTTCAATGTACATCCCATCAATTTTGGACCCATGCCCTGTAGAGCTGGAAGAGCCTCAGCTCTCATCCTGGAGCAGCAGTGATCTGACATAGGGGGGTTTTACCATCCCTACAGGTGACCTCATGATGTTTGGAGCTCAGCTCTGCTTGGAAAACCCCCTAATTCTGACCCCAAGCTCAGCTGATGGCCATCCAGCCCAGGTTTGCCCCCACTGTTGTCTCATGCTGCTCCAGATAGGAAACTACATTAAAGCAGCTCCAGCTGTAAAACAAGAAAAATTAGGAAATCCACAAGAAGCTGACTCAAATGACTACATAAAAGCAAGCTCTCATCTCCTACCAGCTATTTTAATCTGCTGTTAGCTTTCCAGTGGGAGGATTCAATTTACATTTAAATAAAAATCTTAAGCACGGGGCCTATCTACCATTACAACATTCATTACAGAGGCATTTACCTCCCAAGAAATTTTAAGAGATCTCATGGAAGTGTGTTTTAATGAGTGAGGAGAGGGGGGACTATTAGCAGCCTGCTATTATTGGCTGCTTGTATTTGTGGGCTGCTGTTGTCAGTCAGCAGCTTGCTTGCAGGTCAGCCCAGCAGCTGAGGGAAGGGTTGCAGTGAGTTTGCAGACTGCGAGCTCACAACCAGAGGGAAGCAACAGTGCAAAAAGAAATCGCACACCACCAGAATGCAGCTGCAGGAAACTCGTTTTCATGGGGAAGGAAAGGAGAGGCTGCAAGCTGGAGAAAATGAATGGGATGAGCAAAGGGAAAAAGCATTGCTGCTGCTTTGGTTCAAAGCAAACTTGGAGTTTTTTGAGCCGTTCTCATGCAACCACCAGCACTGGCACTGCTGCAGTTCTAAGCCAGGCTGCCCACTCAAGCCCTTATCAGCAGCTGTTGGGGTTTTCCCCCTCAATATCCTGCTCCTGCTCAATTCAGTTCATACAGGCATCTCCATAGAGAATGTTTTTATACTGAACCCTGCCCAGGGAATGGGTAGGAACTCTATGATCCTTAAGGCCCCTCCCAACCAAAGCCATTTTGTGATTCTTGAGCCCTCTCCAAAGTTCTACAAAGGTCAAACATTGGGGGAAACACAAAAAGAAAAAGCTTTGTGTCTGTTCCCGTCAATGCTGGATGGGCACTGGTGTTATCTGGGGTGTGCAAATGGGCACATGAGTGCAACTCTCCATCCTGCCTCCAAGAGGAAGCCTTCCCATAAGGAAAAGGCATTTCCACATGAATGGTGGGCTGGGGGATAAAGAGAGCCTTGGCTCAGGGCACCAGCATCAGCCCCATTTTGATGATGCCAAGAACACCAATGCAAACATCCTTTCACCTTCGTGACACATCATCAAGCTGAAAACAAGGTGGACGCTTTCCCAGCGGGGACAACTGCACAGCTTTGTGTCCCTGTGGATGGCGACGGCCCAGGGAAACTCCAGAGTTGTGCTGCAAAATGGGAGAGGTAACTTTTGCAACACGCTTGGGAAACGATAAAGGTGATGTCAGTGTTAAAGGAACAGCAGCAGTGCTGGGAACCTGGAGCAGCTCCTGCAAACCAACAGCTGTTGCCATGGGAACGGCAGGAAGGTTGCTGGAATTCCTGTTGGTGACACAAATAAACCAAAACGTGATGTTTTACTTTAACCTTCATCTCTGGGTCGAGGCAGCTGCACCCAGGGAACGCCCTCAGTGGGACCAGGCCATGTCCCACTGTATGTAGGTATGTACCTGAGTAAGTGGTGATGAACATGAGGAGATGGAAGACAGGGAGAAAGCCAGCGAGCACTCCTACAAACCCAACCTATGCTCCTGCTGAAGAAATCACAGCTGTGGGGATGAAGGCAATAAATCCATGCAATGGGAGCAGTGCTTGCCCACGCACACCTGGGTGTCAGCATCACCCTGGGGCTGTTGGACACTGCAGGGCTGGAGGCAGCAGTCAGTCTGCCCAGCGTTTCTGGCATCCTGACAGTTAATTAACTAGTTAATTAATTAGCTCTCTCTCCCGCGGGGCCTTGAGCTGGTTGCAGCACAGAGTCACTGTAATGCAGGCAGACAGGAGCTGGGAGGTTCAGGATCTCTCCATCGCAACGCTTCACCCAAGGGGAGAAGTCCACCAGCTGCGTGTGCCCCTCTGACAAACACAAGGAGACACCATCCCAGAAACCAGGCACTCAGAACAGACAGCTGCTGCGAAAAGAGCCCGCAGTGAGGCTGGAGATCAGCTGCAGGGAGCAGGATGGGGAGGCAAAGTGATGCTTTTGCTGCATCCCTGCGCACTCAGAGCGTGCGTTGCAATGGGAGATCCCACCTGCTGGCCCCAGCAGCCCGATGCGGTGATGCAGAGGAGTTTCTGAAGGGGTTTTGTAGCCTATGGGCAGAGCCTGAGCAAACACAGGGACTTTGGACTGTGGGTTTTGTGCTCCAGGCTTCAAAGGAAGCAGGGGTTAATCATTGACAGAGCATTGAGCAGGGCTGCAAGGAGCAGGGCTGAAAGGGGCACAGGGGGGAAAAAGCATTGGGATCATTCTGATTTGGTTCAGCAGAAACACAACACGTGGGTAAATTAATTCCTACGGACAAAAGGGTTCATTTAAATTGTAGAGAACATTCCTCACCTTTGGGGGGGGGCTAAATGTGTTCAGTGTAAAGTATTTGGTGCTTTAATAAGGTTTCATACTGTCAGAAGCTCAGATGCTTTGGTTCAAAGGCTGCCACGTGGAAATACTTCCACCAGAGCATCTCCTTCCTTCTGTTTTGCTGATCCCCTAAGCTAATTTTATAGGCAAACACATGAATCTCTTATCATTGTGCTTTCATTGTTCTCACTGTATCAGGAAGTTCTATTCCAGGTTCCACCACTCAATGCTTTCATGATGCTCTGTTTGTGTCCACCTGCAGCCATTCACACCCAACCCAGCAAGCGCTTCTATGGCTGCTCCAGGTTCTCCAGCAGTGTTTGCACAGCCCAGCAAAGCCAGGAGGGATGGTGGTTGCATTGTGAGCTGCTCAGATAACCATGGCAGCAGAGCAAAGCCACCCCCAGGCAGAACAAGGCCAACAGTGAAGGAAGATCTTCTCACTTATCAGACCCCACCTCTCATCCTCTGCAGTTTCCACTCTTCCAGCCCAGCTCCTGCCCATCCTGGGGGTGTCTGCAAGAACACAGAGCTCTTCTACAGCAAACCTGATTACAATTGACCTCGGTGCTGCAGCACTTCAGCTGTTCCCCATTTAGCACCAATTCTGCTGTCATTCCTCTGCCCAAGCTGTTTCCTCCAGGCATGGATCCTTGCTGACAGCTCTCTGGAGGAGAAAGTTGCAGTGCATTAAGCCAGAGACGTGGAGGAGAGCTCGTGATGTGTCCCCAGGATGGGTCAGCAGCAGAGCTGGGGCAGCGGGTGGCCATGGGATGGGGCATCAGCAATCTCATAGGATTCACAGGGGCAAAAGCAGGCATTACAAGGCCTCAAACCCTACCAAATACATTTAAAGAGAAACCTTATAGGGAAAAATTACTGTATTTAGAGGTGCCCAAAGCGACCCAGAACAATCACAAACAGTTCCAATACAGTCCTCCCTCCATAGCTTCTTTAGGACACAGCATGCAAGAACAAAGAGGCACTGCAACCTCATTTCCTTACTTTGCACCTAATCCACTGCTGTTAGCCAAGAAAACAAGCTGAGTTATCACATTATAGCTACCCCCCAACCAGCTGAGATACCATAGGTGTGACAGATACCCCCCAACCATCAGCTTCAGTGTCTGGGAACCGAGGAAACTGGGAGGTGGGATGGGGCACAGCTCCCCACCTCTGCACCACTCCATGTTTGTGTTGGTGATCTGCTCAATGAAATGAACAAGCACAGTGCATGCCAGGCTCGCTCCCCAGGGAAGGAGGATGAGTTCCTACTCAGTTCTGGCAGGATCCCACGCTGCCTCACTCCTTTCCAGGGAGCTGGAGGAGACTTGGCACAAACAGAACTCCTCTGTGGGCGGAGGAAGCTCTGTCTCCCCCCAGTTTGAATTAAGGAATGCACTGTTAATTGAAATCCAACTCTAATGAGACTTGCAGCTGGGCACAGACCTCATTTCAGGACTGGCCACAGTATCAGGGCTGCTACCACTGCCTGAGGCTGTGGCTGTCACTTCCAACAAACCCAGCAAGCAACAGATTGAGAGGTTATTTTCCAAGCACAGCTTAAGCTGCAGCACCTCACGTGGCCAGGATCTTGCTCTAATTCTTCCACTTTATTATTTTTAAGAGAAGGAAGCAGGAACAACTGTATACCAAAGCAAAGACCCAATATAACAGCACTGGGCACTGTCACCATTCCCCCTTCTCAGTAACATTTCCAGACTTGAAGGGACAAAGCTGTTTGCCCAGAGTGGTTAACCCCTTCCTTGAACCTTCATGGCTTGTATTCATGCCTGTCCTCCCAGCTTGGTGTTTCCCCAGCTGTAATACAACCAGAGCATAGAGAAGCTTTACCTTCTCAAAGACAACAGTCAACAGTAGGTGGGCAACCTCTTGAAGGCGTCTTTTGCCATCACCTCTGGTAGCTGGCCTTCTTTTAAGTGGTTTTAGCGGAGAGATGGTGGTGGTAGGTGGACTGGATGATCTTGGAGGTCTTTTCCAACCTTGGTGACCCCACCTAGAGCAGCCCAGTTAACACCAAGCCACACACAGCTCCCAGCTCCGAGCCAACCAGGCTTCAGAGGAGGAACAGCAGATAGGAACCACTGTGCGGAGCAGACGCCAGGGACACACAAACCACTGACCTCTAATGCTTCTCCCAGCCCTTTAATTGACCACCAGAAGACTCATTGCACATCGCAGGGAGGAAAAAAGAAAATGCACTCTTCAGTTCTGCACTCACTGCTGACATGGGTGCTGCCTCTCTTTCTCCCCAGGCTGAAGCTCAGAAGCAGACCGTTACCACCACAGCCAGAGAGAGGTGCATGAAGACCATGAATGCAACCAGGATGACGATCACCAGCACAACAACATCAGACAATTCACATTGCTCCATCACTTCCCGTGCTGCTTCTGCTCTGCTCTCCTTTCCCTGAGCTGCTGCTTCTGCAGCCTCTATTGGTAGCAATGGCTCCTCTTCCACCAGTCTCATTTTCTTCTGCACCGGTGACAACTTGCTCTTTATCTTTGGCCTTTTCCTGCTGGTTCTGAAGGACAGACAGACAGACACATGGTTTCAAGAACCTGAGCTCTCATCACTGACCCTACAGAACCAAGGTGTTACCTTTTGGATGCATCACATAGGCTATAACAGAAACCATTAGGGGAGGAAAGGCACCTCCAGGCTGTTATTCTATGGGTAACCAGGAGTGAGCTTCTCTAAAAGGTAAAAACAAACCAAAGCAGAGGTTGGTTGACAGCAAGAGGAAAAAGAGATTAAGTGCACATTACCTGATTCCTTTGGGAGACATAGAAACAGCAAAGCACGTTTCATCCTGGTCATCTTCATCCTGTCCATCACTAGATGTTCCACTCGACTAATGGGAAAGAAGGTTACACTTAGAGATTTAGTGGACTCAGTGCACTGGGCTTTATTTCTAGCAAGCAAGGCCACCACACAAGCTGCAGATTGCCACAAAGGAAGCCACCTGAATTTCAAAGGTGAAAATGCTCCATCTTTTGAGGTCCTGGGGTTACCAGAACAGCATTAACAAATAAGTAACTGCGCTATTGACCACAGGAGTCTAACAGCAACAGTGCCCAGACCTAAGAAACACCATGGAACCTCCTGAAGAGTGAATGGAAGGACTTAAATCCACCAAAGAGATGAGGTTAAAAGCAATGCTGGTTGCCTGCAGTCTGACACAGAGCCTCTGGAACGTTAACTGGCATTCAGTAAGCCGCTGTACTCTTGCCCTGCTGCAAGAAGAAACACTGCTTGTATTGCACAAGGTAACGAGTAATGCACCAGAACAGTGCTTTGCCTCCAGACACAGCATCTAATCATAGCACTCAAACTCATCTGTAGGCAAGGAGAACAGTGCTGTAATCACCATTCCTGTGACACCAGTGTTCCAAGGCCTCTCTGTAGCTGCAATCCCCTCATCCTGGCTGCCAGCAAGACACAAACCCTATGCCAAAGGCTGATGATGGCTAAATCTGTGCAGGATGAGGCCATTATCTTTCACATGATGCAACAGGGTCCATTTCCAGGGCTGAAGCCTAAACAGATACTGCTCCTCATCAATTACTTACATTTAACACTGCACATGCAAGCGCCCGTGCACAAAGATCTCCTCACTCAAGAGGATCCATGGCTCAATTCTACACACGAAGAGCAATTTATTCTGCAAATACATCAGAAAGTTCTCCCAGAGGCTTCTCTTCAAAGGGAGTGTCGTCTCCTTTGAGATAGCATCTTCTGGGCTGCACACAATGCTGGGAAGGAAGCGAGATGCCTTGAGGGGAACGTCTGGTTCCCCTGCCAGCATTCCTGTGTGCGAGTTCAATGGCTCAGAGCTGACTCAAGGTCTTAACTCCGCACTGTGAACCTCGCAGGAGATGAGCTCTGATAAGATGCAAGGCTTAGAGACCAAGGGAAGCACTTTTGGAATGCTGTAATAGTAAATGAAATGAGATCTGATGACTCAACGTCATTTGGATCAGCCCGAGGGTGGAAGCGTTTTGTGGCAGAGGGAACACAGCAAGCAGCTGCCGTAAGGTGACAGTGCCACAATGTCCCAGCACTGCCCTGGGCCCACCATAGGGACTGCCACCAGCTGCCCTTGTACCAGCACACCAGCAGCTGGATGGATGAGATGATTTTGGAGCTCTTCTCCCACCTCAGCGGTTCTATGAACGCATCCTCCAGCAGTATTTGCTCCAGCTGTTAATATTTCAACACAGACTCATTAATGCAGGCGATAGGGCTGTAATTATGGTTTCTCGTGGCGAGTTACCACAAAGTCCTGAGTGCCACACAACACAGCCCAAGCTCCTGTTAATCACACTGATTTAATGAGGAGCTTCTTACAGCTCTTCCACCTGCGAGAAGTCTACGCATACAGTCACAATGCAAAGTTGATTTACAGGTATGTAATTAAGAGTCTGAATTAATCTGCATTCCATAAGCGAGGAATAAAGCAATCACCAAAATCGCTTCTAGTTTATCACTAATTAGCTGTCTGATACATACTCTGTTCTTAACCCAGTGCACTGAAGGCTCTGAGAGCATCCCAGCAGAGCACAAACCCAACTGAATGCTCTGCAGCCAGAAAAGGACATGGCTCCCTTCAGTAATCACCACCAGGATGTCAGAATCAGAAGGCAGCAAATAGATGAAAATCCAAGTTAAATTCCCTTCTACGATTTGGGGATGCATGGAAGCAGAAAGACATCATCACTTTCCTCTGCATCACTTTCCTCTGCCATCATCTTAGCAAGCCCACAGCCCACCTCATGCACAGAAGCTCCACAGGGCTTTCAGCCATTCCCAGGTGTGAAGCAGCAAGACAGACTGAGGACATGCCAATTACTGTCACCACGGTGTTACAGGTGGGGATATTTTCCACCAGCAGAGCCAGCCCTGAGCCAACCATTGCAGCCCAAAAGCCCCTCAGGCACCCAGAGCAGATCTCCATTCAGGACACATGGAGAGCAGCACATCCCTGTGTCACAGAGGGGTTCTGGACATCATGCACTAGACAGCCAAGCGCCCACTTGCTCTAAGATGCAAGCAGCAGCCACTAATTGGCACTGATTGCCATTACTGTGGAATCTCTTGTAAGAAAACTTATTATTTAACATAGAGAACGTAATGAATGCATCAGTGGCTGGTTCCAATTTTGAACACAGTGCTAAATCTAAGCGATGTCAGTATTGCAGAAGAGAACTTGGCTTATTCTCATACCCAGGCTGGTGAGCAGACAGCACAAAACCAGGCTCAGGCTATAGAAGGATGCTATAATTAACTGATTGGAGGTAATTGCTGCAGTTGTCATGAGCTAATACAATGAACATCAGTTGATATCAACTTGCAATTTCCTCCATTTAGCTGCACACACACACACACAAAACATTCATGTGTTGGGAGATTCCTTACCTCACTGCTGGCAGCAAGGCAGCCTGCTGTCACTTTGAAGTCCTTTGTCTCAAAGGTTACTTCAGTACTTCTGTCTGAGTGAGGAGAAAGAAAGAAGGGCTTCAAATGCAAGCAAACGAGCCTGAACTATCTGTAGTAAGGTTGCATAACGCGATGCTTTTGATAGCCACAGCTCTGGGGAACTTTAGAAATGGCATTGTTTAATTATCCCTGCAATACTCTTTGATTGCAGGTGGGGTTTGCATGCATGTGCCACCAGAATTCAAGCAGGCACCCACCTAAAGCAGACCCAGAAACCAGAAGTGGCTAAGAGCCATTCATCTGCTGGGGATCACCCAAGCAAAGCAGCAAACACCACTCAGCCCACCCTGAGCCCAGCACAGCACAACCAGAATGCAATCTTCCCCTTGTTTTCAATGGCCATACAAAGAAGCTGTGTTTGAGGCTCTGCTTTTGTTATGACAGCTGCTGAGCCATCCGAGTAGCTCAGTGCACAGCTGCTGGATTCACAGTGGGTTGTTGGGTGGGTGTTTTTTTGGCAAAACATGTCTAAACCACTCAGGATTTGGGAACTTTTCTTTAAAGTGCAACAGAAATGGCCCCGCCACGCTAATTGCTCCAACAAAGCTGGATATTCATTCCAGTCTGCAGCATACATGGGAAGTTTGCTCTCGTCTTTGAAGAGAACTTCAAAGGGCCCTGCAATAAAGGAGAGGTGGGGACAGAGAGGGGTTTAATCCTAAGGAACTTCTAAAAAGGCTTTTAGAGATTAAAACATGGAATGTTCCACCTCAGTAAAGAGAAAAGCGTCTTCTCAGGTTACCCCAAACACCTTCATTTTGGATAGGAGTTCCCAGGCAGGTCAGAAATGCATGAATTCCAGCAGGCAGCCTGCTGGCCATCAGCAGAACTGCTGGTAAGAACTACGCCCAGAGCACAGCTTGGTCTGAAGGAGACACATGCAACAGAGCAGCGTGCAGATCTGTGACAGCATTGCAAAGAGAGGCTGCTCCCAGGGGGGAGTATCTCATGTAATGCACAGGGAGCTGCTCTGTCAGCCAGCACAGAGCAAATACAGGAGTGGAAAGACGCCTCTGTTCTCTTTGGGGTTTGAAAATCAGTGTGAATACCACTTCTGGTCCAATCAACCCTCTTCATAAGGCCGGGCTTTTGTTTTCACCCCCCCTCACTGAAGCACACATCTTACTCTCCCCTCCCAAACTGGAAAATAAATTAATCCCAGCTGCTATTCCGTATCGTTGGACCCTCAGGAATATGTTGCAGTTGGTCCTTGGATGAGGACACGTCCCTCAGAATGCAGTGTGATGTTGGAATTCTGCTGCCTTCCATTTCCGCCTGCCAGATAGAAGCAGCAGCACACCTCATTCCTCCCCATCCTGAGCTTATTGCCACCAAATGCCCCTGGGGAGGCTCAGCCTCTCCCCTCTCACTCCAAACCATCACCCTTTAGGTCTCATTCCACGTGACCTCAACCACAGCGCACGCAATGCACACACAGCACCGGTCCTGGTGTGGCTGTGCATCACCACCACTCACTTTGCACATCGAGCTCCTCTGGGTCACGCTCAGCTTCGGTGCCCTTCTGTCGTCCTATCAGTACATTGCATTTGGCCTTGGACATCTCTCCCATCTGCAGAGCTTTTGGGGAAAAAGAAGCAGAGCGCAGATGGTTGCCCCTGCTTGAAAGACATCTGCCAGCAGCTCCCCTCTCTCACATCACATCACATCAAGTACTTAGGACAACTTTGGGATCACTGCCATTGCTGGGATGGTTTCTAACCATCAGATCCCACCCAAAGATTTCAACACTTCCTTATATAACATCCTCAAGAAGATTTAGTAGCTCGTTATCAATTAAACAGGTTAAACTCATTACCTATGAGTAATTAGCAATTACAGATAAACTGAATAAAGCAACACACAGTTTTCCAGAAGACCTTCATATTCCTGCCCCACCATTTTACCACTGGACCAGTGGCACAGCTCTCCCAGCCTCTTCCCCCACCCATGGAGGAGCACAGAGCATCCCTTCCAGCTCGGTTTGCTTGAAGACCTTGGGGATGGGCTGTCCTCCCCCACCATTCCCATTATTCTACACCCATTTGCTCATTCCCAATGCTCCTGCAGCAGGATTTCATTTGCTCTCCATACAGCTCCCTGTGGCAGCCCTCATTTGGTTGATGCCTTCAGTGCTGAGGCTGTTGCATTCAGATATGTCAGTCTAAAAGCAGCACATCGAGACAGATTAAATACAGCCAAGCAATTCTACCAGAACTAAGTTAGATGCCCCTGTTTATTTGACATAGCATAAAAGGGAAAAGCACATACAATCCACAAACCAAAGATCAGCTTTGTTGGAGCTCTATGAATAAAATTGGATATTTCCAGCCATCCTCCTGCAGCACATTTCCATATATATTGCACAGAGTAAACGAATCACTTCTGGCACTGAAATATTGTGCATGACTGCATGCAACAGCTGCTCCTTCGTGCATCGGTTGCCTGTGATCAGATTTTTATTACAAGATGCACCATCCCAACAGGGGTGGAAACAAACCCCAGCGAGCACAGACTGCTTGGCTTAAGAAGCAGGGATCTTGCCTGAAGATACACCTCATCTGCTTCCCCTTACGTGGCTCTGGATCTCCCTTTTATGCCTTTCCACTCTGAGCAATGCTCTCTGCTCACTGTACAGCAATCAGGACATGATAAATCACAACAACCTCGACAGCATTCACTATTTCCAGCTAGGCAGGCACCTATCCCAAGGGACCCAAAATCCCAGCCAGAGGCATCCACGACACCTCCAGCAAAAACACTGCGATGAAAGGGATGGGGGGGGGGGGGGGGGGGGGGGGTCAGGAAGATGAGTTTCACCCAAATTGGGGTGGCAGCACTCCAGAGGACATCCCTTACCTGTTCACATGGCCAGCAGGAAGCTGTGCTCTGAGTGCTGTTCATGGAGTCCACCCTTCCCCACTGTGACATCGCCGCTCCCCACGGCAACCAAAGGAAAGTGAATGGGAAATAAACCTTTCCAAGGGGAAATGCTTCACCAGAAGTTGAAACCATCCGAAGCATCGCAGGAGGTCAACACTGAGAGGTTGCATTGGAGGAGTGGTGTGAGTGAATGCACGGGGGGGGGGGGAAGCTCATGCAGAGGGAATGTTCGTGCTGTGACCCCTGGGCTGAAGGAGGAAGCCACAGCAGTGATGGATACTTGCTCACTTTAACGCATGGATTTGCAGAAAAGAGGGCATAGAAATACATCCTGAAGGGCAGATGTTCCCTCTGCTCAGTGCAGCCAGCTCACAGCAGGGCAAAGGAAGCAATGCAGCTCAATAGCAGCACTCTGATTCTACAACAAACCCAAAACAACTGCATTGACTATGCATTAAAACACAAAGAAAAGCCTTTTGGTGGCACTTTTTGCGAACAGACACATTCCACTCTCATCCTAACCCCAAAGCAGGAGCCATCCTGCAGCCACCCCACAGAGTTCCAGGGAGCACATTGGCTGTGGATAACACTTCCAAAAAGCAATTGTTTTGTCTTAATTTGTCTGAATTAAAATCCCAACAGCAAACGGAAAACGAACCGCTCCGAAACTTTGCTCCCTCTCCCAGACCCGAGCGAAGAAAAAACTCTTCTGGAGCGAAAAAAAAAGTGAACCCGCCACGGGAACACGGTGACCCCGACGTGATTCGAACACGCAGCCTTCTGATCTGGAGTCAGACGCGCTACCGTTGCGCCACGAGGTCCCGGAAAGCCGACTCTCCGCCTGCCCCCAAGAGCCTACGCTCCACCCCGCGCATGCGCACAATCTTAAATTTTCAACCGCCCTTCCGTGGCTCTTCAGCTATCGGAAAGACCCCAAAGGGCTCCGTTGCCACCCCTCGGAGGCTCGGAGGCTCGGAGGCTCGGAGGCTCGGAGGCTCGGCGCCTCTCCTCCCGCAGACCGCCCCAGCACCGCTAACTCCCATCACTCCCCGAGCCACGCAAGGTCGCTGAACGCATTTCAAGCCGCCCGCCCGCCTGGCCACGCCCCCTCGGGCTGTACCACCGCCGGGGGAGGAGCCGCCCCGCACCACCGGGCAGAGCCCACGTGACCCCTCCCCTCCCCTGGACACCCCCACACCTTGGTCTGTCCCAACGCCGGCACAGCAGATTTAAAGGGGCCGCGCCCCGAAAAAGAGCCCCATTCTGAGCGCGAGGCTGCGTGCTCCTGCTTCTCTCCCAACGAACCCGCTGCCCCTCAAACCCCCGGATCTGGACCGCACGTGCACACCCGAAATGAAGCCCATCGTTCAGAAGGGGTTGATAAAACCACTTTATTGCAACAGTCGCCAAGGCTGCCTTTGGTTGTGCTCGCGCAGCCGGGCTGGGAAAGTGCTGGCTTCAAGTGCAGGAATTGGGGTTGTACAAATGAGCATAAACACGTGCAGGTCCGGGAGCAAAACTCAACAGTAAAGGGATGGGATGGGATGGGATGGGATGGGATGGGATGGGGCGGTGGAGGGGAGGGCAGGGGAGGGGAGGGGAGGGGAGGGGAGGGGAGGGGAGGGGAGGGGAGGGGAGGGGAGGGGAGGGGGGAGAACAGAATAGAATAGAACAGAATAGAACAGAACAGATCCGATCAACAGACCAGTCCTTCAGTGCAAACCACAGTCATGATGTGCATCTAGAATTCACAGTACACTGCTGTCAGTCAGAGCCATCAGAGCAGAAGCCATTGGGATGTGTGTTTTTCCATCTCCTGGTGTGCTCTGTGTGGGAACAGTCCCCATCTCTGCTTGGAGGGGCTTTGCCCATTGCATCCCATGCACTGCCCCATTGCTGCCAGGTGGTCGGATTCCAAAACTTTTTTCATTTGTATGAAGAAGGCTGAAAACCAACTCGGGGAAAGACAAGGTTTGTTGCATAGCAAAAACCCTGATCTCCAAAGGTCGATAAAATCCACACTCTAGAAATTTGCATAAATAATTTGTCCAGATAGGAAATACAATAAGTACAAACCTGCTCTGTGCGTTGATACGTGTTTGCAAATGCCACGTTTATCTTCTCAAAGGGATGCACAGCTTTGCATTTGCCACGCACGGGGCTGACCTGGTCTTCTGTCTCTCCAAAGTAGAGAAAAGTCATTTGCTGGCATCATGAAAACAGACTAAAAATAGCTGGTTTCTATGGCTACTGAGGCTGGGAGACTCCTGAGGAACAAGTCTGGGTAGGTCCCTTTCGTGATGAAATCCAGGCAGTGGGATAAAAGGGAAGGACAATAAAAAGAGGTTGAATGCTTTGATCCTCCATAGACACCGCAGAGCTCTCCATGTGAGTGCAGCAACTGCAGCTATCAGTGCAGGTTTATTAGGGGGGAATCAGGGAATTGTATAGGATCTGACAAAACACCTCACAGATGCACTCAGGAATGGGGTTTTCTCCCTTCTCTTCTCCCCCCCCCCTTCATAAAAGCTGCACCAGGAGGTGCCATGTGGGCAGTGCTTGGGTTTGCTGGAAGGGGCTGAGCTATGGTCCATCCATCCCCAAAGTCTGAGTGCAATGGGGACCCTCCTTCTGCACCCACCCCCACTTGGATGCTTTCCCTGGTGTAAATAGGATTAAAGGAGGATTATTGCTGGTGGGAAGAAATGCATTTTTCAGGAGTGCTGCGTTCCTCTTCTTAAGAAGCAACGGTAAAAAGAAAAGGAAAAAAAAACCACCCAAACCTGGAAAGCCACAGCATAGATGTCATGCAGTGTGCACAGAGCCAACGTGCAATGGAAAGCATGATTTGCATCTTGCACTTTGTACCCTTTGCATGACTGGGAGCTGCTCAGCACCCAGCAGCCAACTCATGGGTGGTTCAGCAGCCTCAGCTTCGGGCACCCTGAGGGTGGGAAAGTCTTGGAAAAGTGTTTGGGTATCATTGAGGGACACCCAGAGTGTGCACTGCCTGCAACGTGGGTAGGATGTAGCTACTGCGGTGCAGCCACTTCTGGAGGGGAGAAGCAAAAGCAGTGTGGATGAGCCAAAGGCGGTGTGTGTGTGTGTGTCTGTCGCTCGGGAGAGCAAGAGGAAATCCTGAAACAAGAAGCAAAATCCCAGCTTATAAAAACGCCTGGGGTTTTTTGTGCAAATGTGGGGGAGAGAGAAAGAGAGGCAGGGAGAGCGTTTCTCTTCTGAAGAGAGCTGTCAGCTCCCAGCCCTCGCAGTCTCAGAAGCATCCCAGCCTTGTTAAAATGCTGCCAATGGAAAAAAAAAAAATATAATAAAATAAAATAAAATAAAGGAGAAAAAAAAAAGCCTCACAACTTTGCTTTGACCGCTGCAGGATCGTCAGGTGGCAGCAGGAAGAGTGCAGCATCCTGGCAGGTTGGCTACAGAGAGCGGCAGGCTGAGCCTGGTGGGAAACAATACGCAGCTGAAAGGACCTTCACCATAAATCTGGAGGTCAAGGCATGATGAGGGGGGAATCAAAAAGCACCACGAGCCGTTTATGAGCACAATAGAGGTCAATCCAGGAGCAAACCATTTTGCTCGGAGCCACGGTGGAAAACATATTGTTGCTCTGAAAGCTCCATCCGTGCAGGGAGGTGGGAAGTTCACTTTAAAAATAACTGTAGCTCGGGCTCCTGAGCATTCAGGCTGCACCTGCTTGATTTATTGTGTTTTCACATGCACATGTAATGGGTGTAGGTGAGCATCTGCCTGTCTTGCTTTCAAATCCTACATTCATTCACTGGAGATGGGAGCACTAGAGACACAGGGGCAGCCCAAGCAGGCACAGAGCTGCCAGTGTGCAACCACGGTGTGCTCCTGAGCAAGCACAGAGCTGCTGCACACAGCCAGTGTGCAACGTGGTGGTGTGTACCATGCAGGCGTGCATGGCACGAGCAGTGTGTGCATAGTGTGTGCACAGAGCAGAGTGTGCTGGGCATGCACCGTGTGCAGTGTGTGCAGCATGCATGTGCCATGGAGAGCATGCACAGTGAGTGCATAGCGTGAGTGCAGTGCCTGCAGCAGAGTTCCCAGCTCATCTCTTAGCACCCAGGAGCCCTCAGAGCACTCCCTCCATGCACAGAATGCTTTGCAGGGATGCTCTCTGTGCATCCAGCTTGACACAGAGCCTCGGAGCAGCTGTTAGCTGCACATCCTCTGCTGCCAAAACTGTGATGGATCTGCAGTCTAAGAGGTTTAGCAGTGAGGGTTTTGAGGTCACGAACCTCTCCCGCAACCCACAGCAATATTTTAGCCTCTGTGAAACCCGACTGAGCAAAAGCTGCCCATCATCTCCCTGAATCTCACCCTGCTGTCAAAAGAGCCCTGAGAGGGGTCATCACCCCACATCTTCACTAGGGGGAACCAACTGTGTGCCCCCAGGAGTGGGGCACCAACAGCTGAACCCGAAGGTGGGTGCATCAGCATTAACCTTGGTGTCTTCAGCTTCCCTGGGAGCCTCTGTGTGCACTGCAAAGTAAAAGGCTGCTGCAGCCTCAGAGCTCCCAGAGGACACATTACAGCCTGCATTAACCACAGCATTTCCCACTGATCTGTGCTTGCCAGGCTGAAATCTGCTGAGCTCCACGGTGATGAAGGCAGGGACACGTGGCCAATACCCGGAGCCCAGCAGGGAATCACCCAGATCACATCACCTGAGCTCAGAGAGGGGAGAAACAAACTGCCCTCTGAGTGCCCCCAACCCTGGGATAGATGCACAGGGACCAGGCATTGCTGCCATCCCACAGCCAGCATCCATCCACTGCTTCCCACCGCAGCCCACAGGCACGCAGCAGCGGAGAGGATTTAGAGCTCCTCAGCTGCACCTTCTGTTCTTGGCACTTCTGGCTGCTTTTTGTCCTAAATCCTTCAGATGAGAAAATAAAATACTGGCCGTGTTGGTTCTGGGTGTTGGCTGAGCCAACAGATCTCCATAGGGCAGCTGTCACTGGTGGCTACAGCTCTGTTTGTCATGTGCAAATGTGCTCTGAGAGCCCTGGGAAAGTCGAGCTGCTTAACAAGGAGGGGGGGGGGGGGGGGGGAATTGCTCTCTAAGTGTGCTCAGCCCCTTCTGTGGGAGCTCCCAGGGGGTGTCAGGCTGCTGCAGTCCATGCCCCCTGCTCCAGAGACGTGTCCCCCAATTATTTGCTCTTCCCCACAAGCTGTCCCTCCTGCTTTTCGCAATTCTTGGCCATGGCAGCACTGAGGCTCCAGTGTCTGAAATGAGATCTCGAATTTTGGGTATAAATGGGGCCAAGGATGCAGGCTGGAGCCCGCCCCAGCATCGTGACACCGAGACCTCAGCAATGTCCCCAGATCTGTGGGGACCCTCACCAGGGGTCGGCTGCTGGAGAACATCTGTAGGACAGTCCCTGAAAGGCACAGAATGTGGGGAGCTCCTGTATGGCTTTAACCGTAGGTAGGAAGGATGCACAGAGAGGGTGGAGGGGAAACGGGGACCCAGGGGACCTCAGGAACAGCCACACAGTGCCAGGCGAAGGCAGTGGGAGCAGGAGCAGCCCTAGGGGTGAGCATCTCCTGCCTGGCACCCGTGAGCATCGCTTTCATCCTCCTGTGATTGGGTTCTGCATATAGAGAAGGGAAACAGCAGGTGGAAGAACGTAAGGATTTCTACTCTGGAGGACACGGTTGTGCCAGAAATGTCCCTGCAGAGAGCCCCCAGTGACACCACCTGGAGGCTGTTGGCCTTTGTGCCAACCATGAACCAGCTCCTGTTGGACTGCGTTGCTCAGTGGCACAGGAATGAATGCCACCACCACGGTGTCCCCTGCACGAGCCTGGTGGTGTGCTTGGTGTCCCCAACAGGCTCTGCTGTGCTGCAGCTACAGAGCCAGGCATGGCTGAGAGGTGGAGATCGGCTCCTTGCAGTCCCAGACATTTGCTTGAGAAAAACTTAATAAATAATAATTAAAGAAAATACATTAAAAATAGAGCTTGCTTGTATGTGCAGCCAATTCTGCAGCCGTGAGAGCACTTACCACCCTGAGGCAGCCCACCCCCCAGCACTATTAATCCATGCAGGACATGGGCTGGCTCCGGATTTCGGAAACCCTTTTAGGTTTTGTCTGCAGAGCAGTGCTGGGGTGAGGGCAGGGCGGTGGGGAATCCTTCTCCAACTGCAGCTGTTGGGGTGCAGAGGGCTCGGTGCATGTGGCAGGATGGCTGCAGCACCCCAATAATGTCTGCAACGCCGGCTGGTGCCTCCCAGTTTGAGCACTCCCATGTTTCAGCTCCCTCCTGGCCAGGCAAATGTCTGCAGAGAGAAAATGAGCAGAGCTGCAGGCTTAGTGCATTAGGGCAGATGGAGCTCTCAGCCCCATGCTGAGCCCCCCAACACTCTCTGCCCCACACACCTCTGCAGCACAGGGATCCCTATAGAGGCGACAGGAGAGGGGACAGCCAATGTCCCCCAGCAGCTCCGATGTCCCACTCCTGTCCCAGCTGCTCACACCACCGTCTCCTGCTCTGCACTGGGTTCCTCCTTCTTCCTCTTCATCTTGCAGAAGCCATGCAGCCCGCAGAAGCAAGCGAAAGTGAATTGGGGCATCACCTGGAGCATCCAAGGGGACCTGGATGGGAACAGGGAGAAGGGAGAGAAATCAGGGCAGCTCCGACAGCACGAGCAGACAGGTCCCTAAAATCCTCAAAGTAGAAAACCTCCCACTGGCACATCTCTCTGCCAGTGAAAAATGATGGGATGAAAGCCAGCCTCAGCCCCTATGTAGAACTGGGGGCAATCGGGACAGATGTGAGGACAGCTTGCAGTGCCTGGTGCTGGTTTGTAGCCCCCTGTGGACCTGGGACCCCTCTGGTAGCACAGCACCACAGGCACAGCACGATGGGGCACAGCTGAGAGCGTTGTCCCCTCACTCAGTGTCCATTTGAAGCAGAGAAAATGATGCCCCAAAGCACAGCCCTAATGATGGCCCAACAGCTGCAAAACGCGGCGATGCAAACGAAAGGCTGCTCGGCTTAAGAAGAAATAAAACAGCACCAACTCCCAGAACTGCTATCTGCAGCAAAACCTTTCTCTTCTCCCTGCTTTCCTCTGCAGCACTTGCACAGCTCGCAGGTGATCAGCCCTACGCCTGCCCACCCCACATCACCTCCCAGCCCCACACAGAGAAGGTAACACACAGAGCTTCAGTTTATCCCACCTGTGAAACGGGCACAAAGTTATCAAAGAGCCACGTGGGAATCTCAGTGTCTGAAATACTTTTGCATCCAGACCCACAGCTCCAACAAGGAGCAAATTCTACTTCTTTCACTGCCCCCTGCCCAGCTGTTGCCAACCAGCTGGGTACCTGCCGAGCAGCCCCATGAAATACTGCTACCTCTGGAGCTTGCAAGTAATGACAACAGGCTCTTCAATGAGTCTCTCTCTGGCTCTGAATGCCTCTCAGCATAGCGGTGGGTCCCTGCGCCTCTCTTTGTGCTGCTGCTTTTTGTTAGGAGCCCAAGAATGGGGATCTGGGAGGGAAGGGCTGGAGCTGAGGGCCGTGGGGATGGTGGAACCCCTGGGTTGGGGCACTCAGTCCGGATCCCAATGCACCATCAGATCCTTGCACGGCTCATGCCACACCATGACGATGCCATGTCCAACAGTCTGTTACTCATCAGGAGAATGGGGCTGTGCAGGATGTCCTGAGCACTGCTTGGTCCCCTCGTGCCCACTCTCACTGCCCCATGTCACTGCATCCCAGTGCCACCCACATCACAGTGCCACCCATATCCCTGTGCCTCCTATGTCCATGTGCCACCCATATCCCAGTGCCACTCACATCCCAGTGCCACCCCTATTCTTGTGCCACCCATGTCCCTGTGCCTCCCATGTCCATATGCCACTCACATCCCAGTGCCACCCCTATTCTTGTGCCACCCATGTCCCTGTGCCTCCCATGTCCATATGCCACCCACATCCCTGTGCCATCCATATCCCTGTGCCACCCCTATTCCTGTGCCACCCACATCCCTGTGCCACCCACGTCCCCACACTGCAAACACAAAGCATCTGGGGGGTCGGGCTGCCAGGATCCCCATACCCAGAAGGGACCCATTGACAGATTCGGAGGAGTTTGTAACGCTGAGGCTTTTCAGGCTGACCCTCTGCCTCCCATTCAGGCAGCAGACAATGATGAATGAGCCCCAGAGAATAGAGGCAGCCCAGCTGAGGCTGGCGCTCCTGTTCTTCTTGAAAAGGTGGAAAAAGGATCCTGAAGGAGCAAGGAATAATTAAAAAAATAAATGAACCAGCTTGGGCAGCAATGACAGAAACCCTGCTTGATTTGCAAGGGCCGGGCATGCTTCACAGCCCCACGCTGCCCTTTCTATTCAAGGGAGAAGATCCTTTGGATAAAACTCCGCTGCAGCAGAGAAAATGCGAGGAGCATTAAAAATGTAAAGCTCGAGAATTCTCTTTAGTCAACTGCATAACCCCAGGCCGTGTTTGTCACTGTCACGGTGATGAATTGGGAGCTGTCTGGAATCAGCATGCTCACTTTAATAATGTCACTTTCCTCGAGCCCTAAAAAATGTCTTTGCGAAGCAGCTGGACAGAGCCTGTCCCTTAGCAATGCAATTACCAGCCTGGCCTTTGCTTTGCATCCATGCAATGCTCACAGTGCACCGAAATCTCTGCTCCTCCTCCCCGTGCAGGGGTTTGTGATGAGGGTGCACAGCGTGCACAAAGGGAGGCAGAGCAGGCATCTCACCCCAACGCTGCTTTCCTACCCCACCCCGGCTTTGCTTTGCTTTGCTGCTTTTATTTTTGGGGGAGAAACGCCATCGAGTGAACATGGGGTTGGAAAGAAACCGGCGTTAAGTTTTGCATTTTAAACTCTGGGTTTCAAAAGCCGCCAGCGTGTCGGGGGTTTTTTGTCTTGTTTTGTTTCTTTTTCCTGGGAAATGGGATCATTTGCAATGGAAATGGGTCTCTTTTATTTTATTTAGTTTTGGGGTTTTTTCTTTTCTCGTTTGTTGTTGTTGTTGTCGTTTCGGAGGAACCGAACGGAATTCAATCGTTTGTAATGAAAAGTAGAGAAGCTCCCAGCAATTTGATTCCGGTTTGCCTTTCACTGCACCTCTGCAGCTGGGAGAGCTGGGTGTAATGGATGCTATAGGGAACACAGGGACTTTGGAGAGCTTTGTGGGTCACAACCCCAGAGCTGCTCTGAGCATCGCAGCACCATACAGTGCCCCCTAAGCACGGCACCCCATGGTTCCCACGCATCACCCATCACACAAAACCCTTCCCCCTCTCCTTGCAACCACAGCATCCACCCAAATTGGTCCTTATTTCCAAGCCATCATTTCCTAGCATTGCTTTCACCCCCCCTCCTTTTACAAAGCACGGGCATCACGCTGCTCACAGCCCAGCCTAAGACAAAGCCAACTTCAAAGCAGCCTCTCTAATGAGCCGGCAGCGCGTTGGAAACCCGAGACCAGGGGGACGAAACCGGCCAGAAAAGAAGCGCTGTCCCTTTAAGGAGAGATAATGAACGGCCAGGCTGTTGCTTGGCATGTTTGCAGAGAAGCGCTAATTAAAACATCGCTTCTGTAAAGTATGCTGATCCCATTGATTCTTCCCCCCACACAGTTAATTTGCTGCTAGGAAGGCAAAGTCGCAAGGGCCCTCATTATAAAAATTTCACTGGCTGCAGCTAATGGTTGTAATTAATAGGTGCAATAAATTCCAAATGGGCAGCCGGGGTGTTCATTAGCTGCGGGCTGACTCAGCACCGGTGGCCTCACAGTTACTAAATAATCCATTTCCAGCAGCCGGGAGGAGGAAGGCGCCCCATGGCACATCCAGAATCACACAGAATCACAGGATGGCCAGGGTTGGAAGGGACCTCGAGGATCACGAAGCTCCGACCCCCTGCCACCAGCAGGGCCACCAACCTCCACATTTCATAGCAGCCCAGGCTGCCCAGAGCCCCATCCAACCTGGCCTTGAACACCTGCAGGGATGGACGGGGCATCACAGCCTCTCTGGGCAGCTGTTCCAGCACCTCACCACTCTCACAGCACAGAACTTCCCCCTGACATCCAACCTCAATCTCCCCTCCCTCAACTTCAAACCATTTCCCCTTATCCTGCAGTTATCAACCCTTTCAAAGAGTTGGAGCAGAGTTGGAGAAATAATTCCCAGCAAGGCGAGGATCCACTTCTTTTTGTCTCATTTGGGAAATGCCCATGAAACCCCCCTCCACCCCAGTGTCTCTACCAGCAAAGCAGGGCAGGGTTTCCCAAAAGTGCATCGATGCTACCTGCAGCCAGACACAGTGCAGCAACTCACAGAGCCATGCCTGCCCATGCAAAAAGCAGCTCTCACTGGTGTGCTGCAGCTCTGCTGCCAGAGCTGTGGGTTGTGGCATGCTCAGAGGTGTGCTGGCAGTGCACACCCAGGCTCCTCGGCCCCCTGCTCCATGCTGAGCATCATCCTCTATGGGACGTCCACGAGCTTGGATGCATCACAGCTCTGATTACAAAACAACGGCTTCGTGGTTCGTTATCATCTGGCTGTAATTAAAGCATTCATTGTTGGCACTCCTTCTTTTGGTTATCTCTCAGGATTGATATCCACAGGGCTGGGTAAGCCACTGAGAAGCTGCTGCTGTTTGTGCTGCTCTCCCAGCACAGCGTTACACTGAGACCTGGGCACGAGGTGGCCCCTGCCATGCGTGGAGCCAAACTTAGGGCTGGTGACACCAGGAGGGACAGCCAGGGTGACACTGCAGCTCCAGGCACAGCAGCACAGCACACAGCTGCAGTCGTTCCTCCCTGCAGGGCAGCACACAACAAGCCCCAGCCTTGCCCAGGGAGGACGGCGGATGCCTCACTTTAAGCAGTGGTTATTATCTGTAATTAGCAACGTGTCCTGCTCTGCACGCTCGCTCCTGGGAGCTCAGGAAGGCTCCAGCAGTTTTCTTTGCTGGTGAAAGAGAACTGCCCAGCAGCAGCCTGCAGCTGCTCCTCTTCTCTGGAGCATGGATGGAATTTTGCTCAGCACCTTTTGAAAAAGAGGTGCATACCCACATTGTCTGAGACGCTTTGAAAACGCCAACCTGGCCTCCTGTTTTATTTAACACCATGAATGTTTTATAAGCGCAGCAGCAGAGGGGCTTTGCTTTGCTGCTCGGTGCTCTCTGGAGCCGAGCTGCACAGCGAAGGGAGGCTCTGAGCTGAGACCCAGATGGGAGAACTGAACTCCAAAATTCGGGTGAGCAATACCAACAGTCCTGACCCTGTGGGACTGATGGGATGTGGCGCTCACTGGGGACACAGAGGCCACAGTGTGGTTGAGCTGAGAGCTCACCTGGTGCTGGCAGCATCTCCTCTGCACAATGGACCCCAGCCAGGGCTCCCTGCCAAGGCTTTTTTTGCACAGTGAAGTTTGCACAGAAACACTTGTCCTGAGCACATCCCCCCCCCCCCCCCCCCCACCTCCTGCATGCCCCGCTCAGATGTCCCTCTGAGGATCAAACAGATGGAAAAGCAGAAGCCAAACCTTGCTGCTTAAGCCTTTGTGTGCCGGATCTGCACAAACAAGGGCAAGGAAGATGGAGATTTAGCATGCAGTCACCACAGCCCCGGCTGCTGAGCATCGGATGCCCTGAGAAGCACTGCTCCAACCCCCCCCCATTGCTGCAGCCCCCCAGGACACAGCACTCCCTCTGCTTCTCCTCCCTGCTTGCCTTGCTACAAAACAATCAACAGCATAAAAGGGAGTGAGAGCAAGTCTCAGGGGCAGCATTGCACAGAGGCGCTGCTGATAAACTCGCACTGAGCTGCTTTGCACAGCAGCAAACATCCATAGAGGCTGCTGCTGCTCCGGGGTGGGCACTCAGGTTCTCCTGTGCTTCTCAATGCTTGGGAGCGACTGAAGCTCAGAAATGGGTCTACACCCAACACCACATCCCCAGTGGTGGATTTGCAGGCTCTGTTTCCATGGAGCAAAACCCCCCAACACGGGGCCAACAGCACCTGCAAAGGATGCATCGGATGGAGGGGACTTTCCTTGCTGCTTCCCAGCCCAACACGTAGAGTTGCAATGAAGAGGATGTTCCCAAGCTGATGTTTCACTGCTCTTTGCTATTCCCTCTGTTGTGGCAGCAGCATCCCCAGCTCCCAGCCTGGGCACACACACCGAGGCTGTGCACATCCAACTCGGGGTGCAGCCCTCCTTGGTGTGAATGGCGGCCATTGTGACGGGTGAATTTTCTGAATGAGCAAATCCTCATTAAAAAATAATTAAAACAGCCCGGCGAGGTTGGCTTAATTCCTTTCGTTTTGACTGATGGTGTTTGGTTTTGATGATTTATGTGGCACAGCCGTGCCAGCTCTCATGCTTCCATTGTCGGAGCTCATGGGATTTCATGATTCCCTTCCTTCCACACCTCCTTGAGTCATGGGATTACAGCGAATCTCAGCCTTCATTTTTTTCAGTGACTATTATTTTTAAGGACGCATTCCAAGCTGGTGAACTCAACTTGAAAGCCTGACACCTAATGACTCAAAGCTCAGGAAGTGGAGGTGGGGAAGGGGGGGGAAGAGAACACAACCAAACAAAGAACTGAAAATCCCTCTCTTCCTGCATGGAGAGCTGGTGGTGACCCTCAGCTACGGCTTGGTGGCATCGCCCTCCTCTCTCACACTCAGTGCTGCCCCATGCACCTGTGATGTGTGCAGATTTTAATTAAAAGTGCACATTTGCCAAGTTCTGCCTATCTCACATGCTTAGCTTGACGCCCTCAGGGCTGCAGGGATTTGGGTGCAGCGTGGCACAACCCATTCAGCTCCAGGCTCCACAGCCTCCCCAGCAGGGTCCCGGTGCACCAGGCTGATGGGATGGAGGTGTCAGAGCTTTTCTCAGCCACCTGCGAACCCAATCAGACAATAGCAGAGAAAAGTCTGCTGCCTTCACCTGGCTGCCTTGCCCATCGCCCCTTGCAAATTCCCCCAGCTCTCCGCCAGCCACTTTTGTTCCACAGGGTCTGCAGGTGGGGACGCTTTGAACGGCGTGAGAAAAGCTCAGTGCAAAGAAAAGCTGCTCCCTCCGCCGTGCGCTGAATGGGGACGGAGGCGCCTGAAAGGCCGTGCCCCCCACCATCCCCATCCCCTTTGTCTGCCCCTCTGCTCACCACCCCCTGCCCCATCCGTCTTGCTAAGGCCCCGCAAGGCTTCAATGCCCCCTTTCACTCGGTATTTGTTACCAAATAAATATGGGTGATTAAAAAGGGATCAGGAGTCCATGTGGTTTGCGGAGGTGCCTGGAAGGTGGAGTCCCTCCCCTGAGTAGCCCATGGCTTTTCGCCCTACATGAGTTAGGAAAAGCAATCACATAGGAATAAAAAGCCATAGACCACAGCAGAGGGCTTACCGAGGATAAGCCAGCAGTCTTTGGGGAAAGAAAAGGCAAAAGAGGGGTAAAAAGAAAAACAGCTAATAATTACGTAAGGCTCTGTCTAAGCTCTCATCTCCCCACAATCAGTTGGAACACAACCTGCTGCCCAAGTGCGGAGCTGCACAAAGATGGGAACCCCCCCCCCCCCCCCCCCAGCCAGCCCCTATGGCAGCTCTCAGCACTGCTGCAATGCTCTGCCCCATGGACTGAGGCAGGAGAGCCAACCCCATCCCCCAGCAGTGCCTTCTCTGCTCCTTACACAGCAATGAGCAGCGATTATGGAAACAGCCCCCTCTCACAGCAGAGGCGATGCTTAGAAAACAACGTGCCATAGCCTCAATCAAGGGCAACGAATCCAAGGAGCAGAAAACGAGAAGGTTTATTTTCACTTTGCCAGCTCTCCGGCCATAGCCCTACCTTATCTCCTTTGCTAAACACTGGGTGTTCCCCCTCACACCGTTCTGGGCTGCTCTTCAGATGCCAACACACCTTGCAAACCTCGGGGCACGCTGCATGGTTGGCGATGGAGCAGCGCAGCCGCACACCTGTGGGCCAGGTGCTCACTTGCAGAGAGGAGCAGCAGCCTGCAGACTCATCCCTTCTGCAGACAGGAGCTCGGGGTGCAGCTGCAACCTGTCCTGGGGCTGTTTGGGAAACCTGACCCCGAGGCCCTTGCAGCAGAATGGGGAACAGGAGCCGGCTCACCTGGCAGCACGGCGGGCGGATGCGTGGTGTGGAGGGAGCGAACAGAAGTGTCTTTGTCGGGGAGACAAAGGGCTACAGAGAGCCCTGGCTGCAGAGCCACCTCCTGCAGCGCCTTCCCCTGCTGCCTTCAGGAGCCTCATCCCTCCCTGCACGTACCCAGAGGCAGCTCAGGACAAGGTGCTGCAACAGGCAGCTTCTCCAAGACTCCATTCCTTCATTTGTTCTTTAGGGAAAGCCTCTGTGCTGCTCCACACCCAGGGGAGCTCCTCCATCATCACCTCGAACATTCACAGATCATACCTGCAGAATGCACAGGCTCTGCCTTTATTCTCTCCCCCAGCCCAGACTTGGGCTTGGTCATCATGACTGCTAATTGCTGATAAGGTCAGCTCTGCTGTGGAACCCAGGAAATTCCCCTTCTTGTTGCTCTGCCAAAATCCTAGGGGAATTCAATGCTTCTAAAACAACGCAGCCAGCAGATTTGGAATTGGGAAGGGTTCTGCACCCAGACAGGTTCTGAAAACTGCAGTTTGGATAGCAGTGACCTGCAAACCAAGCTTATGAAGCACAGTGGTAGCTCTCAAGCGGCGCTTCCCAAAACTTCACCTCCTTATACACTCCCATATACCACTACCAAGAAGGAAAGGCAGCTGCATGCAAACCTCACGACATGGCCACACTCAATTTGCAGCCCCTTGTCCCATGGGCAGAAGGGTCCTGAGCCCCACATGGTGCCCACGTGGGAAGCACCCATGGGTGCTGGGTGCCCTATACCCACCTCTGTTCCCTCGCCCAGCACTGAGCTGCTCCCAGGCGTGCGCTGAGGATGCAGCCCACATTTCCCAGATCCTCATACATTGCAGGGTGGGGGGATGACTGTCAAGCCAGACTTAACATCTCTTTGAGGTACAGCCCTACGGTGTGGCACTCAGCTCCGGGTGTCTGCAGCTCCACCTTTCTCTCCCCACCACTGGAGCATTGAGAGCGCACGCCCCTATGAGCGCCACCAGCCCCACACAACCCCCACAGGACCCAGAGGAGCCAGGCAGCCCTCAGGATGACCCAGCACCTACCTGCCCACACCTCCCTGGGGCTGACCTCACCTTTGGCAGAGCAGCATCCTCTCTTCCCAGCAAGGGAACACCACCACACCGACGGGGCACAGGGGATGGGGATGGCATCGCCTGCTTCCCCCTGCAGCACTCAGGCACCACAGGGATGCTCCATGGGCAGGGAAGCATTCCCAGCGCTCTGAGCTCTGGTGCCTCACGCCTGTCCCCAGTGCCCCATCCCCACGTCCCTGCTGAGCCTTGCTGCACGGGTGCATACTTGGAATGGTTGTGCACCGAGGGGCCGCGAGGGGGGGGAGGGGGGTGTGGGGGGTCAGGTATTTCTCCATCCCCAGCTCCACAGAGCCGGTAACAAAGGCGCTATTGAACGGCAGCCTCTCTGGTCTGTGAAGCAGAAACCTCTTGTATCTACTTCAGTGCCTTTGATCTAACTCCCCCAGTGGGATAGATATTACTCATGTCCTGCTGCTCGGGTACTGCTGCCAGAGCGGGATGGGGGGAACCTGTTTCCCCTTCTCACCCTGGGGGCATCCCAGCTCTTTCTCTATAAACCCCCTCTGCCCCACAGGTTCCCCTTCCTGGCTGCGTGGGGCACAAGGCATGGCACAGAGGTGGTGGGAGTAGCGCTCTGCACCTCGCATTCCTCTCCTGTAATTAAAGCCGGTGAGCTGGGTGGAGGGGGGGAATTTCCCAGAGGGTTTTACTGGCGTCTGGACAAGGGTCAGACAATGAGAACATTTGACAAGGTGCCCAAATCCGCTGTATCTTGGATACGCTCAAAGCCTCCCCTGTGTTGTTTGTCCCGGGCGCTGCAGGATGGAGGTGGGGCCCTCGGAGCAGGTTGGGGGGATCTCAACCTTCATCCCATCAGGGCTGCCCTAAAAACACCTGCAAAGCGCTGTGAGCATTGGATTGCACTGCATCTCCCCCCAGGGTCCCCCAGGAAACCCCCAGGAAGGCATCGAACACCTCAGATGCTCACCTTGTGGTGCTTTAAAAAACACTCTGCTGCTTTCAGCAAGAGACCTGCAAGCTCCCCATGGAGCTGGGGGCACTCTGGGCTTAGCCTGGTTCTGCTGGTCCTGGGAGACATGGGGATGCTGCAGGCAAGCTGCCTGTGTATCATCCCAGAAGCACTGGAATGCTTTTGGAAATCCTATTCCCAGCTGGTCTGCAGAAATCCTTGTGCCTGGCAGATCCCAGCAGCACGCAAAGAGCTGCATGTGGGCATCACCTCCGGGGCTGTCAGTGCCCACATTGTAGTGACCAAAGGGAGGAACCCAAAATTCTAGCACAAGTTGCAGGGAGAGCTGAGATGGGCACAGAGCTGGGGCTGCCCCGTCCTGCTGCAGTAGCACACAGCAAGCAATGGAACAGCTTGATGGGTGGATGGATGGATGGATAGATGGACAAATGGATGGATGGATGGATGGATGGATGGATGGATGGATGGATGGATGGATGGATGCATGGATGCATGGATGGATGGTCGGACCAGTGCTCAAGAACACAGAGGGGCAAAGCCAAGTTCCCCTATAGGAGCCCACAGCATCCCAACAAGGAGCAATCAGCTTTTCTTTTGGGGATCACCTAAAGCCCCCAGCCCCCCTCCCCAGGGATCACCTAAAGCTCCCCAGCCCCACGCTGCCTGCAGGGTGTGTAGAACCAAAGTCCTGCATCGCTTTTAAACTGTAAGTATTATAACTTGGGGAGCAGTTGAAGTCAGAGCTGGGCGGAGATCCATTTTCAAGCTGTCTTGACAACAGGCTCCAGCACAGCAAGATTAGATCTACTAATCACATTTATAAGGCGCCCAGGATCATGAATTGGGTATTTGGAGAATATCTGTCATTGTAACAATGTCATTTTCCAGCCTTCAGCGTGCACTGCTGTGTCCTCCAAGCCGTCACTATTGGACTTTTTGTTTTTGATAGAAACGTCTGCGTGGGGAAGAGGAGGCTCAAATGTATTCGTGGTATTGCTGCTGAGGTGCATGCTGTCTGCCACTCGTGATATTGGGGTGATATTGGGGTTATTCGTGGATTTTTATCAGCTTTCTCATCGCCTGAGTTTACATGCATCCCTCAGCAAGCAGACACAAACCTGCAGCCCTCAAAAGCAGGCTGCTGCTGTCTGCAGCAAAGGGAAACACCTGAGAGAGAGGTGCTCAACAAATCCAGGCTTGCAGCAGCGGTGCAACAGTCACAGCATCGCATTCCATGCACAGCAGCTGCTGTTCACCTGCAAGCACTGCAGCTCTGCGTTCCTCCTCGCACTGAGTGCTCTGGCAGCCACAGAAAACCCAAATCCTCACCTTGCAGGTACACATGAGATCACACGCTCCTCCCAGAACACACAAGGCAGCAGAAAACTGTTCTGCTTTCTTTTAAGGAGAGGAGATCTCTTCATTTGCTAGCTACTTTTGCAACTTGCTCCATGCCTGCGGGTTGCTCTGCCTGCCTCTGCAACCTCTCCCATGGGGTGGGTTATCTTCTGCCAGTGGGTCCAGGCCCCCATATGCCCTTAACTCAGGGAATTTTGTAGCAAAACCTCCCATCAGCTCAGCCTGGCCAGCAGCAGGATCCCAGAGGACCGCCTGCTCCAGGGATGACTTTGGGGAGCAGCAATGTTTGCACAGAAACATTCAACTCTGAGCCAGGAGGAACAGTCTGCAAATCCAGACAGTTTGTACCAATGGGCTTCAGGTGCAAAACCAACTCTGAGAAGTTGCAAGCTTGCTCTCCTGCTTTTCCATTTGGAACAGTGTCACTTTCAGTTCTCCTTTGCTTTCAGCAAAAAACCCAACCAAAACAAAACAAAAAACCAACGCATTTCAGGTGATTGGAAGCACAACGCATGGGTGAAACAAAATGCTCCCCAACCCCAGAGGATTTTGCTTCTCAAAATATCTGCAATTTGACTTGACTTCTCCGTGTCTCCATGCTCTGCAAACCCATCAGATGCATCTCAGAATGGGACCTGCCCTTGAATTGAAGCCCTTACAGCCCTGGGAGCCCAAAGCCACCACGCTGTGCCCTGGATCCCATTACAGACCCTGCTGTTCCCTCAGCCCCATGCATACAGTGTGGCTGTTTGCTCCAGCTTTATCTCCAAGTGGAGGGATGAGAAAGGCAGAGAGGGAAGGGACGAGAAAATGACCCAGATCTGCTCCTACAAACTGCCACAGAGCCCATTAGGAGAGGGCAAACACAGCTTGGGAATCCAGGTAAGTCACTCACTAACAAGATCCTCCCGGGCCTTTTAGCACATTCCTGGTTACAGCCAGTTCAGTTCCCAGCTGTAATTAAGTCTGGGCTGTGAGGCAGGAGATCTGCAGCAGCCGAGGGGGTGGGGGGGGTCTGTCTGGTGTTGCAGGAGCACACAGGGCTGATGAGAAGTGTTCTTTCTCAGGCAGGGGATGAGAGCATGCAGCACAGCAGCTTATGATGATGCCCTGAGCTGTGAGTCAGCTCCTGGGCAGGACACAGCCAGCAGCACCCATGGGGGCCCTGCACCGCAGCCAGGCAACCCCAGCCCCTCTTTCTGGCACTGGGGGATTGCAGTGACACAAGTGAGAGAAGCCAGAGCCTGCCCACAGAGTGCTGCTCCACCAGCTGCAGCTGGGAAGGTGATGGGCTGCCCATGCAGGGGCATGCGAGGTGGAAAGGTGACCTCATGCAGCCCTCTGTATCCTATTTCACCAACATCTGTGCCCAGTTTGATGGCCGTGGTCTCACTCTGGGTCCTCAGAGTCCCCGCTCAGGGGTGGCACTCAGGGAAGGCGCTCCCCTCGATGGATTCATCCCCACCTCGCTTCTCAGCCTTGATCATCTTCCCCCCACGTGAAAAAAGGAGCGGTGTCACCTCTGAGGTGATGCAGACAGGAGGTATTTGTGTTTCGTCTGCCGTCGTTTGCCGTTCCCAGCGATTTGTCACGCTCTGCTGACAACTCATTGGGGACCCGTGACACAGTGTGCCACCTATTAGCATGAGGACAAATCCTGACAGAGAAAGCATCCCTCCTCCACCTCGGAGACCTTTCCTCCTCTCTTGGTTGCCCTGCTGGACACCAGCTGCTCCTTCCTAGGTGACAAGGGACAGCCAAACCAAGGGGACACAAACCATACGTGCAGACCCAGAGCGTGATGTGGAAGTGCCTTGAGCCCATATCAAACATTTTCTCCCTGCCCAGAGCCACCCCAGTCCTGGTCCCACCCTGCCCAGTGCCAGCATGTTGTCACCAGAAGGTGACACCTCCAGCTCCCCATGGCCCCCAGCCCTCCCCTCTCCTCACCATCGCCTGTGCTTCCAGCAGAGAAAAATGCTTGTTCTCCTTGATGTGCTATTGCAGCCCAGACAGACATTGCACACACACATGCACACACACACTGACACACTCACACGCACGCAGTCTCTGCGCTACCCATACCAAACCCCTGCCCAAACCACGGGGGACCACTCTATTTCTCCACACCGTTTCACCGCTCTCCCTTTGCTTTCAGCAGCCAAGCACGGATGAAATAACAGCAGGGATCAAACGACACCGAAATCAAGGCTATTCCTACCTGGCAGTCATTGATTTCCTTCCCCCTTTGCTGACATCACCGCTCCCTTCAGGTTAATACATGCACCACTTTCCTTATCTCTGCTCAGGATTACCTCATCGCAGCAAACCCAGCGCGCTCGCTCCTGCTCTGCCGAATGCCAGCACTGTGTCTGAACTGCAACTTCCCAACCAGAGGAAGGATTTCTCCAAACGCCGTTCCATCAGAGCCCTGATCTCTCCTTCATACGCTGACACACGGCTCTTTTTTTCTTACAGATCAGCTCTTTGCTCTCCAGTGCATGCTCCTGCTCCATGCAGACCGGATCGTTCCCTTTGCTTGCTTCTTGCACTTCAAACTGCAAAAGTGCTGTGTGCACACACACAAAAAACTTGGCATGCGTGCACACCAACATGTGCAGGAGCACTCACACAACTGCACACCTCGCTGCTGAAATACAACACTTGCAGGGCTCCTCAGCTCATTTAGCTGTATGCTAACGTGCTGCATGCAAACAGTGCCCATAGAAGCAAGGTGAACGCACACAGATGCATGTCGTCTTCACAGATACTCACATCCTAATGAATTTTGACCAGCTGCTGATCGTTCTGCCCTAAAACAAAGAGAACTGACATTCTTTTTCTTTTTTTTTTTTTGGCTAAGCACACCTCGTCCCCAAGAACAGCACCCCTGCAAGCCAGTGCCGTCTATTGGCTACAGCGTAAATATTTACACCCCTCTGCACACACACAGACACACACGGACACGTTTCCAACGCACAAGAAGCAGGAGGTGAAGAAGCTCTTTGCAGCGCTGCTGCGCGGCCGCAGGAGGCGGTGCAGGTAATGCACGCACTGCTGCATGCAGGTGCGGGTGCACCGGTGCACTTCTGCCTCTCACCCACACAACCCCACCACGCAACGCTCCGAACAAAGAGAGAAAGAGAAAAACGCTGCCTTACTTTCTTCCGCTTATTCTTTTTTGGGGTTTTTTTTTTTTTTTGTGGGTTTTTTTTTTTTCCTCTCTCTCTCTCCTCCTCTATTTCAGGACTTTCCGCTGGAGGTGATGACGGAGAGGAACTTAACGCGGTCGGGCGGAGTGGGGGAAAGCGTTTCGTCGGCGGAGCGGAGATGGAACAAAAGCCACGGGAGCGGTGCTGAATAGGTGTCCTCCTAGTTGTCGGGAATCGTGTGGCTGTGTGTGGCGCGGGCGGGAGGGGCGGTGGGCAGCGGCCTCCCTCCCTCCCCCCCTTCCTGGGGACGGGGTGAGCTCAGAGCAGAGGGACCCTCCGCTACCCGCACCGCACCGGGCTGCGGAGCCGAGCGCACGGCCGCACCCCGCAGCAGCGTGTGGCCACCGCGGGGACAGCGGGGATGTAGAGATGGGGACAGAGGGGACACAGAGACGGGGACAAGAGGGGATGCCGAGATGGGGACGGCAGGGATGAAGTGATGGGGACAATGGGGGATCTGCAATGGGGATGGTGGGGATACAGGGATGGGGAAGTGAGGATACAGGGATGGGGATGGTGGGGATACAGGGATGGGGACAGCAGGGATACAGTGGTGGGGACAGTGGGGATGCAGTGATGGGGACAGTGGGGATGCAGTGATGGGGACACAGTAATGGGAACAGCAGGGATATAGTGATGGGGACAGTGGGGACAGAGGGACACAGCGATGGGGATGCAGTGGTGGGGACAGTGGGGATGCAGAGATAACGGCAGCAGGGATTTGGTTGTGGGACAATGGGAATACTGTGATAGGAACAGCGGGGACACAGTGATGGGGACAGCAGGGATAAAGTGATGGGGACAATGGGGATACTGCAGTGGGGACAGTGGGGATACAGTGATGGGTACAGCAGGGATACAGAGATAAGGACAGCAGGGGTGCAGCGATGTGGACGGTGAGGACACAGCGATGGAGAGAGTGAGGATACAAGGATGGGGACAGAGGGACACAGTGATGGGGACACAGTGACAGGGACAGCGGGGATATCGTGATGGGGACCACGGGAACACAGCAATAGGGGCAGCAGGGATACAGAGACAAGGACAGCAGGGGTACGGTTATGGGGACAACGGGGGTGCTTGATAAGGACAGCGGGGACACAGTGATGGAGACAGCGGGGATGCAGTGATGAAGACTGTGGGAACACAGCAATGGGGACAGCAGGGACACAGCACTGGGGCCGCCCGGTGCCCTCTCCCCGTTCCTCCCCCTGCTTTGTCTCCATCCCAGTCTCCCAGCCAGGCAGACACAAAGAGCCTCTGACCTGGGAGGAGAAATACGCCTCGTGGAGAAAATCCGCCCCAGCGCCCCGAGGTGAGCTTTTGGCAGCAGGGAATTAAAAATAGCTGCTGTGGCTCCAAGTTGGAGACAGCACTCCTTCCCTAATGAGTATAATTAGCACGGAGCGGATGGAAGCGCGGTTCCCCGGCTGCTCCCCGTGTTGCTCAGTGTCTCCAAGTGCCACTCACTGACATCTCCTCCATGCACGCTGGGGAAGTGGTGTTTTCCCACATCCAGGAGCTGTGCCTGGATCAGCTCCTTGGCTGCCCTGAGCTCTTCCTCTGTCCCCGTGACACAATAAAGGTGTTCCAATGGAACGAATCCCCGAAAGCACAACCTGAGGCTTCTGTGTTATGCGAGAGCAAAGAGAAGTCAGATCTGGGACCTTTTCTCCTGCTCACTTCTATCCGTTCCCTGAAGCACTCATGAATCCTGGTTGTACCAATGGGGGGCTCAGGAGGGGGGTCAGGCAGGCTGCAGGCTCACAGAGCCCCACAGATCCTCCTCCTACGTCTGTGTCCAACTGTCAACAAGCAGAGCATCGCCTCACCATCCCCTGCCATGGGGACAGGCATGGGGACAAGGCCACCTCTCCGCTTTCTGCCCCATCGGCGACCCCAGAGATCTCCATTCTGCTTAAGCACTGATTTTGGCTGCGGGTGGGCACAGCACTGAGGACACAGCAGAGTCCACCCAGAGCATCCCTCCCTGAGCGTGGCGCAGACGAAACCCCTTTGAGAGCGATGCGTTGGGCAGCTCATTAGCTGATGGGGTTAATGAACTTCTCCATGGGTTCCCTGCAGCCAGGGCTGGGCACGGGGTGAGCTGTGGGTGCGTCAGGTCAGGAGCTGCTGCACCTCTCATGGCATCTGCTCAGCTCTGACACGGTGCTCACTTGGGCTTTTTTTTAATTGTCTTGATGTCCCTCGTTTGCATAATCCCCACAATGCAGCGCAGCAGGACTTTTGCTCTGAGCTAATAAATAGATGACAAAAATAAATGTGTCATGTAAGATTTGCTTCCATTTCTTTCCCCCTTTGTGAGCGAGCTATCACCAAGAAATGATGCTGGCGGAGCTGATCTCCCAGGAGCTATCAGGCTGGGCTGCCTTGAGCAGCAAAGCTTGGTTTTGCCCATGGAACACAACTTGGCCAGATGTTAGAGCGAGTTGTGCGAGCTGAGAGCAGCAGGAGGAGGAAACGCCTGCACTCCTCAGTCCCTCTGCATTGCTCCCTACAGAGATGATCCTGCAAAATCAGCCCCAGGGCTGCGAGCAAAGGGCGTTCAGAAATCCATTGCTGCGGTTGCAGTGTGTCCATGTCCAGGCAGGTGCTGGCAGTGCTCTATTTTCAGAGTGATTTTCTTCAAAATCACCCCGCAGCTCTCGGTGCTTGCAGTGGAGACGGCACCATTTAGGAAATGAGCTCCCTGAGCCAAGAAAAAGAGTGATCGCTCAGCTGTGAGCATCCAAAGGGACTCCTGAGGCTGGAACAGCACCATGTGTTTCCTACAGGATGATTCCTCCTGCAAGACTGTATTTCTCACTTCGAGGAACTTGGCTGGATGGCACCCAGTGAACCAAAAGGAACAAACTCAAAGTCCTAAAGGAGAGGCTGAAATCCCATCCCCAGGGCTCTGCATGGCTGCATGCCCTTGGGGCTGGGATGCATGGCAGCAATAGGGCTGAACTGCCTGACCCATCTCCATGCAATGCAGGATGTGGATGTGAGCACAGAGAGCAGCAGGACGCATTGGGTCCCACAAGGTTTAGGAGCTTTGCACCAGGTGCTGGCAGCTCTGCATCTCTTAGGCCATCTTTTCTCCTCCCCACAGCCCTGTGAGTCAGGAGGATTCTCAGCTCTCATATAAAAGCATTTCCAACTGTGTTGTTTGTGCTGGAAAATGTGAATCCTAATGGGTAGGAGCTAGAAGAGAAATAAAGACCTGATAATATACGAGCTTCCTTTTTTTTTTTCTTTTCTTTTAGAGCCCTGGCCCGCTTTAAATCACTTTTATGGCCGTACACAACTGCCTTCTGGCACGCGGATGCTCAAGCCTGGTGTTGCTGAAAAGATGGATTCACAACTGCTGGTCAGTGGAGGAAGAAGCACTGCGTGTGCTTCCCAAAGCACCCAGTGAAAGGGCTTCAGCTGCATCCATTGGTATTTCACACGTCCTGGCATGGGGACCCCTAGCAGAGAGACTCCACGTCCTGTTGGTGAGGTCTGCAGCCAGTGCCAGGTGGGTTGGTGGGCGCTGGGCAGCACAAGGCAGTGGCAGGAAGGTGTCAGGAGGGACAAAACGTGGAGAGAGGTGGAAATCAGATGAGTGATGGGTGCGAGGCGCAGAGGAGCGCAGAGCGTCCCTCCAGGATGTGGTGGATAATTTCCCCCTTCCCCAAAGCACTGCGGTGAGGGGATGGGATCATCCATCTTCATTACATCCCCAGAAAAGGATCTGTCAGGTTGTGGTGTAAAGGCAATCGATAGCCCCAAGGGCTCACTGCGTGCTGGGCTGTGCTGCACACGTGTGCTGCCCCTGCTCCCTGCTCTCCATGGCACGGGGGACACCAGGTATTGCCACACACTGCCTGCACCCACATGCTTTTTCAGCTCAGACCAACCAGGTGTTTTCTTTTCCCCTTCTTGTCACAGCCTGGCACCTTGCTGATTCTTTTCCATCAGCTCCCAGCAAAGCTCCTGCAAGAAAACCTCCCAGAAGAGCTTCTCTCCAGGGAGCAAAAACCCCCACTGAAACATCGACCTGCTCACATGAAATCACACGAGCCCACCTATACTGCACACCTAATTCACACCCAATGCCCACAACACCTTCTGCAAAGATATCCAAGAGAAGCTCAGCACGGGACACACTCCTTGTCCCCTCTGCCTTCATGCAGAGGGCAGGAAGGTAACCAATGGAAGAAATAAAGGGGAAGGTCCAAACAACAGGTGATGCTGAGCCCCAGCAGCACATGGGCTTGCACCCATTTATCTCACTGAATGCCCACCCCTGGGACTGTTCCCTGGGCAGGTGCCTGTGAGCATCCTGCTTTGCAGCAGGGAGATTCACTGTTTGCAGCTTTCAAAGCCCCGTGCCCAAGCCCCTGCTGCAAAGCAGAAGTCTCACCCAAGATGAGCCCCATCCATCTTCTTCTCAGCTCGGCCGCACGGCTAAAAACAAGCCAATAAAGTAGCAATCACCTTGGAGCAGCAGCAGCTCTATTAAAGCACAGCGGGCTGCAGCACCTGCGCCCCAACTCCACAAACCAAAGCCACGAAGCCTCCTCCTGCTCACTGTGCCCCATGCCATGGTGTGAGGACCCAGCCCTGTGGCCCCAGGCCTGGCTGCACCCCACTCTGCTCTTCCATGGATGCTGCCTTTCCATGTATAGCACACAACCACTTCCCAGCCTGCAAAAAGGGCAGTGCACCTTGCTCCTCTTGCACCTCTGCTCTGTTCCAGCAGCTTTCAGGCCCCAGTTGGGACCCCCACCCACCAGCTGGGGCTGCTCCTGTGCCTCCTTGAAAAGCAGAAGGGGATCACAGGGATGCGATGTGCTGGATGTTTGCATCAGTTCCCATTGCAAACGCTCGTTTGTCATGTAGATCTCCTGGCATTTTTTTAAAGGGTAGATTAATTTAGGGGAGTTCTCAGATCCAATTTCCTCTGGCAATGGCTCTATTAGGCTGTGCACAGCAGAGATACAGGCTCCCGTCCTCCTGCTGCTACTGATGGAATTTGATTCCACGCTGCCAAATCTGCAGGGCTGCAAACACATTCTCACTCTTGATTAATGTGAGTAATTTCTGCTTGAAAGAAGGTTGAAATGAGCAGCCAAGGGGAAGCGAGCGGTGAGGGTTCCCCCCCACATCCCTCCTCCTCCCCCATCCCTCGCCGCTGTTTGCATTTTCCCAGCTCTGGCATAGAGCTGAGGGATAAACAAAAATGCTGGCCCCGTTTCAAGAGCAGCAGAAGGTGTGGGAGCAGGGGGCACCTCGCTGGGTACCAGGCTTTGCTGCGCTCCTGCAATGCAACGCAATGCAAGGCGAGAGATTTGGGGCTGAGAGGAGGAGCAGCACAGGGTGGGCTGCACGTGGAGGTGCCTGCACAGCTCTCCAGATGGGGAGCTGCTGTATTGCTGCATGCCAAGGTGGGCTGTGACCCTGCTCAGCACCTACAGCCCCACGTGGAGCTGCTTGTGCCATAGTGGCAGCTGGATTGGGAGCTGCTCCCCAGCAACGTCCCGGCTCCTCCATCCCCTCCCTTGGGAGCGGCGGTGGCTGTGCATCTCCTTTTCCATTTATTTTCATAAAGAAGGAGGGAGAGAGAGAGAGACACATCCTAATCTGGCAAAATGTCAGCGAGTGATTCAGAGAAGAGGCGAGCAGCAGAGAGAGACGGCCCACACAGGAGAATTGTTTCTGATTTCCAAATGTCAGCATGTCCTTTAATTAAATGCTGATTAACAGGGGACGTGATCCCTTGCTGCTGGTTAACACCGCTCTCCGTGGGGCTCCAGGGCGATGCCACAGGCTGTGTGCACCCATGGGATCAGCTGGGGGAATGAGGCCTGGGGTTTGCACTGCTCCAGATGCACTGAAAGGTGCTGGTTCTGCTGCTGTGCATCTCGGTGACACAGCGGGGGGGAACCCTGTTGTGCCCTGACCCCGTTGCCCCATCTGCCTTCTGAGCAGGGCTGTGATCACACTGTAGGTTTATTACCTCTGGATGAAAGTTGCATCAGATCTACCACAGTGAAACTGCGTGCAGACCCCGACGTGAATGCTCTTACTGCTGTCAGAGCAGCTCTTTTCTTCCTCAGCTTCTCTCTGTTTTCTGTACACTTATGCAAAGCTGCAAAAATGCCGTGGCATTTCGGATTGCCAGAAACACCGTTGTGCTTCAGATCCCCCAAAACACCACTGCATTTGGGATCCCCCAAAAACACCTTATGCGTCTAACAGCGTCCCAAAGCCCTGTCACCTTCAGTGCTGCTCTTTGTCCTCTGGCCTGGAAGTCAACAGAGGTTATCCCTGAGGTTAGGAGAGCTGTATCTACCCTGGGTGATGGCAAACCCTCCCTGACCCTAAAAGTGGAGAGCAGATGTACAATCCTAACTGCATCTCCTCTCCCTGACCCCATTCCCTTGCACTGGGGTGGATTTTCCCCTGTGGGGCAGGGAGGTGGCACACGGGTGCAGCAGCTCTGTGGCATTTGGGATGGTTTGGGCTGATCAAGCTGTGGGTTCTGTGCTGGGTGCTGACTGAGGTTTGCAGGGCTGCTATAGTGCTGCAGGTTGCTATAGGGCTGATTTAGGTTTATGGAGACCATAGGGGCACGCTCTGCTCTGCACCCCAAGCATCTGCTGATCACAAGTTGCACACTGAGGCTCTCAGCCTGCTCACAGACATTCACCCTGCACAGCCCCACGTTACACCACGTGCACGGAGCACCTCATGCAAGCAAAGCCCACGAGGTGACGAGGCTGCAATCACATGCCAGACAGGTTTAAAGCTGAAGAAACAGCCTGTACTTAAAATCACACTTTCCAGTACAGCACAGGAAAAGCTTTCACGCTTATCTCCCCATCTCCAACCGCGCACGGCTCTGCGCGTTGCCCCCTCCTCTCCTCCCTCCCCATCACCTCGCAGAACAGCGCGGCCGATGCTCGGCTTTGCGTCCCGGTGCCCGCGCATCTCTCAGCAACAAGTTCGTCCCGCAGCGCTGCCGCCTATTCCCAAGCGCCACCTGACGGCACCGACCTCGCCACTGAGACATCAGACACGGACACAAAGCAGCCCCACATCGGCACCGGAGCCGTGGGGATTGGAAACAGCAGCGGGGTTGAGCGCATCCTGCTTGCAGCGCCTTGCCCTGAGCTGGGGCAGAGCGCAGCTGTGATTGTGCTGAAAAATCGACAGCACCAAAGTTCCTCCAAGCTGCCCAGAAATCAGACAGGTGCTGCTTGGGGCACCCCTATGGCTCTTCCTCTCTTTAATTCTGCTTGAGAAAGCAGCTCTGTGTGTCTAACTGGGGGGGCAGTAAGCCCCACGCACTTCCAACCCAGCAGTGGGGAAGAAGTCACTACTTTCTTCCACCCCCCAGCAAAGGGTTTTGCCACTCTGGTGTCCTCCCTGCTGCCCTCTGCAGAGATGCAGCCACACAGCGCTCGGGGGCCGTACAGTTGTCAAAACCCCCTCCACACCCAAATAGGAGGGCATCCCCCCCAGCACAACCCGAGGTCAGCACGCAGTGCAGCTCACTTAACCCACATGGGTGCAGTGGGGAGGGGAAGGCGAGTTCTCCCTTCCCACCCCCCAGCCTGGCACCCCGTTACAGGGTCAGATGAAGGCATCGCCAGATCAGGGTGTGCTGTGAGAGCAGAGGGGAATAGAACTCAGCCCTCGGAAATGGAATAGAACTCATCAGTAGGAGACAGAGAACAGAACTTCCCTTCCTGCCCATCCCTCCCTGCCCCCCTGGGAGCATCGGTGACCCCTCACTGCACCCCGAGCACGAAGCAGGGCAGCACCCGGTTCCCCGAGGACGGTTCTTACCGGGGAGATCCCAGCTCAGCTCCCTGCAGCAGCCAATATTGCAAAGCCCCACGAGTGCCACCGGGACACCGACACACAGACAGCGACACGACGGCACCCAGCGGGAGGGAGAACGGCGGGGACTGTATGGGAGGGGTGGGAAGGGGATGAATCATTTCAGCCAGATTTCCATATTCCCCCTGCTGGAAAATTCAAGTCTGCTCCGAGTTTGAATCCCAAATGTGATTGCTTTCGGATCCCCGCCTCGGAAGGACGTACCTCTCAGCAGCCGGTCCTGCCGGGATCATCGCTGTCCTCTCTTTCCATGCCGTCCACCTGCCAGCAGGCGCTGCCTTCTGTTCCCGCTGAGCATCACATTTGCTTTGAACACCGAGATAGTTAAAAGCTGGAACTTAAGGACTCGATGCAGGGGGGTGGGGGGGTTGCAGGGAGGTGGACAGACTCAGTGAGCATGAGAAGCAGCCATTGGCTCTGCCTCCCCACTGCTCTGCCAGTGGGTTAGGCTGCACATGTGTCAGCCTTCCCCCTGCTTCCCCATCACCGTGCTTTGTGCTGGGCAGGCTGTGTTTCTTGGTGGGGTTGGAAGCCCCCAGCTTGCACCTGCCCCGTGCACTGGGGTGGATGCTGCCCCAAAGCCCCCCCTTGCTGTGCACCATATGGCACGAGGCATTTAATTTCCTTCGGGACTGCGATGCACGGAGCTGGCAGGTTTCTTCACGGGCCTTTGCTTAACCCCCTGTAGACCCATCCGTGCCAATTGCCTGCATGGGTGGAACAAAGCGCTTCCCGAATTCACCACTCCCTGCTTCCTTCCCCATTTGTGTGGAGCTCTTCCTTTGAGCTGCAGCCAGGGCAGCAGGATCAGGTCCTGCTTTCAAGCTCTGTATCCAGGCAGGTGAGATCTGTTCTGTGGAAGAGGAGCCCGGTTCCAGTCCTTCACACCCTGCCTGCCTGCTCGGTGTCAGCCCGTGCGAGATGGATCTTGCCCAGTGAAATAGCTGAGCCTTTAAGTCAGCAACACTGCAAGAGGCCAGCAGCTCCGCAGGGCTCTGCACGCACAGGTGGAGCTGCTGAGCTTCCACAGGTCCTCCTGGGATGGTTTGCTCCGCAACCCACTTTCCTTGCCACATGTGAGTCCCTTATTGACATGAGAGTCCCTCATTTGGACACATCCCTATGCAACAGCGTGGAGCTGTGGCACTGGCAGTAGAAGTAACAATCGCGTTGCGTTGTGCACATGAGGAGCATGGAGAATGGATTTGCAGCCTTCATGGACTTTGTGTCTTAACAAAAGCACAGAGAGCAAGAAATGTAATCACTTTACACTGCTGCTGTCACAAAATAAAGAGGGATCCTGCTCACCCCCAGCAAACACTGAATCATTCAGCTCTGTTTGCAGATCCCATTGGGGAAATCTCTTTCATTGTTTGGTTCAGCCCAAGATTGCAAGAGCTGGGAACTGAGGTTTGCTGTGTGTTCAATGCATGGGACGGAGATGCTGGCAGCACTGCTGAACCCAGGGATATTGCTTCCCAGAGGCAAAGACTCAAAGCAAACTGAAGCTGCTGGCACAGAGACACATTGCACGCTGCTGAGGAGGGACAGAACGCATTATTGCAGCACTGGGATGAATAGCAAGGTGAATTCCTGCAGATTTGCAGTGAACTGCAACAAATGCAATGCTTGCACAGCCTGTGATACGGTCGGACTGTTTGCAATGCATCCCTGGCTACAGAAGTTTTACAGCCTTGCAAATTCCAGGAGCTGCTGCAGCTCGAATGCAGTGAATATTGAGAAAGCATCCCGCCGCTAGAGCTCATCGAGGTGGATTTCTGCAGCACTGAGCTCCGCAGAGGGGAGGGATGGGGATTCCCGTGGGGTATTTCAGCGCGGTGCAGCGCAGAGCTCTTCCAAAGCCACTGCTTGCTGGAGCCGCGAGTAGGCAGGGATGCTCCGACAGCTCGGAAGGTGTTTTTCCCAAATCCACCCGCTAGCGGGCAGTAGGAGCAGAGCTGGGGAGGGAGGCGACCCCCGGGAATTGCAAGGGAGGGGTCGTCTGACTTCAAGATACTGCAGGCGAGGTGTAACAGCTGTGGCCCAGAGCAAACCCGCGGATGTGTCACCCCCACCCCATGCAATAAGAACAGCCAAAACTGCGGGGCGGTGGTGGGAAATCCGAGCCGTGGGGGTTTCCTGGAGCAACGAAGCTCGGGTAGGGAACCGGGTGTCACAGCTCAGCTCAGGCGGGGCGGTGATGGACCGGCAATAGGGTGGCACAGAGCCGCCCTTGCCTGGCATTGGGCTGATGGACGCAGCCTGGCACCTGACAGACGGTCGTTTCTGCACAGAGCCACGAGGTGGAAGCATCTTCCAAAAACTGCGGTGCTTTGGGAGCGTGGGGAGCCGCCATGGAGCGGGGCTGCGGGACGTGCTGAGAAAGGATGAGCAGGGATACGGGACACAGGGATAAAAGCCCAGGGAAAGTCGCAGCCCGTGGTGTCAGCTGCTGCAGTCGCCAATCCGATGGGGTTACCTGGGATGTCTGTTCCATCCCTGCAGCTCGGGGATCTTTCCACCTCAGAGGAAAGCAGTGTGCAGCTCCAGGCCGGGGATGCAGCAGCTCTGTTGCACAGGAACCGTTTTTCCTCCTTCAAACAGAACTTGAATCTGCTGCAGCTCTGTGCAGCCCACCCCCCATCCCGTTTCACAGAGGGGCATTGCAGATAGCTGGACACCCCTTTACCCCTCCCTATCTCCTCATCCTCCATGTCCTGCTGCTCACATCCTCCTTGTTTCTTACCCAAGATGGTGAAGCTGAAAGCAGGACTGCTTGGCATAGCACCGTGCTTTGCCCAACCCAACCTGCTGCATCATATCCATCAGCTGTGCCTTATCAGAATGGGGAGCAGGCAGCTGCTCCAGCCCCACAGGCCCTCCCAGCTGGGCAGGGATTGCTGGCACTTTGCAGTGCATGGCACATATCAGTGGTTCTGTCCCAGCCAGGAGAGCTCAGCTGCTGCCCAGGGTCTGGCATCAAGTGATGCCAGGATGCACAGCTCCTGTTTGCATCCTCATGGCCATGAGCAGTGAGACCTCTCTCCTGCAAAACCTCAGTGCTGAGTGTGCTAAAATATCTCCCTGAAGCTTTTTATGAGTCCGAGGATAAAGGATTTGGCAGCAAGGAAATGCTGCAAGATTTGTCCTCGTGGTTGAGGGCTCCTCCTGCTCAGTGCCCATCAGCCTTGGACGAGGCCCTGCACCTCTTCCCCACTGGAGATGGGGCACCTTTATTAATTGTGGGGTGAAATATGGTAAAAACCCAATAGAGGATCACACACACGTGGGTGTTGCACTGCTCTGACAGATGTGCTCAGCTCCCAGCTCTTTGGGGGGTTACAAGCAGCATCTGCTTCTGGGCAGACCCCAGGACCAGGGCACAGAAGTCATTTGCTCCAGCATCCCAGTGTGTGACAGCATAAACGCAGAGAGTCCAGCTTGGTATGCAGAAATGCCTTGACATTTAGCCCTCCCTTATGCTTGTTTAATAAGTAAACAGCTAAAAATACACTGGTTATACCCAAGGGGCTTTGGAGAAGCACTAAACCAAGAGAGGGAAGGCTGAGTGCTGGGTAGCAGAGCTGGTATTTTCTCTCACTCTCAGTTCTGCATTGAAGTAGCTTTATGGACTTTCTTTATTCCTGGCTTGAAGCAGCATGAGCACAAGCAGAATCAGGCTCAGCATCTGCAAATACAGACCTCTTCTGCGGTGTGGATTGATGTAATCTGTGAGACAACAAGAGCAGAGATGTATCCAGAGCTTTCTTGCCTAAAATATGTATTTTGCTTTTTTTCTGGTGGGGTCACACAGGTGACATCCCATCCACCACTGCCACTTTCCATTTGGAAATGCTCCTGGTCATTCAGGGCAGGATGCAATGGAGCAGCCTCATGCTTTGCCCACAAGCCAGAAATGACTGCAATGAATGTCTGTCTGTCTGCCTGCAGCCTTGTGCAGGCTCAGAGCTCACCAAACCAAAGCAGCCAGGGCCAGGATCAGGTTGGGACCTGAGGAGAGCACTGTGCTGCAGCCCCATCCACGGAGCAGCCAGCTTGTGTCAGAACAGATCAAAGCTCCCCCAACCAGAAGGAATCAGAGGGAAAGTTTCTCTGCAGCCTGTCAGGGGAGATGATTTCAGGCTGTGTTTATAGCAGGTGTGCAGCATGTGAACAGGAGAGGAGCCTCAACATGCCGTTACAGCACTTACTGGCTGGGCAATTACAGCACTAATGAAATAATGGGTGCGTGCAGCCAGAAGGAGGTTGTGCTGTAGGTTCTCCCCGGAGGCTGCCTTGCAGAAGCTGCGTGCCAGCAGCCCATGAGGGTTTCTGCTGAGCAGATGCCCCAACAGCAGCTCTGGGGCTCAGGCTGTCCTGCAGGGCTTTGTCTCACCACCAGGAACATCTCTCTGCCTGTCATCACCTTTGCATGTGCACAAACATAGGATGCAGGTACAGTGAAAAGAGGGGGAAAATACTTGCCTGCATTAACCAGTTTTGTTTTTACTAGCCAGCTATTTGATTTCATGGGTGTTGTGGCTGCAGCCCCCTGCCCCAGCAGCCCCCTCTGCTACAGCAGCTGATACCTGCCCAGGAGGGAAGGACTTGCTCACAGCAAGAGGCAGCTGTGTGTGATTTTCTTTCAGCTCCACTCTGCTGCCAGCTGCTCCAGTTCCCTAATTACAGCAGTGAGGTGGGGGCTGGCACATGCACCAGCATGGAAATGGGGCTGTGTGCCCACCCCACTCCAAGATATCCAGCCATCTTTTCTGGGCACGCTCCCACCTCCATCCTGCTTTGCTCTGTGCTCACTGTGCCCATTCGCAGCCCTGCAGCCCAAACCCTCCCCTTGGCTCTGCTTTTTGGAGATGTACTGGCATTTATCATCCCTCGCACGCTGCCGAAGCTTCTGCCTGCATCACTGTTTTGGGAAGCCAAAACTGGGCTAGATTCCTCATTTGGGCTGAAAATAGCTAACAGACTGCGAGGCAAGCAGCAAACCCTGGCTGAGCTTCCTGAGGCTGTCACAGGCAGCAGAGAGGGAGTCCCTTGCTGGTGACACCCAAGCTGTTCTCACTGCACAGTGCCAGCTTGCTGCCGGGGCTCCTCCCTTCCATCCATCCATCCATCCATCCATCCATCCATCCATCCATCCATCCATCCATCCATCCATCCATCCATCCCTACAGGGGGAAGGCTGGGGAGAGCCACTATTATTCTGCATCCAAATCTCCTGCACTGCCTAGGCCAGAAGTTTATGCCCTGCTGATGGGGGTCTTGTTGGATTGGGCTGGAAGATTGGGCTTCTGATGCTCCATTCTTAATCACAGGATATTTCATTCCAAGCAGGGACTTCCACTTTCTGTCGGCAGGATCATAGAATCATAGAATCATAGAATCACTAAGGTTGGAAAAGACCTAAAAGATCACCCAGTCCAACCGTTCACCTATTCCCAATAGCTCCTACTAAACCATGTCCCTCAACGCAACATCCAGTCTTTCCTTGAACACCCCCAGGGTCGGTGATTCCACCACCTCCCTGGGCAGTCCATTCCAGTGCCTGACCACCCTTTCTGAAAAGTAATACTTCCTCATGTCCAGCCTGAATTTCCCCTGGCGTAGCTTGAAACCATTCCCCCTGGTCCTATCACTAATGACACGAGAGAAGAGGCCGACCCCCAGCTCACTACAACCTCCCTTCAGGAAGTTATAGAGAGCAATAAGGTCTCCCCTGAGCCTCCTCTTCTCCAGGCTGAACATTCCCAGCTCCTTCAGCCTCTCCTCATAAGCCCTGTGTTCCAGACCCCTCACCAGCTTCGTTGCCCTTCTTTGAACACGCTCCAGGGCCTCAATATCTTTCTTGCAGTGAGGGGCCCAAAACTGGACACAGTACTCAAGGTGCGGCCTGACGAGTGCTGAATATAGGGGAACAATCACCTCTCTGCTCCTGCTTGCAACACTGTTTCTGATGCAAGCCAGGATGCCATTGGCCTTCTTGGCCACCTGGGCACACTGTCGGCTCATGTTCAGCCGAGCATCAATCAATACCCCCAGGTCCATTTCCTCTACGCAGTCCTCCAGCCACACCGCCCCAAGCCTGTAGCGTCGCCTGGGGTTGTTGTGGCCGAAGTGCAGGACCCGGCATTTGGCCTTGTTGAAACTCATCCCATTGGCTCCAGCCCAGCTCTCCAGCCTGTCCAGATCCCTCTGTAGGGCGTCGCTACCCCCAGGCAGATCCACGCTTCCAGCCAATTTGGTGTCATCTGCGAATTTACTGAGGGTGCACTCGATGCCCTCATCGAGGTCATCTATAAAGATATTGAAGAGGACAGGCCCCAGCACCGACCCCTGCGGAACACCACTCACGACCGGTCGCCAGCTGGATTTGACTCCATTCACCACCACTCTCTGCGCCCGGCCCTCCAGCCAGCTCCTTACCCAGCCAAGAGTGTACCCATCCAAGCCTCTGACTGCCAGCTTCTGCAGGAGAATGCTGTGGGAGACAGTGTCAAAGGCTTTGCTGAAGTCTAGGTAGACCACATCAACAGCCTTTCCTTCATCCACCAGATGGGTCACTAGATCATAGAAGGAGATCAGGTTGGTCAAACAGGACCTGCCCTTCATGAACCCATGCTGGCTAGGCCTGATCCCCCGGTCACCCTGCACATGCCGCATGATCTCCCTCAAGACGATCTGCTCCATAACCTTCCCTGGCACCGAGGTCAGGCTGACAGGCCTGTAGTTCCCCGGATCCTCCTTACGACCTTTCTTATAAATGGGAGTCACATTGGCAAGCCTCCAGTCATCTGGGACCTCACCAGTCAACAAGGAGCGCTGACAGATGATGGAAAGCGGCTCGGCTATCACCTCCGCCAGTTCCCTCAGCACTCTTGGGTGGATCTCATCTGGCCCCATCGACTTGTGACAGTCCAGCTGGAGCAGTAGGTCTCTGACTGTTTCTTTCAGAATCGCAGGGGGGTTAGTGTGCTCCCCGGCCGAGATTACCAGGTCAGAGAGAGGGGTATCCTGAGGATAACTGGTCTGACTTTTAAAGACAGACGTAAAGAAGGCATTCAGAACCTCCGCCTTTTCCTTATCCTCAGTGGTCACATTCCCAGCCTCATCCAGCAAAGAGTGGATATTCTCCTTTGTCCTCCTCTTACTGTTAATGTATTTATAAAAGAGTTTCTTATTCCTTTTCACACCAGCAGCTAGGTTAAATTCAAGCTGGGCTTTTGCCTTTCTGATTTCACCTCTACACATCCTAACAACTTCCCTGTATTCATTTTGAGTGGCCTGTCCCTCTTTCCACAGGCGGTAGATTCTCTTTTTCTCCCGGAGCCTCAGGAATAGCTCCCTATTCATCCACGCCGGTCTTCTTCCCCGCCGGCTCATTTTGCAGCTCAGGGGGACTGCAAGGACTGCAAGCTCAGAGGGACAGGAGATGTGCCTTGCTGGTGTTTCTGTTGCCTGCTGGAGAAGAGAAGCATTTGGTGCATTGAATTTGCCCAGGGACACCCTTTGCAGCCCTGTGACCCCAGCTCTCAGGAGGAAGCAGAGATTGAAGGCACGTGCTGTGCTTACTCGTCTGCTCCTAGCAGTGAGGACGGAGCACCCACCCTATGGCTCACCCCAGGAACTGACTGGAAAAGGGAAGCTTGCCAGTGAGTCAGTGGGACAGAGATGGATTGTTCCCTGAATAAATACCTTATCTTCTGCCTGCACATGCAGGGTCAGAGGGGACAAGGTCCACTTGCAGGGGCAAACTCCCCTGGGTTGCTTTGGAAGCAGAGCAGAGCACCCATTGCTGGCATGTGGGCTGCTCTGACCTCTGTGAAGCACCTGCAGAGCTCACAGCAAAGCTCAGTTCCCCCCATGTCCCACAGCTTGGAGAAGAACCTCTGCAGAGCAGAAGGTTTGGTGCGTGGTGTGCATTTGTCTGGCTTTGCTGCAGGAGTTTTGCAGGGGAATGCATTTGCAGTAGGATCCTAGAGGAAACAGTGCACAATTCTTACTTTTTCCTACTTTGGCAGCTTCTGTTTGCTACGTGCATGGAGCTCTGGCTTGGATTGGTGGTTTTGTTGTTATGGTGATGCTCCACCAGCAAAATTCAGAGGACTTGCTGCTGGATTCCCCCACTTGGCCTGATAGCTGCTATGGTCAGCTGTGTTTGGGCCAACACACGTGGTGGATGGTGGCTGCACTGTGTGTGCAGCATGCAGCCCATCGACTTGTGCAGTGATGTGCACTGACCACAGCTGCAAAGCCATTGGTGTTTGCAGGGAGTCAGTTCATGGGTGGGACAGCAGCAGAATGCACTTCATTGGGGCTCAGCTTTGAATATAATCAGGTATTTACAGCGTGACCACGAGGAACTCTCTCAGCACTGGGAATGGGCTTCAGTCTGCATTAAAAAAGAACAGCCAAACTTGCATGGATTTCTCCTACTGCCTCCAAAATGGGAATGGTAACATCCGCTGTGCTTTGCCTATTTACACCCTCGGAGTCTTTGGATGCTCAGCAGAGATATGGCACATCAGGGTGGGCAGTTGGGTGACCCACAGCCATCACAGCCCTTGATAACCCCAGGTGTGGTTACTGAGCCCTGTGGTGCCCCATGGTGAGTGCAGACCCGTCCAAGCCATGCTGGGCACTCAGCATGGATCATTTCCCTGCTTCCCCTGACTGTGCAGCAGCTTTTAGACTAAAACACTCTGTCACTGAAGCACAGCACTCATCTCTGGGCGATGATTTCCACATGCCTGCGTGTGCACAAGGGGGAACCATCCACGGGCAGGGGAGGCATTGAACACATTTTCTTTCCATGACTCGCTGCCTGCACTGCTATTGAATGTCAGGGAGAAGAGAACTGCTGCCCGGATGCAGTGACTGTGAAATATTCCCTGCAGACCTCCAGGCAGCCACTTGCCTTGGAGCAGCAGCACACATGCATGCCCATGTGAGCTTAGCGGTGGGGAAAACGTGTCTGCAAGCAGCTGGGGGTCACTGTGCAGGGGAAGAGGGCTGCAGGGGGAGACAGGTGAGATCCCCCTGGAGCTGACTGCGTTTCCTCTGTGAGTGCAGCAGCTGCCATTTCACCCAGGCTCCAGCCTAGGCTGTCACAAAGAATCCACTCCTGTATATACAGGGTTTGACAGGACTTGGCTGCGTGAGCGCTGAGCTGCAGCCTGGGGCTCCCAGTCTCTCCCGTGGAGGCAGTGATGCCCACTGGGCAGAGCACTTTTTGGTGGCCCATCTCTTCCTTAACTGGGTCTGGAGCTTTGTTGTTTCATCTGCAAGGGATGGTTTTGCTGTTCCTTTCCTCCTTGGTGCCCCTCAGCTCTCTCCCCCCTCTCTCTCACGGATGGATGCAATGTCCCCATTGGGGCCTCACAACCACGAGGGAGGATTTAATGATCTGGCTGGGAGCCACACAGGGAGCAGCTCCACGAGGCCAGCAATGCCCTGGCCCTCATGCTGTGCTACGCTCCTGTGCCCCATCCTCAGGCAGGTTTGAACCCTTGCATGGCTGGGATGCTCTCTCCCTGCTGTCCCTGGGCTGGCTGATATCATACAGTGACAGGGGAGGCTCTGAGAGGAGCAGCCCTGACAAAACCCTCGGGTCTGTGATTAAAATGCCAATCAGGATGCTGCAGTTTCCCTACTGCTCCTGGAAAACACCCTGCTTGCAGCCTGCAAACAGAGGGAGCATCCCTTCCAGCTGAGGAAAGGGGCTTAGAACACAGCCGGAGTGTTTCTGGGGGTGGACTGCAGGAGGGTGAGTGATCTTATAGGGCACAGCACTAATGGGATCACATCTACCTGGAGGGAGGATGCAGGATGCTGGGGAGAGGCTGTCTGTTGCATGTGGGCAGCTGGAGAAACAGACTTTTGGTCTGGGACCTGTGAGGAACCCCAGGGCTGTGCCAGGAGCACGCATAGAGCAGAGCCAATGCTGCCCTGACTGCAGCAGATGAGAGGCACGTTAGGAAATGCATCACTGGAGGAGGAGGAGAAGGATTGCTAAGCAAAATCTCCCCCCAGTATGAACTGGGCTGGTCACAGCCATGGACTTGCACAAGGTCTTGTAGTTTCCCTGCCAGACTCTTTTTGTATAAAACACCCCTATTGGCGCTGAGCCCACTTCGCCCCTGATTTTTTTTTCTGCCGTTCCACAAGGATTTCACTACGGGATTTCACCACAACAAAACAACCTCAGAGCCCCGATGTGATTTCAAGGAAAAAGCTCCCCAGAAACAACCATGCACGCCTTTTGCTCAGCCATTAAGTTGGCGCGTTTGAAAACCGCCCTGCAGGCACTGCCTTGCAAATGCACTGCAGAGGCATCCGCTGTGGGTGCCAAATTCTACAGCAGCAGCCTCAGTTTGCATTGCCCTCCACAGAGCACACGCTGAGGGACAACTTTGCTTTGGGCTGCTATTGGTGGAATGGACTCAGCCCATCAGCAGGCAGAAAGTCTCATTGGGACCTTGTGACCCTGCTGCGCTCTTGGCCCAGGTAAAAACAAGCCCATCACACCCATGGAGCATTTGGATACACAGCTCTGGGAATCCACCCTCCCCTCCTTTACTGCACATCTTCCTCCCGAAGCCTGCAGGCTCACAGCGAGCCCTTCCTCGGCACGGTGATTATTGTAATTTATGTTGATGGGGAACGTCATGCACCAATAAGCAGCTTGTGTGACACAGCCAGCGAGCTCGTGTCTCTGCTGCTAATTGCTTGTAACATTCCTGCCCTTCTCACATCGCCTTTTTCTCTGCCCCTTTTTTTGATGCGGGGGCTTCCTCTCCTTAATTAGCCATGGCTCGTGGTGGGGATCTCCTCTGCTTTCTGTTTTAGGACAGAATCCCAGTGCCAGGTGGTCTCAGCACTGCGGTACGCAGGGCACGGCAGCAGTTGTTCTGCTGGGAATGGCACAGAAGTGTTTGAGCCATCTCCCCCCTGGGCTGCCTGCTCTTTGCATAGAGGGGAAGGGTGAGGTGGCAGCTGGAGGCAAAGGGCTTCATGGCTGTGTCACCCTGAGCCCCACTGCCTCTGCAGCCACATGACCGGGTACTCATTGACCAGGGGTGAAGGGAGGGCAGGCTTCAAGCCTGCACGTTGCACCTCTGGCTTTGCATCCCCCCAACTGCTCCCCCTCCATCCGAGGGGCAAAGGGTGCAAAGCCCCATGGTGAGGCTGGGCTTTGTCACCTCCTGCTGGGGCAGCGTGCCTCGAGCTTAGAGTCCATTTCTGGGGGCGAGTTCCATGTCAAAGCCCGTTTGTTCAGCCCCGTGAGCTCACACAACCCCAAAATGAACCCACTGCAGGGCTGGTGCTGAGTATTTTGCCCCACAAGAGCCTGCCCTAAAGCATTACTAAAGGCTGTGGGTCTTGGCTGGGTGTTGCTACGGGACAAGTTTAATACAAACAAAATGGGGTTTTAAGCAGCCTGGAAAGCTGCTCCTCCATTGGGGCTCGACTTTATGCTTCTTGCAGTGCCATCTGTGAACCACTTCCCCGTTCCTCCAAACGTCTCCCTGCAAAACTTGATGGTTCTAATATAAGAAACGAGAGTCAGCAAGTCTCCCAAGACTCCCACGTTCAAAAAGGAAAAGGGAAAAAGGAGCTCTGGCAGCAGCAGAACTAAAGAAGCCCATATCTCTTCTGGACAGTTTTCCTTGTGGGGTCTCAGAGCAGATCCCACGTGTTTCCCTGCAATAGGATTTCCCCACAAAGCGCCCCTCTCCCTGTTCACTGTGCAGATGGATTTTGTCCCTTCCCCGCACGGGTGTGTTGTTGGCACCCCTATCCCTCCCCCAGCCACATTAATTCCCCTGCACACCCCTCAGGTTCATACACAAAACCCATTAATTACAAAACTCCGCTGACAGACAGCGCGCTCTGTGGAAGGAAGGCGAGGATGAATATAGCAGGGGATATAAGAAATTAATTAGTTTCAGACAGACGACGTTGGCACCTCCAGTCAGCCTGATTTATTTCCACGGCTGCACTATTTTTGGCAAACTGCGAATGTTTGCCTCAATCTAAAGCCATAAATAGCCGGGAATGGAAGGTGAGGCCGCCACTAAAAACATTGTCCCGCTGGAGTGACGGAGGCTGAAATTTCCGGGGCAGCCCGAAGAACGGAGGCGGCCCGGGTTGGAGGAAAAGCTGCGGTGCTCGGAGCTCCCTGCATCCCGGCACCGTTGGCTCCGGGCCGCTGCATCCCGGAGAGCTGCGGGGAGAGCGGGGCTGCCCGGCCCGGGGCTGCGGCGGGGAGGAGCCAGAGCGGAACGGAGCGGAACGGAACGGAGCGGGGCGAGCGGCCGGTACCGCACCGGGTAATGCGGGAGCAGCGCTCCGCTTCCAGCACCGGCACCGGCAACGGCACCGCACCGGGTCCAGCAGAGGCAACGCTCCGCTTTTAGCTCCGGCACCGATACACCGTTCTGGTTCCGGCACTAGAACCGACGCCAAAACCGCTCCTGTTCCCGCAGCTCCGGCACCGCTTCGTTTTCAGCACCAGAACCGATACCGACACCGCACCGGCACCGCTTCCAACACCGCCGCCGCTACCGTTCCGCTTCCAGCACCCGCACCTCCCCGCCCCGCACCCATTCCCGACCCCGGTTCGGCCCCGCAGCGCCGTCCCCGCCCGTCCCCGCACCCCAGCGAGGAAGGAGGAAGGAGGGGAGCAGCGCTGCGCCCGCGGTGCGGTGAGTGCGGGGCTGCGGCCGCGCTCGGGGGGCTCTCAGCCTTTCTCGGTTTGGGGCACGAAACGGTGAGGGAGGGGACGCGGTAAAAGTTGGAGGTGGGGGGAAGGGGGGGGAACTCAGCTGCACGCCGAGTGCTGGAGGAATTTCTGGAAGGGATCCCTGCTCGTGTTTTGGTGCTACAGGGAGCCCGATTCAGCCTTTCCTTCGGTGGGGGTTGGGGCGGGGGGGTGGGGGGGGTGGGCACGCATCCATCCCTCCGGCCAAAAGTTCCCCCAGTGGGCTGAACCGATCGCTCCTTGAGCTGCATTTCTGGGGCTGTCAGAATGAGCCGTGCCTGTTGCTCGGATAAGTTCCTGGGTGTGCAACGCCATCTCCAGCACCACCCCCACCCCCCCCAGCCATAACCGCAGTCAATGTGTGTCTGTGCCGTGCCTGCCCTGTGCCAGCCCACCTTTAAACTGGCTCTTCTCTCTGCAAAAACAGACGCAATGAGCGTGCGAGGCTGCTGGGCACGGCTGTGGCATTAACTCTGCAAGCAGCAGTCAGGCCTGGGGCTGTTGTGGGGTTGTTTTTATTTTGGGTTTATTTTTTTTGCACTCTGCATTAGCTAAATGCACAGCACGAGGTGTGTATGTGTGTGTGCTGGGGGTTGAGAAGGTGCCCAAAGGGAAAGAGGTCTGAAGAAGCAGAGGGCAGAGAGCTGTGCCTGTGGTTGAGATGCAGAAAGGAAAATGCCTCTTCCAGGACCCTCTTCCTGCAAGGAAATAGGCTCCAATTACCTCCTGCTTGGTAAAGGGGCAGTGTGTAGAGCTTTGGTGTGTGCTGACACAGAGCTGGAATGGGGTAAGTGCACGTGGAGTTTTGCCTGTGGCCTCGCATGGTGGTGATGGGGCATCTGGGTCACCCCGTCAGCACCGGTTCCTGTGATCCTGAAAAGATTTCCTTGATGCAAGCACCAAACCATGCATCCTTTCCTCCCAGGAGTAGATGCAGGCTTGTCAGTGGGATGTGATGTGCTCTTGGTGCAAGAAAAGGAGCAGAGGCAGGAACAGAAGTTGGGAACCTCTGAGTTCATCCTGTCTGAACTGCTTGAAAAAGAGAAGAAATGCTGTGGCTAAAGAGCAGCGCTCCAGCAATCTGCCTCTGCCCTTGGACCCATCCCTGCATCCCCACGTCTGAGTTCACCATCTGTTAACACTTGACCTTGCTTTGTTCTCACAGCTTTGCTCCCCAAGCTGTGTAAAGCCCTGGGATGGTGGCAGAGACGGGCATGGAAGCAGGAAAACACTTGTTTCAGTGCTGGGAGGGCCCCTTGCACCAAACAAGCACTCTTTGTGGTCCCTTGAATGGACCCTTCAGACAGGCAGTGCTGAGCAGTGACAAAGAGCAAAGTGGTGGTGTCACATATTCATGCATTACAGGTGACTGAAATGCAGCAGGCGTGCCCTGCTGTTCTGAATCTGCAGCTCCTGCTTTTCACACACATTTATTGCCGTGGTTCTGCGTTGCTCATCACAGCTGGGCACGGAGATGGGTTCTGCTTTCTGGTGCTGCTGCTGTCACTGGACAAGATAGATGACAACAGCTTTGTTTTGCATCTGGGAGAAGTGGAGAGGCGAAATGATTTGCTCCAGGTGCTGCAGAATTTTGCTCTGAGTCCATGAGCATCCCTCCTTTGCTCCCTTGACTGAGGGAGGCAGAAACTTGTGTATTTGCCTCATGTATGCATTCAAACATCAATGCTGCAGTTTCCACTGAAATGATCCCTTAGGCCTGGGCTGCTGGAGAGAAATCACTGCCTAGCCATTCCTTGTAAACCCTGAGACATTCCTCTGGCTTCCTCACAGAGCTGAGGTTTGGGCCAGGAGCTCTGAGAACCTCCAGAAAACCTGGGACACGTGTTTGGAGTCGTGTCCAAATAACCAGAGGAGTTTCCAGGAGGGTTTATGCACTGTAAAGGCCTCCCACGCTCTCATTCCATGCTCAGGAGAGCTGAGGCGAAGCAGCATCTCCCTGGCATTGGCAGCAGGACAGGGGTCCCTGGGCCAGCTGCAGAGTTTGGAGTGAGTTTTGCTGTGGGTAATTGGTGCACTGCAACTCCGAGAGGTCAATCACCTCTGCCACTGCTGCACAGCACAGGCTCGGTTTACGTCCATACAGGCAGAAAAACAAAAGGTCTGTGCTTCCAGGGGCCCCTGCTTGCAGCAGGCTCTGCCCGTGCAGGGTTATGCAGGATTTGCTTTTCTCCCACTTAACTCACTTCTGTTTGTAGAGGGAAAACCGACAGCAGAGAGAGCAGAGAGAGCGACCTGTTGATTAATGCAGCCCAGATTACAATCTGGCCAACAATTAACTTTGCAGAGTCGAACTGTAATCAGACGAAGCATCTTTTGCTCTCTGTCTAATCGAGGTTTCTTTTCAGGTAGCATTGTGCCTGCAGCCAGTGCTGCTCATCTGGTTGTTTGCTCAGCCTCTTGCAATCCTGTGCTGCTTTGTCTGGCCTGCGTGGCTCAGCCAGGAGCAGTGAAGGGCTGAAATTGTTTTCAAGCCACAGAGCAGAGCCTGCAGAGATGGCTGTGGGTTCGTCTGTGCAGCTGACGCGGCTTCAGCATCTCATCTCCCCTGTTCTTTCTCTGCCTCTCTCCTTTCTGAGGCTTAGCCATGCTTTATCTGCAGTCACAACCAGAGAGCTGTGTTCTCTTACCTTCTGGGTTTTCTCACTGCGTTAGGAATGAGCTCCAAGCCACCACAGCTAAGAGCAGATCTTTGCAGGCAGCCCAAGTTCTCCCCATTCTTGCAGCGAAATGCCCACAGATCTCAGCCCCACTGATCCACCTGAGCAGCAGCTGGGCTCTTGTTAACATTCCCTCTTGTGCTGGATGTGTAATGACCCATGGTTTTAAGAGTGCAGGCTGTGATGTGGGAGGGAGCTCCAGGCTTTGGGGTTGGAGTTGCTGGAGTTGGCTGTGTTCCTATGCCCCCATTTGACGCCAGGCTCTGCCCATGCCACGCTGGAGGATAAATAGCTCAGAAGTGCTCCTGCTGTGGAACTGGGGGCTGTTTGACCTGCTGTTTTCCAAGATTAATGCTCATTGCTTTTTTTGGGAACCAGATCCCCCAGGGCAGCTCAGGTGGAGGTGTTTCAGAGCATCTCTGGCTGCGCACACTGCGTTGAGCCCCATGCTGTTCTTCCCTTGTATCTCCCCATGCAGATTGAAACCGAGGGCATTCTGAAGCAGAGGCTATTTCTCATTGCTGCCTTTTGCACCCTTGATCCTCTGGGCCGACGTAATGAAAATCACATATTATCCAAGGAGCAAATTGGTGAGGCAGTGCTGTCAGTGCCTGGTACTGTGGGAACTTGCAGGGCTTTGCTGCTTGTGGTGCAGAGAGGAGGAAGTAAACCAGGATGGAGAGGGGTGAGATTTGCTGCCCTGTCCTCAGTGCGTGGGGAAGAGATGCTATCTCTGTTTGATCCATTGAATTATTTGATAAGTGCTAACCTTTGCTGGAACCACTCAGGGCTGTGATTTATGACCCCTATTGGGTGTAGCTTCAAACCCCCCGGTGTCTCCATCTCCCCCTCTTCTCCCCAGCACTGTCTGCTCCTGAACTGTGCTGCTGAGCATCTCAGTCTCATACATGTGGTGTCTGAATGGGAGCCTGAGCTCTGCACCTGTGAAAATATACATGCATAAAAATCCACCTGGGGGGTGTTTTTCCGGCATGGAACATCACCTGGAGGTTGGATTTATGGCATGGCTTGAAATGTTTGGAGGAATGACTCACAGGCTGTCAGATCATGCAGTGCTGGAGCAAATGCCACCAGTGTGCAGGTGCTGGAGGTGGAGATCCTGTTAGCAGTGGTGCTTTGGATCCTTTCAGTGTTGCAGGCTCTATAACTGGTTTGAAGGGCGTTGCAGCAGCGGAGGTGACCTCTTTTCACCCAGGAAATGTCCTCCCGTTGCATCTGCCCCAGTCGGGAGGTTAAACTCCTCTCTGCCATGCTTCACCAAGCATTCAAGTGGTGCAAATCAGCACTGATTGCTGAAGCCAGCCCTCAGCAGCACAGTGCATGGCCCTTCTGTCATCATCAGGGCTGCGAGCATCACAAATCCTCTCACGTTTCATAGCAGGGTTGAACTCTTAGGTGAGTCCTGCCCCATCCCCATCCCTCTCATCCCCATCCATGGGGTAATGGCCAAATCCACGGCACAGCTGGTGGTGAAGTGCACGGCTGTCCTGCAGCAGGCAGCAGTCGGAGAGGTGAGAACTGCCCCTGTGTTACTGTGGGCTGAAAAACCTTTCTGGCATCCGTGCCTCAAATTGAAGCGATGATTAAAGCTGTAAGGAAATCTGCATTCAGCCTAAGGCACGTCGTGCTCCTTCTGCTACGGATGTTCCCAAGGGCTGGTCAGCTTGTAATTATTAACTAATTACTGCAGAATAATCACAGTGCCACAGCACGTAGGAGGTACAGGCAGTGTGGAACACGCTGTGTCTCACAAATCCCAGCCCTTTCTCGTCTGTCCTTTGTATTTTGCCCATACCATGGGGTGGTATCTGATGGCAGCAGTGCAATGCAGCGAGGTGGCCTGTGGCTGCAGCTTGGTGGTGGCATCTGGGGGACTGAAGGGCAGTGTTCCCTCTGCAGGAAAGCAGCCGTGGCCACGAGGAGGGCTTCCTTGGCAGGATCCTGCTTGGAGGTGACCGCATCCAAAGGCAGATCAGATCACAGGCTTGCCCCTACAGTGAGAGCATTGATGTTGTGTGTTGTGGCAGCAGCCACAGGAGGGAAATGAGCAGCCCTGGGGATGAAAGGCTCTGTGCGTCCCAGCAGCAGGTTGGGGGCAGGCTGCTGGTGGTGTCACACCGTGGGGACTGCCCATGGTGGCACATGTCCTGAGCAGAGCTGCACATCCTTTGGGGTCCCATCAGACCCAGGGGACCATGCAGAGCCCGTGGCATTCCTCCCTATTGATGGGGCCACGGGCCAGCACAGCACTGGTGCTTTCCCCTTTTTAGAAGAAGAGCAGAGTCTGGAATGCTGCTTATCACAAGGAAACCTCAGCAGAGCCACGCTGTGCTGCGGGCACTTCCATCCCAGGGTTGCTTCCAGCTGCCCTGCTCCAAAGAGCCACAAGGTTTGCTTTTCCACTTGTTTTATCACTGATTCGAGGCAGAAAACTTCTCTGTGTTGGTCTGAGTGCTTCTCAGCATCGAGAGCTGCTGCTGTGCCCATGGGGTCGTGGGCATTTCCTATGTGCAAGAAGTGCAAAGGTCCAACGGAGCCCCTTCAGTTCCATGAGAACACAGCACCGTAACTGCAGGAGAAAGCACGTTTTTATCAAGTACCATTAGCAGCATGTGTTCTATTTAAATCCTTAATCCCTTCCAATCCCTCCTTATTAACGATTAATTGTGCAACTAATCGCGCTATGATAGCAGGGTGCGGGCGCAGGTTGTTGTTGTGCACACTGCAATGTGAGGGAGGTAAGAATCCAGCCGTGCACTCAGCTTGGCTCATGTGCGGGCCAGACCTCCTTTCCTGTCCCTTCAGCTCTCAGAGTTATGATCCTTTCTTATCTCGAAGCTTATCAGCTCGTGGGGCAGGAGAGGAACAGAACTGAATGCAGCCAGTGAGCTTTGAACGCTTGCTGTGCTGCAGCCCTTCATCCCGCGGAGCTCGGAGTCCCGTTGGCTCAGTGCCTGAGCACCACGTGGATCTGTGGACATGGTTTGACGGGGGGCTACACCAGAATTGTTTCAGGATGTGCTCCCATGGCCCCCTCCCTGCACTCGGTGCTTGCAGCACCCATCTCTGCACAGCAGCATCCAAGCAATGGGTCTGGCTGTGTGTTTTTTCCTTCACAAGGTCCCTCCCTCCTTCGTTCCCTTGATCTCTGCAGGGCTCTGTTATCTCCCCCACATCCCAAGGCTGCTGCAGGAATGCTCAGAGCTCACAAGGACACCGGTGAGTCTGTGGGAGAACAGCCGTGCTTTGGAAGTGGGGCAGGGAGTGAGGAGATGGATGGGAGTGAGAAGATGGGGCTGGAGAAAAGAGAACCGTTCAGGGTGTTGAAACCCACCGACTCCATTGCTCTGCCTGCCGTGCTCATGGTGACACTGTGACTTTCAGGGCGCCGTGCTGGGGCTTGGCTTGCCAAAGCAGACGTTATTTACAGTTTAACAAGGAACAAGGTTTATCTGAACAGCGTGTGCTCGCCGAGTTCCCAGATAGGCATGAAATGTTGCCCTCCATAGGGAAGTGAGCAGAAAGCTGCGGGCACCAGGGCGTGCTTAATCTGTTTCTATCTATGCCTGGGATGCAGGCAGGTCCGGGTTGGGTTTAATGGGATCGTGTCATGGTGGTGGGAAGGTTCCTCCAGGAGGTGCAGAAGGACAGTGGGTTCCTGTGGGAACCTCCACTTGAGTGGAGCAGGAGCTCTGCACGCCTCGCCTTGGGATGCTCAGTGCTTCTGTGCTATTCCTGCCCTCTGCATGGCCTCAATGCTGGTTTTCATGCTGTTGCCCAACCCCGGGCTCTTTGCAAAGTGGAAATGCTTTGTGTGCAGAAATCGGGAGCTCTCTTATCAGCACAGAGATCTGAGAAGCAGAGGGGGGAAAGGGGCACTCGGCTCCCTCCAAGCAAAAGCTGAATGTTGAAACAGGGAGAGAGCATCGGGGTGAGAAATGCATGCACACTTGTGTGCAAAGCCCTCCGAGGTGCACAACAGGTTTAAGATTAAATAGCAGCTTAGTGCAGCCCTTGGCAGGAAGGGGACTTGCCGTGTTTGCTCACTACCTTGCTATCATGTGACCATCCCAGAGCTTTAAATAAAACAGATTTGCAAAGAGTTTTACGTGCCTAATGCTGAGCCGTGGCACTGCTGCTTCAGAGTGTGGTCCTGGGGGGGAACCCAGCTCAGAGCTGTGCTGGAGTGGGGAGAAATAGGTCAGGAGCACCGTCTGCATGCACTTCTTTCTCTGTTGCTGCACAAAGATCTGTGTGAGTGCAGCAGGGAGCTGCTTCATTAGTGCCAAGGAGCTCCTGGGTCTGAGTTTGCCACGGTTGGAAGGAGCCTTAATCCCTCCGAAGCTGTTTGCACAGTCCCTGCAGCTCCTCCTCCCATTGCTGGGTGGGCAGAAAGTGCCTGACCGGGTGCTGGAGGCATGCAGAGGGGTGCAGCTATCTGCAGCAGGTGAGGGCTGGGCTGTTTGGCAATGCAATGTGTTGGAGCAGAGCAGAGCTCCTGGAAAACGCGTGGCGAAGGGCTGAGCTGTGCGTCGCTTTGGGCGCTGGTGGTGCTTCTTAGAAACGCTGTGCTTCTGTTTGTGTTCAAGCCGTTTCTTTGGGAAGAGAGATCCTGTGATAGCATGGGCCCTTTGCATGGCTTTTCGCAGGGATCCGACCCTTCCTTCAGCCCTCCACCTATTTGTTGCTGCTCCTTTCTGTCCCACCCTCCCTCCCCGTTTCTCCTTGTGCCAGAGGTGGCCGCATTTCTCAAATTCCACACGGTTATCGGGTGTGCAGGGTGTGTTTTCTGCTTCCCTAAATAACCCCTCTCAGAATGCTTGCAGCCATTCCCTGCACAGCTGCAGGGGCAGCAGCTCTGAGCCCCCTCCCCAATGCCTTCGTCCGAGGTGGATGAGGCCGTGGGTCATGGGAAGGAAGCTGCAGTGTTCTCTGTTAGGCAGGGAAGGCTTCCCCTGCTCCCCCTGTGCTGCTTTCCAGGAGCTCTGGGAATTGTGTGTGGGCTGAGAAAGGAGGGAAAGCTCTAATTAAGGAAGAAGAGGGGGAAAAAAAAAGAAGAGAATAAGGAAATGGTAATTAAGAAGCCAGCAGACCCTATGCACCCTCTGGGGAGGAAATGCAGGTGTGCCCTAATGCAAGGGATCTTCTCCCATAGGGTTCCTCAGAAGCTTGGTGCTCCCTGAGCATCCTTCACCCCCAGGGTCTGTGCCCCTTTTCCATGTCCATGCTGTGCGTCCTGGTGCTCCTGAAGGGCTGAATGGAGAAGGAGAGTCACAGAAGATGGGGGAGGATAACTCAATACCCTGCAGCAGCGCTCGGTCTGTTGGAGCATGGGATGTGCTGATCTGTGGGGCAGGGGCAGTACCATAGGGCTGCTGGCACCTTCCAACACAGCGAGAGCATTGAGATGCTGCAGTGCACGCAGGCCACTGGCACTCTGTTGTGGCTGCAGCCCAATGCTGGACACTGCTCTCAGGTTTTGCTCCAGCAAGGAATAAACACGCAGTGTTTTGTGGCAGCTGGAATAATGTGGGTTGTTCTGGTGCCTTCCTGGGAGCTGCCCTGATCTCACCACGGGCCAGGCAGAGCTGAGAGCATCACGCAAGGCTGTGGTGTGGCAGGAATGGAACAAACCCCTCTGTGTGCCCTCATTACTGGGCTCCTTGTTGGGATGGAGACAAATGGGAGTGGAGCTGCAAGCAGAGCAGCTTTGCATCCCACAAGAGTCCCATCGCCGAGGAGAAGGGAGGAAGGATGCATCAGGGAAAGCAATGCACGCTGTGAGCTGGATTGGAAGCCAGGCTTGTGCATTTGCTGCAGGATCATTTCTCCTCCCAAATCTCCTTTCAGAAGAGAGGACAGAAAACTCCTGGCTGCCGTCATCGCATTCCTGGTGCTCTGCATTTCTTGTATTGGCTTCTGTGATTACAGGAGAGGAAAAGATTGCAGCACGAGGGTGGATGGATGAACTCCCTGGGGACCCAAAGCTCCATTTCCAATTCTGTCCAGCACAGTCGCTGCTGTGGGATGATGGCTGTGCTGCTTGCTGCAGGGCTGCTGCAGGCTGGTAGGAACTGATTGTGCTTCCCTCCTGCAGGACCACCACCTCCTGGTGCAGGGCTTTGCTCCCTGCGTGGGGGAAGGGAAATGTTGGAGCTCCACATAACAGAGCTTAGCAGCAGGGAGGAGCTGGGAGCTCTGTGTGATGGGCAGGGACTGCTGCCTGTCCCAGGGTGCAGGGCTGTGCTGGCCCCTGGAGCAGTGAATGAAGGATTTGGGCTGTGCTCTGCTCTGCAGCATCTGCTGTAGGGTGGGAGCGGCCGGGAGAGGATTCCACGCCAACAGCTGAGCAATCCATTAGATGGTGGGGGGCTGCTTTCTTCCCCTGCCCCACTGGATTCCCAGCTGCTGCAAAGCATGCAGCGTCACCTTTCTGCATGTCAGCACTGCACTGCATCAGTGCTGACCGTTGCCTTGCTATGCGAGGTAAGGAGGGCCACGTCCTCACCTGGCTCCTGCACATGCTGTCTGCTCAGCCCCATGGCCACGTGTGGCTCTGCATGATAGAGGTGTTTGCTGAGCAAACAGGGCTCTGCCAGCAGAAGTCACCATTTCCCCTAAGTTGTTTCCTTGTTTGTGGAAAGGAATGGTTACTTGCAAGCCCAGCAGTGTGCTGAAGGAGGGAGAGAGCTTCATATTGAAGCCGTGCCCAAAATACGTGGCTCTGAAGTTGCACAGAGGAGAGCTGAAGAGCTTTGCTGTGCAAAGAGAAGCGATCCATGTGCACAGCCCCATCCCCAGTGCCTAGGGGAGCACTTTGCTGAACACATCACTGCAAGTGCAGCAAATACAGCTTTGAAAGCAGTGCTTAAAGAATTGTTCACACCCAGTCTCAGTGACGTGATTCGTTTTCCTGACGGGATGCAGCTTTGGGCCCTTTGAAGTGTTTTAGTTACTATCTGCCCGTGTTACAGCAAATGCAGATCATTCACGCTGCTGGCTTTCATCCTGGCTTTTCTTCCTGGCCAGCTTCCATCCGGGGTGATTTCATTTCTGCCTGTTGATGCCTGAATTCCTTCGTGCTGTTTCAGACCACTGCTCCCCTCCTCGCTCCATCCCAGGGATGGTTGCAGCTCAGGGCTGCCCCAATTCCCGGGTGATTTGAGGCTGTAAAACGAGGGATGTCATTGCTTTGCTTAGCGAGCATCGCCTTCTTGCAGGAAGTCACAAAGTGCCCACACTTCCTTTAGTGCCCTGCTGCTAAAATTGATGGGATGCAGGCAATGGCAACCCGTTCTTCCTTTGAAATCCATAGTGTGGGAAAGGGCCGGGCTGCTCCTGCAGCTGGGCTGCCCTTCTCCTAGGGGAAACACAGTCACAGGTTGTCCCCGGTGGAGGGACAAAGCCACCTCCCATCCCATATGGGGTCAGGGTGCCCTCCTGCCTGCAGGGCTGGGAGCAGGGATGTGGGATGCTGTGCGCTGGGGGGAGGCGCATGCCAACTTTGGGGCACCTCGTGGCCACCCAGGGCAGGGTGAGCTCGACCAAAAGCCCCGCAGCCTCCATCTGTCAAAGCCTTTCCCATGAACCCCATCACCAGATGCCAAGTAGGTCCAGGTGAAGCTGGAAAAAAAACAGTGCCAATTACGCAGAGCCATAAAGATAAGGAGCAGCCCTGCGCATAGCAGGAGACGCAGCCACTGCTATTTTTACCCCACCCTGCTTCCTCTCCGAGGAGGTTTATATTTAGCAGCTGCTGGCAGGGAGGGAAGGATTTGGGGTGATCTGGAGCATCAGTTCATTGCTCAGGTGTTTGTCTTCTAAAGCTTTGGTACCGTTAGAGAAGGACGAGCAGAGAGGGGAGGAGATGGGAAAAGCCATTTCCCTCACCTGCTTCTTCCTCCACCTCCAGGTGGAATATCTGGGTTATTCCCTGTGTTTTCCCTGCTCCTGGAGCTGTGGGTTGTTGTGGTGCTCAGCGCCTTCCCCATCCTCCAGGTCCTGCTGTGTGGTGTGTTGTCCTGGCTGTCCCCTGCTCTCCCTGCCAAGACTTTGTCCCAGTGCTGTGGGCTGATTGCTGTCAGTGGGCATGGAAGGCATGGTGAAGTGATGGAGGGGCTGCAGCATCCCTCACTGAGGAGCAGGATCTGTTCTGCCTGGAGGAGATGAGGCTCAGGGGGATCTGGTTGATGCCTACAAGAATCTGAAGGGATGGTGTCAATAGGACGGGGTCAGACTCACCTGTTGGTGGGCTCCAATGAGAAAAGGGCACAAACTGAAACATTGGAAGACCCATCTGAAGGTGAGGTGAATCTGGATCGGGCTGTCCAGAGGGGATGTGGAGTCTCTTTCCTTGGAGATACATCAAAACCGTCGGGATGTGACCCAGGATGATGTGCTGTGCTGAGCAGGGCTTGGGTGATGTGACCTCCATCGGTCCCTTCCAACTTCAGGCCGTGAGAAAAGCATCCTTTGTTAATGCAGCATTCATTAGTGTCAGCATCTTGGTCATCAAAGCACGTCCCTGCAGTGCTGAGAAAACATTTAAATGGCTGATGGATGTGCCTAGCATCCTCCTTGCTCACTTTGCAACTCCAAACAGCCTCACACCTCTCATCCCACCCCCAGCCAAGCAATGCATCCTGCCTTGATTCCGGGCACACTGATCCTTGGGCTGTAGGGTTTTGCATCACTAAAGGTGTGTGAGGAGTGGGGTGGCTGAGTCTGAGTGCTCCAGGTGAATCCCAAGGTTTTGGGGGAGGAGGCCGTGCCTCGAAGCACTGTTTGCATTGCTGATGGTAATCTTTTCAGCTTTGGGATGCCAGCATGTCAACCCAAGTGTTCCCGTTGCCCTGGCGACGCGATGCATCGGCTCTGCGATGCTGTGTCTGATCGCATCAGTCTGGAATGCAATCACCAGGGTTTGTGCTGACCAGCCTGGGGTGGAGGGGGGGGCTGGGGGCTGGCAATTGGGCCACCCAGGAGCAGGGGTGCCTGTTTGGTCCCAAGGGCTGAGTTCCCCCTTATTGCCCCCCCCCCAGCCCCCCCTCAGAGCCCAGCAGGCAGGTTAAGGTTAGGATGTGCAAGGAGGGACCTCCCCGTGTTGGGGAGACACTGATGTCTGCAGATGCATTCTGTTTGCTGGGAGCAGGACTGTGTGTTTCCACCGTGCTACAAAATGCATGGGGGGAGAGCAAGGCTGGTGCTGCAGGGCTGTGTGCTCCCACTGTACGATTCCACCTGGTGCTGTGTGTGAGCCTGAGGCAGGCAAGCAAGGTGGGGGATGCCGAGAGCGAGCTGCTCGTGTGGCTGCTCAGTGAGCTGTGCCACGTGTCCCTTAAGGGTTTTCTTCATTTAAGGGTTTTATGGCTTTAATCAGATCTCTGGCTTAAGGAGATCCCGGTGCCTCACATCCCACATCCCAGGATGTGAGTCAGTGGGAGCATGCTGAGCTCGGAGCATCATCCTTTTTTCGGACCCCCCTGTTGGTCCAGCTCCCCCCAGCACTTTGGGAAGCTTTCTTTTCCCACCCTACAACCACTTCTTTCCCCTTCCCTGCAGGTCAGGAGGTAAAATGAACAAGATGAAAAACTTCAAGCGGAGGTTCTCACTCTCAGTCCCTCGGACGGAGACCATCGAGGAGTCGCTGACGGAGTTCACAGAGCAGTTCAACCAGCTCAACAACCAGAGGAATGAGGGTAAGGGGTTGGGAAAACAGCCTGGAAAGCTGCTGCCCCACTGCCTGGGCTGCTTACCCCATGGAGGAGTTCAATCTGCTCTGAAGAGAGATTTATGCCCGCAGAAGGAAAGGAGGAGGGCAAGGTGTTTGAACAGGGGGATGACACATCTGTGGTCAAGGTGGGAGTGTGAAAGTAGGGGATGCCCTCCCCCTGCTGGACCCACAGCCTTCTCCTGGTGCAGGATTCAAGGCGTCGGGTTCAGAGCAAGGCTGGGCAGGCAGAGAGCAGAGAGCTGCAGACAGCAAACCTGGTGGAGCCGGGCTGCATTCCCCCAGGGGGAGCAGAGTGCTGCGGGTTCGAGGCCAAAGTGCCTGCAGTATCACATCGTGTGCTTTGCCACCTCCTCCCAAAGCAGCCCTGACATGGGTTCATGTGTCAGTGCTCTGGGCTCCGTTCAGGACGTGCTGGTGCTTTTTTTTTTCCCCTCGTCCTGCAGCCACAATTGCTGCAAGCAGGGGCTGAGGCCGTGATGTAACTGCCTGGCACTTGTGCCTGCCCCAGCAGGGAGGGATGGGCTCTGCTTCAAAGTGGAGATGCAGAGGCTGATTTGAGCTGCCTTTCCTCTCTCCTGCAGCTCATGCCACTCCTCAGATCCCCGCAGACACCCCAGCTGCCCTCAGCAGCATCGCTTCACACCCCTCCCCTCGCATCCCAGCAAACAGCTGGGGCTATAATTAGACTCGAGCCCTTAATTAGACGTGTAGAAGCCGTGGGGATAACATGGTGCAAGGCTCATAAAGCCACGGGTGCTGACAGCTGCTGCTGCTGTTACCCCCTGGGGCTGCTGGGCGCTGGGCTGGCTGAGCCTGGGCTCATTACCTGTGCTGTGCCAGCTGAGCTGCTGGAGAGGCAATTTCCCTCTTCTTCTGCTTTAATGAGCCTTTGGTCACAGCACTTCCTTTGCAAACCATCACGGGCAGCAGCTGCCTGTCCTCTGCCTTTCTGTCTCTCTCCTGAAGGAGGCAGGGAAGAAACAGGGCAAAGCCAAAGTTGGCTGTGCTGGGGTTGAGGGCACTGGGCAGAGGCTGGACCGGTGCTTGGCAGTGCTGTGCTGTGATCAGATTGCCCTGCATGGAGCTGGGGATGCAGCAGAGTATGGGAGCCCCCTGCCCACAGCCCCACATTGGAGCTAAGCCCTCTGCCACAGCCGTGTGCACACTGCTCCTCCCTCCTGGGTGATGTTCCTTGGGATGTAAACACCCCCAAAAGTCATCTCCATGGTGCCCCTCATCTCAGCCATACACCTGACCCATCTCCTGGCTTCTCCCTATGGCCAGGAATGCTTCACCCACAGATCAGCACCAGCATCAGTTTGGTTTTTTTTGTTTTCTCACCTCACACAGCAGCGTGGGAAGCTGTTTTCAGGTTCTGTTTTCCCTCCAGCATCAGAGCTCATAGGCTGTCAACACTGTTGGGTCACAGCAGCCTCTGCTTGGGTGTCTTCATGTGTCCCCAGGGATGCAGAGTCCAGGAGATGGGATGCTCCAACAGAGCATGCAGTGCCTCTGGCAATGGGAAAAGATGTGGACTTCCCATGGGTTGATACCTACCTCCTCCACTGGGGTGTGGAGGGGGATCCCCAGCCCTGTGTTCTCCCTCCTCCCATTCTCAGGGCCCCAATGCCAGCCATGAGGGCTGGTAAAGGGAGGTTTGGGGAAGCAGAGCCAGCGAATGGAAAAGCAAACAGCTTCCTGGCGTGGGCACATCCTGACCCAGGCAGTGTCACCCTGGGGAGTCCAACGCAGCCACAGGGTGTCTGATGTGCCCCCATACTGTCACACATCTCCATTGCACCACAGCCTTTCCTTGGGTAGAAGAAGAATCCTGGGTTAAGGAGAGCTCTGGGCAGCATCTGATCCTTGACGAGGGCCTGCACCATTTCTGAGTCTTCAGAGGCCAAACAAGGGCTCGTGCAATGGCGTAAATCAGAGCCTGGCCATCAGAGCACAGGGATGTAAAGCAGCAATGCTGTGTGGGAGGAAGGAGGATGGATGACCCACGATCCGAGCGCTGCCCTGCCTTGAAACAGCTTTAGGAGGAGAGCTCATGCTTAGCAAAGTAATTAAAAGTTCTGAGCCGTGCAGGCAGCGAAGGGTTCTGGCCCTTTTTCCTTGGGAGATCAAAGCTTGTTTTGGCAGAGGCAGTGTTTAAATATATTTATATTAAAAAAAGAAAAAGGAAAAAAAAAAAAAAAAAGAAGGCAGAAGCAGCTGCCGTGTCTGCGGTCTGCCTTTAATTTGCTTTGATATCCCATGCAGCCTCATTACTTGCAGGGTGTCAGAGCTCACAGTCATCCACACAAAATGCTGAGCAGAATGGAGCAGAGCCCTGCATTTGCACACCTGTGTGCTGCTGGTGGAGGTGGCACTGAGGGTGGGTGCAGACACTGCTCTTATTTGCTGCTCCTGGGGCCAGGCTGCATCCTTGGACGTTGGATCTGTGTGCTTATGGCCCAGCACAAGTTCACCCAAACCGTCTCTTAAAGTGGATGAGTTGAACTACAGTCGTTCTGATGTTGCTCTTTGGTTTTAGTTCAGATGATTTGCTTAGGACAGGAGCAAGGTGAAAAGGGTTGATCTAGCTTAAGTGATCTGTGCTACCTGTGCTTAGTGCAAGGCAGGGTTCTGAGCTGTGCCTGCACAGATGGCCAGAGAGGGACAGGGACCGGAGCCCTGCAGTGCTCCTGGGGGAAGGGGTGCTTTGTGCCTCCCTGCCCAACCCTCCAGAACCTCCTGGCACGATTTCAGCTGCTGTCAGCCCCATTGGCATGGGCTGCACCCCTGCTATGGGCATGGGCTGTCTGTAGAGGACACCCCATATCCCTTAGCTCACAGATCCCCTTGTATACAGTGACCGTGGCAGGAAACTGCATTTTTTCTCAGGTCACTTGCCTGTCACCTCTCATCCATCAGATGAGCGATGAGCAGCCAGATCCCAGCCCTCCTGCAAAAGCCAGCCATCCCCTTCCATCCTCAGCAATGAGATCATCTCTGGCTGCAGAGCACGCGGGGAATGGAAGCCCAAATCTGCATTAGACACAGAGAAGGATGGCCTTCATTCCAGCACTCCCAGTTAGCTCTGCCTCCTCTCAAACGGCCCCTCTGAAAGCAGCCCCTTGTGAATGGGGGAAATGCACTTCCAACCAACCAGCCATTAATTACCCAGTGGGAAGACGTGTGAGCCTCAAGCTGTAGACCAGGGGGAGCTCAGTGCCTCACTTTACTCTGCTTGGATTTTTTTTTTTGCTCCTTTCTGGGTTCCTTGGGCTTGATGTGGCTTCACACGTGGAGTCCCATGAGAAGAGTGACTTTCAGAAGCCGCTTTGGTTTTCAAGGGAGCTTCTGTGTTGCTGTGTGTGTCTGAGTGCAGCAGTGGAGCAGGATGGGAAGGGACTTCCTCATGGCCCTGGAGCATCTCTGGACCTCCCTGCCCTTCTCTCTCCCTGTTCCCCAAAGCAAAGCGTTCCGCACCTCTGCTGCCTCCCAGCAGCTCTCCCTTCTTTCTCTTTGTCCTCAGACCTGGCCCAAGGGCACTTGCAGCTGGGACACCTGGGCAGGGACATCGGAGCAGACCCCACGGCCATCTCCTCACCCGACACAGAGGGTCCATCCCCCATGGCCGTGCGTTACCGCAGCAGCACCCAGCGCCGCTTCTCCACAGAGGCAAGTGCTGGGGCGAAGGTCCCGCGGGCGTCACCCCAGTTGCTGCCCCATTGCCGTCATCACTCTTCCTTTCCCTGGGTGTTCTCCTCACCTTCCCCCTCTGCTCTCTCTGCAGGATGTCAGCAAACGCCTCTCCCTGCCCATGGACATCCGGCTGCCCCCCGAGTTCCTGCAGAAGCTGCAGATGGAGAGCCCGGAGTTCCCCAAGCCGCTCAGCAGGATGTCACGACGGGCATCCCTTGTAAGTCACAGCACAGCATCTTGCTTTGTGCATATGAGATGCGTGTGCTGATTGCCACCCAGCCATCTCATCCCTCTGGAGCAAGCTCCCTTGCTCTGAAACACACACAGTTCAAATCCCTTTCTGCACGCTCATTCCCTGTGCATACACACACCTGTGCACGTGCACACAGGCACCTTTCCCCGTGCTACTCCTACATATGCAAATCCCCAGCCTGCACACTGCTCACCTTGCACACACCTGGCTTCTCTCCCAGCCCTTCACCTTCCAGGGAAGAGGAGGTGGAGAACCTCCCACGGTGCCGCAAGTGCTGGAGCCTCTGCTGATGGAAATGCAAATGTGGATAAATAATGAATTACCCCTTGCATTAATGCTGACGTTTCAGTTTCTTGACTGCAGAGCATCAGCATATGTAGGAGCAAAAACACAGTGCCCTGTTTGCAAATTGCAAAGGCACACATCCTGCTGCCTGGGAGTACACACGGTTACGGTGGTGAGGTCTCAGCAGCACCTTCAGATGTGGCACTCCTGTTTGTGAGGAGGGGGGAGAGGAGAGAATGGCAGGAGCTGCAGTTTGCCCGCTGGCTTTGGGTCCTTCAGTGCTGCTGCCATGGGATGTGAGTGACCCCAAGTGACCGAGGCGGTGTCCCTGCAGAGCTGCAGTGTGAGGGATCTGCTAGGAGGGCCTTGCAGTTGTTGCCCATCACTGGGTACAGTCAAGCAGGTCTCAGCAATACAGCAATGAGTCCCAGTTCCAAACGGGGAAATGTCTCTTTCACACTTGACTGGAGGAGCACACAGAAGCAAAGGGAGTTGCAGCAAAGGGCAGCACGTAGGGAAGCACTCAAGAAAAGGGCAGGGCTTTGCCACAGGGTCCCATCACGCTGCTCTGACACAAAGGGCATCAGCTGCTGCAGTTGGCTGCGATGGTGTTCTGATGGTTGCGCATAGGATCCATGCAGGACGTGATGGACTGTCCCCTTAACAATCCCCTCCTGCTGTTCTCCATCCAGCCCAACACTGGTGAGATCCCTCCCAGTGACGTTGTCCTTTTTCTCTTACAGTCGGATATCGGGTTTGGGAAGCTGGAGACCTATGTTAAGCTGGACAAACTGGGAGAGGTAAGGAGGTGCTGAGACCCCAGCGAGGATTCAAAGGAAGTTGGAAGGATTACGATAAATCACAGAATGGAAATCATGGGCTCCGGCCCTTTAGCTTCCAATGACCCTTCCTGCAGAGCACATCCCTGTTGTGCCACCCCACAATGGGGCAGCCACCCGCTCACCCCTCATGTCCTCTCTCTCCCTGCAGGGCACTTATGCCACTGTCTTCAAGGGACGCAGCAAGCTGACAGAAAACCTGGTGGCACTGAAGGAGATCCGCCTGGAGCACGAGGAAGGGGCTCCATGCACGGCTATCCGGGAAGGTGAGGCCTTGAGGGAGGGGGGGGGAGAGGCTTTTCCTGCCCCCAGCCCTTGGGGATGTCCCACCTGGCACCCAGCTGTCCCAACCTGCTGCCTCCTGTCCCTGCAGTGTCACTGCTGAAGAACCTCAAGCACGCCAACATCGTGACCCTGCATGACATCATCCACACGGAGCGCTCCCTCACGCTGGTCTTCGAGTACCTGGTGCGTTGGAGAGATGCTGGGGTTCTGACTGGGGAGAGGGGAGGGAGGGAACTGGAGGCTGATGGATGCTCCTCGTTGCAGGAAAACGACCTCAAGCAGTACCTGGATAACTGTGGGAACCTGATGAGCGTGCACAATGTGAAGGTGAGTCGGGGCTGGCCGTCCCTATGGGCGTCCCCGGCTTTGTGGGGTCTCCCCTGGCCCTGTGTTCTTAAGACAGCATCGTGGTGCCCACTGCCCACCCCTGTGCCCCCCCCAGATCTTCATGTTCCAGCTGCTGCGTGGCCTGTCCTACTGTCATGGGAGGAAGATCCTACACCGAGACCTCAAACCTCAGAACCTGCTCATCAACGAGAGAGGGGAGCTTAAGCTGGCCGACTTTGGTACGTGGGGTGGGGAGGGCAGAGCACTCATGGTCCCATTGGGCAAACACAAGGGCTTCGCTGCCCTTGGAGCGGAGAGGGGGACCCAGCCTGGGACATAGTTCTCCAGCAGTCATTTTTAATGTGCTGGGGTTGCATGGCTGTTTTCTACCCGATTGAGAGCATCTCTGCACAGTGCTGCCCCATCCCTGAGCCTCTGCCCTGGGGAGGATGCAGCACTGCAGGAAGGTGCAGCTTCACATCCCTCCCTCCACCTCCAGGCCTCGCCAGAGCCAAGTCGGTGCCTACCAAAACGTATTCCAACGAGGTGGTCACTCTGTGGTACCGACCCCCCGACGTCCTGCTGGGATCTACCGAGTATTCCACCCCCATCGACATGTGGTGAGGCTGGTCTGGGCGGTGGGTTGGGTGTTCCCATCCATCCCATGGGATGGCGCTGCTCACACCGTGGGCGCTGGGTTCTCCACGGCTTGTTCTCTGTGTCCTCTGCGGCTCCATCTCTTCAGAGCCGGGTGGACGGGCACAGATCCGCATCCTGGAGCCCATTTCCCCCTGCCCTGCCGCGGGGGGTGGTGCGTCCCACGACTTTCCCTTCTCTCTGATGCCGCTTTTCCACCGCTGCCGTAGGGGCGTGGGATGCATCCACTACGAGATGGTCACCGGACGGCCCATGTTCCCCGGTTCTACGGTGAAGGAGGAGTTGCATCTCATCTTCCGGCTGTTGGGTGAGCGTGCTGCCGTGCCCCGAGCGCCCGCGGGAGGGCAGCGGTGACAAAGCAGAGCGCTGCGCTCCGGGACCGAGCGCTGAGCGCGGCGTTGCCGCGTGTGTCCCCAATAAGGAGCAGCACTGGGATGGTGAAGCTGTTGTTCCCGCAGCCGGTGACCACGTTCCACTTTCCCCCCCTCCCTCCCAGGAACGCCGACAGAAGATACCTGGCCGGGGATAACGTCCAACGAGGAGTTCAGGGCGTACAACTTCACGCAGTACCGAGCGCAGCCGTTAATCAATCACGCCCCGAGGTATCCTCCCTTCCCCCTGCCCCCCAGCACAGATCCGGAGGCATAGAGGCAGCCTGGCACTGCTCCGAAATGGGAGCCGGGGGCACTGGGTTCATCTGCTGGATGTGATGCTGAGCGCAGCTGTGTGGGGGAGGTCCCAGTTCTCCGCACACCTTTGCCTTTTGTTGATGATTTGCAACGGCCCCCAGGTGTGACAGTGCTCCAGTTTGTGTTTCTTTCTTTTCTCAGGTTGGACTCGGATGGCATTGACTTGCTGATGAACCTCCTCCTGGTAAGCAACAGCGAGGTGCTGGTGGATGGCAGAGGGGTGCATTGCGCTCACCCTGATTTTGGGGGTAGGGAGAGGGGCTGTGACTGCAGCATAAGCCCTATCCACACAGCTGCTGGCCCAAACCCACTGATGGGGTCCCAGCTGTGCACTTTGGTGTGAGCAGGCACTGCAGACTGCGTAATTGCCTTTCTCTGGGCCTTTGTGCAGTATGAAGCCAAGAGCCGGATCTCAGCAGAGGTGGCCCTGCGGCATCCCTACTTCAAAAGCCTGGGGGAGCGGGTGCACCTCCTGCCTGACAGTAAGTGTGCATGGCCCCCTCACCTGGGGGCATGGAGCAGCACTGCAGTGCAGCCCGAGGGCACAGCCAGCTCTGTGGTTGCTGCTTGCCTTTGCTTGAGGGCTCCTGCAGCAGGGTGGGGGGGAGAGCAAGGAAAAACTTGGGGCAGGCTGGTGTAGAGCAAGAGGAACGCAGTGCTGCGCTGCCATCCCTGCTGGCGGTGGCTCGGCCAACTGACCTCGCTCTCTGTCTGCTCTCCCAGATGTCTCCATCTTCTCTCTGAAGGAGATCCAGCTTCAGAAGGACCCTGGCTACCGAGGCTCAGCGTTTCAGCAGTCAGGTAGGATGGGGGCAGCGTGCTCTCTGTGTGGTGCCATGGATCCTGCTGGCACCTCTGGGTACCCACACAGGGAAAATCCGGACCTGCCCCGTGCTTCAGTCCCTGTCTCACCTATCTGACCCATCTCTCTCTCTCTTCCTCAGCCCGAGGGAAGAACAGGAGGCAGAGTATATTTTAAACCCGGACCTCATGTTCCCTTTGTCACCATGGAGATCAGTGCACTGAGAAAGGAGACGGCGGTGCGCTCCTACCCGCCCCACCGCGTCGCTCAGCCCAGCAGGACGGAGCTGATGGCTCTCCCCACGTCCCCCAGCAGCTGGTGGCAATGGACCTGTGGCCTTTTTCCCCTCTCGTTCTCATGTTGTTCCTATCAGCTGCCACCCCTTGTGCAGCTGCTGCACAACCCTCCTAGGAGCGGGGTCCTGCCCTGCGCTGGGGGAGCTGCTCGCTGCCTTTGGGGTTGAGCTGGGTGCAGGGAGGCTGTGAGAGCACAGGTTGGGGTCTGTGAAGCAGGAGCTGTGGCTGCATTGCATTCAGCCCAGGCAGGCAACATCCCACTGCTCAGACAGCCTGCGTGCAGCCCCATCCCACTGAGAGCTGGGCATCCCCCAGCCTGGCACCAGAGGACTGCTGCTGGAGCACCAGCCCTGGGACAGCCCTCCCTGCTGTGCCATTGCTTCTGCCTCTGCGACACCTTCATCTCTGCCCATTGTTGGTACCTGAATCCTGATGAGGGCGGAGCGACCTCACTCACCATCCCCTCTTCTTGCCACCGTTGCGTTCCCCAGTTCTGATGCCATCACAAGACGTGGGACGTGATTCCCAGAGTGATTCCCGGCTGTTCACAGGAGCCTACAGCTGAACAGAGCCCTGCAGCGTCACTGCACCCCAATCTTCGCACTCATCGCAGTGCATTCCCCACCTGGAGGACGGGGGAGAGGTGCCAAACCTCCCCAGCTCAGCTGCAGGGACCAGAAATAGACCCACAGAACAGCAAACCAGCCCTCCCCACGTGTAGCCAACATCATACCAAGCAGCCCTGGCTCAGACCCACGCCACAGGACCGAGGGGCACACTGTGCTGCCAAGGGCTGCTCCTGAGGCATTTTAACTGGACCTTGCCAAAGCACTTGATGGAGGATGTGCCGATGTCCCAACCTGCCAGCATCCCAGGACAAGCAGTGCTCAGGGGACACTAACTGTGCTCACACCACTGTTTCTCCGTGGAGAGGAATTGGAACTCTATTTTTTCCCCCTGCAAATGCAAAGCTGGAGGAGAAAAGGAGGAGAGCCCAGGGTTCTCCAGCGCTCAGTGCACCGCACTCTGCACTCCTCCTGTCAGCCCAAAGCTGTTAACTTGGGTTTGTCCTAGACAAGCATCCAGACGTCTGCATTGTTTGAGGTTTGCCCATCCCTGCTCGGTTCCTTTCTCAGTATGTCCAGCATACAGCAGGCTGAATAGTTCATTAATTGTTTCCATTTGATAGGGAAGAGCATGAAGAGCCATCAGCCACCAGTGACGCTCTGATGCGAGGGTTGGGCTGCGCCTGGTTCCCTGCACCCTGCTTGGGCTGCACAGGGCTTTACAGCAGTGGGGTTTACAAAAGGAAGCGCTGAGCTCACGTTGTCACCTTTCCTTTCATTAAGGTGTTTACATTGGGATTTTTCTGGGCACGATAGGGATCTGTGGTGCTTCCCAAGGCACCAAGGGCACGGATCTGGGCAAGTCCTGCTCTTGGGAAGCCAGGACAGGACTTGCATGACCTGTTCTGGCTTTACCAGCCCCGTGCCCTGAGGCTGTCATGGGCACAAAGCGTGCCAGGGCACAGGAAGTCTTGCTGATCCTTCAATGGGAGGGCAAGGCAGAGCTGTGGGACACGGGGCTCTGCTCACTGCTGCTTGGCAGAACCCTTGGGAACCAATGTCCCCATTGGGAACCAGTGTCCCCATGGGGCAGACATCTCCAGGGTGCAGCAAGGTGACCCACAGAAGGTGAGCATGCAGACAGCTCTGCTTTATCTGCAATCAGATAAGGAAGACAAAGAGTCTGCTGGCTGCTGTTTGCTCTTTCACAGCCTTTGCCTTTCCTTCTCTAAGACAGGAGATCTTTGTGTGGAGGCACTATTATTTATTTGCCCCGTGCATGACCAGCAGGCTGCGTTTCAGATAACCCCTTTTGTTCTGCTGCTTTTCATGGGTATTGGATTCCTATTCAGGAAGGTGATAAAGTGCATAAATATTTGGTGCCCCGTTGAGCAAGCTGTGATGTATGCACTGCTGCTGTGCGTCCAATGCTGAGAGAGAGAGGTCAGCAAAGTCCCCCCCCTGCACAGGGTCAGCATCCCATGAGGGTATGGAGTCTGTATGGGTTTAGGTCAGCATCCCACCACGTTGCAGGCTCCATATGGGTGCAGATCAGCATCCCACAAGAGTACAGGGTCCATATGGGTTCCTGAGGACTGCAACCCCCCAGTGCTGGGGACGGAGACACGCAGTGAGCTCCCAGCTCTGCCCAGTGCTGGAGCACCAGCTGCTCAAAGCAGCGCTGATGAAAACACTGCAAATGTCTGTGGCTTTCTGGAATTTATTTTCTTTTCCATTTTGTGGCACCCAGCGTGGCTTGGGAGATGTTGTTTTGTCTTCCAGGCATTATTTTCTTGCATTTTTTTTTTTTTATTTTTTCCTACCAGTTCTGCCTGCACACTGGGGAAAGGCTGCATTGCTTTGTACACTCAGCAGCTCCGGTCTGCGCACCGCTCCTGCTGTGGTTTTGTGTTTCCATCAGTCAGAATTGAAGGCAGCACCCCTCGCTGCAGTACAGGTGGGATGCATCACAGGAACAGCTTCAGCCCCACGTCCTGCAGCAGGAAAACGTGTCCCAGAGAGCTCAGGTTCCCACTGTGAGCATCCCCTGGTGTGCGCCGTGTGCAGGATCCCGATGGCCGTTGGATGAATGGAAGGTGTGTTTTAAAAGGAGTGTTTTTAAAAGGTTTATTCAAAAAAAAAAAAGCAATTTTTTTGTTTGTTTGTTTGTTTTATATGTATATATATAGAGAGAGAGAGAGAGGAAGAAGGTTTTTTTTTGGAATAAATGGAAAGGTGCAAAGCAAAAAGGAATAAAAGGCTGCGCCCATCGATCAACCATGTGTGTGTTTCATACAAAGACTTCAGTCGTTGCACGTCAGCTGTGGCGTGGGCCATCCTGAGGCTGTGCTTCTGTTACAGCCGTGCTGTGAGCGCTCCACAGCCAAAACTGGGCAATGAGCTGCGTTGCCTGTGGGGTGTTTGGATGCGATGTGATTTTGCTCTCTTCTGTTTGGGAGGAGAAGGCTCTGTGTTGACCCAGAGTGAGTTTCCTTCCCTGTGACCTTTAAGAAGGCCGAAACCCAGCGCCGGAGGGGCTGGAGCACAATGGGAACGTGTTCCTGCAGTCCCTTACGTGGATCCTAAAGCCCTGAACAAATATTGCCATAAGTTAATCAGGCCGATAAAAGAGCTCAACTGTGCCCGGCCCAAGGCTGCAAAGTGACTCAAGGGCAATGCCAGGGCATGGATGAGGGAGTGCTGTTCCCCAGTGCTTTGGCACCTGAAAGTCCCTGGGATTGGGGCTATTCAGCGTGGCAATCCCCTGTAGGTATCACTGCTCTGTGGCCCTACAGCCACTGGGGAGATGTGGGAAGGGCCTGAAATGGGGGAACTTTGGGGCTGCGGTCCCTGGGCTGCCCCTACAGCAGCACCCATCTGCCTGAGTCACAGCAGGGCCGGGCAGCACAGGGTTTGCTCCTCCCTCATCCCATAGCACTGGGGAATGCAGCCAAGCAGCCTCAGCCACATCCTCCACCCATAGGCACGCCACAGCCGGATGCACCCGGATGGCACCAGCTCATCCCATAGGGCATCCTCGTGCCCTGCAGCTGTGTGTGAGCCCTCTCTGGCTGCACCACGGCTCTTTTGGGGCTCTCAACGTTCCCAGGTGTGACCCAGAAGGGCTCTGTACTGCGTTGGCACAGTGCAGGAGGAAGCCCTGCTGATCCCAGCCCGACTGGACTGGGTGTGTGGGGTGATTTCAGTTGGTAGGAAAACACGGAGCGCTTCCTCCTCCCCGACACGTGTCTGCACTGCACCAAGAGCTCTGCAGTGTGCCTGACCTCACAGCAGTGCCAGCTGCTTTGCTTTGCACTGTGCTGGCACTGCTGGCTGTGCTGTGCATGGGCTGAGCACCTCCTCGTGTTGTCCCTGCAATGCTTCATCCCAGAGCATCCTAATAGAATCACAGAATGGGTTGGAAGGGACCCAAGGATCATGAATCTCCAACCCTGCTGCCACAGGCAGGGCCATCTACCTCCACATTTAATACCAGGGCCCCGTCCAACCTGGCCTTGAACACTTCCAGGGTGTGGAATAGAAGTAATACCAACACAACAGCTAACACGAGTGAAACCTTCTTTAGGGAGCAATCACACCAAAGCAGAACAGACCAAAGCAAAGAAGCAATTACTCCACTGGCCAAACAGAACCAGGTGATTTGATGGGAAAAATGGGGAAGAATGTGTGAGCACACAGGAAGCAAAAAGCATTCCTCAAACCCTGCTCGCATCCCTTTGAGCAGCACCAGCTTGGAGACGCTGCTGCTCGGCGGTTCACTCATTCACTCTGCACTTTGCAGAGAGGAGGGTGTTTAATTCATTGCAAGCACAACATTGGCTTCAGTTTGGAAAACAGCCCAAAATGCCTCTTCACAAAGCTAATTCTGGTCGCACACACTCAGAGCCCCACAGCTTGCATTTTTATGAGCTCCCTCTGTGGATCTGTGGAAGGATCTGTGCGTTCTTGTGCTGACAAACCCACCCACGCTGCATTTTTTATTTGCAAGCAGATCTTGCATGGTTTGTGTTAGCCCTGATGGAATGGCTTGATATTCCTGGAACCGGCCTTTATGGCATTGCTCTGCAAAGCAGGGCTGGGGCTGCCATGGGGTTGTGCTGCCATGGGGTTGGGGTGCAATGGCTTTGCCCAGGTGTGGGAACTGCTGAGCTCTGTCACAACACAAAGCCCAAAGAGCTGATGCTGTTGGGTTACGGTGAGCCAGCAATGAAGGCAGGAGCAGACCATGGGTCTCCTGCCCATCTGGTACCCTGGAATCGATCTTTGCTGAAGATGCTGGGTCTGACCATCCATAACAGGCTCACCTTCTTGCTTGCCACCTGGAAGCAAGAAAACAGAGCTCTCCAAATCAGAGTGGTTGCTGCCAGCAGGAGGGATGTGGTCATTTCAGGTGCTGTAAAACCAGAATACTCCCAAGCCCTCCTACTGAACTCGAGGGGATACTTTAAAGATCTTATTCCATACTGAGCAGTTCCACATAGACCCCTCCAGCCCCATGCCCAATGAGCCTTCAGTTTTCCCACTGTTGAACCACTTAACAGCGTTTCTCCACCTCTGGCAGCTGAGCTGCTCTGTGGCTGCTTGGTTGCTGCTGGGCACCCACGGATGAAATCAGGGCTCCATCCCCCACCTGCTCCGTGGTGCTGCCCACGCTCAGTGGCTGCCCTCCTTACCCTGGGAGGTCACCTGCAGATGCCATGGAGGTGGCAGAACTGGAACTAGGATGCAATTTGGATTAGCTAAACATTAAGCTATGTCCAGGTGGAAATGAGCACCTGTGACCCAGAGCAGCATTCCTGAAATGTGGGTCACGGGGTGGTGAGTAACAGCTGTGGGGTTCTGGCACTGGAGCAGCTCTACCCACAGCTCAGCTCCAGCGATTCTGCTTTGCCTGGAAAGAGCAATCTAAAAATTGCAGTCCTTCCCTAAAGTAGGTGAAATATTTATAATCTCAGCCTCTAGAGGAGACCTTTTGCGTAAGCATCAGCCGCTCCAGCTCCAAAATGCACACACTCCCACAGCCCATCTCACCCTTCTTATCCACAGGAGGGGCGCAGGCACCTTTAATTGCATTTGTCTGGAGCGGTTGTCTTTATTTACGGCGCTCAGGCAGCAGAGCGAGGGGTTCGGCTGCTGCTTTGCTTTCTGTTGTGCTGGATGCAGTCTGAGCAGTGAAGCTCGGAACGAGCAGTGGGAGCTGCCCGCCTCTTTCTGGGTGAGATGCTGCTCCACCCCACCTCGAGGTGATGCTGGAGGTGGCGGTTCGGACGGTTCTTTCCCCCCAGGGGATGCGCTGAAGTCTCGGGGGGCTTCGGGTGGGCTTCGTGGGTTCCGTACCGCACCGCCCGCCGGAGGAAGGCTCCGCCCGGCCCCGGGAGGCGGCGGCGGTCCCCGGTCCCGGAGGCGGAGTCAGCGGCCGGCGGGCTTCGGAGCCACAGCCCGGAGAGGAGGAGCGGGGAGAGGGGCGGCGGCGGGGCCGGGCTGGGAGCGGGGCCGGGCGGTGCGGGAGCCGCATCTCCGCGGGCCGCCCCGCGCCGCCGCCCAGGATGTGGTGGGACGAGCGGGTATCGGCTCGGTTCCGGAGGAACCTGCAGCCCACCCTCACCTACTGGAGCGTCTTCTTTAGCTTCGGCCTCTGCATCGCCTTTCTGGGGCCCACGCTGCTGGACCTCCGTTGCCAGACGCAGAGCTCGCTCTCGCAGATCACCTGGGTGTTCTTCTCGCAGCAGTTCTGCCTCCTGCTCGGCAGCTGCCTCGGAGGGGTCTTCAAGAGGACGTAAGGGCCGCTCTGCTCTGGGGGGTGGAGGAACAGCGCTGCCCCTTCGGGTCCGTGGGGCTGAGATGGGCGCGGAGATGCGGGACGGAGGGATGGGGCTGCGGGGCGGCTCCGCTCCCACCCGCACGGAAAGACGCGAACCCCGCAGCTCGGGACGGGGACGGCGAAGTTGAAGTGAGAACTTCCTAGAGGATGTTTTCCAAATCGTGGATCGAGGGCGTTGCGTTGACCCGGTCTGAGAACCCCGGGCTCGGGAGGTGATACCCGGGAACCTGCAGGGGTCGCTGGGGCAGCCCACCCCGATCCCACCCTCCGAAGTGTCTTTAGAGCAAATAACGCCCAAGGCTCAGCCCTAAGGGTCGCCATCTGCGTTTGAGGTGTGATGGACAGCCGTGCTGTAGGGCGAATCAGCTGATTATTTACATTGTTGGTAATTGTTTGGGCAGTGGCGTAATGCACCTCCATGTGCATCTCCATACGTCACACATGTATATATTTAACAGGCACCTAAAGGAATCTTGCATAAGTGCTTCACTTCTGTAAGGCACCCGTTTGGAAACGCTTCAGTTAAACTCTTGTCTCATGAATTGAGAAGGGAACTGAGTGGGAAGTGTTGGTTGGTGAAGGTGGCACTGGGGCACCGACAGATGTTGTCCCACTTCGTGAGCTGTGCCAGCGCTCCTCACCCCGGAGAAGCTGCTGAACGTGGGGCTGAAGTCCTGGAGCACTGCGAGTTCAGAGCACAACGATGGCCCAAATCCCTCTGCAACTCAGTGTCCGTTTTGGTTGCCAGGATGAACTCTAAAATTCCTGCTAGCTTTCAAAGAAGAAATTTTCTCAGCAAAAAAAAAAACACAGGTGGTGCTTGCAGTGCTCGGTGCCCAGCAGCTGCTTTGCTGGTGGGATGGCGGAGCAGCCCCCGCTGCTGCAGTGCTCACAACGTGCTCTGCTCTCTGCAAACTCGTGCTTGGGGTTTTGCTGAGCTGTAGTTGCAGCTCTGGCTCAGAATTCAACTTTTCATGTGGTGCTGTGAAATCATTCCCTTGCGTGAATGGGGATGGGGTCTGGGGCTCAAAACACCTCCTGGACTTGGGATTCGCAGTGGGAGCTGAGCCCTCAGGTGGCCCCATCCTGAAGCAGTGCAAAATCCAGGTGTGGGCTCCATGCACCTGCATCCCCTCTTGCTTTTCCATTTGGCTGGATGTTGTGCTTGCCTTGTGAAGCTGTGCTCCCTCCTTGCTGCTGTGCCGTGTGCACTTGTGACAGAAGCACCGCGGTGACCAAGTGCTTGTGCCCCCAGTTTGCTTTTTCCTCCATCCCGAAGCTGCATTTTTGCATCCTCCTGCATTTTTTATTTTGCTCTTGGTGTCAGAACAGCCTGAGCTCATCCTATTGGCTTAATAGGAGAGCAGAGGGTTTGGGGGGTGGGGAGCTGCCCTGTGCTGGAGCCCTGCACAGGCTCTGCCCAAAGGCACAGCACAGCTGGAGCAGGAGAGGTGTGAGATGGCAGCCCCCCAGCCCTCCCCTCATCCTCTTAGGGCTCTGGGTTTTTAATTATTGCTTTTGCAGAGTGGAATTAACCTGATGGTCATTCATCTTCTTGACTTGAGGGATGTAGAATATGCTTCCCGAGGTCTGGAAAAGCATCCTTCATGTCGGAGGGTGCTACAGGAGCAGTGAGCTGGGGGTTATGTTACTGTGCGTGGGGGGGAGAAGGTGAGTTTGCTGCCATTGACACAGCACAGCCCTGCGTCTTATGGAAGTCAGCCTGGACCTCTGGGTGTCAGATGTGGATTCCTTCTTGGGTTGTGATGCAGCCAGGTGTGCCGAGTGCTCCAGGGACCAAAAAAAGCAGAAGGGATCATTTTCACGATTGGTGCTGAAAATCAAAGGAGCTTTTGTGATGCTACTGGCCTCCTTTCACACCTGAGTGCCTGGGACAGGAGGTGGCTGCAGGCAGGGAGCTCTGCTGGGGACACAGGGCTGAGGACACTGCATCTGGGTGCCCTTCGGAGGGGCACATCAGTTTCACACCATCGGGACGTGGAGTTCAGAGCCACTCTGAAGTCCTGAGGTGTCTCCTTTGAGGATGCTTCCCAAGGGTTTGTCTCTGCAAACACCCCCAGCTGCTGTGAGGGGCTGAGCAGCGCCCTCGAGAGCATCTGGGTGCTGTGTTGGAGGAAGGGATGACCCCTCAGTACCCCCAAAGGCTGAATGCCCCCAGGCTGTGTACCACTGTCTCGGGGTGTGAGTGTGTGATGAATGTCTTATGGCTGCAGGCAGTTTCTGCACTTTGGGAACATCAAAGCGAGCCATTCAGTGCTTCATAAGGACATCCCATTATTTGCAATTAATATTTAACTCCAGTAATGAGTGTGGCACCGGCAGCGCTGGGCCTGCAGGAGAGAAGAGGTGTCTCAGGGATGTCTCAGTGCATGTTGCTCCATCACTCCCAGCCTCCCTGCAGGCTCAAGGCTGCTTCCCTCCCATGTGCTCACTGCTTTCCCCGCATGCATCTCACTCCCTCGCTGCAAAACCACATGTGGGATCACTGGGTGCCATCAGAGGGAGGTCAGCATTTAGGGCTCTGCAAACCATGGGCTCCTGCAGGATGGAGGCTATGAGCACCTCGTGTCACCGCCTGATAAGGGGCAGCCGTCCTTGTGCTGTTCCTCCCCGTGCTGCTGGAGCACAGCTCAAGCCACAGGCAGGATGTGGGAGGTCACGCTGCTGTGGGTTTGGGATGAAGGAGGGCTGTGCAGAAGCACAGTGTTGTGCCTGGGGCTGAGCCGTCCTGCTGCCCATCACTTCTGCCTCTTTGGGTGTTCCGCTTGCTGGTCCTATGCCCATGCGTTCCCCCAGCTGCTAATTACACCTCATTTCTCTGAGCTGTTGGTCATTGCCCCGGGCTCCTCGCAGGCTGGGAGGTGCCTCTGCTATTTACTCACTGCTGTGACTCTGAAGTCCCATCTTTCTGCTGGCCTCAGTGATTCCAGCTCTCGGCTGTCTGCTCCCCGTTTCCTTCCTTCCTTCCTGCCTTCCCACTTGGCAGCTCAGGCGCTGTGCGGTGCCAACCTGGGCTCTGTTCTGCAGGATGCAGATGCTGCCCGTGCAGAGCACGGCGCAAGGGCATGGAGGGAGAATGCAGATCCGTGCAGGTAACAAAGGGAGGTCCTCCTCCCTCTTCTGCCCTGGAATGTGCAGAATGGGTTTCTAGAGAAGATTCCTCTTCTCCTCGAAAGCTGGCTGAAAGGGGACACGTCTTTGAGGCAGGAGATGGCCGTGCTGTGGGGTGGTGGTGGCTGGATGAGGATGCACAGAAGGGAGCAAGTGGCTCAGCATCCCAATTGCAGCATCAGAAGAGCACGTGCTGGAGCAGAGATAGCACGAGACACAGCCCACGGACACATCCTGCTGATACCTGTGCCACCGGCTGGCCTAGGGCTGAGAACACAATGTAGTGCTGTGGAGCAGATGTGGTTCTCACGGAGATAACTCTTTTTTCTTTCCCCTTCCTGCCCCAGGTTGGCTCAGTCGCTGTTAGCGCTCTTCGCCTCATCCCTGGCCATCTCCCTGGTCTTTGCCATCATCCCACTGTGCCACAATGTGGTGGTGCTGGCTGTGGTCATGGCCGTGGCAGGCCTGGCCATGGGCTGCATCGACACCATCTCCAACATGCAGCTGGTGAAGATCTACCAGAAGGACTCTGCCATCTTCCTGCAGGTGAGCACACAGCCCCTGACCCCCCAGCTGCGCTTCCTCCTCTTCCTCCATCACCCCATCCCTGCCTCATCCCACAGGCTCTGCATTTCTTCGTGGGCTTCGGAGCCTTGCTGAGCCCCCTGATAGCCGACCCCTTCCTCTCTGACACCAACTGCATCCTGTCCAATGGCACGGCCAACGCTTCCACCAACCTGCCCCACATCCGCAAGTCCCTGGTGCCGCACCACCCGGGCAACCTGTCCCACTACGACCTGCCCATGAAGGGCATGGTGGTCACACGCGTCTCCTACGCCTTCTGGATCATGGCCCTCATCAATGTAAGTGGATGGGATCTGGGCGTTTGGGGCGTCACTGGCAGTGATAAAGGAGGTGTGAGGACAGATGAGAAGCCGAACCAAAGCGCCCAGCAGGGCTGTGTGCGTGGCAGCTGCTGATGAGAGAGAAACAGACAGCAGAACTGCTGGGCAGTGACTCTGTGCAATGCACGGAAGGATGCTCCCTGCCCAGCAGTAGTTTTAGTTACCTCTGACACTGTGCGTGCCGTGGGAAATGTGCTTTTAATTACACCAGGGCATTGCCTACTTTGCCAGTCCGTCTTGAGCAAGATAATTGAGTTTTTGAGCATTTAATATCTATTTTGAATGTGAGCGTGTGCAGCGTGGAAAGGACACAGCATTCAGTGCTGACACCCCAGGGAAGTGGCTGGGATGAGCGAGCTGTAGGAATGGAAACCAGGACCAGCAACTGTGTTGTTATTATTTTTTAAATGGCCAAACCACAGCTCCACACCCGTTTTCACAGTGTTGTGTGTATCCTGATGGCTGCAATGATTCATTTCCATTCCTTGCTTTGTTTCAAGTCGAAATGTCTCAATTTGACTTTGGCATCGGTGCAGAGTGTGAAGCTGACTCCGTTGTGGCGCTATTGAAGCAAAATGTTTTTGCTGCAGTTATCAGATGAAGTGCTTGGACAACTCTCGGAATGAAAAAAATTTGGCTGGGAGGAAAAAATTGGGGCTTTTCATCCAGATTTGGAACAAAAACTACACTTTAAAATTCAGTTTCCCACAGAACGGAAATGTCCTCATCCAAAGGGGCTGGAAATTAGGGCCATGTTCCTCTGTAAGGCCGTGCTTGTCCGGATGGTTGTCTGTCCTGGGGGAGCGCTGTGCTGGGGTGGGTGCTGGGAGCATCACAGGGAGCGACGCTGGGATCTGAAATGAGAAACTGGGATGCTGGAGGTGCACCACACTGAGCCGCACAACGCAACAAATCAAGGAGCTTCTGATGGTTAAGACCTGCAAGGGGTGGAGGCGATGTCCCCTTTGGCTCAGTGCATGGAGCTGGAGCACCTGCTGGCAGTGGAAGGGCTGGGATGGGGCAGCTGTGCCTGCAGTGTGGGCTGTCCCAGTGATGTGTGCCCAGGCAGCGTGTTGGCACTCAGCTCTGTTTGCTCTTCTCCACCTGCCCGTGTAATGAGCAAAGTGCTTCCCAGGACGCCCTGTCCCTGTGCAAAGCCTGGGTTTATGGTCAGGCTGTGCCACGGAGTCACAGCTTTTGGGAATCTCCTGCCAGAGAGAGCCAGAGCTGAGAGCCATCGGTGACCAACCTACATCCCGTAGGGTCTGGGCTCTTGTGCACTCAAGGCACTGCCAGCTTTGAGATATCATCTGGATATAGGGAAAGGGAGCAGCTTGCTTTGCAGATGGGATGCGTGCACAGTTCCATTGGGAACTGAGGATCCCCTCCACGCAGGTGCTGAGTGCTCCTGAAGTGCCTGGAGCTGTTATCTCTATGACCAGTCCCTTGGTTCTCTTTTTGTTGTTATTGTTGTTGTTGTGACGTTTCTTTATTTTGCAAAATTTGCAATTTAGAAGAATAAAATCTGGTCCTGACCTCCGGAAGGATTAGAACTATCAAGCAAATGCATTTTTCTTCCATGGGACCGAACTCACTGTTCCTATTCCCATTGTTCCCAGAACAATGAAGTCCTCATAAATGAAATTCAGGCAAGAGAGGCGGGTGTGGGGGGAATTCTCCATACATTTAAATAATGCCACAAGCCAACAAAAAGCAGGAAATTGGAGCCCGAGCTCACACTTGCTCACAGACATGGAGAAAACAAGAGCTGGGCGGCTGGAGAGTGAGCTGTCACTTAGGATTTCCTGGCTTTCTCCCCATTTGTTGCAGAGTAAACACCACTCAGTTGCAGGGAGGAGGAGGCTGCTCAGGGGCAGACCCAGCTTTTCATTTACTTCCCTCTATTTTCATTCCCCTAAAAAAGAGCAGTCCCTCTGGGTTTGCAGGCACCACCAAGTCGGGGTGCATGCAGGGTGTCCCAAAGGCAGGTCTGAGCTCACTGGCCCCGTGTTTTGTCCCTACATGGGGACATTGAACGCTGGCACAGCCCATGCAGTGCTGACCATGGGGTGTGGATGTCACGCAGCTGTGGATTAGAGGGTGCTTGCGTCCCAGGTCCTGCAGCATAGGCTGGATTCGGGGGCTGTTTGCAGCTGTCTGGCTGCAGCCGTTGGCCTGGGAACCAGGAGCTCATCTCATGAGATGCTGAGCAACCCCTGCTAATGGCTGGAGATGGGCAAAGCAGGTCTTGGAACAGCTGGCTTGTTCCTCACAGTTCCAGCCAAAGGATTCTCATTCATACCTCTTTGCTCTCCATGGGCAAAACCTATTTTATTATTCCTTGGGTAGAGGCAGACGTGCATTGATGGAGTTGGATGGTGACTCCTGGAGGTGTCCAAGGAACGCAGAGATGTGGCACTGAGGGATGTGCTTAGCAAGGATGGGTTGGGCTTCCCGAAAGGCCCTTGTGAATGAGGAACTGCAGTTTGTGTGAGCTCTGCATTGCCCTTACCTGCCCCTCTCTGCTCCTCCTCAGCTGCCGGTGCCCATCGCCGTGTTCTTCCTGCTCTACAAGGAGCGCATGGTGCCGTGCTTCAGCAGCAGCAGCCACCCACTGCTGTCAGCAGATGAACTGGCAATGGAAGCACGTCCCGTGGAGAAGGATGACCTGTCTGCCTCTGTGCACAGAGCCCACGCTGCAGGAGGTGAGCTGCAGGCACCTCGCTTATGCTTCTGGGGAACAGGGGGTGAGCCGAGCGAGAAAGAGCCTTCTTTCTGAATGTCTCCATGGTGGTTAACAAGTGAGCTTAATTGCTATTGTCTAAGGAGAAAACTTTCCAAAACATAAATGTGAATGTAATCCAAAAGTGCCCGAATGATCCCATCGGTTTGGTGCCCAAATGCCCTCAGATCTGATGGGGCTGCAGGGATTCCAGGCTGCTCTCCTGTGAGCTGCCCTGAAATTAAACCCGCGCTACCAGGTCGTGTAGGCACAAGTGAAAGTTCTGCCCCTCTATTTCCTTCTGGTTTTCAGTCAGGTTTAGAGCTGGCTCCTCTGTCTGCTCCATGTGAAAGCAATGACTGCTGCAGAATGCTGACTGGTATGAATCTGAGAGGTGTAAGGACAGTGCTCTTGTTTGGGACAAAGTTAAACACCAGCAATAGTTTGAGCTGGTGACTACAGCCCGCTTGGTGGGCAACATCACGTTGTTCTCTACTGCCCAGGAGAAACGTTATCCAAGTGAATCCTCCAGCTGAACAGTGAATCTCTGAAGCAATCGCATCTTCAGTTGTGAGAGGAGAACTGTTGCAGTGTGGCAGCTTCACCCCAACAACACCATTTTAGGGAATGCTGGAAGGAAGTGGAGGCAGCTGGAGTGCTGAGGTGCTGCAAGGAATGCACCTGAAGGTGTGGGTTCTCTGGTGTGTAATAAGGTTGTGTTCATCTACCAGCACTCCCCTTAGCTGAGACATGGAGTGTTTCTTTCCTGAACCCAGCTGCCCCTTTTCATACAATCCACGTTCTTCTCATCTCCACCCTTTTCTTACACACATTTGAGAGCAACGCTTAGAGAAGCAGGACGGCTGCATGGCCGGCTACTGTGATCTGTGACAGCCGTTTCTGTGCTGGCAAAATCCCTCATTTCCCTATAGAAGTGGTGAGAATTTCCTCGTTGGCAGTGCAGGAACAGTCACCAGCGTGGTGTGAGCCTGAGGATGGGACAGCTGGGCACACCAGGGTGCTGAGTCCCAGCTGCTTTGGACAGACTGCTGTTCCCAGTGGTTGTCAGAGGAGGTGACAGCAGCCTGCGTGTTTATCACCCTCTTTCCCAGAGTTGGCTTGTTTGGTTCAGCACCTTTTAGCTGAGAAATGTGAGCTGCCCTGGGCAGGACTCTGGTGTGCTTGTACCATGTGTGAGGAGCTCTGAGGATGAGTGCTGTGGCTGAATGGGTTTATTTCTTTTATGAACGGGAGCAGCAATTGGAGCTCCTAAATGGGAAGGGAAGCAAAAGCAGCTTTTGCGAGCTAAGGAGCAAAGATCCTGGAGAGCTGGGATCCCAGTCTGCGGGCAGTCAGCCTATGAGCATAGCTGTATCCCTTGTGAAGGTTTAGGTAGGTTAAAGATAAAGAATAAAAGACATTGTGCTGGCAGAGGTTAGCAGCACTGCACGTTGTTCACAGTCCCTATGAATGTCTGTCCTGCAGCTGAGCACAAAACAAATCCCCAGTGTGGGCTGGCAACTACCCAGCCCCAGGGGGACGTTCCAGCTAAGTTTGCTTTGCATTGTTTTTCACCAGGTCATGATGACTTATTTAGCTGCTGCCAAAGCAAAAACTTCAGAGGGGCTTCTTACACCTACTTCGCAGTCCACATCACTGGGGCTCTTGTTCTCTTCATGACTGATGGGATTGTGGTGAGTTCAGCCGATAGAAGGATCTTGTCTGAGCAAAGCTATATGGCTTTCTTCCTTCCCCATCACTCGCAACAGCCCATACCCAGAGACACCCACGTGTCCCCTGTGTGCAGAGGGCTGGACCTGACGGTCTGTGCAGCAGTGGGGTTCCCAAGGTAGCTCATTAAAAGCTGATGGCTCTGGCTGATGTGTTCCCTGCTTCTTGGGAGGGTTGTGTACCTTCTGCTAGGCGCCGTGTTGTTGCAGCTAGATGGTTACTGCTGCTCTCCTAGCCAGGGTAGAGCTGGAGTTGTGACGGTGTCCTTGCAGGCAGTGGAATTCTCTTCTCGCTTTAGCCAGGGTGTAAAAACAGCTTTATGTCATAAGAAACGGAGGTTCTTTGCTTGACGGGTCCACAGTATCCAAGAGGAAAGCATGCATGCAGTCTCTCTGTAGTGGTCTGACAGCACATCCCCCAGCAGGGCAGTCACAGGGGGCTCATAGTTCTCCTCCAGATGAGGAGGGCTCATTTGGCTGCTGCTCCTTCAAGCAGGTTTGTCTCAGTCTACTGGTAAAATACTGCTGAGTCTCACTAAGGCCTTAAACAGGATCCAGGAAGATGAGTGGGGTTACATCGAGCAGCTGTCAGAGACAGAACCTCTCCAGGGCTTCCATCTTCAAGGATGATTTACTCTGAGTTCTTACTGTGAGATGTGCTCAGAGTATGCAATTCCAAGACAGTCCTAGGGGAAGAGAGCATCTCTATGGGTAAGAGCTTAGCACGCATCCTACCTAGTGCAGCTGCTCAGCGGTGCCCTTTTAGGAGTGTCTCAGTCCTGTGTTCTACTTCTGCCTCCAGCTGCAAACTCTTGGGAATAAGGTTCACTGAGGACCAGTAGCAAATCCGTAGGCAGACTCTCCTGCAATGCTGTATTGTCAATATTGAAGGACAGGTTGAAGTTAACGTTGCAAAGGCCTGGAGGTCATCGCATCACCGTGATGTGCTGCTCTGCCTTCCCCACAGGGAGAATACTCGGGCTTCATTTACAGCTACGCCGTGGAAGAGCCTCTCTCTGTAGTGCACAAGGTGGCTGGTTACCTGCCCAGCCTCTTCTGGGGATTCATCACACTGGGCAGGCTCATCTCCATCCCCGTGTCCTACCGAATGAAGCCAGCGACCATGGTCTTCATCAATGTGGTAAGGCTGTTCCTACCTTCCTCCTGCTTGCTGTCCTGTTTTGATGCCATACCTGGGGTAGCTTTGCAGCAGGCACTGTGACAAGCACACCTTTGGGGTGAGCTGCACCACCATCCCTATGTGATTGTGAGTGACACACAGGAGGTAGCTAACACCTGCAGCGTGGTTGTACTGCTTTTCTGAGCTTGAGGTTTCTGAAAGCAACTAGTAAACCATCTGCCAACTTCATTTATTTTCACATCATCTTCTCTGGCATCCACAGGGAAATCAATGTCTGTGTCAGCCGTGGGGAAAGGAAGGCAGCTAGCTTGAAAGTTCTCTGCTTAGACATTACTGGTTGTCAAACAAATCAATGTTATATTTGCTTGCTTAAATTAATAAAATGTATTCACCTGAAGAAAGGAAATGGAAGCCTGAGAGGATATATGAGAGATGCACAGAAGGATATGACAGACAGCAGGGAGGGAACCGGTCCCACTTCCCCATCATGAAGAGATGGCAGTTAATCTACAATTTATTTAAACCAGAAGTTATTCTGATGGCAGGTTTTACTGTTAATAAACAAAACAGGGTGGTGACAATGCACAATGGGACCTTCTGATATTAGTCTTATGCTAATATCTGTTGCTGACAGATGAGGAAGCCTGCTTGGCACCTTATTGCTGGTCACCTCGTCAACTAAATCTATATACCAACAGCTACAGTGAAGTGCTTTGACCTTTTTTTTAAAATGAGTACAATAACCTCCTGTTTCAGAATGCAGTCACTAGTGTAGTGACATGGGAGCAGGGAAGGCTCAGCTCCATCAGCTCTAGATCAGGTATGTGGCATAAGCATCACCTCGACAGGCTTTATCCCTTTCTGAGCTGGTTGACTGCTCTCTAAAACCTGAGGACAAGACATTTTAGCAGCTGCTCATATTTGGAGAGAGAAGGGAGGAGCCTCCAACTCTTAACGGAAGCCTCCTCACTTCCTTTTAAAGGCAATAACATCACCCAAGGCCAAAAACACACATTTCATGCAGTGCTTGCTTGTTGGTACTGCTGCATGTAGTCAGACAGAGCAGCTCGTGGCAGTCATTCCATCATTACAGCAAATCCAAATTGCTCCTGAGTATATGCAAATGCCCATCACCAGGGCCTGAATATTTAAGATACCTTAAGTTGGTATAGAAGAGCTCCCTCTGCTGCCTCCCTGTGCCACGGTTACCAGCACAGCTGAGGTGTTCTTGCTATTATTGCATACTGCAGCACAACAGAGGGCAGGTTTGGTTTAATGCCTTTGGCACGTTGGCTTTACTCTTCTTGTGAGAGCTGGGGTGTGAGAAGTTATGGAGTGACTGAACTCTTCAGCCTGCTGAGTAAGACTTGTTAACGATTGAGACTGCTGCCTCCATAACATTCACTTCATTTTAATTCAGCATTTGCCCTCCTGCTGACTCTGTGCTTGTTGCTTACAGATTGGAGTCCTGATAACCTTCCTCCTGCTCCTGATCTTCTCCTCCAGCGTTGTCTTCTTGTTTGTGGGGACAGCATCTCTGGGTCTGTTTCTCAGCAGCACTTTCCCCAGCATGCTGGCTTACACTGAGGACATCCTGCAGTACAAAGGTGAGTGGGGATCTGGGCACACCTGGCAGAATCTGAAAGCAGGCAGGTGTTCAAGCCTAGAGCTCAGGTACAATGACACCCAGCAGGTCCCCCCTCCTGCTTTAGGGATGCTTAGGAGGATTAGAAGAAAGGTCTGTTTTTGAATACCATCTTCATTTGAGCTTGTAGTTGGAAAAGCTGACTGCACAAATCCCAGATTTGCTGCACTAATAACTTCCACAGGCAGGGATCCAGACTGCTTCTTAGTTTCCTGCAGCTTCAGGGCTCTCAGACAAGAATGTCAGTTCTGAAAGCATCACCCAGGTTATCAGCCAACAGAAAATCCCTTGGCCAGCTCCTATAGGAGGTCACTGCCAACCTCAGTGATACAGAAGAATGAAAATCTTTTCAGCAAGAAGCAACAGCACTTCTGCTGATGGGGACAAGTGACAGAACAGATGTTTTTTGTATTAATGTTTTCATTCTCTTACTCCCACGAGTCAGTCTCACCGTTGGATGGAAACTTCCACTGAGCATTTCTCTGCAATTTAAAGTGGCTACAGGCTGGTCCTGCTGGCTGCCACCATCACTTGTGCTGTTTCTTTTCAGGCTGTGCCACAACTGTGTTAGTGACAGGAGCTGGAATTGGAGAGATGGTTCTACAGCTGCTGGTGGGATCGGTAAGTGTGGGCAAAGGGAGAAGATGAGGAGTGCCAAAACCTGCCTGAACTTCACTAGAAATCTTAGTCCAGGTTTTGGACAGCTGCTCCAAGAGCTTGAGCTATCAAAAAGTAAAGCTCTCACCAAATGCCAATTAGGTATTGAAATGCTGTGATGACACCTCTGCTGCTTTTTCTCTTCTCTCCAATTGCAGATTATACACGATCAGGGCAGCTACAGTTTCCTAGTCTGCGGGATGATCTTTGGAGGCTTGGCCTTTACCTTCTATGCTTTCCTCTTGTTTTTCCACAGGATGTACCCCAAGCCCTCAACAGGTAAGAAAGCACCAGCACTCAGCCCTGCTTTATAATGAGAGGAAGAATGGCATTATGCATCAACGCATAACCAGGGTGCAGCACTTCAGCAAAATGAAAGGAAATGTTTACTTTACTGCTGCTTCCTGTCCCCTCTTCCTGCTCTGACTTGCCCACAAAGCCTTGGCAGCCACAGCTCAGGGTTTGCTTTCTTTGCTTTTGGAGGAGCAAGGAAAAAAAAGGAACAATCTGTGGATATCACAAACCAAATAGGATCTTAGCTGTGCTAGCACCACTGTGCTACTGCATAGCTAGCAGGAGCAAGCCCTGCTAGGACAGACTGCACACAGACAGTTGCTCCCTGGGTTTTAGCCAGGGAACAGCAGCCATCCAAAGGGAGATGTCCAGATTTCTCTTACCTGCTTTATCACTCTACATGCACTATATTCCTTCCTTAAGCACCTTTTACAAAAGGAGGGCTGCATGACAGGCAAATGACTTCCCCAGGCTACTGGAAATTGAGGCCTTTCTTCCACGATCAGCAAAGCAAAACAAGTGGGATGGGATGGATGATAGAGCTGGCAATTTCCTCATGTCCATTTTGCAGATATGGATGCTGCCTCACCTGACAAGCCAGCAGTAATGGATGACACCGGACAGTATCAACGCTGAAGTAGCAGCCAAGCCCTGGAAAAGCAATAAAACAGCACACAATTAAGCAGTACTATTAAGGATGATTTTGCACTTAATGACTAAATCATACAAGTTTCCTACAATCAAAAGCACACTAGATTGGGTAAGTCAGAATCAAGAAAACAGCCTCGAACAACACAGCAAGCTCAGCACAAGTTGCCTGTGCCACAATGGACCAAAAAGACTGCAAACATCAGAATGACCCTACACCCAAAAGGCTATGAATAGGGCAGGGAAGATGAACAACCTGCAAATGAGCTTTCACACAAATCCAGAACGGAGGGTGGGAACAAAGAAGGTCTGTTCCAGATGTAGGACTTTGACCATCTCCTGGCTTAAGTCATTGAACTCGACAGGTTTTTCTTCTGGTCTGTAAAGAACAGGAAGCCTTAAAAACCTACAGCACAATACTGGCTTTTAACTCCTTCTTGGTGCAACACAGAAGTATATGCAATCACCAGGAATACTTCGAGAAAAAATTATGCCATTGGTAGAACCCACCAAGTGCACAGTGGTAGCAGGATCTATCTATATTTGCACAGTTGATTCTTGTATCATACACAGTACCAGACCCATTCACTAAGACAGTGTCTTATTCAGCATGCTGGGGCCTCTTGATTATTAAAATCATTAGCTTTTTTTTGTTTGTTTGTTTGTTTTTTAACGAGTCAAGAATGAGTTGTGATGGTTTGTTTTGCTTTAAGTCATTATTTTAGCTGCTACAGTTGCAGTGTTTTTTAGGGCAGTTTTATTTCTAGCTTCCAATTGAAGCTTAAACAGAGATATTTGGGAGCCAGACTCCAGCTGCTTAATCTGTGCAATACTTATTATAAAAGGTGCCTTCTGTAAGGTACTCTTATACCCCCATGCATGGCCTATTACAAGCGATGAAGAAAGGACTGGCTTTAGGAGAATGTAAAGCTACATGCATCTATTTCTTCAGTGAGTGATTGGACATGTACTTTTTGCTTTAACTGCTGTATGTGGATGTACATATGTACGTGTGTATATAAAGCTGTGTTTAATTAAAGGTGATTTATTGATTGCTAGATTCTCAGCTTGACTGGACTCGGATAACTGAAGCCCTCTGGGGCCAGGATAATCTGCTACCTCCAACAGTTCTGCTCTCACATTTAGACTGAATCTAACAGCTGTTAAACCTTCCTTAGAATTGCTGTTTTTGCAAGCAGCAGCTCTTACCTTCCATCACTACCTTCTGCAGAAAGCCTCTCTGAAGGGAAGTCTTGCTGACCTGCCCTTAACACACAGCTGTGCTTCAGGAGCCCTTCTCGTTGGCACCCAGAGCAGTAATTCTTCTCTAGAGCCACAGGATGTCACTGTTACTCTCCTCGACAGAGCTGGGATGAAAAATAAGGGGTGAACTACAAAACCCAGCGGTAGGAAAAAAACCAAAACCCAAAAACCTGTCATTACTAAAGCTCCTCCCCCTATGAGAGCATTCTCTCCATTGCTGTAGAGGAAACGAGCATGGAACAATAAACTGAGAAAGTTCGTTTCGAAAGACATCGTACCAAGTGCTGGCAGCTAATGAACAAAAATAAGTACCTGAGCGTGGCTTTGCAGATGGGTGGCACCTAGCTAACTGCTATTTTCAGAGCAGTGCTTCTTTTGGTTAAGGCAGGCTTTGCAACTCCAACTCCCACCTTGCCTTTATCACTGCATGAAGAAAGCAGCCACTCACCAAAAGATCTTCAGCAGGAGGTGCAGGTAGCTGAGCTGGCCCAAAGAGAGGCTGGCACTGCAAAGCTGGCACCAGCAGCCCCGTCTCCATTCAAGTGTGGGATCCTCTGCCTCTGTGAACAAGACAGGTTAGCTGAAGGTCTGATCAACTCATTAGCACAGTCATTAGCACGGAGCACACTGCCCCACAGCTGTAACTTTCAGTTTCCTCCACTGAAAGAAAAAAAAAAAACAAACAGCCAAAAGATCAGGAACTTTGTTAAAAATATTTATTTAAAAAAATACAATTGTTTTGCATGTCTGGTTGCACATAACTATTAACATATGATTGACTTGAATAATTTGCTACAATGCTTTTTTAAAGCCAGCTTGCATTATACAAAGCAAATCTCTCTGTCAGTTCTTACATAAAATAGTTTTCTTTAACTATTCCCACCCTATTTAAAAAAAAAAAATTGCAATACATGGATTTTTTTTTTTTTATTTTTTGCACAAAAATCGAAGCCATAGAAAAGTCACCTGATTCCTCAGGAAAGACCTTCATTATGTTTGAATAAAAACTGCCAATACGCCGCTCTGCAAAAGCAGCACGAGTCACTTTGAAGTCATTACAGTGCACTTCCTCCAAAACACGTTTTGCATCTCACAACTTCGCCCTCCAAATCGCAGCCAAACCTGAAATGTGTTCAAAGAACTGCATATGGACACGGATTAAGTTGATCAGACTTTTTGTTTTTTTTTTCTCCCAACACGCTGAAGGTCTTCCTAATATGTTACCTTGGAAGGTTAAATAAAAGCAAATTTAGTAACACTGAACAATTACTGAAAACTTTGGCTATTTATGTACTTGCATTACATACCAGCATCTTATTTTTTAAACACAATGGCATTAAGATACTCTTATTATAAGGTATTATTTTTCTGAAGTAAGAAAGACTGAGAAGCTACTCTCTCCCAACTCTAACCAGAGCACCAAAGCAGTGCAAGGCCATTGCTGTCTCCAACCTCCAGGCCTAGGATGAATCTCCAAGGAAGGAAGCACGCAGATGTTTGCTATGACATAACTTTGCCTCTTGGCTTGGCACTAGACACGTGTATCCAATGCAATTCTGTTCTGGAAAGAGTAACTGAAAACGTCATCTGCTGACTTGGTATCATTTGTACCACTATGTTTCTTCTAAATCACAGGAAAACAAGAGAGGATCCACTTGCAGAGTGAGCTGATGTGGTTGTCTCCTCAATCTGCCCCAAGCAGAAGAGTCAGAGCTGCAGGAGTATGAAAAATACCGCAGACATCACTGTGCTGATCTGCACAGAGCCCAGGTTAACCTGAAGAAACCACTCGAGGAGCAGCACCAAAGGCATCAGAAAAATCGCTTTCCAAAACAGATGTGCACTTGAAAAAGAAACAGAACAACTGCCAACCAGCACCACTGCTGATCTGGTTGCTGAAAGTCTTTCCCGTTCAGCTGATGCTTTGCTCCCTGGCTCCAGCTGAGCCACAGGCAGAAAGCTGCAAGGAGCAGATCCTCAGCTGCTGCAACTCACAGCAGCTCTGCTGCAGCCAATGGACCTTTCCTGTGTTACAAGTGGCACACAAGAGCTGTCTGCCATCAGCATGCTCTGTGTTCTCAGCAGTCCCAAGCCAAAGCCCCATGCTGGTTACCTCCCCTGTTCAGCCTCAGATTGATTCCAGCTGTCCTCATATGCATGACAGGAGACAACCACTATCTTCACTATGCGTGTCACTTGAGCTTCCCTATTTATTCCATCTCTATTATTAAGAATACACTTCTCAGCTATAAAAACAGAGGGGTTGGGGGAGATAAGCATTAAATGTGCTACTGTACTTATCACAAAACACTGTGACGTACATAAGGCCATCTGGTAACACTGCAACAGGATACAAACAAGATTTTCAAAGGGAGCTTTAGAATACATTTTTTGTCGTTGGTTTTTTTCTTTTTTTCTTTTTTTTTTTTTTGTTTTAAACTACAATGAATCATCTCAACCCTGTTCACGGAGAATTAACGTTAAAAACTAGTACATCATATATATAAAACTCTGTGCAACTGAACAACAGCAGAACAAAAAGTCAACACAATTCCCTAAAGCAGTTCCAAAGCCTGAAGAGTTAAGACATGCTAGCCAAAACAACCCACAGCACAGCTCGAGGAGCCCAGAGCACACCCAGGTATTGCACCCCGGCACACAGCACACACCAGGATCCATGCAGAGCCCATCTTCACCACCTTCCTTCCTGTGTTCCAGAAAATAAGGAAAAGAAAACAAAAAACAGCTTCCAGTTATTGGTATGCAGCACTGCTGCATGTACTGCTCGAGGCCGTGGGCTCCAAGCAGTGCTTTGCAACCTCCCTGCACTGCTGACAGTCGGATCCGTGTCTCCATTACGAGACCCCTGTTTTCCAAATGCTGACCATTGCACCTTCTGGCCTCAAGAGAGAAAGTTTTAGGAAGATGAAAAATAAAATAAAAATAAAAAAGCCTCAATTTTTGCTCCGTGCACATAAATCTGTTCAAAGATGCATTGAAGACACTTCTTTTCCCAGGAAGATGCGGCATACAACAACGCGTTGAAAAAGAACCTTTGGCAATCCTTAGCCCACACTGTGCTACAACCAATCTGAGTGTTTCCAAGAGAAAAAAAGAAAAGCCCCCCCAGAAGCATCCACAGCACGTGCAAAACGTCTTAAAAGTGGCAACTGCATCGTGCAGTGTTTGCTCTGAGTGCACAAACCTGGAAGCTGCACTGCATCCTGAGCACGCATCCCCTGGCAGTGAATAGGTGTGCACACGTATGTTTGTATGGAGAGAGCTGTGTGGAAACAATGCAGAGAGGAAACAAGCTGTACAAGTTTGCTTTTTTAATTAGATGCCAGCGACGGCTCTGCAATTAAAGTCTTCTACAACATTCTTTGGAAGGGGAGGGGAAATGAAAATCAATTCTAATCAACTCTCCTGTGTTTGGTAGAATAGTTTATATGAACCTGATGTCTTGCTGTCTGCAAAGGGAAATACATCAGCATGCACATCCAAGCAGAAGCATGGGGCCCTGCCCAGCTTTCTTATCCTGAAAGTCACTTTTTGGGGGGGAAAGGAACAAACAAAACAAAACAAGGATGGTGACAGTCAGCAAAGCAGCATCCTCCAGAAAGAGCCAACTTCCTGCCCTGAACATCTTCTCCCTCACATCTGTTTGTTCTTTGCACAAATCAAGAATAACACTCCTCAGTTCTAGACCTACCAGAGACCCAAACCAACACTCTCCTCCTGCTTCAGGCAGCACCAGGACAGTCAGGGAATCTGAGCAGAAGGTCCGACAGTGATGCGCAACACAGAAACAACGCAGCACTGCCATCAGTGCAGCTTGGCTGCCCTCAGATTGCATCCTTAGGACTAAAAGCCAGCCACAGAGAAAAGATTTACTTCTATTTTCAGGAATATTTCTCTGTTTGGAACCTGCTTGGTAAGGCTCCTGCAGAGTCCATAGGCTTTGCTCACCCCAAGTGGAACGCGGCGTCCGCAGATGTCAATCCAGGAAAAAGCCTTTGGCAGTAACAGCCCCAAAGAACTGTGTAAAACAACTGTCACCACGTTTTATCTTTTAATCTTCATCTGACAGCCTCTGATTTCAGCAGATCAACTTTAGCACGGCACATATTCACTGCCACTCAACTTGATGGCAGTCGCCAAAGGCTCCACATTAAGCAGATTTGCTAACACTGTTCAGACTAAACAGCAGCCATTGTCAATTACTGCTTAATTAAACTCAAATCAAGCCACAAAAATTCCTGTTTAGACAAGATGTACCACCCCTCCTTACAGCACCCCAAATAGCTTTTTAAGGAACATGACTGCAATTTTAATGCGTTTTCATCTGATTTTCATTGGATTTTCAATTGATCTGCTGAGCATAAATCCTGTGAGGCTCAGGCTGCCTGTCTGCAAGAAGATGCTCCAAAACTGGTCAGGCAAAATAAACCACCCACACCCAGGACCAGAAGATCAATCTATTTCCTACACAGGTGAACTAAGGAACAAAACAGAACAACATTGTTACAGACACCCCAAACTCACACGTTGAGTTTCAAAGCATCTGGCCATTCCGACAACGTCCCTTAACTACTGATGTAGTTTATTTCATAGCTGACAATACCAAGATAGCATCTTGATAACAACACTGAGATGTGTCTTGTAAACAAACATGCGTTCAAAATGGAAGAGGTTAAGTGGTAGAGTAAAATATGAGTAAATACAACAACAAAAAAGCTATAAAACAGTAGCAAAAATTAACTAAAAAATACACTGATAAACCACGGGTGGCCAACAGACCGTCAGTTCTATGGGCTCCAAACCAAGCACAAGGAAAATGCTACAGAAGTGGAGCAGAACTCTGAACCCAATGCTTACCTTGGAGCTGCCTGGGTGGGCCAGGCCAGCTCTGCCACCCAGTCCCAAGCTGCTGAAATTCTTGCACCCAAGTTGAAGTCACAGGGGATGGGGGACCTGACATCATGCAGCGCTTTGTGGTGGAAGATATGCACAAAAACAGCCCTCATTTGTCGTTAAAATGAACACTATAAAAAAAAATAGAAAGCAAACAAGAAGAATCCATCTGCTAGATATCCAGGGCCTGAAAAAACGACGGGGAGAAACGTATCCCAAACTACTGACCAGCCAAAGCCTTTCCTGTGATAACACACACTCCTTTCGAGCAAGGGTGCACAGACACTGAAGCTTTAGGACACGCTGAGGGAACACAATGAACTCCCAAATTTGAGGAGTTTCATCACTTCCTGACCTGCAGAATGCAATGTGCCAAAGGCACTGCATGGGAACTACATCCAGCCAGCAATGCTGAGGCCAGATCCCTGAAACAAGGCTCTGGGATTCCACTCTGTTAAGGAAAAAGCTTTCTTCCACCGCCCTCATCACCATGATCGCGTTCTCTGAAAACAGGAAGGTGGAGCAGGGAACGTTGTACAACTGCAGGGGATTATCAGCACAATTCTGCTTTCCACGGATTGTCTGCTTGCAGCTAGTGGCATCCTGATGGTTCAGGTTCTCAAAACAGACAGACATAGCACAGACAGCAGCAGCAGCGCAAGCTTTGCAACTCTGCAGTGCTATTATACAGCAGCAGTGACATTTAAAAGAGATTTCCAGAAGCAAGACAGATGGTCAGCTTCCATGCTCATCCAGTCTAATTCTACCACCACCTATGAATTAACCAATGCAAATACTATCAAAGCATTCAACAATACCACAGTTACTTCAGCAACATGAATTGCAATGTAACACAACGTCTCTGTAATGCTGCACTATTTTTTAAACCAACATGGTACTATACCCATATTACAAACTGCTAACGTGATAATTAAAGAAGAGCCTATACTAACCCCACCTTCCCCATACTAAAAACAAGTTGCAATGAGCTGCAAACTGCTCCTGAAGTGAGCCAGTAGAGCACCAGCAAGTCACATCACCGAGCTCCGAGGAATGTGATCCAAAAAAGCTGGCAGTTCTATGCTTATTAATAAACATCTGCTTAATGAGGCAGCATATATACAATATTAGGTATTATCTTAAGTGACCTGAAGTGGGGAAAACGTCAGCAAGCCTCTCTCTCCGTGCCCAGACTTACAGTTTGCTTTCCCAACTGCCTCCTGAGGTTACAAACCCCATAGGGGACTCCTGTTTTCCAAGGCAGGTGCCCAAGCAAAAGTAATCATCCTCTCACATCACCTGTCAGGAATTTGGACACTACCAGGCTGAAATACAGAGAGGCTGCACTTTCATAGCAGCTTTCCCTAAAGAAGGTGTTCCTGAAGGTGAGCGTGCATCTCACAGCTATGGCAGTGCAATCTGCTGCAGCTACTTGGAGAACAGCGTGAAACTAGGCCAAGCACAAACTGACAAGCTCTATTAGTTAGCATTTGGTTCTCTTGCATATCTATGCTGAAAGTCATACAGTTTACAAAAAAAATTAAGTGCACGTGTGCACATACACAACTTCTAAACTAAAACTTGGCTTTTCTCCATAGGGGACAAGGAAAGGGAAGCAATTAAATTGCAAGTCTTTAGTGCTCATTAGTCATTTTTAAACTCTAATCCTAGTCTGCAATGTTGCTCTCAAATCCACACACACATTGGGCATAACATTGGCCAACCTAAAACAGCCATTAAAAGTGCTGCTATTTATACATAGCTATATATATTTTCTAGAGCAAACTCATAAGCTATCATGCAAACCAGAAAATTCCACATGCCTGCTCTTAATTATGATCTGCAGGTTTCTCTCTGCATTTAAAAAAAAAAAAAAAAAAAAAAGTCAATATTGCACATTGTCATTTTAAGAGCCACTGGCACAGGAACTTTATCCTGCATCTGCTGATGTCTAAATGCAAAGCAGTATCACTCCTCCAATGAAACTCAACAGGAAGACAGTTCATTACACGAGCTCACTCCCTGCTACCAGCACCTGAAATAGGCACGCTCTTTTCTCCCACTTGGCAGAGGACTTTCTGGATGAACAATGCCCAAAAAGCAACTCCATTACCCCCACTCGTGTCGAGGGTGCTGCATCAGAAACATACAAAGTGGTTAATTCAACGCTAGAATATAGAGAGAACATCACTGCAGTAAGTTAAGTCCTGGGTATTGTCATACGTATGCTTTAAAGTGAATTCAGTCTGCAAAAGTGGCAAAAGGAAAACTGTGGCAAGCCTGAGCTCACCGCTTCTCCATCAAACGGGTGTGCTATGCAAGAAGCACACTGCCAGCTCCTCGTGCTGTTAAGGTACAGCCTTCCTCTGCTCATTAAACCTTCACAGCCAGCCACTGGGGACACCAAAGGAAGGAGACGGCCTCAATCTGTTTTCTAGAAGGTATTTTATCAAGATTATCTTATGTCACTCAGCTCACAACGTGAGTGGCAAACGGAAGTTGCTGCCTGACAGCAGATGCCCCCGAAGCAGAAGGGCACAGACTGAGACCCCCCATCCGCGAGGGCAAGTCCCTCTTCTTTCATTCCTCCATTCTCTCAAAAGGCCTCCTGAGGTTTAAAAATCTAATTAAAAAATGTCATCAGTGTTTCAAATGGCTCTGGAAACTCGTCTTGTATTAATTCACAAACACGTGGCCACCAAGGAAACAAAAGCAAGTGCAAATTTACAGTGAGGCGGATACCCCTGGTACCTCTGTCAGCTAGCGGTACACATTAAGCCCAACTTTCTCAGGGTCTGAGTGCTTCCTCGAATAATAATACAAAAAAAGCCATAGATTTAAAGCCAAACTCGAGAAAAGAGCTGGGAAAAGCTTCTCCACTTCAAACTGTGGGATAAAAAACAACAGTAAAAACACTCAGACATCGGCGTTCTCACCCACTGCTTGGGGCTGAAAACGCGGCATCAGGCAGCAACCTCACGTCGCAGATAAACCCTCAACACCTCACGTCAAATCCACCATTCTGCTCATCTTCCAGCAGTGAGATTACAGGTCTCCGGCACAAGAAATGTTTGGACTTCAGCATTCAAACTTTCTGACAACTGAAAAGAACAGATCCCACCATTGGTTTGTCTCCAGGCTTTGCCCCCTCGCTGAAGGAGGGCTCGGAAGCATCCAGGAGCCAAGCACTGCAAGGCCGGGCTGCCTGCATGCAGTGTCATTGAGAAATTGTCCACATCTCAGAAACACAACCATGGAGTATGCCTTGAAAATTGCTACCTGCAAAGAGACAAGATGTTTTTACAGCAGATAAGATGCGGGCTGTTTTGCTGCTGCAGAAGTTATCAGGCCCCAAGGCAAAGCTGAGTGCACGCACACACTCCTTTCCCAAGCATTTCCTGCAATGCCAGCTTCGATCGTGATTAAATTTCTTCTTGCCAAGCACAGGAAGCAGAAGAACAGAGGTTTTCCAAGAGTCACAGAGAAAAGACTTCTCTGATACTATTGACTGCAAACAGTGCAGACTCAGTTACTGCAACACCAATTGAAACTCCCTTTAACCATAGTGAAGTCTTCCAACCAAGGAGGGAAGAGACCGGAGCTTCAGCTCCTATTAAGGCATTTGCATAAACATTACCAATCTGGGTCTTCAAAAAACAGGAATTTTGCAAAAAAAGGCATTTTATCTGGGAATGGCAAAAATGATGACTGCTGATAATCTCTGTGGAATTATAAATCGCTCTTTTACAAAAATCGTGGTTAAATATAAGTGTCATCTCTTTTCCTTGCTTGCCAATATGTCCTTTCCCACCAGTTCGTGTGCTATGTCTTCTGCAGATCAGGGGAAAATGGGCCAGGGGTAGAGGGTCCATCCAGTCCAGACAGTGTGAATGGGCCGTGACTGTTCAGCACTGATGGAAACTAAGAGACAAAACAAAAGTGGTTGAGAAAGGGCATTTTAATTCAATGTTCCTCCCTAACTGTGCATAAAGAAGCTCCCCAGGAAACAAACAAACAAACAAAAAAACCTTTCAAAGAATCTTCCTGTCTTCCCCCGACTAATTACTTTTTAAATGCCACCACACCACAGATTGCACAACCCCAGCTATTGCAGCCAGTGCTGCAGGAGGGACACAGACTGCAGCCTCTGCACTGAGCGCTGCCTATGTCCTAAATTAGTCATATCACAAGAAAACGACTTTATACAGGTTGTTGGGAAACAAAGTCCTACGTTGTTCTTCAATCAATTATCAGCTGTTTGCAGAGAAAAGGGCACCAGGTACAAAAAGATCCCCTGAATGAAAGGAAACTTTTTAGTACTTCAAACTTGGAAAGACTGAGTAACCAAAGCATGACATATTTCATGACATATCATGAAATGCCTACTACTTAACTGCCTCACCTTATTAAACAGCAAATATTACTGCCCAAACTTGCCATCAGATTCTTGGGCTAACAGATCCCTACAGGTCTTCTGAAGAAAGCACTGACAAGTATGGCTCAGAGATGGGCTGAACTTGCTGGAACTTACCTGAAAGAGAGTATTAGCACCTTGCAACCTTGCAGGACTGAGAGGAGCAACTGGGCTGAGGGTACTCCAGAAATGAATACTGGAGAGCAAGGGACTTGGGGTCAGCAAGATGGGAGTCTGCAAAACACACAAAGACAGTCAGTCGTGTGAAAGCTGCACTTGGAGTAATGCACTGCATATGTAAATCTGGCCACAGTCATCCAGCTCCTCCAGCTGCAGAGGGCTGGATCCCATTTTAGGAACTCCCATTTTCTCCTTCTGCCTCCTCCCACCTCCTCCTCTTCCCTTCAAACCCCACCACAGCAGCAGCAGCCATCAGTTTTTCCTCCCCTTTCTTAGCTCTCCTCCCTGCAGCTGCCAAATCCTGCTGTAACCTACAGCAAATTGCCTCCTCCTGCAATTCATATACAGCACCTGCAAGTGACTTTGGAGAACTCAGCTTATGAATTTAAAACGAGCAGAGTGGGCACACACACACGGACTGAGTGACACGGGGGACGTAAGCTACAACAAAAGAAATGCACACCCAGCTTCTGAACGCTCTGGATGCTCCAGGTTTACAAGCCAAACACTTTGAAGGGTTCCAAAAGTGCAACTGCACGCTGTTTTTCTCCTGTCTTCAGCCATTTCAATTTTCTATCAGCAGTTTCCCTGCAGTTTAACTCCAATTTATTACAGGAAGGAGATTAAATGTATACAGAACAATATAACAGCATAGTTGGATTCAGTTCTCTTCCAAATTTTCCATGAGGAACAAAAGCTTTCCTTTCCCACGCGCTGAGAACAACCAAATTCTGCAGCCATTGTCATCACATTAAATCACATTATTATGGTTTTAACGGCTACTAAATCAAGTGAAAGAACACTGCTGAACACACACCTGTTTTTAATGGAATTTCAGAATCAACCTGAAGGATTTCAGAATGAGCCTGAAATGCTTTGGAAATAATTCAGTGTCACTCTGGAATGCTTACAAAGGATCCTTACAGTGCTGGTTTGGTTCATCTGCCCTCCCTTACTGCCTCACAGTGTAACAGAACCACTACTGTCACTTTAAAAAAAATAAAGGAGGTGGGGGAATTACCTGGGAGAAAAGTGCTGGAGTAAGAGAAGCCGTGGGGAGGGAAGGGCTCAGTATTCCCAATGGACTTGGATCGCTGCCTGTAATGACGAGAGTAGGAGCCAACTCCAGCCCTTTGGGTTTTTTAGATCTGGAGAGGTGATTGGCAAATTCCTTCTCCAGAACAGATGAATCCTGCTCTTTGGGCTCTGGGGATTGATGCTGAAGGCTCTGAGCCTGCTCCAGCTGCTGAGAAGCCACTGATTCTATGTCCGTGTCAATGTCCAGGTCAGGATTAGAACTCAGGGGCGGCGATGGGGGGGTGGAAGGAACTTGCAGAACGGGAGAAACCGAGGATACAGGTGGAGTTGGGGTAAAGCTGGTGGTCAAGTTTGGCAAAGGTGCTGGAGCTTCAGGGATAGTTAACTTGGGGAGAACGAGAGTCTCCAAGGTCTGCAGAGTTTCTTCTGATCCCATGGGAAGAGAGGATGCAGTTGAGGTGGCAGAAGCAGTGGATGTAGCAGAGACTGTTGAAGTGGTGGCGACCAGGGGGACGGACGAAGGCTTTTTGGAGGGCATGGTGACAAACTTGATGACAGACGGCGTTGGATCCTGAGCAGCTTTCTTCTCTGTCAGTTTCTCAGCCGGATTCTCAATCTTGATGGACCTGAAGAGTTTTACGTTGGAAGAGTTCAGGGAGTTCAGCGTAAAAGAGGAGTACAAGCCTGAGTGGATGTAGTCGTTGCGGCTGGAGGATTTCGCACACGACTGAGCCTTCTCCTTCCCGCAGCTCTCCACGTCCTTTGGAGCACTGCTAACCTCTGCAAAGCTGCTCAGTTCAGGCTCTCCTTCCATCCGGCCCACGACAAGTGGATCCATTTTTAAGATCTCCGGATAAGAAACAAACTTGTACACAAACTTCTTACCGTTCACCTTTTTAATGATATTCTGTGGGTAAGAAGATAGGTATTGTCAGCCTCCCTTTAGATTCATTTTCCTGCTACAAACTCTGCCTAAAACACACTGAGGAATTCAATAGTTTGTCATCTTTCAACAGAAATCCTTTTCTCTTTTGTTTTTAACACACTGCATTCTTGCAATTCAGTTTTCCTGCCAATGTATCATTTCCAGAGCTCACAGACACACAGGTGAGGCTCAACCTGACCTCAATGCACCCACAGCAAACCCTAAGACAGCAGAGCAATTCTGTTTCAAATACTTAAGATGATCTGCTAGGAAACAAAGACACCATCACTGAAGTTAAGGTCTCTGCTCTGGGCACTGCAAGCATAATCTGAGAGGAGAACATACAAGATTAAAGCTTGCAAGGTTTGTAGAATTGATGCCTAATACATTAAATCAAAGCACCCTTATTCTTAGTGGGATGGTAATAAAAGAAAGCAGCTGAACTGTTCAGCAGAACGTGGGCTTATCAGTTATCTTAATATCACAAACTCTGTCAAACTTGCTTAGCTCCTCACCAAAATGCCACACACAATTTGGGCCACAGAGGATGCTGATTTACTGTACAGTTGTTATTAGTGAGACCTCATGGTGCAAAGCCAGATGAAGGAAACTGTGCTGCCCAGTCTTAAACTCCAAGCACTGCACCCCACAAACTGACAGCTTCTTCAGAAACCTTTTTTTTTTCTTTTTTTTAATCTCATACACCCACATAACAACATTTGTGGGATAAATGGCTTACTGGAAGGTTATTGAAATGAAGGCAGCAATCCCACACTGTGGTTCTGGTTCAGCTTTTTGACACCACTCGTGTTCTTACAAGTTCTTTGAAGAGACATCAGCTTCAGAAGAGAAGCACCTCACCCTGCTGGACTAAACTCAGTCTCCTCAGTAGAGGTGCATTTCTGAACACAAGAATGAAAACAAAGAACCTGTGAGCTGCCATGCTGGAAATCCCTCTTTTGATAGCTCCTTCATAGAGATCATTACAGAAAAGGTTTCAGTGCTTGGAAAGGAGATTACTCACAGAAGGATGATAGCAAAGGCATACATTAAAGAGGAAAACAATCTTGCATAAAGCCATCCAGAAACTTAGAAAATAACCACTGGGGAGGAAGCAGGCATGAGGATAAACAAGGGGAAAAAGAAAAACCTCTGAACTTGAGTCAGTGCACCTCACTGAACTCTTGGAGCCAGAAGTGACACCTCTCCCCTTGAACAGAATGAAAAAGGAAACAAAGCTCATTAGGCAGAAGCTGGTAAGATGGATAAGGATTTCAGGTGGATTTATGGCCTCTGTTACCTTCACATAATAGTATCTGAGAGCACGGCTGAGTTTATCATAGTTCATGCTGGGTTTGTTCTTGCGGATTCCCCACAGTCTGGCCACCTCCTCTGCCTGCTGCAGTTTGAACTCCCCGTCATTGGAGGTCCAACAGATGATATTCTTGTTCTGAGGCTCTTTCAGGAGTTGGAGGAGGAACTGCCACAGGGTGATAGCACTGTCCATAGCAGTAAGCTGAAACGCAGAGACAAGGCAACACATTAGGAACTGTGCATCTTCGGCGTCTCCCTAGAAGGAGGGTGAGGGCACAGAGATGTTATTTCCAAAGGCAGCAAGAGTAAAAAATTATTAGTCACCAGTCGTGAAAGATGTTCCCTGCAGAACAGGGAGGCTGAGAGCCAACTGCTATCGTCTCCTCCCACATGTCAGTCCTTTTCACATGGGTTATATTTAGCCTCATTTAACTAAATCAGGTCATTTTGGGTAAGTTGCAATGAGTCATTACCCAAAAAAAAAAAAAAAAAAAAAAAACAACAAAAAACCAACCCAAAAAGAAAACCACCCCAATTCTTAGTTGTTCCGCGTTCACCCATTCTGAGTTGTATTGAGGAACAGCTCAGGTGCACCCAGGTGAGATCAAACCTCCTCCTTCTTTCTCACCCACTCACCTGCAGCCTCCTCCTCCAGCTGCCTGAAGATGTCACTGTGAAGAACAACCCAACCTTCCTTCAGTTCACATTTCCAACGTCCCTCCCAACCAACCCCCAGCCTGCTCTCCCATCTTTCTTCTGCAATTTTCACCCCTTTCATAAGAAATTAAGCAAATTAAAAACAAAGAAGCAAATACAGTTTCAAGCACCGACTTGGCTTTTCAAGTTTTCAAGGCTGAGGTCTTTTAGGACCAGTGTCACTGCAGCACAGTTCTCCTGCACTGCAGGAGGGATGTACAGTCAGGGATGTACAGTACAGGAGGGATGTACAGTCACCAGTACAGAGATGGAGGTCATTCCCTGACTGCATCAGCCTGTATGAGGTGATGCTTCCACCAAAATTTAAGTGCAACACCAATAATCCTGCCCGTACAGAGGAATTAGAAAGCAGGCTGTGAACTAAAACAGCTAGAATTATATTCATGCAGCATCCCATATGGATTCTCTTATCCCAGAACACGTGGCTTCTCTCCGTACAGCTTCAACTTCTTCCAGTGTAACAAAAACAAACAGGGCTGCTCTGCAATAAGAGCCTTCCCAAAGATCTACGCTGGATGCGCGCCCTGCCGCATTTCCCCCTGCCCCAACCCTCCATAAAGGCCAACCTAAATGGCACAGGGGCTCCTACTGGGGTGAGAGCAGCTTTAGACACCAAGTGCTGTTGGCAGGAGGAGGCTCTGAAGGCTCACAGCCCCAGCAAGGACTCGTGTCCGTGTTGCTGAGGTCCACGCGCACGCAGGGCTAAGTTTGAGATCCAGGCAGGACTGCCAGTTTGTCCTCATTACCAAAGCCTTTATTCCAATCTCGTTACTGCCCAGCACTTAGCCAGCCCTAAATAAGGAAGAGAACAGTCTACATGTCAGAGCCTCAGAATCCAGTCAGCCCTGAAAAAGGATTACTGCTGACAGTTTACACAGGACCCAGCATTCCTATTTTAAATCAGGTGCCCCGGGGCAGGTATTCTTTTTGGGCAGAGCCCATTGCATTTAACCTGTTTTCACAAATACCTGCCTGATGGCACACTGACACGATGTTACATTGATCAACTGGGTTAAATTGCTGCAATTACAGGCAACAATCTCAAAATGAAGGACACCCACACCACCCAGTTATGCTGGCCTAAGGTGCTTTCCTCGTTAATTACTGATGAGTACAGCTCTGCGCTTGCCCAAATTAATTGCTGAGCACTCTAAGAAGACATCAGCTGCTGAGCTGGTCCTGCAGCACGGAGCTGTGGGGCAGGGAATGGAGTTAAAGCCATTCCAGCTCTCTGCTGTGCACTTTGCCAATGCCATTTCCTACCGAGCATCACCAGCACAGCCTCATTATCCTGTCAGGATGATGCACACGCACGGGGTGTTGTGTAGACATAAGGACTTGATTCTACCATTCTACAGAGCTGTCAATACCCATGATAAGTGTTAGCAGAGAAAGAGCAGGAAAATGAAGTTGAGTGATTATTCCCACGCTACGTTCATCTGCAGCAGCTTCAAAGGCCCATAAGCAGCACTGCAGCAAACAGCGCCGAGCGATGCAACGGGAGGCAATCACACAGAAATTAGATTAGCAGGACAATATCAGGGAGGCAAAGGCTTTTTCTCCTCCTAAAAACCTGTGATGATTGCATCCCCGAATTGAAACGCCGTGTAATTTCAGTGCTGTGCTTTCCTTTAGCAAGAAGCACTTTGCTGTCGTTATCGGAAAGCTCTCCAACCTTACTGCAGTCACATCAATGCCTGGCTTATGGCTGGAGCAGAGCTGAGATGCACACCGCCGACACGACTGTGCTCCCCTGGCACAAACAGCAGCACGGCCTGGATTGAACAGAAGGACAGATTTGTTAAAAGCCACCTTCAGAGCAATGTGCCGCGTTGTCCTGAGCAGCAGAACAACAGCAGGGCTCCTCGCTGGCACCACAATCTCTACATACAGCACAGCCTTATGGCTGAAGGAATCCCCCCCCCCAGGGGCACAGCCATGACTACAGCAAACATCAGATGAATCCAGCTGCTACCAACACTCCTGGAGTCACAGGTTTCAGCACTCTGTGCCATTCCTTCCATCATTTCATCAAGGACGCAGCACGGCATGGCGCACGGACAGGTTGTGCTGCAGATGAACGCCCCTCTTCATTCATTATTTATTGCACACACCTACAGGAAACAACGGAGCGACACCTGAATGCATCCAGGAGCTTGTCCTGATTAGATAGAAAGGGAAATAATAACCCTGCAACCTGGCTAAAGCAGTGGTACAGGTGGGCAGGTCCAACCTGTCCCTTCGGAGACCTGGAGCAACTTGGGAAGAGTAGCACATCTACAGGAGAACGTGGTGCTATGAACAAAGGCACATCTAATTTACCTTCATTAAACTTGCCTTGATAAGGCACGAGAACACAAAGAACTGCTCCTCCAGGAAGAAGTGGGAGAAAGTAACAGCAAACCAAAACATCACGAGAGATGTACAACTAAAAGCAACGCAGCCGACCTGCCTGTGACTTCAGAAAACCCAAAGGATGCATTCAGCATCAATTCCTCCTTCTGCAGCTGGGGCAGGAGGATGGGTCCCCAGCACCCCACTCTCACAATGCTGAGATGCTGCTCCTCCTATGGCTCCTCTGGAACATCTCAACTTCTTCCAGATGCACGGCCCTGCCCGTGAAAGCCGTCAGTTTGCAGCACAGCTCCCGTCAGCAGAAAAGGCCTCCTTGTCTGATTGCTTTTCCTTCAAGATGATTGTGCTGATAATTACAAGCACGCCACTGAAAAACTGCCTTTCAGCTGAAGGTTATTTGCCTTGCAAGAGTCCACGGAGAAGGAAAAAGGTCTCACATGAAAAGACAAAGAGGGAATTAGGCAGACAGGCAACAGCACTGTTTATGACAACAGCCTTCCCACTTCTGCACCATTTGAGTACGAGGAAAAAATAGTTGCTAGAGGCAGAGGGCAGTTATACTTTGTAATGAGTATGCTAAAATAGAGCACTATTATTGTCTTGAGATCTTCTCTGACGCCTACAGATGACCCTTGAAGTACACAGTACACAGAGGAGCTGACAGCATTTGGCTGCACTTTTCTAAATAGGAGCGCTGCAAAGCGGAGCTTTCTCGTGTTGCTGCCGCTCTGTTTGAGGCCTTGACAAAGGTACAAAGCCTCACGTTTACATGAGAGCTGGGACACGAGATACGCATCTTTTCCAGCAACTTCTCATCCATCTATGCCACAATCCGTGCGATTGCAGAGCCTCGGGGCTCCGCATCGTTTGCGGCAGGCAGCGCGCGATTGCTGGGTGGCACGGCTTCGGAAGTGGCACAGGGCAATCTGTGCTGCGGCCACAGATTTACTCACTGTTGCAGAACAACCTTCAGCATTCAGCCCCGAGGGAGGCGGAACCCAGGGGAGCTCCAGCAAGGCAGGTCTGTATCCCACCCTCACCCCCCCCCCCCCCCCCCCCCCCCCCCCCCCCACCATCTTCGAGGTCTTCTGGCACATTTCCTGTGTTTGACTCAGCCCTGAGAACAGCTCGAGTAATCCTTCGCCTCGGCATGTTTCCTTATCAGCAGCTGCAGGCTGATGACTTCTGCAGATGGACTGATTACAGCAGTCAGGGCTGCAACCTCGTCAGAATCCCCCACACAGGCAACACACAGTGCAAAGGAGAGGGAGGAAGAAGGCTGTCCCGCACGGCGAGGACGAAGCCATCACCTGCAGGCACTCCATTGGCATCCACACGGCTGCCCAGACACAGTGGCACAAAAGCAGCATCTCCAAAGACCGGCAGAGGAGCATTGGAGCAGCAGCAGAGCCGCCGGGTGACAATGCCACAAAAGATGCTGCTCAAAGATTGCCAGCAACAAAACCAGCGCTGCGTATTTGTGCACCGACCACAAGGCACAGCCGTCTGCCGGGAGGGAGCGAAACCACTCTGCACGTGCTCCTGCTCAAAAATCATTCTAATAAAACAGCAGCTATAAGTTAGAGGTGGTTTTTGGGACCTCGTGCTAACAGTGCAGTCAGACGTGCAGCAGGTGTGCAGACGAAGCCCTTGCGTCGTGACAGGAAGCTGCACTTGCTGCCTTGCTTTGCATGGGCACTCTGCACACAGACAGAAAGCTGAGCTGCCTGGGCTGCACTGTGCCATTCCCCAGTGTTTCTAATGGCTGAAGATGGCCACGGCGTGCAAACAGGAGGAATGTGCAGACAATAAACCTCCCCCCCGCCACGCCACGTTGTGAAACACTCCTGCACAGACACGGCCTTTGATGGCTGTTCCAGGAAAACAAACAAACAAATAAAAAAGCAACACGAAGCACTGAGATTAAAGGAGATCTCTGGAGGTCACAGGCCCAGACAGGGTTAACCTCAAGGTAAGATCAGGCAGTTGGGTGTCTGCAGCCAAAACAACAAGTAAATAGCCACTCTATTCCCCCTACTCCTTTTATTGTAGTAAAAGGACAAGAGCTGCAACATCACTGATGAAATACCTAATTAAGCAGTCATCAACACACAATCAAGCAACAGTTTCATTAGCGCAGCACTTGAAATACCCCACTACCAACAAATCTTTCAGGAAACACTTGCAAGCCCCTGGGAAAGTGATTCACCTCAACTCTTACCTTCAGCACTTTATCAATTTCGATTAATTTTAGTGCATACAAAACCAAAAGTCAGCTTCCCCCCCCCCCAAGGGGGGGCTGGCAACAGCATCCATCCCTCACCAGAAACACTGTAAGGCCTCCTTAACTCCTTCTGTCGCTGTCTTGGTAGCTTCATTCCCAAAGCCAAAAGCCCAAAGTTGCTGCATGTAAGGAATTCACCTAAACCTGCAGCTTGCCAACTCGGTGCCTCCATCACTAAGTACATAGAAACTCGTTCCAAGGAGCATTCAGACCACAAAAAGCAGGTTAGAATAAGAAAGAACAGTGAGAAAACAACTCCAGGCTCCAACAGGTTGCAGCCCTCCCTCAGCCCTGGCAGGAAAAAGCAGCACAGCTCTCAGGGCAGGAAGCAGTGGGAAGGAAGCACCAGAGGATGTCCTCTCGATAAGCACTGCTCCTCAGCTTCCCTCACCTCATCCCTCTCCAAGTCCAGCAGTCCTATTTACTTAAACCAAATGCTGCACTCCATTTTGCACTCTTGGCTCAAAAACTGAGCCGCGCGTTTATAAGAAATCAAGGCGTCAGAAAACATTTTGAGCTTTGGGAGCTGCTTGTTTCATCGCTGTTTTGTTTCATCATTTTACCTCCTGTCTGAAAAAAAAAAATGAGACCTTCCTACCCCCCAAGTGAGCATTTTCTGGTCTCCACCTCTCAGCTGCGTGCTCAGGACAAATAGAATGGCAAACTTAAACCAACGCAGAGCCTGTGATTGGTTTCTATCACTGACGTGACTGTTTCTGAGTAAGCCACAGAAACACGTATTTCGACGAAAATGCCTCTTTAAGTAGATTACACGCTTGCTTCCTCCTTATTTGCCACCACAACGGGCTGAAGGGAATGTTTACCAACAGCAGATGACACTGGCTTCGATAGCACCGCACAACAGCATCCCTGCTGGGCAGGCCTGCGCATCACTGAGCCCCAAACAACAGGTCCCATGCATTCTGCTGACCCTAACCTTATTAGCGACAGGAAGCCTCATTTAAGATGGAAAAGGTTTCCTTTCATAATGTTTATAATACACTCAGCCCGGTTGCTATGACGATGGAACAACTCCTCTCTCCAAACAGGCTCTGGGACCCTAAAAATAAACAGGCAGGCCGAAATCACGACGGCGCAGTTTGTAGGGAGGGCTGTGCTGGTGCAGGCAGATTAAGGGGGGGGAAGAAAGCAACGCTAATGACCAAACTCTGCACCCAAAGCGTGCAGTTCTACGGTTCTCTCTGTGGCTGCTTCAAAAACAAAGCAGCCGAGCTGAGCTGATGCTGCGTGGCCCCCAGTGCGATGGGGCAGGCTGTAGAACGGAGCGGGTTGGAGGAAGCTTTGGCCGTTCAAAGGAGGTGAGCGTTGTGTAATGGGTGCATAAAGCTGGACGGGTGTAAAGAGGCGTGCAAATAACACGAGCAACAGCGGATTTGCATACTTTCTCCACGGATTCACCCATTGATGTGGGCAGCATCCGCCCATCTGGCGAGGAGAGGAGAGGAGAAAAGGCTGAGGGAAACCGTGGAGGAGTTGGGAGGGGGAAAAAAAAAAAAAGAAAAAATATATAAGATAAAATATAAAAACCCGAACGCAGAGCGTCGGATGGAACTGCAGCCTCCTCTCAACTCACAGCACCGCAAACGTCGGAATCCCCAACAGCACAACGGTACGGCGGGTCCGCGATTCCCAGAGCCGCGTTCAAAGCGGGTCGGACAGAAAAGGGACAGAAAACGGACCCAAACACCCCCTCCCCCCACCCCGCACCGCCGCTTTCCCTTCCCGACTTCCTGACCCCCCCCCCCCCCCCCAGCCGGCTGCCCCCCCAGCACCGCTCCCCCCCAGGTCCCCCCGCCGCCCCCCAGCGCTCACCGAGGAGGAGCCCCGCCGATCCCCGGACGTCGCGGTCCCGTCGCGGCGGGCAGGTGCTGGGAGCGGCCCCCCCGCCGCCCTTCATGGCCGGGAGCCCCCTCGGCGGGCCGGGCGCCGGACCCCCATCCCTGAGAGGGAGGAGCCGGGCGAGCAGCGAAGGACAGCGGTGCGGTAGAACGGGAGGAGGCGGCGGGGAGCGGCGGCGCGTTACATGGCGGGACGCGAAGCGCCAACCTCAACGCCGCGGAGCCACCGCGGCCGCCGTACGCCACACTTCCGCCCACGGCTCCGCTGAGGGACGCGGAGGGTCCGAAGGCGGCGACCAATCCCCGCGCAGAGCGGGGGCGACGCTGACCAATAGGGGAAGAGGGAACCGCCCACCCGCCGCAATGCCCCATGGGAAGTGTAGTCCGCGCCGCCCCGTGCTCGCAGCCATGTGCCCGCAAGCCGGTTCCAACGCTGCCGCCTCTCGCTGGGTTGAGCCCCGCTGCTCACGGGAGAGAGAAGGGACCCGGTCACGGCCGGGGCGGGATGCCCGAGCTGCTCGAGCGGAAAGTAAACTTGGAAATAAGTTTAAAACAAAGAAATCCCTGTGACACTGTCGGTTTTCCGGGCAGAGATGTGGCAGAGGGGAGATGGAGGCATTCCTAAACCAGAAAGGCTGAAGGTGTACCCCCAAATGAAGAAGGTTGGGAGAAAAAAACAAAACTTTTCCAAGGGGTTACGGAACAGGAAGAGCTGCAGGGACACAGCTCACCTCTACCAAGAGAGGTCCAGCAGGGCAGCCCAATGCCATCAGCTCTTCCAGTGCCGGTAGTGGTGATGAGGAGAGCTGCCTGTGATGCATAACCCACACAACAACAGTTCTGCCCGAGCTCAGGCACAGCATGAGGCCGCTTCGAACCATTAGGGTTGGAAATGGTTGTTTATGGCCAACCCTGGGAGCACAGAGGAGAGGCATTCACTGTGCCAGCAGAAGGGGTGGACCCTGGGTCTCCTAACTAATCCCCTCTGATTTCATTTAGGGCTGGTAACAAATAGGGAAGTATCTCTACTTGGAAATCATCTCCTTTTGGAGTTTCTGGTGAGCCCTGATCTTTGGAAAGCTAAGCTATTCCTTATTACTGCACTGTGACCACTGCCTTTCTTGTTAAGATTAAAGGCAACTGTCCTCACAGAGACAATAAAAAAGAAGGGGACAGACTCTTTAGCAGAATCTGTTCTGATAAGACAAGGAGAAATGATTTCAAACTAAAGGGAGGGACAGTTAAATTGGATGTGAGAGAAAAGCTTTTTTTCTAATAAGTGTAGTGAAGCACTGGAACAGGTTGCACAGATTGGCGGTGGATATTGAGCCTCTGGAGATGTTCAAGGTCAGGCTGGATGGGTTCTGAGCAACCTGACCTAGCTGTTGATGTCCCTGCTCATTACAGGAAAGTTAATTTAAAGGTCCTTTCCAACTCAAATGATACTACTCTGATTCTACTATGAAAAGACCACTGAGATCATCTGCTCCGCTTGGGAAAGCCCGCCTGGATCACTCCCTGCAGACATCCTCTATTCCCACACCTTTCCCGTGGTTCTCATTCCAGTAGCAAAAGCACAACCCTACAAGCACTCCTAGGGCTGAGCAGAAGTGATGGGGGATCACAGAGAGCAGACAGCAACGCACACAGCAGGAGCCTTAATCACACTGAAGCTCATTAAAGCAGCCCATGCACACACTTCAATCCCCAGGAAACTGCCCACTGTGGTCAGCTGCTGCTTGTTGCCTTGGCCTGTATCAGCACACAGATGAGTGGTGATTGCCCTGAGTTAAGCCCTAAGAAAGCACACTGTGGACCAGTTGGAGAGCGGAGATTTCTCCGTTGGATTTGGCATTGGGAGCAGCAGTGAAATGCCACAAAGGCAGAGCTCTCCCCAACGCACACACAGCCTCAAGATTCCCACCCACTGGCAGAGGAAAACAAAAAACTAAGCTGCACTCCACTGTCAAACACCACGCATGCCAAAACATGCAACCCTCAGCTTTCCAGATACGTGCCAGCAAGAGGTGAGATGTGTTTGTACAAAGTCCTCCGTGCACATTTCACCTAATTGCCTTCTCACAAACCTGACTGCTGCTCATTTTTTGTTTGGGATGTGCCATCACCCCAAACACACAAGAAGGCGTAGCTGAGATCCCAGCTAAGCCCAAGCACCTCCAGTTGCAACCAGTGCTGTTGCTCTGAAGGCAAGTTCTGTGTTGTTACAACCCATCTCCTTCAGCTGGTCCCACTCAAATGAAGTGAAAGGACCAAGGTGGGGAACGACGTTTTATTTCACAATCCCTGTAATAGCATTTACTGCTCAAGGTACAGGAGATGGAAAGGAAGGCGAAAGCCAGGAATATAATGAAGCTCAGGGAATCCTGGCACCACAGAACCTGAGGTGTCACTCAAGGTGTCATCTGACCACAGCTTACAGGGATGAAGCACAGGGTCCTTCTGCAAAGCATGGGAAGAAGGGAAGCTTTTAAACCAAGCTGCTGACCATTATCTATTTACTGACACATGTACACTACTCCATCTGACAGGGAGTGTGAAAAAGAGTGGGCAGGGAGGGGAAGCACTGCATCCCCTGCACTACAGGTGACTCAAACACAACTCATGCTCCACAAGTGATGTGCTAACAAACCTTGGGCTCCCTTGGGCTCCATGCTGACTGCTTGCTCTGTTTGGAGCTTGGGCTCCTTCCACCACCACGAGCCAGAGAAACAAAGAAAGAGGAAAATAAAGACGAGTCCTGCGCTCTCTCAGACTCTTCCTGTAGGGTCACAGATGGGAGGTTTGCCAACATCTGCTCATGTGTACCTCAAACAGAGCTCAATCCATTTGTTTGGGGAAGGAGGAGCACCCGGGTTCACACATGTTGCTCAGAGCTCCTGGATCCGGCTGCTTTCTGCCCCAACCCCTTCCACTTACCATCAGCATAATATCTGCCCCCAAATTTCCGTGCTCTGATAGGAAACCATGTGTGAGCTGCACCCCAAAAGGCACTGCGGGCTCTCCCAGCACACAAAACCCTCCTGCACTGTGCCCTGCCATCTACGTGGCCTCAGCTGCAGCTCAGTGCCTGTGACAGCTTCACTGAGAAACAGCCCCAAAGGGTCTTTCCTAGAGAGGGAGAATAAATTTCCTGCTTTGTGCAACTCTCATTTTGTTCTGCTTCCCCTGCCGTGGGTTTGCAAGCGAACGTGGGTTTGTTCCCATCTTAGACAACATCACAAGGGGGAAAATATGTAGGACAAAGGGATGGGATGAAATAGCGCAGGCAAGCAGGCAGGTCTTAGAAAAAGCTCATACGTAAAGATGCTTTAAAAAGAAGCACTCAAGCAACAGTGTTTTAAAGGGGAAGAGACAGCAAAAAGAGAAGTCAGAGAGGGGCTGCTGGTGAAGGTCGGTTGTGTTGGGGTACAGACGTTCAGATGTCATAGAATCGTTACGGTTGGAAAAGACCACCAAGTCCAACCATCCCCACCGTGCCCACCATTTTATCTGAATTGTTGCCAAGCTGGAGGCAAGGACAAAGCTGGGAAGTGAAATGTAGCTGTTGGCTGTAGGAAAACACCAGGCAGCCCAAGAGGAGAAGCGCAGAGATTGCAAAATCACCTGAAAAAGAGAAATCTCACTGCATGGCTCTGACTTTGCATCACGTGTGGTTGGTTGAGATGGTGCTGGGAGCAGAGCTCCCCTATAAGAAGCTACAGGCTGCCATAGGAGCTGCAGGGCCACCATGAGGACCCCCATCAGTCCCCTCTTGTCCAGCCCTAACAATCCCATGGACCTCACACCTCCTGCCTGGACACAGCGGGGACAGACACAACGAAAGCTCATCATGCAACCATGGGGACAGCAGGTCCGGATGTTGCTGCCCACCTCATTGAGATGTTCCAGCTTGTTGGAGAGGCCTTGATGGTGCTGGTCATCAACCTGATGGGTTTATAGCAGAAATCTGCCCTCACCAGGCACCCAACACACAGCAGAGCCCCCTATTCAGCCCCTTGCACAGCATCATCCTCCACGTCCCTCCTGCACGCCCTGGGACAGCCGTGCTGCCGTGGGCTGCAGCGTGGGGCCGGCGCTGCCTGCTGCTATATCCAGAGTAAATTCATCCCTGTATCCAGGCGGACAGATTTAGAAACATTGCCTGAATTTCTCTTTGTGCTCTTCCCACATCCTGCCCTGCTACAACTCCTGCCTGCTTGCATTTAATTTCCTAAAGAGCAGCGCTTAGCAACCCAACAGCCTTCTCACTGCAAGAGGATCCTCCCATCTCCTCCCATCACCAGCATGGCAGACATGCAGCCCAGCTCAGCACAGAGCTGGGGTATGACCCGGCAGCCCCAGTGACACATGTATGAGATGCTTCTCAGCACCTCCAGCATAGTTTTATCTGTGGGAAGGCAGAAGGGTCCCCTCTTCCTCGTTCCTCCCATTGCCACAGCTCTCATCTGCACTTTCACAAAGCGTTTCTGCTGCACAGTAATATCCTCACTGGAGTAAAGGATGGGTAATTACAGAGCCTTCAGTAAACCTTCTAAGCCAGTCATCCCAAGTCCCCAGAGGGAAGCAGGTGAGACTATAACACACATTGCTCAAGAGATATGCATCTGGAGTATTTTATTTTATAAAAATCTCTCCCCTCCCTTTGCGGTCTGCTTAAAAGAGATGGCAAAACAAACCAGGTGAGCAGCAAGCCAGCACCGCCAGCACTCCCAGCCCCGTCTTCCATGGCAGATCCACCCCGTGCGTCTGCTCAGCAAATAGCTGCTGCAGGAGGGAGAAGTGCCTGGCACGAAGGCTGAGGCACGGCTCTTCTTGCTCCGGTTTGGAAAAGTGCCTTTCCCAGTTGCCTTCGGCTGCAAACAGAGGGAGGCAGGATGGGGCAGGTCCAAAACGAACAGGGAGTGTGCTGGGAGAGTCTGGATGAGGGAGAGGAGCAAAGAAGGGCAGATGAAAGCACGAGACGGGCATGAGTCACGTTGGCACGCAGCCCCTGGAGAAAGCCCTCAAGGAAAGGGCATTTAGTGAATTCCTGGTCAGGTAAAAATCCACCAACACAAAAGGCAACCAAAAATAGGCCCTTGCATACCTGCCTGCCCTGGCTGGTCATTCAGAGCTCAGTGTTACGATCGCTCAGGAGGTGTTTCTTGGGCACGGGGCGGCAGCAGGAGCGTTCAGTGCCACCTGTGTGCCCCATAGGGGAGAGCTGTGGCTGAGGTCACGGGTGCTACAAGCTCCCACGGAAAGAAACCCCGCTGCAGGCAGCAGCTTTCTGCTCAGACTTATCCACACCTAGCCAAGGACGGAGGAGTTTCAGCCAGCGTCCAGAATCCAGCCCTCCCAGACCTTTGGGGAAGGCTTGGCTCCGGAGTTAAGCAGCTCCAGTGCTTTCTGTTGTAACCCCTGCTCAAGTGCCTGGGGACCTGGAAAGCAATGCAGGTGTTCTCCTAAAAAAAACATGCAGCAGCTCCTAAAAAACAGAGCAACTTGCTGGAAGCCAAAGCAGAGTTCCATTAGCTGTGGCTTGCACACAGGAAAAGACTCAGGGGAAGCAGACCCTTCTTTTTGATGCTTGTAGCCCCAAACATCCTAGGTGAGGAATAAACCAAGGAGTTTAGGCTCAGCTTTAGGTGGGGGAACAGGGTTTGGCCCATTTCCCCGCCCTTCTTCTGGGTACATCCCAACTCTCCTCACCAAAGCAGCAGCTCGACACAAGGACACAAAATCCTGCCCTGGAAGCACAATGGAATAATGGCACAAACACTGAGTCGCAAAGAGCCTGCAGGCATCAAACATCAGCCTGAGACACGCAGGCAAAGCCACGTAGGAGGGACACAGCGCCTCGCTGGAACTCCTGACGTTCATTCTTTGTTTGTATAAGCACCTAATTCCCTCCCAGATGTTTGCAAAAGCTTGGCAAGCTGGCACGGGTAGCAAAGAGTTGGCCTTTAATTAACCAGAAGTTAAATACAAAGAGGACGTCAGCAAGCTGCAAGTCGCAGCGCTCCCCCCAGCCAATGCATGCAGCTCTCCCGCATCCACGCACGTCGGTGTCTCTGCACACAGATGCTCCTTCAGCACGTGAAAAAAGGGCTTTGCTGCTGGTGCTGCTGCTTACATCCCTCCCGATCCCTTCCTGCCTCTGCTGACACCACGCACCTCCCTGCTCGCACCGCAGCAACGTCACCCTGCCCAAGGACTCCAGTAGATTTCCGCCACGTGGATTTCAAAGCAACAAACCCTGAACTCAACCCGTCCTTGAGGAAAGCTCCAACACGCACCGTTTGCTACAACAAAATCATTTCTCCTCTTCGGCACTCCTTTCGTTGCCACCAGGACTGCTCCTCGCCGGGTCAGCCCTACATCCCGGTGCTGCTTGTTTGGCCCCTATGGATCCTCACGTGCTTGGCCAGGTGGTCACTGCGGGCAAAACGCTTCTGGCAGGCGGCGCATTGGTACGGTTTGACACCGGAGTGAGAGCGCTTGTGTCGGGAGAGTTCATCTGAGCGGGAGAACCTGCGGGAGAAGGGCAGCGTGGAGGGCGCAGCCGCTGTGCCAGGCAGTGCACAGCAGCCCAGGATCCTCCTGGAGGGAGCAGAAAGGAAGAAACCTCTCCGAGCGAGTGGTTAGAGATAGGAAAGAGAGGAGTGCAGCCACTGAGATCTTGCTTTCCGTTGGTTTTAAAGTGTTCACCTGCTTCCTTCCTCTGTTTTGACGCTCATGGGAAGGAGAGCTGGTGGCCCCAAGGACAGATGCTGAGAGAACTGTTCTTTGGGGCATCAGCTCAGGCTGGCAGGGATGTGAGGTCAGAGTTCAGAGTGGCAAGGAGTTCCTATTGCTTCATGCATCTAGCCAAAAAAGGCACTGCTGTTGAGAGAAGCGCCTGTTTTTCCTAAGCACGCATTCTCCTTGCAAACATCTCCTTGCTTCTCAGAATGGCAGCGAGTTTTCAGTGTCAGGGCTGGGAGAGAGGAGCAGCCTGCAAGCTGGCTTAGCACAGAACACAAAGGAGGAGCAGCAAATGCAGCCAGCCCGCAGCAGAGGAGCAGAGGTTTCCATGCCGATGCGAATTAACTGAGGATGCAGCAGCGAGGACTGCAGGAATACCCAGTGCTCACACTGCTTTTGGCTGTGTGATATCCACACCTGGTGCAGATCAGCTGCAGCACCTGGAAAATCCCTTTAACCACATGCACATCCCTGCTCAATTCTCCTGCGCCCTTCTGCTTGGCACAGAGCTCCAGCAGGGAGCAAGGAGGTGATGCTCAGCCCTTCTAAAGTGCCACCTCGATGAGGCTGGGAGTTGGTGGGACTGCAGCGTGCTTTGCATGTCCGAGTGCCAGGGGAATGCTGGACAGGAGGACTGGGCAGGATTTACTCCTGTTCTGCCTCTACGGAGCCAACACAGATGGCAGGAGTATTAGGTTAGAAGGGTTTTTCCATCTGGCTGAAACGTGCCCACGCAAAGAAGCACAAAGCAAGGAGCTTCGGATGTAACCCCAGACTCCCAGCAATAGGATTTCATGCTCACACCTGGTACGGCAAACATTACGTTTGCCCTTCAAAAAGCTCTGTGAGGATTAAATGCATCCCAAGGACGTCCTCAGCTCATCCACACAACTACTTCTTTTCCAGCTCTATTGCAAAAAGTGAGTTCCAAAGTCTCAGCTCCTCCTGAGACAGCAGCCATCCTCCATCGTGCAGGGAATCAAGGCAGCGAGGTGGTGCCAAGGCGTTGCACAAGAAACCAAGGAAGCTCAGTGCTGCCAGCACCAGTTTTCCTTGTGATATCCTGCTGAGGAGAAGCACTATGCAAGACCTGAGGACTGTTAACCCTCCTTGCCAAAGGCTGTGCTGAGCATCCTGCCCCTCAGGACAGGCATGTGGTACCAGGAAGAGAGCACAGCAGCAGGAAGCAAGCAGAGAAGGGCAGGGTGGTTTATTTAGGGAACGGAGATGAAAGAAAACAACGCTGTGCACAGAGCAAACAGGAGAATATGCGCAAAGGAGCCACGCTGCAGGCCCAGAAGGGGGGACACAGGCAGGCAGGGTGGGCACACAGCGAGAGAAAGCAAAGGAACGGCTGAGCCAACATGGGAAGGAAGCAGCAGCTCCTGTCTTCTGGGAGAAGAATTCATTGGAAGAGCCATTTTTGTAGCCCAGCTGCACAAACTACATTGCCAGAGAGCGACTCAGAATACTTCTTATTTCCCTCTGGGCCTCCTTAAGGGTCTCACCTGCTTTCCCCCCCCCCATCCATGGCTCCCACTTACCGCCAGCTGCAGTCGGGCCAGGCACAGCTGTAGGGTTTCTCCCCGGTGTGCCGGCGGATGTGGGCCTTCAGGTGGGAGCTTTTGGTGTACACCTTGCTGCAGCCCAGCTGTGGGCACTTGTGGACACGTGTGGGGGCTTTTGGACACGCAGGGGCTGCTTCCTGATCCTGCACACCCCCCAGCATCCTCGCTCCCATTGGGTTGGGCAGCGGGGCGATCCTGACGTACTTTTGGTCCATGAGGGTCACGGGAGGCTGGAGCTGAGGAAGGAGGGACAGGTTTTGTCCCTGTAAGCTGATGACCACTTGGGTCACTCTGACAGCAGGCTGTGCCGGCAGGCTGCTGTTATCAAGCTGGAAAGGCTGGATATGGAGGACAACAGGAACGTCTCCATCAGCCGCTGCCTGGTTGCTCCCATCTGCTGGCCCTCCAGGCTGGGAACCATCTGAGCCGTCTGCTTGAAGTGAATGTCCCTCAGAGCCACCCGAACCGGTCTCAGATTCAACCTTCCCTCCAGCCACGTGCTGCTCGCTCTCTCCATCCTTCAGGAACTCAGCCTTCTCCCTCAGGAACTCCTCGATCTCCTCCAAGGTGGGGATGAAGTCCTGAGGAAGGCGGCAGCAGAAGTCGGGCAGCTGGAGGTGCCCCTCGCAGGCAGTGAGGGGGGGCTTCTCCTCCTCCCCATCAGCCTCTGGTAGGGGGAGTGGGTCGCCTTCATGGCAGCCAGTGCTGCCCTCCAGGAGGTGGTCAGGGCCTTCCTTGGGGCCGTGCCTTGGCAGGAGGGATGGCGGCATGCTGTGCTGCTGGGACAAAGAACCTGAAGGGGTCGGCAGCTCCTGGCTGCTCACACAGAGCACCGGCCGGCCCACATCCCCCACCTGCACCGAGCTCCTGCTGGGCTGGATCAGGAGCCTCTGCACCACCTCGGCTGGGGAAATCTTTGCTCATCTGCAAGGGAACACCACCAAGGTTATTTCCAATGGGAAACGAGCAAGAAAACTCCAGGCTTTGAGTGTAACAGACCGTGCCTTAGAAAGAAAACAGCAAAAGCAGTCAGTGGTCTTTGTTTGATAATAAAGATGCTGCGGCTCAAAAAACACACGCCAACACTCTTCCCATGGAGGCTGCTAAAGGCTCGATCCCTCCCAGAACCAAACTTCTCTGGGATGTTTATTAAGGCAAAACTACACAGTGAAACTCTTCCACCTGCACCAGAGGGCAGGAATGTGCTGCTGGATGGCAAAGGCCGACGTGTGGCTCACAAATGGGTGTTAGTGGAGATCCAGAGGAAGGTTCTGGCTTCTCCAAACATTGGCACGACGACAACCTAACACAGACGTATCACAACCAGGTTCAAAGTAACTGGTTTGGGAACCATTAATAACCGTGGGAGCTGCCAAGGAACGCATGGGCACCGCTGTGCTGCACCGTGTGGTGCCTGGAGGGGCACTGAGCACATCCAGCAGGTCAGCCTGCACTGTGGCACTGCTTCAGAAAGCAGTGCAGACAGACACAGCCCACCTGGGGTCAGCTCACGGGGCCCCTGAGGGCACACAGCTCAAAGCAGATGGGAATCATCACAGTACTGAGACACCCAGTGAGGCACGGCCCCACCTGCCTGCTTGCCTTGGACTTTTAATAAGGAAAGTGAGTTTTCAAGAGAAAGAAAACTGATGCCAAAGTCACCTAGGAGTGTTTTCCAGAGTAAACAAGTCCATGAGATTTCTGCAGAGCTGCAAACCAGTTGAGCCAGTCCTCCTTATCAGTGCTTCCCCAGGGTCCTGCGAGCTGGGAGAGGAAATTTCTGAGAAGCAGCCTGGATATAACAGAAAGGCTCTTCCTTGAAGAAGAAATAATCCCCACCTAAGCTCCTCGTTTGCCCAGAGTTGCACTGCGTCACTTGGGGCTGCACACAGCCGTCCCCAGCACAGCTCTGTGCCAACAGGTTGTGAGGAGCAGAGCCAGCTGTGCTCCCATGCGAGGTGAGGACGGGGCTTGGACGAACCTCAGCCTGCAGGCTGCGTGTTTTCATCACAACACAAATCCGTGCTCTGAATCATCACCTGAAAGGCAGCAGCAAATCGCACCCTGCCTCTGTTCCAGCATTCTGATCCTCTGATCTCTGCTTTCTGACCCTCTCATCAGCTCCGTCTGCACGCTTCAGAGGCTCTCAAGAGCCTTCCCCCTCTGGCTACCAAACACTGCTGTTTTCCAACCTGATTTTCCACCTTGCAGAGCAGCTCAGGAAGTCTTCATCCTTTCAGAATGCCCCCAAGGATAACTGAATTACACCATGAACTCCTCAGCTCTGAAGGTTTATTTAGTATATATCCCACAAATCCAAAGCCAACAGTTCTGTTGAGTGAGCAACACAAACAAAAGCACAACCAGAGGGCAGGAAGGTCTGGGGCTGAGCAGACCTGGGCAGGTTTCCTGCAGCCTCGTGCAGCTCCAGCAGAGCTCTGATGCCCTCTAAGAGCAGCAATAGCAATGCCTGACCTCGCAGAGGGCAACTAATGGGGAGCTCCACTAATGGACATCGGGGATGTGTTACAGATAGCAGTGACTTGTCAACCCGCAGAAATGCACATCCACCATTCTGTCACCCCAGATGAAGCACTGCAGTGACACCGAGGCCCCGCTTTGGCCTTCAAGCCAACGTGCTGCACAACAAGGTCAGCGCTGCTGCCGAGCTTCACCTTGCATTTCCACCCCTGTAGCTGTTCAGATTCCCAGGAGCGCTCAGTCACTGCCTGAACTCCGCAGACGTGCAGCTCTCATACAGAGGGAAAATCACGGGCCAAAGTCAGCGTGAGCGGCGCTGAATGGCCGCTGCACCAACTCCGCAGCTCCACAACCCCGACTTACCTCGGGACGCAGCCTGCCCTCCCACAGCCCTCGGGACAAAACGCGCTCAAAGGCTCTTTACAGCGGTGCCACGTGGAGCAGATCCCGTCGAAATAAAAGGATGCCCCCCACGCTCCGACCCAGCCAAGGACACGCGGGTGTTTGCAGCCCGAACCGGACCCGGCGCATCGGGAACGGCCGGACCCCCCCCCCCCCTTCCTGCCCCATTCACCCCCCGGCAGCCCCTCATCCTCACCTGTTGGGCTCCGCGCTGCCACCGCGGTCCCATCGCCCAGGGGCGGCTCCGCGCCCGCTCCGCCCCGCGGGGGTTCGGCTCCGGGGGGCGGCTCCGCGTCGCTGCGCCGCTGCGGCCGATCCCGCAGGAGATGCCCCCGGCTCTGCTATCTTATCTTTTCCTTTTTCAGCGTTTCAGAGAAAGAAAAGGACGAGGGACAGGTAGCCGTGCCCTAGCAGGTAGCTGCAGTCTGCACCGGAGTAACAAAACCGAGAGCGTGAGGTCCCCGCGTGGAGGTAAACGCACCGAGCAGGGAATCGCGTTTTCCTCTGCTGTCTCCAAGCACTCGTAGGGTTTGATGGTGACAGAGGTTTGGGGTCAACTATTTTCAAGCAGGTGAACAGTTCTGAGGCTGGAAGCGCCCTTGTAGGAAATGAGGTTTTTCTCGTCGCTGTTTGCACGGCAGAGACTGGAGGACACTCATCTGCCAGAGAGCACCGTAAAGCCAAGGAAATGAACGTACATTCCTCTGCTTTGTTAAGGAGCAATTTGAGGCTGAACAAAAGCTCTCCCAAGTCTGAGCAGGACAAAAAACAAACCAACCAACCACAAGCAAACAAAAACTCCCAAACCAAAAACTGAAGGCGTGTGGTTGCTCGGACAGGGCAGCTCATCGCTGTCTGTGGGAGAACACCCTCGGGTGCCGCTTGCTTAAATACAAACCTGAGACACGGGGTAAGAGCTGATATTACCGCAGTTCCTTCCAGGAATTGGGGGAAATCTCAGCTGTTTAACGATGTTTAACTGCTGTTTAACGCAGCCGGTCGACGACGGCCGGAACGCGGCGCCGCGCTCTGTGTGCGCGGAGCGGCAGCGCTGCGGAGCCGCCGCGGTGATGGCGCCCCCTTGCGGCGCACGGCAGTAACGCACAACGTCCGTCCGTCCGTCCGTCCAACACCTTTAATTTCCTCCTTTACATAATAAAATTATAACAGCCTTCTTCTCGCATCGTATACAAAATATTTACTCTACTGAATAAATAAAACATTCCCGTCTCGCAGACAGTATGTGATCTCGAAAGGAAAAAACAGCATCAAACGCTCTTCCCTCGCCCGGAGAATCCACAGCAATCATCTCCTGTTAGAAAATACTTTCTCCCTTTTCCCCTCCGCATCCCAGAATCACCACCTTGCAACAGGAAAGGAGAGGCACAGCGTGGCACACCCAAGCAGAAGTGCACCCACAGAAACAGAAGGGCTCCCAGCAACAGCCTCTGAGAAGCCTGCACCCATACCTATAAATTGTACACTATGATCAAGTCCGAAGGAGAATTCTGTGCTCGCACTGGTTAGATCAGTAACAGTGTGCAAGGGGTGTGCTTTCGTTCACCAGAACATACCTGTGTCCCCTGCTGGGCTGTGTGGGATGCAGACACAGGGAGCTGGTCCTAGCAGCACACTGCTTACCCAGACAGGACAATCTTACGAAGAGAGCAGTTTCTCAGTACGTATCCTGGAAAATGCCTCTCCTTTAAGCCTCAGTGACGTCCTGACCTAGGAAAAAAGGCTTTTGGTAATGATCCAGGACCAGGCTGCACACTGTGGTTTTTCTACAGCGCTCTCTTGCAGACAGCCCCCATCTGTCTGGGTTTGGGCTCCCGCAGGGGACAGGGTTTGCAAAGAGCAACGGGCTTTGGCAAGAGCTCCTCCCTGCACCCATCTGCCCACTGTGTTGGGAGCTGGCAGGGGGCCCAGCAGATTTCTCCTGTGTAATAGGAGGACAAGGAGGAAAGGAGCAATTACAGGATCCGCAGGGTTTCACTCCAGCTGAGGAAATGGAAAGAAGGGGGGAGAGGGAGCTGAGAAATCAGAGAGCCTCTTAGTAGATATAACCAGGAGCTCTTCTCACACTTGCTGAGCTGACTGGAACAAGAGCAGCACAGCCAGGAGGTGAATGGATGGTGAGATGGGACCACATCTCTGCAGAGAAGGAGCTGTGTCACCAACCATCTCCCAGGTCAGGCCAAGGTGAGACACCAGGCACCGACCTGGAATGAAGCAGCAAGAGCAGCTAGCCACAGCCATGGGCTCAATGGCCTTTTCAGAACATAAATGAAGGAAATGCAGGCACCTCCCTGGATGTGTAACATCAGAGTTGCCACCAAGACCTGGGCACCAAAGCCTGAACACAGGGCAGATGTGGATGGGTGATCAGAGGCCTGAGTGGAGGGCAGAGTGGAGGAGCCAAGCAGCATGGACTGACCTCAGGCCCTCCAGCTCAGCTGGGACACCCAGCCTGCAGCACCCAATGTCACCACAAGCCACTCCTGGTACCTCACTACTCCAAAGCCACCTCTGTGGATGGGGGAATCGGGCAGGTTTCAGCCTTCTGCTCTCGAGGGACAGCTATGAAGTTAAGGATGAAGAACTGCACCACCTTTGGCTCTGACACTGCAAACCAAAAGATGTTCGGAGCAAAGGCTGCCAACCCCCTGAGCCCACTGCTCTCTCAAGCATCACTTGGATGTTCTTAACGAAGCTCTCAAGGCCCTCATCATCCCACCTGCACACCCGGGGCTGTGTTGTGGAAGCACTCTTCAGGCACTTAAACAAATGGCAAAGTGTTCCAGCAACTCAGGCAGGGACCTCTTTGAAAAGGTTACTGATCCCTGCGAGCATTCAAGAAGTGCTGCACCTTTGGTAGCGACCTTCTGCCTGCAGGATTTCCCCCCGAAGTCTGGGGTGGACGGAGACCAGGGCTGGAAGCACACACACAAAACCGCTTCCGTCAATGCTTACGCAGCTGCCAAATCCATTCCCAGAACAGCTGCATTTCAGCACACGGGGCTTCGTGTGGGAAAGGGAAGCTGGTAGGCATATAATTTGAGGAGAAATAAAACAAAAAGTCACCCCTTACAGGAAAGATGCGTTTAAAGCAGTGAGGAGAAGCCCTCTTAGGACCCGCCTGCAAACAGCAGGGCAGTAATCTCACTTCCATGCCAAGGAATATTCTGCCACCACCTTGCAAAAATAGCAACATTTTGCCCTTCAGCAGTGCCTCACCAGCACATCTCACTGCCCACACACCTCCACTGAAAATTGGTCACAAACACTTTGTTTGCAGCTGAAACTGAGGGCTGCTGAGTCCCAGCCCCCAGCCCTGCCTCCAGATGCCTCACTCTGGGCATCGCCTGCACCATTGCCTGCACCATTTCAGAACCTATGTGCTAACTGCAAGCTGGGATCTCAGCTCCTGCTCAGCACAGGGGTGATCTCTGAGTGGCAGAGCATTGGTGCAGCTGGTGCACTTGTCTCGGGGCAGCAGGAGGTGACTCACATCTGAGGGCTGACCAACCCAGCAGCACTGGTCCCAGTGTTATGGGATCGAGAGGCACTTGGAGCAGATTAGAATTTGATGAGGTGTGTTTGTTCCCAGATCGCCTTCACGGAGAGCTCTGCCTGTTCTCCTCCCTCGCTGCAGGATTGAACCCTCGTGATGCTGCAGCATCATTCAGGGGTCGGGTTTGGGGGTGCAGATCAGTCTGGATGTGGTAGGAGGCGCTGGGAGAGAGCAGTGTTCTGGGCACTGAGAGAGAGGTCAGTTATCCAGCTAAAGGAAAGCTAAAAAGAATCATTCTTAAAAAAAGAAATAAAAATGTTAAGCAGTCCTTTCCATCTGATGCAATTTGGTGCCTAGGTAAAAGATAAGTCATCTTTTGGAATCGGTCCTAATGAAACGTTGTTTTTCCAGAACGTGCCATAGTGACTTTTCTCCTGGGTGGTTTCTCCCTGTCAGAACAGACACGCATCCCTCCTGCTCCACAGCCAAACCTGAGCTCCCGTCCTTCTTCCAAGGTGAATCTCCTCTCAGTGTCCTCTTTGAGGAACCATTACTCAATAAGCTGAGTACAACTGCAGCAAGTGGGGGCAGAGGATACATCCATCACTGGAAGGCAGGAGAGCCAGTGGCTCTTCCCCCCTCCCCCCCACACCCATTACTAAAGGAAAAGCCCGATTCCTTCCTCCCCCCAGTGCAATCCCTTTGGTGTTGGCTGTGCAGTGCTTACTTTTGAGAAAGGCACTGTGTGGAAAGCACTGATGGCCCAAAGCACGATGCCCCCAGTGCCTCCTATTTACACCTGAGATTATCCCTGCCGCCCCTCTGCCATCCCCAGCCCCAGAGCAGCACTGGGGCTCGCAGCAGCAGCACGGGGACAGCACAAACAACATGGAGCACCCCACAAGCAGCCATGGGGATGTGCACACCCCTCATCTTGGCACCCACGTGCTGCCCCCGGTGCATTCGCCATCACACCGAGTACTTGGCCATGTCACTCTTATCAAAGACAACTTTGGTTGCAAAGTAAATGGCAACGAGGCCAAAGCTGGCAGCTGACACCATGTAGGCAGTCACCGACTGCGTAAACTGGACGATGGACCCCATGAAGAGAGAGGGGACAACCTGAGAGAGGAGGAAAGCACTGTCCAAAATGGCCAGGTCCAAACAGATCCCTCGGCCCGGAGGAACCGAATCCGGCTCGCCCACCATCATCATCAGTGAGACATCACAGGAGGAGCTGCCACACAGGGCAGAGCTGGCAGCTGGGGGAGAGGAGGAAGAGGAGGCTGAGGAGTAGAGGCCCCCGGAGTGTCCGTTCTGGTAAGGCAGCTTTTGGCTGGAGAGGTGGCCTTTGGGGAAGGATGATTTCTTGTCCGATCGAGCCGCGTCTCTCTCCTCTTTGCTCTTGTATTTATGCAAAAACACCTGGTGGAAAGAAGGAGGGCATGTGAGGAATGAGGGGGAAGGGTGGAGGCCATCGAGCGAGGTGGGGGGTCGGGGTGGGGGGCTTAGAGTGTGTGAGGGAACGAAACCACCCTGTGCTGGGAGTGCTGGGTGTGCTGCTGCAGGTGGGAGAGCCTGGTCCACGTGAGATGGCCTCCAGGAGCCAGCATGGCTCTTCCCAGCTGGCACGGGGCTCAAAGCAGCCCTGACTCACAGGGAAAGCAGCCAAGAGGTGCCTGTGCTGCATTGAAGCAGAGCACTGCAGCCCAATGCCAGCCCTGCGCTTGGGGACGTGGTGTTTCTGAGTCCTGGGTTGTCACCTACTTGCTGGGGAGGTGACAACCTGAGGTTGAGGTGCTCTGCTGGGATAGGAGCAAAGGGGCAGAGCCTGCATTGGGAGCATCACAGAGCCAGCCATCCCCCCCGGCACAAGGACAAGCCTTTATAAGCAGGCTGACTCCTTAACAACTGGGATACGAGGGACAACATCAGTGAGGACACAATGCTGGGGGCTCAGCTCTGCGCAGAGCTCGAGTGAGATGCTCTGCCCACTCAGGCTGCGAGAGTGGGGGAAGAAAAGCCTTTTCCTTCTCACCTTCTTGTGCCTCACTGCACCCAGGCTGTGCGATCTCTGGGGTCACTGCAGCCATGTGAGTGCTACTCACAGAGTGTTTGGATCAAAAAGCTCTCCGTGTGAACAGCAATAAATAACATGCAGTCGGGTGCAAAAACGTTGCAGAGCCCTGTAATAGAACCCCAGGGCATTTGCAATTATGCACAACCACTGGCCTGTACAGGGTAGAGCAGATAAGGAAGGACGCGTTCAACCGTTGTCCGCATGATGAAACAGAGCAAACAAAGAAACTGAAAAGGAAAAAACAGTGCTTGTTTGTGAGCAGAGAACGCTGTGTCCAGCTCCAGGGCTCAAAGGGACTTGCTGAACGACCCTGCCTTGTGCAGGAGGGACAGGGACACAGGCTGCCAGCTTCCCCAGCCCCATTGTAGCCACCCCAGAGCTTTCAGCAGCACTGGAATCCCCCCAGCTGCACCCAGCCCTGCCCCAGTGTGTGTCAGCACCAGGCAGCCGCTGTTTGCGCTGCCCCAGGCCATGGCTGCACTTCTGCAAGGCAAACAGTTCCAGGTCCCATCAGAGAAGAGAAATCAGATGGGAATTTCACAGAGCAGGAATCAGCTTCCAAAGGTTTTCCTTGCAACAGCCAGGCTTTGCTCAGCTGCTCACTGCACCCTTCAGCCCCTTGAGTCTGGGCTCAGAAGCACAAACCCAGGCTGTCACATATCTCACGTGGAGCACAAAAGTCTGCCCACGTGGCTCCTGTTACCACCAGGAAGGGCACTGTGTGATCCAAACTTGGATGTGCCCCACATTTCCAGCCTTTTGCGTCGATGCTCCCAGAATCCTGCTCAGGTTAGGACTTCAGATGCTCACAGGAGTGAGCATGGTGAGGATATACGCTCTCAGATCAGCCCATGTAATACAGCACACAACCCAGGGGCTGCTGCCACCATCAGCAGCTTCGTCTCCCTCTACATTTGATGGCAAGTGGTGGCAATGAGGAACCTCTCCCCAAGCCCACGTGTGAACATTCACCACGCCACTCACCGTGCCCTCGGGTGCTGCTAGAACATGTGGGTCTTTTCCACCCATTCCAGACAAGGTTTAGTGGCTATGTAAAGATAGGAGGGCATGAAGCAGAACGGAGTGACTTATAGAGCCTGCACACAGCATGGAGCTCCAGCCAAGGTGGGCTGGCAGCTGTCACCACAATCCTGCACAGGATGGGAGTCACAGCTGCTCTGGATGCCCCTCTGCTGATTCAGTTTGGGAGCAGTTCAAATAAATGAAAGATGAAAAAGAAAGAGAGGGAAGAAAGGAAGCAGGGAAGAGGGAAGGCAAGCAAAAGTGATGATGGATTTCAATAGTCAGAGGAAAAAAAGTGATGAAGGTGGAGAACATCCTGCATGGGGATGCCTACTGTGGGTCTCCCTGCAGCCTGCTGGAGTTGAGGGAAGAAGGAGAAGCCTTCAAGCTAAGACAACAGAAAGACCAAATCCAACTGTGCCCCATCTCATTGTACTTGGAGCTTTTGCCCATCAAGCAGTTGGATGTGTGGCCTTTGCACTCACAGCCTGTGGGGTTTGGTTCTGCCACGTCTGTAAGAGATCCCAGCCAAGCACTCCTTTATCTCCCTGTTTGGACACAGTGCCTGCTGCAAATCGGGACAGGTTGGTCAGAAGCATTTGTTCAATGTGAACATCTGGATGCCTGCAGTGAGAACTTCTCTTTATTTCACCATGGGGATGAAAGGGCTGCTCTCAAGCCACAAATTAATTGTGCATTTGCAGCACAAGAGAAACTCCTATTAATCCTGTGCACAACTCAGGAACCTCCTAAGACTTTCCCACAAGGATATCATCTATGGGATGGCATTACTAGCTTTGGTGCTGGTGTCAGAGGGGTTTCAATGTCTGTACTTCTTGGAGCCAGAGGGATAGGAAGAATCGTAGTTTACGTTTCACTGATCTTCATTATATGGACAAAAATTGTAAACGGGGCCTCGGGTCAACAATTCTGAGAGCACAGAGGGATGCTGGACGCCACTTTTCAGTCGCTTCTCTCTCCCATCCTACTCCCACCCCAATTCTTAACACTTCCTAATGCTAGTCGTGAACAGGCTAGTCCTCAGGGCAGGAGATGCTGAGCTCTCTTCTCTCCTAAATGTCATGGGAATCTTCAGAGAGGACACAGCCTGGGGATAAGAGGTGAAGGAAGAGAACCTTTGTGTGCTCCCACTGCACACCCAAGCTGTGCTGGCAGCTCCAGAGCAGATCCCTACCTGTTTCTCATGATGGTACAGCGATGCCAGCGTGTACGGCAGGATCTGGAGTGCAGAGAAGGTGAAGCCCGTCAGAGCAGCAGAGATGGTGACAACAGTGACACTGTGGGAAAGGCACATGACAAAGGCAGCAGCAGGGAAGAACACCACGCTGGCCAGGTACACAGCTCGTGTCCCAAACTGCTTCACCATCCGATCCATGATTGTCGAAAAGAAAATGGAGGTGACGCATTGCAAAAAGAGTCCCAAACTTCCCATCCGGACACCTGCAGGGAAACAGAGGGTCAGACACTGCTACAATGGCCCACAATGGGCCTCAGGCAGCTGAGCACCTTCCAGCCTCAATCTGCCCCTGCGGGGTCTGACAGCGTTGCTCCTGGACTCCTTGGCCTGACTGCAGGGGTGATGGGAGGTGGGAATCCTAATGGCGTTCTTCTGTAAAGTTCTTGTTCTCAGCTTATTCTAGGCCAAGATCTGTCACCTGCCCATAAACCAGGATCTGTTATCTGATGCCTAAAGCAGCAACGGAACAAAAGGAGCAAGAAATTGTGCTTCAGCCAAGGGAAAGCATACAACAAGCACTGAGCAACTGCCGTATCCGGTAGCAATCCGGACCTCACCCTCCGCAAAGATCTATCAGATTTCAGGGAATTAAAAGCATTAACTCTTTGAAGCGAGGATCATTACTCAACACGTGTTTCTGTGACTGCTAGCACAATGCAGCCCTGACCTGCAGGAAGCTTTACAGTGCAAGTGTTAAATAATAATTAAGCTCCTTCTAAGTTAAACAGACACTTGGCACAAAGAGGCAGTGTATTGCAGAGGCAGTGAGTGGAAAACCTGGAGGGCAAGGTACACAGCTGGGGAAGGAGGGCCAGGGAAGTGCTTCCAGGAATAATAGATTTAGATCTGTGGGGGGAAAGAAGGGCTGAATGGTGGAGTCAAGGCTCTGGGGCAACTAAACAGAGGACAGCAGGCAACAACAGCCAGTCCCAGGCCGGGGCTGCACTGCCAGCTCGACTCCTGTGCTCAAAGAACAGATGTGTTTCCCTATTTGATCCACTGTGGGTCATGCCAAAATGCTTTCTCCTGACCCAGCTGCAGCAAATGTAGTTTAACTGTGTTTTTGCATCACTGGCAGAGCTGAACCCATTCACAGCTCCCTCTAAATACTCCTGCAGCCTCGGAAAAAAAAAAAAAACGAACAACCCAGTTTATTTCTTACCTTCATCATAACGGCGTCTGGCATCTGTGCCTGGCTTGGCTCTGGGGACACCATGGTACAGCCCTTCCCCAACAAAGTCCGTGTAGAACAGCATGAAAGTCATGAGTGCCATCCAGCTGCAGAGCTCAGCCACAAACAGGCGCCGGATGACCTTGGGGATGCGGCAGTAGAGGCTGTGAAGCCGTGGCACCAACGTGCAGAGGTTTCTCAGGGCCTGCATCATGTGCCTGGCCTGCAGGAGGCTCGTGGAGAGCTGGCAAGAGCAGCAGGCAGAGGGCGAGGGCTTAGGGAGAGCATCCTTCAGTGCTGGGCCATCCAGAGCATCTGCTTGAGCGGCTGCTTCTTCGGTCACAAAGAGCGTGGCCAGCACACAGCCAAGGAAAATGACAGCGAGGAGGCTGAAGAGGCACGTCTCCTGTCCTCCCAGGTACGGGGCCAGAAAGCTGGCCCCCCAGTCAATGGCTGGAAGCAGGTAGCCAATGCAGCCCCCAAGGCTGATCATGAAGGCGTACATGGAGAAGGCCTGGCGGCAGTTATCTGGCTCCTGGAAGAGGTCTGAGAGCAGTGCCTCCAGCGGGGTGAAGCAGACCTGACCACAGAAATCCAGCAGCCCAATGCCCAGGATGAGGAAGGCGATCTCCAGAGGGCGAGGATTGAGGGCAAACAGGCTGGCCAGGGTGCTGGAGTGAGGGATGATGAAGAGGCTCAGCAGGACTCCCAGGCACAGCACCCAGATGAACGGCCGCCTTCGGCCATAGCTGCTGTGCCAGTGGTCGCTGGCGGATCCAATCAGTGGGACAAAAACCAGGCCAAGGACAGGTCCTATCCCTGGAGCAGAGAAAGAAGTGGCGTTAGGGGACAGATCTGGATGGGACATACATCTGTGTGCATGGTAACAAAAGCCTGGGGCATTTCTGGAACTCAGTGGGCTTCAGTGGGTCACAGCCTCCTCCTCAAACACGAGGCTGCCCCAGTATCACAGCAGTCCTGCAAACAGCCCCCCCAAACACACACACACACACACACACACTTGCATGCCCTCATCTGCTCCCAAAAGGAGGAACAAACCCCACAGGGATGAAGGAGAAACTGCCTACCCAACACCATGGTCATGAACTTCTCTTCCACGCCCACTTCCAGGAGCAATGGAGGCACGTAGGTGATGCCAGCAGCCAGGCAGACCTCCAGCCCGAACGTCAGAGAGTTGAGCAGCAGGAGCTGAGCCCTGCGGTTGTGCAGGAGCACATTGAGAGCCATGCTGTCCCTCACTGCCCGTGGGCTGCAGCACTGCAGCACAACCCGCCGTGTCCCACAGGCAAAGCCTGCAGTTTCTTTTCCCTGTCTGCTGGACAGATGCTGCCTCCCATTTTTAGCATCGGTGAACGAAGCGTCTTTTCCTCCTGCTGAGAGATGTGGTCCCAGTAATGTCAAGTGTGGGCAGGCAGGGATCCGCTCTGTGCTCACCCTTCTGCTCGCATGATGTGCTCTAAATAAAAAAAAGGAGAGCTCGTTAGACAAGCAGGGGAAAGGGCTCAGACCTGGTGCTACATGGACACATCACAGCTGAAGGAGGCAGCCCTGACCCAAGGGCCCCTGGGAGAGCTGTGGGCTTCTGCGACTCGTGCTGGGCTGCTCTCCAAGGGCTCACGGCAGGTGAGATGGGCACCTGTCAGAAATGGTTTGGGAAAATCCAATCCTGCCTTCGGGCTACAAGAGGTTTAACGACCCCTCGGTGTCCCGCTCAGCCTCATCTTGCAGTGGAACAGAGCCACAAAGGGCAGATCCTCCTAAAGGACGTAGCGTCCCTTTTCCCAGTGAAATCAATTAGGAGCCCCTGTCTGAGGACAGAGCGTCCCCAGGGACACTCTGGAGACCTGAGCCATCGCTTAATGATAGGGACACCTCCTACCCAGCTCCTGGGGAAGCACTCACCCAAATCCTGCTGCCAGCCCCCAGCACGGGGCGCAGGGAACAGATGGTGCCTCCGTGGAGTTTCACAAACAAACCTGACCCACTTTATCCCTAACAGTGAGCGGCAATTACCTTCCTCATTAGTCTGAGTCATTTATTTGCCCTGTAACACGCTCCCTCTTCCCAGCTTTCTTCCGAGAGGAGAGGCCACCAGATCCGGACGGGGTCTGAACAAATAAGGGAAGGCAGCAGGTGCTGCTTAGAAGTTTGTAAGGAGCGTGCCACCGCGCCAGCTATAAGCAAAGCAACAGCACAAGGCTTCCAGCATCCAGCCCCCTCCACCAAACTGTTCTGCTAAAAGCAACTCGGGAAGATGGTCTGTGGTTATGCTGAGAAAGGCAGAGGGTTTATTTAGCAGTGGGGCGACGTTCAGCTCCTGCACAGATGTTGCTTCGGGAGTAAAACAAACTGCTGCCTCGTTCTCAGAGATTGATCCATTCTAACCTCATTCCCTGAATAGCCTGCCAGGGGGTTTCTCTGCACGGACACAGCAGGTCTTGCTGTCCTGATCATGGATATCACCGGGGCATTCAGGAGGAGCACTTTATCTCCACCTGCCCCATCCTGCAGGGAAGCAGTGGCTGTGTACAGCACTCTCAGCAGGAGGAACAAGGTGAAAATCCAGTTTCGCAGTCCTATCCCCCAATAAATTCTTTGTTTCAGCTGGAGGAAAAGCCATCTCCTCCTACAGGGAACACTTCCAGGCCAACACATGTTCCTGTCCCCAGCTCTCAGGGATGGACACGGCTGGGCAATGCTGGAGGAGCAGCAGTGAGGTTTTACAACGACAGAAGCATCGCTCACTGCTGCAGGGAAGGGGCGCAGCTCCCCAGCTGAGGAGCTGTCAGGCTGCCAATTACACACAATAAGCACTGATTATTTTCCTACCAGAATCCCTCACCTTCCTTCTCCGCGCTCCCTCAGACCTTGACTGTCACAAAGGACATCTTCTTCTAACAACTGGGAACATTTAAATGGCTCGCTCAAGGTCAAACAGTGAGCTGACAGCAGAGGGGGGGAGAGCAGCAGCTCGTCTTTTAATCTCTGCACATCACTTCAAAGGAACTCAGAAGCCCCAGCTATGCTCAGAGGCACTCGGTCTGCAAGGAAGCGACTGGGGGCAGCAACCACCTTTCTCAGTTGTGGGCCAGACACAGGATGTCAGCCTCGCTCCTTGGTGATGGGTACACAGCTGGCTGACAGCCTCAGGATAGGAAGTTAAGCTGCAGCCCTCCGGCTCCGGCAGAGGAAAAAAGCAGCTCTCAAAGCAAAGCCCACAGATCCTCCGCCACTCTGAGCTGCATCTGGATGGGTGATGCTGCGTTACCGGCTGCTGAAATCCCACTGCTGTAGCCTGAGGGTGTGGAGAGCTTATGGAGGGAAACGTATCCTACCTTGAATAGAAAGTAAATGATGCCTCACACACACGTATGCACAAGGAAATAAAATCTTCTGCTCTTTATCCCGGTGATATTGCTAGCACTGATTAACCAGCTGGCACTGGGGAGGAAGAGGGAAGCTGTACCTCTCCCCGACTGCCTGAGAACTTCGGCTTAAGGGAGAGAGGCTGAATTTCTTGCCAGTAAAAAAGAAGAGACCCATCTCTTCCCCTCTCCACACCCTCAAAGGACTTCAATGAGGAAACAGATCTCATTGTACCCAGCGGTGATACCCATGGGCAGCCAGAGATCAGAACTTAGCAGCAGCAACCAAGTCACAGACAACAGATGATCATGCACCTCCTGCTCTTTAAGCTGCATTCTACCCCAGCGTTTGTTCACTACCTCTTTATTTTGCCCACAGAGGGGCTGAGTTGGAAGGAATTGCCAGCACAGATTCCAAAAGACTGTTGGTCTGCAAGGATGGGGCAGAGAGGTGGAAAAGAAGTGGCAAGCTTGCAAGAGCCAGTACTCACCTCCTCCATACTGAGCAGGACAGCAGATCCCTACAGCACTCCCCTGAGCCAAGCCCGGGTACACAGCATTCAGGCAAAGCTATTTAAGTGGTGTGCAGGCAAGCAGAGGTGGAACCAAGCAGCAGGTACACACGAGGGTTTGGTTTCAGGGCCCTCCCTGCCTGCTGATAACAGCACGTGGTGTGTTATTAGCAGCACGGCCACACCTGAGCTGGGCCCCTTGTGGATGGTGCTGAGCAAACACAGGCTGCCAGCAGCAGCCTCACAAAGCCCCTGTCCCAAAACAGCTCAGAAGGAAATGCCCAGACACTGGCTCACAGCTGAACCTTACCCAAAGCCCTGCCTTGGTGCCAATGTTTGTCACCTCTGATCTGCTGGCGCTTTGCAAACGGCTCCTCTGCAGTGCAGGTGACAGGGCAGGGATGTGCAAATGGGGCTGCTGTCGCCCAGCTGAAGGACCACGCTGCTCCTCCCTGCTGAAGGGCCCGGCGCTGAAACAGGGCATTATTATTTTATTACAAGACGATGAGATGATTGCCTTCAGCTCTACAGGTGACACCTGGCTCTGAGCAACAGGCCCAGCAGAAGACCTGACACCTCATTTAAAATGCTAACCTATTCCAGAGCCATTTGTCTGGCAGACTCTGCTGGAGGACTGCTTGGAGCTGCTGCTCTGACCCTACATCTCAATGCAGGGGAGAGATCTGCGGCTCAGCAGCATTCACTCATTCCTTACACCCAAGTCGGCAGAACACTGCTCCTCCAATGCAGTGGGACCTGATGCACCTCGTGCTGAAGAGCCCTCCATCATCAGCTGGGGTGGCTGGCCAGAAAGCTGCAGGACAGAAAGCACTTTTTGCCCTCTGGCCTCAGTTTCCCCAAGCTGCTACAACACAAATAATGTTTGGACACAATGCCAAGCGCCTTGACAAGGGTAACAGCCACCCCCCACTCTCTGCCTAAGATTTCCTGCACACAGAAGCAGAAGGAGCCACATGTGGGACTTTCTCCCAGCTTTCACCGAGTTGTGGTGCCTTGGGGACATCACCTGCTGTGAGCACTAAGGCTTTTCCTCTGCTTCTGCAGGAGAAACGCAGCACCTTTTCACGCCGGCTTTCTGTTTTAGTTTTAAGCTTGCAAACCAAACTTTTCCTTTCCTTCCTCTACAGAGAAACAGCAGATCAACACCCGGAGGCTTTCAGCTGGCACCAGGAGGAGGGCGGTCCTGGAGCAGCTCCTAGCACCCACCCCACCTCAGCCTGCCCAGCACCCAGAGCCAGGACATGAAGGGCTGCACCCCTGGTGCCTCCTGCACCCGCTCCCCTCCCTGAAAGCACCCAGGAGGAAGGCAGGCTGGGCTGCCTGCATCCCACTCACCTGGCAGCACCAGGGGTGAAGCCAAGAAAATCAGCTTCGGGGTGTCCATTTCTTCCCAGGTGTTGGGCTGGCACATGGGATGCGTGCCATTCCCCTTGCCTGAGGGCAGTGGCCACTACAGAAAAGCTCTGACACACATTCTCCCCATCACGAAGCATTGCAGGTACAGCATGGCCATGCAGGGGGAAGCCCAGTGCGAACCCCAGAAATGTGCCAGCAGGTGCACAGGCACACGGAAACACTGAATGCACTGCTGATATCACACACAGGGACTCATTCACGGAGCAGTACAGCACGTAGAAAGTTAACCTCCCACTTCCTTTCTCAGGGCAGAGGCTCCAGGTCACAGCTTTTGCTTTCAGATGGCACAAACCTCACAGCACCCGGAGAAATATATTAAAAGTAGAGTTTGGGTGCAGTTGTGTGGCTGAGAAAAAGTCGTGGGCTCCTCAGAAGGATCCACATCTTACTTCTCCTTAATCTTCCCAGTCACTGCAGGCACAGAAGAGCTGAGATCTCCCTGCACGCAGCTGCAACCTCCCTGATTTACGGCTGCCATGCACCTAGCCCTGGTTAACAAACAGCTGCAGCAACCGTCAGACCACAGAGGATGAGATTCTCCTGTTGTTTGCAACCTGCCAGGGCTCCGTAATAAGCCGAGCTCTTTCGTATGCAGGAAATAATTACCCCACATAATTGCCAAGGCTGGAGGCAGGCAGTGCTGCTGGGCAGGGGCTGCTGCAGGTGGCGCAGCCCCACACCTTGCCTCCCCTCCGTGCCACAGATTGGATGCGGAAACGCATTCCCCACGAGCAGCAGAGAGAGAGGGGAGGGCGAAGGGTATTGTCAGCCCTTGGGTTTCCATTCACACCCGCAACGTTACATTTCCAACCTTCCAAGGGGCTCTTTATGAACGTTATTAATTCCCCGCTCCCTGGAAGCCCTTTGGAAGAAAAGGGTGGGAGCGAGCACAAGAGCGAGCGCTTAGGGAAGGGCTGTTCATACAGTGCCAGATCCTTTCACAGCTATCAGTGTCCATTCACCGCAGCTGAATGTGAAATACACCATGGAGAATAGCTCTGGCAGCCTCGCGCGGGATGAAATGGAAAACTCACCTGACCTCTCCTGACCCTCTCCCCTCACCCCCCTCCTCCCCCCCCCTTTCAAATCTCCTTGACCCCATTCACAGTGTGGGGAGAGGGGAGTGGTCATTAATGGGAGAATCGTGATGTATTTAGGCTCTGTGAATTAACTCTGCGTTTCCTTTGAGCTCAGGGCTCCATTATATGGGCAGCTCGGCTTAGGGAAGGAGCAGCAGCGGGTGGAAATCCCCTTAGACCAGAACAAGACCCGAGTGCCACTGCCTGTTTGAAATCCCTTCCTTTACCCCACAGCACCCAGCAGCTCAGATGCTGGGAGATATGAATCTAGGATAAGCACTGGGTGCTACAGATGCCTTGGGGGATGCCCAGAGCGGCTCCAATGCCTTCCATGTTTGTTCATAACGAGGCATTGCAATTTGTTGAGATTGAGAGCTGTGCTTTGGTGCTGCGTGGAATCACCTCCCTGCAGCACCCACCCGTTCGGTTTCGCTGCTCTCAGAGCTACCAAAAGGGCACAGCTCCACTCATGCTTGGCATTTCCTCGAAGGACAGACGGATCCCTGCCCAATGCATGCTTGCACACATTTTCAGGGGGCTGTGGGCCACCAAACCACACTGTGCCACCTAATCCATGGCTGCTGGAGCTCACTAGGATGGGGTTCGGGATGCAGCTTCCAGCCCTGCCACCTCAGAGCTGTTGCAGTCCATCCATGGCCACCTGGGAGCAGGGGGAGGAGGCAGGTGAGTGCTGAGCACCTTCCTTGCTTTGCAGCAGAAAGGATGTGAGGAGCAGGTCAAGATCTGTTCCCCTTCTGATCAACTGGACAAAGCGAAGGCACTGGGGCAGGCTACGAGCAGCAAACAAAGGTCTCTATGAGATGAAGGAGAGGGTCAGAATGTGTTTTTAAGAATGCATGTAAGGAAAGGATGCTTTCCTGTCCTGGTTAGCTGCACTGCTCACATAGAGAGGAGACTTTCCAGAAGCAGGGAGAGCTCTGCCTTGCCTTCCCAGTGCTCCACACTTCTTCATCTGCACCAACAGAGCTGCCACTGCAGAGCACCACTCCTCATCACCACTCATCCTGAGCTGAAACCAGCTCTGCATGGAGCAGCCCCAGACCCCCAGACGTGGCTTGGGGCTCTACATCAGAGCTGCAGCTTTCTTTTGCTACGGCACAGCCTGAGCTCTTGCTTTCACTCACAAGAGAAGCCCCTGTTCTGGGGGTGGGAGTGGGAAACAAGATGATGCAGTTCCGCTTTCTGCTCGAGTTCATTTCTGCTGTTTAAAGTACTGCACCCATCACTTGCTCTGACTCAGCCTTTCCTCCACCCCCTCCCTCTTTCTTTTTTTTTTTTTTCATTATAATTAAACCTAAATCAAGCTGGAGAGGAGGAAAATAAATGAGAAAAGCCCCCTGCAGGTGCCCCCCTTCCCAGCAGTGCCGTAATGGGCCCAGATTATATCCAGCACCTCATGAGCAGCGTCTGTATTTATCTGTCAGTGTGCAGAGCCCACCCTGCTGAGTCCTTTTCTCTGGGGGTTCTCACTCTATGCCCATCCAGCAGGCCCACAAAGGGGATTATGGAGAGCTCCCCCCCTCCAGTCCTGCAGGGTAATCCATCAAATTATCCTTTGCAGGCGTCGCTGTCCTCTTCAGAAGTGGGGGAAAAATAAGAAAAAAAAATAAGAGAGCGCTCCAAAGGCTTTTAAAGGCACTGAAGTTACACTTGAGCCTGAAAGGCTCCACCCAGCTGCCACAGCCCTCTGCACAATGTTGTGAAGGGAACACCGGGCAGCGAGGAACAGGAGAGGGACACTGTGGATGAGGGACAGTGCCCTACAGGAGCTCAGCCCCATAGAACCAATGCAGTGTGCACCCCACTGCTGCGTGCTGGGAAGAGATGGGAGGTGGTGGCCGTGCCCAGAGCAGCCCCAGCCCTCTTCTGAGATGAGACCCCGACCCCAACGTCAATCCACGCAATCCCACAGAGCCCTGCAGAGCACTGATGCACGCAATGGGCTTTTCCAGGTGCCCCCCACAAGCAGTGCAAAGCCAAAGGAAGACCACGCTCACCAAAACTCTTCAATATTGAGTCCACTTTTCCCTCCACTGCAGGTATCTAAAATGATGGTGTGGGCTTTTCGGATCACCTCTGGCATCCAGCACGAGCATGAAGTGCAAGCTCAGCTCTGGAGGATGACTTTCAGCACGTGTAGAAAACACACGGCTGTCCCAGCGCAGCTCACAACACACAACTGCTGAGCTTTAATCACTGGTGCTGACTAGAAGAAAAAAAAATCCCCACCTGTTACAAGAGGAGAGAGGGCAGAAACCCCAGCTGCTTCACACGGTGTCCGCTTTGCCACGGCTGCTTGCAGGGCTGAGAAAACGGGAAGTGAAATTGGAACTCGTGGTTTCCACGCAAAGCACAAATTGCTGCGTAACGGCACGCCTGAGTCCCTGCTGCCCCTCCTGCCTCCAGCACAGCTCTGGGACTTCCAGCCCATCAGAAGGCTTCTCCATTTCTGGCTTTACTTGGAAACTTGTGACAGTCACAGGGACAGCACTGATGCCCCAGGTCTGTGTATGGGGAAGAGAGGAGAGCAGCCGGCCCCAGCAGCACGGCACTGCAACCAGCACGGACCTCTGCAGCCCCTTTTGCTTCAAGTTTTGGGAGTGTGACCTCACGCTCTTCCTCAAAGGCCAGACTTTTGAGTCCTAGACACACACAGAACGAATGGGCTCTTTTGTAATCACATGCTAGTTAGTCCATTTTTTCATGGTAATTTTCTGGTCTGCAATTCCAGTTATTTGTGTCCCCGTCGCAGAAGCTGGATGCTAACATATCGCTCAGGAGCCCTTTGACCCCCGCTGGCAGGTTGGTGGGTTTCTCCCTCTCTGTTTTCTGTCTCTAAAAATGAGGTCACGGCTTTGAACGAGACAAAGAGCCTTTGCAGTGTGAGGAACAGCCCCAGGACAGCTGTGAGTGCAGAGCCCCGTCCATCACATCGGTCCCTGAGCACGTGAGAGGCAAACGAGCTGCTGCAACGCTACAGGAGCAGCAGCATTTCCATGCACCCGGGGTAGCAGAGCTCTGCACGGGCTCTGTCAGCAGCCAAGAGGTCGTTCCTCATTACAACAGACCAGTCATGAGGTTTGGGTCTGAAAATGAGAGATTCTACGATTTCACTTCTGCCCGAAACTGTCTAGATAACGACAAAGATAAGAAGCAGTCAGATGGTATTTTTTAAAGCAGATAAGCTTCACTGAGAGATTGTTAGAGGGAACTTCAGGAGTCTTCTGCTTTCCTCATTCTCATGATCAGTTTCATGTATCAAGGACTCCACACATGCAAGGATTCCGTGCCGTGCCGTAGCCATCCATGCAGAACTCACAGCACCACCGACCTGCTGTAGGGAACCTGCTTTGGCAGGGAAGTTGGACTCGATGATCTCTGGAGGTCCCTTCCAACCCCTACAATTCTGTGATTCATCAGGAAGGGGAGGTTTTTCCTTCTGAGAAGACAAGGCTCAAAGCTGCAATTCCTATAGGCAGCAAATGGAGCAAAGCATTGTGCACCCCTCACCTCTCGTCACAACCAGGCTTCCAGCTCCAGGTACCAGCGAGGAGTTCAGGTCCAAATCTTCCTGAGTTTTGCAGAACATCTGTTGCTTAGATTCGTGCCTTGGTGTGGAGTGCATCCATCAGGGAGGACGGGCAGGAGGCGATCTGAGCTCCAAAGTTACTCAGCAATTGCTGAAAAGGTTTGCTGTAGCAGCAGAGGCTAAGTGGGAGATTGTGCACTGCAGACTCTCCAAGCAGAGGTGGGATCATTCTCTCCACATTGCCTGCGTTTACTGGAGTGAAGTTCAGCGAGCCACAAATGAAGCAGAAGGACCTCTGCTATCCCTGCAGGGTGCTCCAGGCAACTCATGTGGGGCCACACGGTGCTGCCATGCCCAGCAAGAGCCAGGACACAGGGGTTATCACCAGCACCGACCCCGGCTGTTCTGGCTCCACACCAGCATGTGCTAACTAGTCCCAGTGGCACTGTCCTGCTAACGGAGGGGATTGCCAGCATTCCCTGCTCTTGCCCCAAAGGCTCATTTGTGGCTATCGGTGTTGGACACAGACAGTGATGAATGGAAGTATCTGGGGGGGGGGGGAAGAAGGGAGAGCACAAACATAGACTGTGTTCACAGAAATCAAAGATGAAAGAGGCCCTGTTGAATCATTCTCCCCGGGGCTGCTGCAGGGCTGCTCCCAAACAACACATTCTCCAGCAGTTTGTCCAGTGGATGGATGGATCTCAAGCACTGAGGTTGCAAGAATAATACCTGTAGGCTGAGGGACTTCACAGCTGGAAGCACCCTTCCCACCTGCCCTCCCTCTAGTTGCCCTCACGCCCTTCTCTTCACCTGCATGGTCTGATCCCCCTCCAGACCACACTTTGCCACTCTCCCAAACCTGGTTTTAGTCAGTCCTCAGGAAAAGCCACCCTTCCCAACCCAATAATTGCTGCTCCGGCCTTGGCTGCAGCACAGCAGCCTTTTGTTCCAGCACAGCTCCAGCTGCTCCCACCGCCGTGCACACAGCAGCTGTTTGTCACAGCACACCTCTTGGATCCAGCAGCACCCACACAAAGCCCCCTCCTGTCACCACACATCGGTACCTGGTACGCACGGAAATGGAAAGCTGCTGTCCTCTCATTGCTTCTTTGTGCTCCATCTCTTTGTATTTACGAGCTGCCTCCAGCCCAGACCTACAAGGGCGCTCTCTCTGCAAGTGGAACAATCCTTTATTCTGTTTGCACAGCTCCAAGCAAAGCAGGAACATCCTGCAGAGAGCAGCGCAAGCAACAAGCGCTGCAGAGCGAGGACATCCAGCAGCAGCACGTTGGCCCAGATGCTGTGGATCACTGAGCCACGCTGGGTGCTCTCTCTCTAAGCAGAGGATCAGAGCAGCTCCAGACAGTGCACTGCTCTGCAGCCAGCGTGAATTCAACAGCAGGCAACTCTTGGTGTCCTTGGAGAGGACAGGGCGGGCACACCTACATCCTCTGAGCAAAGAGCCACTTGTCTGCTTTTTTCCTATAAATAAAATGCAGGTAGTTGGGAGGAGACGGCAGAAGAGCAGCGGGTGTGAGGTCTGAGCACTGGGAGGTCAGATCCCAGCAGGATCGCTGCTAACACTGGGTAATGAAAGCACAATTTCTGAGTTTTATTGCATGCCCCATCTCAGCAAAAGTCGTAACCCATAAATCCAAAGCAGGATCCGGATGCTCTCCTCAACTGTGCACAAATTGGCTCTAGCCTGCTCTGCAAGAACGTTAACGTCATTTGAGTGCCGACATCTCGCACGGATTTGAGTCACTGCGCTCATTATATTTGCATTTTTCCTTAAGTCTTAACTCCTGGAGACAAACAGCCACAGAGAACTTCAGCTCCCAGCAGAGCAAAGGGAGAGCCAGCCCGCTCCCTGCATGGAAGAGAAGGACCTCAGACCTCACAGGCCGTTCTCATGTGCTTCTCCAGCAAGGCTTCCCTCCAATGTAAGATGGGACAGGCCCTGGAGGCGGCCTGGCAGCAGCTCCTGTCGGTGTGCAGGCAGCAATTGGAGAGTGAGAATTCATGAGGTCTGCTCCTCCTCTCATGCAGGATAGCAAAATTAAACTCATAGTTTTGGGCTGTGAGAGGAACTGCCATGCTAGGATATGAAAACAAGGAGGGAACAAATCTGAGGACCTCCAAGGAACAGCACGTGTAAAATCATAATAAAATGGGTGCTTTGTATATGCATGTCTTCAGAACAAGCAGCTCAATGGCTTTGTTGGTACATCAGCAACTTTCTGCACTTCTATAACACAAAACTGGATTCAGAGATTCTTAAAGCAGTGATAAATAACAGCAGCACAAGAAATAGACCCCACCTGGGTGCTCCTGAATGGCATCCTACCTACTTTAAACCAGTCTAGAGCCATAGAAACAACACATAAAGAGTGGTACAGATTAGCAGCATCGTGTATAAACCCTACAGGGCATCCAGATCTGTTTCCATTTGCTTTCATACAGTTCTTGGAAGCAATCTGCAAACCCTCAGTGGACCCAACACAAACAGCTCCGGGTTCAGGTGCTCAGAGTGAGGCAGGGACATCATGGAGCAGCTGCCACCTCCCCAAAGCATTCATAGAAACACATTCAGGGAGACCCACACATCTAAGAGCCACCCCTGCCCTGCTGCTTTGCTGTTTCATAGCTGTGATGATTTTAGAACCAGCTTCTTTGGTACACATGCTGGCAAAGCTCCTACCAGTGGCTTCTCTACAGGATTGGGCTGCTTGGGTTTTTATTCTTTTTAAACTTGATTATTTATTTCAGAGAGAGCTGTGAGCACACCGCAGGAATACATGTGGCCACAGAGTGCCCCTGGGGGAAGCTTAGCAGGAGGTGTGCCACACGCACACCCATCTCTCCTAGGGACTCTGGCAATGAGCAAGCAAACCAAAAGGTTTCACTTTCCAACTCAGCCACCAGCCTAGAGATTCTGGCTTCTCACACAGCATTTCTCACTGCTGGCAACAATAGGCTACGAGCTTCCAAAAGAGATGCTGTCTGGAATACGCTCAGCACCTGCTGTCACTCTGCTGTATAGCAGTGATGATAAGCTCAGAGAGCAGCCCGTGGGATTTATATGCTTTATATGCAGGTACCTCCAGGCTGCTGCAACGCACAGCCACGAGGTTTGAGCTCAGTGCTGCTCAACCAGAAGCTCTGCCAGAAGAGGAGAAGACCCCACACCAGCTATGTACACAGTGAGCTGCAAGGCAACAAACCCACCAGCAAACGGCACAGGGAGAAACTCCCCACAAGGTGAAGCTTCTCCCTAAATCCTAAGATTGGCTTCTGCCCCAAAATACAGGGATTTATATCCCTTGGAAAGCCCTCATTTAATTTCCTATTAATTCTAGAGATTCTTGCTATCCATATCAAGTTTCTAATCCTTTTTTTTTTTCCCCCCAAATCCCATAAGCTGAGCCCTCTTGGCTCTCACAGCATCATGCAGGAATAACTTTCAGAGCTGAAGGCTCTGCAGGGATTGCTGCTCTCAGCTCTGTGCTGCTCCCACTGAAGGCCAACACTGTGAGCTGTGGGTCGGGCAGGTCCAGCTCACCAAAAATGAGAAGCAAATTGCAGGCAGGGTGAATAACAGGGATGGTTTAAAGGCTGGTACACGTTTTTCAGGAGCGCCCGCATGATTCCGGTGCCCAAATCATTTGGGTGCTTTTGAAGTTCTTACTCATGTTCTATTTCTATAAATCCCTGGTTATTCTCACGTTACACACACACACAGACGCTTCTCTCCTGAGCCCGTATGGAGGACTAAACCAGCCACACACCCGGATCTGCTCCAAGCCGGGTTGCTTTCTCCGTGCTGTCCACAGAGGGGTCCAAAAGAGGACCAGGAAAATCGTTGCTGAGATGTTCCCCCTCCAAATGCAGTCTTGTTACTTTAAACGCAAGCACGAAAGCCCAGCACCTTGCCAAGCCTGCCTGCCACCGCAGTGAAAGCCCTACCCGATCCCAGTGCTCTTCTCCTAAAGCCGTCGCTCACGGGACCACCGATAAGAGCCACAAACAACGGACGCAAACATCTGCACCATCAAAGCTCGCAGCCGTGCCCAAGGTGGGAACTCTGCACAGCAGTCCACTGTGACACACTGACACAAAACCCAACGCAGCCCCGTGTGCTCCCCCCGCACCCGAGAAGGGCTCAACGCAGCGCAAAACCACGCAGAGCCCCCGTGAGCTGCAATGAACGCCTCCTCCTGCCACGTGCTGGCTTCCTTCGGTTTAAACATCCACTGACCTGCGCTCATAGGTGCTCAAAGGTCCCCGCGGCTCCTCGGGGGGTTCGGGAGGTGCACGCTCAGCTCTCGCTCCCCAAACCTTCCGCTCGGTTGTCCTTAAGCCGAACTCGGTCACAGCAGCCGCCTCTGCAACAACGAGAAGCGTGGGAAGCGCTCCGGCCGCGGCTCCGCGAGCAGAGAGTTGCCGCCCCGCAGCCGCTCTCCCTCCGGTTCCGCACACGTCGGATTTTTGGGTTTGGCTTTCCCACAGCGATAGGCTCGAGGGGAGAATCGGCAGAGGAGAACTCCATTCGGCTATGAGCAAGCCGCAAACGCTGCCCTGAGCCCTGCGAGTCGCCCCCGGACAGAGCATCCCCATCCCCATCCCCATCCCCATCCCCATCCCCATCCCCATCCCCATCCCCATCCCCATCCCCATCCCCATCCCCATCCCCATCCCCATCCCCGCTCCTACCTCAGCCCGCTCCCGGTGCAGCCCCAGCGCCTCCGCCGCCGTTTAAATGTGCAGGTGGGGGCGGGAGCGTGCGCTGCTACGGGCGGAGCGGGGCCGTTGGGGGGGGGGGGGGGGGGTCGGTCTGTCTCTGTCTGTCTGTCGTCCGCCCCTCTCCCTCCCGGTCCCGGCACCCTCGGGTCAACGAGCAGCCGAGATTTTAAGAGCCTTCCCTTCCCCTCCCTGCCCTCTTCTTCTTCTTCTTCTTTTTTTTTCCTTTCCTCCTTTTTCTTTCCTCCTTTCTGCTGAGGAATTAGCAGCAGCCTGAATCGTTTCTCGTTTTGTTTGGTTTTCCTAATCTATTCATTACTTGTAATTGCTCGGATTGTATGCAAATGAATTCCATGCTATGGGAAGCTTGTGACCTGGCCCCTGGACATTATTCATGGTACATGACTGCTTCCAATCACACGGCATGTGTGCGAGAGTGGGGGGAAGACAGACAGACAGACTGACCATGGACCCACACGCTGTCTGGCCCTCTCTGAGTAATGTCTAATTGCTCTCACAACAGCCAAACAGAAATGGGAGCCGAGGAGAAACGAACACCGACCCACACGATGAGCACAGCAGCCACCCTCAAACATCTGCAGCAACGCAGGGACAGGGGAGAGGAAAAACAAGAGCACGGCTGACAAAAGCAGCTGTTCTTCGGTCCGTGCTCACAAAGGGGAGGGCGAGCACTTCGGCCCATGGCTCATCAAAAGGCTGTTGTCAATTTGTACTATTTAATAGCAGGCCGTGTGTTTTGCAATGCTTTGGCCCAGCTGCAGAAGCGTTACGGAGACGGAGTTATTTTTAATCTTCGCAGGGTCCCTCCTTTGGGCAACTCTGTACCTCTCAAGGTCAGAAATCCCATTTCCCCGTCACATTTCAGCTTGGGTCAGCAGGATGGCCTTGTTTTCACCCAGCAGCTGTTCCCTCCCTGCTTGCTGAAAGGACTCACCCGTCGTGGAAAAAGCAGAGAGGCACCTGCACGTGTTGTCACTTGAACCGATGAGGACTCGCTCACAGCACACAAGGAGAAATGACAGCCCTGTTTCCTGCAATAAGTTTTTCGGCGCTTTCAGATGCAGCCAGAAACTCACTGGAAGGAAAATAACAGAAAGCCCTGAAGAGCTAGCTATGACTTCAGCTGGTAAAGTGCCAGAGCGCGCATTTGGGTGGGGAGAGCTGCCCCTGCTCACAGGCAATTCAATATCTAGGAGCACTGCTCTTTTTATGCTCTTCCTTTGCAGCAGAGCACGCGGCTCTCACCCAGAGGATTCCTGAGCACAGGGCTGGGGCTCAGTGCTGCAAGGCTCTGCTCACACCAGCAGCACAAAGTGGGGTTTCTTATTCCCCTCTGCCAGCTCTGCCTCCAGTATGGGACTCCGGCTCAAGCAGAAACACCTGCAGGTTGGGATGGCAGGTGCTGCTGCTAAAGGGGAGGCTCTGCTCCTCCCATGGGTTGTCACAGACTCTCATTTCCTTTAATAAAGTGGCACCAACGTTCACATGCTGACACACAAGTCAGTCAGGTAGCAGCACAGCAGTGGCAGCATCCACACAGCTGTGAGCACAGAGTGGGCTCCAATGTTCCCAGCAGAGCAGAGGAGGCTGCCAGGGCAGCACTGTGCCTGCGATGCATCTCCTGCTCACACACCTATGGGATGCCCCAATTTCCAAAACAGTGATGCTTGCCTCCAGGGCCTTCTTTATAAACACCACTCAAGGGAAAGAATGCCCATGGCACTGTGCTGAGTTCCCACTCCTCCCTGCTTGGGTCCTTCTTCCTTTTACTATAGCTTTACAGACACAATCCCAGCTCCCAGCAGAACAGAGTGAGGCATGAGAAGACTGGATACTTCCTACGTGCTCCTAAATGCATCCAGCAGGTAACCAGAGGGTTCTGAAACGTCAGGCCTGAGCACAGCAGTAAGAGCATAGCACCATTCGTGCTGCTTGTTGCAGCAGATCCAGTCCTGAGCTTGTAACTGGACCAGATCGCATTGCTGAAGCAGAGCGAGGAGGTTCAGAACAATGCAGGATGGAGCCATCATGGGAATCTGCAAATCAGATTAATTTATCAAAAGAGGGAAATCAACAGCATCAACTCACATCTCAGCTGCTCACGCCTGATTAGATGGCAGCGCAGATTTGCCCCAGCCTTATCTAAATCTCATGCGTCCAGCCCAGCAGAGCTCAGTTTGTGGTATCTGCTACAACCTGACAAGGATTAGACACCACCACGTGCGGCACAGAACACAAGTAGCTGGTGAGCAGGAGAGGGCCCCAGCTTTACTGCTGTGCTGTGACAGCTCAGGCCATTTGGCTGCAGGTCTCTTCCTCAGACCTTCACCCTGCTGCACAGAGGGATTCCATGGATGCTCTGCATTACCCTGGAAGCCACAACAGCCCCGGGTTGGCCAAAGGTAGCCTTAAACCCATCTCGTGTTTAATTACTGAGCTTGAATGCTGACTCACAACGCAAACCTTTCGCTCTCCGTAAGCCAAGAAAACAAACCCATCCCCAGCACCCCACCCAGGGAGGTTAGCAGTGACTATTTACAGAGCGCTCCAATGCTACGGTGGAGAAGCATTACAGAAATGCTAACAAGTAACATACTTTGGAGGTGCTCAATGCTGTGCCTTGAGCACAAAGCTGGGAATTCACTGCGTGCTCCAGGCAGAGAGATTTCCTGATGAGCTGATGGTCCTGGAGCTCTCGTGCCAGTCAGGAGCGATGCTGCCAGAAAATGGACTTTGTATAATTGTGCCTAATGTACCTTCAAGGAGAGAAAGCTGCTAGAACAAACAAAAGCAGCGCCCGGCCGTGCAGGCTGTTTATACTTGGGGTAGCCAGAGCACAGGGCTGCACTTTAGGGCTTATCTTCTCTCTCTTTCTAAACAGGAAACGCACTTTTGTTCTGAGCATTCTGGGAGAAGCCACTGGGGGAGAACCTTCAGAACACAGGGCGTCAAAAAATGAGTGCTTCAATTCCCTGCCGAGGCCCAACGGGAGAGCACTGCAACCAGCAGGGATGCTGCTCCTAACCACTGCAGGGACATCCACAGTGAGCAGCCAGTAAGGCCAGCTGCAGGTCAGGCAAGTCTTTAATTGCTATTCCTTAATTAAGATTCTCGAGACTTAAATAATCTCATGCTTTTGGTGCTTAAGGTGTTTGGTTGGTTTTTTTTTGCAGACACTGCAAAGTTAAACAAATTTGGTTAGAAAATAACTCTTTGGTGCAGAGAAGGAGTCACTGGTACCCCTTGCTGGATTCCAAGGCCTTTGCAGCCAAGCAAAGACTCTGCCCCTTGTCAAAATCCTTACTGATACTAGAACTGCTCCCACCATTTGCCACTCAGCATCAGTGTTACAGTTCCTGCAGGCGACGCAGAAAGAAAGCTGTCTGTGAAACTGTACTTACACGAGTGTTGCTAAACTGGGTTTGAAATGCAGGCATATCTGCTGTATTTACAGAGCATAGGACAAACATTTTAGCGTTCCCCCTGCTGTTCCCTGGGCTGCATTCTTAACCTCTGCCTCATCCAGCCAAGCTCCTCCGCCGTACGGCAGCATCACGCGCTCAGTTGCCTTTGCTGATTTTCAGGATGGAGCTGCAGCGTGGAGCTGCCTGCCCTCCACCAGGCAAGCTGTGGTTGCCCCTTTCCCTGCCAGGAGGGCACTGGCATGGAGGCACATCCTTGCTACAGGGAGAAACAGCCAGCCACAGCAGCAGCGCGAATCCAAACAACCTCACAAAGTGGAAGCTGAGCATCACCTCACTGTACAGCCTACAGGACATCACAGACACCACACAGCACGTTGCTGCCCCTTCTCCTCCACCACTCCTCACCCTACAAATGAGGCAGGGAAGAATTTCCCAGCCAGGGTCTTCAGCCAGGTTAGGAAACATGCCTCTGAGATAGCTCAAGTTCTCCTCACTAGATTATTCAAGCAGCTTCCCACATCCTGCCCACTTTCTTCCCACGTTTAACCAAAGGGGGTATATTTTATTTTGCTGCAGCCTGGTCACATCCCCACAGGGAAAAGCAGTGGCTTCTGGTGTCAGTTTACAATTTTCAGCTCCCAGAATAAGATTTTAGGGTCTTCCTCACGGGTTAGCCTAACTCGATTCAAATCTTGTTAGAGAAAGAGGATTTAGCTCCTTCCCACCCTGCATATTTGGTACCTGAAACTTAAAACTGCCCTCTCTGCCTTGTCCCGCTCCGTTCTGCTAAGCTAGAGACAAAGGAAAGGATTTATTTCTGTTTCGGGTGCCAAGGAAACTGTCAGCTCCCATTCAGCCTCGGCCATTCCCCGCACCACACTTGCTCAGCCACTTGCAAATGATGCACCCCATGAGCCATCCATTCGATTTCCCAGGACAGCTTCAGCCACCAGCTCTGCTGGGGACCGCATGGCAGCGGGCAGGGAGCAGTGGGATGGGGCCCTGGGCTGCACTAGGCTGAGGATCTCAGCTGAGCAGTGCTTACTAATAAAAGTCCCCCTCGAAACAGGGCAACAAGATGGAAAAAACACGTTCTTGGCTGTCGGTTCCAGCTGGGAGCCTCCTCATTAATGAAATGCCACTCGTTTGCAAGTGGAAATGTAAAGTTCCAGTTCCCTGAAAAAAAAATCAGGACTCCAACACTGAGAATTCCTTCCTCCAGCTGACAGCAGGAGATCCCAGCGATCGCAGCCATGCTTACTGAGGAGCATTCGCAGCACTATTTTGCTAAGATTAAAACTTTCATTTTCTTGGCTATTTTATGACACAATTAATGGATGGATTTCTTTGCTTCAGGTAAACAACATGCACCCTGTTTATAGGACACAGCACAAATATTTCCCAGCGTGTTTACTCCCAGATACTCGTGCTGTATGGACAGGAAGCGACTGCAGAAGAAAGCCAGCCCAGCTCTGCTCCTTCCCAAAGCACTGCCAGAAGGTAAGAGCAGCTTTGCTGGATGCAGAATTCTGCCATAGAGGACCTGAGATATCAGAGATGGAGAACACTGCCACACACTCATCTGCAGAGATGCAGAAAGCAACCCCATAGGATCGATTCCATTTCATTCAATAAAAAAAAAAAAAGGGGGGGATCATTAAAAGAATAAGATTTTTCTGTTCAAATCTCAAAATGATAGAGCAGGGTGAAGATACCTGTGATTTATTTACAATCAATCCAGCTTTGTGGGCTTTCACTCATCTTGCTCCTTTCTCCCTTTACGTGCTCTAACAGCCAATTTTCTCTCACATTTCTCTATGAAGAGCTGAGTGCTGTCCCCAGCATTATGAGCCAGGAAGGTGTTCCAGCACCTGCCAAGATAGCAGCTCTTTCGCTGCTGCTGTGATATTGATGTGACAAACTTCAGTCCTAAGGATGACCAACGTGAATGTTAAGAATTGTTCTGGGATGAAACCTGGGAGATATTACTGACCATTCCCTCCCAGCCCAGGAGACTTACCAAGGGGTCCCTGGAATCCAACAAATCGCTCGTTTAACAAAGGAAGAATGGAAGCACTGCCTGAGGTCAAGACACAAGCACCACTGGAGACCCACCCCAGCAGTGTCCTAGACAGAACCCCCCCTTTTTCCATATGGTAGAGTGAGCACTCAAATTTGATGTAACGAGAACTGTCAGAATGGGATCAGCTACAGAGAATGATCAGTTACCTCCCTTAATTCCCTCTAAGGAACACAGAACCCTTTCTCCTGGCATGGAGTCACCTTTGTGTAGGGCAGCTTTTTACTTTGCTAGAACCTAAAAGTCAGAGCTGGAAAAGATCAGACAGCTTTGCCATCAAAATTAACACAGGGCTGCCTGCCAGAATACCTCTTGCACCGCAGGGCAGCTCAGCAGCCTCTAGCTGGTTGGCCACAGCCACTTCTCAGAATGAAGGAATGTCCTGAAACACTCCAGCCACCTACAGAGACTCAGGGCTACCAAAAGCACAGTGCTGCAGTGCTCACATCAGAAGTTTGCTCTCCAGTTAGACGGAGATCATCACCAATTTGTTTCCGCTGGGTTTATTTTTTCCATGTCAAGGTCAATTGCAGATATGTTCCAATGAGGAATGTGCTGTAAGCAGCAGCTAACTGAGTCAAAGTTTGTTATCAGGGCTTACCACAGGAGGACAAAGCTTTCTCTAAACTTCTAATCCTCTTATCGCCATGCAAGCACAGCCCCCTAGTGCAGACACAGCTCTGGGATGGTGTTTCCTACTCCCTCCTTGCTCTGGGTCCAGGTTATGCCAAAGAAAAGCCTGGAGACAAAAAATAAGAGCTTTCTAAAATGTTGCAAAGCGAGGAGAAGGATTTTTGTTGCCATTGTTTTCTTTGCTTTTTGTTGTTAAGATGCTGTTATGTCAACAGCTGATCTGCCAAGGCTGCCAGACTGGGTTTATGTCTAAAGCTTTGTTATTTGTTTTGGTGTCAGCTATGCCTTCAAGCATCCACAGACTTTGATTTTCTTAAATAATTATTATTTTTAATTTTAATGATACCGTGTTCTACCATCAGATCAGAGAGCGAGTCTCTTCCTCGTCAGGTTTGCACTCAACTGACTGAACACGCAGAAGAGATTATAGTTGAAAGAATCTTACTTGAAAAGACCTGTTTGAAAAGAGAAAGAGATAACAGTCAGTAATTTTGCATGAGAGAAACCTTCCTGCACCCATGTTTGACAGAACCAAAGTAGTTTCACTGTCCTGAGAGACCTTTGAAGTATACAGGTTTTTCTTATGAAGAAAGGTCATGGAGGAGCCAGCAGATTACTGCAGAGAAAACGAAAGAACAGTCATGTGGGTGCAGTTTCCAAAGGAGGTGACTCTGTAAGATCCACAGCCTGAGCTCAGCTCTGAGATCAGACGACTTGAGGAGGATGGCAGAGAAAGGGTTTCAGAGAGAAGAGCAAGTGGCACTGGGAGCATTTAACTCAGCAAGCTGCAGAGCACTCCAGCATCGAGCTTCTGCAACGGGACTGCAGAGAGCCCAAGGAGCCAGACTCCCCATGGTCCCATGGCAGTTCCACCAGGCATCCTTGAGGAGCAGTGCTGTGATAATGCAAGCTCTCACACCCTCATGCACTAACTTGAATCACTATCTGGAAGTACATGTAAAGTAAAACAGACTAAGGTGATTTATATCTTCCCACATGGCTCTTTCATGAGCCGAACCATTTCACCGCGTAGCAGCTTGACAGATGCCGTTAACTACACACTAAAAACTTTGCATTGGAAAAACTACCTTCTCATCAGGTGGCACACACTTTATTTTCTAACACAAACCAGCTATGGTTTGTTCCAGCATGGAGCAGCGATGAAAGAGATGCAATGGTGAACAGAGAAATAATAGAATGAAGAGCACCACTTTGGGGCATCTGCCTATGGGTTCAGCTAAGGTTAAACCTATGGAATCAACGCTAAGAGGGAGGGAGCTTCCATTGGGCAGGGCTTTTCCCCTTCCTAAACTGTCTTTGGGTCCCCTTGACAGAGCCTCTGAAAGAGCTTAGCCCCTCTTACAGGAGATGCAGTCTGTCCTCACCAACGCTCAGTGCATCCATTCAGCAAAGACCTGGCAAAGACCAAACTGAGGCATATTTCTGGAAAGAAAGAAAGAAACCAAAATCCAACAAGCTCCCTTAGATTGGAGACAGTCTAATGACTTCTAGCACTGAATAATAGCCCTCTTCTTCAAAGTGCTCTATTTATGTTAATATTCATGTTTGAATCTAATGACCTTGGGAAAATAACGTGTAATAAGTCACAGAAAGATTAAAAAAATATATGCAATTTGGTCTTCTACACTCAAAAGCTACTGGTGCTGTGGGGAGACAGAGATGCAAGAGCCAGAACGAGGGCTTGCACCCAAGATGCTTTGTCTCTCCTTTTGGTACTCTTGCTCAAGAAATGGCCAACATGAGAAAGGAGTTTAAAAGCCATTAAGTGGCATCACACATTTAAGGGTGCAAAACCAGTTTAGTTGGATGTGAATGAGAGTGAAAGAACCCAAACCATCTCTGAAGGCAAGGCCTGGTTCGAATGAATTCAAATGCACCATCACGATCAGCAGCGTGGCGTGAGCGCTAGGGAGAAAAGTGATGGTTCAGTGTAATAAACAGGAGCGTGCTCCAACTATTCCTTCCCTTCATTCATTTCTCAGGAAGTAAAAACTGCATGTTTTAGAAGTGACAGCGATATCCTCCTCACAAAACATTCAGCAGAAAAGCTGGGGAAAACATCAGCGCTGATGTCATCTCGAGAAAAAAACGGACTGAAGTTCTCAGCCATAAAACATTCCAATTTATCAGAAATGTTTGAAAGGGAAAATGTTTGTAATGAACAAAGCTAACAGACACCGCTGTTAAGGAAAGCCACTAATTGATGATGCTGAACAAAAGCTCCTAACAAGGCCAACTGCTTAGTTAGAAATGCTTAGGGAAAAAAGATAGCGCGACTACAGGAAATTTATTGCTGCTGGAACTGTTATCTTATCTACTTAAAACACAAATGTTATTTAACCTGAAAGAAAAGAGATTATTCAAATAAAATACCAGCCCTTCCTTAAGCTACCGCGTTTGCAAGCAAAGCCTTGAATATAAAACAGATCATCATTCTGAAGGGTAAATTAAATATGAGGGGTAAATTAAATACAAGGGGAGAGAATGAGAAATTCACCTTTGGCTTTGTGCAAGATTATTTCCATTGGCTGCCTATCTAAAAAGCAGGCAGCCAGGAGACCAACCTACAACCACACATTAAGGCCAAGGGGTGGTTTGACCTGGAGACTTTAATTTGGTACTTACTTAAATGAAGAGAAGCCCTCGTGGGTCTCTGTCACAATGGGAGAGTACACTGTGCTGCCTGCCCGCAGCTGGGTAACAGTGCTTGAACTTGACCTGTATCTATGGAAAGAGTTAACCCAAAACACACAAAAACCATTTCCTGGTCTACATAAAACTCTGAGGCTGGAGATGTGTGTTAGCCCAGGATGTGGTTATTACTGAGCTAACAAGCCACACTTCCAGATCAAACTCAAGTCTAACGTATCACACGTCGCAGGCGTTTGTGCTTTTCAATCAATGCATCACAAACACAGCAGGCTGCCTCACCAGAGCTCCACGTTATTCTCACCCTGCAGCCCCAGGGCCTTTGCTGCACAAATAACCTCAGCTCCTTCTTATACTTCGTTTACCATACTGCATGGGGGCACAGCCCCCAAACACCGGTGCAAGAATGAGGAATGATTCTTTTTGTGGCTTGCTGTATTAAAACCATACCTAAAATGTGTTCCTTGATGTACAGGAATCTCTCCATCTCCACTGTTCTTCCAGGTTTCCTCTGATGCACAGGATTAGTAAGAACAAAAATGGCAGCTCTTCACATCAACTTGATCTCATTTATGCACTTTCAAGGCCACCTATGGGGCCAAAATATGCTGGAGAGTAGAATAAATATCTTGAACTCCACCTTTTGACTTTATTTCCATCCTAAAGAAACACAAACAGTATAATTCCTAAGGCAAAACTCTCAGATTAAGACTTCACAGCTACTATTCTTTGCCAAGGGAATCTTATCCCCCCCTGTTGGCCATGCTTGCTGCGGTTACAAAACCCTACATGCCTACATCTCAGTTGCACACCCTTTAAAAGTGACAAATAAGCATTTGGTTCCGTATTAATTCCCTGTAAATACCACTTCAGAGCCAATGGGGACTTTTAACTTGTGCTGGCTGAGCAGTCAGTAAATATACCAGGTTCAAAAGATCAATACTGAGGAACAAAGGAGCTTAAGCTCCTAATCGTACGCACAAAGACCAGGGGCAGTGGGGAAGAGCAGCTCTTTAAGGAGAGCTCACAGCCCCTGGTGTTGCACCATTTCATACTAAGTAGTTATTTCTGGGGCAAAGTAGGTGCCACATCTCCTAATTCCATCACTGCTAATTAATCAGAAGCTGAAGCAGTGTAGTAGTACCTGGGGGTAATGCTGTATCTGCTCCAGATAAAAACATCCGCAACACAAAAGCAGTGTACAACTGCAGATACCACAGCAGTGAGGTTAAGTGGCCAGTATGTTTAAAAAGAAAAGGGAGGAACGCCATGAGCTGCATTATTACAACACTCCATTGATACAGAATCTCATTTTATCACACTATGGAGGAAAATAACCAGGTCAGGTACAAAAACAGAGACTGCAGCCAAGCACCAGCTTATATCTGGCAGTAAGCTTGCAAGAGTTGAGCAACAGAGAGGGTAGCTCACAAAGTTTCCCTAACAACCTCTGAAAACAAACACACTAAGCATCGTTTGCTGCAGCTGATGGAAGCAGCAAACTGCTTCCCTGTGCAATTGCATCCCTCACCAAATGGATGAGCCACCACAGCAGCCTTTATGGCTGAGCGTGCTGCTGAATCAAGTACATACAAGATGCACTGACATTACACGTGCTGTAAGATCACAAGCTTACGTGTTCTGCCATAACACACCCTTAGAAAAACTGGGTCCCTTATGACGATTCTGGGATCCTAAAAGGAATTAGGAACGAATGCTTTACAACGTTTATACTGATGAACCGTAACTTCAGTTTTTAAAAGATAAGCAAAACGCAGACAGAATAGCAAGACGTAGAACTTTCGATGGCAAGGCACTGTTAGCTGACACTTAGCTCTGCTTATAACAAACGCCAAAGCGCCTTCCATCTCATCCTGGACAGAGGAGGAAGAGAAGCACGCTCAAAGCATCCTCGGGTGCACTGCAGAGGTCCATGCACGCCCTCTGCTGCTGGCCTGAGCTCCCGGTGGCAGAGCCGGAGAGAGAAGGGGGCTGATCCACCCCCAGGGACCACCAAGAATTTAGAAGTGCTTTTAAACCCGCTGCTAATTAAAAGCAAAGTTGCGCTGGAATTTAGACAAGGATCTGCTATAAGCCATCTTTTGAAAGTGCTCGCTAAGTAGGATAACCCAGGTGCACGTGATGATGCACTGAGCATGCAATCTGCACCGTAGGTCAATTTATCTGCACGTGAACTGACAGCCCTCTATCGAACTAAGCCAAGTGTGCATCCAGGATGAATGCAGCTGCCATCTGACACCCCCAGATAATGAACTGACTGTATATTTACTCTCACTGCTGGGACGCACGTGGCAAAATAGAAAGGCTATTAATCGCTAAGGGAAAGCTCGTAGAAGCAAGGATGACAAATAAAGGGCTTTGTCTCCTTGTAATTGGGCTTCACTGGGTTTTGAACTTGACGGCCTCCATTTTCTTTGCTGCCAAGATGACTTAATTCCTTACATCTTCTCAACTTATAGGTAGTAACAGGGAAGGATACTTGCCAAACTGTTCTGGCCAAAACCTGACTCAGCCTCCTCAGAGAGAAGCACGGGGTCTGCAAAGGAACAAATCCCAAAACAATCTGTGAGACATCAGGAAAGAGGAACACACATCTCACTGGCACTGACGGAGCAGAAAGCAACCGCAGAACAGCGAGACCCTTGGATACAGAAAAATTACACAAGTCGTGTTTATGGGTTATAAAAGCCCTTTTATAAAGCCATTTTTAAACAAAACCAAAAAGTTTACAAAAGAAAATAAAAGATACAGAAGAATGAGTTGCTTAATATATTCCAAAAAGGAGAAAAAATAAAAGAGGGGACACAATTCCAACATGCTGAACAATAAAGGGTTCTTTTTCCTCGTGGTTTTTTTTTAATACAAAATACAAGCGAAGGATACACATTTAAAACAGAGCTCAGGAGCAGGTATGCAGTCCTGGGAACCCTTCAATAAAAGCAAAGCAGGGTTTTGTTACTTTTTTAACTTTTCTTTCTTTGCAGGTACATACAGAGACTGGAATATGTCAAATTAAGTAGCACGAAAGACCATCACACAATTCTACCAATGAATGTTGCACCTATAAATTCACGAACATGGTCAACAGTCATGTTCACTTCAACCCCTTTTAAAAAAAAAAAAAAAGAAAAAAAGAAAAAAAAAAGTGTTGTTTTTATTTTAAATAAAGCATTAATGTTACATTCAAACAGAACTCCTAGTACCATGCTGTAGAGCTCAGTATTGTCAAGGTATTGCAAAAGTTGCCAACCCTATCGGGCCCAGCGATGGGAGCCACGTCTGCGCACACCCCAACCGTGGGGCAGCTGCCCCTTTTTTCTGGCCACTCTTGACGTTAAAAAAAAATATATATATATTAAAAGGGATAAGGAGGGTTAACTGCAAAGAGCCTGATTTTTAGAAAAGCTCAACATGGGACTGCAAATACTCGGAACAAGTATTTGTTGCATACCATACAACGATGCTTCGCTGAAAGCCAAAGGCCCAAGGCCCTACCTGGAGTCTCTTCCTTCTCTACCTTCAGAGCCATTATTCAGGGTTTGCTGTGACATGATGTTCATGGTTAAACAAAAGGAGAAAGTCACGTAGCTCTTATTTACAAGTGTTTTGTTTTGTTTTTTTTGTTAACAATTGCTTCTGCAGGAAAAAAAAAAAAAACAAAAAAAAAAGAAGGTAAAACTCACAAATCTTCAGAACACAAAGGGAAGAAAAGATGTCAGACGCTCCCATGCGCGCACTCACACTCGCGCACTCACACACCAAATACTTCAGGGGCTTTTACACACATTATTCTGGCTTCAGTTGATTGAGTATTTCTCCATCCCACCCGCTACCCCTCCCAAAATATATATATAAAAAACCCTTGCCCCAATATACAAAGCATATGCACAACGGTGTTTTGCAGTCACACTGAGCATGCTCAGACCGATGGACCCATTCGACTCACTGCAGCTGGAGGGGGCAGGCAGTTGTTTCCCATAGTGGTTGATGCAGAGTCAGCACGTAAGTGAGAACTTGACTTAGAAACGTTTTTGTTTTGTTTTTCATACAAAGAGTTCAATGAAAAGACATTCAGATGCCAGTCTGCCACTGACATGGGAAGTCTAAGATGAGGATATGCTCAATCTGGGGACTCCAAAGGACACTGCCACCTTTCGGAGCTCTCCTATTCCTCAGCATTTTGATCACAACAGCTTCGTCGCCCAGTTCCACGCACATCATTTGTATTTAAACCTCCCCAAACTATAGGAAAATAGTCAAAGCTCAGGGAAAATTCTCTATTTGATCATATACATATAGAATATAGAATTTCCACATATAGATGGGACCCCACCCACCCCCCCAAACTTAATGCATCCTATATGCCAGCAACCATCTTGTGACAGTGTCCCTTTACACAGCTATCTGCTTGCATTTTTCATATCCTGCCTCCCCCAACAGATGAATTTCCACTTCTCAAATACTTAAACTCATGGATCAGTTTGTGGTTTTCAAGAACCATGTGTTCAACAATATGATCTGTTATAAAAATAAACACTTCACAAACAAATTACATAAAGCAAAGCACCAGTTTCTACAGCTCAAAAGCTTCCAGCATGTTACAGTTTGCTTCCCTCCCTCCTTAACCTGGGTGCCTCAGTGTCTATTGTACCTTTATGACCATCAACAGTGGAGGGGGAAAAAAAAGAACAAAAAAAAAAAAAAAAGAAAAAGAAAAAGAAATTCAAGTGCATTTTCTGCCGCTGCCCTGGTAGTTCATCACCTGCAGATGCAGCTGTGTGGTGGCACAGGAGCTGAGCACATTCAGAGCCATTAGTGGCTTTCAGGTAAGGTGTGCTCTGCTTTTCCCTCCCCATGCACTCCTTTGCTTTGCTGAAGTTAACGCAACAGAACTACAAGTTTCTTGGCTGCCATATTTCTAAGTGCTCTCACCCACAAGCCATTCTGAAACTCATCTAACTTGACACGTTTGGTGCTCTCTCGCTGATCAAATACAAACTAGAACAAGTAATCTTTAGGATGAAATTCCAACCACAATTGCAAATCTTTACTGATCAAGCCTGGTGGCCAGTTAAAGACAGCATTCTTTGCATACAAATGTAAAACAGAATGTACAGAGGGATGCAGAATAGAAATTAATAACAAACCTTTAAGTGTGAGACCAGGGCAGGGCACCAGATTGACTGAACTTTGGAATAAACCTGTTTACCTCTCTGCAAACGCTCCACAACTACAGCTGTTTAACAGAAGACAATCTTTTCAAAGCTTTCTTCTGTGAATGAAGCTTTCTGCTCCTTGGAGGACTATTCATGGCTCTAGAGAAAGGCTTTTTTTTTGTTTTAAACAGCTTTTCCTTCCAGAATGCTTAAAATACAAATTAATTTAGAAGGACGTTTTAAAACTGAACTCTGCTGCAATTGAAAAGCGCGTCCTAGAAAGAAAAGTTATGTATTAACCTTCACCATTTTCTTCAATCTGTAAAAATGTAAACTGTGGTATTTCTAACAGGTGACCAAGAGACCATTGGGGCGTAGTGTCTGCACAAACCAGCACGACAGTAAGGCTATAGGAAATGTTACAAAATCCCAGTAGTAGCACAGGATTTACATAGTGTTTGGGTTGTGACACAAACTCAAAGATAGCATCATGCAGCCCGTGACAGCCATGAGAGATGAGTATATGAGAAAACAGAACAGTTTTACAAGAGAAAGGGCCAAAATCACCAGGCATAAAATAATCTGCAGTCCAAAACCTGAACTGAAAACAACGGAAATGCATCTTTCACTTAACTTAACCGTGTTAGCAAAACTAAAAAAGAACAACACAAATATTTACCTTAAGTGGAACTTACAAAATACACTCTTAAGAAATAAATCTGGTCTAGCAGGTAAAGAAATAGCTGTGTGATTAGATCAACTAGAGGGATTCTACATTTATGTGATCCTTGTATGCTTTAATACCAAAAAATAAATCAAGACCCTAAAGAGATTAGAATAACTTGAAACACAGTCTTGACTGAAGGGGGAAAAACTACGTGGGCGAGACACTAAGGAAAGTATACATTACCCCCAAAATATCAGTCCAAGCATTATTTGAAGTTTGGCCGTTTATTTTCCTGTGTTACCCAAGAAATGCTGAGCTAGGAGAGCAGGGGATGCAAGAAGCTCTGCCCTCCCAGAAGATGGGAAAAGTTGGTGAGGAGGAAAGGGGAGCACGTTCACTTCTTTTCAAAGACTGATACTTGGCTCCAGCCTTAAGCTGCTCTGCAAAACTAAACCAGGTAAAAAAAAAAAAAAAAGATTTACAATGGAAACACCGATCATCTTTATTGTAACGGCAACAGTAGTTTCATTATAGTAAAGAACGTTAGAGAACTTCAAATTTTAAGCCAAGGTAAAGTAATTTACCAGCCTCAATAAAACCCATGGCTGTGAATCACACAAGACAAGCACTTGGCCGTTAAATTAATGTTCCATTCTGTGGTTTAGGCTCCACACTGGGCTCAGAATCTTCAGGCTCCCTCTGCCATTCAGCCAAGTGTCCTTCCTGGTCATATTAGTGTATCACGTCTAAAAGCTCTCTGAAGTCCAAACAGGATTAAAAATCTGGTAGCACGTGCACCAGAAATCCGACTAGTTAGCTGCCTTATGTTACCTTCAAGAGGCTGGTTACAAAATATGTACTTCAGTGACAAAAAAAAAGGAGATGCAAAGCTTGTCAGCTGTAAGGTAACTGTGAGCAACGTACAAAAGCACAAAGGGTCTAAGGAAAAAAAGAAAGAAAAAGGCAGATCCAGTTTTTAATATTTCCACCAACAAACATGGCAGCAATCTCTGCATCAGGGTTTGAAAACCAAGGCTTGTGTACTTCAATCAAGTTCAAAAAAAAAAAAAAAAGGATATGGCTGCTTTGATAAAAACACATTAAAATGCCACTACACACACCTCAAGTATCTCCTTTAGAGGGACATCCTGCTTTTGTTATAGAACCATAGCTCTGCTACACTGCTTTCAAACTTCATTCCCTCTCAGCTTCATCCTTTAACACTGTTCCCTACTCCATGCTTCCTAGGCTTAGGGAACAGAATGACGACCAACAGAGGCAGACATGTCAGCGTGGGAGCAGAGCGAATAAATCCTCCCATGCTGCAGTAGGGGAGGATGAAGAAATGGAAGTGGTACTGGGGTGATGTTCACTATTGATGGAAGTCTGCTGTCCAACACTGTAGCTGGAAAGGCTTAGACATGATTACACAGCCTTCTGAGGACAGATGGAGGGAGAGAAGAGAAGCACTTAAGCGTGACTCATGGGATCCGAGACTGACCAGAGCATTACAGGAATCCTTTGCTTCACATTTATGAAAGGACATCCCTCACCCCAAAAGACACACACACAAAAAAAATCTACTTCTAGAATGTCCACCTTTTTTTTTTTTTCCCTTGGAACTTTAAAGAAAGTGTCCACAACGTCAACTGGAAAGCAGAGCTTTAGAACTTTTCCAATTTCTCTTCCCTATTCTGCCCATCTATAGCCGACCTTGGAAGAAGTCAAACAGAATTAGTGGATGTGAGCAGCTTCTAGGATGTGTGTCTGAAATAGCATAGAATGAACCGAGATCTGCCTAAGCAGAAGAGTATTCTATCCAGGAAAGATGAAAGATCTTGCATCCTAACTGGAGGATGTTTCCAGATAAAAGACAGTGGACCCCCTATCAGTCTCTTGATTGCTTTCCATTAAAAAGTTGCATGAATCCAAGAAACACAGGCTTCCTCCCCATGTTTCCTCTTCTGCAGTTTATACATATATTTTTCTTTTTCTGAGAGAAGGTACTTCTATTGAGAAAAGTCTATTAAAGCATGGTTGGTTTGTTGATTTGTTTTTTTAACCACGTATTCAAATACAGAATTATAGTTTTGAACAACTCTTACCAGCACTGGGAAATCTATTCTACTCAGTGATTTGTAAGTGTGGTTTCCATTTATCAGTCCCAAACCTTATTGCTTCACAACTGCAGTATCCCTTGGAAAAAAATATATATATTCAAATGGTCTGTTAATTTGTCTCAAATGGCTTTTGGATTTGGAGGGGGAGGGAGAACGGAATGGCCAACACAGAACAGTGACTTCAAAATATTACTGTATGAGGGTTTCCTCTTATTAAAAAAAGGATACACTGTATTAAACAGCTGAAAGTAAAGACAGCATTCAAAGCCCATGAGTCAAGCCACAGCCAAAACCGTGTTCTACCCCTAAGTATGTTTTCTTTTTCCTTTTTTCTCTCTCTCTCTCTTTTTTTTTTTCTTTTTTTTTTTTTTCTTTTTCTTTTTTTTTTTTTTAAACAAAGATATCCTCAACTGCCATTTAATCTTCACCAGAGGGTGCTTCCTCTTCAGATCCCTCATCCCCTGACTTCTCTGGCGGAGGGCTGGCTGATTTTTTCTTTTCTGGAGGACTTTCAGGCTCTTCATCCTCTTCTTTGGGGGATGGGGTCTTTTCTTTCGTTGTCTTGGAAGCTGTGGGGCGGCCTGCCTTCCCTTTGCCTTTCACTGGACTGGGAGTCACTGAAAAAAGAAAAAGCTTACACAAGTTATTATCTGCCACCAAAACAAGAAAGTGACAAGCCTTTGTACAAACAGGATTTAAAAGACACTGCAGTAGCAGGTCTCATTTTGCTCTGACCATGGCGTTACATTCATTCCACAGTACTGAAGTTGAACTGAATGAGGACTGCCAGCTCCTCCACCCTTAATGACCAAGAATCCCAAACAAAGCCACAAATTACATTAATTGGACATGAGATGCAGAATGTCAGACTGCAACATACCAGCAGATGTTCACAATCAACACAGGTTTTGTCAGCCATACATAAATACCAATTCAATCTCTTTATTAAGTAAAAATTCAAGACATCATCATTTCACTGTGTTACTTTAAATCATGACAAGTGACTGCTTACAAGAAACAGCCCTTCAACATAATAAAGTAATGCCTACTGGCCCCAAAACTTCTGTTCAGTCTTCAATAAATAAGTACTAAAAAACGAAGTACTGGTCTCTAAATTGAATTGCACAGTTCTGCACAGACTCACCTGTAGCCTTTAGCCTGGGCTTTGGCATCTTCTTTTCTTTCCTCTCTGGCTTGGACTTCTTGGAGGCCTTTTTATTTTTCTTTTTTGAACTGCCATAGTCACTATCATCATCATCTTCCATGAGAAAATCCTCATCGCTTCCTGAATCTTTTGAAACAACAACAAAATTAAATTCTTGAAGACAAGGAGAAGAAGAAAAAACAAAAACACCCAACAAAAGTTAAACAGAGAAGTCAGAAAACTAAAGATGCTGTGACCTTATGAGCTTCCAGCTGCCTGCTGTCCTAGGGAAACATGGCAGAAGATTTCACAGTAGTAGGGATAAAATATGACAGAACAGGGGGCCTTTTTCAGAACCTTGAAATATGATCCATCCTAAGGAATCCATTAAGAAATGCATTTGTGATGATAACCTTACTCCCTTCTGAAATCACATCTGCATCCACTAATTCAAAAAACTTACTGTGGTTCATCACTGGTTGAATTCATCTCCCCTTGTGAAACTAACTGTCCTAACTTTGATCAATCAAGGATAAAGTATTTTTCCCATCTGCTGAAAAGAAGCAGCAACACCTCAAAACTGATGGAGGTAACAAGAAGCAGCAAGAAACATTAAGAAAATTTCAGTGCTCCTCAAGTGCTGCTTATAAAGAATTCCTTAGAATTCCTGCAAACTTAGAACAAAATTTTTAAATGTCAAAAATTGACAGTCTGACAGACAGGTACTCATTAATGAGTAAGCACCAAAAAGAATAACTTACATCTTTATTGTCTAGTCAAAAAGGAAACTGCTCCTTCTTCTATTCCCAGACCCATCAGCCTACATCTGGTACTGCTGCCCATATGACCAGGGCTTAAACTTTCTACGACTGTCAGTACAATCCCATCTACTCACTCTCTTGGAACTGTGCCTCATCGTCCTCTTGTTCTTCCTCCTCACTACCCACATCATCCATAAGCATCTCTCGTTGTTTGGAAGCTGCTTTGGATGCTGCCTGTCTCTGCTGACGCACGTTTTTGTGGTCTTCTTTCTCATCCTCACTGTCCTCTGCAGCACAAAGTCATCGTGTTATAATGAAGACAGAAAATACTGGCCAGCACATCTTCATCAGCCAGTGAGTGGACAGACAAAAGTCCACTTTATAGAACAGTGTAAGGAGTAAATGCATACACAGCACAGAACTACTGCAATGCAATACAGGAACGAATACATCAATTTTCATACTTGCTGAACAAGACAATTAGAATTATTATTGCAATTGTTTCTTTACCTGCAGGCCTTTTCCTGGATTTAGAGGCTCTCTTATTCTTATCTGGTTTGGCCTTCTTTCCTTTTTTGCTTTTTTGAGAGCTCTCATAGTCACTGTCAGCTTTGCCATCATCTGCTCCTAAGTCATCATCTTCACTGCCAAAATCTTCATCTGGAAGGAAAAAGTGAGAATATTAAGCTTCCTCTGTGATCGTGGAACAGAGGAGAATCCGAGGGAGGAGACGAGCATCCACCTCTCTACCTGTGAGGACAATCTACAGCAGCATCACACTACACAAAAACTGCTGCCCCCAACCAGGGCTGGAAGTAACAAGCAGCAGAGGCAGCATCCAGCTTAAGATAAACGTGTCAGGAAAGTGCATGCTTCTCTAAACAGAAGAACTTCTCCTGTGTGACAGATCTCACTCCTGGAACATTCTTACAGATTGGCCTTTATTTGGAAGGTAATTATCAGTGCAGCATGGTTAGTTACCTGCTGAGTGCGAATCATCTTTCTTAGTCTTCACATCTTTTTCCTCTGAATCCTCACTGAAAAGGAGGGAAAGATTGCTTAACTCCTATTTCACTCATTTGCTATATGGAAAACAACAATTTTCAGAGAGCAGATTGATTTCTAGGCCAAGAATACCCACTTTTCCTGAACATTACATTATACTTTAGCATTACTCAGAAGCACATGTAGTTATGGTTGGAAAGAAAGTTCAAGCTCTGTACCACGTAGTGCCAAGGAAACCAACCAGGAAATAAGGGTAAGGTAACCATGCATTTTTCTCCAGAGACTACTAATAATCCAGATGTCTTCCATCTTACAGTTAGGATTTTGAAGTTATATGTGCTAATACAAGGTCAAATCTATTAAAAGGAATATAGTTTTATCCTGACTATATGTATAATGAAGTCCCTTCTCTTTTTCTCATTGTTTTCTTTGGAAACCTTCACTCTGTCTCACCAGTTAACTACAACACATTTGGTCTGCAGGCTCCCAATCTGATCTCTGACAGACTTTCACCTCCCCTTACAGTGGTTTCAGTCCTCATTAGAGCCTGTCCCATCAAGTAGGTACTACTGCTTCTGCACCCAAATCCCTACCACTTGTCACCTTGACTGTCCAGGTTTGGCAGTAGGAGCTAACACAGCATTGCTCAAGAACTTCCACACTTCAGATAACATGTCACCCTGCAGTCCCTCAGGCCCATTTGATTTCAGCCTGATGGACAACTGTGGATTTGAAAGCAATACGTGCATTTGTTTCACATCCAGACTCTGTGCAATGCTTGTAACACAAACAGAAGTGTTCTTACATACTTAAATATCACTTTAGTTAATAGGACACTGTGGTCAACACTATTTAGTTGCTCTGGGAGCTCCCTAGCCCAGTTTCTTTATATAACATCTTATCTACTCAAATCTTTATTTCAGGTGTTATCTAGAAGTTTGACCTCGAGAATTTAAGCATTGCATGAGCAGAACAAACACACTGGTCTAAGCAAACTGCAGCAACCTGCCAAGCAACAGATGAACTACACTGGGCCACAATTAATGTAGTTAGATACCTGAAGTATTTGAATAACATCACTTCTGCATTAAATGTTTACCCATCGTTCGTGTCAAAACAGTGCAACACAAGTCAAGAGCAAAGGCAGGAAATGATTGCTTGGCTTTTCTTTCCTGAAACCATTTCAAGACATGAAAACATGAAGTTCACATCTTTGGGAAAATTAAAAGCCATGGTCAAAATGGCCTCACCCTCTCAGTTTATAACAGTAAGTAAAAATGTTCCCTCATGCCTACATTCAGCTTCCACCTTATAGCACAGGAACATGAAGGGAGAGAGAGATGGAGAGAAACATCTGAAGCATACCTTGTGGTAAGTTAGCTATATTCCACCAAACAATGCAAGACAGTTAAGAGATAACCAGCTGGCAGAATCTCCGTCCCTGAAAGCAGTCAATTCATTTAATAGGTCTCTTTTCATCACGTTTCTTACAGCAACCATTTGCTGATCATAGCTTATTGTCAATGCAAGATACCCTCACTCTACAGGAAGGACTTCCACTGTTAGCAGGGAATCATTCAGAATGCAGACATTTCACATCGCCACAGCAATTCAGTTACCAGAACAAGTTACTCAGTTTCTGAATTAGACAAAATAAGAAGTGAAAAAAAAACAAAGAGCTGCAAAACTGACAAGTGGCCCCTACCACAGTAGTCACTGTACCTGCCCTATTTAATCTTCAACCACATAAATGCTCTGAGCACACCAAAAAAACAAAGAGAATGAAAGGTACCCAGCCACCAACTTACCTGGAGATAACTGCATCAGCTGCCAATCTTTGTAACTCGTATCAAGTTCCTTGCCATTCCAACTGGATAGCTCTGGAAGGCTATTTTAATGCCAAAGTGCTAGTGACAAGTACTTTACACATGATTTCCCTGCCAACTTCAATAAAAAAGAACCACCTCAATGTCCAAGCTGGTTAGGAAAGCTTTGTGATTGAGAGCTCTGTGTCCTACACTGCACGTTTTGAATTCCACTTACAATCATTGCTCTCAGAAGATACAGCTCCCCACACACAGGACAAGGTTTGGAGACACGTTCTTAACAGATGAAGAGCTTCTTTTACCTGTCTTCCTGAGAATTCTTCCCGGATCTCCTCTTATTTTTAGCCTCGCGGGGAGATGAGCGGATTTTCTTGGATGGGGGACCTGAATCTCTCCCATAATCTTCATCTAGATGGGACAAAATGGTTTTGAATCAAACTCCTCCTTCCCAGCAAAACGACCTCCTCAGCCAGCTGAAACTGACCATTTCAAGCACATAAAAAGTAGCTCTTGAAGAAGATAAAACCCCAAAGTTACAAAGAAAGCTTTACAGAAGTGAAGTCCTGCCTTCCGCTGCTGATTTACCTTTTCTTCTGCCAACAGCACCATAACAGCACTGCACACAACCAAATCTGAAACAGAAGTGTTGGGAAACACACAAAATGCTTCAGAAGAAAAAGGGGCATCTTAACTTCACAGCTCATTAGGAACACAAACCATCATGGAAACCTATTAGAGGTTAACATCCATTCATATATTCGTATGCTTTTAACAGCAACAACTTTATTTACTGCCCTATGATGGAAACAGGGCATTACACAATACCTTATACAATACAGCAGGGCATATTTGTTTCCAATAATTATCAGTGTAACCACCCTTAGGAAACAGTAGCAGTGCATCTATTTTCTAAGAACACAAAACATATTCCATATGGCAGCCAGAAATATTTCATTAATTCTGACAGAATATGCTAAGATTCTTTATTATTTTTTTTTTAGGTGCAATTCACAACTATGCCCAACATGATGGAATTAACTCAAGCCCACTAAAATAAATTGAAAACACATTTAACTATAGGAAAAAAAAAAAAAAGCAGCACCAGGGTTGTTGGTTTTTTTTGCCACAGAACATAACAGAGCAGGGAAGATGGTTGCTGCCAACAGCCTGAAGGCACTACAACAATACAAGCGTTAAATAACAAGATTTCTATCACCATTGTTTGTTTAATACAAAACATATGAGAACCATTATATTTTCAAATGCTCATTAACAGTTCAGAGGCTGCAGAGTAGAAACTCCCCAGAATTTAGGTTAAAGATGTGACTGGAAGCAACGTAATTAATATGCAAAGCCTTAAATGAACCCCTGTAGCCCAAGGATATGATGTTGTTAAGAACAAAGTCATTTACCAGCATCATCTGATTCCTGAAACTGGGAGTAATCGACCACCTTCCTGTTCCTGTTAGAAAGGAGGAAGGGGGGAAAATAAGTAAGTCGGCAGTTCAACAATCTGAGAGACACAAAAGCTTTAAGTGACAAGAAAGTGCCACGCTCTTATTCCCAGCACAGGGTTTGTAGACCAACAAACATCCAGAGAGGTCCTGCACAAATAAGCCACCTAGGGCTTGGTGGTCCCAGCAGAAAACATGACACGTCTGAGCAATTTCCTAAGGCTGAATTCTAGCCTCAGAATTCCAAGGTGCTTTTTGATAAGCTGCGCTCCCTGACGGCTCACGGCTGCTGTGACAAGAAGCCACCAAACCCTGTGTGCTGCAGCTCTTTCGTTAGTCAATCTACACACATCATTACAGCCACAGTTGTAAAAGCACTGTTTAAAGGCAGAGTCCACATCCAAAGATTAAAGATGCATTTGAAGAACGCATCGATCTGAGGTTTCTTAAGGCAGGGCTCCCACTAACTCTGCTTCAAAGCTGTGATGTTTCGGATTCTGGATTAAGAACAAAAAACAAATGCAAGTAAAGGAATGCTGACAACTTATTAAATATTTGTTGGATATCAGAAGCGCCTCGTAGCAAGGGAGCCTTGCTGAAATAAACCAAAGTGTTCAACAGGTGCCAGTGCACAGGTGAAGCAGCATTAAACACCACTTGTAACGCAACACTGCACACAAAGCCTCCCTGCTTTTTATTCCAGCGCTACAGTTGTGGGTTTTCTGCAGTCAATGAAATCTGAGCAAAGTTACTGGAATGCTTTTCAGAATGATTTGAAAAGGAAAGGGTTTATGTCTCCTTGTCACATGGAAAGTGAACAAAAAAAAAAAAAAAAAAGATCACTTATTATTTGCATTTTTTACTCTTGAAGAAAAATCTTAACATTATACTTCTCGAAATGGTTTAAACCATTCATTTCTGTCAATTAACTCTCACAATTGATTAAATAATGCTTTGGGGAAAGCGCACTAAAATCTTCTCAAAGCTCCTAATAGCACAAATTACCTGTTTCCGAGCTGCTCTTTTTCAGATTCCAGCTCCTCACAGCTCAATATAACCACGCTTGCTCTCATACCTTCTCCTTGAGCTGCTCCCGTTCCCACGTGTTCTCTAACACCTGCAGCTCACTGCTGCCTTTTGGCTGCCCTGTCAATCAGTTACTCTGATGCTCTAATTAATATGTATGACAGCCCTAACAACGGTTAAAGCTGTTCCCAAACGGAACATTAGCAAAGGCCCTGCATGCATTTTACCCCAACTGCATTTCTGAGCAGCACCTGAACCCGGACCAATTCCATCCTTACTTCATCAGCACCTTCCCTGCTCTCTAACCAGCTGCGAGTCGTGCAGTACTGAGTGTCCTTAACACAGCAACCATAACAGCCCAGGACAGACAGAATTGGGCAACTGCAGAAGCAGAGGCCACCAATGCCTCCATCACAGACCTGAGGACCCAACACAAACCCCTCCAGCATATGAAGCACCCTGCCTTCACCCTGCCCTTCTCCTGAGCTGCAAGGACTGCTGGATTTCACGTTCACTTCCCAGAACTGAACTGCATTTTGGTCAGTGTCACACAGGGTTGATAAAACTGCCCCCCTGAACGTCCCAAGAGCCAGCACTACGTTCTGGTTGTCAATCTGACACCCATTCTAAGCATTCCTCCTGTCCAAGTACCTCTATTTGTGACCCACAGCAGAGCAGCAGCTTTCCAACAAAGGAAGCAGCATAATTACTTTATTTCAAGCCTACACAAAGCCTCTTAAAGCTCCAACAACAATAAAAACCAAACCAACACAGCCAACAAAAGAAAGCAAGACTAGTCATCAGATTTCTACAGGTTGAATCCCATCCAAGCTTCGGGATAAACGTGAGTACAAAGTACAACTGCAATGCCTGCAGAGCACAGCCAGCCCTAACAGCACCATGCCCACTCAGGAATACTATACCAGCAAGGTCTGCACCACACAACTCAACCTCCTGGTCCAAGAGGAGGTCAGATCATAGGATCACAGAATGGCCTTGCTTGAAAAGGACCACAGCGTTCATCTCGTCCTCACGGAGACTCCTGCCCACGCGTGGGAAGCCAAGTTTATTCTGGTAAGCATGTGAAGAGCGATGAAGTTGCCAAGTGAGCTGTTTGATTTGCTTTAAGTTTGAGGTATTATGCTTTTCTCAATAAGCATAAACAGGGAAAAGGAGGTAGTGCTGCTGGATATTCAGTTCTAGCAGCTTTGTAATACAGGGGCTTCAAACATCACTTAACTAACAAGCGAGATGGAAATTGCAATCGTGCCACCTTGCAGTGAGTTGGTCACACACAGCTCACCTTGCTTAGTTCAGTTCAGGCCCACATTGAATCACATCTTTAATAGAAAACAACAAGCAGAAGGATATAAATGGCCAATGTCCTTTCTCTACATACTGCACAGGACGTGTTTTTAGTCAGAAAGTACATTCTGCTATTTTCTCATTATCTGCCCTGCAGGACTAGGGATATTTGGAATCATTAAGGAATCACCATGGCAGAAGCAAACAAGAACAAAACAGCATCTGTACTGATATTACCTGAACTTGAAAGACGACCCAGCAGAACCAAAAGAAGCTCACGAGCAGAAACAAAACCAACTGCTCTCCCATTTGCCACTCTTCTCACTCCACACTCATCACTCACCTCCCATTTATCCTCATATTTTTCTTCAGAACCACCAGCAGTAACTGCATGTTTGCAAAGACTGCATCTTGCACTGCACTGATGTGATAAAGTCAGGGAACTTCATTGGAGATGAGATCCAGGGAAAGCAAACAACCCAAACCCACCAAATTGCAAGCAAACATACAAAAAATACACTGTTAAACTCAGTCTGAGCATAAAAAGACAGACCAAAAGACATCTGGGACAGATGTTGTTCAATCTGGTTTAAAACAGACCATGAAACTGTAAGATAACTTCTTTGCTCTTACAGCTTTAATATTAAAGTGTACACATGAGAGCGAGCTGGGGGAGGAAAGGCACAGAGAAAGCCCTGAGAGCTGAAGTTTCTCGTGGCAGCTGTCAGTTCTGCATTTCTGGAATGAAGATCAACCCAGAAGCACAATGGCACACGGCATTAAAAGCTCTCCAGTGATTTCATAAGAACTCAGAACTGCACAGCAGAGTTCTGACAACTCGTACTTGAAGCGTATCAGAATCCAGTTCCAACATGATGGAAAACAACATCAGTATTTAAAAGGATCACTGAACACCCACATGACTGAACACAGGCTGTGTAACAGCATCGCATCTCCAGCTAACACTGCCCTCCAACAGCAGCACTCTGAAGTTGCCTTGTCAGCACACAAAACAACGAGGAGTCAAAATACTTCTGGTCCTCTAAGGAGATGTTTAAATCCTTCTGTATTTCCACAGGCACTACAGATAAAGTCCAAGATTAAAAAAATATATACATTGCCACTGGAAAGCACAGCTAAGAGTCTTTAGAAAGAAGACTCACAGCTGCCTCATCTTGCAAGGAAGAGGAATGTTTAGGTCAAGCAATTATCAGCAGAAATAACAGCCTACTTTCTTATACAACTTGAGAAGTAAAATGAATGAGAGGTGAAGCGGTTGCTGATGGCTTTGTTTTAAATTATGGCATGGAATTAAATAAACATCCAACAAAGCTTCTGTGAAGAGGCACAGCCTGCCTTCACCCCCATGCCTGGCACATGCAGGGTCAGTTTCAACTGCAGGTTCTCATTCCAGTGGGCAGAGCCGCCCTGCTTGGATGGCAATGTGTCAGCAGTAAATACTGTCCCCAACAGCACCACTTCTGTGTCTTCTTACAGAGACACGAGAGATGGGTAGGAAATATTCTTAGGGGCACAGCTGTACTGAGGCAAGGCTCACTGACCAGAGGGTCCCAATTAAAGGGGTCATTATTTGGGTCTGGGCTTAATGCAACTCCAAACATCAGGAAGACTGGGCACAGCTGATGGCATCTGCAGGATTTTTAGGGATACACAACCTGAAACCCAACAAAACAATGAAATGGTTGATGAGGCAGCAGTTTTATCAGCCTTGTGCCCGCCCTTCTTTTGATATAAATGAGAAGATGTTATAATGCAATATAGAAACATTCTAAAAGCAAACAAAAAAACAGAAGATAGCAGAAGCCTGTTCTGCAACAAACGCTGCAGAGTAAAAACCAAGTAATCAGGAATGCTACCTTGCTTCTTGTTTCTCACCACACCGCAAGTCTTTCTACCTATCCAGAAACTATCTTGCTCATCTCTGGACACTGCCACACAGATTACTCAAATTAATTGCCACTGCCCAAGGCATTTTCTGCTCCCCCATGCAAGTTATCCAGAATCCCTTCCACTTCACACTGTTCAGGTGCAATAGTAGCAACAAGACAACTGATATCTAATAAATGCTTTTTTTTCTTCCTGCAACACTGTTGCCGACACAGGACTGGAAGTTGCTAATGAAGAAGAGCTAAGAATGCAAAGCCATAAAGCCTTGAGACACCGACAGAGATCTATTTGTAACTGCCTTGAATCTCCAAGCAAATCAACCAACCACACTGGGATTTCAGTGCTTGCCCAGACCTTTCCATCTTGCAATGCCTGCAGGAATGAAGCAGCAGCAAGTGAAAGTGACCACTGTGCAGCAGAACGTGGGAGCTGATGCAGGATTTCATTAATTAGCCACGCGAGGGAAAGGTTCACTAATTGTAGCTTCCTTTACTTTTCACTGTTTGCCATCTTCTAACAGTAGTGCAGATACCATCATCAGCCACCCGGGAGTCGTCTAATTGCACAGAAAGGATTTGGCTCTGAATTAACAAGCATGAAACCTGTAAACACGTGGGCTTTACTACTACTAAACAACTACAAGGAACTGAATTCAACAACCGGACTCAGTTTTAAGGCAGCCTTCTACTGACAAGCAGAAACTGGGGATATCTGCTGGGTCACTGTTCACTGTTTGAGGTATGTATACATTCCACAGAAAACCAGCAAACATCAGTGAATTAAAAAACATCACTACATCCGATTCTGATGAGGAACTTCTCACCAGAATTCCACATCACCAACAGTAAGACATCCAGAAGTTATAATCTCAAAGGTTTAGGATTTGAAGCTATGGTGAGAGTTCTCCACCTACTCCCAAGCACAGCAGTGCAACAGACTGGCCAAGTTCAGCCCTGAGAGAGCAACAAACACAGCTGGGCAGCAGTTTGCTACACCCCGTGCTGGCACGTGCCAAAGGGTGCTGAGCTACTAACAGCATGCTGGACTTCGGCACTGAGCTCTGCTGCACACCAGTGCCTGTCAACTGCAAGACAGGTGGAGTCTTTTGCAACACTGCATGATTTTATGGATTTTGGTTTGTTTGTTTGTTTTTTTGTTCTGGTTTATGAAAGGTTTCTTACAAAGGTTCCAGATACCAGAAGCCTTGAGAACTGAGTTGTTAAAGACACGCTTTCCTAACCTGCAGCAAAACTCCAGTGCTGGCAAGTAAATCAGCAGCAGAACACACACAGAGCAGCACAGTCACATCAGCACTATTCCAGGACACAAACACTGCCAGTCAAATTCAGACCACGAGTCCATTTACCCCAACAGCCTGTCTCACAAAAAGCCAGAAGCTGATGGGGCAGAGCAAGGTGTTCACTCTGCTCACCACCGCTCAAACCTGAGGCCATTCCTGAGCTCGGCTCCCCTTCCTTTTGCAGGCAGACAAACCAACCAGCTGTGACAACTGTTCCATGGATCAGTGTGACAAACATCCTGATTTCATGCTGTATTCCCACTCTTTTTTTTGTAAACTCTTACACGTTAGGGACATGAAATAGAAAAGGTAACACCTATAAGTTTGCATGTATAGTTTATGGCCTGGATTTACAAAACCATTGAATGGTTTGGTTGGAAGGGACCTTTAAGGTGATCCAGCTCCAGCCCCCCATACAAAATAAATCTTAGAACTGCCATAAATCACATCTTGATTATTCCAAAACAAAATACATTTGGACTTGATAATCTTAGAGGTGCTTTCCAGCCTATGAGGTTATCCCATGTCACAGAATCATAGAATTACAAGGTTGGAAAGGATCTACAAGATCATCAAGCCCAACTGTCCTCCCATTACCCTTAATATCCTAGATCAGGCTCATAGAATCACAGAATGGCCACGGTTGGAAGGGACCTCGAGGATCACGAAGCTCCAACCCCCTGCCACACACAGGGCCACCAACCTCCACATCTCATACCAGCCCAGGCTGCCCAAGGCCCCATCCAACCTGGCCTTCAACACCTGCAAGGATTGACGGGGCATCCACAGCCTCTCTAGGCAGCTGTTCCAGCACCTCACCACTCTCACAGTAAAGAGCTTCCCCCTGACATTCAACCTCAATCTTCCCCCACGAGCTAAAAAGTTTAAGTAATAACTGCCGTGCAACCTTGAGAAAAACGAACAGAACACGCAAACAACACACGAAGAAACACCTCACCAACAACGACGATTTCAACCACGACAGAAAAACACGGCCAGCAACCTCCTCACCTTCCTAAACCCCACACAAACCTCGCCTACCGCCAGCACATCCGAACGGCCCGACCCGAGCAGCGCGGGTCGGGCGGGGCTCTGAGAGCGCGGCTCCCGCGGGGGCGGCTCCATACGGCTCCGTACGGCTCCGCCCCCCCCAACAACGCGCGGTTCTGCTCCGCTCCCCCGCACGGCCCCCCCATCCCCCCCAGCCCCACACTGCGCTCCACCGTGTGGAAATGGCGCCGCGCTCCGCAGCCCCACGCGGGTCGGTGCCTGAGGCGCTGCGCTCAGCTCCAGGCAGCGAACGGCGTTCCCTTCTTTTCCCCCCAACCTCCACACGCAGAGCGAGGCCTACACAACCCCTGTGTATAATTACATTTCTGTACGCGATTTTACACCGTAAAGGACGGGTTACACCAACCAGCGGCCCACGCTGCAACCCGCCCGGCCTCCCCGCCCCCTCCGCCTCGCACAGCTCACAGCCCGGCCTCCCCGCCCCGCCTGCCCGCCTCAGGCCCGGCCCCGCGCTCAGGGCCTACACCGACGGCCTACACACGGCTCCGGGCCTGGAGGAAAGGCGGGAACGCGGCCTCGGCGCCCTCAAGGACTCACCTGACAGGCCTGGACATTTTCCCCGGCGCTTCGGGCCCGGCCCGTTGGAAGCCTCCCGTAGCCGAGGGGGAGGGAAAGGAAAAAAAAATAAACCCCGCAACGGTCGCTCGGTGCCGCCCGTCCCCTCCCCGCAGCGCTGGGCCCGGAGCCTACAGGCCGACGCCTCTCCGCCCAGCTCAGCCCCCTCAGGGCCGCAGCCTCCGGCCCGCGCCCGCCCGCGGGAGGCTCCGCGCTTCCTGTGTGTGGGCCCGGCGCCGCCGCTCTGCCGATCCCCCCCGCAAAATGGTCGCGTTCGCACCGCTGAGAGGATGCGAGCGGGGGGCGGTGCAGCCTAGCTCGCTGGCACCACCTCCCGCCTGGCTCATTGGTTGCGGGAGGAGGCCGGCCGCCACTCATTGGTCAGTTCGAACCATCACGGCGGGAAGGCCCCGCCCACTCTCCCCGCGGGGAAGGGGGGTGAGGACGCCCCGCATGCTCAAGCTGCTCTGAGTCACAGAGCGGGTTGAAGCGCTGCTGGCAGATTCGCCGCCTGCTCCGCCGCTCTGGGTGCCGCTCCCCCGTGCCTTGCCGCCCACTTATCCTCACGCCTCCGCTTCAGACACCGAGTCCGAATTTTCTCCGGGGCGCAAACGGCTGTGGGGCCGGCGGGGCGCGATCGGCAGATTCGCCGCGCGGGGCCCGGCGTGCCGTTGGAGAAAAAAGGCGGGGAAGCGCCGCGCCGCCCCGCAGCGGCAACCAGAGTCCCGCAGCGCCGCCCCCGCACGGCCGGGCCTGCGCGGCTCCTGTCGCACTGAGGCCCCGCTACCCAGGAGAGCTCGTCCGCACCGCCCGGCTCTGCAGCTTAAGGCCGCGCGGTTAGAGCAGGGAGCGGCCTTTGTCATGTAAGTGTGCCCGCGGGCCGGGCCTCCCGCCGAGGGCTTTACCGAGAGGGAGCCGCAAACGCAGCCCTGCGGGGCTTCGTGGTTAGAAAAGGAGCTGCTTTTCGTCTGTGGAGAAATGAAACCTAACCCACAAAAGACTGGTGGGGTTGGAAGGGAGGTGTTTGAGGTCCTCACGTCCAAGCCCTGCTAACGTGGCAGCTCCTGGGGCAGCTGTAGGCTGTATCACAGAATGGCCAGGGTTGGAAGGGACCTCAAGGATCACGAAGCTCCAACCTCCTGCCACACACAGGGCCACCAACCTCCACATTTCATAGCAGCCCAGGCTGCCCAGGGCCCCATCCAACCTGACCTTGAACACCTGCAGGGATGAATGGGGCATCCACAGCCTCTCTGGGCAGCTGTTCCAGCACCTCACCACTCTCACAGCACAGAACTTCCCCCTGACATCCAACCTTAATCATCCCTCCCTCAACTTCAAACCATTTCCCCTTGTCCTGCAGTTATCTCCCCTTTCCAAGAGTTGATTCCCCTCCTGTTTGTAGGCTCCCTTTAGGTACTGCAGGCTGCAATGAGGTCACCCCGCAGCCTTCTTTTCTCCAGGCTGAACAAGCCCAGCTCCCTCAGCCTGTCCCCATAGGGGAGGTGCTGCAGCCCCCTGATCATCTTTGTGGCTCCTCTGGACCCTCTCCAACAGTCTTTCTTGTACTGGAGTCTCCAGACCTGGACACAGCACTGCAGGTGGGGCCTCACAAGAGCAGAGTAGAGAGGGACAATGACCTCCCTGTCCCTGCTGGCCACCCCTCTTCAGATGGAAAAGTACCCCTGTACACTGCAGGGACTCATTCCTTAGTGCCATTAAAAAACATTTTTGTGAGATTTGAGATTGTTTGAGAAGACAACGCGATCTGCTCAGCTCTCACTTAACGGCAGGAGTCATTGGGATCATTAATTCCTTGCCTGAGCCTCATTTGCCCCTTTGCAGTCATTCCTGATCAGTTCAGATGTGCCCCTTCCTTCCTGCAAGTCAATACTCATGAAAATCAAGCTGATCAGGAAAAGAAAGGGGCATTCAGAGACAGCCTCCAACTGCACAGTGTGAGCTAATGAGCCATAAGGAGCAAGGCCTATTAACAAACAGCCACATCAAGGAATTCTTTTCTTTCTCCTCTTAGCTGGATATATTGGATTAAAAGCCACTATGACTGCCTCACAGATGCAAAAGTTTTGCGTGCTGATGTCCCACTTGTAGGTCAATAACACGACAATAATGAAGACAGCAAGATTTTCCAGTGAAAAGGATCTAATCTGTTTTGTTGGCAACACAGGGCAGTCCACACTGGATGCTTTATAACCCCTCCTGTTCTTGGCAGCAATATTGTTTCTGTTTTGATCTCATGAAGCCATTTCTTAGGGCTCTTGAGACAGGAAAACAACTACTACACAAGCAGTGTCAAACTCCTTTATTTCAGTCCTTTGCTATGCTGCATTCAGTTACGGATTGATAGGGAGAAAAACCTCCCAGCAGTTTCTACTGTTTGTATAAACATGATAATACTGCAGTGTTACAGTAAGGAGAGCCCTGTCTCTCAAATACTTGTGCATAACTGCAAGCTGTTTAAAAAAACAAAAAACTCAATTTTGACCTCATTATTTCTGATTCTATTTCAGCATAAATTTCTACGTGGATCCACAGATTGCTGTCATTTGAGACCCATGACCACACATTTAAAGAGTTTAGCAATGAGAAGCACGTGGAATGGAGTGAAATAGGTATGGTTTGCCCAGAATCACACAGAGTACAATGTCAAAGCATTGCAGAAAGGAGAAACCAAAGGTCATTTTCAAAACAAGTGGCACAGGAGTCATGTATATAATCTTCCTTTGGCTTTTCCTTGTTTCTGAGAAGCACTTAAGGAAAACTCAGAGGTCTGGATATTAAAGAGACACTGGTATGTATCCAGCCAACGTACAGAAGACATGAGATGCTTTCCTGCAGGATGCATGGCATGCTGGCAGGAAAACCATGGCTGTGCAGTTCCTGCTCAGTTCCAAGCTTTTGTGGCTGCAGCAGTTGGTCCTGAGCAGAGATTTCCACTGTGAGCCTCAGCCCCTTCACCTGTATGGGCAGCTCGAACTCCTGGCCTTTGCTCAAATACAGCACACACAGCAATCAGTGAACAACACATGGCTTCATGACAGACCCTTTTAAAAATCAGACCCTTTTCCCAGTATTTCTAAAAACATTTATAGGATTTTTTATTCTTTTCCTGACAGGTTAGGAAGTGAAACACAACAAGACAGTTCAATTTTGCTCCTAACCACTTCTACACACTTCATGTGTTTCTCCAGTTAATCCAATGGCACAGAGAAAGGAATATTTAAGTGCTTATAAGGCTGAATTTGGCAATACTTGCACAGCAGAATCTTACCCCAGATGTCTGGGACACAACATTAGGCCTAGATTTTCGTAGCCCTTACTCACAGCTCATCTTTCTCAAGCTCAGACAACAAAAACTCAGCTTTTCTGTTGGTGCTTAGTGAAGGCAATCAGTTCCTATTCTTGCTCTGCAGCCACAGGCAGTGGATGCTCTTAAGGGAAAGTTCTTCTGTCTGTTAATCTTTTGGCACACTGGGAGATGTAAACTATTGGAGAAGAGAAAACATTACTGAAGAGCACTTCTTTAAATCCTAAAATCAGCACAGGCAGGACGATTCTGTGGCACGGCGCGCTGATGAGAAGTGCCCACAGTGCTGCATAACTGCAGCCTTGCAGACTGGCCTTCCTTTGGACCCCTGCAAGATAACTCTGATGTGCTCTTACAGCTTGTTGTTGGCGAGAGCCACTCACAGCTCCGCATAACTGGGGGCTGCACGAGGAAAAGCAGGCACAAAAAAGCAAGTGGGGAGCAGCTCTCTTCATTTCATTTGCCCTGCAAAGTCTTTTCCTTTGCTTGTCCTTTGGAGCACTAAACCAGCAGTGGGCTTCCAGCACCCTGCCTGCCACCGAAGTCACTGCACCTAACGGTGCGAAGGTGATTCATCAGCAATTGCAAAGCTTTGTGAGATGGGAGGACACAGGGTGGGCTGAAAGTGAAAAGAACCGTTGTTCTGTCATACAGAGGAGTTTACAACCCATTCCTCATTCAGCTCCCAGTGTCCTAATAAAGCAGCAGCAGAAGAGAACACGTAGGATTGTGCTAGACAGGGTAGGAGCCAAGGAACAGAAGGCAACTGGGCAATGCTTGACAACGCTGTGGTCTGTGCTTTTCAGCTCCACAGTCAGCACACACGTGATTTAGGGCTGTGCTGCATCTCAAATCCACACCTTAGGGACACTGGATGACAGTGCTGAGATGCCTTGGTCTCCAGTGACACGCAGGCAGAGGTGTGCAGTTCCAGAGCACAGAATGGTGGATTTGCTGTAATCCCACCTCAGGAACACACAGGAGCAGAGAGAACAATTCAACTTTGTGTGCATCAAATGAAGGTCACTGCAGCACTCCGGAATGATGCCTCTGTGGATCAGGTTCAGGTTGTGGGGAATAAAAGGTGCAACAGCATTAAAAATACACATTCCACGTCCTTCACCCTGTGTGACACAGGCTGTCCTACAGGAGAAGATGAAGAAAAGTGCTCAATGTTTTAAAAGATCAATCTCAGCCGTGTGCTTGGGCACAGCCTGCGCCGTGCTGCCACTGCTGCTGCGCTGGAAGAAAGCAAGCTCCTTTTCTCCCTCCTTTCCATTCCTCCCTCCAAGCCATTGCAGCAATGCTTAGTGAGGATGAATGTATGTAAAGAGAGGACAGTTCACTATCTTTGAAAACAAACAAACAAATGAAAGGGGTAGAAAACAGAAGCAGGTGGTGCAGTCAGTGCATCAGCAGCACGCCCAGCCTGGCGGGGACGTCTCTTTGATATTAATATAATCCCCCTTCCAGGAAGCAGCAGAACTTCCATCACCCGTGGATGAGGACATCATCTTCTCAATCAGGACTCTGGAAGACAAACAGATGTAAAATTGTTTGCTTCAACAAGCAGCATTGGGCCACAGAGAAGAACAAAACAAAACAACGAAAAACCAAAGCAACAACTCCTGGTTGCATAAAACCCCAAAGCTTTAAGAGAGGATCAGCTTCCTGGGTACAAACTGCTCGACCGAGGGCAGCAGAACTTCTGACCTCTCAGAATTCAGTTTCCTTTCAGGAGATTCACTTGCATGTTATTGCTGCTATCTGTTACTCACTGACAGCATCTCCCCTTACAGCCAGTGCTGTCTGAAGGTGGGAATTAACTCCTGCAGCTGCCCCAGTCGCTGTTCCTACCTCATAGACTCGTTAATGTTCTTGTTCTCCTTGACAGACGTTTCCACCCAACCAGAAAAGCCATTTTCTTTGCTGAAACGATCCACTTCTTCTCTTGTCACGGCCCACGGGGAAAGGTCACACTGTAAAACAGGAGTCAGCCAGGTGAGGCTCAGCCCTTCCATCCCCAAGCTGGGAGGGGAACTTCCCCTCTTGCCTGCTCAGTGGCGGGCAGTGGCAGAAGGGCTCAGCCCTTCACATCTCCGCCATCCCAACCTGACACACAGTTCTCAGCAAGGTTCTTAGCAGGATGTTGCAAGCAGCAATACGTTTATCTCATCTGAGATCCTGACACACCTCGGTCGAGCACTCATGGAATGGAGGTTCCACCAGAAAGCACCGTCACTCATCCCCAACCCACCAGCAGCAGGATAGCATGAGTGGCACAGCGCTGCTGGGAAACCCACACTGCTGGCACTGGGGGGAGTGGGAGCATCTATGGAAGAAGAGCCCTGTTAGTGTGAGCACAGCACCCACAGGCACACAGCTGCTGTCAGGGAAAGCGTTATTTGTGAAGAAGCGGAGAAGAAAAGCTGCTCTCCCAGCCAACTTTCGTGTTTTTGATTCAGCTTCAACTTCAGGCTCTCAAACCAGGCAAGCTGAACCTGGAAATGACTGCCGAGCTGATGTTAGTGCATGAAGAGCATAAAGGTACTTTTTAAGTGAAAAGAAAACGAATCATTTAATGACAGCAACCAGTGGGCACAGTGCAACCTGATGCTGCATCCAGAGGAAAAGCAGACATCCATCCCTCCAGAGCTTGTTTGTCACACACCAACCCTGCTGTGGAGCAACCAGCTCATGGAAGAGCCAGAGGAAAGCTTTGAACACAGGGGTGCAGAACTGCAAAAGGAACTGCATCCTAGGAGCAAGCAGTTGCTAACATCTCCTTGGGGCTGCCTGTGTGTTAAGTCCTACTGTATCCTTGTTAACACAAAAGCCTTGCTAGAGACAGACAAACCAAGAAGAATTCAGGAATGCATCAGAAAGGATTTTGGAACAGCTGCCCAAAGAGGCTGTGATGCTCCATCCATCCCTGGAGGTGTTCAAGGCCAGGTTGGATGGGGCCCTGAGCAGCCTGGGCTGCTATGAAATGTGGAGGTGGGTGGCCCTGCATGCAGCAGGGGGTTGGAGCTTCGTGATCCTTGAGGTCCCTTCCAACCCTGGCCATTCTGTGATTCTTTGAAGACCACAAGCTGTCCTACAACCTACTGGAGAATCATCCCTTGCGTTCTGCACTCCCTCTGCCGTTGTGGAGGTGCAGGCACACACACACACACACACACGCACACAGCCTGCTCTGTGCTGCTCACCTTGTTGGCCAGCAGCAGGCACGGCACTGGGCTCCCATCCGGCAGCGTCAGCTTGCTGTCCAAGTCCTGCTTCCACTTCTGGCTGTTGCTGAAGGTGCTGACGTTGGTGACATCAAACATGATGATGCAGGCTGACGCCTCCCTGTAGTACAGCCGGGTCATGGACGTGAAGCGTTCCTGCCCTTCAGGATCAATAGAAAAGCAAAAAATCCCCCCCAGAAGTTACCATTTTTTAAGACGTAACCAAATAAGTGCCTACAGCAGCACTTCATTTCTTCAGCTCTAAACTCCACTTAGGAAGCAGAGGCACTGGGGTGCACCATCATGCGAGGTGAGAAAGCAGCGATGTGGGACCACCTGCACTCATCTCCTCCTGCTCAGCCCCCACCGAGCGCTGCATGGGATGGGGGACTTTGCTTTCCCTTCCCAAATATCTTTTTGGGACTTTTTCTTAATCCTCTTTTCAGGACCGAAACTGAAATCCGTTTCTTTGCTGCAATCCCCTCGTTGCAAACTTCTCCTTCCTGTTTTCTTTACGAAGATTCCAGACTCTCACACCCAATACGGCGAAAACAGGGGGGAACCCACAACCCTGCATCCCGATCTGCTCTGCATCCCAAATGCCCTCCCTTCCCAGCACAGGGAGCTCAGAACCGTCCCCTGGTGGAGCCTCATCCCAACCTGGGCGCAGTTTTGAGCTCTGTCTGAACGTACCTGCAATATCCCAGAGCTGAAGCCTCACCGTCTCCGACTCCGACCACTGGACGACCTTCAGGGCAAAGTCCACTGTGAGTCCCCAAAAGAAAGGAAACGTTGTTAGGGACATTTTGCACGGAGCAGGAGGGGCTGTGAGCGCTGTGCCCTCTCCTCTGTCATAGAAAGCTGCAAAATCGGCCTTAAATCCACACAGCCCCACATGCTGCCCACCTCACAGCCAATGCCCGCAGCTCAGCCGTAACAAACTTGGCAGGGAGCAGAAAGGCACAGCCATTATCTCGGCTTGGGCTGCTTTATTTTTTAACTGCGGGAGGAAAACCGGCCCCCAGTGCTGCCAACCCTGCAGGCCTGGAGCTTTTTGAAGCTGGGAACTCGTCGTAAAAAGGATCGTGGAGCTCACGGTGCTGCAGCTTCCCCGGGACGTGGCCCCGCAGAGCGTTCGGCATCGGGCTGAGGAATCCCCCTCCGGGTTCACGACAGCCCCTGCGTCCCCAGCAAAGCCTCACAACCCCCCACTCTTTGCAGCTTCCACGTTACACAAAGATCTCACCCCAAAACTCGTTCCGAAGCAGTCGCAGTCTGTCCCGTCCCCCCCTCCCTCACCCCCCAACCTCCCCATACTCCGAGCATTGACCTCACACACAACAAACACCGGACGGAGCCGGGACCCCTCCGAACCCACAGAGCACTGAGAAAAACCCCGCTCAGCACCTCGGATCTCCGCTATCGGTACGGATGGGGATTCAATCCCAACTCCCCCCCCCCCCCCCCCCCCCCCCGGTAATTCGGACCCCCCCGAGCCGCTCTCACCCCCCACTGTGGATTTGTAGTGCCGGTTGAAGCTGTCGTTGGCGTAGCGTTGCACCAGCGATGTTTTCCCCACCGTGGCATCTCCCACCACCAGCACTTTGAACATTCGGTCCCGATGCCCCATCGCTTCCCCCCCCCCCTTCCCCAACTTCGCCCCCCGCCCCCCCTCTCCCCCCGGTGCTGAGGTCACGTGACGGTCAGGCGGAATCGCGCAGTTCCGGAACGCTTCGGGGCGGGGGAAGATCGGAATAGAAGGGAGAGAATGGAACGGAGGTGAACGGGATGGGATGGAATAGAACCGAATAAAACGGAACGAAACAGGATGGAAGAGAGCGAAACGGAACGGGAATTGAATAGCACGGAATGGAACAGAACGGAACGGAAGAGCACGGAAGGGAACGGCACGGAGCAGGAGAGCTGTGGGAGGCACCAGAGATCACAGAGCCCCGATCCCTGAGCGCTGTGGGCTGGCCAGAAGTTACAGCACATCACTGGGAGCCGTCACCGACCTGTGCAGGGCATCGCACAGCTCTGCTGTCTGATCCCCCCCCCATAGGAAAGCCTTTTTCTTCTTCCTGAACCCCCCATGCACAGCTCGGTTCTGTTCCCCTGCGTTCTGCCATCAGTTCCCAGGAGCACAAACCCACACCTCCTTCCTTCCTTCCTCCCTCCATCCCCCCAAAGCCGAACACAGAGCATCACTGCTGCAAAACAGGAGCAGCTTTGAGCCACACATGGAGACTGATGAAAGAACGGCACCGAAGTCCACATAAATAAATGTCATCTTTATTTAACGAAATATAATTTATCAGCAGTTGACATCCGTCAATCCAGTTACAGTAACTATAAATAATTAAGACAGTCCTTTTGTTGTTTTTCCTTTAATAAAAAGAAGTAAACGGGTGTTTCTCATTTGCAGTCAGCTGTAGGTTGGGCCATGCAACCGAGTGCAAGTGGTGGGAAAAGCTTTTGGCTGTGAACGTGCTGAAATGCTAAATGAGATTCTGCGCCACTCCATTCACCCCGCAGCACCTCTGCACCCATGGGAGACCACAAGCACAGCTCTGGCACCATTTCTTTCCTGGGGAACCAAAAGCTGATATCACAGCACGGAGCAGCGATGGCACGGCCGCACACAAACGTGTGTTAGCAGAAGGAAAGCTCACGTCCAGCCCTCGGCATCAGGCATGGATAGGAGGTGACAGCAGAGGATGCTGTAGGAGTCCCCAGGCTCAGACTGCTGGCTTTGGGGTGTGAGTTTGGTTGGTTGGTTTGTTTTGGTTTTCCTTTGGGTGTTTTTGAATAGAGCTGCGGCTGAATCAGACCTGTGAGCAGCCAGAGTCACTGCAGGGAACAGGAGGAGGGTCAGAGCTACTGCAACTAAGGGCAGCACAGAGATGGGGAGGGGGAAGGCGAGCTTCACATCAGCAAGGTAAGGAAGGGAGCACTGCCTCTTTTGTGCAAGAAATGCTGAGGACAACCTAAGGGAGGAACTGAAGCCAATCCAGACAAAACAAGAAACGCAGCAGCCTGTAGGCAACCCCAAATCCTGCAGCTCTCCAGTGATGCTCTGGATCTGCAGGCAAACAGGCCAGGCAGCAGCACAGCAGGGCTGCAGTGTGAGCTCTGTGAGAGCTCAGGTGTTATTTCAGAGCCAGGGCACCACGCTGGGCACTGAGGGCATCTCCCTGTGCTTTGGGCACTGCGGCACCAAAACTAGGTGCCATAGGACGCTATGATCCCCATCCCTACCAACATTAGAAGCTCTCTCCCATGCACACATGCATTCAGTTTACATCTGAGCCTGTTTAACAGTGCTGTCTGCTTGAGTGCATCACTTAAACTCGATGCAGCTGAGTGAAGCTTCCAAGTCAATAAGACCTGCTTAAATAAACTGTGCTCAGCTCACTGAATCAATTTCCAAATGGGAAAAGTACAAAGTGCTGAGTGCTGACAGCACTCAGGAAGATGATTTACAAATGCCTCAGTCACACAGCCAGAACTGCATGCTGCAGACTGCATGAGAATCCTCCCAGCCTGCAAAGGCAGAGGAAAGGAAAGCTTCCTGGCCACCTCCCAGCTGGGCAGCACAAAAAGCAGGAGGGAAATAAGGCTCACAGTTGCTCAGGCTCTGCTGGGCTGTCACCAACCCCAGGCTCCACGTGCAGCTCAAGGCAAGCAGGGCGCTCTGCTGAGAGCCACACAGCGCTGCACCAACGATGCACGGCTGCACAACTCAGGCTGTGCTGCTGACCTGTTTTCCTGCTTTCTCCTACGCATACAGGGAAAGCCAACGGCTGAACACAGATGGCATCTTCTAAGAGACAGCAGTAGCATAAGGCTCCCGAGTTTGAAATGCTTCAGGCTCAGCAAAAGAAGGTACTGAGCAGCTCCTGCCCGGCTGCAGCGGGCCCAGCAGCAGCACACACACACACACAGCAGCTGAAAGCAAGCCTAAATGCACAAAACTGGATCATCTCCAGACCAGAGAGCTGCATGCTTTGGGTGCGAGGCACAGGGGAGGGATTTGGGGAGAAAACATGAGGGAGAAAGGTCACAGGACAGAAAATGGGAGATCCCCGTGTCCTCACCCACAAGGCTGCACTTTGCAGCAAGGTGCCCTCTCAGCAACACACATCTGAACCTTATCTCCAGTATTTAAAACGCTTATGAAGCGAACAAAGCAGCCCTTCACCTCCAGTGGCTGGGACAGGAGGGCCTCCAGTGTGCTCCATCAACTGATGGGCAGCTCCCCTGGAACACTGGTCAGACAACTGCTAGGAAATTGCACTTGGTGATTGTCTCATTACACTTTCGCGTCCTTCCTAAAACTAGATTTATTTTTCTGTACAAACTTGGCTTGAAATATAAACCACATAAAATTCCCATTGAAAATAATGAGAATCTTGTATCAAAGATGAAGTCTCGTGAGAGACAGGGTTGGAGGGGGGGGGGGGGGAGGGGAGGGAAGGAGGAGAGGAGAGCAAGGGTGGAAGAAAAACAACCATGACAAAAATGAATGGAGGAGAACTGAGAGGAGGGGAGGGGCAGCAGGGAGAGCTAATCCCCCACATCGGAATCCCGGTCACCAATAAGCCAGAGGACATGAAAGCTGAGAGCAAGGAGCCCCGTTCCGATCAGGTCACCCAGCGCTGTCAAGTAGGGGATGGAGAAGTTGTCAGGATCGAGGTCCCTGCCCCACATCCAGTGCACCATCCAGTCAGCAATGTAGAGCAGAATGAGAACCTGGGAGGGAGGCAGAAAAGAGCCACGTCAGCCCCAACCTCTGCAACCCCCGTCCTCATGGAGCTGCACTGCAGCCCCTCACCCCTCCTTCCCTTCGTGTGCCCCCATCACGTTCAAGCATAGAGGCTCAGTGCACTGATACCCAAACACCAGGAACTCTACATTTTGCATCTCCACCTTCAGATCTAACCAGAACAAGCTCAGAGTAACACACGCAGAGCTCCAAAAGAGAGGATTGGGAAGAACACAGGATTCTTAGCAACGTCTGGATCCCAGGGATAAAGAGCAGCTTCCCAGCAGCTGAAGCTACCAGGGTGCAACGTTCTCCCCACCTCCTTCACATCAGTGATTAAAGACAGCACAAATCCACACTGGATCCTCTGAAGCCTCAGGTCTGGGACAAGGTCTGGAAGAGGCTGCATACCTCTGACCACCACCTCTGGTTGCTCAGGGCTGGGAGGGCCTCAGCATCACAGAACCACACAGCCCAGTGCCCCCAGCCTGCATGCTGCTCATGCTGGGGCTTCACAAAGCAGCTGTGAGCAGAAGCCCCCTCCTCATGCCCAGGCACCCAGCAGGAGCTCATAACTTAAATTTAGCCTCCCGGATGACAGCTTCCTGCCTTCGTCTCTGATGGAAGCTCCGACTCATTTTCTCAAGCCAGCTTCAGTTGCTGATTTTAGGGGACACCAAAACCACGGGGCGAGCAGAGGGAGCTTGGCCAGGCTTTGTACAAAACTCCCCAAGCAGAGCAGCTCTCCCCTCCCTCCTACACAGACAACTGCTTGTGCAAACAGCCGCTGCATTTCTGCAGCAGGAGCAGCTGGGTCTGTGCACATCCCTCACACCAACCGCTGCCTGTGGGCTCACAGAGCTGCTGTGAGAGGAACAGGAGTGCCAGGCCCCTTCCCCACGTGGGCAAGAAGAGCCACGAGCACGGGGGTCCTGCAAACTGCACAGCCTGCTTTCTTTTCAAATGACTAAAGAATAGATTAACACAGAAGAAGGAAACAGCAGAGACCTCTTGGGGGTAGCATACATCCCTCAGCAATGCATCTACAACAGCTGGCAGAGCAGCTCCCTGCTGCAGGTGACACAGCAGTGCTCCTTACTGCAGCCTGAGCAGTTGCAGCCCCCCGGAGTGGCTTCAGCTCACCTGGAGAAGTGCAGCTGTCATGTAGAAAACAATGAAAATAGGGGTGAGTGTAGTGTGTCCACCTTGCATGGAGCTGATGGTGTAAAGGAAAACCAGGTGTCCAGGCACGACCAGAAGGAAGAGCACACGGGCAGAGCGGGAATTCACATCTGTTGAGAAACAAAGGTGGAGTTCAGGCTTCAGTGGGATGGGAACACAGCAGCTCTGCAGCCCACCTACAGCTGGGGCTAAGCAGAAGCAGAACCAGAGCACTGGACTCTCATCTCTGCAGTCCAGTTTTAGGCTGGAAAACAGCACCCCGATGCTGACTTAAGAGTCAGGATGAACAAAGACTCCATCAAACTTGGTAGGAGAGCTTAACTCTGCCCCCAGAGCAAAAGCTGTTCTCAAAGCCCAGCTGCCAAAAGGACTCGTCCCACCTCTGACAGCACTGAGTTCCAAGCTGCCAGGAGTCCACCATCAAGACTGAATTTCCTTGGAGCTCTGCTGGCACCTTGTCTGGAGATCAGCTTTCTGACAGGTGATCACCGCACTGGAGACCTCTGCCCCTTTCTGCTTCCAAACCCTGCAGGTTACAGCTGGTACACACGAACAGAGCACCTCAGATCTCCCTTTCCAGATGGCAGCCTCTCTATCAGAAGGCCAGAACCCAGGCTACGGAGTGTCAAACCTCCCCCAGACAGTTTGGAGCATAACCACCTCTCCCCACACTACCCAGGAATGCAGGTTTGGCCGCTCTCTGCTACACAACTGCTACAAATAGCAGGGCTAAGAAGCATCTGCAAGCTAATTTTCTGTAACAGTGGCTCTGTAGGCCCAGCAGACCTGTAACACCCAAGCAGCTCTCAAGGCAGGTTTAGGTATCCTGAACATCTGGAAAAGATTCACTGGGTGGAGGAGTACCAGCATTACACAGGCAGGGCATGAGACTTTGGCAACGTGTTTTCCTAATCCAGCAGGGATACGGCCTCTTGCATTGCAGCTTTGCTAAAGGTCCACCCGTCTCTAGAGGGCAGGGCAGGCCAGAAGAGCAGACATCCACGAGCTGACAGCTGCCTCTGAGCCTCAGCCACCATTTCCTGTGACAGCGCTGCAGTGACGGCCGCAGCCAAGCTCAGCCAGCCATTTGCAGCAACTGCTGCTGGCAGAACTCAACACATCTCAAGCCACAACTCGAGTACCTGAGCTGAAGAAAGTGCTGCAAGGGCTGGGGCATCTGCGAGGGGCTGTTTCAGGGCTCTCTCCAGGCATCCCACTCATGTGCAGGTAAGTGGAGATGCGACTCGCCTGCACTGCCACCAGGTTGCCACCCACACCTGCAGGTAAGGAAAACAAAATAAGGCAACATTTCGATCCCATCTGAAAGCCATTTTCAACAGCCAGCACAACCAGGTGCTGGGACAGTGCAAGACAGTCTATTCCTGACACAAACTCCAATTCTGCATGATGTAAAGAGCTGAGACAAAGAATGCTGTTCTGCAGTTTCCCCCAGGGTCTCCTAGTAAAATACATACAGTACTATCATGGCAGCTTTGATTGGAAGGAATGTATGAAACAAACACGATGAGTTGGTCACCAGAACAGACACAGGAAGCTTAAAGCTGCTGCTTTTTGCATGAAGCACAATGAAACTCTGGAACTCACCAACCCAAAGATGTGCTGCTGCAGAATTAACTCAATTTATTGCAAGGCTGAGAACTAGTGCACAACAGAGTTCCCTTGGTTCATTAGGCAGAAAGGAGGTCAAAGCTTTGTTCCAGAACAAACTAGATTTCCTGACTCAAGTTGCAAACCCAAATCTTTATGTTATTGAGTGCTGCAGGGCTTGTATCTTGGATCAGGTGTCTTCCACCAGCGAGAAGTGGAAAACAAACACAGCTCTTGTTGTGGCTCAGACTTGGAAAGCTTCTCTCAGGCAACAGCCTCCCCTAGACCTGTTACCCTCTGCTGAAGGAGAAGCCACGCTGCTGTAAAGGCTGGGTCTAACCTCATCTCACTGGTGATCTAGCAGAATTAGCCTCCTTAATCTGCCTGCACTGAGGCAGAGGCCAATTTCAGCGTCTGCCAAGAACCATCAGAGCTGCAATATCAGCATGGAAAGGAGCTTACCATTAATAACCGGTGTGAAGACAGCCATCCCAGCAAAGTTTGGATCTGAGACTGTTCTGTCCAGAATTAAACCCCCAACACTGCAGAGGGAAGAACGAAGACGTCACTGCTGAAGGCTCATCAGGCAGCACACAAAGCACTTGCTGCAGTGTGTGCATTGGGTGATGCATCCACCCACTGACCTGTGCAACCGCCCCAAGTGTAGGTGCGTGGTTTAAGGCCTCGATATTTGGTAACAAAGGAAAGTTTTAGCACAGTCTTTATCCCCCAACGTACAGCTTACTGCAACACAGTAATCAACAGCAACCCTGCCCTTCAGAGGGCAAAGAAGGCTCCTGTGAGGACTGCTGGACAGGATCTGCAGCCGTGCCACCTGTGCAGCACTCAGCACACTGCTGAGGCCTTGGATTCCAGCAGTCAGGTGCTCAATATCCCTGGGCCTCAACCCCAAAGGAAAACACAACCTGACCTCCAGTTTCCTGGCAGAGGCCACTGTGAAAGGAGAAGTTTGGTTCTCCATCTTCTTTTGGAATCTGTCATGAATGGGTTGGAAGGGCTGGGGGGAAAAAGGGGCGTTTTCTGTTTGTGTTTCAGGGAGCAGAACTCTTGCACACCTTCCTACCTGCTAATTGCCATTGCAATGATGACTGGCTCCCAGCCAGAGTACAGCACCTCCCGAGTCGCTGCATTCTTCTTGGCAATGATGATCCAGATGGGCAGCAGAGCTATGAAGGAGGCACACACCAAAGGATTCACGTATGCTTTGCTCTCTGAGGGGGAAATAAGCAAAGGCAACAGATCAAGGACATGTCCTCAGCAGTGAGCACATACTTCAGCTGAGCTCATCAGCCCTGCCAGCAAAGAGCTGCCATCCCCACAGTCAGAACCATACAAACAAGAGCCAGCTTTTCCTCCTGATGCACCTGCTGAGTGCATCTTCAGTTTCCCAACTGCTCTTTCCTACTCCCCAGTCCTGGGTGAGACCTCCCAGCAATGCTTCACCTTTGACTGAACCTGGCTGAGTCACATCCTCTGCATCCCTGCCGCCAGGGAAGGAGAATGGAGGAGAGGGAGGAGGAAATGTACAGCACACAGCTGTAGCTCTGCACTGAGGAGCCCCCAGCTGGTGCTGACAGCACACAAGGTTAAAACCAAAGCTGCCTTCCCCCACTGTTTTAGCCCTACCAAGCTCCTGGCACTCAGAAGCCCCAGAAGGATTAAGGGTAAAGGAACAGGGTGAAACTCAAGGGAGGCATTGCAGCAGACACAAGGACAAGGGAGAGACAAAAGCCTTTTGTTGCTCCTCACCCAGCTCTTTGTACAAGCCCCAGCTGATTCCTGAAAGCAGAGCCAGGGTGATGAGATCCCCCAGGCTGGCAGCAATTGGTGTGGCCACGTTATCAGGATTGATTCCCATCTTCCTGGATCCAATGATGACTCCAATCATGATCATGCCTACAGCAAAAAAAGAGGAAGAAAATAGGATGAAGGCAAGGAGAGCCCAGCATGTTAGGAAGAGGTGCATGGAGAACGTACATGATGCATCTCCTACCCAGAACAAGGGAAGCAATGAAAGCTGTAGCCACGCTGCTGGCACAGAGCAGGACAGCGTGGTCAAAGCTGAAGTGCCCATCTGGAATCCATCCAAATATCACTGCTGCAATCGAGGCCAGGAAGCCAACCACGGTAGCCTGAACCTGAAAAGAAAAGCAAAATAATCATCAAGACTGAGGCAAAAATGGTACTGGGGTACTATTTCATTTACTTGGGTTAGCATTCAGCAAGGAAACACCCAAGTTCAACCTTCAGGGCAAAGTGACCAAGGGATAATAAGGTGCCATTTGTCTCCCTGCCAGAAGTGCAATACTGAATACCCAAGCCAGTACCCAAGAAAAGACATTCAAGCCTTCTGACACCTCTTCAAGCTGGATTTCAACAACTACCAACTTCCCATGTTTTCTTCCTCATTTTCTTACCTGTATCAGAGCCATGTTCCCTGTTATCATCTTCCAGAGCTCTTTGGGTGTATCCATTTGGCCAATATTAGCCTGCAAGAAGACATCATGGCATCATCAGACCATTAAAAGACGGATGGCATTTCGCACTTGCTAACAGTCAGATTCCTGCCTTTCAGCCACGCAGGTTTGTGCCAGGAGCAGGAGAGAATAATGACTGCAAATCCTCACCTCTCATAGCAGAGCAATTTAGCAGCAAAGGCACGTGTGTCCACGTGCACACAGATGCACAGCCAGGGTACATCTCTGTAGTGACAGCCAAGTTTGGGGCACGCAGTTCTGTATACAGAGGCTACAAAGCCCAAGCAACAACCTGTAGCTCTTCCAACAGCTAACCTGGCTTTGTTGCCCAGCACACCAAAGCTGTTCCCAGTTTCAGCTTTGACACCTCTCTCCATCAACAGGAACGGGCTGACACACTCCTATGCAGCAAGAGCAGAGTGCTACAGAAGGAATTTTGAAGGGAGCATAAGGCAGAATCAACAGCAATAGAAATTCTGATGCGAATCCTGCCAAAGCAACAAGATACACTTTGCCCTCACGCAGAGCCACGCGCTGCTGCTTGAATTTACTTCAGTGGTGACGAAGCCAAGCCTGGCCCAGGCCCAGTCGGGTCACACTACCTCTCGATTTGGCCAGCCAGGAAGGAAGCAGGGGTTGCACAGATCCCAGGTCAGCTGAGTGCCCCCAGCTCTGACACGGGACAAGGCCAGAGCAGCACCACGTGGGCACAAGGAGCTGGCAGCAAGAACCACTGGTGGGGATAAAAGTTGAGTAAACAAGGCTAATGCCACGTGGAGACCTAGTGAGAAGCAGGAAGCAGCCATGGCACACGGGTCATCTGGCATCACTACGGGAGATGCTAATCAGAATAACCAGAACAGAAGGAAAGCTGCTTTAATTTCTTGGCATACAAGCCAAACAAAACCCAGCAGAATCCCTGCAGGTCGCAGCTTACACAGGAGTTCTGCTCTCCCCAGCACCTTCTGGTCCTCACAGTAAGTTGGAAAGGACAGGCAGAGAGATTGCGCCTGCATACAGTCTTGTAGTATTCAAAGCTGATGAACACGAGGGAGAAACAAGTTCGTCACTATGAAATCACAAGGGAGAGGCTCAAGAAATGTGAAGTAGTTGCACGATGGAGTCACTTGCTGAAAGTGTCAGACTTGTGACAAACAATAGAGCAGCGATTCCTGCCCCTCAGGTTTCTTTCCTGGTCTACACAAAGGAAGAAATCTACCATCAGCCAACCCTCCTTACTGCATACACACTGCAGAGAGCTGCCAGGCCACGTCCACCATCACTCAGATATGCCCATCTCCAGGGTGAATTCTTCTGGTTGGTTCAGGTGAAGGGAAGAAAGACTGGGGAAAAACAAAACCCTGACCATCGAGCTGCACTGAGCACATCCAGCACAGGAATCTGAGCTCCATACAAAGCCTGACCTTAACATTCTTGCCACATGGCAATTAGGTTGGGATTAACATAACCTAGCTGTAGTCACTGGCAACAGGATTTTAATCCTTTAACTTAATGGGAGAGTTTTGCTTCTTAATTGCGAAAGGAGCTTCTGAGGTGACTTAATGCAGCACTAATTAGAAACCCACAATCTCAGAAATCCTTCCAAGTCTGCTTTCCTGCAGAGCAAGAGAACTGCATGGTGAAGCACTGCCCGGAGGAGAGCCCACTCCCCATGGGAAAAAAGGGAACACTAAAGAGGCTGTCAAAGCCCATCATGCATCAATACGAGGGAGTGGTGTGCAAGGCTGGGAGATTCACACAGAAGCAGCACAGCCTTCATGGGAGGAAGGAAAGCAGGGGAAGAAGGCAGGACAGGCGTGTGAACTGGAGGGATGCTCTCTGTGCCAGTTTCCTGGTGACTCTGCTGCAGCCACCAGAGCAGATGGGAGAAAGTTCTGCATTCCTGCGACTTCCCACGCAGCCAGGACAGCCTCATTTCCCCACCAAGCTGCTCTGGGCCAAGCCCATCAGGGATGGGGATGGAGAAAACCAAGGCTGCAGAAAAACTTTGCTATCTATCTTGGTCCTAGCAGAGCTAAGCGCTCACCCTGATCAGTCCAGGCTTAAAGCGTGCTCTGAAAGCTGGCCAAGCCAAGGCCAAGAGGGAAAATGGCCTGTGTTCGGGTCAGTGAGGATTCTGACATGATCTGAACAATAGGGAATGAATAAAACAAAGGGATTTGTTTCTGAGAACGAAGGAGCAAACAAAGCTCAGCCGGCCACAAGCTGCAGCACTCAGCCTGACCCTGTGAGTGCAGGAGCACAGCAGCTTTGTTCTCTCCAGCAGCACCTGGAGGGAGGAGATCAGCACCAAGGGAAGCTGTTCCCAGGTGGAAGTGGCTCCCAGCAGAGCTGGGGCCAAGCCAAGGGCAAGTGAAGCCCACGTGCCTCTGGTTCAGTGAGTTAGAAGGCACTGAGGAGCAAAGAGTCTCAGCATGGATCACCCCACTGCTTAAGATGGAAGAAAGAGAAGCCAGAGGAGCAAATACACAGAGCTCTTCTATGGTTCTCTATGCTTTCTCCTGCAGCAACCAGAAAGAGAGCATGATAAGCAGCAGTGCCATGCTTGCTGCTGCCACCCAGACAGACAATTCTTCATCTGCAGTGCCAAGGCTGAGCCCAGGCTCTGGCTGCAAGGGCTCTCTTCCAGCACTACCCAGCACAGAAACAGTAGAGGTAAACACAGCAGGTAGCTAACACCCTGCAGATGTAAGGTTCAAAGCTACACGCTCACCATGGGACCCACAGAAACATCAGGCTGTCACTTGCTGTCACATCCAAGTAGATGCTTTGCAGATGGAGTATTACTGTCCCCGTTAAAAGAAGATGCCTCTCTCCAGTTCTGCTCAGCTACAGAGGGACTGCTGTGTTACAGAAACGTTTAAACACAAAGCAATTCATTTACAGCTGGACTAAGACACTATTCTGAGGAGCCAACAGAGCCTGTCTCCATTTCTCATAGGGAGCTCACTGTTATGTGAGAATCAGACTGAATTCTAGCAAGAGAAATGCCCTGCCATTCCTCTCCATCATTTTGAAGAAGCTGTCAATCCACCTGACAACTCTCTCTGCAAGCTCTCCTCCATCTCAGCCTTTGCTGTACAACTCTCTGCAGGCTCTCATCTCCCAGCCCTGCTGGAAAACAGGCTTGTTTTGGCCTGCTCCGTGTGCTCTGGTTGCATGCCTGCACCCAGCTTCCTTGTAAATGAAACCAGATCCAAACACTCCAGGTATTAAACTGCCAAAGCCTTTTTGTGCGCCATACCTCTAGGCTCACGAGCAGTCCTGACAAGGAAGTGAACTGTCAGCAAAGCTTAAGGACTTCTGAGCCTTGAAATCTGATCAGTCAAATGGGATGGAAACACCTGGCTAGGCAGTTCAGCTCCAACCTCTGCTTTGGGTGGTCACTGCATTCACATGCACGTGCAAATCCCTTCCTGCCTCCCAAAAAACAGCCATCCTGCTCCTCAGCACGCCCTGGATACTCACAGCTGTTGACAGACGAGATGCCAGCGTCATCTCCAGGTTCCCCTTCAGACCCAGCAGTGCTGGCACCAAGATGAAAACCTCGGTCACGTATTTGAAGACATCCCAGTGCTGCAAGATCGAAACAAGAAAAGACCAAATAATAATAATAATAATAATAAATCACAGCTGTTAGAAACCTTGGCTTTGGATTGAGAACCTCCTCCACTGCCTTTGCACTCTGGCACTGCCTGCGTGCAGCCCTGAGTAATGACTCAGTTTCACTTCCAGTCCTGGTGCCACGCTCTCCAGCAGTGTTACTGCTCTGACATTTACGCAGCAGTGACCACACGGTTCCTGCCGAGCTTACAAACAGGATCTCAGCCTGCAACTTTCAGTTCAAAATCCCCCAAAGCTCAACTGCTGACAAAACACTTACGCACGTAGAGGCCAAGAACAGGGAGAGAGGAAGAAGCTCTGCCCAACACACGCCGGTTTTGGCAGAACCCAGCACTGTAGTTTGCCCACAGGCATTCCCCACACAGCTTCTTCCAAACACCTCGCAGAGCGCAGCGCTGCAGCTCCTGGTGCTGCCAGCCCCAAGCAGTGGCTCACTGCTGTCTCTGCTCCCACTTCCACTGCAGAGGGGTTGGAAACACAAGGTTATTAAGATCCCTTCCAACCTAAGGCGCTGTATGACCCTAAGATGCTCTCCCAGAGCTGTGTGCCCTCGCTCTACCTGGCACATACAGCACAAGTGCAGGTATTTGCAACCCTCTCTGGCTCTGAAGCAGAGCCAGTTTCTCTGGACAAGAGACAGAACAGGCAAAAAAAAAAAAGAGTAACTGTTGAGTATGCAGTCTCATAGGAGAGCAGCTGGCTTCCCAGAAAACATGAAACCATCCCCAAAAACTCACAACTACGTTAAAAAAAATATTAATGCAGGCTGTGCAAACCTCTCTGCCTGATTCCCTGTTCTCATGAGCGTTTTGAAGGAAGACTGTGTCCAAAATAACCCCTGCTTCCCACACTGCTTAACTGGCATCCTCCTCAGAGGAAGCTGCTGGAATGGTGCGTTCAGAAGCTGCCTCCTGTGCTGAGCACGTTGGCAGCTGCAGTTTCCTTCCTGCTGTTACCTGCACTGGGCCCTGTGTCCTCAGCTCCCCCCTTGGCAGTGCTGCTCAGGCTGAGCACCCAGAAGGATGTGGAATTCCTTCTAGGACAAGGAACACTACCAGCCAACACCTCACAGCGAATGAAGCTCACTACCTGCACGATGAACACCTTCCTGTTGGGAAAGACTTCAGTTATTTTTGTTTATTTTTCCATCCTTTGTGATGCTTGCCTCCGGCTCTGGGACATTAAAAGCCAACGAGCTCCAGCTTCCTGCCAGGTCTTTTCCAGTACCCCGCTCAAACTGCAAGCACTGGAAGAACAGTCTGAGAGAGAAGTGTGATCACAGGAGGCTGCTGAGCACTTGAGAAGGATGAACTGGGACCATTTCTCAGCCACTCAAAAAGCACTCCCCTGTTTAGCACATCTGACAGCACTGTGAGAAGAGCCAATAACGTTCCCACCCCCGGGTGCAGGGATGGAAGCTGCTCAGCTGTTCCAGGCACTCCTCAGAGCCCCCCACTGCCCGAGGACAGCAGGTTCCACACACTCACCTCCTCCTGAAGCAAATTCTCTCCCAGCTGCTGCCATGGGCAGTGCCCAAGGAAACCCTGCAGCCTCTGAACTGCTTGCACACAGTGAGCCTGAGCCCCGGAGACTTCCTGCCCACAGCCAGAAGTGCCTTAAAAGCTACATCTCTGCACAGCCAGCCCAGCCAGCAGTGCAGAGGGATGCTTCCTTGCAGCACCCACCACCGAGCAGACAGAGGAGGGAGAATCAGTCTGAAAGATTTCCTTTCGCACAGCAGCACACCGGGCTGTGCTTCCTTTAAGGTCACACCTAGGAACAGCGAGCCCTGCTCTCCTCGGACTATTTTTAGGCAGGCATGGCAGTCATTACAATGACTTTGCTGCTTGCTGTAACTGGCAAATCCTTTACTACGACTTCCCTGTGCAGCACCTGGAATTCAATCAGTGTGCAGCAGCTCCCACTCTGCAGCAGGATGAGCTGGGTGTCAGAATCACTTCATGAAAGGAACGCCATCCTTGTCTGACCACAGGCTGGAAGTGCTGTGCAACACCTGCCTGGCTCCTCCTTCCTCCAGGCAGACCACAGGGGCACGAAAGGGTCAGGCAATAGCCAGCACAGGGCTGCAGCCCTCTGCACTTCATCCCAGTGCCAGCCGTGCAGGTTAACCTTTACAGGAGGCTGCGCTGCAAACCAGTGCCAGGAGCTGCTGTAACTGAGTAAGACAGAGGTGTTGCTGGGGAAAGGAAAAAAAGCCATCTTTGGGGACAGAAAACAAGATTTCTGCAGACATCAGCAGCTCGTTTTCCTGCAAAGAGCAGGACCTGTGGGCTCCTGCCAACGTGCTTAATATAAGATGTTACACAACACTGGTCTACGGGCACTTTGTACGTCTCCAAGGCCTCCTGGCTCCTGCAGAGCACAGCCTTACAGGAGAGCCTCTTCACTCACCCCATAAGGGAGCAGACAGCACAGCTCACACGGGTTGCCTTACTTCACCCACATCTGCCCAGCAGAGGCACTGGGTTCCAGCATCAAGCCCAGGTGTTGTTTTGCTGTTCTTCCAGGCTTGCTGCGTTTCAGAGGCTTTGCACCTGCAGGCATCAGATACTTCCAGGACAACAGCTGCTTTTTTGGCCTCTGCTGCGTTCAGTTGCTGTGTGTGGGGTTAAGGCATGCAGCAGCATCATGGGTTGGAGCAGGATGGTGACTCAGGACAGCTCAGAGGGAAGGAAGTGCTGTGAAGCAGCAGGTCAGAGCTATCGCTGCCTCAGCACACTGCATCTTGGCCCTCCCAATGCCCCAAAGAGACAAGCAGCCTTGCCAGGAGAGCTGCAGCCCCGAGGAGGAAAGCACCAGGCACAGCAGATGCGTGAGGAGTCATGTAAGATCCTTCCAGGATCACCCCCACAACCACAGCACTCAGTGGGGGGAGTCTGAAATTCGGGACAACAGCACAGCAATGAGAAGTGGGCCAGGGCTGGATGAAGAAGCAAGGCTCAGCATTCCCCACTGCTCCCGACGGGGATGCTAACACCAGAGGTGGCCAAATGGGGAATGAGCAGATGCCCTCCTTCATATTCAACCCCATCTAAAGCCTCTCCAGGGAGCAGGCAAGTCTGGAAAACAACAATCAAAGCTCTGCAGGGAGAGGGGACTGTGCCAACAGTGCCCTGCTGTATACAGAGAAGCAGGTGGCACACGTGTAGGTCTCCAAATCCAAAGGGAGCAGAAACAAATTAATAGGGACACATTAATGGGACAACGTGGCCAGAGGCCAGGGCTGCTTGTTTTCACACTGGGGAGACCAATTACAGCCGGTTGATTATTCTATTTGTCTCAAGTGGAGCAAATTGAGTGCATGGAGCCTTCCATCCATCACAAACCACGGCGACATCCAAAGCAATGGGACTCCTGCCTGCCCCCAGCAGCTCGCTGCCTCCTTCCCCAAGGCTCTGAGCCTCTGGGAAGCCAGTTCTTAAGATCAGCTCCCCAAACTCCACAGGCAGACAAGCTGAGGCCACACGTTTCCCTCCCCCGTTTCCACCCTATGGCATTTAGATGCCTCATTTAATCCCAAGGCTAAAGGGAGTTAAAGGAGTTGGCAGGACACGCTGCGTAGCTCCACGCTGAGCTGCTGTGGAACAGAGGAATTATGAAGCTTTACTTCTAATGGCCATAAATAAAAGGCAGGAGGGCACAGCAGTGTGCCACAGTATCCCACCCAGACCCTCCCCTCCCCAGGCAGGAGGGCTGTTCCTCCTCCAGGAAGGACCTGGGGCTGTGTTCAAAGCCCTGGTCCAGGAAATTGCCAGAAGAGCCAAACATGAGCTTACAAGGATTTTGCAAACGACAACATGCTTGAAATTTCTCTCTTTTCAAGGAATCTATTCTAGTAAATCTCTTCTGGCTTAATTTAGCACAGCCAGCCCTTCCTGTTCCGAGGCACAACTCATGCTTCACAACTCTCCCAGCAGGTTGCATCAGGAGAAGCTGTAAAGATGACCAGCGTGCTAAGGCATGCAGGAAGCAGCCAGTGGGGCAAAACAGCAAAAGAAGTGCCTGCCTGACAACCTGCACACACGGGAAAGAGCCTGCCTCACACAACGGACCGCTGGCACGCAGCTCAGGTGCAGAATCACTGCCATCAATACACACACAAGTGGCTGACATCAGTCTTTTTATGTCAGCATCGCAAGGGCTTGTTTACACTATTTGAGTAAATGAGAGAGCATCAAAGAGAAATTTCGGTTGACTGCAGTTCCAACGTGGCACCACCTGCCTGCTGCTGCTGATCAAACCTTGTGCCTCACTCACTGCTCTGTGCTGGGCATCAGGACCAGGAACTGTGCACAGGAGGAGGGGGTGAGCAGCTGATCAGCTGCCAGAGACACCTGCTTGGATTTCCATGCTTGAAAGGCACGGCCTGGTAAGTCAGCACATTGCCCACGTAAAGCTGAAGTGAGCTGTGTGCTTCCCACAGTGCCACCCACCTCGAAACACCTAAGGAGACGTCTGGTAACAGAGCAGTTTGCAGCTGGAGGCATCAGCCAGCTCTCTGGCTGGTCTTTCCTAAGAATCAGCTCCACACAGCTCTCGGGAGGAATCCTGTTAGCCCAATTGCTCTCGGGTTGCTTCGAGCACATGAGAAGCCAGAGCAGGGCCACTCAGCCTGAGCAACACACCAGCAAGTGTCCTGCACCCACTGCAGCACGGGGATCATTAACCCAGCTGGCACCAGCCCAGCGTGCTGAAACAGTACAGCAAACACCACAGGCACTAACAGGAAACGGGACCCAGGGAACTGTGGAGCAGGGCTGGGATGATGGTCATCATCAGGGGATGATTACCACATTATTCCCAGCAGGAACATGCATCAGTTCCCAGATAGGTCCTTTGGCTGCACATTTGATAGCCATGACCTTGTCCTAAGAGCTGGAGCAGGGCTGCAGTGTGTAAGGGTGACCAAAGGGCTCCTTCCCTTGCTCCAGGCACCACTGAGGTCTGCCCCAATCCCAACTGCCGTTCAAGGGAACACAAGTCTTCCCTTTGTAGTTGCTATTTGTCAAACCAGTCTTGCAATTCAAATACCCCCTAGCTTAGGATCAAGCCTACAAAGATGGGGTTCAGAGCCCAGCACCACACCTGAGAGGTTAGTCTTACCTGCACAATGTCCAGCACCATTCCAGCAGCAACTGTCCCAAAGCCTGCCAGGAGGAAGGGGAAGAGCACCTGCAGCCCGATGGAAAAGGAGGTCTCCTTGAGCGGAGAGGCTGGCTCAGGGCCTCTGTCTGTGCTGGTGTCATCGCTTTCATTGCTCTGGCTGCCATTTTCCAGCAGGGCATCCTCTTCTCGCACACCTTTAGCGTTGGCACGGGACTCCAGCACCACCACTTCCACCCCGACACCATCAGGTCCCAGGAAATTGGAGGGCTCCACCAGCTGCCCCCGGTCCGGACTGACGAGGCAGTCCATGGGCACAGCAGGCAGCACGGCCCCATTGGCCTGGTGGGTCTCCTTCTGCTCTGGCTTGGAAGACATGCTGCACAGAGGCTATCCTGAACCTCAGCTCGGTGGGCCTACAGCCAGCAGCTGTTCCAGAAGAGACCTTCTGCCAGGAGCTTACACAAATGGCCTTTCCGGCATCTAGAGGCCAACTCTCCTACCCCTGCTCTCCTGCCTTTGAGTGCAGAGATTGCTCCCGCAGCAGAGATCCCCATCAAGCAAAGTCCAGGAATGGGGGACACCAACAGCTGAGCCAGCAGAGAACACAGCGGGACCTGGGAGCTACAGCAAGTTCTTCCTTGTCCTCCTTCCTTCCAGCACTGGGAGCTACACAGCCACCAAGGCAGGATCCAAGCTTCTCCTCTTTGACGTGTGAGGCTTTAGCACATCTTTCTCCAGGTTTTCTTCCAGCAGCACAGCTGTTGTGATGGAGCACGCGAGGCAGAGAGAAAAACAGATGCAGTAAAGATCACTGAATAAAACAGAAGCTTAAAAGAAGCAGAGGAGAGCTGTGAGACGGGTTGGCTTTCAGGGTGATACAATCCAGCTCTTCTTACTCTCAGGGCTTTGTTACTTTCTCCAGTGGCACTTTTCGTCTGCAGAACTCGAGCCTGACAGCTCCTGCAGGCGTTTGCTTCGATCCAGCCTGCTTTCTGCTCTCTGCCAAGCTGCCAGCACCACCAGCGAGTTCCAAGTGTCACCGCCGTCCTCTTCCAAAAGAAATTTCTCACCTTACAGCACGAGGCACGGAGAGTTCTTATTTAAAGTAACAGCAGCTCCCAGTTAAGGTTACTTACTGAGGCGAGCAGGCTGCGGGGAAGGAGCTGGCATTTAGACTCTCCTCTCCGAAAACCCGGCTTTCACCTGAAACACACCGAAGGGAAAAAATAAAAACAGAAGGGGATTCTTTGGCTCTCGCAGCACAACGCCTCATTCATCCCGCAGCATCGTCCTTCGCAGCACGACACGTCGACAGCCGCCGCGCCGCTCCGGTCGCTCCTCCCAGCCGCGGTGCGGTGCCGGATGGCCGCGGACGCTCACGCGGAGCCCCCAGCCGGGATGCCGCAATCCCGCAGCGCTCGCAGCCGTTTTTCCCCCACGCCGCGGGAAGCACGCGGCTCCCACCACCCGCAGCGACCTCGGCCGACCCCCCGCCCTCCAGCACGGGATCCCCGCGGGGCCGAGCGGCTCTCGCCCCTCCGCCCGCCGCCTCGCCTCACCGCTCCGCTCCGCCGCCCGTAGCCGTGCCCATGCGCGGCGGGGAGGGGCGCGCTGCCCACGCACCGAGCAGAAGCCCCGCCCCCCCCCACCCGGAAAAGGGGGCGTGGCCTGGGTCACGTGACGCCGAGCCCACCTGGAGCCCGCCGCGCCGCCGAGCGCGAGCCAAAGGGAGCTTCGTAATTAGAGCTCAGGTCAATTAAGCGAGGCATCGCGATTAGAGAGCTCGTTTGGGACGCGGGCCCGAAAGCACCGACGCGGCCCCAACGCCCCTTTGCTTCTCAGGCCTCTGCCAGCCCGAAGGCTTCAGCAAAGACAGCCTGCAATATCAGCGCGTGCACCAAACCCACCGCAAAAACCTCCAGCTGCTCCTCCCCGCTCAGTGCACAACTCCGCCTTCCTGACCGAACCGAGCTCTGATTCCTGTTTCCCTTTTATTTCCTTTTTTTTTTCCCCTTGCACAAATGAAACTTGTGACCAGCGGCTGTTTTTCCTTCCTGCCTTCCCTTCCCTTTCCTTTCCTCCCAGGAAGCAGCCAACCACGAGTTGCTGCCCGGAGGTGACGCCATGCCCAACTCCGTGCCCTGGGGATGCTCAGGAGCACCACCGGCATCGAGACGTGCATGGGAGAGGAAGCACAGCTCAGATCTGTGCCCTGCGGCTGCGGTGACTTCATTCCTCACAGCAAGGAAAAGGAGGCAGCTCCTTGAAGGCAGCAGGACACACATCGAGGCTGAAGACTCTAAAGATGTGTGCTGTGCTGCTTAACTCCTTTCTGCTCACGTTAATGGTTGAGTATTGGGAGTTTGCTCCCAATTTACAAAACACTTTGTGCTTTGGAAGCAAAGGCGCAGCAGAATGCATCCAGCTATACATACAGAATATGTCTATTATCCATCTATCAAGCAGTATGAAGATAGCTCAAATAAAACTACCATGGTTTTCCAACTCCCCCTGGCCCCAAAACCCTTTGCAGATGTCTAAGAAAGCTGAACTGCTGCAGCAGATCATCAGCACGCTGCTTTCAGTGTGTTAACAGCAGCCAAGTGCACTCCATTTTGCTCCTATCTGCTGCTGCTCTGTCTACTTGAACCCACTGTTCCAAAGGCTAACAAGCATTAGTGATATATTTGTGCTAATTTAATTCTCACAACCTGTGATGTGATACTGGCAAAGAAACATAGAAAATCTGAGGCATACAGAGCGATATCTAAACTGAAGCACTGGTCTAGCATTAAATGTGGAGGTTGGTGGCCCTACCTGTGGCAGGTGGGTTGGAGATTCATAATCCTTGAAGCTCCTTCCAACCCGGGCCATTCTGTATTTATGTGAATCAGCAGCAGTTCCACACTGCAGCTGGGATGGCAGCCTCAAATCCTGCCCCCAGCCTTCATCCTCCTTTGTCCAAACAAACCTGGTCTGCAAGGCTGTGCCTTCATCTTTCCTTCCTGACCTGGAAAATTCATCTCTCCCTCAGAATAACCACTCTTCCCCCACCCCCATAAAGACAACGTGCACCAAAATGTGACCTTGTTGATCAGCAGCCCAGCCAGCTGCACGCTCAGGAAGTGGAAGCGTGAAGACAAAAAGCTACATGAGACAAGGGAACAGAAATAGATGAAATCCTCAGCAGCTACGCTGACGCGCAGAGATCAGAAAGGCAGAGGATGAAAGGGCAGGAAATGGCTTTCCAATTACAGGGGAGCAGGTACCAAAGGCAACAAACGTTTGGAAAGGAAAGAATTTACCACTGAGCTACACTGGATCATGGAACTTGGTGGCCATGTGTTTCACAGCACTCACGTGAGTCCAGTACTGCCACGCTAACACAGCACTGTCCAGCTCTGGACATGAACAAGAAGATCCAGCAAAAGAAAGTAATTTGGTCAAAGCTGGTCAAAACTAAAAGCTGTCATATAATGTGAGAGTGTTCTGGGAGGTCTGGACCCTTTGCTCCCTGTTCTAGCTTCGCTGCAGTCCCTCCCAGATCCAAACTCAGACTAATGAGGATATGGGTAATGACTTATTTACCCCTGCAGACGTCATTCCTGAGCAAACAGTTCACCATAGCAGGCAACACTGGAAGCTGACCCCAATCTGGCCCTGATCTGGAAGAAGAAACGCAGCTCATGGAATTTTGTTTTCTAGCCTGGAAACAAACAAAACCAGCACCATCCTTTTTCTCAAGGATTAAACCACGTCTCTCAACTGCACTCAGGTGTCACCCACGTGCTGTGTCTGCTGCAACAAACACAGGCTGCCCTCAGCCAGGAACATCCTGAGGGCTTTCAGCCATGGGAGAGCACCTGGCACAGGGGAGCTGGAAGGTTTTGGCTTCCCGTGCTCCAGGGCAAAGATTCCTGTGTCACAGCTGCTGATCCAGTGACAGCACAGACATCTGCCACGTGGGGACTGGGGACATGCCTCTCATTGCTGCTCTGCTCCAGATATAAGCTGCAAATTCATTTATATGCTGAAATTAAGGCGAAAAAAGGACTAACAGCACAAGGCTGCTGGGATGGAGAAGTGAGAATCACCTCTTGACTCTCCTCTATCTCCCACTCCATAAAGGTCCCTTCACTTCCCAACAGCCCAAAGGAGACACTGGATTAATTCTGGTGTCTAAGTAAAACTACACAGTACTGCAGTAACAAGATTTAAGTATCCAAGTGGACTTGGAAGGATAAAAGCACTGCAGGGCACATTACTCTTCTTAAGTACTTACACAGCTTGCCAGGTAGGCTGAAATCAGCCCTGTACCAAAGTTAGAGCACGGTCAGTAGGGAAGCTACAAAGTTTAAATGTGGTTTGGATACGTACATAACAGATGTAGTGGCTGTAGTACAGCCAGTAAAAGAAAAAAAAACAACCAACCTTTCAGGTTTCCTCTTGTAAGCTTTCTGGAGGAGCTCAACTCCCTTGCTGCGGCTTTGGATCAGTCTGTGACAGTAACCTGCTGCTGCCTCTCTCTAATCACCTTTATCAAACAGAAAACACAAAAATCAGCTGGCAGAGCTGTGCTAGCCAGACAGAAAGCATGCAGAGAACCTCAGCATTGCCACGCAGTGAGCACAGCCCTGAGCAGAGGATTATTGCCATGAGTTAGAAGGAGCTTTCTGATTACTTAGAGAAGTAACTGAAGTGCAGCCAGGCTCCTCCGTGTGGCTGTCCCAGAAGTGCAGTTAGGCACAGTGCTCAACGATCCAAGTGCTCACAGGGCTACAGTAAGCCACATAATGATGCTGGATTAAAGTTATAAAACAAAAGATACGCCAAAAAGCTTCCTGGGATATGCATTGTCACTTTGCACGTTGCCCCTCACACCCCACTGCCCAGGCACAGGCCGACACAGAAGTGCATTCACTCTTTGTCTCCCACCCGTTGCACTAACCACCCTTCCATGCAGTCATTTTCCTTCCTGCTGAGAACTGAGTGCAGCTTCCTTTGGGGCCCCCCATCCCAGCTCTGAAATCAGTCAGCAAGATCTCTGCAGTGCAGGGCAGGGCAGGGCAGGGCAGGGCACTCCCTTCCCCCCCATGCTGAGCTCTTGATCACAGCCTCCCTGGCAGCTGTGGAAGTGGAGCTGAGCCCCCTGCATGGCAGTGCTGACCACACGCTGCCTGCCTCGTCTGTGCTGTTTGGTTAAAGCCAATAAATCCCAGGGCAGCACTGCTGAATACCTCTAGGCTTTGCTGTGAGCACTGGGAGATGGTGGCACGCGACTGGTAGTGCTGTAAAAGAGACCTCAGAGGTGAAGGCAGTGTCATTTCCTTAAGAGCTGAATCTAGGGACTAAAATGACAACCCCATGGCTGTAAGTGTTTCTAAGTGCCAGCAAGCAACCCTGCCACTGCTGAGGACTGCATGCAGTGCAAAGGCCAATGCTGGATTCATCCTCCAAGCTCCTCAGTGAACGATAGAAAGGCTTAGGTTGGAAAGGACCTTAAAGACACCCAAATTCCCCACCGTGGGCTGGCTGCCCCCACAGCTCAGGCTGCCCAGGGCTCATCCAGGTAGCACCTCCAGGGATGGGGCACCAACATTTCTCCATGGCCTCACTGCCCTCTGAGTGAAGAATCTGCCCCTCACATCTACCTTAAACGCCTTGCTCTGTGGCACTGACAAGAGCAGGGCTCAGTGATGGACACAGCCTGCACTGTGTTCTCATAGCACCTGCTTGAGCAAAGAGATTCACCACTGAAACAGCAATCAAAATGGCAAAGAGGAGCCAAGAGCATGGACCAAATGTAAGGCTGGAGGGAAACAACTCTGTAAACACCTTGTTCCTGCATTCTTCTTCAGCCCCGTGCCTGAACTCTGCGTGGTCACTGAGGTCTCAAAATAAACCACCTTGCTTTAAATAGATGCTAGCAACAGAGTTTGCTTTAGACAGTGCAGGTGTGGAGTACGACCTTCTCACCATCCTACTGCAGGCACATATGGCCCTCCATCAGCTGGGGTGCCAGCAAGCAGGCTGCTACTTCTGAACAACAGACCTGCTGCTCTGAGAAACCACTGTCAGAAGAATGGCAGCTTTGTAAACCTGCCTATAAAGAAGGAAGTTATCATGGCTTTAACACAGGAACCTGTTAATGTACTGGAATCTGACTAATGCAAACAGCCTTCACAACCCTGTTAGATACAACACCAAGTTACGTGTCTTCAGAATAGAAAATCAGGCTTTTAGTTCTCTGATGAATCAGAGGTAATTGGCCTGAATGACCACAGCACTGTGACTCATTACAAAAAAAAAAGCCAGAGCTATCAATCTGTATTTGTGACGGTGTACTTGATATCCCCAAGCAATTCCTTATGCTACACAAAGTATGGGATCTCAGCAGAAAAGGCTGAAGCATCATCCTTACGTTTTTATTTACATGGTGACACGAAGATTTCAAACACCACACAGGATGAGAGACGTTTCTGGAGAGCACATCATATGAGCAGAAAGAGGAGCAGGGAAGAAAAACTGCTCTGTTAGAAGAGGTGTGCAGATACCAAACACTGAGCAACCCTTCAGAATTGGGCCAGATGAGGTGGCACGGCTGCTCATCAGCTAGGAATACGAAAGCAAAGCTGCTGCACAGAAAAAAAACAAAGCAGAAATGAACTGGAAAGAAATGGGGAAAGGTGGAAAATGTGCTTTCATCCACCTGATGGATGAGGCCTTCAGTTGAGTGGCTTCAGGTTGCATGAAAGCTCTGCTGAATATCTGCACGTTGCAGAGGCACCGCATGATGAGCAGTAATTAATGAGGTTCTGCAATGAAATGCATTAGCAAAACCTCATGGCACACATTTGCACGTTACCTGCCAAAAACAACCATGCCTTCCCAAGAACTGCTTTGCTCTTCACTTTTCCTTCAGCAGCAAAATGAATCTTCAAATGAATTGCTTTTAAAGAAACAGCCCTCACCAGAACACAGCTGATGAGCAATTTTTGTTTGGGGACAGGAAATCACAGAAGAATGGAGGATGCTTTATGTCTTTAGGGCTCATCTGCTATTAGAACAGGCAACAAATCCCTCCTAAACACCACAACAGCATCTCCACTGCACAACAGCGTGGCCTAAGATAGGATTTTTGCAACATGATCCCTACAACAGAATCAGAACAGTTAAGATTGGAAGGGACCACGAGACACCATCCAAGCCTTCACTTTACTGCCCAGTAACACATCAACAGAGTTAGCTAATTTTTGTATCAAAAGAACACCAAGGAGGGTACAAAGACTACAGCAGGCTGGAAAATATGCGGACTTGTTTTGATGGAAACTTTGTGACTCGCTCTGCTGTAGAATCAGGTGTGGAAATGATTTCACTGCAATTATAGAGGTACATCATAAAACTAAATAATAACCATGAAAATAATCTGCACTCATTGCTTTATTAGATAAAAGTGCTGATTTGGTTTCAGTTATTTAATAGCTTGAGACAGTTCAGCCCATTGGCAATACTGATAAGATCAGTCTGCAAATCAATAGAAAATGCTGAATGGGTGTCAGGAATCACAGTGCCACCGTTTTTCAGGATACATTCCTGGGTATTTCCTGCACATCCCAGCACATTTTACACTATGAATTAAGAGCAGAACAACCATCCAATTCCAGGGTATCACTCACACTCAGAGACACACATCTCTGCAACAGTGCAACAGGAGAAGGTTCTATAGCAGACTCTGCATGTCAGTGCAAGGAAACAGCCTCCACACAGTCTTTTCTTTGGCTAATGGTCAGTTCTGAATTCTTTAACAAATAACAGTAATTCCAACTGAACAGACTGTTGAGGCCAAGAGAACACTTAACCCTTTAGTGTCAGCAAAGACAGGTGTGCTAGTGCAAGAAGGAATAAAAACACAGGCATTATCAATGGCCTGTGCACATTAGACTTCCCAGAGAGCTGAGTCAGTAGAAGCAGCAGGTAAAGCGAGAAGTGGAAGAGCAGGCCATGAAGGTGGAGAGAAAGCTCTGCTCCCTCTGAGCTGGAGGAAATGGGAGAGCTTCACCATCTTTCACAAAGTTCTCTGGGGAAGAAAAGAGGAATGCTATAGGAACAGATTCAGTGAAAAAAGGAACAGGATCATCAGACAGTTCTGTTTAGTTTACCTGTTCAAAGCCACGTTTCCTTACTCAGACACTCAGCATCACAACACGTCCTGGGCCTTACTAAAGAGACAGTCACAGAAAAGAGAGGAAAAAACGTTTCTAGCACCACATAGATCAGAGCAACTCATGTTAAGGCAACATTGCTAAACCCCTCAAAGCTCAGCATTTTAAGCTACAATCAGAGATCAGTCAGAAAACAGCAGCATCAAATTCACCCTGACATCACCTGAGAGCACCACTGATGCTGGTTAAAAGATCAGCTGGGAAAGGAGCCCATCCCACCAGCACTGCAACAGCCTCTTAGTGCAGCTGTATCCAACGACATCCCACCTCCACCCCATCATGTTCTCCTCACGTGAGCTTCTCACAGGCACGTTTGTTTCATTGGTGAAAACTAATGAACTGTAAAAGACAACTTTGAGGTTGGCAGATCAGCCTCTTTTAACGATGCGTGAATGACTACAAATCGCAGCTTTGATTTTTAAGCCACTTCCAATTTCAGAGGCTTAAAGACTGGAAAAAAAAAGAGGCTGAAAAAATTAATAATATCAGATTAATGGCTGCACGTAAGGCCAGGAATGCACAGAAATCTGGGTGGCTGTGTTTTGTCCCTGTTCTTATCACTGAACAGCAAACTGTATGTTTGCCTGGAGCTGCAAACCAGCGGTGTATGTAAACCACAGTATGTACAACCAAACTCCAGACATCACTCAACGTGCAACACACAACTGCTGCTTATGGCCCAGAGCTCTGCCATCCCAAAGTCCACCTCAGCAGCTGCTCCTCTTGGGTTTTTGTCTCACAGCTCATGAGAGTTTGCGTGAGGCTCCGGAAGCTCGTCAACATCACAGTTCTTAATGAGCTGAAAGAGAAACTCGACCTGTTTCTCATAACTCTCAACTGAGATTCTCTCATTCAACCCATGGATCCTGGTAGAAAGAGAAGAATGTTTTTCACTCCAACATGCATTTGTGACCCACCTGCACATACCCAGCACCTACTTGCCACCTCATTAAGCAATGCTCAGCACAAAAATACAGCAACAGATGCCAAAAATACTGCAGTGTCTGTTGCTCAATCTAACTGAAATAATTTACTGATCCTAAGGCTCACAGCACAACTAAACTCACGGTGTACATGGAAAAGAAAACTTATCCCAACTCTCTTCCCACCTCCTGACCATTCATATCCCTGTCCCACACAGCTATCAAAGCATTACAGCACTCCTGTGACACCTGCACCTCAGCAAGATGATAAATGGACACAAAGAAACAATCCTTTGCATGTTGGAGTTCTTGGCTATTGCTTTACCCCAGAAAATCTAACTTTAAGGTGCAAACAAATTCAGTGTCCAAACACTGAACTCTTAAGGCCAAGCACCAGAACAATGCCTTTCACACTGCAGCACAGTCTAAAGGAGCCAGTCAGCCTCACTGTATTGCCAACACCTGAACGAGGTCTTGCTCACACTTAGAGTAAAGAAGAGTAAGGGCTGACACTCTCTCAGTGTAATTACCACCCCCTATTTGTGCAGCACCCAAATATGCAGGAAATGGGTGGCCTTACAGAACGTGCAGCAACACCAGCACCACGCCAAGGTACACAAGGCTGGGTTTCCTTCAGCCTAACGCCTATCAATTCTCTCTTTCTCTACTCCCCACCCCAAACAGCTGCCCACATGCAGACAGAACACGGTACCTGGGAAGATCATCTGACTTCAAGAGCACCGGGTTGAATCGATAAATGGCACCTGTGACGTTAGTGAAATGCCTGCTGTCTGTGTTTCCAATACACGTGCCTGGAAAACAAACCTCAGGTTTACTGTGCAGGGCAGCAGCAATTTAATGACTCACACTTTTTTCCCCAGGAGAAAGGAAAGGCGTCTGATTACAGTTCTGTGTGACATTGAACTACATCAAAATCAAAAATCACTGAGAACAGTTTGTTGGAACGTCCTGGAAGAACAGCATTCTGCCTTCATGGAGAAGAGGAAGTGAACATAGGATTCAGTCATTCTAAGAACAGCTGTGATACCAAACCTGCACCAAAGTTCAAGCTTCAAACTGCAGCCCAACAAATAGTACAGAAATAGAAAGGAGCTGCAAGCAAGGGAAGGGGCTGGGATCATAAGGAACAATACAGAAAAGTAGGAATGGCTTTGCCAGCTCTGGAAACAATAAAAGAAGAGCTAAAGAAAGAAGACCTCCTACTTTCCCCTCACAATTCCTTTCTTCCCTGAAGAGATTCCTTTGTATGTGCAGAGAGTCAAATTCAAGGCTCATTGTTCCTGGTGGTTTCCTGTTTGCTTTTTTACTTCCAGCACTAAAAACTAACATAAAACTTGAAAACATAAAGAGGGAACTGAGTAAAAGAGGAAAAAACAGCTGTTTCCAGTAGTTAACAGCTGGGGTGGAGAAACAGAAAATGGAAACAAGGCAATATTGGGAGGTGGGGGAGAGAAAAGCAGGGAGGAAGCTGAAGAGGAAATAATTGTCATGTGCTTGTTGTTACCTGGGACTACACTGTCAACATTTGGGAAAGTATCCAGAATGGTTCTTTGAAAAACATGGACTCCAAAGGTCTGCTCATCCCACGGGCTGATGGGAAGGGGGTCAAAGGCCTCTACAACATCAATCTTCACTCTGTCATCAGCAACCGTGTTTCTAACTGTCTCTAGCACCTATGGGTAAATCACAGAGATTAATAATAATAAAGAGAAGAAAGAAGTGAGAGCATCTCTTCTAGATGTCAATATACTACTTTGCAGAAGATGTTTCCCTATGCACTGCTAACTTTTGCTCCAAACACAGATGCAGAATTAGGAAATGGTGTGGCAGCCTCTCTTCCTTTACTGGGTGGATGGCTGACATTTAAGCAAACATTTTTGTCTCAGTGCAATCAGATGCACATCACTGCCTCGAGGTGTTCCTCAACTACTTCAGCTCTGACAGCTTGTTGCCACTCTCCTTACTACTTTAATCCAGAACAAGCTTCCAGAAAATACAAACTTCCAGAGGTTTTGGAAGGGAAGACATGACTTTTTGATAATTTATCACAGCTGTCCTTGGCTGAGCAGGAATGTCCAGCCTGGAGCATGCAAGGCTCACACACTCTCACAAGTCACAAGTCCTAAGCTTTATTCCATTCCACGATCACATATAATGCACATATGCTCTTTGGCACAAGGAACCTTTTGAAATCTGCTCAGTGTAATTGCAAGACACGATTCCAAGTTCAATCTGCCTCTTGATCTGTTCCACATTCAGAAAATACTTGGAATCTGTACAGCATTTCTGAGAAGGTTGTTCTGAATAAACTCTATTCCGCTCATAAGCAAGTCAGTTTTGCTGACTTGCACTGCACTCCTAAAAACAATACCCAGAACAGAGCCTGACTGAAGCAAACATACCCAAATGTAGTGCAGTGCTGAGGCTAAGTGAGGAACAGGCAATAGAAAACAATGCACATTGCACTCCATCTCAGAGGAGAAAGGACAGGAGGTCAGCTGCACTTCTGGCAGCCTCCATTAAGGAGCAGCCCCCAGACCTTCCCATGAAAAGAGATGAAAAGAGTGTTCTGACATCTACTGCCACAAGGCCTAAGTTAATTTCAGATGGCAGAGCTTCACTTTGCTGTGGAGGGATGGAGAGGAATGGGGAGGACACTCACGTGCCTGTATACCAAGGCACTGCATTCCCACATCCCATGTCTGAGCTGTGTTATGTGTGGTTCTCAAGTAGAATACACTCAAAAGCTTGGGAGGCAGAATGCAAGACAGCATGGAGAAGCATTAAATCAAAAGGAAGCTTCCAGTCAGCAGAGCAGCCATTAGTTATCTGTTTCAAAGGTAGAAAAAAGGAAATTATTTGAGATGAGAGCAAAAAAGAATGAATAACTGTGCAGGCAGGAATACCTCCATGGCCTTCTCTGCAGAGTGGATCCGGAAGTTCACAGTTGCTCTTGCAGATGATGGGATGACATTGAGCTAAAAGAAAAAATAAATGTATCAGAACATAAAAGGAAGGTTAGAAACAGATTAGGAAGGCAGCTGCAAACTCAGAAACTGCTCAGTGATGCTGGGCCTCTCAGGTGGATGCGTCACTCCATTTCCACTGGTATCAGTACGAGATCTGTTTTGTACCCAGCATTCAAATGCTGCATCTCAGTTACAGTGCAGACAACTACAAAAATAAACAGCCATTGGGTCAGTGAAAAAATGAAGCTAGCTGCTACACAAAAGCTTTCCTCCTATGATGAGACATTGCCTTCAGAAACTCTGCATTGAGAAATTTTCAGGCAGCTTTTTTTCAGTATTTTTCCTTTTATGGCCACATTATTTCTTTTCAGTTATGGGCCATGTTGTGTCTTCACTAAAAAAAGTAACTTCCTCTACAGAATATTTGAATTGTGTTGAAAACAACAGAAGAAATCAGAGTGTTACTTCTCTTGTGGCCGCTCAGTGTCACTGTTCAGCCACTGTATCACTCCTGCATCAGGGACACACCAAAAGCCCTGTTTATTTTCCAGGGCTGTAATATTTTTAGGTAGCTACACCTCTTTATCAGGGCAAAATCTGCCTCTGTCAGCCAGAACTTGTTTTCTCTCAGTCCAAGGTGCATGCTAACCCTCCTCAAATGATGGTAAGAGCCTGACCTGTGCTCACAAAAGCAAGTTCCCATCTAGGCGAGGGAAGCAGCTGTTTCTGTTCATGTCCACGATACTTTGTGTGGTTTCTTATCTATCCTAAAATGTAAACAATTGTAATGTTGGCTTACAAATGTCTCTTTGTGACAGATTTCAGATACTTCAGACAGGAAATAAGTTGCAACTGCAGCTTAATTCAAGTCATGCCCAAAGTGAGAACCAGACTGGTTGTGACAGCACACAGGGTGTGAGATTAGGGCTGTACTGATCTTACAATTAGATGTATGCAGACAGAAACTGAAAGTCCCCACTGCCCCATTATACTAAACAAATAATAATAATAATGATAAACATTATCAAGATGAAGCTACCTTGATTCCTGCGTTGAACATTGTGACTGCTGTAGTAGTTCGAATCAAGGCATTAGTGGAAGGTTTCCAGGCAAGAACTCTTACGAAAAGAAAAGAGTCATTTTTCAAAGACATTTCTTTAACAGAAGCACCACATTTACATAGGGAACAAGCTGAACTGAGGCCTGTTTAATTAACAAATTGCTTATTATCTGTAAAGCACTGACTTTAAATGGTGTAACTGATTTCCTGGGATGACCAGAAATCAGTTCTGACAAGCCTTCGTTTCTTACAAGTGAGACTGAGAGTGTTCAGCAAGGATATGAATTCTTACCTGCTGACAATAGGTGAAAACAGCCAGAGATTGCTCATGATGAGATTGAGAGGAAAACTGAACTAAGTGGAAGAAACAGAACCAGACATTAGTAAGTTTCCAGCTGTCAAGAAGATGACACGTTCATGCATGTGAAACAAGGCCAACAGGACAAACTCACAGCGTGGGATAAATGCCAGCTTCAGTCTTCTTTCCAAGAATTACATAACTGTGCTCCAAGCTCATATGCTGAGTTACTCTTCACTTAGCAATATGAAAAACTGGGAATTAAATGATGGCTCTTTCCTCACCTCTGATGCAAGGTGCTCCATAGTCAGGAGTTCCGGACCACGGCCAAACAGATTGCGCATGGGATTCTGCTCCAGTCTAAGGCAAAGCAAATCCACATTGGCAATTAAAACAGTCCTTGGCTGTTACTGCTTCAGAAGGCTGATGGGGATTTGGTTTCTAAAACCTATCTACGTACTGGAGATGTAACCATACTTTCATCTGTGAACTGCACATTTCTGAGCATTCCAGCCACATGCAAAAATTTCCTTTCTAGACCAACTGAAGAAATGTAGAGGCCTGACTCTTATGAAGAACACATGAAAATCTATTTAAAAATGACACCACAGATGAGGTTTATCTGCAATATGTACCTACCAGTCAGTGTGCTACCCACAGAGATATGTAATGAGAAGATTTACTCAGCTTCAGGATAAAACACTGTAACACTACATCATGTTGATTGGTTTGGACAATTACCAGCTACACACTCCAGACATTTGGTTATTGTCCCTTTGCTGGGCATTGCGTTTCTGCCTTTCAAAGTGAGCTGCCAACTCCAGCTTCAAATCTGTAAGGGGAATTTGCTAAAAGCAAATATTACAAAAGCAAGTCAAATATCAACGCCTGGGGAACCTGTCTTTGATGTCAGACAACAAGGGAGCTCTCACCTGGACATTGCTGTTGCAAGAATGCCAATACTTGTCTCTTTTGGAGGGAAGGATGAATGCCCTGGCTCTTTTTCCACGGTGAAGTTCAGTGTTATTGAACCTTTTTCTGTGACAGCAATTCTGGCCAAATACAAATAAATGATTGATGCAACTCCAAACACACATGCACAGAGCACAGGTAGAAGAAACTAGCCTGTATAGTTCTAGCATTACACGAAACACTGTAGAAGCAGCAATATAACGAATTCTCAGCAATCTTTAAACATTTGGAGGTCTGATATCTTGGCTTCCCCTCCTGTGAACAGACTCTACAGCATAATTAACACTCCTGCATGAGATAAGCAGAACATTCTGCTTTTGTCAGCACAGCTGCGATGGACAGCAAGCAAACCAAAGGCCCTTTGCTCTCTGTCATTTCAGCAATGCCAACACTGCCTCATGCCTTGAAAACATTTTGGTGACATTCGCAAAGTCATTTCTAACACATAATTAGTGGAAATGAATCATTTTCATGACAACGATTCTTTTTCTCTTTTACTTACAGAGCTACTGGCTTCTTCACGCCCGCAATGATGCCGTCCAGGATAGCGCTTCCCTCATCCAGCAAGAAGGAGAGTTTCACTCCTCTGGATTCCAGCAGAGCTGCCATCTTCACTGCTCCCTTCCGACCAAACACCTGTGAAAAACCAGTCAGGAAATGGCAAAGTTTAGCCACATCACAGGGAAGAATGCTGGAAAGCATCATACTGTTCATCACCTGCAACAACCAAGCCAGTCTCTGGCCAGCTTGCCATGCCTTATTGCACTCCCAAGTTCTTCCACGTCTGCAATCAGAAAAGAACTTGAAACAACACTCTGCTGCCTTCTTTTCTCATTGCTCATTACACCAAATCCCATCAACGTCACTTAAAGCCAAACAATCAATACGTAACTATGAGCACGAGCCTGACAGTATCTACACACACAACAAAGAACAGGAAGGATTTTCTAGGTGAACAAGGTTTAAAGAAATAAGACTTGCTATGTACATGCCAAACAAGTAGTCATCTAGCCAAAATGAAAGAAAATACCTCTTCATCATGGCCAATGCCAACATAGAAAGACCTGCGGGGTCTGTAATTTCTTCTCAGTAAGAATTCTAGAGCTTGCAGAATGCCCTGCAGAAAAGAAACACATAAACCCACCTCAGAATATTTTACTACTTTATGGTGTTAGTGGGAGAATAAGTGCAAAAGATTGTAATGTAACAGAAAGGAACCATGATGCGTTCTCAGTCTGCAAGGAGACTTTCTCCTGCTCAAAATGGAGTATTTACTTCTTCAGCTCCTGCTGATGACATTCATATTCTCAAGTAATGCCTCAGGCTTGGTGTAATACAGCATCAGTCTATGCACACACACTACAGTGCAGGCTTGTTCTTCCAACTGATGAAGTCAGGGACAAACTGCATAGAAAGCACAATGCTTTTCATCATCCAAGGACTCCACTGCTCCTTTAAATCATCCATCCTTTACACAGCCTGGCTCTGGCTTGAGCTACCAATCCCATTTATGTTAAGGAGCAACATGTTTCATACAAAAAGTACTAAGGCAGAAACAGAAGAATGAGAAATTTACTCCGAAATGAAATGAAATCTACCCTTTGCCCCTTTGCCATATTTTTCCATTTCCCTTGTCTTCTAAACTACAGTTTTCTGTTAGTTTGTCATTTTTAGCAGAAATTTACATCACCTCAACCTCACAAGCAACCACCTCATCTTTTCCACCACAACCACTGATTTCTATTGTCCATTTGTGGGATCACTTGTACAGTTCACAGTAGGAGGGAGTGTCAGAACAAAATCACTCAACCAAATACATCTGCATCTGTAAAACATTTTTCTACATCTCGAAAGAGACCTCATTGTTTTCTTCAGTAATAGAAGACCACCTCGCTTCATCTCTAGGAAAAGCTGGGGAGAAACTGCAGGGCTCAGGAATTTTCTTAGGTAAGAAGGGCAAAAGAGATAACGTGGTCAATCTCAAGAGAGCACATTCCTTCAATTTGCCTTTTCCTCTCTCTGAAATATTACCAAGAAGACGTACAATGGCAGAGTTTTTGTTGTCCAGAGTTCCTCGTCCATAGATGAAACCTTCATGCTCTGCAGCTGAGAAGGGAGGGAAATCCCAGCCCTCAGGGGGAGCAGGAACAACATCCATGTGCGCGAGCAGCATGTAGGGCATCAATTCAGAGTCAGAACCCTGAACTGTGAAGAGGTGGCTGTACTCCCCAACGATTTCATGTTGAATGAACTTGGAAGAAAACACAGCTGGGAAGACTGTTTGGAAGAACAGATAAATAAAAACACAAGAAAAAGAAAAATCAGTGCTAATTTCCAATTGTATCACTGTACAGCCCACGGGGCAGTCAGATGTTTTCGATAGGCTCAACAAACTTGCTCCAGGAAGCAGATGTGCAGCTTCACTCTCACACTCCCACCAACCCATTTGGGCTCCTATTTGGGATTTTTTTAAGGAAAAATGGGAACTATCATCCATCAGTGCTGCAGCTGTTTTACAGCAATGATGGAGCTGCCAGTTAGGCTGAAACAGTACCTTACTTTATTTTTTTAATGGCAGAGTCACTTGGCCATCTACGAAACACTAAAAAAGGCATCTGAACTTTTTATTTGCTAGCTTTGGCTGTTGGTGTATCCTTGATAGAATCACAGGATGGCCTGGTTTGAAAAGGACCACAATGCTCATCCAGTTCCAACCCCCTGCTATATGCAGGGTCACCAACCACCAGACCAGGCTGCCCAGAGCCACATCCAGCCTGCATGTGCTACTCCACTGTACAGCAAAAAGGAACAGCAGGGATGACTAAGGATGAAAGCTTAATACCTTTCTGAATGTAATCCCCAAATTCTGCCATGGCGGTTGCATTTAAGTCCTCCGGAGACACGGAAACAGTCGGGATTTTAACAGCACCTACGGTCAAACAAAACAGAGATCAACTGACGTTGAAATCAGACCGGCACTTCAAAAGGCAAAGCAATATTTACATTCCTTGGCATTTTTGAGGCTTTACAGGTTGTTTCACAGCTCAGGGAAGGGTGACCTCAATGGGAAGGACAGGCGCCCTTCAGCTCAGCTGTGTCTGCTGCATTTCCCTTCTGTTTCAGACTTTTTTTTTTCCCCACAAAACCGGAACATATTTTGTTTTTTCAGCCCGATGGCTGTCATTAGGGATGGCACTTCTACTAAGGAAACCGACTCCTTGCCCACACAGCGTTCTGGCAGATAGTTGGGAATTCACATTTCCAACGGCAATGCAATCAACCCACAAAGCCTCATCGCCAAACAGTGCTTTCCTTGCTCAATCTCAGCCCTCCGCCTCACACACACCAGACCCTCCAACACCGAACCCTGCTGGGCAGCCCGGGGCTCTCGAAACGCCCCTCACCTCGCAGCGTTTCCTTCATTTCCAACCTCTCTCCGATACTGAAAGCGGCCGTTCCCCCGCGCCGTGCCCAGAGCCGCGGGATGGCCGGGGATCGCAGCGCGTAGGTGCGGATCAGCACCACTGCCGTCAGCGCCAGCAGCGCCGCGCAAAGCCCCGCAGCCACCGCGCACAGCGCCGCCCGCCACCGACCGCAGCCACCCGCCATGACCGGCGGACTTCGACCGCCGCCGCCTCCCGCTCTCGCTAGGACGCTGACGGACGTGGCCGCGGACCAATGGCCGCGCGGCTGCTCGAGGAGTTGGCCAATGAGAGGCGCGGTCCCGCCCTCTGCGTGAGGTATCTTGGGAGTTGTAGTTGAGCGCTGTTGGTGTGGAGCGCAGTGCTTTCCTCCTGTGTGTGTGTGCGCGCGCGCTCGGTGAAAATTGAGCTTTTTATCCAGCAGTGAGCTGAGCCACGGGGCTGCTGGCAGTGTGACAGAGTGATGTGGTGAGAAACGGGTGTCTCTGTGGGGGAGCAAGCCGCGCTGTGGCGGCAGGAATGGCTGGCAGCAGCAGGCCTCATCCTGAGGGGATTCCGACCTTCAGGAGGCTCAGAGCTCAGGAGGTTCAGCCTCTCAGCTTCCAGCAGCTCCACAACCCGCCCCAGCCGCATCTCCTTTACTCTCACACCGTTTTTTCCTTCCATGTGTGTCTCCCGATGCTCCCCCTCGCTCTTCCCAGCATTACAAACACACGCCTCCAGTCTGGTTTCACCGTGGAGCACGATGGAAAACGTGTTCCTTCTTTACAGCAGCGTTGTGCTGAAGGGTTGCGTCATTTTATCCCGTGACATCAATGTTTGTGAGGTGCCTTTAGCTGGGAGCTACCAGAAAGCCTCAAAGCAGCAGCAGAAGCGAGTGATTGTTCAGACATTCTTTATTATAAAAAAGAAAAAAAAAAAGAAAAAAGAACAAAACTGATATTAAATTAAATAAATTACAAACATTCTGAGCTGGTTATACATCATCAGTTTGTCGGGGGAGGCTTCAGAGCTGTTACACACCATCAGCAATACACTGAAATTTAAGATTTTCTACCCCAGTATAAATTGGAGTTTCCCTCACTCTCCTGTCCAGGAAATGAAAATGAAGACATTGTTGAGCTTCCAGTGGTTCTATCCATCCATGTTGTCACCAGAAGTGACCTGTGGCTACCAAAAGGAGGAATCATTTTTCCTGGGCTGTCATCACTGTGTGCCAGTGCTGCTATTGCAAGGAGCCTCCCTTGAAATCCCATCTGTTATGTTGTAGGAACTTCAAGAAACAAAATCTATTCTTCATGCACAGCCTGTTGCTCTGAGGTTTCCTAGGGTGTGAGGTCTGGCAGATCCTGAGGAATCAGTCTCCTCCAACCAAGCATGATTGAGGAACTGGAAACTGCAATTTTCCTTGTTTGAAGCAAAGCGACCTCAGAGATACAGAAACATTGATTGCTTACTGTAGAATAGCTTCGTGTTCCACTGCATCAATTTCTTTTCTTTTTTTTTTTTTTCTTTCAAATAAGTGAATGAAAGGAACTCTCAAACAGTAGCAAAACAGCATGAGTAATCACCCTCAAAGATAAGATAATTTAGCTCTTGTTTTCAGCTTGTACAACAAAACACAGTTCTGGAAAAAGTACTGCTGTCTCTTATCAAAATAAGTAATGACTATTAGGAGGTGGTTTGTTTCTTTTGGGAAACTGACTTTCTTTGGTGTTATTACTCTCCTGCACCACATAATCCGAACCTGAGGTAGAGAAATGGTGGCTTAGTGAATGAGGTGTTACATAAAGCCAAAGTGGCAGGTCGTGATGTGATTACCTGTAATGGTAGCTATGATGGTTCATGAAGCTCTATTTTCCTTAAAAATGGGACATTGGGAGCAATAGGGAAGCTGTGCTTTGTCTGCCCAGAAAGCCTTCCAGCAATGTGTGAATGAATCAACTCAATATGAACCTTGAAACGGTGCGCTAAAGCTTGTTTATCTTTTTAAAGTCGTGGAGCAATACAATCAAAATAAGCTTTAAAAATATAATTTGCTTGGATTATTAAGGCTTTTTTTAAGGGTTTAGGTTTGTTGTTGTTTTTTTTTTTTTTGCATTCATGGAAATACAGCAGACTGTTCAGTTTTGCTTGTTCACTCTTGTGTTTATCCCAGTGCTGGAAATACTTTGCAGGAGGATTTGAAAATCAAACAGAAAAAGCTGCATTCATTGCAACTGAAGACATACTAAATTTTCTATGGCCTTACTTCCATCAAAGCCATATTTGAGGTTGAAACGCACTGAAGAAGGGTCCCTTTAACTCTTGGCTTCTGCTTAGGTTTTTTCAGGCTTTAGATTGTTATCTTGTCATTTCTGTCACAATATCAGCACTGGGTAAGAAGGGAAGATGTCAGAAAGGGAAATTAAAATAGCACTTGTTATAAGCATCACTCAAATATAAAAGAATGCCAGATTTCTAGAAATGATTAAGAACTCGTCTGTCTGTCTCTGGGTTAGAGTGTCAGGCTTGTTTGCCTGAGAGGTAGATGGTCCTGGTATTATCAATCTGAGATGAACTGTAATGAAAATCATCAGATATGCAGTAGAGAATTGTTACAGAAATATCACATATAAAAAAGAGCGTTCCCTTGCTGCCTGAGTGACCATTTGAGAGCTTGTCGTCGGCAGCCCTCCATAGTGCAGCTGGTACCAGTTGCAGATACAAAATGGGCTGAAGTTTTCATCTTGCTGCCCTGGATCCAGGACTTTACAAGAAGGAGGTTCCTCGCTGTCCCTGCATTTGCTTTTTGTGGTCAAAATGACTTGGGGAAAAAATATAGAGAGATGTATATATATCTCCACAAAGCACTAATCCACGTACCACGTATCATTTAGGTACTGCAGTCAAGATGGAAAGGGAGGCAGAACACCCTTGGAATTAATGCTTTCACGACATGCACAGTCTAAAAACCTTCTCTGCAGCTCTGTTCAGACAGAAGGAAGATGCCTAAAAATATCAGGAGGGATTTTAACTGGAGCCTGGGTCTTCTGAACACATACTGACTTACTGGGCAGGCAGACCAGCATGCACACGCAGCACACCGTAACAAGGAATTCATACTCCCCATTACAAGCTAGCCCTATTAATAAGTCAAAATATAATCTGGAAAATAGCCCACCTGAGGTACTGCACCAGGGTGTGAGAAACACAGCACTGACTGGAGGCTGTGGTTTCTGGGTCACACAGAGAGCAGTGCAGGGGCATGGAGAAATGTGGGGGAACACAAAGGTTGGCACCTGCAGTGCAGGCACCCCGACAGTCAGTGCACGTTTTGAAACAACATTACCTTACAGGCTGCACCTTGCAAAAGCTGCTTTTGCTCGTGATTCAAAGCCGTGAGAGGCTCGCAATATTTGCTTAATTTCATTTCATCGGGAAAAGAAGGAGGAAGGAAAAGAAAGAAAGGGGTTTCCCAAACTGTGTAATGCCTCTGTGGGCAGAAGATTGTGACTGTGTGAGACAAGGCAAGCACGTGGCAAAACCAACTGATTGTCCCATGCGCTGAGGCACCTGCCATCAGGTGAGCGTGCTTCTCTTCTGTGATTAATGGGATGGCATTTCCTGAGTTCCTGCTCCGTGGTGTTCTGTTGTCTGCTCCAGAGGCCATTTCTCTGAGCACCAGAAGCAGAGCGGGAGGAGAAATTTACCAGTTCAAGAGGCGTGATGACCTCTTGCTTTGCAAACACTTTGTATTCCTGGGTAGGAGTGCAGCTCTTCGTGATGGGATGGGAGAGAGGAGGCTGTCCAGGAGGGTTTATCAGCACGAGGCTCACAGCGCTGTCTGTGTCTCTGAATGGAACATGCTTCCAAACATCTCCTAGAAGGCACACAAGGCGTGCTGGGTTAGGGCTGGTGCCGTGGCAGAGCACAAACCCAGCAAGCGGTTCAATCGCACACAGAAATGTCAGCTGAAGCCCCAGCCCTTCCCTGGCCTCCTTCTTATAATGTGGGGTCAGCATCAGGCAGTGCCTCCTCCTCTACCTGATTCAAGGTAGAATGTCCCACCTGGTGTCCTTCCTGCCCACAGGCACTAGGACTAACCTCCTCCAGGTTTGTGAACTCTGAGCTGCTTTCATCCACAGACTCATCGTAGATGGAGAGCTCTGTCTGATTCGGCCTCTGGGAAGGAAAGAATCAAATTCATGAATTAACAGAGTTCAGGGACAGACACAGTGAAAGAAATGAGTAGCCCATGCATGCCCAAGGGGAAATGCCCAAGCAGAAAGGGCACAGGTGGAATCTTGTTGCAGCTGTTTATCGTCGCTGACTGAGCTAGCACTTACACATCGCTGCAGAGATAAGGCATACGTAAACTTACTCTTATGAGATAACTGAGTAAAACTGCACTGGTTCTAGCTCTGGTTATTATGCAATAAACCAGTGTATGTTTGGGGAAATAACCTATCTGACCCTCTGTTGTCAGCATGTGCCATATTCCTGCTTTGACCTTTTCTCTTCCTACCAAGGGAAGCATTCATGGATGTTCAAGGGCAGGTGCATTTGCTTTGCCTCCTTTTGCTGTGGCCATATTCTGCCCTTGAGTGCAGTTGCATGCTCCAGCCAACGCCAAACAGAGAGCACAGACCTGGCACTGCTCTATTGGCCTCTACCAGCTGGGACAACATTCATCTCCCAGCTTGGGCCTTGCAGAAAACATTTACATGTCTTGACTTCCCATTTAATGCAATTCAATCAGCAGGTGTTTGGCTCCTACATGAAAATTCAGATAGGAAATAGTTTGTTGGATTTAGACCTTTACCACTTAAGATAAACAAGAACGTTTACCATGTGCATTAGTGAGATTTTGTTCTTCCTTTGTGCTGGCACAGTGTATGGACTTAACAGTACAGTACTGTGAGGTGGAGAAAAGCAAATGGGGAGCAAATGTACCTCTTCTAAGGTGGGCGGGTGGACGACTTCTTTGATATCTGCCAGTGCGAACAAAACAGCATCATGGATGGTCAGGAAGATGTGTTTTCTGTCCAGGCCTCCTTCTTCAAAAACCCCACCTGTGCTGATATCGTTGTACACCTGGGCTGGGGAAAAGAAAGGTGAACCAGGGTGAGAGCAAAGAAGGAAGCCTTCAAAAGCAACATGGCTGATGGCGGCTCTCTGAGGTAGGGCAAGCCCAGAATGCATAGTTTGCTGAATTATTCAATTGCCAGTCTATTTTTCTATGTGCTAAATGCAGAGATTTTCCAATAATACCACTTCCCAAACGAAAGAACCTATTATGCAGACAGAGAACAGTCTTTCTCCTTTGTTTCTTCTGTTCTTTCATCTGTTCTACTCTTTCATCTGTTCTGATTTGGTCCTACGAAGAGATGACAGCTAGCAAAGTTTGCATGAAGAAAACAATAAAGTCCCAAAATGGAGGAAATGCACATGGAAATGTGCTCTTCATGGATTCTTACCATGCACGTTTGCCAAGAACACTTTAATGCCAATCTTCTGATAGCTGGAACACAGCTGGAAGGGATGAGAGGGCAGAGAAAGGATTAATAACACTGCTGCTCTGGCTTTGTGTTTATACATTAAGTCTTTTATCCAAGGCTTTACACGTGTCCTGGGAATGCTGAAGGAGAAACTCACACAAACCTCCGATTGAGGAGGGTAAACATCTTTATCTAAACTGCACAAGGGAGTGGAAGGTACTTGGGTGCTAAGGAGCCTGGCTGTAGCAGAGGACTCACCTTGCCCAGTGCTTTTGTGCCCATGAGGTCAACAAAGCACACCCCGCTCATGTCCAGGATGATGGTGTGGAAGCTGACATAGGGCGGTGCCGTGGCCATGGGGTCAACATCTGCAGTTGACATTTCCCTGAAGGTGCTTCCTTGCAGAGTGGTGGTGCTGCCCAGCTCGCTGGAGGTGTGTACCTGCCTGGTGCCGTTGGCAGGAGGGTAGAACGTGATGTAAGAGATGCTGGCGCCGTTAGCAGTCGTCTGGTTGTTGTTGGTGTCTGTTGGAGAGGTGCTTTCAAAGTCTTTCTGGAGCTCTTGCATGGATAAGGTCTATGGGAAAGCAGAGGTAAGCAGTCAGGCAGGACTGCTGCGCTTTGTGAGCCAAGAAACGCTTTCTTTTATGCACTGAAGTAGTGCAGGATCTTCTCAGACACTGAGAGAGGATGACTGGAAACGTGCTTCACAAGGGAAGGGTTTGAGCTGAAATGCTGACATAGGTCCATCCTTAGGGCAACTCCACATTCTAGCGAAAGAAACTTTCCTGCTGTCATTCCAAACTTGCTACCTCTACATTTTTCCTGCTCCCAGCCATTTCCAGTTGTCCTGCATGTAAACGTTTTGACTGCTGGGTGAAATGGAACCGTGGGTGGGAAGGGAAAGAGTGCAGGTAGTGGTAAATGTGACTGGGAAGACCGTGCAGAAAATCATACATTGAGAGGAGCTCTCTGATGGAGATCTGGGGAGCTTTGCTCAGCAACACGAGCACCCAAAATGAGTTACCTTGTTCTGCCTCAGTAAGAATTTTGGTGGCTTTGTTGATGGTTGTGCTGTCCCCTTCTCCTGCCATTTCACGTATTTCTTCCTGGCTAAGTACACTTTCCCAGGATCCACTCCAGTCTGCAGAAAAGAGAGTTTCTCTGAAAAAGCCTCTTCAGCCCCAGAGTCAGGGATCCCCCCGAGCTTTCCTGGCCTGTGGCATGCAGCACAAGAGGACAGCAGCTGCTGTGCACAGGAGGTGACAGTGGTGGCAACCAGACAGCACCATGTCCTGCAGCACAGGCACGTGCATGGAGAGACACGTGCAGCAGGGTGACTGCTTTGGCAGAGCCTGGAGGAGGAGACTTGCCAAGACGCAAATATAACCTCTAAAGTGAGATCTAAAAACAGATCAGAGAGAAAAGGGCAGAAGAGTATGTCTCTTGATCTACAAGAGCATGATGATCCTGGGATTAATTATCTCTGCCTGGCAAGACAGGAGAGAGCAAGGGCTATTTGGATTGGCCGCGAGCAGGAATTTCTCAGGGCATTGCTCACCTTGGCTATAATCTTCTCGCGGAATATCTCTGAGTTGGCAAAATACAGTGGCGAGCAGTAGGTCACAATTTTAATGCCGTTGAGTTCGTGTACCTGCAAGAGAGAGGAGAGCTCAAACCAGATGTGGTGGGGCTGCGTGGGGTGCAGAGTGGTCAGGGCTTTGGGCAATGGATAATTGGGAAAGCCAAGGTGAAGGGCAGCCCTGAAACAAACAGCAAACAATTTCACCGGGAAAGAAACCTGGGTTTGGGCCTCCTGGTCACATTGGGTACCAAAGGCAAAGAACAGCTTCCTTTTAATTCCTGCTTACCTTGTTGTAGGCTTTGGGGTTCTTGTAGATGTCTGTGGATGTTACTTGGCCGAGTGCAGAACCGTTCCGGCTGGGAGAAAAATCCAACCAGAGTTAGAGAAGATCTTACAGAAGAAGAAAGAAGAGAAGAAGAAAACTGCTTCTCTTTGTACCCATCACCAGGATTTGAAGTATCGCTTTAGGAAAACGCTCAGATTACAGCCCTGCAGAGCCTGTTTGGATGCTGGCAGAACACAGCCAACCCACGGGACTGCCTTGCTCACCAGGGAAAGACCCAGCACAAGGCTGCAGAGCAGCCAGGCAGCGCTTCAGCTGGATCCCATGCTTGGCTGCAAGCCTGCTCCTGGCAGGGCTCCCCACCCCGGGGGCCAACTGGCTTTACCTGAGCTCCCAGTCTGGGAGGTGTTAATGAAGGGCTTTGTGGATTAAAAATAGCGCTTCTCTACGCATACATGGGGCTCTTTCTATGAGCAGCACTGGTGGGAACTATGCAGGTAGCTTTTCTGGCTGAGGTAAATAGCTTCTGACATCCCCCTGCCTTGGGATGTGCACATCGCTAACCGTGCACAGGAGTGGGAATGCAGGCAGTAAATTAGCGCCTGCCATTCCTGTTTGCGCATTCCAGGCGCTGAGGAGGACACCTGCACTCCCCCAGGCTCAGACTGCACGTTCCTTCGAAACGCAGGCCAGAGGTTGCTTATGAAAATAACCTACTGCTTATTATTCTGCAGCTGGGAGATGTTTCCCTTCCCTTTAGGTTTTTGGAGTTACGGTGGTACTTACAACTGGGTATGGAAAACCACAACCAGCACGGAAAATCCCACACCCACCGCGACTCCGTAGGGCAGGCTCAGGAAGAAGGCAGCCAGGAAGCTCACCAGCCAGACCAGCTGCAGAAAGAGAATGGCAAGGCATGGTTCTTCTGCTGTGCTCTGGGCTGGAGCACAGCGAGGGATGGAAAATGGTTTGTGCTGATATTCGGGACCCAAAGAATGGCACAGCTGAGGATCAAAAGAATGCTGCAGCTATTCTAATTACACTGCTTAGTGCATGTTTTCGTGTGAAGCGTCGCTGCTGGGAAGCTAGCCAGAAGCCCCAGCTTTTCAGCTGTAAAGCAACCAGTGTAATTCTTCATAGCTGCATGACCCCCCGTCACTCATTCAGCTCAAAAAGTCTCAAGAAAAGGCTCCTGCAGATCAGACCATCTGCTGCTCAGCAGCACTCCCACCCCCAGGAAAGCTCCTGCTGTCATTCAGAGCGTATGGAAGGAATGAGCATCGATCTGCAAACTGCCTGAGAGCCTGCTGTAAATGACCTGAGCACAGAGCAGATCTGATGACAAAGTGTGACAGGGCATAGCAAAACCTGCTCCGCCTCTCAGCTCAGAGTCCTGTCATCTGTCATTTTTATATATTAGCACGTGAGCATCTCCATCCACATGAAATTGGTCCTCTATAAATGTGCCTTCTGAGAATTGTTATCAGGGGATTACAAGCTGATCCTCAAGACTATGAAGAGCTAACTTTGATCTTGGTCAAATCAGGGTAATTTTGATAATTTCAGCATCTCAATATCAGATTAAGAACGATGCCTTTACATGTGAATCCTCTCCATCTGGACTGGACACAGGAGCATGCCTTTGGAGCAACCTGTGTGATTAGCACCAAAACACAGCCAGACCCGAGGTAATGGACACCAATGGGCTGACAACACCCAGAAGTGGTATTCCCCAGTTTGGGACAGGAAGGGCATTGAATCTAGTTCAAATTCCAGGGAGATTAAGGTCAGCGGAGCGCAGTTCACCCCAATGGCATTTGCTTTGTCCTCACTCTTTTTGCACTGAAGGCAGCTTGTGCCAGCTGGGAACTCTGTGCTGGACAGTGGGCCTGTGCCTTCACCAACATCACAGAGCTCAGCTGGGACTGCTCACCCATCTCTGTTTGAACAGAGCGTTTTGGGAAAGCTGTTGATGGCTCAGGTCAGCCCCTTTGGACTCGCGATGGCTGCGATAAGGCAGCGCGCCGGGTCCTGACAGGATATTGGCTCGGTGTCCGCACACACCACTCAGCCCCGGGAGCCCTGTTCAAACACTGTCTTTTTTATGTCAGACATTTCCAAATTCCGTTCTCACTCCCCCTCACGCCACCCCCTTGGGTTTATACATCAACCAGTGCCTGGAGTCCTTATCGCTGCGAAGGGCTCTCCTCACCCTGGAGGGCTATTGTGTGAGTTTTTAAGTCATGACTCCTAGATATTGAGCAGGGCCGGTTTGGCTAGTTCTGGGCAAACAGGCTCCTGCCGATGATTGGCATTTAAACAGAGCAGGTAATAGTTCAGCCTCCATGACATGTGGCCAGGCCACGGCTCCAGACCATCAGAAGTGGATGGAGCACAGCAGTGGAGCAAAACCCATTTTCCCCAGAAGGGATCTGGGGGTCCCCCCACCCATCCCCAAGCACTCACGCAATCCAGCTTGCTCTTCTTCCACAGGTAGAAGGGATCAGCCAGCTGCTTGAGGGAGTTCTTCAGGTTGACAGCGATGAGAGCTCCCAGGACAGACTATGGAGGGGAGGGCATGGTGTTACCCTGTGCGTGGTGCTGAGCGTGTGCCACATTTCACCGCAGATGCTTTCCCAGCCCACCAGCACAGTGGAGACAATGAAGATCACAAAGATCGTGTTTGGAGCATGATGGTTTAAAAGATCATTGTTTCCTACAGACAGGACCCCAGCCCATAGCAAATCATGCTGTGCAATGGTTTGCATCAAGCAAGGCTTGATGAATTCTCTGAAGCAAGGCTGAGCATTCTCCAGCATGGAGAGGTTGAGATGCTGCTGCTGCACTTTTTGCACATTTGTTCACCTTACCTTTGGAAGAGGTTCAAGATAAATTCCTAGAGAAAGCATGGTCACCATAACCACCAATGCCACAAAGAAACTTGCCACCTGCAGCAAGGAGAAAAACCATTTCATTAAACAGCAGAGTCTTCCTGAATCCCCTCCTGGTCCTTGCGCTCCAGCTGCTTCAGCCAACACTGCAGCTGGGCACTCCAGGGCTGTGTGAGCAGCCATTGCCTCTGAGAAGCAGGCTAGAATCTCACAGTTCTCACAGACAGCCCAAAACTTCTCTCATGTGGGAGCTCTGCTCTGCTCAGTCTGAGCAGCCAGAGTGGGAGCACACATTGACAGCCCTGTATCTGAGACGGGTCCAATGAACCATGCAGGGAAAAATGGGGCTGGGGGAGTATATTTTGTATTTAACAGCAATGTGAAGCACTCCTACATGGAGCTTTTTCAGGCCTGCAGTGATGTCACGCTGGCAGCATGCACCTCTGCAGGGATTTGCATGGAAGATGTGGGAGTACTAACTTGTGATTTGCCTCCTGCCCCGTCCACAGCCAGAGTGACAGAGAGAGCGCAGCAGATGACGTGGATTTTGAAGAAGGATCCAAAGAAGTTACTGCAGCCCAGGGCCAGCATTTCCTGTGGAGAAGGAGGAACACAGTCATCTCAGTGAGCAGCTCCAGTCCTGCCCTGTAGAGGTGTTTGAGAAGAGAAATACAGCCCCCAGCTCCTATTCTCTACAGTGTATCCCAGAGCCTTTCCTTCCCAGAAGAGCTGAGGTGGGTTCCAGCCACTATGGCAGGGCAGCCTGGAAGCACCATGCCATACAAACATGTTGTCAGTTGTTGACACACTAAGGGCAGGGCATCATGTGGTATGCATGGCTCTTACTGAAAGCTACCACTGGTGCCAGTGATGACAGGAGAGGATTATTTAATGTCCTGCCTCTCACAGTATCTAGGTGACACACCAGGAACCCAGGCCCTCGTCTGCTCTATAAGAAACACATGTGCTTCACTGTGCTTCAACCTGCAAAAGTGCCATCTGGGCCAGAACCTGGGGCTGAAGTCTCAGCTCTGGAGGGAAAGCAAAGCAGCGAGCTGAAGCTAAGTCTTTTCCTCCCTTTGACAGTGCCTCTCCCACCTGTAGGAAATGGATCTGCCATGTCCTTTCAGCCTCTGCCTGGCAGACTGCCACGTGCGTGGGAGAAGCACGTACATTTTGAGCAGCCACGTGCATTTGCAAGCTTCCCATTCATGCAGCAAGATCTTCCTTTCACGCCTGAGAGCCAGGGGAACATTCCTGCATCTCTCCAGAGCAAGCTTTACCTGGTTGGGGTCCACATCATAGCCATGCTTGGCTGCCAGCGTCCTCCCCATGGCCAGGTTGATCACGTAGCTCACGATGGCGAGTGAGAAGGCTGTGCCAATCATGTCCTTCCACTTGCTCACCAGGGGCAGGGTGGGCTCTGGGAACCTGCATTCAGAACAGAGGAAAGAGGTGGTTGGGATGCTGGCATTGGAGGCAGGGATGTGCTTTTAGGAATGGTGTCTAAGCTGTGGACAGGGTTAGGGGATGGTAGCAAGGTGGAACAGGGCACAGCAAATCTGCCTGGCAGTTCTGAAAGGGGATTGTTGTAGAGCAGAGAGGGGTTTTCCAGGATGCAGAATAAGGAGGAGGAGGGGAAATTATTTGGATGGTGAGTCAGACATGCACACATGCTTACCCCATGCTGATCTTCCCAACCACTGGCATATTGTACTTTTCAGGCATCTTAAAGCTGCCAGAGATTGCAGTTGCAACTATTACCTGCCAATGCAGAGAGTAAAAGAGCAGTAAGTAGAAAGAACATGAGCTCTCTCAGAAGCATTAAGTGGTGTTCCTGGGGCTGATGGTAGAAAATGAACTCCAAATTCAGACTGGAACACGAGAGAACATCCCATGCAGGAACTTTGTTTCTCATGTTTGGCATTACCAGGATGCAGGTGCAGCCCAAGAGGGATGAGGTGTGTTTCAAGGGTATCCTCCATGAGGATGGCCCAATTTCAGACCCCAGAGTACTGCACTGAGCGTGGACGTGCTGTACTCCTCCAAAGTCCCCTTCAGAGCAGAACTGGGCATCCCAGGGCTGAGATGGGAGAGAAGGTCTGTCTCCTGGAGGTCTGAGGAACAGCTCATGTGTCACTTACGATGATGATCTCCATGGGAATGGGCATCCGGATCTTTTTCATGTACTTCAGGTTGAGTTCCTTGACAACAATCAGAAGCACAGCACTGATCAAGGCATAGACCAGGGAGGCCACGTTGGTTTTGGGCAGACCTTTGCAAATATCAATGAATGTCTAAAGGGGAGAAAAGAGGAGGAGGTGTCATGGGACACCAGGCCCAATGGACAGCACAGTGGACAGTACTCATTACGGTAATCACCTGCAAACACCCTGAGAGGTGATGGGGCAGCAGTGCAGGTGTGCAGCCAGCTGCTTTCCCCCTCCCTCCAGCCTCTCCCCTTCTCCCAGTCCCAGTTTCCCCAGCACAGTAACAACGGTGCCTGCAGTGTGGTGGGGAGGAGGTACAGGGAAGGACCCTGTCCAAGCACCCACTTACATAGACGATAGCTAAGGGCCCGGTGTAAGACGGGACTGTCAAGCCGAAGACGTACTTGAGCACGGAGATGAGGATCTGCAGCCCTGCTGCTGTCATGAAACCCCTGATGAAAGACTCTGACAGGTAGATAGCAACAAAGCCAAACTGCACGAATCCCAGGCACAGCTAGGGTAGGACAGACAAGGTGTTATTAGAAACGGGCCAGGCCCAGTAGAGCCACTTCCAGCATCTGCTCCCAGCCCTTGCCTCTGGTCCAGGGAGGATGAATCCCTGGGGGTCAGCTTTGGATGGGGCACACAGCAGAGGCAGTGAAGAGTCCTTACTTGTATGATGGCAGTCAGGCAGGCTAGCGTAGCAGAGATCTCCAGTCTGGCTGCTTCCATGGCTGTGGTATTCACGCTGGTCTCATTAGTAGTGTGATTGAAGTACTGGAAGTCTGACTCTGGAGCCAGCTCATGGCAGACGTTGCCAACAATAATGCTGATGACTGCAAAAGTACCTTTGGCACAACACAGTGATGTAAGTAGTCTGTTCTGGAGAGTGTCCTGCCCTGGAAAGCACTCGGACAGGTTAGGCTGTCCTGAACGAGTCACTCAGCCCATCAGGGGATCATGGACACCGTAAGCCAAGCCTGCCCAAACATTGCTGCTCCAGGACACACCAAGTATTCCCATCCAGTTGGTGCTTAGCTGCCCTGTGCAGAGAACTGCTCTGCAGACTCACCTGGGACCATCTGGTGGATACCGCCAAGGAAGAGGTATGTTATCAAAGGGAAGAAGGAGGAGTAGAGCCCATTGACAGGAGGCAGGTTGGCCAGCAGTGCAAAAGCCATCCCTGGGGAACACAAGAGGAAGGTGCAGGTCAGCGTGGTCCGAGCAGCCCCTGCTCTGCTCGTGCTCTATTCCTGGTCCTGAGGATGCTGACAGCCCCAGCACTATGTGGCCAGTGTGGGTGATCTGGAAGGGGAAGGGTTCCACAGGAACATACAGGGACAACCAAATGGGAGGGAGAGCTTGGGTTTGCATGTGCCAGCAGTAACGTAGGTAACCGCCACAGACTGCGCATCCTCTGTGCTATCCCCTCTCAGTGATAGGGAAAGCTGTTGCTTCTCACCTTGTGGCACTTGGATTGTCCCCGCACTGACCCCACCGAGAACATCAGGCAAAATGTACTCCTTGATTTTATACTTGGGAAGCCAAACAAGTATTGGGAACAGGCTGAAGAGAATGAGCTTGAATCTGGAAGCTGAACATCTGGAGGAGACAAAATATGCAAAGAAGTAAAGAAGAAAGGAAGTAATCAGGGACACGAGCAAGGAAGGAAACCAGGAAACAAGGAAGGACTTTCTGAGCAATGCCTCAGCCTTTCCCCGATACCAAATCCTATGCCCGGTGTTTTGGGCACAGCCCTTCCATGCAAGTGCAAGGCTCTTGCTGTTAACGGCTGGCTGTGCCAGGGAGGATTACTGTGGGAAATCCTGGGAAGTCCCCAGTGCTTCACAGCTCTGAAGGGTTTGGCTGCCCAATATCTCGAGTCTTTACTTCTAGCACAAACGGTGTGACACAGCTCAGAGATTGACGGGGCAGTTGTGCAGAGCCAAAGATGAGCTTCTGCAGGTGTTTGGTCAAAAAACCCAAATTATGTCAGAGAGAACACTGTTTCTGAGTGCTGACACATGCAGCTTCTCACACCTCTGCCTGCCAGCATGTGTGCTCTCCTTCCCTGTACCACTGCCTTCACTCTTCCAGGGAGCAGAGTGAGATTTCCGGGACAGCGATCAGCAGGATTATTCAACTTTCTTTAATGGAAGCCAGTACAGGAACTGACAGAAGGAAATCCCAGCTGGAAAGCTTAAAGAAATAGTCTACTTGCTCATACCTGTATTGCCATTTATGCTTTTTTCGTTATTAGTAAAATTTGGAAAACAGCAACCCAAATCCCAAAAGCAATTGGTGCAAACTGTTCTGCTTCTGTGCCTTACAGTGTAGCAGCAGTGAGGCAGTGAGAACAGCGTCCTGTTCCCCTTGCTTCTGCACCACGTGTGCTTATCCCATGCTTTTCATCCATCAAAGACCGCGGAGGTTTCCCAGGATTAAAACGTGAACTATGTCCCCAGGTCCAAATAACGACCCAATTCCAGACCAGCTCTGCTGTAGTTTTGCCCCGGGAGTAGAGATAGGATTCTATGTTACCTGAAAAGGTTTTTCAACTTTTCCCCGACGGGATAACTTCTGCTTTTCTTCTCAAACTCTTCATCAAAGAGGCTGACCGAGTACGCAGGGCGTTCGATGACATAGCGGGGTCTGGCGTGGCTCATCTCTGGATCATTTAAAGGTTTCCCAGAAAAAAAGAACAAGCAAAACCAAGAATGTGACTGGAGCTGTCCCCACCTGCAGTATAACAGACCGGACACCTCCAGCGTCTGGGAGCCCTCCCAGAACATCTCCACCCTAAATAGTTTCCCTATGCGCAGAGGCAGGCTCTGGGAGTGGCTTCTCCAGCACTGGGGACTGCTGCTCCCCATGAGCCTTCCACAGCTAATTTGAGGTGATGCTAACGAGTGATGCTGTGTGAAGGGGACAGAATCCATCCTGGGTTGTCTGCCAGATGGGCGCAAGTGTTAGTCTCAGTTCTGCCCTTTTTGCCTTAGGCAGGTCATTTGAGCCATCTCGTGCCTCAGTTTCCCCACCTGCCATCAGGGTTGGCACAGCTGCACCTCATGCAGCAGCTCCGACACAGCAGACACCAATGCTGTGATGAAATGTTGTTCCCATCCAAGGTGTCCCTGTTTCACTGCCCACTGCACTCAATCATGTTCAGCAGCCTTCCTTCATCCCCGTTGCCTTGAGAGGCTGTGAGCTTGTCCTGGATCTATTCTAGGAAGCGATGCACGGAAAGATAACTGTTGCTAATTTGTTTCAGTGATGATGATGCCGAAGCATCCTGATGGACTAGTCCTGAGCAGTATCTGGGTCTTACCAAAGAGGCTGATGAACTTCAGAAAGCCCTCATTTTGCCATGACTGGGAAGAGGGGAGAAACATTACAAGTTGGGAAGTCTGAGGGTGGAGAGAGGAAGTGGTCAGGCATGGATTGGGGTATTGGTAATGATCTGTGGCACAGCAGTGATGTAAGTGGGTCATTGCCCAACACAGGAGCAAAGGAGGGGGTGGAAGAAGCAGGTGATTCAGGCAGGAGTGTGGATCAAGAAACAACATCCAAATTGCCAAGGCTGCGTGGAGCGATCCGAATCCTCCCCCCTCCCCTCTTTCCTCACTGCTTTCAGGTACCGCTGAAGTCAGCACACATCCAGGATGAACCAATGTTCCTGTGTAGGAGCAACGCTGCCAGCGCCGTGCAGATCCCTCCCTGGGCTGGAGGGCGTGAGCAGCACAGAGCAGGAAGGAACATGTGATGCAGGCAGCCGAAACTTTGGGGGAATTTAGGTCAGCAGAATCATAATGCTAATGGGTTAAGAGGGGGAGGTCATCAACCCCACTGCTGTCTTAGGAATCACAGTGGCACCGAGGGCACCTTGCTGTAAACCAGCACCAGCAGTGCTGTGCTTGGGAATCTGGGCTCTGCTCCACACTGCCATGGCTCGTGGGACCCCCAGGAGCCCCCACCCTGAATGGCTCTGAGGTCCTGGTGAGGTCCCTACAGGACGCCCTCAGATCCCGTCCTCCTGCATCCACAGGCACTGCAGCCACTGCCCTCTGCAGGCACACATCCACTGCCAGCTCTGCATCCCTTCCTACCAGGGATGCCCTTCCCAGAGAGACTGATTTCTGCCTTCTGGAGGACTGGTGCAGGCTGAGAACAAGCAGTGTTCAAGGCTCTTCTCCAGTCCCCACAGCAAAAACCCCTCTGCTCTTCTCATGTCGAGCTGCAGAAGTCCTGTCCCAGCTTCACAGCCTTGCTCCAGGTCCCAGCCCCGCTCCTCTGCTCTAAATTTCCTGTTCTTCCTCATAAATATTTTCTACCCCAAGTCCAAACCATGCAACAAGCTTCTAAGGGTGACAAACCCATCAGTTTTGGTCTCCCAGCTTTATTTCTCGGCTCCATCACTGCCCAGCAGCCTGCCTGCCATCAGACAGCCTGAATCAGCCGATTATACCACAGCTCTTTAATGAATTTCTCCTGCTGAGCAAATGTGCTGGCAATCAGGAATAATAATAAACAAGGCAAGAACAGAGGGGAAAATATCCCCATGATTAAATTCCATCTTAAACAAACAAGCTGATGATGTCAGCGTCTCGGACAGAGTCAAGTTCTTGTCAAGTTCTTGACTTGGCTTATCACTGGCCTTGCCCTAGATCAAACAGCAGGTTAAACCTTTGAGATTTTGGAATTAAAGAGAACCAGCCATGTGATTGCGCCCTGAACAAAGGCAGAACCAGCTGTCCTGGTGCTTATGGGTAAGACCACAGGGACAGCAAACCAATGCAACGCACGTGGGAAGGAAAGCAGAGCAGTAGCATGTTGTTGCCTCAAAGGCAACAGAGCTCTGGTCCAATATGGGCATGGAAATAAAGGATGGGGCTGGGGAAGAGCTCCAAGAGCAAAGCTCCTACAGCTCAGTGCCCAGTGCAAGCTTCAGGAAATCCATTTCTCTGTGTGCTGGCTGGAGTGAGTGATGCTGAGAAATGTGACATTGGCCCCATGGATGAGCCCACTGAGCCTGGCATCTTGGAGAGCTCGGGAAGCACTGGGGACGTAGCTGTGATGTGATACCTTATGCAAGCAACAGGTGAAGGCAGGACCACGTCACTCCGAGACTGGGATGTGGGTGATGGGTGTTGTGCCAGGTCACAGCTGAGTCCCACCAGGACACACCTGGCTGCTCCCTGCCCTGCTGATCTCAAACCGCCTTGTATTTGCCAAGCACAGACTTTTCCTCCCAGCGTTCATCTCACAAATGCACTTTCTGGGCTCTTATCTCCTGTCCCCGTGCTGGTGATAGCTTTGTTTGGGAAAAGTCACATTGAGGTTTCTGGTGAGTGTTGATAGGACCCATTGGCGTAACGCTGCTTTCCTGTACTGGCACAGCCCAGCAATGGGACTCCAGTCCAGTCAGTGGGAATCAGAATTTGGTGAGAGAGAGAACAATGTGATCTGGAGCCGTGTTGTGCACTGTAAGGGCCCAAACTCATTCTAAACGGGAGTGTGGCATTCAAGGAATGCCCATCTATAATTTAGAGAGAAAAAAATCGGTGCTCTGGAAATACTGTTTCCTCCTTTTTCTACCCCCTTTCTATCCCCCTTCTCCTTGCACAAGCATGTGCACACACAGATCTTCTGCTGACTGTTAGTAGAGGTCAGAGGTCTGGCCTCTTCCAAATCCTGGCTGGATCTTTGTTAGAAACATCTCTCTCCCAGCTGCATTGCCCAAGAACGGGCTGTAAAAAGCTGCTCTCTCCTACCCCAGGAAGAAGGCTCTGGCCACAGACAGCAAGCACAGGTGCAAGGGTTTGGTTGCGACACCAGGACAAGGTCTTGACTCCAGCTGCTCTGAACCACTGCTTCCAGCTCCCACACAGCTCTGACTGCAGGTGCCATGGGAGCCCTGGGGCAATGCAGCAAAAGGGCTCACGTCTCTGAGGGACAAGTGGGGAAGCTGTCACCTCTCCCCTGAAACCCTTGGATGCTCGCTTGCTGATATGGGACATGGGAAAGGACAGGGTAGTTGTGGTGCTGGATGCTGAAGTGCTGGGTGCTGCAGTGCTAGGGGCTGTGGTGTTGGATGCTGCCATGCTGGATGCTCCCCGAGGCCGAGCTCTGCCTCAGCCTCACACCACACACCTGCACCTATCTCACACCTTCTCCCTTTCACATCTCCAATGTCCAGCTGGGCTTGCCAAGCACGCTGGCAGGAAGAAGAGAAGGAGGTGGAGGTTTCTGGCGTCAGTCAGCTCAGATATTTCAGAAGGATTTGATATAATTCTCCCCACTATCAACACCAGTCAGCCCTGCAGGTCCACTCCCATGTCCGTCACATTCTCCAGCCTCCTGGTATCAAGTCTGGCTGATGGCCTTCACCAGCAGCTCGTCACCAGGGCAGTGCCTTCAGTGGGGCTGTTTGGCTGGGCGCACCTTTTTGCAGTTAAATTCCCTCTGACCCAACTTGCCTTTAGCTTTGTGTTGCCCTAGGGCTTATCTGTAGGAAAAAAGCACCTTGAAGAATTGAGGTCAGATCTATAGCCCTACGTTTTTGGCATAAATATATTGGTAATAAATGCCTTTCCTAATAGTGCAGATAACTTGGGGAAGGGGAGGAGGCAGAAGTTGGGAACCAGTGACTGCATTGCTAGGGCTAAGCTGCCAGCATGCACTGAATGTGGGTTTGTAACTTTCTACTAGTTTCTCCCCTTTGGAAACAGAAGAGGCTGATGCCAGGAGAGTATGTAGTTCAGTGATGAAAAATGTCCTACTCCAAAGTTGGCTTTAGCCTTGGAAAAGGCAGAATGACAGTCTACAAAGTTCAGCAAAGACTTAGCTGCTTCAATCCATTCTCCTTTCAGAGTTCAGGTTCCTTCATGATGGCCAGTGCAATAAATGCTGGGGAGACAGGAGGAGGAGAGAGGCACGAGCTGGTCCTGCCTGACTGCTGGAGCCAGGATGGATCTGCTGATGGCCTCAGCTCCATCATCCCTCTGAGCAGCCGTCCTGTGCTCACACTCCTTCACTTTCACCACGGAGCAGCAGCCAGGCGTGGAACAAATACTTTCTTTCCATTTAGATTAAACATTTAGGGTGTTTGGTGGGTGATTTCCATCAGGCAGATGGCTTTCCTCTTGTTTGGAGTGACCCAACCCAATGCAGGCAGCAGTGCTGCGCTCTGCTCCCGTGCAGCACTCTGGAAATAGCCCTGGGCCGCTGCCAATGTTTGATGTACCACTTCACATGAGTTTCTAACCAAACTAGCTCTGTGCTTGGTAACCAGAATAATAAGATCTGCAGACATCTGCCAGCTACGGAAGGTGAAGCCAAAGTGTTTGGCTCGAAGGGAGCTTAAAGTAAAGCTCTGGTATTCGGCAGCCTGACTCCTGCTCCTTTTAATGCTGTTAATGCAGCAAATGCTGTGGGCACAGGGATCTGCTCTGTGTTGGCAGCAGGTTAAACAAGCCCAGATTTGGCCAGCTCTTTCCATGATGTGTTTGATCAGCCCGCACGCTCTCAGCTCCTGCCCTGCCCTCTGTGGCTCCTGCAGTTGCACCCAGTGCCGTGCCCAGGGGGCTGTGCTGTGCAGGTGGAGCCCATCCCAGCCAGGAGAGCCACAGCAGCAAAGAGATTTGGAGCTAAGAAAAGGCACAGTGTGATGGCTCTGAGGGCCCAGAGCATCTATTGCCTGCAGCCCCAGCTCACTGCCTGCAACCACTCTGCCTCGCCCTGCAGCAGGGACTCCTTCTGTCCTTCCTCTGATAGGAGACAAGAAAGGGAGCCAGGATGGAGACTGACTTTTAGGATGTATCACCAGCTGGAGCTCCATGAGAGTGCTCCAGAGCTGCCAGTTGCCCTGCTCTGAGCTGGTGGCAGTGCCTGGAGGTGTCACCTTGCTGCTGGCAGTGCTGGTTGCCAGCTCCTTGGCAGGCAGAATGCAGTGTCTGACCTTAATGGCATTTGCTTCTGTTCCTAGGAAGCAGTGTGCCCTTCCTCCCTATCCCTTGGCTGCTCCCCCTGAATACAGAACCCTTGGGATGGGGAGGAGGAAAGGTTTGAAAGTGAAATTAGAAGCAGAAGTGAAGGCTTGGCCTCCCTCATGAGTCTCTGCATGCCTCCGACACAGACCTCGCCCTCCGCCTTTGAAGAGCAGGTGGGCAACACAAATCCCAAAGGAATTAAAAAGTCTGCAGGCTGCAGCATTCTTGCACTGAGCCGGGTGCCTGCTGAGAGCTCCACAACACAAACAGCCGCGGGTCAGCCGGTCCATCCTCCCCCAGAGGTAGAGGGTGGGAGAGCATTTCTTTGCTGGAAAGCTCTGCTCTGGGGCAGGTGTCACTTCAAAGGAGGGAAGGACAGGTCCCAGATGAAGCTTACAGCTTGCTTGCAAGTAAGGCATGGATATATTTTATTGGGGCAGAGAAGAAAGCGTCTTGCCTTCGTGAACATCAGCATACAGCAAAGGGAGGAATTCTTCTCTAGTCTGTATTTGAGGGATCCTGCCCAAAATGCACTGTCACACCCCATGCAATGGCACCAGGAGGAGATGCAGCCCCTGCAGCCGAGCTCAGCCTGCCAGCACTCCTCATTCCCAACTCCAGCAGCTCCTCCTATTCTGCCTGTGTGTGCCCACAGCCATGCAGTCGTGCACCTGCTGTCCCAGGCAGCAAAGACCCCTCGCTCAGGCTGGATTCCTATGCACAGCGAATGCTCCTCTCTCATTGCATAGATTTTGCATAGATCTGCACATACCTTCTTGCTGTGCCTGCACGTGCAAAGTCTAATCTGTGCTGTCACATCCTCGGGGCAGGGACCAGTTACAGATCCCATGCACAGGACGTTCTGCTAATAAGGATCACAAAACTGAGGGTCTCTCATCAGTACTTCTGCTCCTATACCAGGGAAATCCCCCCATGGATCTCAGCAGGAGGCAGCCAAGATAAAAGGATAAGATGGTAAAATTTATACCAGCAATGCCTAATTCAGGTATTTGGCTCTTTCAGCCTCTCCTCATAAATCAAGCTCCCGGATTGCAAGTGTTGCTAATTCGCCAGTAAATCTGCTGCCACGAATCCCCTTTGCAAAAAGAGGGAGACAAAAAAGAAAAAAAAAAAAAAAAGAAGAAGAAGAAAAAAAAAAGGACCAGTTCTCCAAATACTGAAACTCACACCCAGTGGCCGTGCAACCAGAGGGCAAATCCCCCACGCCCACCCAGACAAAGAGCGGATTGTTGGTGCTGGGTTACCTGCGCCTCGCCGGGCGAAGGGAGGGCCGGTCCTGCGCGGAGCCGCGGAGGTGGCACGGAGAGCGACGGAGCGGAGCTGCCGAGAGCCGTGCACAGCTCTGAGCTCAAATAAGCCCGTGAGTCATTTATAAATCACCTCAGTCAAGGGGACCGAGGGCTGTGCTCGGCGCCTGATTGGCTTCTCCGAGGTAATTGCAAGCAAGTACACCCAGGCTGAGCCTAGGAGATAGCTGGGGAGATAAGGAGAGATCTGAAGAGGGACAAGGGGTTTTTTTGGATGTCCCCCCTCACCCCACCCCTTCCCGCTCGGTTCTGGGCTGTTTGATCCCCTGTGCAGGTCCTGGTGCTCTGGGCTCCCCGTGACAATAGCCCATATTCAGCGGACCCCTCCCTCGCCCCGACCGCACGCGGTGAGCAGAGGATGCTTTGTTGGCCCGGGGCGCTGGGCAGCGTCTCCTGGCTTTTGTGCTCCAAAAAGGACAATGGGGTGCATTGTGCCAGGGCCTGGACCCCGGGCTTTGAAGGTGGGATTGGCAGGGGAGAGCAGCTTCTATCTCATTTCCAGGTTCAAAGAGATGAGAGGAGCGGAATCGGATGGGAAGTGATGGGTGAGGGCAAAGGGCTCATCCTCAGCACTGCATGGAGCCACGCGGTCCTCTCTGTTGTAGGGATGTGGCAGTGATGAGATGGACAGCACCCGTAGAACTGACACAGCCATGGCAGAGCTCCGAGTGAGGGGGGAACTCATCTCTGTGCTCCTGCTGTCGCCCAGATGTGAACCATCTGCAGGGAGAGCGCCGCTGCCTGCATGGCTCCAACTTGAGCCTGAAACGCAGGTGGGAAACCTGCAGGGAAAAGGGAAAGGGGAGGATGCAGGCAGTGGGATGGCAGGAAGGATGAGGGCCATCAGTGCAGAGAGCTGTGGTAGATGCACACCTTGGCCATCAGTGTTCACTGTCACAAAACCTCGTCGTATGGGAACCAATAGCCATGCCAGCAGCACGCCAAAGCAACACCCTGCAGCGGGGTGCTGCCACAGGGGGCTGATTCATTGCCCTCTTACAGACAGAGGTAATAATTGCCAAGCACTTGTCCTGTAAATATCATTAATAACTCCTATCAACTGCTTTTTAAAAGGGCAGCCTGATAGGCAAGGAGCCCTTTGAAACGGAACTGCGTGACATGGCAAGAACACAGCCAGGCCACCCCTGTGCCCAATGGTCTCTGGTGCTGTGTGAGCCCAGGGCACGGCCCCAGGGGTGCAGGGGGTCCTGCAGGTGTGATGCATGCAGGGAGAGGAAGCAGAGTCCATGCTGCCATGCTGGAGTTGCGTGCTGCCGTGCTGAAGGGGATGCTATTGCTGTCATAAGGTGGGAACTTTTCCTGGCATGTGTCTGAAAGGTGCATTTTTTCCCCTCATCTTCTTAAATCAACATCCCGGCGTGGGGCTGGAGATGTGACTGAGGGACATGGGGGTAAATGGCTTCAATGAGACCTGTACCCTAGCATGGGATAGGACCCAAAGCCCTGAGTTCATTCATCCCCTCTGATCACAGCTGCTTGTCTTTGGGAAGAGGCAGCTCCATGCAGAGATCATCCAGCCACCCCCGTGTCCAGAGCAATGCAGCTCCCCTTGGCTGGAGCCACTCCAAAGTCCTGCTGGGTGTGATCAGGGAGAGATCAGCCCCGTGCAGCCACCGATGGTCCTTTGGCATTTCTTGCAATGGGAGTGCACTCCTGGGCAAATTCCAGTCTCAATGACTATTAATACAAGTCCAATTCTGCCCCTTTCTGCTGCAGCCCAGCTTTCCTTATGGGATATGGTCCTAACAGCCCAGCCAGGGTCGCTATGGGATGTGGGTGAGTATTTGGGAGCGGCAGGGCTGCCCCAAAGCAGAAGGGTGCTGAGGGGTGTGAAGGCACCTCAGGGTCTTCTCTGAACCCAGCATGGAGTGCTGAGTGCACGATCTACTGAGCTGCTTATCTTTGGGTCTGATAACAGCATTCCGAACAGTGCGACATGTGGATTTATTTGCAGATGATTAATATTAGCAGATACATTGCACTTATTGAGGGTAATAATTCAGCAGTAATTTACTGCTGGGAATGATGGGAAAGCTTCCTCAAGGCCCTGGGTCACAAAGGGGAGGTGGTGCAGCCCCCGGGAGAGAGGGGTTTGGTTTGTGGGTGCTGCTGCTGCTGGGAACTGAGCAGAACTCCCATCCCATCCCATCCCATCCCATCCCATCCCATCCCATCCCATCCCATCCCATCCCATCCCATCCCATCCCATCCCCATCCCATCCCATCCCATCTCCATCCCATCCCCATCCCATCCCATCCCATCCCATCCCATCCCATCCCATCCCATCCCATCCCCATCCCATCCCATCCCATCCCATCCCATCTCCATCCCATCCCCATCCCATCCCATCCCATCCCATCCCATCTCCATCCCATCCCCATCCCATCCCATCCCATCCCATCCCATCCCATCCCATCCCATCCCATCTCCATCCCATCCCCATCCCATCCCATCCCATCCCCATCCCCATCCCATCCCATCCCCATCCCATCCCATCCCATCTCCATCCCATCCCCATCCCATCCCATCCCATCCCCATCCCCATCCCATCCCATCCCATCCCCATCCCCATCCCATCCCATCCCATCTCCATCCCATCCCATCCCATCCCATCCCATCCCATCCCATCTCTCTCTTCATTCCATCCCTTTTTCCATTCCATCCCTCTGACCTTGGAGCCATCTCCATGTGATGGAGATGTGGGGCTCACCTGAAAGGCTGCCACCAGCTGCCATGGGGACCAGCAGCTTTATCTGGGCAGGAACGAGGAACACCACATCCTGGAGGGAGATGGTGGCATTATTTACAGTGCTGAGCTAAAGAAGGGAATGCAGTGTGGAGCTCAGCACCACGTAGGACATTCTGTGGTGTGAACATAGAGCTGCAGAGAGCTTTCTGGATGTCTCCTGCATTCTGTGTGCTTGTGGCCTTCCTCAGCCCCAAAGGCAAGGAAGGGTAGGGAGCAATGACACCATGGCCCCTGTGTGCCTATAGCCATGTGATACATGGTGTTGGTTGACCTTTTTATGGGAAACCCATGGGCCAGGAGAGCAGGGAGGGCATGGTGTGATCCAAATAAGTGCATTTCCAAATAGGAGGCTTGCAGCACAGTTTTCCCCATCCTGAGGGGCAGAGCCTCAGTCCCATAGAGGACACAGATGGGGCCGGAGGCAGCGCCCTGCTAACTGCCCGTCCTGCTCTGCCTCGGGTGACCTTGAGCACGGGCTGTTATCTTATTTGTGAAATAGGCACAAGATAGCTGCCTCCTCTGAGGGAATGCAACGTGTGAGCATCAGCAGAAGCGCCGGGAGCGGGGAGCAGCCCCAACCCACACCTGGCTCTGAAAATGCCTTGCATTGCGGGGCTGGGGGGAGCGGGGGCTCAGGTGCAGCAGGGCCGTGGGTGCTGGTGCTGAGGAATTTGGGCTCAGGGCTGGCTGCAGGCTCTGCCTCCCATTGCTGAGCCCTATCCCCCCCCGAGGCTCTCTTCCCACTCTTTGAATTAGCAGAGCCATCAGTTGTGAGGCTCTTTGGATTCCAAGAAAGGGAGGCTTTTCAATTTGTAAAATTCCCCCCCTAAATAAGTGTGGGGAGGAGGGGGGCAGCCCTGCAGTGTGCAGCTTCTCCCTCCATCCTCTGACAGTGTGGTGTGAGGTGGTGCAAAGCTTTGGGACACTGCTGAGATGGGGAGGATGGAGGGGGGGCTGCTTATGGGGCTTGGGGGCTGCACCTGAAGAACGATCACGATTCCAGGAGGGCAGGAGCCATCACTGCTGGTGCACTGCTGCTGTTGGGTTGCATGGCCTTGGGCAACTCATTAAGGCCAAAATGCTCCAACTGAAGTGATGGGAGATAAGCGGTGAAATAAAATGCCTCTTTGTTAAGGGTTCTGAGGTCAATGTCTTCAGGAGTACTCAGGTGTTTGGGATGAGGATGGCCGTGCTGGAGGTCCTGTCACCCTGGTTAGGGAGCTCAGCCTGCTGGTGCTGCGATGAATGCTGCAGATTGGATGTGGCCAGGCCCATGGCTGAGCTCCAGCAACAGGAGGCCAGCAACGAGCTGGGGCTGCTGCTCTGCATGCCTTTAAACCTGAATAAATCATTTCAGGCCCATGTGTTGTTTCACTTGCACGAAATCTACCCTGACAGCTGTGGCAGAAGCGTGGGGCTCTGCCCTGAGCCAGGCTCAGCAGTGGGTTCTTGTGGGCTGCTGGCATCCCCAGGGGCACTGTGTGCTTCCAGGGCAGCAGGAGGAAGCACTTTGCATGTTCCCTTTGGTCAGTGTGGGTGGGTTCACCCACGGGGCTGCAGATCATCGTGGGTCACATCTGCCCGTGCTCTACAGGGCCATCGGTTCATGCAAGACTGTTCTGAAAAGCAGAGGAGTTGGGGTGCAGTGAGCATCTCATCTGACAGCAGCGACACATCCACGTGTGTGTAGGTGTGTATATCGATGCATGTACACATCTGTCCCCTGGAGGTGACCCCCAGCACCCAGACTCACACACGTGGAGCTGGGGCAGGAGCATCCTGATGATGTGCACTATGGGGCTCTGTGTCCCTGCCCTTCCTTGATTTCACCCCAGTGAAACCAGTCCTTGCTGCCCTCTTATGGGAACCTTGCAGTCATTCAGCCCCTGCACGGCCCTCAGTGTTTTTGCAACTGCTTTGCCAAATTGACATTAATTGTGGAAGGGGAGGAAAATCCTCCAGCTCCAGCTCATGCCCCAGGAGCAGAGCACAGGTGGAGGAACCCGGGGAGTGCTTTGCTGTGTCGGGAAGGGCGTGTGGGGCTGTGGATCACTGCTGACTTCAGCACATCCCCTCGCTGCCTGCAGCCCCTAATCCTCCCTACGTGCAGCCTCACAGATGGCCCCAGGTCAGGCAGAGACCCACGGCCCTGTGTGACCCCACAGTGACACACGGCCAGGACAGGGAGCAAAGGACACTGCGGGGACCCCGAGGAATGGGTTTGAAGGGGAAGCATCAATGTGTGCTGTAAGCAGGTGGACAGCAGAGCTCAGGAATGGGGAACAGCACGTGCTGATTGCACATCGCTGGTGGTGCCCACAGTGCCACAAAATGCCATTGGTGTCCCCTGCAGCGGGCTTTGCTGAGGGTTGGTTGGAAGTGAAATGATGGAGTAGTGAGTAAAGAGGCAAAGAATCGACGTCCAAATACTCAGTAACATCAGCAGTGCATGGTGCCATCGGAGATGATTTGCTCTGCCTCCTTCCTCATGCCACCTCCTTAGCAGGTGTCAGTGGCTGCCTTGCAGTGCAGGGTGAGCAGTTCAGGGGCTGAGCACGGTCCCAGCACAGCAGCAGATGGGGAGCAGGCAGAGGTAAGGCTCAGTTTGATGCCATCACCTTATTTTTCATATCTGGAACTCTTGAAGGGCTTCCTGTAACTTTGAACGCTGGGGGTTTATCATGTTTGTCTTAAGACCAATTGCAACATCTTCAAGTGGCTGAAACTGTATGCAGTCAGGCCCAGCTCCGGGCTAATGGGGCTCTGCTTTGGGACAGAACCACTGCACAAGGACAGGCTTTGTCCTATGGTTTTCCATTTGGGAATTAGCATCCTCAGGTGGGCGTTCTACCGAATTTTGTGCATTGCTTCAATCAGTGAAGGGGAGCCTGCAGCAAGGTGCAAAGCACAGAGCCCAGCATTGGGGCTGGGAAACGTCTGACGTGAAGTATGGCAATGCAGAGTCACAACGGAGTGAGGGCAGAGCTCAGTTCAGTCTGGTTTCTGTACGGTCTCCACGCTCAAGGCGCTCTGCCGGGATGAGCTGGTGCCACCGACCACATAGGAACTCACTGAGTCACACAAGGCAAATATTTTTCCCTTTGATTTTCACCCTGAGAAAAAATCTAGAGCTGACCTTGTTAATCCCACGCATTACAAACCTCCCCCCCGTCCTTTATCACCTTTCGGCTGTGGGGTAGAGTTACCAGCTTAGCACCTCTGCTGGCTCCTGCCAGCATCCTGCCTGGCGCCCGGCCACCTCATTGAGTCTCCAGGTCTTCCTGGAGCCCTCCTGGGCACCCAACCCTCCTGTATTGCCCCGACCATCCTGGGCATCCTGATCCCATGGCTGTGCTGCAGGAGCTGCTCTGCACACACAGCAGTGGGAAGCAGCTGCATGCTCTGACCACCCAACACACAGCTAGGGAATGACCCCATGATTGAGTCCGGGTGGCTCTGGTTAGTTCAGAAAGGACAACAATCCAAATCTTGGGGAGCTGTGTGTGGTCTGTAGCTGCAGCAAACACCCTGCTGTTCTCCATCCCCTTGAGCTGGAGTCCATTACCTCCAAAACAGCCCTTCTCTCCCTGCTTCTCCATCTCCCAGGCCACATCTGAACCACATCTGGCCACTGCAAGCAGGGTGAGCTGCAGCTGGAGTGATGCACAGCACAGGGCTGGGTGCTGCACCCCATGGGTGATGCTGGGCTCTGATCTCACTGCAGACAGGCAGCAGCACAGCCAGCTGTGGGACGGGGCCTTTGTCTGTCTGTTTTGGGGGCACAGATAAAAACAGCATGGGGGAGGAAATAGTTAATGCCCTTCTCCTCTGAATATTAAGGGACAAATCCTCTCCCCGGCTTGGTGCCCAAATAAACAGGCTGAGAGCATTGCGTAAGGAGGAGATGGAACACTTCTGCATGCCTTGCTGGAGCCTGGCAGGTGAAATGCAGAGCTGGGGCCCCCGCACCCTCAGCACCCCATGCCCAGCCTGTGCTCGGGTTTCACTCTGCCCTGCTGCCTCCTGCACACAGCAGGCACGCGGAGTGCTGACACTGATGTCACAGCCATGGGTGGGCATTGCTTGGCTGGGAACAGCTGCAGTGGTGATGTTGCAAAGGGAAAGGGTGATGCTGAGCACAGCTCCTGCGGGAGTGAGCCTGGAGGATGCAGGAGGCCCTGATGTGGAGACCTCCATAGGTGGGCACAAGGCAGGGACACCAGGGAGGCATCTCTCCATGTTCTGACAGCTCGTGATGCAGCAAGGAAGGTGGCACGGGATGGTGGCAGGAGGTGGCTGCAGCCATCAGGCTGCCCTGCCCCAGCCCTGGGCTGTGTCCCAGTGCAGCTGCTGGAAGGTGCCCCATCAGAAGCTGAGCTATGCCCTAAGTGCAGCGAGTGCAGCTCCCTTCGGGCTCCCTCTGCTGACAGCTGCTCCACCAAGGCCATGCCACTGTGTGCCCTGGGTGACTTCTCTTCAAAATTTGCACAGGAAAAAAAACAGAACAAAACAACAAACGACTCCCAAAAGCAATTCTCCTCCCAGCTCCTGACGCAGGGCTTTGCAACCTCAGATCCCTCCCTGTGCTGTCAGAACACTTTGCAACCAAACGTAGAAATAAAAAGGAAATATTTAATTTTCTTAGGAAAAAAAAAAAAAAGAAAATCCCTGACAAAGTGCTTTGCAGAGGCTCCTCATCAACGAGGTGGGAAATGGAAGACGTTTTACAGAGTGGGGGAAACTGAGGCACAGGGCGGTGATGGGCGCAGCAGCCGAGCCTGGGGGGATGCAGTGCTCTCAGAGCTGTGTGCCACCCAGTGGCCCCTCTCCTCTCCTGGGAGCAGCTGTGGGGTCTGTGCATGGCGAAGGCTGCAGTCACCCAGCGATGCTCTGGAGGATGTCCCATGCCCCAAAGGCACAGCCCAGCATCCTGGCACCGTTACTGTAGGGTCGCTGGCACCGCAGGGACACCCCTGTTTGGGTGCCAGGTGGGTGGAGAACAGAGCTCACCAGGGGTCACTGTGCCTGATTTGGGAGAACAGATCCAAGCAGCAGGACCTGGGTGCACAGCCCAGCCTGGGCACATCAGGAGGTGACCGACCATCTCATATCGAGGCCTGAGGCAGAGCCCTGGCACAGCCAGGGGACACGGAGACCCAGGCAGGATCCCAGCGTTGGCATCACAGCATCAGGGTGCATGGGATGCTCAGCCACGTGTGCAGATCACAGCACAGCTCCGGTGCTGGACTCAGCAGCATCTCTTGGTGGGTTTGTCTTCAGGAGTGAGCTTGATGGAGTCGGTTAAATAACTCTCGTAAATCCCTTTATACTGGAAAAAAAAAAAAACAAAAAACAAAAAACAAACAATAGAGAGAAGGGAAATGATGAGCGGAGCTGCCTCAGCCTGAGCACAAGCAGATGAATGCGAGCCAAGGAGAAAGCAGCGCAGGCTCGCTCCCAGTTTGTGGGTAAGGACAAAATCCAGGCAAAAGGCACGCGGCTCGGAGCGGAGCCGCCGCCCCATCGGCGACACGGGGACACGAAGGACGGCCGCTAGAGGACAGTGGTGGCACACCGTGAGCAGAGCGACAGCGATTCTTGCTCCTTCCCGACTTTGTTAGAGATGGCTGCACGGAGCAGGCAGTGCTCACCGTGGTCAGGGCTTGCTTGGCGAGCGTCTCGAAAGCTTGTGCCACGTTGATGTTGTTCTTGGCGCTGACTTCGAAGTAAGGGATGTCTTTTTCCTTGCACCAGGCGGAGGCAAGCTCTTTGGGCACCTGCAGGATGGGATCCATGTCACAGCCCTGCATGGACACTGCCTGCTGTCCCCGTGCTCCCCATCACCCCTACCTCCCGGTCACAGAGGTCTATTTTGTTCCCCAACACGACCATGGGGAAATCGTGATCCCTCGGGATGACCTTCTCCAGGAAATCATCTCTCCAGTTGTCCAGGGACTCAAAGGACTCCCTGTCTGTCACATCGAAGGCCAGCATGCATCCATCAGAGCCCTTGTAGAAGGTCGACACCATGGACCGGAATCTCTCCTGTCCCCCTGTGTCCCAGATCTAGGGCAGAGAAAGGCACGGACACACCAACAGGCATTTGGGGACACGGGTGTCACGGGGGCAGGGCAGCAGAGTGCCTCACCTGCAGCTTCAGGGGGGTTTTGTCCACTGCGACGACCTTGGTCAGGATGCTGGCGCCCAGCGTGGTGCGGTAATCTTCATAAAAGGTCTTGTGCACATATTGGTGCAGGAGGGAGGTTTTGCCCACACTGGTGGGATGGAAGGAACACAGGTGAGGGCTGTAAGCTGCAGAGCCAGGCTTGAGGGGTTGGGTTGGGTGCAGCCAGCATGAAGGCCGTGCGCACACAGGATCCCGGACTGGGGCATGCATGGGGTTCCCCCATTGCCCTCCCTGCAAGGACAGCGTGGGGTTTGGGCAGCACACAGTGTTTAGAAGGATTTTGCACTGCTTAAAAGCAAAGAGAGACTCAGCAGCCCCAGGGATCCGTGTGGCTCCTTACCCCAGAGCTCCTATGATAATGATCTTCAGATCCACCTTTTTGCTGGCGTCCATGGATGGGCCCTGCGGGGACAAGAAGAGTCACACACTGAGCACTGGCAAAGGGACAACCAGTGCTGGAGGTGCAGGAGCAGCTGTCGGCCCCTGCAGCCCCCCTGCTCCCCCCAGCACCACAGGATGTGAACTGAGCTGTGCCAGGAGCAGTGCTGGGAGCAGAACCCCCTGTGCCAGCCCAGCCCACATCACCACCTGGGGCTGCTCCCCAGTGCCACAGCACGCCTGGACATGCTGCCATGTGAAAGCCTGCCGTGAGAAACCTCCCAGCCCTTCTGTCTGCTTCTGAAGTGCAACTCCCTCCTCATAAACCTGACGAACAGGGAGGGGGGAATTGCATTTATGAAAGGAGATCGTGGCTGGGTGGCGTTCCTGGCTGTTCTGAGCACTTCAGGAGCGCTCTGAAAGGCAGGAGCTTGTGGGGGAGATGTGACCTCGGTGACAGCTTCAGTCCTGGTTAATAATCACTGCTGAGGGCAATGCCCGTGTCAGGGACTTGAGCCCTTTGCTGCCTCTTCAGCACCTGTAGGAAAAGCCCGAAACTGGAGCTGGGGTTTTGCTTTAGATTTTTAGATTTTCAGATTTTTGCTTTAGATTTGCATAGCCCCAGCGAGCACCAAGCCCTGAGCACAGCAGCACCCCCTCCCCAGCCGGGACAGCGCGCAGTTCCATCCCTCCCCCCCAGCGCTGCTCGCACTGCAGCGCCAGCCCTGCTCTGCCAGGGGAGCCCTTGAAGCCCTGGAAGCGCTCGCTAATCCCTGCATTTTTTCCCGATGCGTTGTCCGGCTCCGCGCAGCTCTCCATACACAGGGCGTGAGCACCACGCTTCCTCCGCCAGAACGAATCGCCCACCCGGATCCCAACTTTCCCACCCTCCCCATCCACGATGCTCACCGAGCCCCGTGCCGAAGTTCACCCAGCCCTCCTTGTCCCCGTGCCAGCCTTCCCAGGGCCGGCAGTTTTATATCCCGCCCCATGCGTATCCCAAAGCTTTGCTCCGAAGGGGTCTGAGGTTTGCGCACCCACCTGTTGAGGCATCGTCCTCCCGGGCCGGAGGTGCGGAGCTCTTTCGGGAAGAGCCAGAGGAGGAGCAGGAAACGGCGTTGGCCCCAGCGTTGGTTCCTTCTGCTCGAGGGAGGGCGGCTGCGTTCCCCCGCGCCGTGACATCAGCACGAAGGGGCCGGGAGCTGCGGGGCGGGCGGTGGTTCTGCGGGGCTGGGCTGGATCGTGGCGCTCAGCATCGCTTTATTGCACGGAAACCAGCGCGGACTTTGCTCGGTTGCTCTGCTGAGCAGCGCGGTGGGGTTGGAAGGAGCGGGGGGCTGCAACGGTCCGCTCCCCCATCTCAGGGGCTCTTTGCGGCTCTTTCGTAGGCAGGCGAGGTCCGGAGCAGCAGCGTTCGCAGCCCTGCTGGCCGTGCAGTGTTCACGCTCAGCCAGCGCCCACATGTGCGCTGCCACCCCATGCACAGCCCGGAAGATGGGGACGATGACATTAGGAGCCCTACGCCCAGATTCGGCGGCAGCTCCTGGAGCAGAACGCGCGCAGCACTCTAGAAGGATTTTATCGCTCTCCTCGCTCAGCAAAACAGATCTACTGAGCGCGGCAGCACGCAGCCGCTCACAAGCACTGAGACATCTCCCCATGAGCATCGGCACAGTGTGAGGTGTGTGCTGCAGAGACATCGCAAGAACTCCCAGTGCCACGTCTGCAGAGCTGTGCTTGGCGGTAGGAGCAGTGCCTGGGAGCGATGCAGGCATGCAGGGGCAGGTGCTGAGCGTTTGCCAGGGGTGCAGAAGGATTCAGAGCTTCCCCGCCCTCTTTTGTGAACCCCCAGCCTCCCTCACCATGAACGGCAGCCACAGGCTGCTGCATTTCTGCTGCCTGTACTCATTTTTTGCTTTGCTTGTTGGCTGTCCCCAGCACCAGGGTGAATTCAGGAGGTGTTCCTGGTCACAGCCCAGCAGTGACTCATGCTCAGCAAGGCTGGAGCTTCCCACTTGCAGCCTCACGTGCTCTCTGTCAGAGGACAGCCATGACCCTGCTGTCCCTTCTATCTGCAGATGCTCCTTGTGGGATCTAAGAGATCTCCGTGCTCAGCAGGACAAACTCTCCTCCTCCTTCCCAGGTGTAATTTTGGGACCTGTTTGGCCTGAAACTCTGCCTTTCCCCCACAGGGCAGGCACAGGGAGTGGTGGGGAGGTGGGAGAAGCACCCAAGCCTCTGGCCTGCGGGCAGCTCTCTGTCTGGTGGATGGCACTCCCCAAGAGCAGCTCTCTCCTGCCTTCTCCTGGTCCCTGTTTGTTGCCTTTTGTGCTGCTTCACCTTTGCCCTTGCAGGAGGACTCTGTGGTGTCTGTTGCCCCAGATCTGTCTGTCCTCCTCCTCCCCTTGTGCCCATCAGCCTGGCAATGGGTGATGCTCACCGGTCAGATGATCCCCATGTCTCCATGTCACCAGAGATGGGCTGTGTGGTTGCGTTACCACAGCTGATGCCCACTTCTGCTTTTGTGCAGGAGGGCCCGGCCCCATCAGAAGCCCAGCCTGGGCCGGTGGCAGCTCTGCTTTTGCGTGGTTTCTGATGAAAAGGGATTTTCCTGGGCTCCTGCTCTCGTCACCACTCTCAGAGCAGTTGGGGCAATCTTCGTGCAGTGCAGCACAAAGCAATGCTGTGGGCTGATGCCCTGACAGCTCCCTTGCCTGCTCAGCAGCTCCTGCAACCACAGCTGCAGTCCTGCTTGCTTCACCCATGGTCAGCAATTCCATGGGCAAAGTGTGGGAGTTTGTGCCCTGTGACAAGGAGGAAGGGCTTGCAGCTGGGAAACAGTGAGGCACAGGATGGCTGCAGGCAGAGGAGAGACTCATGTGGGCAAAGAGAGGAGACGTCATTCCCTGCAGCAAGCAGAGGCCACAGAATGAGGGAAGGGGAAGAAAGTAAAAAGTATCCCGATGACCAAAGTATTCTCTATGAGTCGTGCAGCTACTCCTGCTCTCCAGGGACAGAGGGAGATCCCTACTGAGACATTGCTGGAGCAACATCCCCTGAGCATCAGCTGGGTGCTGAGAGCTGTGGACCTCTGTCCACCTCCGCTGTCTTCCCCTTCTCTGAAGCCCACCAAGGGGGCATGGGATGCTCTGGGATCCCAGGAGCAAATGGCACTGGAGGGGTGATCCTGGATAGGTCCAGGCAGTGCCACCATCATTTAGGGACACCAGGTGGTCCCTCGCTGTGCTGGATGCCCCCCTCCCCACCCATGGCTGCGGTGATGGGCAGATCCTGCAATGCCCAGCAGCACTGTGGTGTGCAAAGTGTTAAGCTGTCAGGAGCTGCAGGAGGAGAGCAGACCTTTGTCCAGCTGCCCCTGCACCTTATCTGCACGATGCCTGGGTGAAGCACAGCGAAAGGTGATGTCAATACAGCAAACAGTTACAGAAACCATATGCTGGTCAGCAGCACAATCAGTGTTTCGAAGTAAGGCAGATATTTCCTTTTGCGGCAAACAGAAATCCAAAGCCTGGAAGTGTTTACTTCCATCTCTGAGCTTTGCAGTGACCATTCAGCTCTCCTCTGGAATCGCTGCAGGGGGATCTGAGCACCCCATCCCCAGCCCTGCTCTGAGCTCAGCCCCGCAGCAAGGCAAGCTGTGCAGAGCCATGGATAAAAATAACCCTTCCGTGCACTTCCCCATGTGCTCAGGATGCATCATGCATGAGCCACCACGCATCACCCACGTCCCTTGCACTGTCAGCAATCACATGCGCTGCGGTGGCTCCTGGGGAGGGATGCAGCTCCCTGAGACCCTTGAAGCCCCCAACCCACTGTGCTGGCTGCAGAGATTTGGCAGCACACAGCTCTGTGCCTTCGTGCACCCACGAACCAGAGTCCTTTGAGAGCTCCTCGGGGGACTGAAGGAAAATCTGCTGGAAGTCACCTGCTGTGCGGGGAGTTTTGTGGCACAGAAAGAGCCGGGGGGTTTTTTCGCTCTCCTAATGATCTCTTCATTTGTTGGTGGCAGCTCAGCCTGCTGAAGCCGCGCATTTTGCTGCTGAGCTCTGCCCTCCCAGCCCCTGCCCTGCCCAGATCCACCTCCCGGGGCTTTCTGAGCAAACTTTCCACTTCTTCCACTGCAGAAATCCCAGTGAGAGACCACAAAGGCCGACCCTCCAGACCAAATGAACAGCGCGGTCTCCTCCTGCAGCTCACTCCAGCACAGTCAGCACTGAGGGTGCACAGGAAGGAGGACACAGATTGGGGCAGCAGAGACCTGCAGGATCACTGCTTTGGGAATGGCAACCACTCCGGGTTCTGTTTTACCAAAGCATTTATTGAGCCGTGTTCAAAAACATGACAATCTGCAGGGCGTGCTCCGCAGGGCCGCCCGAGGCATTTTGTGTGCACTCCTCGGCACGGAGTGAACCTCCGTGTGCTCTGCACTCCCCGGCTTGGGGACTTCTTCTCCATCCCCATGGCGCTGAGCAGCTCCTGCCCCACTCGTGGCCATGGCCGCAACCCGGCAGCTCCACTTCCCTCCCACCCCATAGGACTCACAGCCCTAAGGGGCAGCGGGCGCGAAGCCCACCCGGTTATTTCCACGGTCGAAGACGGAATAATACTGTCGGATGAAAACGTCACCCAAAATCCAGAGGGGTCCGGCAGGAGGGGGGACATCCATACCCTGGAAGCCGCTGAGGCAGATGTCCATGCCGTCACTTTGCTCCTGCAGGGAGAAGAGTGATGCTGGGGTCAACCCAAGAGCACACAGAAGAAGAAGGAAGGGGGATTTGGGGTCCTGGGAACCCAGCAGGTGGGAGCTGTGGGTACCATGAGGGTGTAGGCTTGGGCAGAGAGCGTGTAGGGAATCCCACTGATGGTGAAGGTGACGATGGGCATCGAGCTCAGGAGGCTGCAGTCCACGACGTACTGCAAGAAAATGGGGATGGCTCACATGCCAGCACTGTGCATTCCTCTTCCCCCACCACCACCTTGGCAGTGGTCCCCTGATGTTAATACATGGGCAGCAATGAATGCAGAAAATCTCTGCTGTGATTGCCTCAGTGCCACAGCACGCAGTGCTACCCTCCTTTGGGTACCCCTTGAAGCACTCCTCCCTGCAGTGCCCATCCCCAGGGCTTTGCCCCTGCTCTCCCCCCCTCGCTCTCACCTCACCATCCATAGGTGTGGCACCAATATATCTTTGCATCTCCTTTATGTCCTTGGTGGGACCAGTGAGCAGAGACGTGCCGGTGTCCACGATGGCCTGGCAGCCATTGGCACAGAAAGCCACCGTCCCCCCTACCTGCACACTGCGGGAAGGTGCAAGAGATGGGGAGCACTGGGGATAACTGGAAGGGACCCCAAACCCCCACGCTGCCCAGCCCCACTCACTTGTCCAGCTGGATCTGCCAGTAGCCCTGCACTGTGACCGGCACCCAGTGCAGGGTGCCCAGGAAGCGGGAGGGATCAAAGCCCCCAAAGAGCACTTCTCCACCCAAGGAGGAGTCCGGGTTCCTGGAGGAAGGGGGGGATGTGAGCCATTTATTTTCCTTTTCCATCTCAAAAAGAAAAAGTGGATTGATACCCCTATGCTTCCCACAGATGCTCAGGGTTTTAAGCCTCACTCTGGTATGGTCTGAGCTCTGTGATGCTCAGCACGCTTCCAAAAAGCCTCCTTGCCATCCTGCTGCTCCCTAAAAGTAACACCTGCACCAGAACCACATCCTTACGCGCTCATGTAGACAGAGAAGATGGGCAGTTCCACCAGATCTTGGGCCATCATGTTGTCAAAGACAGGGGTGACCCCATCCACGGCCAGCGAGGGGTACGCCAGCCCCAGGATCCCATCAAATTCCGAATCCTGGAAGGTTTTTCCCGGCTCGCTGACGCTCTCTGCAAAGGGCTGGTTGCACACGGTCATGCCTTCCACCTGTGGGATGGACGGGGCTCATTGATGGCTCTGGGACATCCCGTGTCACGACTCAGAGCAGACGACCCGAACGCGACTCACGGTGACATCATCAGAGCCGATGATGCCAGTCAGGCTGCCGGTCCCATACTGGAGGGAGATGGGGAGACCCAAGGGCTGGTAGGTGCTGGAGCGTGACGGCTGGAAGCGGGCGTGATTGGCTGGGGAGAGAGCAGCTTGCCAGAAAAATGGGCATGTAGGGGTGCTTTGGGGAGCTTTGCTGGGGGGAAGGGTGAGCTTGTGCAGTATTCAGTGAGAGACGACGATCGTCAGTGCTATTCCCAAAGCACAGACAGCGATTCTTGCAGCCCATCACTGCAGGCTGTGCTGTTTCTGGCTTTGATCCCCAACCCCTTTGTGCTTTGCAGGGCATTGCTGCGTGATGTGCTGCAGTGCTGGGAGCTCAAACAAGCACAGCACTTGTCCCCAGCCCAACCCCGGGCACCCAGCCCAGCACTATGGTCTCTGTGCCTGCCTTGTTCCTGCCACTCAGCTCCTCGCTGACCATCCGCATTATGTGCTATAATCTCTCCTTGTTTGCTCAAAGGCCCTCCCATAAGAATGGCCCAAAGATCCTGGCTGATATCTCCCATGGGCCGATGGTACCGGGTCCCGGTGGTGTGATTGCTGCCAAGCAAATAAACCCACGCTGCTCCTATCCCCACTGCACCCCATGCAGAGTGCAAACACTGCACCTCCTGCATCCTGCTGCTGCTCTGACCCCATGGCCCCACTGGGGCCACTTTGCACAGCCTGACTCGTTCAGGGATCCCCTACTCACTGCAGGCTTTGCTGGTGCAGTAGATGGATGGCACCCAGAGGTTGGAGGAACCCGTGTCGAATATCACCGTGAAGTTCTGCGGTGGGGTCCCGATGGAAATCTGCCCAAAGTACTCCATCTGGGAAAGGCAGAGTAGAGGCTGTTGTTGGCTGCTGGAGCCGCAAAGCACCCTGGCGGAGGGGCTGTGTGTGGGGTGAATAGGGAACAGTGTGAGGATGGCTGCATTGTGAAGCGTTTGTCTGCCTGGGCTGCATTGTGCGGAGGGAATAGAGAAGCCAAATATTTAAGGAACAGAAGTGCAAGCTGAAAACAAAGGCAGGATGGTGGGTGCGGGCACGAGCCTCTTCCCGCAGGGCTGCAAGATAGGGTCCCCTTGTACTCCCCAGCACAGAGATGCAAACAATACACAGAGCTCTGGAGACCCCTTTTGCCTCTGCCCGTGCATCCCTTGTGCAGAGGCCTTCTCTGCTGCTGCAGATGGAGGGGAGTTTGGCTCCCGGGGCCTGGGTGGGTAGCACAGAACAAGCAGGGGGAGGGCTGGCAACGAACACGCTGCCTTGTTTGTGCTCAGCATCATCTGCAGAAACAAAAGGAGCAGCCGGGCGCAGGCAGCCACCATCCCAGGCATGCTGCAGCTCGTTCCTTGCGCGGGAGCAGATTTATTTGAGAAGGATTTGGGCGTTCAGGAGCACTCATGCAGCACAGCAATCTTTCAGGACGCTCCGGGCTGCCACCAACTCCACTGCACTCACATCCAGGTAGTTGATGAGGGGCTCGTTGGCTTCCCCGAAGAGAGAGCAGTCCTGTGTGTACTGCACCATGTCCAGCCTGTGGGCCTTCCAGAACTGGGAGAGCTGCCCACGGTCCCGCAGCGACTTCCGCAGGGAGCGGTGCCGCGTCAGGGTCACCCTGCAGAGCACGGGTCTGCATCACTGCATGGGCACAGGGCTCGGGATGCTGCAGTCCCTGCGCCTCTGCACCCACCCCAAGCATCTCCCAGTGCTGATGCAGCCCTCAGCTGCGTCCTCACCTCCTGTGTGGGAGATAGCAGCGCTTCCCCCCCCCCAGGAAACCCCCAGCACCCTGCGATCCCCTTTACCTCTTCAAGCCGCTGCATGGAGCGAGGCAGAGCACGGCGAGGAGGAGGAGGAGGAGGAGAAGGCTGTGCATGGCGGCGGTGCAGGGCTGCACGGCGAGGTGGTTCTTATACCAACAGGTACACCCTCGCCCCGCGCTATCAGCGATAACGCCCCTCTCCGTGTCAACACTGGGCTTTGGCTGTGGCAATGAATCACTGGGCACCTCTCGGTCAGGTCAGAGCGCCGGGTTGCTGGGGAGGACGAGGGGCTGGGCCACGTGGGGCTGTACGTGGGGTGGGTAATGGGGGACCTCTGGGCACCCCTGCTGTTTTTTTCCTCCCCATCCCAGGTTTTTTCGCTAGGGTTGCAGGAAGGGGACGTTCAGATGGTGCCGAGCTGCCTCGAAAAGGCAAAGATCTCATTAGCCTTGATGAGCTGCTCAGGAATCTGCAGCTTTGCTTTTTGTCGTCGAAGCACCGGCTTTGGCAAAAGCTGCTTTGCTTTAGGAACAGTTACATGTTGCCTTACAGCCACTGATGGGTTCTTCCCCAGTGGTTTCTGTTTAATGCTGGACAGTCATCTCATTAAGCATCTGAGAATGCAAATAAAGGATGCTAATGAACAAACACAACTCCTATCTGCTGCTGAGGCTTTGTCTTCCTGTGGTTGTTTCCCATGTTTGTGGCCCTGCAGCGACTGATGATGGATGCCACAAGGAGAGGTGTGAGCAGCACTCACGTTATTAACAGCATTTCTACCCCTAGTGCAGCGCTAATCAATTTCCCATTTATTGTGGTTAGACCGTTTTATTTAATCTTATTAAATTAATGGCAAAGCAACCGGAGCTGAGGGGTCCGTAAATGCACAGCAGTCACCTGGAATGCTCTGTAATGGGATGGATGGGTGGTTCTGCTAACATTGGGCTGGATCCCAGGCCAGGAGCAGATCTGCTGTGTGTCCCCACGTCCCTGCACCCAGGCTGGCAGCTGCAGCCTTTCCACTGAGCAGCCCTTGCACAAAGTCCTCCCTATCATATTTTAAACACTGTTTCATACTCCTTTCCCTACAGTTCCATGCATCCTCCCTCCTTGTCCCAATGATATGTGGGACATAAAAGGATTAGAAAAAAAGCAACCCTTCCTATAAGCAAGGGGAGGATCAGCCAAAAGCCGAGGAGGCACAGCAGCACATCCACTGCTCCAGATGTGACTTATCCATTGGAAATCCCCTAATAAACCCCTCCTGCCCTCAGGCTGTGTGCTGGGGAGCATGGGCTGAGTGCTCCACGTTTGGCACTGGAAAAGATCCCTTCTTGGGTCAGAGCTGGAATGGCCACAGGGAGCAGGGATGCGCTGTGGATGGGAAGCGACCTCCCCTCAGCTCCATTTATGGCACCTGACTCATTACAAGAAAGCTGCTCTCAGGCTAAAAATAGGTTATCTGCATTCTTTTTTCTTCTCTGTATTTCCTTTCCTTCAGCCACTTCCACTATTAGCAACCAGTGATTCACATCATACCCGAGCATCACCTTCTGAAAAGCCTTTTTGCTCTGATTATCAAATCCATCTCCCACCTGCTAATCTGTTTGCATATCACAGAAAGAGTAAAACCCTGTAACAGCAGCGCTGAAAAAAATAAATATTTTTATTTCCGAGAGCGATAAACAACCAAACTCCAGCTAAATATTTACCCACAGCAACAGCAGCTGATGGGTGAAGGCTGAGACCCAATGGAATCACCCAACAGCTCTCGGGAGCCCAGCTCAACCTCCTCCTCACCTGCTGGTGATGGGGCTCACTGGGGGCTCACATGGAGCATTTACCCCCAGAGCTGTTCTGTGTGCCCTGCTTGCAGTGGAGCAACATTTTCTCCCTGTGTTAAAGCTGCCCATGGGATCACATGGTGCAGTTGGCCGGTGGGAGCTGTGTGGGGCTGCAGCTTTCCCAGCCCAGGGCCCAACCTACAGCAGAGAAACACCCCAAAATATTTAAATGAGTGAATGCAAGCGTCATGGAACCCGGTGCCATCACTTCTGGGGGCAAAGCGAGACCGCATCCGGCGCCCAGTCAGTGAGCACTGCTGCACCAGCTGCAGTCAAACATCCACCAAAAATGCTCCAGAAACATCCCTGACCTCTGCAGAGCATCCCATCCATCTGCTCTGTGCCCCGAAGGCAGGACGGACACACGGAGGTCTCTGCACCCCAGGTAACACCCAATGGGCACCCAACGTGCCGCGCTCCGTGTGGTGCTGGGCAGCACGGGGCTGTGCTGGGGCTGTGCTGTGCTCTGTGCTGTGCTGAGCTCTACAGCTAAAACTGAGTGCTGAGGTCAGGCAGGAATAGGTTTGAAGTCATCTGGGGCAACGCCGTGGGTTTGCTTACCTTCAGATTGAGCGCAGACATCTTGCACTCGCAGCTCAAGCAGCCAAGCACTCTACAAACCTTGAGTGCAATGGGGCATCTTGCTATAGATGGGGTTAATAGCCTGGGGGTGGGCAGGAGGGGGCTCACAGCCCCTGAGACACCAAAAAAGTACATGTGCTGCAGCCCTTATCTGCAAAATAGGTATTTCAAGGCGCATCTGTGCGTAATCTCTTCCATCTCAATGCACCCCAGCAAAGAAGCTGCCTGCTGCTGGTTTTTGGGTTTGGGTCCTGCTTTGCTGTTTCCTTCTGAGCAGTTCAATTCTCAGATTGCTATCTGCTGCTGCAGCAATCTCCTGCACCAAAATAGGAAATGAGCCACTCAAACGGCGGCCATTTGAGGAGGATATTTGGGGTGAGCTCAGATCAATAAGGAAGGGGGAAAGTCCTGGCAAGACATGGACTCCTAGCTCAGCAGGTGCCCAAGGGTTGGGTAAGTGGAACGGTGCAGGGGAACGATGCCATTCTGATGCTTTACTCTTGGAAATACATCTTTGGGCTTTTGGCCCATGGGATAGATGGGCCTTGGCTCTGTCGATCTGCGTTTATCGCTCACATCATTATGGCTCCTTTAATCACCGTCTCTAAGCTTTAGCTGAAGATACCTCTGCACGAAAACTGAGGGCATTTTTTTGCGAGTGAGCACTCGCGAAATGAAGGCTCTTGATTGCTGTCCTTCATTACAAATCCCCAAGCAGTACAGCCAAAAATTGCAAGCCAAGGAGCCCGCTTCAGGCACACGTATTATCTGCCGTGCTTTAAGTCCTGACAGCTTCAGCAGGATTGAGGCACTCACCTACAATGAAATCCGAGGTGTTTCAAGCGCAGTTAAAGGGAAGTGCACGCCTCCATTTGCAATGGGATTGGAGCAAATGATTTCCTGCAGCACTTGGAAAATCCTCTCCCAGGTGCCCGGCGGGCGGCAGTGAAGCATCAAGCACAGCTTTGCCTGTTGGTTGCTTTCTCCTACGATTTATTTTTGCCTCCAGATGAGAGTTATTGAGTATTTTTTTGCGGATTAAAAGAAAAAAGAAAAAAAAAAAGTGAAGAAATGTGAAAGAGGATTAAAGCAAGGAGGATGCACTGCAGCTGGCGGCGATGGGGCTGTTATCAGCCCCAAAGCTCCGTGCTGGGAGCAGATAGAGCTGAGGGGATGAGGGCAGGGGAAAGGCTGAGCATAGGGGTATGTGGGGCTGCCTGTGTCTGTCTGTCTGTCTCCAGGAACCTCAGGGACGTTGCTGGCACCAGAGTGACGACGGAGATGGAGCACTGTGAGTGGTGAGTGCTGCACGGCCCCATGGCACAGCTGGGGCTTGGGGTCTGGGCTGAAGGTCGGTGGGAGCTTTCTGCATCACTGCTGCTTGGGGTTTTCAAAATCCCTTCTTGGGATGGGACTCCAGAATGAAGGGTGTGGAGCCCGGGGCGCTAAGAATGAAAAGCAAAACCAAAACCTCTGCCGGCAAACTTTGGGCTGAGCAGACTTGGAGGCCACGTCAGCCAAAGCGATGCCGAAAGATTTCAAGTAATTCCGGTATTTCCTTCATTTGGGCAAAATCCTTTTCTCCCATTCAGGTGGGTGCCTGTCGCTACCTCAGCTGTGACCCTGCTGCTCAGCTCTCTGCTCCTGCTGCTGCTTTACATCATGCTCAGCAGGAAAATAGGTAACGCACCACCCTGAGCTCCTCCGTCAGCCCTCAGCTCAGAGAAGGAAAGGGATCTGCCCAAAGCCTCAGCACCCCCATCCCCGAGGCACCCCCAGCACCTTGTCCGGCCCTGATTCTCTCTGCTGCTATGGGGCACTGGGTCTGGGCACCCCTACACCCATCAGACCCCCCCTGCTCAGCACCGATGTGGAGCCGTATTGATTGCAGCGCAGCAGAGCAGCCATGCACAGTGATGGAGTTGCACAGCCCAGGATGCAGTGCTGCTCCAAAAACATTTTGTATTATTGCTCTGGTTAGAAGAGCAGTGGGGTTTCCCCGCTGACAGAATCAATTTGCAATATCAGAATCCAGATGGAGCTGTGATTTCCAGCAGGAAAAGAGATGCTGCCCACATCTGCACCCAACGCGTGCTCTGCCGGGCCTGTGGGTCAAAGCAGATCTGAACTTACACATGGGAAGGGTCCCCCATGTGCTGATTTGACTTTGGAGCCTGACATCGCAGAGAACAGAGAGCACACTTCCTCAGCTCAGTAATTGAATTGACAGATATTTGCCCACTCCAATACAAAATAATAATTGCTGCTGTGCTACGGCCCGCACCGAGCTGCTGGCTTTGGGGAGCGGAGGGGGGATGAGCTGTGCAGGAAGCTGCAGGGGAGAGAAAGCACCCAAATGGCACTGGAGGGATGTGGGGGGGGGAGGCTGCAGCTGGCTCAGAGCTGAGGCAAAGGGCTGACCCCCCTCCCCACTATTGCAGACAGGCACTGCTGCAGCGCACAGGTGAGCAGTGGTCCCACAGCACAGCCCCAGCAACCACCCATCTCTTCAGCTGGAGGGGAAGGGGTGCAGCAACCAAACTATACGGGTAAGGGGGATCCTGCAGCACGGCCATGCATTGCTTTGTGCTTTGTGCTTTGTGCTTTGTGCAGTGCTTACACAGAGCTGCTCAGTGCTGCTCCTCCGGGTGCCAATGCGGAGCAGGCAGTCAGCAGCCATGCACTGGGTGCAGCAGCTGTGTGCATTTCGGGCCTCTCCTGCTCCCTGTGGGCACTGCTCGTGGGCAGGGGGATGGATGGGGCGGGATCACACTGTGCCATCTGCATTTTCACTTTTCACTTTCGTGTACGTGAGCCTTATTGGGCTGAGAGCATTCCCATGTGTGTGTCACTGCTAACGATGGGGAGCACAGAGGCGGCCGCTTCTGCAGCTCACACTGTTCTCTGATTGCTTTTTCTCCCTGATTACACATTTCTGGGATGCATGTCTCGTTCAGAAGGGAGCAGCGAGACGTCTTCAGAGACCTCAGAGGACTCGGACAGCAGCTCTCTGCACCCACAGGTACGGAGCTGTGCTCCACGGGCAGAGCTCTGCCAAAAGCAATCACAGCTGCTACAGCCGTGGCAGCACGATGAAGGCAAACACATTGAGATGTATTAAAATAACCAGCGGTTCAGCTGTAGGTGTTGCCCCCTGCCCCATGCAGTGCTGACAGGGGGATGTCCCCACTGGTGATGGCAGTGCCAGGGCACGGTGTGCTTTTCGGTTCCAGGGCGCAGGCACCGTGAGGTGCTGCTGTGTGACCCAGCACTGTGCCTGCTCCCCTAGGAAAGGAAAACCCGCTCAAAGGAAAACCTCAACTACACATCCGTGCTGTTCCCGGGGAAAGGCCAGGGGTCAGGCTCTGATAGGAACTACGAGAACATGAAGATGGGCGCTGATTACGTCAACGTGGACCCAAAAAAGAAGAAAGCAGAGTTTTGGATCTGCTCCAGCCCTGTGGCATCCAAGTCCATCGAGTACACAGAGGTGAAGCTGTGACACTTCCCTGGGGTCCCACAGCAGCCACCGCTCTGTGCCCGGGTCAGTGCTGGCACAGGGCTGCTGCCATTCCCTGGGATGGTGCAGCTCCCCCAGGGATCTTTCGGGGTCGGAGGCTGTGGGTGTGGGGTGATGTGGGGCTGCCCCACACCTCCCTGTGGGGAAATGCTCCTTCTCAGACTGCCACAAGCTCTGCACATGTGTGTGAACGCCGTTTTCTCATCTTGTGAAAGCAAATGCTCCCCCAGCGGGATGCGGGTAAGAGAGGGAAATGCAATCATTTCCAAGCCATCTCTCCATTGGGCTGACATATCCTGTGAATAATGCTTCCTTCGCTGATCGCTGTCATAAAAACCTTTTAAATACACTCCATCCACCGGCTTCACCCTTCCTGCCCTCACACCGATCCCTCCTCTCTGCACCCCATTTTCCTCTGATGCTGAACCCCCTCAGGGCCCCATCAGCCCATCACCTGGCACTGGGGTGGGCACTGTGGGCATTGCCTTTCTCAGCTGCTGGAGATGACTGGGGCTCTAAATCTCCTCTGGATGTGGGAGAAGCAGGATGGGACTACGGCATCTGTGCATGACTAAATCCCTGCAGTGCATTTTCCCTGCCCTCCACCTTCCCTGCAGCAAACATGTGGGGTGCAGGAGGTGATCTTCCCCACCTGAGCTGTGCCCACCCCAGTGTGAGTGTGGCTCCCACCTCAGTTGGAGCTCAATGTGACCGACTGTGGCTCACCTGGGATGCTGCAGGGACAACAGGAAGAAATCCCATTGCCTCCAGGTCCTGTGCCCTGCAGGTGCTCTGCTCCTCGCTAAATGAGACAAAAGCAGCAGCAGCGATTTGAGAACGGTTCTTTAATGTGCAGCAGCTGTGCAGCAGTGCAGAGCAGCACTGTGCAATGGCTGCTGACTGCAGGAAGAAGAAACCTGGTGGGAGGGAGGCAGGATCTGCCTGGAGGAGGTGGAGGTGGGCCAAGGCTCTTCCAGGCATCTCCTCAGTGATGTCCGTGCTGCATTTGGGGTGCTTGTACTACTGCACTGCAGTACTGCAGAGGGGAAATACCTGGTGCAGTGCAGTGCTGCAGAGAGCAATGCAATGCAGTGCAACGCAGTGCAATGCAACGGTCGTGTCTGCTGCAGCCCTGGGGACATGTGCAGAGCCACAGGGCAGGGGGAAGCCATTTGCATTGGCTGCTCCACCAGCAAAACCATGAGGCTGGGAGACGGCAGTGTGACTGCAAGGAGCTCTCAAGCAGATGCGTCTGCAATGCCTCCTGCTGTGCTCAGACTGCTTTGCTGGCAGCTGTCAAACACCCAAAACTCTCATAAAAGGGTCTTTCTTAAAAGATGTGCTGGTGCAGCATCCCCATCAGATGCCTGGGTAATGGGCACGGAGGGGAGCAGGGTGGTGGATGGGGATGCATTACAGTGCATGGAGAGGTGAAAGCTGCACATGGTGGTGGGCTGCCTCCATCTCCTGATGCACACAGCAGATGCAGCGCATGCAGCAGCAAAACCCACGAGGACAAGAAGGCTGGTGATACATTCTGGGTGAAGCACACAGCTCCTGGTGAAACTCAATGCTACCAGGAGGGGAGACAGTCCTGCCTGCCATTGTCCACGATGCCACAGCAGCACCGCAGCCTACAGTGTGCCCGAATCGGTCACCGCTTCCTCCTCGAGGGGGCTGAGGTTGGTGCCACTGCCCCTGTGCAGGGGGATGCCAGCACTGAGGCCGTGGCTGAGGATGGTGGTCCTCCTGCTGCACAGGCTGCCTGCCGAGCCCTGCCTGCGTGGTGCGGATTTGGGGCAGCCCCATAGGGCCAGGCAGCGTGCTGCATCCTGCAGTGGGCGCCCACTGAAGAACATGTAGATGCAGGGGTTGCAGCAGCTGCTGAGGCTGGCCAGCAGCATGGTGATGGTGAAGGCTGCGTCGGCGGAGTCTGGGGAGGCAAAAGGAGGGGTGTAAACCTCCACTGGAGTGGGCTCAGGGTGAAGGGGGCTCAGCGTGCAGAGCTCAGGGCTTCTGAGGGGTTCTGTGTGGCTTCAGTGCTGAAAATTCCCTCTTATTCTACTCCCATCCCATTGCTGCGGTGGCAGCTGGCAGCTTTCAGACCCGCTGCTTCCCTCAGTCTGCTGCCAGAGCACCTCCCAGAGGGCTGGCAGGCTGGGTAATGCCTCAAGCAGGCCAGAAGAGATACTGAAATTAAAAACATATGAAATGAAATCCCAAATCAGCTTCTCCAAGCTCTGCAGCTGGCTCAGCAAAAGCCCAAAGGGCGCTCGATGCTCTGTGCGAAAGAGCAGCGATCCCTCCAGAGGGAGGAGGGGGGAAGCTGCACAGATAAAACTCTCCCTGCAGCCACATGGGAGCACAGCAGCTCCTGGAACAAACTCCCAAATGAGGGGAGAGACACATGGCAAAAGGTTTGCATAGCAACTTGATGCCTCCCTACAGCTGCTGGTCAGAAGTCATTGGTTTTCAGTGGGTTTGATGGAGAAAAGCAACGATTTGGCTCCGCTATGGGGGAGTTAATCAGTGCTTTGCCAAACAAACAAATACCCAAGAAAAGAAGTGAGCTCCTGCTTGTTAAAAGCACAAAGGGCTCATCCCTCATCCCCACCACTACTCACCATCATCAGGAGCATCCTTGTCCCACACCGACCACATCTGCATGCTGAAGAAGGGAGCCCAGCAGGCAACGTAGGCCACCACGATGACAAATGTCATCTTCACTGTGCGGATCTTGGCGCGGGAGATGGTGCGCACGCTGCTGACACGCGAGGGCTGCCCAGAGTGGCATCGTGTGCCCTTCTGACCGCAGTACAGAGTGCTGGGGGAGGCTGCAAGGAGCCCTCCTGCCACGGGGACGCAGCTCTGCGTTTTGCCTTTGAGGTTCTTGCAGATCTCTCGGCAGATGAGGCCGTAGCAGGCGGTGAGGATGCCGACGGGCAGGAGGAAGATGCACAGCGTGGTCCAGGTGATGTAGGCACGGGCGCCCCATGGGTACCCGAAGTCAGCCCAACAATCCAGCACCTCTGAGCCTGGCTTCACCTCCCGCAGAGAGAAGATGAAGAGTTGTGGGGTGCTGAGCAGGCAGCTGAGCAGCCACGCAGCCCCAACCATGGCGCAGGGCTGGCCGCTGGGCTGGCGCAGGGCGCGCAGCGGGTGGCACACGGCCACGTAGCGATCCAGGGTCATGGCCATCAGCATGTAGGTGGAGGCGAACATGCTGAGCACCTGCAGGTACTTCACCAACCTACAGAGCAGATCCGGCCCTACAAAGCGGTACGTCACCTCCCACAGCATCTGAGGCAGCACCTGGAAGAACGCGACGCCCAGGTCGCTGAGTGCCAGGTGCAGCACAAATTGGTGCATGCGGCTCAGTTTCCTCCCGGGGCGGCACACGGCCAGCAGCACGGCCAGGTTGCCCACGGTGGCCACCAGCAGGATGGCTGCCAGCACCCCCACCTCTGCCCTGGCCAGTTGTTCATCCCGGCCCTGCAGCAGGGTCCGGTTGGGGGTCCCCAATGAGGGTTGAAAGCTCTGCAGCTCTGTGTTGCGCGTGGTCTGACTGCTGTGAGAGCTGTTCCAGTCCCAGCCCGGCTCCATCCCACTCCTCTGTGTGTCCCCCAGCACTGTGGCCGGTTGCCACCTCTGTCCCTGTGCACCCACTCGGCGTTGGTTTCTTGGAGGGGTGCAGCAATCCTGGCTCAGCCTTTGATCTGGGCTGCACTGAGCACCCCTAAATCCTTAAATCTCCCTGCACGGCTCATCTTGCAATCCACCTCTATCCCTCAATCGAAAGAGAGTTCCTCTTCGTTGCTTCCTTTTAGTGCAGCGACGGCAACAGAGGCTGCATCCCTTTGGCCTTTTCCCTCCAGGAGCAGGCAGGACACCAACAAACCAAGCACACAGAATCCCTGCAGTGAGAACTGCGGGCAGGGATTTATAGTGGGATCCCTCCCCCCCCCGCTGCGTCCAGCTGCTGTGTTGCTGCAATCAGAGCTGTGATCCCAGGCTCTGAGGATCTGTGCTGCTCCCCCCCCCCTGCAGCCCCTCTGTATTAAACTCCACCAACACATATTACGTACACACGTGCCGTTCCATGTTTGTTTTGCAACACTGAAGCTTTGGTTTTCCCCCTCCCGGCTGTTGATTTACGCCAAGAAGAAACAGAGATATGCATCTGTTTGTGGAGTTGTTACTTTTCGGGGGAAATGCAGCAGCAAACAAAAGCAGTGCATTGGGAGAGGCTTCTTCCCAGCAGCTCCCTGCCCCACATTGATCGGCCGTGTGCACGGCTCTGCCCCACTGGGTGTGATATCACCGTTCGGGTGCCCGTAAAAGGCAATTATTTGCCAAGTAAAGATTTGCAGATCACCTCTAATAACCGTAAATGAGCACAGTTTGTGTCTAATTAAAAGACATTCATCCTCATAAGAGACCCTACGGGTATAAGCTACCTATCATAGGAAAGAGCCTCTGTGAGTTGGTGACAGGAGGTGTTTTGGGGAATGATGCAATTTGCTGCGGCTGTGATCAGACAGCTGCTTTGCTGGGAGATTAATAGAGGGCAATGCAAGAAAAAAACCCAACCAGCCCACAAATCAATAAAAAGCAAAGCTGAAGGCAGAGGCGGAAGGGCTGATCCTGCACAGATGAAGCAGCGCTTCAGCATTTTGAGGCCACACTCAACTCTCACTGCCACCAGTTTGATTTGGAGCAGTTCCCTCCGCATTGGGGCTGCTGCTCCAGATTTGGGTGATCAGCAGCAAGGAGAATCCTCCTGCAAAGGTGCTTATGGGAAAGCAGAGCTCATCCACAGAAGGCAAACGATCCTCAGAAGATAGATGTGCATTTTCTATAGGGAAAGTTTATCACGGAAAGGAAATTTCTCAAGCAGAAGGATTGAAAAATAAACTCATTCGCTCCCATTGGTTTCCTGCACTTTTCTGAACACGTTCCTGCTGTTTCCAGGTTGTATTTCAGCCAAACCAGAGCTGCTCCTTCTGCAACGGCAGTGCAATGCAGCCCCTTGTTTGCACAGCAGCCCTGAGCACAACAGCTGGAAGGCCAAGCTGAGCAGGGATGCACAATGCATGGCATCCACCTGCAGTGCATGTCCTCCTGCTTGGCCTGAGGTCCTGGCCATGCTGCAGCCGTGAGTTCAGAATGGCCACAGCTCAGGAATTGCTCACACAGAGCTGTGCAGGAGCCCTGGGGCTGAGTGTTGAGTAGCACACAGTTGTGCCCTCAACCAACACCCCCAGCTGCAGCCACATGGAGCCGTTTCCCAACCATCAGCCCCCAGGAGCAGACCTTGGCGTGGGCTGGTGGTAGAACTGTGCTTTGTTGGTGCTGCTCCTGTGAGCGTGGTTTGCTTCCCAGCAAAGGAAGGAAGGAAAGGAAGGAAGCACAGGGGGCCTTGGGGAGCCCCAGTGCTCTGCATGCTGCTGGGTGCTGCTGCAGCACTCTGCGTTTCCTCGTTCCTCCTGGGTGTGACGCTGAGATACCGGACCGTGAAACTCAATTTGTAAGTCCTTAATGTTGCATTTGTCAAGGTAGAACCGTGTCACAGAGTCAATTTTTGGCAGCTGGTAGCATCAATATGACATGGAGCAGAGTACGTGAAATGTACTCTGTGCTCCTGCACCCTGCGGCACAGAGAGGGAAGTTTAACAGCAATTCAACCTCTTGGCTCTGTAGCTGGTTCCTTCGTTTTGTGGGTAGCTAATTAATAGGGAAAAAAAAACGAACGAATGAAGGTTGTTGGCTTGGGTTTAAGCACTGCCTTGGCTCGCTTCTCAAGACAAATATTTTCCTTGCGGTAAGTGATGGGGTTTAATCTCGTGTTGCTGACAGCACAAAGCGTGCTCAGGCTGTCTTTTGTCTTTAGACTAAAATGCCTTTTGTAGTTCAGGTCAGGAGGGGTAGATCTGCTCGTGTCACACTGGGTGAATGCTGTAGGGTGGGTGGTGTTGCAGTAGGTTGGGATCGTTGTGGGGAGGCTGCCTGGGGCAGGAAGGAGAGCTGGTCCTCCAAAGCCAGATAGCCTCCAAAATTAGGCCCCATGTATTCCTTCCAGCCCTGAAGATTCCCCTGCTGAGGGTTCCCAGTCCTTACAGCCTCGTGTGCTCTTACAACCCCAGCTTGGCTGTGCCATTGAATGCAGTCCGTGCTCTTCTCGGGCCTGGGGAGCTGCAAACCAAAAACGTGACATCATTGCTTCTGGTTGCTCGCAGTGTTTGTGAAGAGCTTTCAGAGGAGTGCCCACGTGGCGTCCTCTTATCAGGGCACCGAATGTCTCTGTGCTGTAGTCATCAGTGATTGCACCCATCGAGGGCAGGGCTGGGATTGGGCACAGCCCAGTGCTCCCATGGGCAGACCCAGCTCAGCACCTTCCTGCCATCGCCCTGCAGACCTCTGTGCACTTGGGCAGTGTCAGCTGTGGCAACAACCCTGCAGGCAGGAGCTGCTGTGATTGGAAAGCAATTACAAACCAGATGTGCCCATCGGCCGCCCCTTTTTCCAATCCCTCGTTTCCTCTTTCAGAGTTGTTTTGCATTTTTTGCCCTTTAATTAAAACCCGTGATGCCGCTTCATGTTGGAGAGCAGCCATAAATATGCTGAACAGGTCGCAATGGAAAGCTGTGCTCTGGGGTCAGGGCAGGGCTGGGTTTGGTGCCCATCTGCAGAGCAGCAATGGGAAAGTACAGAAAGATGGGAGGGCCAAAGCACATCACATGGGGCTGGAATCCTTTCCTTGAATGTATTTGTTTTCTACTGAACTTCTAAAGTGTGAGGGGTGACCCTGAAGTGGTGGATGGCACCAAGGGGTTTCCAATCAATGAAATGAACGCAGCCCTGGGGCTATGGCAGCTGATAACTCCATTGTTGTTTGCTCTTCCTGCTCGTTCTGCTGCACCTCTTAATTGGACACACACGTGTGGAAGCAGTTAACTTCAGTTCAGACAAGGGCCTGAGGGCAAATAGAAGCTACGCACCTTGGTGAGGGCAAATAGCTTGTTTGCCAGCCTGCGTTCTCCTGCTGCTCCCCGTGTGCTCACAGGGCGGCTCAGAGCAACGGGAGCTGCAAAGTGCTTCAATTTCCTTCATCTCCTTCTGCTGTTATCACCATTAGCATTTAAAAACCAGACCCAGAGGGCGAACGGCCTTCAATCGATAATAAAAAACCCACGAGGTTACATTTCTAGGCTGGAAGCCGATGGTTTGGGATGGGTGTTTTTCTCTCTTCCATTTATTTGCGTTGTTTTCCCCCTCCTGATGCCACTGTAGGACATCTCCCTGCTGAAGTCCCACTGTAACCAGGTGGGACAGGTCCCAAATTTTGCTCTATGCAGTGGGAATCTGATCTGTGCGTGTGATTTTCATACTCTGCAGCCTGTAGGGATGGGAGGTGATTCTTTCCATGAGAAACCCTGCAAGCAAACCCGCATCCATGGGACAGGCAGCTCCAGCTCCTGCAGTGAATCCAGGGCTGCAGTGGGCACTGGAAGGGAGCTCTGATGCAGACTAAGGAGAGCAGAGGCTTTAGGATGCGTTTAATTCAGTGTAAGATGACCGAGACTCTCTCTGTGACCCCAGATTCTCTCTCTGCTCTTTTCCCTTCTCTCCCCATGTAAGCACTGCAGTGATTGGGAGCCCGTTGCCTCCCAGGTGAGAAGCATCAATCAGGGTGATGAAAGCAGAGGAGCAGCTGCTTTGGGATGTGTATTAGGAGATGATGGATAACAGGAAGGATGGCTGCAGTGATCCGTGCTCTCGCCACTAAAGCAAAGTTCAAGGCTTCGTGATTAAAGGCTGTTCTTGCCTGCTTGATAATCAGGCCCAGGTTATACCCAGATACAGGGGAAATTTGTTTGGGGTAATGTACTGCTTCCATGAGACCACTTCTTGTTTGAGTGGCTGGTGTTGAGGTCAGTTGTTTCCTTCAGTTAAAATAGGTGATGCTGGGTATTCCTCACCTGCCTCGCTATCTCTGCCTTTGGCATTATTACTGAATGCTGTTGGGTGGCCAACTATGGGCCTCCACGAGGTTGCAAGCAAGGGCTTGGCTGCTAGAACTCCTGTGGGTTGTGCTGTTCGGCATCTGAGCAGCGTGCTTTGCTCTCCTGCTGTCGTTTTGTGCACGTGACATGGAGAAGAGGACAAAATAAGCCCAATTATGGTGCATTTGGTGGCTCCATCAGTGGTTTAGCTCAGCAGATCTGAAGTGCCAGTGGGATTTTTACCTTCTGCCTGCACGATGTGTGCATGTCTTATTTTTTTTCTTTCCCCCCTCCCATCTAAGTGTGTGAAAATCTCCTAGGAAACGTAGCCCTAATGATCTGCCTTCTCCCCATGCTGTGCTTCCTGCAAATGGAGCAGAAAGCTGCTCTCTAAATATGCTGCCTGCTTCTCCTAATGGAATGGCTGTGGGCAGAGGACGGAGCAGTGCTGATGGAGTTTGGCATTGGGGTGATGGCTTTGTTTGCTGGCTTCCTGCTGGAGGCCTCAGTTTTTGGGATGCAGTTTGTTGCAGCGCTCTGAGCATTTCTATTCCTGCAGGATCTGGCAGGAGGCATGAAGAAAAAGCACAGCAGATGCTGAGAGATTATCACCCAGGGGAGCAGCCTTTCTGGAGGTGAATGGGGAGAATCGGCTTCACCCTTTGGCAATGGCTGGGTTTGGGGTTATCACCCCATGCTGTGGGCTCATCCCACCAGGCTGTCTTCTCAACGCTGCTTTCCCCACACCACGACTTGTTTGGGTGCAGGCAGCAGCTGGCAAGGGCTGGCGCAGCACGATGAGCCTTTCCCTTTGTCCTTTGGTTGGGACGAAGCCAAGCTGACCCCGCTCCTCTTCTCTTGGGTCCTCCAGCAGATTGGAGCCCTGGGCAGGCAGTTAATGCTGCTTAATCCCCTTCCGACGTGGGATGTGTATGAGGGGAAGGTGACAAAGCACACGGCTGCACACAGTGTACTGACTGATGCTCAGGTCATTGTGGGTCGCTACCCAGAGTCCAACCTCTGATTCCTTTTTGGATCCTGAAGAATGGACAGAAATTGATATTTTTCAGCCTACAACGTTAGAAAATTGTCCGTCTGTTCTTGAAGAGCTTCTTGCAGCCCGGAGGAAACAGCATTTATAGGATGGTTTGTTGCGTTGGTGGTAGAAAAGCAGCTCCCTGGGTGATGGCTGCACAGTGAAATTGGGCACAGGGCAGCATGGGTTGGGGGTGAGCTGCTCCCTCCTTGGAAACTGATTGATAGAATCATAGAATGGCTTGGGTTGGACCTCAAGGATCACGTATGAAGTGCCTGACGTGGTGCCTCTCAGTGCCTGATAAAGACAAACCAAGGTGAAAGCCATGCTGGGAGCATAACTCCTGCTTTTCAGGCAGAGCACAGACTGAAGGGATGACTTCAGCTGAAGCTCTGTGGCAGCCTGGTTTGTGCATCCCTAAGAACCCCATTTAACATCACAGATGATTACTTTGTCGCTGGCTCTTCCCTGCACCCACGGTGCTAATTGCCAAAGCATCTCCTAAAAGCTGTTTTCATATGCATTTGCACAACAGATTTTTGAAAGGCCATGAGGATGTACTTAAGGCTGCTGCAGATGAGAAATGTTGCCCCATGTTTCACAATAATGACATTTTGGGAGCTGCCAAACGCAGAGTTTTATCACTTCTCATACAAATGATCTGTGGACCCGTGTTGTTGGCTGTAATGGATTGCCACTTCATCATGCAAGCAAAGCACAGCCTGCACTCAGAGCCTGATGGTGGGAAAACCACAGCCTGAAATCAATGCATTTTTTCAGGGGCCTCTGTGTTATCTTGCTGTCTCACTGAGCTGCTGTCGTCTGGAAAATGAACCACATTATCATGCAGGTCAGGCTGCGAGGGGTGATTTTTTTCCTTAAGGCTTCTGTATGAGTATGGCAATACGGATATTGCAGCAGAGACAGATTTCCATCTGTTCTGCCCCATCTCCAGCACTGAGAGCGGGGAGTCGAGTGATGTGCTGGGGTGGGAGGGATGGATGTTTGTTTCTCATGCATTGGTGGTTTGAGGTTATACAAGACAGAACCAAGGTGCGCTCTGGCTGTGGACCTGGGCCTCTCAAAACTCTCCATTTACTCACATCTCATTGATAGCCTTGAGATCATTATGGTTGGAAAAGACCTCTAAGATCACCCAGCCCAACAACCCACCTGCCACAGAGCCACGTCCATAAGAGAAGAGCAAAGGAAGAAATCCGAGCATCCTTAGCCTTGCCGTGGAGCAGAGATGCGGTGCTGTGGGAGTTTGAGGCTGAACCATGCAGGTCTGCAACCCACAGCACTGCTGGTTCCCTGCGTGTCATTTGTAACCACTGGGTGCTTTGGGTTCCACGCCGAGGCTTAGCAATGTGCCTCACCTGTCACATGGAGGTGACAGCAAGCACAGCCTCGGTGAGGGGGTGGATTTACAGCTAAGTGCTGGATGCAGGCGAGATGCGAAAATCACTGCTCACCCCTTTGTGCTGAGCTGAGGTTGGAACCCTCACAGTCTGCAGTCTCTCGGGTAGCTTGATTTGATGGTGAGGCTGGAAAATAATTAAATGAATTTCTACCTCCCTGAAAACTAATTGGGAAAGGATTACTGGGAGGAAATTGGAGATGCTGAGGAAAGGTGCCTGTCCCTGATGTGACCCATTCCTGCTGCCTGGGCGGGCGCTCAGCCAGATGCTGCTTTCTCTCTTAGGTGATTTGTGCAGAACAGCGTGGCTCAGGGCTGACTCTGCTGCGCTCAGGATGGATGCTGTGCTGCCATCAGCACTGTTGAATCTGCCCTACTTGAAAAACCCCATTTGGGATGCAGGGGAACGAAGCATTGCTTGGGAAGTTACAAAGGTCCCCAGAGCCCTGGGCAGCCCCATTCAGCTAATATCCCGACTTCTGACAGCCAATATCCACTGTCCTGCCCCACAACTAATTAATTTTATACATGAGTGGATTTAACACCATCGTTTAGCTCCGTCTGCTAGAGGAGGCTTTGAAGTACAAACTGATTATGCAGGGAGCAAGCTGGGAGCTGGTTAATAAGCTCCAACAAAGTGTGTGCTGCTGGGAGGCCACGTTAGATGAAACGTAGAATTTTATTGTTGTTTTGTCTCAGACCTCAGCTTGAAGACGAGGAGATTTTGCCACCAGAGAGAGAAACCCAGTGACAGCACTGGGTTTAAAGGTATTCACGTGCAGGGTCTGGCTCTGCTGCTCTGAGAGCTTCGTTCATTCTTCACCTCATTTGTTGGGCTCTGCTTCGCTTCAGGCAGACTGTGTGTTAATGGGGGAGATCAAATTGAAGCAGCTGAACAACCCTGCTGGTGTGGGTATCATTTCTTGGATGTTCCCCAATCCTGGTGCTCGTGTCTCCCTCTGCTAAAGGCGTTCTCTCTGGGTGGGCTCTGGATGGCCACGTTCTTTCATTTTGATCATCTTGAACAATAGGCAAGGAGGTTATTTAATTGATCACCTTCTCCTCATTCCTAGAGGTTTGCCAATGGGAAGCCAAGATCCAGCCAACACATTCCCCAGGGATGATCCAGGTTTAGGCAGTAATGACAGAGCGATTAGGAAACCTTTCCCATGTGGCTGTTAAATGGCTCTGTGCAGGACAGCACCCTGCAGCCTTCCTTTTCCTTCTGGTCCTTGCTACAGGACAGCACCCTGCAGCCTTCCTTTTCCTTCTGGTCCTTGCTACAGGACAGCACCCTGCAGCCTTCCTTTTCCTTCTGGTCCTTGCTACAGGCCGTTTGTTTCTTGCTTTTGTTGCCATTCTGCTTATCAGATCGGGCTCAAAGAGAGAACTCTGAATAGCGGACCGAGGGGCTGGAGCATCACCGAGGGCACAGCTGTCCTTTCCGGTGTGGCACTGTCCTCTAGTGGAAAAGGGGCTGCCTGGAGATGCTGGGCAAGTTTTGGAAGAGGCGCATCGCTGAGAGCATGCACGGCTCCGAGCGTTCTGCATTGCAGCGAGCCGGCAGTGCTTGGAATCCACCTTGGCCGCCAGGAAGGTGAGACAAAAAACCTCTTCAGCTTTCCTAACGCTGAGCAGCTTCACCCCTTCCGTGCCGAAACCGCGGGGCGTTTCCCGCCGCGCTGCGCTTCCGCGCTCCGCTAAGTGGCGCCATAGTGCCGGCTCCGGCGCGGCTCCGGGCGGCGCCCGGCGGAGGGGCGGCCGCTGCCCGGGGTGGGGGAGAGGAAAAGGGGGAGGGGGGGGGGGTGCAGCTTTCTGGAGGTGCTGTCAGCTTCAAGGGAGCCGTGCTGCAGGTCGGGGGTCCGGCAGCGATGCGCTGCTGGGGGAGGCGTTGTGCGTTTGCGGTGCGATGGAGCCACGCGAGTGACAGCGCGCTGGGAGAGGAAGGGATGCGAAATGAGGCTGAAGCGGGCTGATCGCTTCGCTTCCCGGAGGGGAAAAGCCTTTCCAGCTCTGGTGCTGCCCCGGAGGTATCTCTGGTTTCCACCACAAGTGACAGAGGAATTACCCCTCGGTCTGCTGCTCTCTTGCTGACGTGGCCGAGTTTGGATGTCAGATGCTGGAAATCGTTTTTGCAGTCTCTGAAAGTGCTGGGCTGGAGGAGGGGGACTGAGCTGCAAATTTCTCCCTTGAAAGCATTACAGCTCGGTGGGGACAAGTTCAGGGCCTGTTGGTACTGCGCTTCGCACTGCTGTGCCATTCGTTCCCATCTCCTGGCTTTGGTGTGAGGACTGCAGTTGCCAAAACGTGGCTCTGGTAGCCAAGGAGGCAGTGCCATGTCTGATGCTGGCAGTTACCAGCATGTGGCCAGACCATGTCTAAGATCTTATTTCAGAAGCTGTACATTGCTCGAGTCGCTTCGTGATGCTCGAGGAAAGGGAGGCTGCTGCTTCCTCTCCTGGGGCTGCATGTAAGGCTGGATCAGGGCAGATGCTGGCACTGTGCTCGCTCAGCTCCCTGACGTTCAGCTGCTCCCAGACTCTGCGGGTCAGTCAATGCATGACATGCCCAGCAAAGTATGTCTGTGCCACCAAAGGTCAGCAGTTCTGGATGAGGGAGGCTCGCCGCAGAGCTGCTGCCATTGCTTTTGCACTTGTTAATTCCTGGCCAAGTCCTTTAGGAATGAGACTGAGGTCTTTGCCCCAAAACGCCTGCCATGACATTCTTTTGGTTCCACATAAGCAGTTAAGAATTCTGGAGCTGGTTGGGAAATGTTTGCCGTTATTCAAAGGCTGATCTGGTTGTGACTGTTTTGTTTTTGCACATGAGAAATGTCTGCATCTTTCTCGTGTGTCTGACAGCAGAGTTACAGCAGAGAATGCTGATGCTCCAACCTCACTCGAGCTGCTTTTATTCCTACCTCGGTTCTATCTGTGCAGTTCTTTTCCTGTTCAGAATAAGGCGATTATGTCTTGCATGCTTCAAGATGTGACACATATGAGGAGGGATATTTCTGGGGCTGACTGGGCACATGGTACAGACGCTGCCCTGATGTCTGCATTAACCACACCTGCACAATGGCAGATTGATTTCTGTCTTTTCACCTCCCTTTGAAGCTCCTGATACGGCCTTGGGCTCCTGGAGGGCATGACAATGAGGAATAAGAACGTAAGGAACGTTTCTTTTGAGCTTAATAGCAGCATTTCTTACCCCTGCTGCATGCCTTGGGAGTGACTCCAGGCTTAGCCCCACGTCTTGCAAAACCCATTTGGCATTCTTAGGAGAGCTGATGTTTTTGGCGAGTTGGAGCTTCTGATAAATGTTGTTGGCACATCTGATTTATTGTCTGCCTCTGTTCCCAAGGAGACCACATATGTAGCAGTCTGAGATAAGCAGCTTATAACCCAAAGGTGGCTGCCTTAAAATATCAGCGTCCCTTCCTCTGTTTCTATTGATAGTGAGCTCTTGTTTTTTCCCTGCTATCTTTATTTCACTCTGTTATCAGAGAATTAAATGCTCAGCTCTGTGCGGAGGAACCTCTCTGTCTTTAGATTTGGCTGAAGTTCCACATGGATTTTCTGTTATCGCTCTGAATGCGGATCCACTGAATATAATGGATGGGCATTGAGTATAGTGGGCTGGTGGTGGTTTGTGCCAACATCCAGAGCTGGCAGCCTCTGCTCACCATGGAACAACACAGGGGGCATTTGTGAGCTCACCTGCAGGAATAAAGGCAGCTGCCTCCTGAGCTGGCCAAGGCAAAGGGTCACATCTGGGCTGGAGGGACCGGGGTTCTGTATCCATCCGTGGATCCCATGTGCTTCCTCGCTCTGCTGTGTTGGATGGAGGGATGCTTCCCCTCGCCTCTACTGAGCAGAGCTGTGACCCAGGATCCAAGCAGAGAACGGCCATCTTACGGCATCCTCTGTGAGTTCCCAGCTCTGCTCCCTCCTTGCGGCTGAGTCAGCAAACGGAAGATGAGTTTCCTGATTTTCATTTCTTATTTCTCTGATTGCCTCATCACCAGTGACTCTGAAAAAGCAACCAAATAAAATCTAAAACCTCAGGGAATGGGAAACGTAAAGCTTTAGAAACACATCACTGGGTCTGAGCTGCAGCCTGTGTTGATGTTGAGCTTCTGCTCTTCCCAGCGCTCGTCTCCCAGCCATGAGGTTGGTTGCTGCCTCTTTGTCCCCAGGCCGTTTGCAATCCGAGTTTGGTTTCAAGGAGCAGATGAGGACAGTGTGAGAATTTGTGAGGGAGAGGTGAAGGAAATGACAAAGAGGGAAAGAATTCATTTCTAGCAGAGAGATTTTCAGGCCGTAATTAACGTGGGTTCTCCATGCATGTATGTGCATGCACACAGCCAAGCAGAGCTGTCTTTGATCTCCCTAAGGCTTGGGAGAGCAGAGGCTGTGAAATCAAACTTATTAGGGCCGGAGCATGGGGATAACTGCAGTGCTTTCCTTGGGGTGCTGGAAAACAGCAGGTTTGGGTTCACCCAGCTCTTCTTGTAGCCTACAGAGCACAGGAAGAGATGCAGTGGAGCTAAATACAGCAGTGAGAGGGGAAGTGATGCTGCATCTGTCAGGTCTGGCAAAGTGCACTGCAATTAATTAACCTCCAAATCAGCTGTGCCCAGGTTTGCACCCCCCCTCAACCCCCCTGGCAGGAGCTGGAAGGGCTGAAGTGATGCAGGATGAGTGGGGGGTTGTTATCAACGTGCCTGCTGCTTTCATTGAGCCCTGTGATTTCTGTGGTTGGCTTACAGCAAATGCTGCTCCATGAGTATCACCACTGGGATGGCACAAAGGGGGGAAGCCACTCCAATTCTGGTGTCAGCACTGGTGTGTTCACAGCAAAGCCACGTGGGCATCTAATTCAGGATAGGAATATAGGATGAAAGGCTTCTTACAGCGGTCAGAACCGGATGCTTCAAGTAATGGTTGATTTTTTTGATTACGCAGAAAATGTCTGGAATTCAAAAATGGGCACGTTTTGCTCAGTATGTAATTCCTGACACCTGGTGGATGTTGCCTTCTGGTTCCAGGTGAGGGGAAAACGTGGATGGCTGTGAATTTTCACTTCTGAGCTATAAAATCATGTGGATTTTTTGGTAGAATTCACTTCCAGTCTGTGTTCCAACCAAAATCTACAAGAGCAGAGCGACGTTATGGAAAGTCGTGTGCTGAGCCTTTGCACAAGAGAGGATTGCTTCATTTTTTTCCCCAAATATTTTTGGCATTTATTAATATCTGAGCCGATGCTCTGGGCGCTCTGTTAGCTTTCACAACAGTCCCTCAGATGTGACCCTGTGCCATTCCATCTGCCTTTAAGCAAACTGTTCTCGTGTTTTGTGAGATTGGGTTGGCTTCCTTCACCACGCTGTTGGGAACCTATTGCAGTTTTGGTATTCTGGTGCCCTAAAACCTATTTCTTTCTCTGTATCCACTTGCACAGTGATGAGCCAGAGAGAGTGAGTGAATCAACCAGAGGAATGGCTCTGAAATGGATTTTCTCTTTAGTTTGGCCTTTTGTATGAAATCAGCTGTGCCCAAAGGACACAGACCTATTTTTCCCTTTTTGGTTTGATGTCACGCCTGTATTTCTGGCATTGCCTCCTCATCTAGCAGAAATATCTGCTCGCACCAATCTCTGTGTGCTTTGATGTGCAGGTGGGAGTGCATGAGAGTGCTGTGGTGCAAAGTTCCCTCGTGTGCCATTACCTGGATGCATCAAACTGTCAGCATTCCGATGACACCAGAACCGAGGCACTGGGGATTGTGTTTGCCTGACATCTGACCAGCTTTGTTCCTTGTCGTTGTTTTTTCCCCACTCAACGCCGTCCAAAATCTGAGCCTTGCTTTCTAATGAGAAATCAATAGGGTGCAGGCTCACTTTGTTAAGCTTGTGTCACACGTGCATGATGACAAGGCTCTGCAGACAGCAAAGCAGCTGAAGCGTCCCTCTGGCTGTTAAATGCCTGGAAAATGCTGGTGGTTTTTTAAAGCATAGCATAGTTGATATTTCCCAATGAGAGGGAATTTTGGGTGGTGCATCAGCAGCTTGGAGGTGATTTCACAGGAGATGCTGGAGGCATCTTGCTTTTCTCTTTTGTCATTGCATGGTGCATAACTTGGAGAGCACGTCTCTTAGTTCTGTGTATTCTGAAGCTGTGCAGGTTTGGAAGAACCTGTTTTCCATGCAGGCTTTTGATGCCTGTTTGGCTAAAGGGAAGGTTTGCTTTGTGTGATAGAGCAAGAGGAAAACCTAATAGTGCAGAAGAACTGTGGGAATGCTGGCATAGAGAGAGCTTCTTGCTTGAAGTATGGGATGACTGTATGTGTGCTGGGAGAGCTGAATCTGTTCATAGACTTGCAGATGCAGCTTGGAATAGGAAGAAGTGATCCACAGCTGCAGGAGAGGCCCAGCTCAGCTCTCTGCTGCAGCATCAGAGCTTGGAGACTCCTCCTATGCAGTTCTGCCTTTAGCTCTACTGGAACCAGTTGTGCTGTTCCCTTACCATCCCTTGGCTGTTCTGTTTACAGTGTAAGTTCTTGGAGCCTACGAGTTGCTGTGCTTGTGCAGATTCTTGCACAATAAGCACCCATAGCAGTTGTACTCTACGAGCCTGCAGACACTCCCTTAATCCAAATAATAGTATACAAAGGCTGTTTACTTGGGATGTGTGCTGTTCCTTGGGGTATGCTTTCAGAAACCACACAGACGTAATAAACTGCGACAGTACCCTCTCAAGACAAAGTAATCAGATGGTTTATAATGAGTGACCATTTTACCTGACTTAAAAAATCATGCTAGCTCTTGAATGGCAGAGAGAAGAGCAGAGGTGGCTCAGCCATTCCTGCCTCCTATCAAACCCTGTGGATGCAGGTCTCAGCCCCAGGAGAGGTGACCCATCTTCGTCTGGTTTGAAGCGGATGAACTGCATTCCAGGCTACGGAGTGAGTGCCTCTCATGTGGAACCTCCCTCAATAATCAACATATTGGTTTGTGCTGATAGAGATCACGTACTGAATTTCATTACAGGATGATGCTTACCGTGGTCTTTGCAGCATGCTGTCGTCTCCTTGGCAGCTGCTTTGCATCTTGGAGTTGGCCTCAGTTCAGTGCTAAAGGAACTCTTTACTCTTTGTCATTGGAAAGCACTTTGGGGTGAGTGGTGTTACATAAATGTGAGATTATGATTAGGCATTAATCTGTACTGGAATAATGAAGAATATTTAAATGTGCTTCTTCATCTAGCAATCTTCACTTAATAGGAAGAGGAATCGATCAGTTTATCACTGTCTTGCTATGACATTCTCCTGCCCCTCCAGCTAGAAGAGCAAACTGCAAATTGCAGGAAAGGCTTGACCACGGATGGCAGCGTGATTGAGCAGAGCCCTGTGATCCACACTGAAGCTGCTTCTCCTCGGTGGCTTTGGGAATTCTGCTTTCCAGTGTTTTCATCCAAACAAGTCTGCTACCCTGAGCCCACGAGGCAGTGTTACACAGCCTCAGGGAGCTGCTGGGGGGATTCTAGCATGTGACAGATGAGTGGCCTGTGGCAGAGGTCAGGCTGTGGGCATTGATTTCAGCTAAGTGGTCAGTGGCAGGAGGCTGTGTAAGGCTGGTAGCACTGGCTGAAGTCTTAAATTTCCTGTTTAATCTCTACTGAATAAAACCAGATCTGATTAGAGACACTAATGTTAATGGGGAGAAAAAGGCCTTAGGATGCTGTTCTTGTTTTCCAGCTTTGTGCTCTGCTTTAGGACTGCATTGGCTGCTCAGTACAGGTCATTTGAACTTGCACTGTGAAATCCTCAGCACAAACAGGCACACATCTTGTGTGCATCTGACTGACTGGTCCCTGCTGTTCCTGCTCCATTCATTCTGGAAGTTATCTGTCATGTTCACTGTGAGTGTGCCACGTCCCTTTGCCCAGCCTCACCTTCCAAGGGATTCATGAGATTGCAGGGCTGTGCTACAATGTATGAATCTTTATGTTAGAGAGTACAGAGGAATCCAAAAAACAAGTGGTGAAACTAACAGATGTTAGTCACTGAATTTCAGCAAAGCCCTGGGAAGTTAAAGCACGTCAGAGGGTTTCTAGAAGCACCGATCTAACTGTGCATCAGCTGCTTTATGTTAGATGTATCTGTCAAGCTGGAAGGGAACTCCAAGCGAGTCTTGGAACCTTAACCCAAAACATCAGGGCCCCAGAAAGAGGCAGTACCAGCTTTACCACAAACTGCTTAGTCAGGTCTATTTTAATTTCAGAGAGAAAGCAGCTCGAGATAGGGCCAGTCCGTTTGGTAACATTCCTGACAGCTGGAGCAATAGATGATGTTTGTTTACTTCTCATACACTGCATACAATTTATTATTTTTTTTTAAGGATAAAGATAGAACTTACTGAAGAGTTGGCTCATGTTTCATTTCAAGCTGATGCCTGGTTGAGATGAACTAGCTCCAACAGGCCTGGGTAATTATAGTAGTTCACAGTAGAACTTCCAGTTCTGTGTGCGTGAGCAGATAAGAGAGCAAAAGCAGAATCAGTGACTTGCTGTGAAGTCCTCTGCTGCTCTATGGGTAAAGAGGGAGAACAGCTCTACAGTCACCTCTGCCACCGACACAGAACTGACTCCTAATTGTGCAGATGAGTTTTTGGGAAGGCTGAAAGTGGCAGATGGGGAGCTCACAACAAAGCAGAATTACATTACGGGGTCTTTTTTGAACTATTTGTTATTTTGAACTGTTGTTTTCATCACCTAATTGATGCTGCTGCGCATTGTTGCAGCCCGTGGAATACAGGATCCAAGCAATTTATTCCATGAGCAAACACAGGAGATCCACATGAGGCATACAGATATACATAGGCACACAAATATATACACATCAATACACATTTACACAGCGCAGAATTAATTCCATTAATTAAGGAATACATCTATTGCAGTAAAGACATGAGACAAGTCAGATCTGCCTTCATTGCACCTCTTCAAAGCATCGTGAGAGGTTTTGGAATGATTTATTCAGCATCAATCAGAGTTTAAAGATGTAGCCAGGTCTCTTACATGACTGCAACTTGAATTTTCCAAAGATAATCCTTCAGGTAATTGGCTGAAGGGGACAGTGGTTAGTTAATAAATAAAGTACTATGGCTAACGACTCACATAATGAACTTTAAATCCATTATTTCTTAGGGGAATGAACGTGTCTGTACACTTCAGGATGTAAAGCTTGAATATTTAACTTGACTAAATTCTGTTTTAGAGAAATGCCTAAAACAAAACAAAGAAAAAACAGCACAGAGTTGGATGGATTTCAATGTTAACCTTAACCAAAGTTCTGCTGTAGTCCCAAAGTTACATTAGACAACAAATGTCAGTGTTTAGGTTTACTTGGTATGTGTATGGGGGAAAGAAACTGAAAATTCTGAACTGAATTCCTGCAGAAACACGATCCTAAAAGCACTGAAAGATGAAGACTGGCAAATTCAGTAAGACAGCTTCCCAGTCCTTGTTCAGGAGCTTTCTTACATGCATCAGATGTCTAGAGAACAAGCTGCTAAAAGGAAGAGAGACAGATCATAGAGCCAAAGCTACGGCACTTGAAGACATTTGTTCAGCTGCTCTTGAATGCTCAGAAGCTCTGGGCACTGGGTGGCCTTGTGGCTGCACAGCAAAGCTCCTTCAGACCATTATCCATCAACCAAGCCTTTTTCAAGACTTTTAAGCTGTATTTCCAGCAAGTGAAAGACCTCTCTGCTAATACTGCTTTAGAAAAGAAGAAAAACACTGTTAAGAACAGATGTTAATTGAGGAGATTGAAGTGTAAAAGGAAAACAGACCAGGACCTCAGTGTAAATGCACCTGCTGTCTGCATGTCCAGGTATTGCAGAGGCAGATCTCATCAAGCCATGCCTGTGGCCAGAATAATGCATACACACCAGGCAGGGGGAAGAGTTGAAGGAAGGCTACAGTAAAAGATGACAACTTCCTTTTTTAGGGTCGCTCTCCAGATTTCCTCGCTTCCTCTGTTGTTGAAGCTCTGATGGGTCAGCGGGAAGAAGAGTCCAAAACAAACAGCAGTGCAGCGCGTCGAGGGGAAATGCTGTGGTGTCTCTTAGAGAATTGTCATCTGATAAACTCCTCCTCAGAGATGCACACGTCTTCATCTGTGTTTTCCTCCAAATCTGGCAGGTTGCCCCATAGCAACACGTTCACACCTGGCGGAAAGAAGGTGAGGCAGGCGAGGAAGAAAGCAGAAAAGGTATTTTTGGATTGTGACCTCGTTTCCAGGTTGCTCTAGTGTCTCTTTTCAGAGGAAATAACTACTCTGATCTCTGCAAAACGTGGTCAATCACATTCATGTTAAATACACCAAGACTATTTCCTACTTTGCTTCCAAAGCGATCTTAAGTGTTGTTTACAGCACCGTTCACAGAATTAAGTCCCTGTATCCTGATGTGCTTGTGTACAGCTAATTCACGTGGTTTTTGACAGTCTCCTCGTGGCTGATTTACTTCTAAACACGGTGATTTGAAGCACGGGGTGACACTGAAAGGTTTAGACAATAAGTTTCTCTTGTGTGCAAGGCAGAGAAATGATTTGTCAGAATGCTACGCACCCCTGAGGACTCGAGGCAAATTATGCCAGACACTTGGCATCCAAACAAGATCCAGCTGAATGAAGCAGTGAGCTGCAATTCCAGCTTGAGCTAATGGGGACTCAGTTATATAGGGTCAGAGTGACAACATGACTCACCCAAAAAAAGAGTGCCCACCAGACAGCTGCCTGATAGCACAGTAAAGCCATACATACTGTTGTAAATAGCAGCCAGTGGCCACATTGCTTCCACTGGTTATAACATTGCCTCAGAAAATCCTGACTTCTGTCCTTAAGAGCAGTAGGTGAAGTTTTCTGATGAAGCTAATCTCTGCTAGAAATACTAACTTACCCAATAACTACCACTACCTCCTCCATAGTAGCTTGCTAGATTAGCAGTACTGTAACACTTGCTGCATGCCTCCATATGTTACATGTTCTCCATATGCTGTAACTACACTGAGGTGTCTCATTAGAAAGTGGATTTGGAATTGAGGATTTCAGGGAAGAGAAGGAAACGTGTTCCTTACCAGAAGAGTCCAGTCTGTTGATGCCAAAGACTGCTTGGCTATAGAACATCCAGAAGTGACCATTATTACAGGACAGCAGGCAAGGTTTGCAGGGAGAAATCACATGATAACCAACAGTGTTACCACTGGAAAGACAAGTGAAATAGTGAGCAACACAAATGCCTGATGGAAAGGTAATTTTTTTAATTTATCTGACTCAAATTAAGGTTCTACAGCCAGGGTACGAGACAGCTATGCGATGCTTCTCTTGTGATAAAGTTAAGGGAATGCAATTAAGCAAGCATCAAAAATATTTAGAGAACATCTGTCAGAAGTTATGGAATATCAAGGTTTTAGATCTTTGGCACAGAGAACCATTTAGTAACATAAATTGTGTAATCCAGAGCAGTAATCTGGAGCAGTTTGCATACCAATGGTACTGTATCACTAATTGTAGCACATTGTTTTTTTTTCTTTTTTTTTTTCTGCAGGCCAGTGATTCCATTGGAATCAAATCCACCGTGTGCATACAGTCCCTCTGAAGGGAAACACGGTGTATGAGAGAGTATCAGGAGTAGGAGGAGTACTGAGACTGAGAACATAGATGCCTTATCTGGTTGGAACTTAATGATAGGTTTTCTACTTTCTCAGTCATGTACTCCAGTGAGATATTTCTGTCATAAGAAGACCAAATTTTACCATAACTCACTCCTACCCTTTAAATCAGAACAAGGTAAAAGTCACAGCTCTGAAGCAGAGAGGATTCTCTCAACTCTGCAAGGAATGTGTTGGGGTTGTTTTTAATCTTAAATATCATGCATTAGTAAAGAGGATAAAAGAACTCCAAGAACTTTAGTGACAGCATCTTCCATCTGCTAGCAACAACTAGATCTGCCAAGAGGATGTTCTATTAATTAGAATGAATAACTACTTCTTACTGCGGCCTTATTCACACAATTATCTCAGTGTTGAAGCAGACATTTAATCAAGCAGGTGGCAAGCAAGCCTTCCCATACACTCAGACTACTGACAAGGTTGTCACATTTCCACTTGGGACTTGCACAGAAATAGACTGGCAGCCAAGCCCAGAAACAGTGGGCTGAGTTTCTATCAGGCAGCATTAAATCTGAAATGGAGCATGCAATCTGTTCCAAAACTGAAAGCTGAAGGAACTGCAGCAGTCTGCAGTGAGAAGGCCGAGCAGCACTGCATGCATGGTGGGTGGGTGCTGCTGCCACTGAACGGCATCCTTACCACTTCAAACACGCGATGTTCTTCAGTTTGCACTTGCAGATCTCAGTGAAATAGCAGCTGCCGATGAAGTCAATGGTGCTGGGTGGGAAGAATGGAAAAGTTTAGCTATGGCTCTGCTTCCAGCAGGAAGGATTCAATAATACATTGATGTGAAATCACTACAAAGACACAAAAGTGTCACTCTTGTGTGCTGCTTCATTCATTTAAAGCTCTTCAAAGAGGAAACCGTGTCCAATCACAGAATGGCCTGGGTTGCAAAGGGGCACGATGCTCATCTGGTTCCGACCCTCTGCTGTGTGCAGGTCGCCAACCAGCAGCCCAGGCTGCCCAGAGCCACATCCAGCCTGGCCTTGAATGCCTGCAGGGATGGGGCATCCACAGCCTCCTTGGGCAACCTGTTCCAGTGCCTCACCACCCTCTGGGTGAAAAACTTCTTCCTAATATCCAACCTAAACCTCCCTTGTCTCAATTTAAAGCCATTCCCCTGTCACACCGGGGCGATGCTCCCAAGGGAACAAGAAGACCCACACGATGTGTCCCATTAAGGATCTCTTCTGGAGAGCCCAGAAATTTCTCCCACAGCGCAGCAGCTTAAAGCCTTGCCATAGCAGGCCTTGGATCCCTTCTCTCCTTTTGAACCCCTACTTTCTTATCAGCGCCTGACTCTTTGGTCTTATTTTCTCAGCGTTCAAATGTCATTATGGAAAAGCAGCACAGCCAGTTCGGAGCCCGGCTGTTCCGGGAATTGGGCAGAGCAGGTCGGTTGTATCTGAAGTTGGTTTGCAGGCTCTCAGAGCGCAGTTTGTGTTCTGGAGGAGCTCCCTGCTCTGTGTGCGGTTCGAGGCCCGGCCCGGCGCTCCTGAGGCGGCTCTTACCCCGAAGGCGGGATGTCGGTGGAGTAAAGGTCGATGTCGGTGTCGGCCAGCAGCACGGCTTTCATCCCCCGCGAGCTGAGCACCTGCTGGCAGAAGCGGCAGCACAGCACGGTCACGCTCCGGTCCGCGAATGCGCAGCCATCGCCCGACATCGCGAGCGGCCGCCGCTCCGCTCCGAGCCGCCAACGGCCACGCTTCTTCCTGTCAGTTTGAATTCCCAACCTCGATCACCTATTGGTCGTAGCGGGCCACGCCCCCATATTCTGATTGGTGAAGAGTAGGGGCGTAGCGCTTTCTTTCTTGCACGCCGTTGGAGGAGTTGGGTGGCACCACCCCTACCGCCCGGACATTGGCTGAGGTGCACGCCCCGCTTCGCTCCCATTGGTTCGCCCGGGAAACTCTTTGCATACCGTGCCCCGCCGCTCCGCAGTCCTCGGGGCGGAGGCCACAGCGCTGCGCTTAGCCCCGCCCACTGGTCCGCGGGGGGGCGGAGCCACGAGAGCCAAGCGGTGGGCTCTCCCGATTGGCTGTCACTCCCGCTTATCTCCCCCCATCTCTCTCCGTCTATTGGCCGCACAGCGTGGCGGGGGCGGGCTCGGCTGCGGGCTGCCGTGGGTGAGCGGGTGGCGGGCGGGCGGCAGCGGCCGGAGGACGCCGGGCTGCGGGAGGCGGCTCCGCAGTGCCCAGGTAACCGTCCCGCCCGGCCGCGGGGCACCCATACAGCGGGGAACAGCCGCCGGGCCCCTCCTCAGCCCCTTCCCTTTTAGATTTTCCCCTTTGGTGGCGGCCCCCGAGGCGGGGCGTGGGGCACGGGAGCCCCGCTGTGCGTTCTGTGTGTGTGTATGTGTGTGTGTATGTGTGTTCCCCCCCGGGGATCCGCCGCCGTTTCCTTCCCCGCCGCCCTCATTGTTCTGCGGGGCGGGATGCGGATCCGCTGTGTTTATTCTCTCCTTCCTCCCGCGGGGTTAGGGTAAAAAAAAAAAAAAAAAAGAAAAAAAAAAAAAGAAAAAAAAAAAAAAGGGGCGAGAAAGAAACCCAACCGGAGCCGAACCGCGCCGTGCCCGGCTGCCATCCGCGGGGTGCCGCCCCTCCCCGCCCCTCACCTGCCCGCCCTAAAGCTCCGCTCCCGCTCTGCAGGCACACAGCGACGGAGCCGCGCCGCCGGACGGATCGGAATCGCCGCCCTCCAGCCCCCACCCCCCCCCCCCACCCCTCTTTTTTTCACCGCCCCCCAGCCATGCGCTGTGCCAGGACGGCCCCCGGGCTGCGCCGCTGTCGGGAGGCGCCGCGCTGATGCTGAGCCGCCGCCGCGCTGCCCCCCGCGCTGCCCCACGCCCAATCTCCATGGACTGATTTTTTTTCTCAATTACTATTTTTCCTTCCCCCCCCTTCCCCCTCCCCCCTTTTTTTCCTTCCCTCCCCCCGTTTTTTTTTTTCCCCCTTCTTCCCCCCCCCCTTTTTTTTTTTTTTTTTTTTTTAATTCGGGGCGTTGAGGGCGAATCGCGTTTGTAGGTTGTGGATCCGCTTGGAGGTTAAGCTTGAAAACATGACGTCGCCAGCAAAATTCAAAAAGGATAAGGAGATCATCGCTGAATATGACACTCAGGTGAAAGGTAGGGACTGCTTCGTTCCCCTCTGTCTGCTCGTTGCAGCTCTGCCTCGCGATTGTGGGAGTTTGCAGTGGATGTTGGGTGGGGAAGGGGAAATGCTTTGCAGATTGCCTGGAATCTGCAGGGCTCGCTCGTAATGCAATGCTGGGTCGGCTTTGCAGTGCTTTTTCTCGTCCTCCATAGGGTGAGTCCCTCCCGTGCTGTTGCTATTTTAAGGTGTCTCGGCTTTCTTAGCGAACACAACGGATCTTTGAGTTGGGAGAGATCCGTGTTGTTCTGTCTGCTGTTCTGAGCCCAGGCTTTGCGTTTGAAACACGAGAGCCACTTAATTGCTTTTTAATCCTCCCATCGCAGGAATCTTTGCAGAATCTGTGCGGTGTCAGAAGAGCCTCTTTCGGCCGGCGGTAACTGGGACTTTGCCGAGGGTCCCTGCAAGGCAGTTTGTGCTGGAAAGTTCCATTTATTCGGGCTTCTGCTCTTGCTCAGCCCCTAACGTTGCTGCCTGCTCTCCTCCCTGTGCTCTTGAGTGCAACGCCTCAAGGTTGCAGTGTGTGCATGCACAAGCAGACAGTTGCATGCGGACAGAGCTGAAGAAAGCTGATGCTCCAATGTTACTTCAATATCATTGCAGGGAAGGTAATAAAGCAGCAGAGGCATATTTGCAATGATTGTGCAAATCTTGTGCGGAATTCAGCTGGCTGGGCTTCAGGCCATCATGTGCCAAAGGGGGAAAGGAGGAGAGGGGGGGAAAAAAAAGAAGAAGAAAGATGGTGAAATGTCAGCTTAGCTTCTTGTTTTTGCAAAGTTTTCAATAGAACGCTTATTAAAAGCCATCATGATTGCTCGTGCTTGGCTTGATGTATGGCTGTGAGGGCGTTAGGAGGGTTAGTGATTTATCTAATTGGTTAAAACTTGCTTGGTATGTTTGTAGCCTGCAAGAAGGATGGCCTTCGGGCAGGGCTGACGGAGCGAAATCAATGCGAGTTATACAAAAATATGTGATTTAAATTTGAAGAGCAAACCTAGATTAAAAGTGACAATTAAAATATCACTCTGCAATTACACACTGAGCTGTTTATTACTGCTTGGGGGGTGTGTGCTGGTTGTGGGCTGTTGGGATAGCGTTGTGTGTCCCATCCTGACCCCAGTGCTGTGCACCTAGAAGAAATTTGGATGCCTTTGTTTTAAAAAACATGCACAACTGAGCAAATGTAGGGCTGGGTAAGGGCTTATTTTGATTGGCTTTCTTTTAGAATTGGATTCTTGAAGATAGGAATGGAGAAGAATGGGTTTCTTTTTTACTCATTGAGTTTCTGTTCCTGTTTTCTCATCGCCGTTGGTGGAAATGGGAATTGGAGATTGTGGCAGTTGGCAAATGCAGTATTTGGGATTAAACTAAATAAATACTGACTGTGACATGTCGAAGGGACACAGTGACCAATGGGGCTTTAGCATCAGTAGGGCTCATCCCATCTCTTTGCAGAACCACACAGAATGGCCCGGCTTGGAAGAGACTTCAAGGATCACGAAGCTCCAACCCCTCTATCACAGGCAGGACCACCAACCTCCCCATTTAATGCCAGTCCAGGCTGCCCAGGGCCCCATCCAACCCGACCTTGAGCACCTCTATGGACGGGGCATCCACAGCCTCCCTGGGCAGCTGTTCCAGCACCTCACCACTCTCATAGTAAAGAAGTCTCCTCATGTGTTGGAAAAGCAAAACCATCGTTCCCTTTTCCAAAAAAGAGACCAACAGGATGAGCAGAGCTGGGAGGAGCCCCTCCGCCTGCAGAGACCATTGGTGTCACAGCTTGGGTCAGCTCTTCCTGTGTGCTCCAGCTGCATCCCTATCCTCTGGGCTCCCATCTCCTCATGGTGGAGCTTGCCTTACATCTCAGATGCTTTGGTTTCAGGTCAGATAGCAGTCTGGCAGCATCAGAGTGGAAAGACCTCTTCAACTTGTAATGCAGGAGGCCACTGGATTCTGCTGCAGTGGGAGCATAAACGGTGTTAAGAAACACTCACATGTGGTGCTGCCCAGTCATTAAGCATCCATCGCAATGTTGGTGTCCTGATGGTGTTTGTACACAGGAACAGCATGGAAGTGGTGCTAACTGGGATGATGGGATGTTCAACATCTTCTGTGACAATTGTGGGAATGAGGCACGTTGGGTGCTGGTGTGCTGAGCAGCATTGGCTGCTCCTCTTCTCATCAGAGGGGAAATTCTGGGATGTTCTGTGCTGGTATTTAGCACTCTGTGCTGGGCTCTGTGTTGGAGCTGTGTTTAGAGGCTCCATTTAAAAGCATTTACCCACCAGCGTACTCAAGCGCTTTAAATTATTACTGATAGAATGATTGAGCTTTGTTTAAAAATTTAATAGTCTTAAGTTAATCAGCGACTACTTACAGGATGATATTGGTTTATGGCTAATAGATCACTTACACAACGCTTTCTGGTTTTCTGTTGCTAAATTAACGTGGTAATTTTTTTTTTTTTTTGTAATAAGTTTATGGTGGGGGGGGGGGGGGAAGGATGCTGATGGGAGGGGAGATGGGATGGGATGCTGATGGGAGGGGAGGGGTGGCATTCTGACCAGGGGGAAGGGGGGACAGACAGGATGCTGATGGAGGAGACTTTGCTCTCCCTTGCTCTTGTCCTGCAGGTATGGTCTTCTTCCAACAACCAGCTCTCTGCTTTTTGGAATGAGATTCTTCCAGTGGTTTCTGCGTGCAGCTAGTGATGTTAGGTTGAGATGGGAAAGATTTAACTCTTCCATATGCAGTGACCAGGGGACAAGGATGGTGTGATGTCTTTGTGGGTACCAGCACAGCATCCATGTGCTAACCAGGTCTGAGCCCACAGCCCACCAACTGAGCTCCCTCCAACCTCAGTTATGTGATGCTCTCCAATGCTCTCCTCATCTGTGAGCTCGGTGACAGATCTCTGCCTTGCAGATCTATTGCACTGAAGTGTTGGTGGGCGCAGCCTGCAGTGTGGGGTTGTGCTGCCCGGTGCCCACGTGCTGCTGTGGGTGAGCGTGGCTGTGCTCCTTGTGGAAGCTCACTGAAATCACTGCTTTGAGGGGGGGAAAAACTACGAAATGGCCGTGTCACACGGCAGGAATTCTCTTGACAAGATGACATGGGGTCAGCAGGAGAGGGAAGCGTGGCTTTGATACGTCCCTGTACCGTGTGCTCGCTGAGATTGTGAGTTCTGTGAAGCTAGGAAGTGTGATTCTGCCGTCTCCATATGGAGCCTTTGATATCTCCAGCTCATCCCCTTGTCTGGATTGTCTCTCCTGATTCCTTTCTGCAAGTTGTGGTAAAGCAGGGATAATGGCTTTGTGCTGCGGTTCTGTGCGATCTGGATTCCGCCCGACCGAGGGCTGTCAGACTGATTTTTGGTGTCGTGTATTAAATTGGAGAGTACGTTTGCTGAGGAAAGAAAAGCCAGTGATTTATCTCTTAATTCTTCATTTCTTTCTCCTCGCGTCCCGTGGGAGCATTATATTTAATTAGTTTGTATAAAGCTCCAGTAAATAGCTTCATGGTTCGGGCTATAGAAATTTAATGCTGATTTCTTCTTTTTTTTTTTTTTTTTTTTTTTTTTTTTAATGCAGTGAGAGCTCATGAGCTGCTCCTGTCCTTCAGCAGGCGCTGACAAAGGCAACTCACAGCACCTGCACTTCTCACAGCAGTCCTGGGGAATAGCAAGGCTTCATTTTGGTAGGGGGGGGGGGGATCTGCTCAGCGCATCCCAGCTGGGAGAAGAGGGAGAGGAGGAGTTCCCCAGGTGCTGCTGTGATGTCTGAACGTTTCTTTTAATCACCCCCAAATTGCTGATCCGTTTCAGGTTGGTTCTATTTTTTTTTTTTTTTTTTTTTTAATTTTTTTTGGCTCTTGTGTATTTGATCATAAGAAGGAAGGCTTGGGTTGGAAGGGATGCAGCACCCTGCAGCAGGCAGGGCTGCCAACCACTGCGTCAGGCGCTAGATCAGGTGAGCTTCGATTCCTCAGGCAAGCAAAAAAGCAACAAAACTAATCAAGCTGTTCCCCTCCAAGTTCCCACTCTGCCCAGGAACTTGTGGGAGCTCCACTGTGCAGAACTGCTGGTGATCTTTTGTCCTGAGCACTGCCTGTAATTGGAAGCCACGTCTTCTAGCCACCAACGCAATGCCAGGCAGTGCTTTGTCCTGGGGAGCTCCAATGGGCACAGCTGTGTTCCTCTCTATGGGAGAGCTGTGGGGTCACACCGTGGTAAGCAGGGCTGGGTGATGTGCTGCTCTTGGTAGTGCTTGAAAGCAAGGAAGCCAGGATTTCTCTCCACTGCTGGAAGTTCTCATTTGTTCACACTCTCTGTGCAATAGGATGGAGCCATTTGCAGAGCTGTCTTTTGATTTCTGGCTAAATGAGTTCAAATTGCTGACTTGGTGCAAGCTGTGCACCTGGAGATGGAGGCTGGTGCTCCATGGGTAGGGTCTGTTAGTGCAGTCTGTGAGCTCACACAGCATTGCTCTGCTCGCAGACTCAGTGCTGCACACACGTGCCTTTCCCAACATGTGCCCTGGTGTGGTTCAGTGGAATATTTTTAAATTTGGAGCTTGTATACATTGGATTACCATGTGCATTTAGAATGTCAGACTACCTTTTAAGGGGTTTTTGCAGTTAATCACTGCTCTGTGTGTGTAAGTGATTCCAGTTGTGTGCAACAATGACTTGCTCCAAACTCTGGCTATGGAACTGCTTGGGGATCGTCTGTTTCTTTGCAGTTGCTGATAGTGCTAATCCCAGGGTGCTGGGCTGCCAGGAGGGGGAAGGGGCTGCTGGGCTGTGGGTTTGATGTCGCAGCAATAGTTTGTTCTTCTTTGTGTTACGCACAGTTCCTACTAATGGATTATTAACGAGGCAACGAAGAGGTGAAAGAATGTTAATTCTTCCTGCTTGCTTCTTGATTTCTCAAATTCCTGGTTGGGTCTCTGTTGCAAATCCAAGTGCAAGGTGGGAGAATGGCGCTGACCCCGAGCACGGAGGCGTTGCAGTTCCTTCCAAAAGCAGAATGAGTTGTCAGACCAACTTCAGGAGGGGATCCTATTTAGAATTCACTGGTAGCATCCATTCTTCTCCCGTACTTCCAAGTGGAAGAGCCCCTCTCTATTTCTCTTAACTCTGAATGGTTCATTTTGAGGTAAGGACATGCATAGGAGTCTTTTCCTTTTAGTTGAAACTCTTTTCTGTTTCTTAATGTGCAATAGTTCTGCCTTGTTCTGGAATTGACTGAGAAGAACTTATTTGCCTGATCAGCTTTCAGTTGTCTTTACAAAGAGTGGAAAGCCCAAACCTTGGAGATGGAAAGTATGTTTGAACACGTGTTCTTCTGAGCAGCTTTCGTTACGCCGTGCCCAGTTTACATGCACTACTTATTACCTCATGTCGTTCATTTTTTTTGTATGACTTTTGCAGATTTTATGCTTTCTTGAGAATTTCTGTGCTTTGGCAACACTGTGGGTGTCCTCTGTCTGAGCAGAATCATAGAATGGCCTGGGTTGGAAAGGGCCATAATGCTCATCTCGTTTCAACCCCCTGCTGTGTGCAGGGTCACCAACCAGCAGCCCAGGCTGCCCAGAGCCACATCCAGCCTGGCCTTGAATGCCTGCAGGGATGGGGCATCCACAGCCTCCTTGGGCAACCTGTTCCAGTGTTGGGAATACTGTCAATGGTTTACTGGGGATGGAGGGGATGATTTGCTTTGCCAACAGCAAACAACAAGCATGCGAGAAGATGGAAGAAAGGGTGCTGACTTTGCAGTAACTCCATAGTTAGAGTCCATTTTGCATTCCTTCTTCCTTTCTCCTCTTCTTCCAGAGCAGCGAGGTTACAGGAGGCAGAACAGAGCCTTGTTTTGGAGAAATCTCTGCATAGTGGTCAGCAGAACTCTAGAATTGAGTGTAAAAGCCCGTGAACATGTGTGTGGAATGACTGTCAGGGAGGCTGAGCTGATGTGTTTTCCCAAGTAGATGCTGCAGATGGATTTGAGCCATGTTAAATGTTATTTCTTGCCATCAAAATAACTACTGGTGTGAAACTCTAGAGCTCCTGACCCGGTCATTTTCCTTTCAGTTGGTTCCGTGAGAGTTAATCATTGCTGCTTGGAAGAAAGCCGGAGGGGTTGGGAATGGACAAATAAATAAATAAAGCACTTCCTTTGCAGTTCTGGATGTGAAAGGAGTCACCAAATGCTCACAGGGTTCTCCCCTAGCTTTGAAAAAGCCTTTTTTTTTTTTCTCTCTCTTTTTTTTCCCCCTCAAACATTTTCTCTCCAGGTGTTGGCCTGAATGCGGTGCCCAAATTCCGAGCTCTGGGTGCTGTCAGCAAGCCACAAAACAACTTTTACACACGTTTATTTCTGTGCTACAAGCTGAACCAGGCTGGGAGCCGACTTATCTGGAGGCCCAGAAGCAGCTCCTGGCTTTTTGGCTCTTGAGAAGGAGCCAAATAAACAGATTAACTATAAATCGAGAGCGGATTTCTTTTTTTTCCTTCAGTGGAGAAGCGGTGCGGCAGGGTAATTTGCTCAGCCCCGCTCGTTTGGAGGCTGTGTTTTATTGCAGGACTTTCCAGGAAGAGCTTTTTGGCTTCCATCCCTTTAAGTAGGGAAGGTTTTTTTGGTTTGTTTTTTTGTACCGCTGTCGTTGGGCAAAGGTTTTCCTGCAGATGTCAGCCATGGAGCTGCATGATTCATGGATGGGGAGAGCCCACAGGCTGCATCTACTCAAGCAGTGCAGTTGTTGCCCAGGAATCAGTCCCTGGCTGCCTTCGGGTAGCTGTCCTGCCCTGCTTTAAGGATGTTTTGTAGTGTTTCTTTTGAGGAAGGCTGGTTTTGTTTCTGGCAGGCTTGGAACTGCTGAGCTGTGCTCTGAACAAGCGGATCAGTTGTGCTCTGTGCAGAGATCCTCCATCGACCAAAGTATTTCTGTGTCGTTGCCATGTTTTTGTAAGGTGAACTATGCCAGGTAATCAGATCTGCTTTCCTCACCCCAGCCCTCAACACAGCATTATCTGAGCAGGGAAGGGCTGAGAAGGAGCCTTCACACCACTGCTGTTTCTCACCCTCACCGCTCCCCACCCCACACTGCTTCCCTCGCTCTCGAAGCCATCAGTGATGCTGTAGGAGATGTGAACAGTGCTGATCTTTTAATTGCCAGCCGTTCCGTTTTGTTCAGAGGATGTGTGGATATGGCTGCAGTAAAGCACAACCCTGCCTGCTGCTGTGGGGGCTGAGCTGAGGGAAGCCGTGAGGAGAAGGGCAGCCCATGTGAGCCAGCCCTGCATCCTCACCTTGGTGTGGCCCTATTGAAGATGCCGGTTGGATCGGCTTTGGATACAGCAGCATAGATCAGTGTTGTGTCTTTGAGGATGCTCCTATGTTAGTATTTAATTGACACAGGTAGGCATTGTGGGCATTTCCATGAAATCACAGAATGGTCTGGATTGAAAAGGACCACAGAGAAAATCTCATTTCAACCCCCTGCTGTGTGCAGGTCACCAACCAGCAGTCCAGGCTGCCCAGAGCCACATCCAGCCTGGCCTTGAATGCCTGCAGGGATGGGGCATCCACAGCCTCCTTGGGCAACCTGTGCCAGTGTTGGGAATACTGTCAGTGGTTTGCTGGAGATGGAGGGATGTGTCACAAATGCTTTTCTTGACTTTAGCTCACGCTGGTGTTCTTGCTATCCTTCCCCCATCCCCGTTCCCCAGGGAGGACCCTTTTATATACTTTACTGTGATGAGTTCATTTCTCCTAAAGCTGTTGGTGGCACCATGAATATCCATCTGAGAGATGATGATCAGTAACCCGGAATGAAGCTGTCTAGTAAACCAGTTCTTGGATATCATCCTCCTGCAGAGCAGAACTGGGGCATGCAGAGTGATGTTTAATGGAACGTGGCTGTGCCTTCTTTCAGGAGCTCTCCTGACTGCAGCATTTCACATATCCAGTGATGGAGCTTTGTTTCATCTTCAATAGATGGGCTGCTGCAGATCTGCTCTGAAGAGTTGTAGCTGATGGACGTGAAGCGCTCAGAAAGCTCAGCATAGAGAACCTGTACAAACAGTTTGTTGTTGCAGTGAGAAAGGGAAGTTTCCTTTTGATTAATATGTGCAGTGGATGTATTAAGGAGTATCAGTGACAAACCAGAACGCACTAAATATTTTATGAGCTGTATGAGCACGGAGCTCTGAGCAGCACCATGGAGGCTTTTCCCCTGCGTTCGATAACCAGCTATCCAGAAACTTAATAAATGAACGTCTCTATGAAGTGGTTTTGGAAAGGAGCCTGTTCTTGCTTTGGTCTCTTTAATGAAAATAATTCTCCATAGCTTTGTGTTCTTTCCATCTGTTGAAAAGAGAGGCCTGCTTCGTCCCATTTACCCCCCTCCTTTCTTCCTCCCACCCCAAAATCAGGACTCCACCAATATCTGCCCTGCTGGTTGCTGCACTTCCCATATCAGCGCTTCAGCAGTGACCCATGGCACTACAGGAAGATGCTGAAACACCAACAGAGGCACTGCCAGGAGCCAGCCCACAAGCATGCAGCTGGAAAAGGGAGGGAGGACGAGTTTCTGTGCTCCTTAAAGGGAGGAACAATTGCAATGCTGCAAAGGTCACAGGATATTGTAATGATGTTTGGATGGAAACTTAACTTGCAATGAATGAAAATGTGCTCTTGTGTTTTCCCCCTGGAGCTGAGTGTCTGAAAGATCTGGATACTTCTTGTTCTGTTTCGTTTCTATTTGTGTTTTGCTTTTTTTTACCTTTTTTTTTTTTTTTTGGCTCTTCCATGAGGCGTGCTATAGAAAGGAGAAGCAGAGGACAGGCAGCATGCAGTTGCTGGCAGAGGCTTAACTGTGCACTGCTTTAATCAAAGCTGGAGCATTAGTAGTTTGTGGTTAATCAGAGGGTTCCCTGCTTTCAATCAAATTATCTCTTCCCCCCTACATCCATCAGAATGAACCTAATAGCTGTAAGGAGCTTGGTGCATCCCTCTGCTGCTGAAATGCCTTTTATCTTTCTCTCTCTCTTTCTCCAGAAAACGTCTGTAAGTGCCCTGGGGGCAGGTGGGGATGAGCCTTGTATGAAGGGAAGAAATCCCAGAGTTGGGCTGGGTGGAAAATCCCTGTCGGTGAATTCATCTTTTATGTGCTGAAAGCAGCGGGCGATGAATTTGTGGCTGTGTGTGAGGGAGCACCCAGGGTAGCAACGTCACAGTGCCATGGTCCTCGAGGGAGGAAAGCTTTGTTGGTGTCATGGGAAGGAGCTGATGGTCACCAGACCCAGCCCAAGGAGCGTGCAAAGCTGCCGTGCCTTCCTGCTGCTGTGGGTTCCTCCAAGAGCAGCATCTGTCAGTGGCAGAGCTCTGTAATGAGTACTTGCCGTAAGCTGGCAGAGCAGCTGTAATTTTCTCCATACTCTTTTGCCTTTTCCAGCTCCCCAGCATCGTCCCCGTGGTTTTCTGATTAGGATTCATGCAAATAGTTCCTCGTGGCACACCCTCCTCCAAACCCAGAGGAGAAGGACAGGCTGCTGTGGTTGGGATGAAAGCTCTGTTGGTTTGCTGTTACCTTCAGTTAGGGATTCTGGATCTTGTGAAAGGTTTACAGTTGTGCTTGCTAAGTTATTTATATGTTGACTATTCAAACACGTTTATCAATTCTGAAAGAGCCATGCTGCTCCTTTCGAGGAGATTGCTTTGAGATACAGCATGGAAATGTGCAGGTGGGGGAGGAAAGATGAAAGCTGCACGTACCTGCAGGAAAGAGTCCATTGACTTCTTCAGCATTCATGCAGCCCAACATGGTGGTGGCAATGTTGCTTTGTGTCACCGTGTTGCTTGGGCTGTTGGGCAGCACCTTTTCATATCCGAGATCCAGAAGATGCAGAGAAGCAGTGCTGTGTTCAGAGCTGACCGAAAGGAGGTGCAGAGATTAAAGGGCAGCCAATTACTCGACGTGACCTTAAAACAAGGACCCTGCTGAGATTTATGGGATTCCATTACAAATCTTGAAACGTGTTGAGAGAACGTCGTGGGTATTTTTTTTTTCTTCTTTTGCTCTGGCAGTGCAGGCTGTGTGGTTGGAGATGTTGCTCAGGGTGTTCCTGCCCAGCTGTGCAGCGCTGCTTCCTCTGCTGCTCCGCTCTCTTCATCCAGCAAAGAACAATCAGAAGCAATTCCATCAGTGAGGCGCTGTGCAGTGCTGAGTAGTATTGGCACGTAGCTGAAGTGCAGCCAGGCAGCACTCAGAGCCCTTCTCTTGCCTCCTTTTGCTCTTTTTCTTGTCCTCCCTGCCTTCTGCCTTTGGGAATTGGGCTGGGAATGAGTGGGAAAGAGATGCTCCACTGAAATTTCAGAATGCAAATAAACAGGTTTGCTATTTTTAAATGCTTTTTTTTTTTTTTTTTTTTTTTTTAAATGATTCTTCCAAAGTTGTTCTTGCTCCAGTGGGAATGAGTCTGAATGAATGTTTCCTTGATGGTTTATTTGTAGGAGTTAAGGGCTTACACGAACCTCAGTGCTGGCAGAGATGCTGGATTGACGGTTCTGACGTGCTGTAAGACTTACAAACCTTTTAAACTGCCAAAAAGATGGGTGAGTTGAGAACGTGGCCAGAGATGCTCACCCACTGCCTCCTGCACAGTGCTTGGTGGGCACTTCCCTGCAGCTCTCAGTGCTGAAGCATGCCCTGCAGCCCTTCCTGCTGAGCCATCCCATGGCTTTCTCATCTTCGGATCAGCTGAGGCTGGAACAGACACAGCTACAAAGCAATCATTCACATCCAGGGAAGGAGAAAAGTGCATGGAGAGCTAAGAGAAATGCACTCAGCTGTGTCAGTAATTAGGGTGGACTGACAATTGGGATCCTGGCTCCATGGTGATGTCATTTCCTATGTGCCTTAGCTTGGTTTTAGGTTAGTCTGTTCATCCTGACAGCATGGATATTCTCTGCACAGTGGTGATGGTGGGGATGTCTGTTATTACTGATGGCAAATGGTTAATGGTAATGGTTAGGCTAAGTGAACGAATAGTGCAGACTGCATTTCTTTCACTACCTGAGTTAGTATTTTTATACACTTATTCTTCACTTCTCCATGTGGCTGTTTTGGGTTTAATTCGAGCTCTTTTGCTCTGCCACATGCAGCATTTCTGCAGGCTCTGCCTGAGAGCTGCTCCCCGCTGTGGGTTTGCACCAAGCAGAACAACTTGCTCTTATCTTCACTGCTGTCATTGAGACCAGCCTGTATCCAAACCCAGCTCTGTTGGCAGCTCCACTGAGCCCAATACTTGGAGGAGAGCAGGGAAGCAGTGGGTTCACTGTGAGAGCTGGCTTCTCTTGACTTGCCAAGGGGTTCCTCAGTGATATTTCCTTTAATGTTCTGTTCACGCTAAGCAGTCTGCAGACTGAGAATAAATGAAATCTACTTTAGCAAGCGAGAAGTCAGTGTGGAGGTGTTGCACTACCTTTTTTTCAGTCCTGCTTCACATGCAGTCGCAGTCTGTTGCAATGGCAATGTCACATGGGAAGACTGAGCTGCAGGGTGAGGAGCACTGCCAGGCTTGATGCACTTGTGTGCAGAGTGCTGGGGTGGAGATGGGGCTCCTGAGGCCTAAGGAGCTACCAGGCTTCTTAAAGGCTGATATTCTAGCATCGATTCTGAAGCAAGACTTGAATCTTTACAGCAATAACGTGAGCATGTTGTTTTATCTCGTGGAAGGTGCATGGCTTCATCAATAAGTGTAAGTCATGCTGAGATGTGGGCAGTGTCCCAGGGGAATGGAGCCTGCTGCGTGAGGGATTGGGAACCCATACAGAGGTTCCTGCTGTCTGCTTCTTGGAAAGCAGCACACTGCTGCTGAGTGCCTGTCCTCAGCACAGCACAGGACAAGCGCTGAAGCAGCGGCTTGGTGGTGTTCTTTTACTTCTACAAATATTTCTGTGTAATTGCAAAGAGAATTACTGAATTGCCAGCTTACTGCAAGCTCAGTGGAGGTAATATTTACCCTATGAAAGCAATTCAGTGCACAGTCTCCCTTCCCACCCGGGTTATTCAATGGCTCTTGCACGTGTCATGGATGGTGAAGGCCGTGCAGGAGCAGCGTTTCGGCCACAGCTTCCATGCAAGATCAACTCTGTGCTGTGTAACTAGCAGGCAGCCTTGGGGAATGATGCTTGGGGAGTGATGCTGCAGGCTGTGCTAGCCCTGACTTCCCGTATTGAGCTGACATTCAAAGAGAAACTTGCTCGTTTGACACTTTAAATAGCTCTCAGATGGAAACGTGGATAGGAGCGCACAATGCGGCGGCTGCTGGGCTGTGTGGGCTCTGTGGTTCTATTATTAGCTGACAATAGCCGGAATGAGAAGCCATAGAGCTGTGTGGCCTCTGAGCTGTTTGTCATCCCGGAGCCAAAGGTCCTTTCTTGCACTTCTTGGTGGAGACCTTTCGCTCGTTTTCTTTGCTGGAGGTTAGAAGGGAAAATTGCTTTTGAAGCTCATTTGCAAATTCCGCTTCTTTGGGATAAGGCTTCTGACTGTATAGCAGGCAGTGCGCGTCTTCTCTATGGAAGGTGACAGTCTGCAGAGATGAGACAGCTAGGAACTCCGTCGGTACATCTGTCTCCATTCCTTCTTGATCAGTGTTTGCAAGAGGAGGCTCAGGCTTGCAAACAGGAGGTTTTGACCTGCTGCTGCATTGCTGTGGGGGGCTGAGGGGCACATGTGTGCCAGAGAGAGTGCTTAAATGTTTATATAGCAACATAAATCTTACTGCAGGCTGTAGATGGACGACTGCGTGCTGCTCTTCACAATGTGCTGCTGGAATGCCTTTCCTCCTTCACCTTCCCGAGCCTTAGCAGAACAACCAGCAGCAAAGCAAATGGAGCAGAACACTTCCTGCCACTTTCACAGTCAGATTTCGTGTACGATGCGTGTGTTGAACATTGCTGCATCCTTCTGGGTGAGCTGAAGCGATGACATCTGACACCTGATAACCGATCCAGACCCTCACTCAGCACCAAATGCTGTTTTGGTAATTGAATATAGTTTTAATAGCTCTTTTCCTTGTTAGAGTGAAATCTTGGTTTGGTTTTCCACCCGTTCTGTGTCCTGTCTTGTTTCGGTGTGCAGTCTGTATGGCTCATGAGGGTTGGTCATTAAACCCCAAGGCCTGATTGCAGCTGGAGGTCAGACCGTGTTGCACCAGGAGGAGCTGATGAAGCTTTTGCAAAGAGGGAACTGAAACCTTTAGAGGAAAGAATCTTCTGTTCATTCTGTTTTTAAATCAGTTGTGAAATCCAGGAAAGCACAGTGTTGAACTTGAAACAGCAGCTTGTGGCACAGCAAAAATTAATGCTTGGGGTGAAGTGTTGGGTGAGCAGTGGAGCGCATCTGTTGTGTTGTGGTGCTGCTGTCCCCAGGCACTGCTGTCTTTTCCTCAGCAGGCTCCTGAGTTTGAGGAAGGCTGTTTGCATTGCTGGGCAGTGCTGTTGCATGGTGTTGTTTCAGCTCAGGCTCCGTGTGTGAGGATGCACAGTAGTGCTGCAGTGTCACTGAGGGTAAGAATGGAGTTTTTCAGGTCAGGCGAGGTGGAAAGCTGGGATTTATCCATCAGTCTTCACATTGCATTTGAAGGATGTTAAGCCAATCAATCAATAGTTCCTGGGTTGTGTTTAGAAGGGAATGACGAGCTGAACATGCAAACCAGGAATGCAGAACCTCCTCACAACAGCACTTCTGCAGTGATGTTGAGTTCAGGAGGTTACAGTTTGCTGACTGCTATTGCTGAAGACCTTGTACTCACTCACTTGCTGTATATCCATTTTCCTCAGGCAAACCGGCTGACTTGCATCCATATTTTTTGTAAAAACTTAATTTTATTCCTTCTTTTAATTACAGCATCCTCTGCAGATGTTGCAGTGCCATAAAAATGAAATGTAGAAGCAAACGTGAAGCTGTCATGGTTCGCTCTGAGTTGGAGGCAGTAACTGGGGAGCAATGGGAAGTTCTGCTGACTTCAGCTGAGCATCCTTTGGCAAATGGCAAAAGGAAATGTGAAGTGAACTGGGAGCAAGCAGCTCTTTGTTCCTCTGTCAGTTGATGTGTGTGTAGCTACATGCGTTTGTTTTACAGATATTTTTTAGTATATATAGTTTTTCAGCCAGAGGGTGGTGAGGCACTGGCACAGGTTGCCCAAGGAGGCTGTGGATGCCCCATCCCTGCAGGCATTCAAGGCCAGGCTGGATGTGGCTCTGGGCAGCCTGGGCTGCTGGTTGGTGACCTGCACACAGCAGGGGATTGGAAGGAGATGATCATTGGGGTCCTTTTCAACCCAGACCATTCTATGGTTCTGTGATTTTTGACCTTCAAAACCAGAAGAAAAATCTTTTCCCTCTTCTTCTGTGTTGTCTTTCGTTGCTTTACCAGCTGTAGCTTTCTGACATTAATGACCTGAAGGTGTAATGAGCAATAAAAGAAGCTGAAATGTATTGATAATTCGTAACTCAAGGATGGCAGTATTGGATTTTCTGCATTACCTGAGGTGCTGCCAGCAGTGGGGTTTATTGAGGGGTAACCATGCAGCCTTATCGATGGAATTCTTACTGCAGCATTGATATTCTTGCTCTGTATTGCTGAGGCAGTTAAGGGCTGTTGTTATAGACCTTCCTAGCATAGGTTCTTCTTAAGAATTCATGCTTAAAAAAATAAAGGCAACCAATGAGAGCCTCGTCTGTGGTGCTCGGATCAGGCAGTGCAGCAGTCCCAGGCTGAGCACCGCATGGCATCGCAGAGATGCTTCCTCCCCATCATTCAAAGGTGGTGGTTTTCTGCTTTTTGTCTTCATCTTTTTGGTTTGTTTTTGAAGGGAAGATGGTGAGATGTCTCAAAGGCACCGGAGTGTGCACTGAAATGGAGCATGGCATGCCTCTGAAATAACTGGCACTTCATCACCTTCCGGCTATTTCTAGTATTTCAGTGCTGGCTGTTTGTTTGGTTGTTTTATTGGGCGTGTTTTTGTTAAGTTCCCTGCTAAACGAACCAACATAAACATTCTTTTTAACGAGGCCTGGCAGAAGAGCTGAAGGCGAAGGCTCAGCTCCTGCCTCCCATGTTGACTTTGGCTTCTGCTCTATGGGGCTTTTTCAGCAGCTCATCTTGGCAGGTTGCTGCTGCTTCAAATAGAAGGGTAAATAAGTCACACCCAGGATCGCAGTCCTAACAGTGAATGGGTTACGTGTGCTTTGCTTTCCTCCTGCTCAGATGGTTTTAATAAATCTTTTAAACCTTTGTTTTGGTTTTTTTTGGGGTGCATTTTGTGAGGACCGATTTGTTTCCACGGCGTTGCATCAAGCAGGTGAAAAATGGAGTGCGTTGCTCATTGGGCTGCAGGTGTGGGGCTGTGGTTAATGGTGTGGTGGTGACGGTCAGCACTTGGTCATCTCAGTGGTCTTTTCCAACCTTAACGACTCTATATTGAGCTGTCTGGGCTTCCAAAAGCAGCGTTCATGCCTCCCTTCTGCCCCAATCCCACCTGCCTGATGATGGAAAAGATCCCATGGGATTTCTCAAGAGCAGAAGGACATCATTGGGCAGCACTTTGCTGCTGGTGAATGTGTTCTTGCAGCTGGGTGCTGCTGTGTGATGCTGTGCTTGGTGCTGGGATCTGGGTGAACACCTGGCTTATCCACCACGCTCAGCCTCCAGTTGCTTCAAAGATGCACCAGAAATGTGTTGTGGTTTTGCTTTCTTGCATTCCGCTACTAATTGCATTCCTGTGTGATCATCTTAATGAATAGCTGCAATCTGTCTGCTCTGTTGCATCTGTGTGTCTTTGGAAAGCCCTTTTTTGGGGGGGGCAACAGGGATTTCTGTAGAGGGGAGCAGGGAATGGCTGGGACAGCTTCTTAAATGAAGGTTTGTATTTAACTTCTTTTGCACAAATTTGCAACTGTACGTAATAGTAGGTAGAGCCTTATTCATGTTCCAGAGGAGGAGGACGTGAGTTTTGATGCCAGCTTTGTGATGAAGGCGTATGGAAAACCATCATCTCCTTGTTCCTGCCCTGCTCTGAGCTGCGCTGATGAATGGGTGTTGCTGCAGCTGACAAAGAACTGATAGAAAAACGATGATTCACATAATTCGTGCTCTGCAGGCTCTGTCAAATACTCATTTTGCATCTTTACAAGAGGTGCTGTGGATCAAAATGCCAGTTCCTCTGCGTGGCAGCCCTTCACGTACGCTGCTGAATATTTATGGCTCTGATGGAATTTCTTCCCTGTCCTATGATTGCACTGGGGATGCCTGCTTGTGCTGCCTTTGCTTTCGTTGAGCGTTCCTGGGGTAAACTTATGAATGAGAACAAGGACTGAGCAACAGAGGGAAAGGAGTAAAATTTTTCATAACCTTCTTTGGTTTTAAATTAGGTTTATATCTTCTGCTTATTAGCCATGCTAAAGGCGGGTTAGAAACAGCGCTCCCATTTAATTTTTTGGTGTAAACAGTTAAGATGGATTTACCATAAGGTGTCATTCCATTTTAAGGGTGCAGTGAGCCCCATAGTGGCTCCCGTGCCCAGGGATCAGGAGGTGGCCAGCTGGGAAGCGGCTCTGTCCGCAGCCACCTCAGGTCACCACGTGGGCCTTTTTGATCTCACTGAACTCATCTGCCACGATGCTCATTATTCACCTCTCCCGGAATGCTCATGGTTAATTAATGGCTCCCCAGAGCTCCCCAAAGCACGCACAGGGCTGGCTGGGAGGCGGGCTGGCGCTGCCACTGGGCTGTGCTTGACTCACGGTGTTGAGTTGTCCGTCTGTCCCTCCTTCTGTCCGTCCATCCTGCTCTTTGCAGGCTGTGGCTCCTTCGGATGCTCACCATGGTGTTGTCCCCCAGGCCGCGGGGCTGCTGGCCCAACGTGTCCGCTGGCACCGCACCGCTCCGACGCACAGGTGGGTGCGGGTTTGATGCCTTCGCACGCCGGTTGATGAGCTGGACCTCATCCCTTTTGCTTTCCTATCTGTAAGAGAGATTCTGAGTGTTGGTTCCTTAGGATATCTAGAGGTAAGAGAGGCTGGTGGCACTGAAAGCCATCGCTGCGCTTCCTCTGGGTGTTGGCTCTATGCTGGAAGGGGCTGTTATGGAGCTCGAAGTGCTCACACATCCCTTTCTGTTCCTCTTCACTTATTTCTTGATCATTTATGCATGTTAATCTGTTAGCTACCAAAGAGGAGAGGGAGGGGAAGGAATCCTGAGGTGAAATTAAATGAGACGCCGGCATTAATCATTCTGTTTGTATCTCTAAATATGTGACATAATTCACCCAAGGATTTTCCTTTTATTGCGGAGATTAAAACATAACTCATTAATTGCCACTCGTGTACCAGCAATTTTATTGACTTGAAAAATGCACCTAGCTTTGCTTTGCATGGGATGCCCTGTGTAAGTGTCACATAAACCTGGAAGGATTTTTGCAGAGCATTCTGCCCAATGCTGTTCAGTGCTGGAAGGATGGGCAGTGATGCATGGGCAGCCCCTGCGTGCTGCTTTACCTTTATGGCTATTAAATATCCACAGAGCTCTGCCAGGTGGGCTTTGGTAGCTCTGTAATTGGAGAAGATGAGCTACAAGTGTAATTAGTTGTAAAAGTAGGAGCATTTGGAATGGAAATCAGTTGTTCCTCTTTGATACCCAACCCTTGGAGGTGGGTGTATGAAAGGATGGGGCAGGGCAGTGAGGGATGGAGAGTCTCTCTTAGCTTTGCTTTTGAGCAGTTATATGGAGACTGATTCTTGATCATCTGAGCAAAATGCAGCTGACCAGGGCACGTTGTCTACATTTTGGACCAGACAGGTCCAATGCAGAGCGATGTCCAGCACACTCTCTGGCATTCCCACATAGCGAGTCTGGGTGCTTTGCCAAACAAGTGGCAGCATCTTAACTCTGCTTTTGTCTTCCAGACCTGTTTTGCTGTTCTCCTCCTGCTGGATTTCCATTCTAGCATAAATAGATGTTTCTGTTGAAAGCAAGTGCCAGCCTCTCCCTTTTACGCAGGAATTTAACTTGCTTTGTGCAGCCTAAAACAGGGCCGTGCAACATTCTTCATTTAAATGGCTTTCTGTTTTGAAACTCAGAGCCATGAGTCCCTGGCTCCCCTCCCTCCTCTCCCCACGCCCAGCCCGCTCATTGCTTGCAAATGAATTAAATGAGTTTCCCACACCTTGTGATGGATCTGATGAATTCTCACAGCCTATGGGGAAGCCCAGGGTGGGCGCTGCTCGTGAGCCATCCTTGGATTTGATGTTTCCTTCTGTTGTAACTTCCTTATGATGTTTAAATCGTGAATAGTGGTGTGTGTATACAGTGTGTCTTTCACCCAGTGGTGATCGCTTCAATTCTGGGTGAAGACCAAAACCTAAACTGTGCACTGCAGTGCATACAAGCACAGCACACTTGGTTTAAATGGGAGAAAGATGCAGAATGTGATCTGCTCAAGTAAAGGTGCCAAAGGCCAAGCTCTGCTTTGACTTGCTGTCCAACGAGGGGCTGTGGACAGAGCTGTCCCCCAGCTGTGCCCCATGGAGATGCTCGGAGCCGTGCAATGTGGTGGCTCTGCTCTGTAGCCATGCCTTGGGATGGTGCAGTTCCTTCTCTCTTTGTGCAGCCTGGCTCTGATGCACAGACGCTCCGATGATGGCTTCTAAACTGTGAGTTGTTCAAATAACTGGGCCGTCTCAGGGCTTTGGAACAGTCAGCCAACATTAATTATTTCCAGTGTCACTCTGCCCTGCCTGTGCTTATTGGAAGTGCAGCTCGTAGAGCAGCGGATGTGCTTATGGAGCAGATGAAAGGAAGGAAGCCGCGCTTCGCAGGGATGCTGTGTGCTCCAGGACAGCCCGTGCCCCTGGGAGCCCCTGCCCCCCAGCCACGTCTTTGGTGAAGAACCCACGGCTCTGATGTGATTATTCTGCTTCCTGCAGACAGCTGAGCAGAACAGAATTTAATTGTGGCTCTGATAGATCTGTGTGAGCTGCTGATAAAAAATCTGTCGCTGTGAAAGCATTCACTGAGCCGCTTCCTTTAGAACATCTCAAGCAGTGTGCTGCTGCTTGGTTGTCCAGACGACTCATCCCGTACATTAACAGCACCCACCAAGTCTTTGGCCATCCCTGCAGCACTGGATCCGTCACTATGCATGAGAGCAAGCTGTTCAAAGACCCATCGGGAAGCTGCTTGGAGAACACGTTATTTCAGGTCTCTCCATAGCAGTCTGGGGGTGCTCAGGGCTGGAGGCTGCAAAGGGTTTGTCAGTAGGAGTCAAGTTCTGAGCACTGGGGATGCGAAGTGATGTCTGTGCATTGGGTTTGCTTATGCTAATGCTCCCTGTGTCGACACGATTTAGTTCTTACATTCTAGAAATCCACGCTGCAGACGAGTAGTGTGGTTCTACTGCTCATCTGTAAGACTTTCTCTGGCATTCAGAAAGCATGAGCAGGTTTTATCTGCAGGTATGGAGAACAGACGTGTAGGTTTGCTCACTCAGTGGGGCTTTAGCTGAAGAACACTTCAAAATGTCCAAGCTGTGAGTGAGAGAGCATGCAGGTGGGTTGAGTGTGGGCAGCGTGAGCTGCATGGCTCCTTGGGGTGATATTGTTGTGTCTGGGACTGCAACTGGTAGACCCGAGTAATTAGTGATGCAAATACATTAGGATGGAGGTATGCAAAGGAGAGATGAGTGTTCTCCGTAGTTCTCAGGGACCCAAAGCCTGCCTTGCTTTTTGCTCGCAGGCACGTCTCATAACCTTTTCCTTGACTTCACTGTGCTCATCTCAGACCTCCAAACATTGCCACAATCTGAATCAGAAAGAATTTTGTTGACTGGTGCCTGCAGCTGTTTCTACATGTGTGTGACAGGAGCCCATCTGCAGTTATAACGTGCCTTACCCAATGTCAGTAATTCTCCAATGAGTCACAAATATCCCGTTGTAAAGGGAAGTTTACCTTTTTCCAAGGCAGGCAGTTTTTAATAGGACTGTGAGTCTGAACCTCCCTCCTGGCTCTGGCCCTGAGCTAAAGCTGCATGTCCTCCTCTTGGCATTTCCACTTCAAAGTGCAGTTCTTGGATTACCCTGGGATGCGTCTGTGGTGCTCAGTGCTGGCAAAGCAGTTTGCTCCATTCCATCCTCCCTGCTGCTGGGTGGGAGCTGGAGGCTTAGCAGTCGGTGGTGTCCTGGGAGCATTCTGTGTGCAGGGGAGGCGTTGTGCACAGCAGAAAGCAAAGCTCAGGTTGTGCAGCACAAACGGTTTTTTTTTCCCCTGGAAGTGGGCCGATGCGACTGCGTTGTGGAACTGCTGCTAAGTGCCTGTGTTTAATTCAGGGGCAATTAGCTGATGATAAATGCAGCATCACTTGTGCCTATCGGTACTTTGTATGCTGTAGGGTTTCAAATGGAGGGGGTATAAATGTGGAGGATGACAAAGGTGACTGAAATGCGGAAGGTAGAAGATCTTTCTGTCTCAAAATACTTTAGTAAGAAGATGTGCTGGCTGGGTGCATATGGGGAACGTTGGAAAGCTAATTGCAGAGAGGATTAAAAAAGCCAAACAACTGTCTGGGACTTTACAATACTCTGACTGAGATGACTTTATGATCTGATGATGGAAGTGAGTAAACAGTTTGTTTTAAAGCCATGGAAAGCTTTTTCCTTTTGCTGTTTGGGATGTTTTAGTTGCAGCACATGAGTTTGAAATGCCACAGTAAGGGCTGCACAACAGAGCAGGGTTCATTGGGAGTCAGGACAGCTGGGCTATAAGCCTGGCTCTCCCTGACCTGCATCACTGTGCTCTGTGTCACTGTTGTAAGTGGTCACTTGGGGTGGCCTGCAAGGTGTAGGGAAGGAGGTAGAAGGCTTCAGGGTGTTCTGATGTGGCTGTTAACCTAAAAAATTGTGCCAATTAAAGATGCAACTGCAGTGAACTCGAAGTCAGCAGGCATGGGGAGGTGCTGTGACGGGGGACCAGCATGAAAAACCCATCCTCTGCTTTTGTGGGGGAACCAGCAGATGCTTCGTTCTCTGCAAAGCCCAGTAAACCTCAGGAAATTCCTGCCTTGATGTGGCAAAATGTGGGGCGGTGATGTTGCAAGATGAGCAAGGTTGCCCCTGCCTGGCAGCAGCAGAGGCTCCACCAGCTGCAGCTGAATGGAGGATTGTTCCCATGCACCCCATCAGCCGCTGCTTCCCTCCCAAACAGCGCCTTTATTGATAACAGAGAGTGCTGAGAATGCATTTGCTGCTGACGGCAAAGGTTACGAGTCCGTGCTGCTTGCAGCAGGAGAGCTGCCTGCGAAATACTCTGCCCTGAGAACCAATGACTTTGTTTTAATTTTCATATTAAAATGAATGCGCTCTGCTGACCTCTCAGGTGCAAGTTCTAAGGTTGGGGATAGGGAATCTAATGAGGTTTGGGGGTCAGGATGGGGCTGGGTGGATGGGAGGAGCAGCAGTGAGTGCTGTGGGGATGCAGCCTGGAGGGGGACACATGCTGCAGTGGTTCTGATTAAAGAAGCATGCGGACAACTCGGGCTCATGTATTTGCTTGTAGCTGTGTTTCCTGTTGAGAAGACAGAAGTTTCCTGTTCTGAGATCCTCTCCTCGGGGTGAAGTTGGCACTGACCAGCTTTGTCCATGGGTTTGTTCCTCTGCTGTCACTTGGCTGCCCTGTGTTTTTTTCCACGCGCTCTCAGAAGTGGTCTGCACTGCTTGCAATGCTGAGAGAGGTCATCTTTGAGCTTGAACAACCCGCATTCTTGGAGATCACTTTTTGGCAAGCCTGATAAGGAACTGTGTTTGTATACACGTGTTTTGGGTTTCTGAGTCCCTAAAATAAAGATGCGTGCTTTCTTTGCTTGCAGTCCCCAACCCTCCAAAACTGTTCCTGCAGATGTGAGCGCAGCTGAAGGCAGCAGATAAGCATGGCAGAGAGGAGTGCTCATGGGATGGGACTCCCCTGCAGGGGCCGGTGATAAAGATGTTGATCAGTGACAAAGATATTGATTAAAAAGTTGAGTTTGGAAAATGATACTTCCCCATCTTTGGTTGTGGTGACAGAATTGTGCTGCAGCTGTGATGTGTGGAGAGATGCAGGGCTGTGTGTTGTAGGAGGACCCGAGGGCTCCACTTCCCAATTTTATTGCTTATTGAGTTCAGGCTGGAACAGCATATCTCTGAACTTTGGGCAGAGCACAGCAACTGTCCGGCTGCAGTGGGCAGCTCTGATCTTTGAGTGCTCAAAGTACCTATTTTGTTATTTGCATGTTGAGTTTATTGCCTTCTGAAAGTAAGCTCTCAGCTGCAGCGCTGAATGTTTCCACGTTTTTGGGCTGATGCATTTCCATGTTCTGTTGGACTGTGGGGAAATGGTCTCACGCAAGTCCCTGAGTCTCCATAATGTCCTGGTGGGAAGCTGCCATGTTTGTGACACATTCTGCAAGCGGTGGCTAAAATACAGTGTAAATACAAAAGCTGTCTTCGGGAATAATTACATACAATGATCATATTAACACTTGTCTGCGTTACTTCTTTATGGTCCTGTAGTCATGGTGCATTTTTAGGCAGTGAATGCCAGAAGTGCACTTGGAGCTTTGCAGCCTCTGTGCTCCCAGCAGTGCAGCTCTGCCCATGGGTTGGTGCATTGCAACCTGCCCTGCTCCTGCTGCACCCTTGGGGGGCAATGCAGTCATCTCCTGTCTCTGCGTAGAATTAATCATAATGAAGCTTTGCTGACACATTGTTAATGAGGGAGTGTGTTTTGACTAGATTTTACTAGAGAGTTTTGTTGGTGTTTAATGGGATTTTGTTTAATCTTGAGTGCTTTTGTTTGTTACAGAGATCCGTGCCCAGTTGGTAGAGCAGCTGAAATGCCTTGACCAGCAGTGTGAGCTCCGGGTCCAGTTACTGCAGGACTTGCAGGATTTCTTCCGCAAGAAGGCAGAGATTGAGATGGATTACTCGAGGAATTTGGAGAAGTTGGCTGAGAGATTCCTGGCTAAAACTAGGAGCACCAAAGACCAGCAATTCAAGTAGAGTATTTGCCTTTTTATTTTTATTTTTGTCCTTTTTTTTTTTCTCTCTTCTGAATGTGGTTGCAAGTGTAGGAATGCAAGAAGTGAGCTGGTACAGCGAATGTCAGTGTCAGTATGGCTGTGAATGGCAATGTTTCCCAACTTCATGATGAAACACAGAACCCATTTCACATTTCTGCATAGCCTGCTTGCCTGGTTCATTTCAGCATCTCGTTCTAAAGTCGTATGTTGTCCACAAGGAATGGAATGGTGGGAAAAATTGGCACAATCTATAAAGAGGCATTTTCTTGGAAAGGTGAAAAGGTTCTGCGCCACGTTTGGTGCAGAGAACTGGAATTTCCTTCAGTCTTAGTGACAGCAGTTACCTTGCCTTCAAGCCTTCAAAGAGCTTGAAGTGCTGTTTGCAGGTAGGTCTGGCCATCCTGCTCTGGCTGCTCCCACTCAGCTCCTTGGGTTGGATGAGCAATAAGTGGCGGATGTGGTTCTGTGGCACGGAGTGTGACCGAGCAGCCCTGGCCATGAGTCACTGAGCTCCACTCTGTCTCCTGGCAGCATCCTGCGCTGCCTCCACCCCGACTTCTGGCACTGCTGGGCTGGGCCCTCATCTCTGTGTTGTTGTTGTTGCTGTGTTGGGGGGTTGGGGAGATCAGCTTTCCCTTCTAACTATGGCCCTTCTTGCAAAAAAAAAAACACTCAGGAGGCACCATTTCAGCTTCAGTTCTGTGCAGCTTTAGTTTATTTTCTGCACAGCTCTGTCATTTGTTTAGTTCTTAGTTAGGATGGACATTGTGCTACATTGCCTGGAGAGCATGACTCTGAAGTGCAGCCATTTGAGAAATGGAGGGCAGTCATTCTGCGTATCTGTAGAAAGCAATTGTCTAAAGCATGTGTGTCCAACCCACTAGCTTCTTGGTTTTGATTTCATTTATGAAACATCCCATCAGAAATGCAGATTTTTATTTTCCATTTTTTCCTATTTCAGTTTCCTCGCTCACCCTTAGAGCTGTTTGTCCTCAAATCCCTCAACTATGGCGTGGCCTGAATTGGACAGGTGAATTTATCAGCACATAAAGCTTTCACCTGGATTGCTGAACTACTTATCTGTGCTGTTCTGTCGTGTCCAGGGCAGCACCCAGTGCTCTGAGCACTGCGCTCACGTTGCTGTGCACGGGGCTGACGTGGCTCACTCTGCTCCTTTTGCTTACATGAGCAGCAGATGGCTCCTAGCAGGAGAGCATTTTGCTTTGGGAACGTCTTGCCCCGCAAGGCTGAGTCCCAAGTGACCAATATGCTCATTTGGGTAAGAGCTGGGATGAGGGGAAAAATCCCATCTTTATAAAAACCCGTTGTCGTAAGGCTGATCGGCTGCAGACAGCGTTGGTCGCTGCAGTGAGTCCTGCTGAGCTCTTGCTGTTGCTTGTTTGGTCACTGCTTTCTGCTGGCATCAGCATTCAGAAATACATCCAGATACCCCAGGGATCAGTAAGGAAGCGATTCCAGTTGTAACTGCCCATCCCAAGCACTGCTCTGTTTGAGCAGCGAGGAGTGACTTGGCTGATCATCTTTTGAGTAGATGCTGAAGCTGTAATCTAATCTGGAACCCCCTAAAAGGCATTTTGATCAAAGCCAACCATCACATCTCTCCACCTACGGAGCCTGGGATTATATGACTTTGAGATGTGCATGGGCTGCTGGCTCCTCTGTAATTGCGTGGCTGTGACCCTATAAATATCCCATAATAGCATGTTCCTTCTATTACGTGACAATTACATTGGAAGGTACCATATCATTCAGGGACTGCTTACCATGTCACTTGCAGATTTTAGATCTCATAACATTGTCAAGGAGGAAACTTGTCAGGCAGGAACCCTGTAATTTGCATGTGCTTTCATACTCGAGAGCTATCGTGTAATTGCTGAGCTGCTCCAAAGGGGTTAATTTCAGGGAGAGCTGTCAAGGGCAGGAAGCTTCAGCCTGACCCTCAGAACTGGGCTCTGTGGCATCCTCTACCACGTATGTGGTGCAAACACCCTTCAAGGAGAGCGTGGTGAGGTGCAGCTTGTAACTGCACGGTGTGGGTTGTGTGCTTTGTAGCTGTGCCACAGCACATGGCTGTGTTTTCCAGGTGGGCTTTGGAATCTGGGTGCTGGGTCTCAGAAGCACAAGCTGTGTATGGGCTGTGATGGGCTTAAGGGGTGCTGCATGTTGTGCAGATTCAGGCTGGTTTCACGGGAGCATCTTAAAGGGATTTGCAGAGGTAGGTGTCTGTTTTTCTCATTTTGTAGCTCTGGAGAGGGGGAACAGATTGATTCAGCCAAGGTGACATCTGAGTTGATGGCAGTTGGATACATCCCAGGTTTTAGTTGCTTTTATCTTCTCTGCTGTGGCTGTGAGAGCTTGCCTTGCCTGGTCCTCTTGAAAACTGGTTTTCCAATTAGGACAGGCTGCTCAAGAGGACAAACCAGATCTACTTGGTAATGCTTCTTCGCTGCCCCTTGGAAAATATCCCCACGTGAGCTGTAAGGGGGAGGAAATGCATTTTCCAGCCCAATTCTTCCAACTCCTATTGTTAAAGGAGCTTGTCGCTCTGAAGTTGGAAGTCATCGCTCCTTAAATGTCTGTTGAACCAGCAGCCCAGTATGTGGCTGTTCATGGGAGCTCCTGGGGTCCCTTCTGGTGGCGTGGATGTGGCTGCCCTGCACTGAGACCCTGATGCTTCCATTGCCTGGCTCTGTCCTACAGACCTTTGCCTTTTGGAATACCAGTTAATGTGAAAAGCACAGCAGATCTTTAGTGAGTCCTTTTCGAGGGAAAAATTTAAGGGGGAAAAAAAACAACACACACACAGACAAAAAAAAGGCAGTGCTATTTTAAGGCCATGTTTTAAATCAGGGCTGTCCTTGCAAGCAGGATACCAAGTAGCAATCAATTGTCAGCTGGAGAGCAGAATGTCCAGGATATCCCAGCGTGATTCAGATGGCTTTCTGGCAGCCTTTGCCTTGAAGTCGAAGATGCAGAATAAGTCTGGCAACCTTCAGGCTTAGCACTTGTAAACAACAGATGTTCATAACTGGAATCTTTTGGAAGTGAGGGGCAGGGAGCAGCGTGTGCCTGAAATGCTCCAAATTTGCAGCTAATGCTGAGCAGTGTCAGGAAGACTTGAAGGGGAAATGAAGAGTTCATGTGTGTCAGCACTTTGCAGAGAACTTTGCTTTTCTGGAGAGTGCAGTGGTTTCTTTAAAGGAGAGATGATGCAGGTGGTGAGGGAGGTATCAGCAAAAGCACTTGCATTGGGTGGGCTCCTACAGTATTGCTGTAGTAGATAAATATGCTGTATGCTGTTTTGACCCAGGATTCCTTTTGATGGGATGAGCCTGGAGCACTTATTCTGAGTCTTTCACCCTGGGGCAGAGGGTTGTATTGGCACCCAGGTGCCAGCAGCTTTCTTTCTTTGTGCTTGAAATCATTTTGCTGCTATTGAGAGGCACTTGTCACTGTTGCTCCAATGGCAATGTCACGTGTTCAGGACAGCTTCCCAGTGTCTTCTGCTCTGCAGGGTGACTTGTGGTCCTCCCTCTGGCTGTGACAGCCTCAGGGCTGCTCTTTGTTCAGTGCTGGCACCCAGCATTGCCAGGATTTGCCCCCAAACCCGCAGTCTGACACCGCTGATGTGGCAGGGTGATGTGAATTTCAGCATTTCTTTCTCTGTTTGTAATAAGTTCATTTGCCTCTGACTCATCCTCCTTCCCGTGCTCCACGTGGATGCGTGGTATTCCCATTGCCGGCTTGTGGGTGGGCTTTTTTCTTCTTTTTGGGATGGGAGGAACTGCTCATTAAGATGTTTTTTCTGCTCCTACCCTGAATGGGCCTACTGTGCAGTGCTGAGCCAATGTCACTGCCTTAGAGCAGATAAATCTCTGATCGTCTGTGAGTTCCTCGTATGAATCAGTAATTTAATTAAGAACGTTCAGATACTTGGACTCAATCTTCCCTTCTGATCTTTCGAGACCGACCGAAGCCTTTGAAGTGGAAGTTGCACAGGACTCGATCAAGATAACGCTGGAAAACCACAGGGCTTCATACTTTGTGGTTCCTTAAAAATCTGTGCACAACTTCCTCTTCCTGTTCCCAAACACCCCCAATCGCTGTGATCTGCTGCAATTTAGGCTAACCTAAATAAACCCTGGATTCGTTATCATCACACCATCTTTAAGCTGTATAAACAGCGCTTGAGGTTGAACCTGGATGCTGGCATCTTCCTGCTGTTGCAGGGGAACCTGGAGTCGAGTGAGTGCAAAATCACTTTGAAAAGTTGGTATCCAGCTCCTGAGGTTTGGTTTTTACTGCTTAGCAGCTCCAGGCCATCACTGCTGGCTATACCCAACCATCACTGCTGCTGTTTCCTTCCTCGCCCCTCCTGCAGTGCCCTAGAGCTGGGAGCAGAATCTCTCTGCCAGCTCCTTTGAGAATTGAAATGGTTAATGGAAATCACAAATTGCTTCTCTGCCATCTGCTTGTGGTTATGATAGAAAAGGGCCTGTTGTAAACAGTTGTATAACTTCTGCTCTGTGTTGTGAAAGCTGTTGCCATGTTCCTCCCCAGAAAACGCTGTGTTTTAGGGGTGGTTTAGAAGTTTAAAGTGCGTGGAGTCCTAAGGGCTATTTAGAAGCCCTGAAACAAGTAACCATAACAGCTGAAACAAGTAACTTTCCTTTTCTGTTCTGTTCCTGTGCAGCTTGTCTTCTGGCCTTCCTTTGGCTCCCTTTTGCCAGGGTGACAGCGTTGTGCTGCCCCGTCATCGGGGGAAGTTGGTTCTCGCTTCCTCTAAAAGCTTAACAGAAGGGAGCTGTTCTCATTCAGCAGGGGTTAATGAAACCAACAGGCACCAGGAAATGAAAGGAATTGGAAAGGGAAAACCTCAGAGAGCACAGAGTGATGGTTATGCAGGGTCGGGGCGCATCCCTTCCAGCGCAGACCTGGAGGTGACGATGCCATTTGCAAATGAGAATCATGTGGGGTTTGTGACTGCTCCTTCCTGCAGGACTGCCTTTCCTATTGAACCACATGCAGTGTGTCAACAACCTAAGCGGCGCCAGGAGACACCAGCAGTTTTGCTCACCATACTTTTCATGGGCTGGTGGTATTCGTGCTATGCGCTGCATTCGGATGGCTTCAGGAGTTGCGGTGCAGCAGCTTGGGCGGTTGGGAATTGGCTGCTTAACTATTGCATCTCTCCTGCTTCTCAGTTTGTGCTTTGGTTTTCTTTGGGTGCTGTGAGCAGGCTGTTGCCCTGCAGGCTCTCCTGGCTGTGGTTGTAGCTGGGATCCTCCAAAGCGCGTGGTGAGGCTGCCGAGGTTTGCTGAGCGGGCTGTGAAAACTCAGAGAGAGGAGGAGAAAATGCCATGGGGGTCATTGGGGCTGAAAAGAGCTGAGTGTTTGTGGGCTGTCATCTGGTGCAGTGCTGCAGAGGCTGCGTGGATGAGCTTTGGGCTGCTTCACTCCTAGGAGCTGGGGAAGCAGCAGCGGGCTGCTTGGGGCTTTGAGATGGGATTTGGAAAGGCTGCAGTAGGACCAGCTGTGAGGAGCCCTTTCTTACTGTTCCTGTGCTTCATTCCCATCCCTTCTTTTGACTTTTGAGTTATGGATGTTTTATGTAGCTCTTCCAGCTTTGAAGGCAGATACTAAATCAGTGTGCAGAGTATATCTGCAGCGCTGCTGCAGCCAACCCAACTGCTGCATCTGTTCCCTGTGTGCTCCTCTTGACAATCCTCTGCAATCCTCTCCTCTTCAGCTTGCCTCCTGTCTTCTGCCATCACCACTGCTGCAGAGGCAGTGGCTGTGTTGGCACATGCACCTCACTCCAGCGCTGCTCCATTGGGACCTCATCCTGCTGAGGACCTCCTTCAGCCCTGTTTGTATTGGAAGAAAGTCAGGTGTTGTTTCTTGTCTCACCTAAAATTGAAAATCAAAAATGGAAAAAAAAAAAAAACAAACAAAACCCTCTGCCTAAATGGAACGTGCACAGCTCCTGTCGTGGTGGAAGCTCTCAGCCTGCATTTCAGATGGATTCAGCCCCTCTGTGCCCTTCTAGGGCTGGCTGCAGCCTGCTGCATTCACACTGGAGTGGCCTGGTCTTGCAATTGCTAATTAGCTCCTTGGCATATTAACAAAACAAACAGTATGCTGCAGACACTGATTGCAGGAGATCTGAGGGCAAGTACTTGATTTATAGAGCTTAACATCTGGCAGTTTCAACCTTGTACAGTTCTGCATTTTGATCGTTCCATCTGGTTTTGCCCGTGTCAGCAGTATCTGCAATATGCGACACTGAAGTACAAAGGCAAATATTGTCTAAATGAAATCTCTGCCTTCTCACATTTTATTTTCTATGTTTTTATTCAAAACACCAGAACCGAAAGCCCAGAATCCTTTATATACACACAAAGTCACACGTGCCAAGCCCTGAAACAGCGCAGATGATGAGCTGCAGTTGTTTCCCAAGCTTTTCATTTTTTAAAGGAAAGAAACCAAGCATCAAAATCAGCTGTTTGGAAACTGTGCTTTTTCTCTCTAAAATTGTTCATACTGCACTACAGCTCCAAACACTGATGTCATGAGAAGGGCTATGAAGGGCTGCTGTGGCTCCTGCTCTCATTGCAATCAGCTTTCAGATATTGGAAGAGAGCAGTAATGTCTCCCCTCAGCCTCCTCTTCCCCAGACCAAACAGCCCCAGCTCCTTCAGTCTCTCCTCACAGGCCACATTCTCCAAGCCCTTCCCCAGCCTTGCTGTCCTTCTTCTGCTCCAGCACCTCCATGTCCTTTCTGTACTGAGGTGCCCAAAACTGAACGCAGCACTCGAGGTGAGGCTTCACCAGTGCTGAGTACAGGGTGGGATGACTTCCCTGCTCCTGCTCACCACAGCATTCCTGGTCCAAGCCATTGCATCCATTGGCCTTTTTGGCGACCAGGGCAAAGGTGTCCAAGTGTTTGTTGGCTTGATCCACGTTGCTGATTCTCCTGCTTCTCCCTGGTCCTTTGTGTTATGTGTTTTTAGGATGTGCAGGGAATCAGCCGTAAGGTTGAAAAAGTTCAGAGATGGGAATGTGCAGCTTGTGGGATGAGCACTGCTTTCTCTTCCATTCAGGACAGATGCAGATTCTTGCACAGAGCTGCTTTTATACAAGACATAACATTTTGTTTCCTATGCAGATGCTGTTTAGCTAACTGTGTGCTTGAAGCCTTTTGCTTGTGGTGAGGCACAGAGGATCTGGCAGCATTGCAGACCCCACTGTCAGGCTCCATAGCCATCACTGTGCCTCGGGCCCTGCAATTTGTGCTCAAGTTCTTGGATTCGAAAGGACAAATCAGAGCGTGCATTTGGCATCCTGTAGCTTGCACTTGCCCAAGCAGCTTGTTGGGGGGAAAAGCCAAGCCGTGTGTGATGCAGGGCTCGTTCTGTGTGTGTGCCAGAGCCATTTTCTTTGCTCCCATCTCCCTCATCAAATCCACACTGCAGCCACGTTTCTGGCGTGTTTAGATACAGAACATCATTAACAACCGTTTTGTCTCCTTCAGGTGAAGTCCCATCCAATTCTTGTTTCTATTTTGCATCCTTTATAGGAAAGATCAGAATGTGCTCTCACCAGTCAATTGCTGGAACCTCCTCTTAAACCAAGTGAAGCGGGAGAGCAGGGATCACACCACCCTAAGTGACATCTATCTCAACAACATCATCCCTCGCTTCGTCCAGGTCAGCGAAGATTCTGGGCGCCTGTTCAAGAAGGTAACTGAGTGCTGCATGTCTTTGTTGTTGCTGTTCCAAAATGCAAAATGGGAGATGTTCTGGCCCATCTCGTCGTTGTTCTTTGTACCTAACGCCTGGTTTGGGGGATAACTGCATTTGACTTATCACTGATGAATTGTTTTCTTGTCCTAGAATTTTAGGATTGAGGTTTGAGTGAATGTGGGCTGAGTTTTTCCTCTCAGCCTGCTTGCAGTTTGGTGTGTGCTTCGAAGCTTCCTTTAAATAAAAATAAACATTCCAAGCTTCCACCTTTTTATTTAAGGAAAAGGAACAAGGCATCAAGATCGGCTGTTCCAAAATGATTCTTTTTCCTCTAAAATTATCCAATACAATCCTCCAAAGATAAATTGGTATCCAATGTGGAGTAGAAAGTCAAAAGTAAAATTAGGGAGAACTCCAACCATTCAAAGTAACACAAGGATGTATTGTTCTCCTCCAGAAAAGGGGAAAATGTAACGGAGGTCCCTTTGGTTGGCATCTTCCCCTTTCTCTCCCCTTGAGTTCTACCTGGAGCAGGAAGATGGGACAGTGTGGGTGTATTCTTCTATTAAGAATCTGTTCTTCCTGTTGGAGAAATGTGATATGAAGGCTTTGAAACTCTATTAAATAGTTATGCATGGGCTGCGTAGAGATTTGTCAATGATTGTACCATCTGTTGGTTGACACATTGAAAGCATTGCAGTTTGAACTTTGAGAGCAATTTCTCTCCCCCCACTGCCCACCTCTGCAATGCACTGTGCTCTGGGTGAGTTATTTCTGCTGTAGCAGTGCTAAGGAGAATTCCTGCCTTCGTTGTCATTGCTGTGCATGTTCCTTGAGGGTTTTAATGGTTTTAATGGCTAGCAGAAGGCTGTGATTACAACAGATTACATATTGAAGTGTTGCATTCTGTTTTTCTTAGAATTTTTTTTTTAAGCATCCTCCAAGTAGGGTTTTTCAAGCAACGTCACACTGAGGCCTTTTTGACCTTTTAAAACTTTCTGGTAATTACATTATGGTTGATTAGATACTTACATGGGATTACTGAATGGCAGCCACTCTTCTATTCCACTAATCCTTCCAAAGGATAAGTAATCTCTGCTCTGAATTTCAGCAGGGGCTGTGCTTGAGCAAGGTGGCTCAGAAAGGGCCTCGTAAGGACATGCATGGAAATGGACACCACTGCAGTCTGGCTGGAAGCTTGCAGCTTAACTTTCAGCCCCTGCGTGAGCAGAGCCTTACCTTGTCTTGTTTTGGTTTGAGCAGGACTGTAATAGAGGGGGGGGGGGAAAAAACAATCAACAGCCACCACCAACACTTTGGTTTCTTTCTTGCAGACGGAGCGGAAGCTCTGCAAACAAAGGGCACTTGTGGCTGAATTCCAGCTCCTTGTCTGGCTGCAGGCCAGTGCAGTATTGCATTGCTCTTCCACCTGTGCTGGGTCGTTAAAAACCAAAAAATGCATCCTTTCTTGCCTGCAGTCATGCAGTGGGATAAGACAGCAGCTGATAAATAGAGAAATTTGGTACGTGTTTTGGGCTGTTATGGTTAGGAAGGAGGATAGAAACCAGGCTGGCCTGAATGGAAGTTAGAATTGTGTTGATGAGAGCATCTCAAAACATTTTCCTCCCCGTCCCCTTAGCATCTCCCATCCTTTCTCAACCCTGAGACCGTTTGTGGAGGGAGAAGAGATCAGTGCAGGATGCAGCAGCTCAGGGAATGGAGCAGCCTATAACAGCCTTGAAGCATTTAATTTATACAGAAGCTGCACAGGTGTAAGAGAACTGCTACCTCACAGCCTGAACTGATGACTGAGCACCTGCTGAAGGCTGGCTGGCCCAGGAGGCACAGGTTCACCTGTGCTTCCCATGTGGCTGGAAGGGATGGACCCTGGGTCCCACCTCCTTGGGCTCATTTAAGGGCTGACCTCCAAAAGGAGAGCATCTCCTGGATGAAGGCTGCTTCCAGGCAAGGAGTGTTCTGTAGCCATAGAGTCTATTGCCAGTTAAGTGAGTTAACTTTTTCTTACATATCATTACTGATACTCCTAGCAACGCTTGGCCTGGTATCACCAAGAATTTATCAGAAGCAATTTCATTGCTTCCAGGGGCCAACAGTGAGGAAGAACAGCTCTGTGCAGTGCTGCAGACCTTCCTGTGAAGCTGTGCAAGGCAAGCTAGGAGCTCCCCATCAAATTGCAGCCTGTGCAGCCAGCCCTGTGTCCTCATGTCTCTCCAGCAGTGCTTGTCTGCAGGGTAAGCTGGGCTTTCCTGATGTTGCTGCTGAGAGCTCCTTGTTGTTGGTGATGCTGCTGTGTTATGTCACACTAATAGTAAACCTGCAGATGTTATTTTGGGTAGCAAACTTCACACAAATCTTGTTTTCATGACCTGGCATGAGCCATTGCCTGGCTGCGTCTGGAAACGCTGTGATGTGACTCCTGGTATCTGGAAGTCTGGAGTGAAGGGTTTGTTACATCTGTTTGGAAAATAATTTTATAAGAGGATTTGTGTGTCAGGCTGCTTGCAGGAGCAGCGGTAAATGACGCTTAGGATCTGTTTGCAGTCTGGGTTGTAAGTGCTATGAACTGCAGAGGAGATAGTGGTATTGGGATCTTGGTTTGCTGAGAGTGCTTGCAATAAAATGCTGAGGTATGAGATCTTTTTCTTTATAATTGAAGGCTTTTTAGGCTCGGCACTTGATATCAAGCTAGGATAAAGCAGGTGAGCATGGAGGGATGCGTTGGTTGAGAGGGATGCCTTTGAGGTCCTTTTGTTGCTGAACTCCTGAGCATTGCTGTGCTGTCAGAAGCAGTGAGCTTTTATGGGATGTAAGTGCAGCTGTAACACAGCCCTGAGGCTGCAAGGGCCTGGCTGGGTGTGATAAGGGCTGTGCTGGGAGGGAATGGCTCCTGGCAGGCAGTGGAGGTGTGGGGAAGCAGCAAGTAGGGTTTGCATTGCACTGGAGCAAAAACGTCAGGGCTTCTTGTAACACTGTGCTCCTTTGTGTGTGTTGTGTTGGTGTTTTAGTGAGGAAATGCTTTTGTGTTCCAGTGCTGGGCTGCTGGTTGGGCACAGCTTGGTGCAGTCTGTGCTGCTGACCAAGGAGAAATGGTGAAATAAATAACCATGCTTGTGTACAAATAAAACCAGGAGCAGCTGGTGGAAGTGCCCTAAGAGCAAACTGCTGCACGCGTGGGAAGGCAGTGGGATTTTAAGGCAGGGTGCTGCCCAGTGCTGCCATCCCATTGTTTTTCCCCATCCCGGGAGCTGGCAGTGCTCTGAGGTTGGCCCTGTTGCTGTGCCCACTTCTGATTCTGCTCAGCTTTTGTAGGGGGCACTGCTTTGATTCCTTCCTGCTTACCCACCTTAATTACCTGTTCCAAGTGTTCTTCCCTTTGAGCTGATTCCCATTTCTGCCTTTTCGCTGCCCCTGAGCTCAGCCCTCGATCCCTCTGCATGGAGCAGCCCTTCAGGTCGTGCCATGGCTGTCAGTTTGTCCTACAGATGGATCCTTCAGTGTCATCCTGTGATGCTGTGTATGCTGTGCCCTTTGAGAGGCAGTCCCCTCTGTCTATTACCTCCAATCCCTCTCTCTGTTGTTGCTTTGAGGTTTCCCAAGCAGCAAACTGAAAGCTTTCGTTCCAATTTAACAAAACCCTATCCTTAAAATGAGGGCTGTGGAAGTCTCACTCGCTTTCAGTATCTGCTGAATGGATCTTTTTCAGCTTACCCACCCAAAAACCATCCTGCTGTGCTCCCTGAGGGCTGCTGCCCCTATGGATGTGCAATGGCAGCGTAGCATTCCTGTCTGCTGCTGTTCCTTAAGGATATTTAGGGGGAGAAAGCCCGACAAGAAGAAAGCGAAGCGACTCTTTGAAATTTGCTTCCCGATTAATACCTTTAATTGTGGAAAAAATCAGTTTATCTCCAGCGCCCTGCACAGCGTTTGATGTGAAATGAAAAACCTACAGTGAGTCGGAGGAAAGCCTCACAGTAATCAGGAAGAGGAATTATTAATTCTCCAAAGGGGTCCTTGCTTCGGCTGACCTACTTTCAGCTGCACTGCGCCTCGTTTGCTGCACTGGTAGTGGAATATGAAGCATTTATAAATACATTGCATGTGGAAAAAATGAAGCCTATGGAAAAAGGCACTGGTTGGAGTGATGGGTGTACCTAAAAGTATGCTTCTCGACCAGTGTGAAAAGGTACATCGCTAATGCTGTGAATAAAGCTGTCACTGAGGGCAGAGTTTGGAAGTGCTCTGAGGAAAGCGCGTGTAACTGCATGCAGCTATGGGTGCATCTGCTGGTGGTGAGGAGGATTGGGTTTTGTGCCAAGGGAAGGGTGGAAAGGGGAAATGTTACAGTGCAGATCCTTGCTGGTGTCAGGTAGAGTGGTACGTGGTTCTTGCCAAGGAGGTAGCATGGAGCTCCTGCTGTTTTCCCAACAGCTCAGGGTGCAGAGGCCTGGTGCAAAGCGATGTGCTCCGATTTCTCTCCTCTCTGCCTTCCTACCTGCATGCTTCTACAGCAGGGAGGAGAGGAGGAGTGCAGCCATGTGTGTGCCGGTACCTGTGCTGTGTGCAGCAGTGTGTCTGCTTCGGAGCTGAGGAGTGACCGCTCCACGTGGAGCTGCCTGTGGGTGGCTGGAAGGAGCAGAACCTGTTGCACGGTGGGATGGACATGCTGCAGTTGAAAGCATCACTTCTGCATCCGGAATGGATGAGCAGTGTGCTTGGTTTGGCCCCTTGCACTGCTTGAAATTGTCCATTATTGTGTTTTGTTCCTCATCTCCTATGTGTTGTGACAGCCTGCCTGCGTTTTGCATGCGGCTCAGCCAGGCCAGAGGTAGCAGCCCTTGCTCTTGGTCATTCCCCTGACCGATCCCTGCAGGTTTTTCCTAGGGATGCATAGCAGCACTTGAGAAGAGGATTCAGGGCATGCAGGCAGCACGGAGCTGTTGTGAGGAGCATTACAACTGAGCAGAATGAGAGAAGATTGCAAGCAGTATTTCACAGGACTTCCCTCTTTGCTGGTGGCTCTGCTCACCTTCTGCAGCCTGTTTCTCATGCAGCTCCCTTGACTGAGAGTGCTGCTGGCTTCGTAGCAAGAATGAGTGCTCTCAGCCAGAGAATGGTTTGGTTTGTTGGAACAGAGTGCCTGAAGCATCAGCACCAAATGCTGCAGGAAAAGATAAAAAGGAGAAAAGGGGGTGGTGGGGGTGTTTGGGAAGTGATTCCTTCAACCCAGAGTGTGGTGGGAGGCAGCAGTCAGCAGTGCGATGGGGTTTGATGTCAGAATAGCTTTTTCCAAGTGCAGTGTTGTGCACTGTGTGGGAGAAATTCCTCATTACTGACATAGTGGTGAAACAAATCAGTGGTGAAATGGTGGAGAGAACTCGATAACACGGCTGTAATTTAAACGAGACTGACCAGGGCATAATGGATCATTAAAGGAGCAGCTGATGATCTGTTGCTCCAAATATGTGCGTGCGTTGTATTGCACAGATCTCATTTTCTAAGCTTTTCAAAATTCCTGAGTGTTCGACGCTGGAGAAGAAGAAATCTTTGTGGAATTCCCCTTTGCTGGGGTCACAGCTGAGCGCTGTGTCCATAAAAGTTGTGCAAGAAACTGCATTGGACTTGCATGGTTTTGGGTTGGCTGTGAGCAATGCTGAGCGTGCAACCCTGTGAGCTGAGTGTGATGCTGATAAGGGATGGACTGGGCTGCTGCTGGCTGTGGGATGCTCTTATACCATGCTGTTGGTCTTCTGTTTAGGGGAGAACATGAAGATGGTAAATGATATTTAATGCTGCGTGCAAATGAGTTCAAGGCCTGTTGAAGAAGGGGAGAAGCACATTATTGGGACTCTAATTAGGGTTCTAAGCTTCTGTTAGCAAGTGCTGTGTGTATGATCTTGGAAAATCCTACCTGGCATGCCTGCTTGTTAACAATCTTTGTGAGTAGATGTGAACTGGAGTATAAATGCCCTGACTGTAATGTCAGCATAGGATTCCTTTTGTTCCTCTCTATACTCTGCAGATCTCATCATGGCTCTCAGTGAGGCTTTCCTCCCTGCTCCCACTGCTAATTTAAAAAACATTGGAGCACTTAATGTTACTGCCCTACCAATGCATGCTGCTTTTCTCTGCTCTCAGAGATGTGAGAAGCAGTGTGAGAGGGCGGCTCTGGGCACACATGGGTTTGTTTGCAGTGCTGCTGGGCCAACAGCACCCAGTGCAAGGCATGAGATAAGTGTTAGCACAGCTCTTGGTGTGCTTGCTCAGCGCTGCTGAGCGTGTTCAGAAAGCATCCATGAGCTTCACAGCGTGCTGCTTCTGCAGCCATCGCATCTCCTCTCTGATCTGGGGCTGCTGAGATGCAGGGCATGAAATACTGACAGCAATCCTGTTTATCATCCCCCCCATGAAATGCTTGGGAGCTGAAGTTGTTAATGTTGGGTGGAATGCGGAACAGCCAGGCTGTGCTGCAGTCAATTCCAAAAACATCTTGCTTAAATTAGAGGGGAGGAGGGATGGACAAAGAGGCCTTCAGGAGCTGGCATGGTGTGCTGGGAATCCCGGCCCCAGCACACAAAGGAGTGTGTGTACATGGATGTATGTGCAAGGGTGTGTGTGTGCACACTTGGGGCAGCTTTGGGGCTGCAAAAGCAGTTTGAGAAAGGCAGCTTGCAGGCAGCACCCCACTGGTGGAGGCTGATGCTCTTGGGCAGCAGCTGCTCCATCACCTTGCTTAGCAACTCGGCTGTGCTGCTGCTAACCTTCAGCCTTGCTGCCTCAGCAGCTGGAATCTGTGTTGAGGAACATTAAGTGCTCATGGCTCAGCTCTCGTTTATGTGCCACCTGTAATCTCTTACCTTCAGCTCAATGAAAGGCTTTTTGCAGTCTGGAAGTGCAGCAGTTTCTTTCTTGAGAGCTCATTTGGAAACGCAGAGAGTTTTGTGTTTTGACAGTTTGGCTCCTACGCTTCTTCCTTTCGTCTCCGACCCAAGTGTGCATTAAAATATTCCCTTTATTCCACCTTGCATAATTGATGCTTCAGCAGTTTGTGGAATGAATGAGCAGTTTTATGTGAGAAAGGAGCAAATGGGCTGAGAAGAGCAGGTGAGAGGAGGGCAGTGGGTCCGGCCAAGGCAGCTCAGGCAGTGCAGTGAATGGAGCATGCTGCTGAAAAGCTCCCCCTGTGTGATGAGCACTGAGCTCGGGGCAGGCAGGCCCAGCACATCACTTCCATCCATCACCCAACGCTGAGACAAAGGCAGAGCAGTGAGCAGCAGCTTCAGCTTCTGTCTGCAGTCAGTGATGGAAGGAATGCAGGAATGGTTACAGCAAGGCTGGGAATCATCCGTTTCTCCTTCCCCCTCACCTCCCCCCTTAAATCAAAGACTCAGGAAAAGGAGGGTGCTCGTCTTCCCAGCAGGACATCAGGTCACCTGCAGCAGGTCTCAGTGTGTGAGGCTGGAGCACAGGAGAGCACCAAGCACTCAGGCTCCCACCTGTGCTGCTGCTTGTGCAAAGATGGGTTGTTTTACATCATATAATCTTCTTGCTTTTTAATCCATCAGTATTTTTTCGCGTGCTTTAATGCCGTCTTGATATCATAGCCAGAAGTATGGGTTAAATGTGGGTTTGTCTGTTTGCATTACATCTCTTAATCTTTCCCTCAGTCAGGAGGCATAAATCATCCTGAACCTATCAAATTTGCTTAACCCAGCAAATATTGCGTGCCTAAAACCTGTGGAGCACGGAGGTGCATTCGGGCAAATACTGCCTTAGTGGGCAGTGGCAATAATGTGAAAATTGCTGTTTTAGTAACTGGCAGTAGATGCAGTTGTGCTTTCTGATTAGTGGGAAAGCATGGGTAAAATGTAGCTATTAGATTGTTTGAACCTATCTGTTTATCTTCTGAATAGTCCTGCTGGCATGAAGAGACGTCTGCTCTGTCCCTACTTCCTCCAGTAGCTGCTCCGGATGTCTTTCATTAATAAAACCTCCAAGGAAGTAGAATTCAGTGTGCTTTTGTCCTTCCTGCACCTCGGAATGATGAGAGCTGTTAAATTGCAGGCAGATTTTAGAATGTGAAAGGTGGCACAGCTGGGGCTGCATGTCTAGGGCTGTTTCATGGCTGATCCTTGCTGGGGCTGCTCCTGGTTGGGGCAGTGCAGCCTGAGCACTGGGATGGCTGTGAACCTCAGTGGTTGGGTTGGTTTGCTTCCAACAAGGCAACGCATAACGGTGTGTCTGTGTGCCCTGAGTGATCTGTTCCTCATGGCAGGCATCACAGGGCCTTACAGGTGGGCTTTGCCTTTCTCTGTGCATCACCTTCCTTCTGCAGAATGCAAATGGCAGAGATTTTAGCATGAAATCCCATCTCTAATGAAGAAAGCTTAATACCATTGAAGTCACTAGGGAAGCAGCTTCGCCCTTCTTTGCATGCAGGCTGTGCTGTGTGCAGGAGTGCCTCTTCAAAGAGGGCTTTGCATACGGAGGTGCCATCCTCTGGTAATCACAAGGGTGAGTCTTGGGGCGTTTCACTAACCTGTACTAGAAAACCAGAAATCTGTTCCTCTTGTATTTAACTGGAGCTGAACGTTTGCCCTTTGTGCAGCAGTTGCCTCCAACTGCGACGCAGAAGCATTGGCTGCTTGTTGCCTTGCAGGGAAGTTAAATAAGCAAATATATACTTAAAATCTGAGGTATGGCTGCAGGGTGGTTTGGATGGCAGCTGATTTTGACAGCCCCTCGTGTCCACCTGCAGTTTTTTCTATTGTTGCAGCAAAGGGAACAGGTTGGAGCTGTTAAACCTAAGGCCGTCCTGCACAGCTCACTAATGCAAGTGCCCCTGGGACAGAGTGAGTTATATTGCTATGGCTAAATGGTAATGTACTCACTGTAGTTTAAAAAATAGATGTATTTGACATTGATGCTGTGCTCAGAAATAGATTGAGGGCTCGTATAGCCTTTCAAATAGAGTCAGAACAAGCTCCAGTTGGATCGGAGCATCGCACAGCACTGCTGTGCACCTCTGTCTCTGTTCCTGTGACAGACTTGCTGCTTCCATCTCAGTATCCCAAAGATTGTCTGCTGCCCTCTTAAATCAGGGGAATAGGTCTGTTAGTTTTTCTAGCTGTGCATGCATCTTACATCAAGCAGGAGCTGGCAGACACTGCAGTAAGGTTTCCCTCCTGGATGCATCTCTAAATTTGGATGCTTCTGTTTCCTGAGCTTCCATATTCCAGTGCATACCGAGCTGTCCTGTGTTATCTTATTCCATCCTGCAAAGATCAGAAAATCTAGGTATTTCCAGGCCTGTGATGACGACAATGTCATGTTATCAAAACATCTCCCTGCCTCTGTGCTGTAAGGCTCTTCTGGCCAGCCCTGTGCAATGTTTCAGTTTATTGTTTGTGCAGTTTGACCAAATAAGTGGCTCTGGGCTGAGCAGCTGCTGGATTTGCTAGTGTAAGTATAGCACTTAATTGAGCCTCGATTATCTGTGGATGTAGAGTGTGCTCGCTTCCTCTGCCTTTCTGCCATCTTCTCCAATTAACTTTCATTTCTCTGTTCTCGTTGCAGAGTAAGGAAGTGGGATTGCAGCTCCAGGAAGACTTGATAAAGGTCCTGAATGAACTCTACACGGTAAATCCAATTGACTTCTTGGCATCTTTTCAGACCGAAGGAAGAAGCGTTGGCCTTTTCCCAGTTTGCTGTTAGAGCACAGCCTGAGCACCAGTGCTGATAAGTTCCTGCAGTCCCTGTGATTGGAGGCAGCAATGCACACCAGTGAATGCAGTGCCATCAATCTCAGTGTTCAGTCTGTCTTCATATTGCTTCAGCTCTGTCAGCGTTGGCTTTGCTTCCCAAAGATCCCACCTTCACACACAGCCACCTTTGGCCGCAGTGCTGCTGTTACAAAGAGCGATTTAGAGTTATTTTCAAATGCATGGAAATCTTTGTTCAGGTCAGGTTGCTGAATTGGGTCAGCACAGCAGTTTTGAGCAGTCTGCATCTGGAAATGAGCGCACAAAGGACAGCACGCAGTTCAGCAGCGAGGAGCCTGCTGTGTTGGTTTGTTCCTCAGCTCTTTCAGCAGCACAGCTCCCTTTAGAGTTAGAGTCTCCATCTGTGTGTTTTGCTTCTCAGTATATCCATTGGAGACCCCAAGAAAAGCATTGCCTTGGGAAGCAGAGGGGGATGTGTTTATGAAAGTTCGTGCACTGCTTGGGGACTGCTCCTCTCACACAGATGAATGGAAGTGCCTGTTGTTTGATTAAATTTGCTCCTTTTGGTAGCTGTTACCAAGCAAGTTGTTGTAAAAGCAGAACCTACTCGTGGGTTTATTGCTCAGATGCCTCCTTAATGACACGTTGGGTCATTGTGCTGAGATCTGTGTTCTTTTCCTCATTCTTTCAAAAGAAGACCCAGGGATATTTCTCGGGTCAGCTCATATCACCTTGTGATGAAATCCTGTATTAATATCAAAGCTGGAACATGATGGGGAGCGTTCTTGAAATTGCCCATATCAACAAAACAAATAGAAGAGAATTGTTTCGTTCCAGTATCAAAACCAAATATTGCCTTAGAGGGGGGAAAAAGGCATTAAGAAGTAGGAAAAGATCACCTCTGTGTGCCACGTTTGCCACTGAGGTTGATTGCATTGGAAGATTTCCTGCTGGACTCAGTACCTGCTGGCTTCTGGGGCTGCTCTTAGTGGTGCTGCCAGGAACACTCCCACAAATTCATCTCTTGTTCTGCTGGGTATCTGAAGGACCAGCAGCAGAATGGATGTCCATAACAATACAAACACACATAAAATACAGAGTGCTGCTACCTGTGAGTTGTCTCTCAGCTGTCTCATGCTGCTGACTGTGGTGGCAGGGAGGAGTTGCTAAGACCCCCTGCCAGGCCTGGGGCTGCCATTGTGGCCCCATCAGCAAGATGGAAGCAGTAAAGCTGGACTGCATGTCTCTGCTTCCCTTGCTTTCTGCCAGCTCCACTTGTAGTGACAGAGGAAAAGAAAGTGCTTTGCATCTGTTATGATAAATGCCTGCTTTATAGGCCGAGCGTATGCAGTAGCTGAAAGTGTGTGTGTAAATTATTCAGAAAGTCTCTCTTTAATACTGGCTGCGTTCACAGTCTTCTTTCATGTTTAAATACAATGTCTCTTTGTATGTGAGAACCTTTGCTGATTGCTGCGTGGAGATGGAGCGTGCATCCTACTTATGGGGAGCTGTGCCACAGTTCAGGCTGAGGTGGAATAGTTATAAATAGGTTTTCCTCTAAAACTATTTGCACGTGGGTACTTATCAGAGCTGGGATTTGGGGGTGTATTTATGCAACCGTGCAGTTTGGGGCACGCAATCAAAATTAGAGCTGCTCATTTTGGTGTCCGTATGTGAGATGAAGGGCTTTGTAATGATGGGTAAAACTGCCAGTCTGTACGTTGGTGCCCTTTGGTTTAGTTCTGTTTTCTTAATGCAAAATTGGATGTGAATGTCCTTTGAAACAAGGATGTTTTGTTTTGGGGAGTCTTTTATCTCAGACCTGTTCATTTAATACATAAATAAAAGAGCTGTGATAGAAGTTGTCTGTGCAGTGGGAGCTCCAGGTCTCCTTGAGCAAAAGAGCTGCACTCTTTCATTAATATTGTCGTTAGATAAGGCTGGAAGTGCTTTTTCATATCAAATCAGATTTAAACAAGTTGAACCTTGAGTTGCTTTTGCAGCAGTTATGTTCAGACTATAGATTTGCATACAGCTCCTCGAGACTTGTGATGTTTAAACGACTGATTCACCCCGAGGAATGACTGATAACATCCCTTTGGAGCCCCTACCTGGTGATGAAAAGCCATCACTTGTGAGCCTTGGCATGTAATTCTCTTTGAATAGTAAGGAGGCTGAATTTAGCCTTTTTTTTGGGGGGGGGTTATTGGATTGTACAAGAAGGCGCATGCCAAAATTAAACAAAGAAGCAGCTGCAGAATAATCCACTTTGATTTTGGATTTGTGCTGAGAGCCACACTTCCATGTCTTTGTTGTGCTTTGTTGAGATGCAAAATTTCCCCCATTATTCTGCCAGTTTACATACTTCCAACTCCAGTCAGCAGCCGGATCTGACCTGCTGGTTGCTGGCCAAGTGTGATGCTTGGCCATTAATCAAACATGATGGGCAGCTATCATAATGTAGTTATGTTGAAGAAAGCTGCCATTTTGACCACAAAATTCAACAAACATTCTCACGTTGAGGCATGTAGCTTCTTTCTGAGGATTTCTTCCTCCTTCCTTGCTTGTGATGCTTTCCAGTTAGATGTAAACCATTCTGCCCTGAGGTTTGGCCGTGCAGATCAGTGGAAGGCAGGATGCTTTTGTGCCTGGTTACTTGTGCTGGTTAGGTAAGCTTGCTTCTTCCTGAGCAAATCCAATGTGATGCACTGCAACTCCTGTGTATCATCCTTTGCAGGTTATGAAAACCTACCACATGTACAACGCTGACAGCATCAGCGCTCAGAGCAAACTGAAAGAGGCAGAGAAGCAGGAAGAAAAACAGATTGGGAAGTCAGTGAAACAAGAGGAAAAGCAGACGCCGCGCTCCCCCGACTCGACTTCCAATGTCAAATTTGAAGAGAAACACGTCCGACGGAGCTCTGTCAAGAAAATAGAGAAAATGAAGGAGAAGGTACTTCCACTGCATTGCTTGTGTAGTGCGTGAGGAGGAGGCCTTTGTAGCAGCTCAGCACAGGGGGGTGGTGTGAAAATGCAAATTTCTCCACAAATTCTCAACATTGAGATTGAGGAAAGGTGAAAGCTGGCATCACGTTTGTCTTAGGATAACTGAATGCCCGTCTGCATTATCCCAGGTTCTGCAGGCACATCCCAAACGTTAAAACAGGCTCAGAGTATGAAAGCAACAGCTGCTTGCTTGGAAGCCACGTTGAGCGTGTTGTGTGCAAGATTTGGGGTTGTCTCTTTTGTTTAATGTTCATGCCAGCTTAATGCTTGACCTGCATACAGGGAGGCTTGTGCTCCCAAGGTGACTTGCATGCAGAGCAGGTGCTTTGCAGTCAGCCAAGCAGGTGGGCAGCTCAGCACGGAGATCCGAGGCAGCAGAAGGTGCAGTGTTATTTTGGGATTGATTTGGGTGCAGCCCAAGTGAACAACAACGTGTGAGCAGGGTGAGATCTGCTCGGTATCCTCGCTCTGGTTGGTGTTACTAAGAATGCTCCTGTTGCTGCTGTGCCTCTTTTTAGAACGCGCTCTGTTGTTGGTTTCTCTTCCAGCGCCAAGCAAAGTACACAGAAAATAGGCTGAAGGCTATTAAGGCAAGAAATGAATATCTGCTGGCTCTGGAAGCAACGAATGCATCTGTCTTCAAGTATTACATTCATGACCTGTCTGATCTCATTGATGTAAGTGCTGCTGCTCGGGTGCTTATGGTGAATATCATTGCCATTAACCCTCATGTGTGTCTCTCCTCCTTCAATGCTGTATGTACACAGCTGGCAACATCCCTGGAGCTGTGGAGTGATGGCAGTAACAGCCACGATAACCAGTCCTTAATCTGTTAAGTGAGCTTTCCTTAGGTGTTCTAATCAGTCTGTTACACACATAAAAGCTTGCACAATACACCTGGCATTGAGATGTGTAGAAGAAAAAGTTGCTTAGTTAAAGTGAAACGGTTTCGGTGTGACATTTGTTTGTTATTTTAAGCGAACCCTCAGCTCAGAAGTGTGTTTTTAAAAAAAGGAGATCTTTAACTATAAAAATCAGTATGGCAGCTGGTGAAGGAAATCGAGGGCAGGAGCATTTCCTAAAAGTGATTTGAACTTGTGTCTGAAAAATTCCATCCATTTCAAACGACTGCGTTGGGTAGCGGGTCTGGCAGAGAGGGATGTCCGTGCCATGCAGAGCTTCCATTCTCTGATACCCTCATCCACCAGGAGCCTGATGTGTTCCTCCTGTCTGTGGGACTGCAGAGCACTGTCAGAGCAGTTCTGGATGGTGTGAAAGGAACTCCCCAGCTGCCCCCAGACTTTGCTCTGGAGCCAAGTGAAAGCCCTCAGCATTCCATGGGCCTTAGTTCTGCTCTTGGTAAGATGCACAGCAAGAAAATAAATCTCTGCTCTTTGAAAACCCTTGAAAGCCTGTTAGGAATCCCAGCATTTCTTACAAACACACAACTGTTCCGCTTCAGCGTGCACAGCTGGAGTCCAAATGCACTGACTGTGCCATGTCTGGGTCTGGGACTTCTGCTGGGTCTTCCTCTGTCCACCAGGCTCAGCCCACTGCAGTCCCTGTTCAGAACACTGTTGTAGAGGGAACTTTCTTTGTGGGTGGGTGGATAACTGGCAGAAATGTCTTGTGGCAGGCAGTGAAGGTCACTGGATGCTGTTAATCAGCCAGCTGCACAGCACCCAACGCTGTGTATCATACACCAATTCAGCTGGCTGTAAAATCACACAAGGTGCACTTACTAGCTATTTAGATTATTATTTTTTAATCCCTCCATTGGAGGACAGGCCTGCCTGTGTTAGTAGCTTTGAGAAACACTGTTATTTCAAAATATCATGTTTTGTAATGTTTGTTTTGGAAATCTTCTCTTTAAATCCTCCCCCAGGTATTGCAGATGTGTTGCCTGCTATCAGCCTGCGCTTGGTATGTTTTCATGGATCACATAGGAAGGAATTGGTTTGGATTTCATAAACCCCAGACAAATTTTAACCCAGACCTGAGATTTGAAGTAGTCTGTTAGCAGATATGGATTACCCAGCTTTGAAGGCAGTGCTCCTTTTGCTGGGTGCTCTCAGCCATCCCTGGGGCACTGCAGGCAGTGGTGCAGGACCAGAACCCACACTGCAGTGCACTGATCTGCCACTGCTCCTCGACAGCAGCTGTTGTGGCCAAGAGCAGTTCTGTGTCCCTTCTAACCCCCCCCCCTTAACAGAGCATCGTAAGCTCTCAAATCTTTAAAAGAAAAGTGTTATCTGCTGTGTTTACAGAAGGCAGGGGAAGATATGGAATGTAACTGAATTGCATCTCCTGTGCTCCCAGGTGTCTCACTGCTAAGACACAGTGAATATGGATTTATTAATGCTTTGATCTGAAGGGCCGAAAATTGACAACGAGAGCCAGTGATGTTTATCAGAAGCATCTGACTGAAATAAAAATATGGTGGTTTTTTTTTAAAGTCAGCTCTTAATTCTTGTCCTTGATCTGATCGTTTGATACCGCAGCTTCAAGTATAATAGAAAAGCAATCTTCAAAGTTACAAATAGATTCTGTTAGGCCAAACGGCTTCAAACTCGTCGTGTTTGCACAGCACAAACCTGTGTTCACAGAAGGATAACAGCACTTTGCTGCTTCAGTGTGAGTTAAAAGCAATAAGCTGGCAGAGCTCTGAATCTCCCGACTTTGAGTACGGAGGCACTTCTTTGATGCTAATGAAACATTGCAGTAATGGGGAAGAGATATTAACAGATATCTCCTGTTTCTGGAGGGGTCACTGGGACAGAACATCTTTTAAAATGCATGGGATATACGAGTCCTGAAGCTGATTTTATGCTGTTTGCTCACGGAATTCCTTTTTCCCCCTTCCAAATGGAGATGATGCTTTAAGACAGAGGGCTCTTAACTCTCTCCTCGACTCTTCTGCTTTGAGGTTTTTGAAAGCCTCTGACTGGAGAAGGGTTAATCAGCTGTCATGTTGGGAAGTGAATGTGAATGAGTTATCATTAAATTCTTATAAAAAATTGATTTCCTCGGAGAGCGATTCCATCAAACATTTATGTAACCCAGCAGAGGGATGGCGAGGCAGATAGGTTCATAAACAGGGTGTGCTGGACTTTGAGAAACAGCAAAGCGAGGGCGTGGGCTGAAAAACGTTCCCTGTCACAAGCTTCAATAAAATAAAGCTAAAACCCTTTGGCATCTTAATGTGGCCCTGCTCTGCTCTGTGAGGTGGGCCATGAAATATTGACTCTCATTTGACTTTGCAGTCCCGGTGGTTCCTCTGAGCAGCTCTGCTCTGCTTGGAGGAAGGACGGGCTGCTCCTGTGTGCTCTGAGCCCGTTCTTATGTGGCTGCACGTTGGCTTCTCGTGGGTTGGCTCTCTGATCTGCTGCAGGAATGGCAGAATCTCCAGTGTGCCAAAAAAAAAAGGGGCTTTCGAACGGCTGCTTATCCCCAACACGTGCAAATTCTCATTCAAACATCTTTTTGGGCTGTTTGCTGTTGTTTCTGATGGAGTGCAGTGTCCTTTAATTATCTGCCTCCAGTCTCACTGCGAGCACTGCTCTTTTTGCAAGGCCCTGTGGCTGCTGCAGCTGGTTGGCACAGTTGCCAGGCACTGCTGGTGGCAAATCAGAAAAAGCAGGGAATGGGCCCCCAGTCAGTGGCTCCCTTCTCTCTCCCTCCACCCCTTCCTTTTTTTCCTCTTTTTCTCCTTTTTTTCTCTTTTTTTTTTTTTTCCACATTCATGCACAATGACAGTGATGAGCCCCAAATGATGGCTGAGGAGATTTCATCTGAATTTTGCTTACGGGGCAGCACAGCAATCAAGCAGATGGTCTCTTTCTTTCTTTCTTTCTGGATATTCTCCTAGCATGCGTAATCTTGCTTGTAATTCCAAGAAGGTGGAACTCCTTTCTCACTCACTTTATTAGATGCCTCAAAAGTCTGGGCTTTTTCATGAAAAGCTCCTTTCTCCCTCACAATACATGAATACTTGGCTGTGCAGTCGTGGTGGAGATGAAGCTGCTCAATTGTCTTCCAGTGACATCATCCTCATGTCAGCAGTAGCCAGGAAATTCTTGACCGTGACCGCTCTCTGCTTGAGCATTTTTGCTCTTGTTTCACCCCAGCAATGAAGTCAGCCTTGCCAGCCGCTGCTGGCTTTTGCATGGCTCTCTTCTTTCTGCCTGTGACTGTACAGGTTGTGTTCTTGCTCCCTGAAGTACACCGAGTTGAGCGGTTTTCTGTATCCTGGGTGGAATAATTTAGATGCAGATTGATCCTTGCAGATGATGCAAATCCTGTGCTTTGCTGTTTTTTTGTGGTGTTGTTTTTTTTTCCCCTGTAGTATTTCAGTGCGTTGTTTTCCTTTTGCTGAGAATAAATTTACTGAAGGGCTTTGGAGTGCCTCTCAGTGGGCCTGGAAGGAGAGTTAGAATTGGAAGAAAAGACACTGCTGTACCTTGGGATGCACCACTTCCAGGGTGCTCCTTTTCTAAGCAGAATAAAATGGGGTCTCTGGTGCTCCATGAGAACTCTCCTAATGTTAAAATCCTTTAAGATGTGCTTGTCTTGGAGCAAAACTATAACACAAAATAGAAATTTCCGTGGGATTATGGGCTCAGGTTGGTGTAGAGACAATTCCAGACCTCGAGTCAGGATGCCTATGTGATCCATGGGCTGGGAGACAGCTCTGGTCCTCAGAAGATGATAAAATAACCACAGTTTGTCAGCTGCTTCTATGACTTACAGCCTCAAACACATTTTAACTTCAGTTTCAGATTGTCTTCACTTATTCACGTATGGAATTGTGTGTTTTTCCAGCAGTGCTGTGACCTGGGATACCACGCTAGCCTCAACAGAGCTCTCAGGACATTCTTGTCTGCTGAGCTAAACCTGGAGCAGTCCAAGCACGAGGGTCTGGATGCCATTGAAAATGCTGTTGAGAACCTGGATGCCAACAGTGATAAGCAGCGCCTGATGGAGATGTACAACAACGTCTTCTGTCCGCCCATGAAGTTTGAGTTTCAGCCGCATATGGGTGACATGGTCAGTTTGTGTTGCTGCTCCAGCTCTGCCTGTCTGCTTCCTTCATCTTTGATAGATGGAGGCACTGGAAGGCCAGCTGTTGGCCTCTATTTTTGGGAGGCAGAGGGGAGCCTTGCGAAAGGGAGCTGGTATGGAGATAAGAAGTGATGGGGTGGATGCCTGAATGCAAGCGATCCTCGCTTCTGCATTGTCACAGCTCCTGAAGGCTGAAGTGCTTAATTAAATATAGTGCTAAAAACATGTTTTCTGTCTGCATTAACCTATTCTTCAGGCCGTTGTTAATTCCTGCACCCTGAGACAGGCTCTGAAGTGAGAGATCTGAAGTGTGATCTGAAAGAAATACTCGTTCGGTGCTCCATAAGCTGGCTGCTGTTGATGTGTTTGGTGATCTCATCTCTGGCATTTCATGGAGCTGCTTAGTTTTGCTGGTGGCATTATTAAGAAGATGAAAGGAGATAGCTTATGTGGGTTAAAAGATGAAAGCATAATACCTGGGCATGTGCTGCCAAGGTATCAGTCAGTCTGCTGGGTAGATAAAGCAGCTTTTATACTGCTTTTAAATAACTGTTGCGCCATGAGGCTCCCAGAGGAGTGAGATGACCATCTCCTGGATGCCTTCCCACCTTCTCCAATTTGGGTAAAACTGGGTTGAGCTTCTGGTCTCATGAATCCCTTTGTAGCAGGTGATGTGTCTGCAGAGACCTTTGAAACGGAGCGGTGGTTTCCCAGAAGCAATGTTTGTCTGCTTTTAATTACTACTATTATTTTTCTGTCTGTGTCAGTAATCCCATAACTTTAAGCTTCACAGCCAGTCAGTGATCAGCATCTATCTCTGTGACCCAGCCTGATTTCCAGAGACCTGCAAATGCCTCAGAAAGGACAACAGATAAAAGGTGTAAGGCTGTTTTTTTGGGACATGTGGGTGTGTAACCTTAGAGCAGAAGCAGTTTATAATGGTGCTTTGTGCGTGTTCACTGTGAGACAAGGCAGCCAAAGGATTTTCATTTTTGGCAATGAAAATCTCTCTTTGCAGGTTTATCAAGATTGCAGGTACGTGGCTGGGAGCTATTTAAATCACATAAGCTGAAACCAGCTCAGAAACATAAACAGGAACACATGTACCATAGATGACTTTAGGTCAATTAGAGTTCTAGATTCTTCTCTTGAATAGTCAATAAAAACTGCAGGGAAGGTCTCTTGCCTCATCTTTTGTTCCAACAAATGCAGTCACTGCTGAAGGCAGAGATGAGGAGGAGCCTTCTGCAGGGAGTCCCTCAGACTGCAAATGACCTGCTTGGTTTTCCCATGCATTGGGAATATGCTGTGAGATAGGGGGAAGAAGAACAGCCTGCACGCTGTCACTGCTACCAGCTCATGTTGACAGAATCGTTTATCACAGCCCTTCTCGAGGCCAAATGAAAAGTGATAGATGCAGAAGTGGTCCTGCTCGTGCCAGATTAACTGTCCGATTGCATACGTGCATTAATCAGACTCTAATAATAATAATAGCAATATACAGTGAGAGCAATGTTTTCCTGCCTCGTGCTGTAATGGCAGGCTAATTATTAACAGCACAAGGCAACCCACAGTTCAGGCATTTTCCACAGGTGTCTGACCAGTTCTTTTCTTTATAAACTCCCCTGGGTTGATTTTGTGTGCCTTTTGTATGCCCTGTGCCTGTGGTGCCTGGGATGCTCTGCTCACAGAACCCAATTCATGGTGTGATACATACAAGCTTGCCTGCTTCTCCTGGGGGTTTTGGGGTGTGATGCAGCCTAACTGCTGTGATAAAGCACTTCCAGGCTTTCAGAAGATAGAACTATTTCACATCACTTAAACCAGCTAATTTTTTCTAGCTAATTATGGATCTTCGTGTCCTCTCCCTCTCTCTTTCTCATTAACTTTGGGACAATGGAGAAGTGGACTGGAATTTGGTAGAAAGCTCTTCTCTGATTGAAGTTGGCAGCTGATAAAGGTTTTTTATGAGGCATTTTGGAGGGGGGGGTGTTAATAATAATGAAGTAATTAAACTATTGTTGATGGTGGCTTTCCTGCAATCAGTGCTGCTTTCCTTCCAGGAGTCCCAGCTGTGTGCCCAGCAGCCGGTGCAGAGCGAGTTAGTGCAGAGGTGCCAGCAGCTGCAGTCCAGGTTATCTACACTGAAGATAGAAAACGAGGAGGTGAGCTAATTGACCCAAATCAGCAACGCTTCTGCAGTTTCCAGAGGGCAGTGGCAGCTGATTAAGGAGGAACAGAGTTGTCGTGCTCCTCTTCTATGAAGATTTCTAGTGAAATTGAAGAGTAAGGCAGCAGTATGTTAAGTTGTGACTGCATAAAGGCTGAGTGCACGGAGGGGAGCCATTAAAATATGCACTCACCCTTTTTTTCCCCCGTCCTTAACTCAATAGAAGTGGTTTTGTTGCAAAAAGCGTGTTTGGCCAGGTAGGAGGAACAGCTAAAAGTGATGCTTCAAAGTGAAGTCAGTGAATAACGGAAGGTAAGAGCTAATTTTGGTTTAATTGGTCATCTAGGACGAGGAGAGTTCTTGGGCAAAATGGGCAACCCCTTTTTGTCTAACAGGCTGATTGTGGCCCTCAGCAAAGATTTGCAGTGCACCAAAGCCTTTTTGTAATCTCACGTTTCTGTTACACCCGATAGATGTAATTACAGAAGTAAGATGTTTATTTCTTTCTTCCAGCACTCCTTGCTTTGAGGTTAAATTTCCCTGCTTCCCTTCCTCACCTCAGCCTGTAAGGTTGCAGCCCTTGTCTGACTGCATGTTCAGCATGCACCAAGCCTTCCTTTGTAGGGATGGTGTTCTGTTAATGAGCACAACTTTGCTTTGAAATGACCTCACTTTCGGCTCACATGTACGACTCACAAGTAATTCTTGTTTATCAGTAAAATGCTCTGCAGTACCATGAATTCTTTCTTTGTTTCCCCACTTGCTTCATAGCTCCATTTTCTCAAGCATTTTCTCTTATTCTTGCTGGCCAGGTGAAGAAGACCATGGAAGCTACACTGCAGACAATCCAGGACATAGTCACGATAGAGGACTTTGATGTCTCTGACTGCTTTCAGTACAGCAACTCCATGGAGTCTGTTAAATCCACTGTATCAGAAACCTTCATGAGCAAACCAAGCATTGCCAAGAGACGAGCCAACCAGCAGGAGACAGAGCAGTTCTATTTCACAGTAAGGAGTTAATTTTCAGTGTGAGCATGTATAATGTTTTTAGAATTATGCTTGCAGGAGTGAGCAAAATAATGCTATCATCTTGCAAAAGTGCTTCTGTAATTGATTTTGGACAAGCAGAGTGAGCATATTAGGTTGTAAAAAGAGCTGCTTTGAGTTCTTTACAAGTATACTGGGATGTGTTTGTCTGTTGATGCAAGTTTAGTGTGGATAAATCGTGTAAAATTTGATTTCTCCTCTGTCTGTGGGGAAAACAGCTATCAACAGGGCAAAGCTGCAGCAGCGTGCTGCTCCAAAGCTGCCACATCAGGCACCAGGCTGATCTGCCATTGGGCTGGCAGAAATATGCTTGAGATGGGTTTCAGGCCTTGGAGATGTGAGGAGCAGCTGCTTCGGGGTGTGATGGGTATTGGTGAGAGGGCAGGGCTGTGCAGCAAGGCGCCCTTTGTGTAGGGGAAAATCAAATGCGTGAGCAGCGCGGTGTGCATGCGGTGCTGGAGAATATGAAGTGAAAGAAAAACGTTGGCTTCCAAGAGTGTAAACCATGCTGGAAGCCCCAGTTGTTGCATTGCTGGTTAGGCAGGGCTCACAGGTTGATGCAGTGATGGGAATCAAATGGTAGCACCGAGTTGCAGCTTTCCACAGAAGGCAAGTTGTTGCACTTATGCTGCTATGGCCGTGGCAGAAGGAAGGTTTGTATTCAGAACAGAAGGGGACAGCACAGGGTGGGTGTCTGTGCTAAGCTTATGAAGCAGTGGAGGAGCAGCAGCAGCAAATCAGTGGACGTTTACCAAGGGTGAGTGCATACTTAGGACATGGGTAAGTGTTACACAAACCTCCACTGCTCATTGCTCTTGCAGCAGTGTCCTGCTGGCCCACCTGCAGCACCTGATCCCCGTGCCCTGAATCACTGCCTTGTTCAGAGCTGCTCCTGGAGGGCAAAGGGGAGGAGAACCGCTTTGCTTTCCAGATTGTAGGCAGTTAAGGATGTGGGACAGGGAGAAAAAACTGTGCTTCTCTGCAGCCTGAAAAGCACTGAGACTTATTCCCACGGGGTGGAGAGATAAGGGCTGGGCTGTGCTTTGTGCTCCCACCCACCCACTGCCTTGTGCTGGAAAAGTACTGGTGTGAGTGAGGGTGTGGGGAAGGTGTCAGGCTGCTTGCATTTGAGGAGATGCTGGGTGTGAAGGTTCACCTTCCCTGTCTGACAGCAGATTTTCACCTCTTCAGTTCTTACGATGTGCAAATCACGTCGTTTGAGGATGTTTCTCCTGCGTTGTGTCCGACTCCACTGTGCTGACGGAACTGAAATCCTGAGGAGTGCATCCATACTTCAGTGTTTTCAATTTTTTTAGCTAAGCCATGAATTGAATGCTGTGCATCCTTAATTCCTTCACAAAAAAAAAAAAAAAAAAAAAAAAGCCTTCATTTGAAATCACTGATTTTTTTTTTGTTTCCTGAGAGCTCTGCTGACAGGGTGCAGAGCGACAGGCATGAGGAAGCGTGAGGAATACATGGCATATGTGCTCCTTGTTGGCTGGAACCCTCCCTTCTCTCTCGTAACCCAATCCCTGCAGCTCTGCTATAGGCAGGCGATGTGCTCAGCGTCTGTTGGAGCTATTTTGAGCTGAGCCTTCTTGTGCTGCCTCTCCTCTCCTCAGATTGGCTGTGAGGCAGCAGCTCGGCGCCTTCCAGAGTCACATTTATCCTCACATCCCCACTTACACGTTTAAAGGGGGGTCAAAATTTGGTGCAAAAATGTAACTGGTTAAGAAAACACACTCAGTATTGGCAAAGGGGGGCTGCAGAGGAATCCTACATCATCTGGTGCTTTCTTTCTGCCATAGCGACCCATGCTTGCTGCTGGAGCAACCAGAAAGCTGAAGCATTGCAATGGGAGGTGCTGGCACTGCCCAAAAGGGATGGATCTCATGATGTTTCTGTTTGGTTTTATCAACTAAAGGGACACAGACTGTGGAGTTTAGCAGTTCAAGCTTTGTGTTTATATTGCTTCCTGATTTGTAACCTTGGGGCTTGCATCCAGGTTGCTCCCACTGCACAAATACCATTTTTCTCCTTAAGGATTCATGGTGTGGTTGGGCAATACCAGACCAGAACTGGAAGAAAGTGAATCACCTTGGGAAAGCTGAAGACAGGAGCAGAATCTTGTGTTACAATGAGAATCTTTTCCTTGTGTTTGTGTTACAATGAGAATCTTTTCCTTGTGTTTGTGTTTCTAGCTCTTGTTTAAAAAAATCTCGTGTTTCTAAAGGATGGTCCGTGGTGTTTGCAGTGTCCTGAGCTGTATATTGAGTGTAAACATGTGCTGATTATAATATGGCTGGCTACTGTACAATGGTATTTCATGTGCTGCGGCACAACAGAGATAAATAATGCTGTTCTGAGCTGCAAAGAGATGAAAGAGCTGTAAAAACTGCATTTGCAGAGCTGTGAAAGATCAGGAGCAAGTGGGAAAAGTGACTGTGTGACTGCATAATGTTTCTCCGAGGGAACAAATCCCAACTTCCATAGCATCTCTATTTGTTTTGCCATGTTTCCCCCCCACCCAATGCTGTGTATCACCCAGAGTGGAGGCAGACGCAGTGTTTGACGAGTGAAGTGGGGTGAGAGAGGTTAAATGGGAGAATAAGCACAGTAGCAGCCTTTTAGCTGGGAGAAACAGATTGCTCATTCAGCTGGCGGTGATGCATTTCCATTTCCCTGTCTGAGGAGGAGATGTTTGACAGCTCCTCAGATGTCTGAACGATGCCAAACGTTCCACTGATTCCACAGTGAGACAATAGGAATGGCACACAGATATGCATGGGCAGAGCAGTGGGTTTGCACCCACCTGGGGGGGGAGGTTGATGCATTCTTTGCACTGCAGCGCAGTTCAGTTCTTTGTCACTGCATTCGGAATTCATGACCTGCAGATGCAGTCGTAGGAATCAGCTGTCCACTCGTCACATTGTTTTCTTCCACTCTTCCAGAAAATGAAGGAGTATCTGGAGGGCAGGAACCTGATAACGAAGCTTCAGGCCAAGCACGACCTCCTTCAGAAGACCCTGGGAGAAAGTGAGTGGGGACCTGCATATCTCTGCCTGCATTGCCCAGCTAACTGTCTACAATTACCCAGCAAAGTGGACCTTTTCACATTTCACGAATTTCCTTTTTTCCAATCCTCCTGATGGAGAAGCCAGCTGACCTACATGGCTGCTTGAATAATGGGGAACAGAAAGAGCTTAATGAGTCATTAGCGTGCATCGCTCGTTTGGTAAAACGAAGCGTGCTCATCCTGACCCCTCCCCATCTGTGCACGTTCTGCTTCTCACTGAATAATCCATATTGAGTAAACCTCGTGACTTCCACATCAGTGATGAGTTCCAAAGCACTGCCTCGTTAGGTGGGTCGGAAGGTTTTGCTTCCAACCTCTGGGGGTGATGCAGACTGAGCTCGTGTAAGTGAACGTGGCTTTTGTTGGGAGAAAAATGAATGAATTTTGCAACGTGGAAAATATGTTGCCCATCTGCATGACACTGGGCATTTGTTGGTGGTGTCAGAACAAAGCAAGGTTTCTTTTCCTTCGTGTTACGGGCAAATTGTGTTGGCGAAACATTCCTGAACTACGCATCCAAGTTTCCATAGAAACCTGACTGCCTCATATTTGCAGAGGAGAAGGTTTGAAGGTCTGGGTGTCAGGTCACAGGCTGGCTCTGGGTTTCTAGGCCAGGGAAGGGCTCGTGGTTGTGACTTAATGGGACTCCCCACCGTTTGTGCTGTGCAAATCTTCTGAATGGAAACTTAAACAGCATGTGGTCCTTTAAGCACTTTTGCTTTCGGTTTAAAAATTACACTGCAAAAAAACAAAAGCAACACGAAAAAATCCCACTGTTGCAGTAATTAAGAGCTTCCTGTTTATCAGACCCAAACTGGAAGGTAAGGCATGAAATGAACCTTGTGCTTGGTAGAGGTTCTCATCTCTCTGTTAGTCTGTAAAGAAGGATGGATTCAGGGCTCTGTGTCCTTGAGGTATTATTTCTGCATCTGAATGTCTTGCAGTGACACAGCAGTGCCCCTGTGAGTGCTGACATTCCTGGATCTCAGCTCTGTGCACCCAGCCCTGTTTTCTCTTATCCTGCCTGTCCCTCACAGGCAGCTCAGGCTGTGCTGGGGGGGAAAGAGGAGGAAATGAAATGTTGATTTCTGCATTGCTGTGTAGGTTTAAAGGCTGGTTCTGTTCTCGTGTGGTTGCTTTGCAATAGCAGAGCTTAGCTGCTCTGTGAAGGGCCCAGTGTGTGCTGGGCTGAGCTCCAGCAGCTCCCAAAAAACATCTCTTCTGTCACCTGTGAGATCAGAGGAGCTGAGAAAGCCAGGCACATTGTGTGTTGGAGTTAGCAGGTTAATGGTATGAGCTGTAACCGTGTCAAGGCTTATTCATAAAATGGCACTTAAATGACACATAGGCAAATAAAATCCTTTTCATTGAATCCCAGGAACACGTTTAGAAGCTTTGCTGAAAAACAAGCATACAGCTGCATGCCTTCTGTCCCCAGAAACCCCTGGGTTTGTTTTGGCTTTTGTTCTTTGCCCCATTCTCAGGCAACATTTAATGGTCCTCTTGCAAGGTACCTTAATCTAAAGATGACAAGTTCCAGTAATAGAAATAGCAGCAAGTCTTCCTGTGTACAAGCAGTGATGTCCCTGCCTGCTGTATGCTCTGCAGGAGCCCCTTGATGTTGCTGCAGCAGTGGAATTTATATATATGAATATTCTGTGATGGAAACGGGACAGATGGCTGGAAATTCTGCTTCAGAGTAACATTTTTGTGTAAATTATGCACTGTTTGGGCTTTAGGTAGGGAAGGGAAAGCAGCTATCAAGATGCGTTCAACTCATTGTCAGCCATCAGCAGTTAGCCATGTCCCTCCTTCGTTCCTCCTCCTCTTCAGGAGCAGGAAGGCATTGCAGGAAGGTGGATTTCCAGCTCAGATCAGTGTGGTTTTGCTGATGCTGGCCTGGCCAGCGTGATTCCCACAGCCCACACTGCTTCGCCGTCTCTCTCTGTGCTATTTGAGAACGATGCTGCACAGGCAGCAGTTGTTAGCTTGGCTGCTTCCTCACAAACTCAGTGCAAGTCAATGGAACGTTTTTATAGATGTTTGTGGAAAATATCATTAAACGTCTGCCTCCCAAAATAGCCTCATGCAAGCGAGCTCGGTCCATGGGCTAACAATTCTGCAAATGTTTCCAATCTTGCTAAGTGGCTTTATAAAGTATAATCTCTCTCCCTAGCAATTCCCCTGGGAAAGGGGAGGGCGGGAGAGGTTGACAAGCCCAGTTTTTTGGCAGCTAAAGTCACCAATTAAGAGTGCACAGGGAAGCAATTTCCAAAAACAATGCTTTCTAAAGCAAGAGTGCTGGGGCAGCCCGAGCTGTTCTGTGCTTTGCTGGGGGGGCCATGCTCTGCTGACCTCCTTGGCAGTGCTGCAGGGATGCTCACCTCCAACCTTCCGACTCTCCTTGTCCTCCTCCCAAACCCTGCAGAGCAGCAGAAGGTATTTTCCCATTCCTCTCCCCTAATGATGGCTTTTTTTGTTTGTCTCCACCACAGGTCAAAGGACGGACTGCTCTCTTGCCAGGTAGGTGTGGCACAAAGGCTCACTTTTGCTGCAAATCCACTGCCAGCCCAGGATACGTTAGGAAAAAAATAAATGAATTCATTTCACTGGTGTGTAACCACATTCCCAGCCTTAAATACCATTGCAGCACATCAGTGCAGAGTGGTGGTGCTCCTGGTTTTGTCCCATGCTCTGCTCTGCAATGGAACTGGGTTGCAGCAAGCCCTGGAGAATCACCTCCTCACTTGTAATTAGGACCAATCACCGAGCAATAACGAACCTTCCCTTGATGGGGTTTTTATAAAGCATAACAAATGTCTGTCTGCAGATGGATGGGTTTGGGGAGCTGGGCTGTGCGTGGGGGCTGTGCATCATCCTGCCTTGTAACAAAGGGAAGGTGATTACTGCTGATCCACAGCCATTACTACTTTTCAGATTCCTCACAGCAAAGCAGAGCTGACAGGTCCTAATTAGTGCCTGACGTCTGTAATAATAAAATATTATTCATCGTGAAACAATTTTAAATATCAAAGAATCATTACTGCTAATAGTTTTAAATAGGCCTTATTGTCAGTGACAGCCCATGGAATTCTGCTTGCTTTTTTTTTGTTTTTCGTTTTTGTGGGCTCATTCAGTGTTTTTGATTTGTTTTTTTCCTAAAAGGAATTTCTCCTAAATTAACAATCTGGTTTTTTTGTGTGTGTTTTTTTTTTTTTTTTCCTCCCCAAATTACAGTTCTAATCACCTTATTTATAATTCAGCAGCCATCTGCTTGAATGAGAGGCATTAGGGCCTTTCTCCCACTATCTCCCATACTTCATTCCTTACCAGGGACTATAGGAATCTTAAACCCCAGTAATAAATCTTAGGGCGATATCTTGGCAAAGGAAGGCTCCTTCCTTGTTTCCCTGCAATTAATGTCTTCCAGCATCACTAAATGAGGCCGTCATGATTTGAATGGAGTTGGCTGAGCCTGGCTGGTGTTGGGGGGCACTCATTTGTGTGTCTGTTTGAAGGCTCCCCATGCAGGCACAGGGCTCCGCAGCGCTGCTCTCTGGCAGCTGCTCCCACCTGCTCCAATTTATAGCAAACTTCACCTCGAGTGAGGAATGAACAGAGCAGATTTCCATACGGTTGGAATTAAAGCGTCAGGGGTGATCTTTTGTTGGGCTCCCTTGTGTCTGTGTCAGGTTTGTGGTGATTTAAAGTCACTTAAAATCATACGAAGTTCCACACGCTGAACGAGACGAAGTCGTTATGATTTGTGTGTCTGGCTCCTTCCCTGCCAAATCAGCATGGCTTGGAATACCAAGCAAGAGCTACAATCGTACAGAATTATCTTGACTTTTTCTCCTCTGTTTTTCCTCTGGCATCGATGGGCTGTTCTGATCTCATCAGCGGCAGACGCAGCTCCACTGTCAGAAAGCAGGTAATCAGTGTTTGCTTAAGCAATGGGGTGTGTGTGTGTGTGCAGATGGGGATAGATGGGAAACTGAAGCCTCTCCATCCTTTTCTTCCACGATCCCATTTCGTCCTGCTTTCAATGGAACTGCTGCCTGCTGATTCCCTAACTGAAATCAATAAACACAGATCTGCAGCCTCCATTCGTTTTCTCTGACAAAAACTTCAAAAAGGGTTTTATTCTGCCAGTGTTTCTGAGGGACCTGGAGCCAAAGAAGCCAAACAGCCTTGAGCTGTCTGCACGGTCATGCTTTATGGGTTTCATGCTGCTCTATTTCTTTGTCCCCTTTCCCTTTGTTTTCTCTCTGGAATGCTATTAGAGCAGTACCTACTTGCTTGTTGCCTCCTTGTAATGAAGATTTACAGCAGCAGTGCATTGGTTTGCTGGCTGTAGTGAGTAATTTATTACTTTTTAGAACCTAAACAGATCTGGAACTGCACTGGAGCAGAACGTGGCAGATGAAAGGACAGATTTGCTCTCCGTTGTTTCCCCCCAATGCACCCCCACCCCACTTTCTGCAGCACATTTGGATATGAGGAATGTAGAGATCTGCATAAAACAAAGCTCATGTCCATAGCAGTGCTATCAAGAAGATCTGAGTAGTCTTGCAGTCTTGGAGCACGTTATGCTCTGGGCTTTTGGAGGCATGGAAGTTTGCCTTCATCACCAGTCGTTGTACTGGGACCAAATGAGAATTTCTAGTCCTGCCTTTGTTTTTCTTGTTTTGTTTCGTTTCTTTTTTGCCATCCCTCTGCATTCTGACTGCTGTTCTTTTCTCCCCGTTGTGCAGGATTCCTCTCAAGCCATTCCCCTGGTTGTGGAGAGCTGCATACGGTTCATTAGCAGGCATGGTGAGTTCATGGGCAAAAAGTTTCCTGTTCTCTCTCTCTCTCTCTCTCTCTAACTTTATATATATATGTATAACTATATAGACATAGAAGCCTTCTGAAATGCTCAGAGTAGCTTGGGACATGATACTTACACAGATGGAGACTGGAGACTGCGAGATACAGAACGAGTGCTGGCTTTTTGCTATGTGCTTGATGGTGTGAGTGCTCCTAATTCCTCCAGGCTGCTGCACATAACTGATGCTGTAAAGCTAGAGAGCAGTAAGCTGTGCTTCCAGCAACGTTCCTTTATGAAATAAGGTTCCCATCCTGAAGTACCACTCACACCTCACCTCCCTTCACCTTGTTTTGGGATGTGAAATGTGGCTTTCACCACTCATAACTGTGCTTCTTGTAGAGGAGGAGGAATACTCCCAGCACTGAATGTAAGAGGTCAAGTAGTGAATTAATTGCTTGCTCATTGCTGCAGTGAGACGATTTGTCCCTGTTTCTGAGGTTAACTTCACAGCTTTGAATGCTGTAGAAGATTTTATAGGTTTGTTTCACTTTGTTTTCATTTTTAATCAATATCATCTGTTGGTAGCATGCGAAGCAGCTGTTAATTAACATACGTAGAAAGAGGTTGCATTTATCTTCATTAACCAAGACAGAGCCAAATAGCAGGTCCCATTTCGTTTTCCTTGTCTAATTACCATCTCACATTAGAAACTATAATTGGGAATTCCATTCTCATCATCACCTGGGAGAGCCAAGGGCTGTAATCCTTTACTAAGGCCGTAATTGGACATTTGGTGGAGAAATCATTGAATCCACACAGCGATGCGAATCAGAGCATGATCAAATGGGAGACATCAGGAGGTTTTATTTTGTAGAAGTGCATTCCTGGTTGGGTCATCAACAGGCACATTTCCCAACAAAGTCAACTGATTTCTGCACAGTGTGAGATGGTGGCCTGAAGGCACAGCCTGCAATGAGGAGGAAGATGCTTATAGACAGCAAATCCACTTGAGTGGGAAGGAGCCATACAGCAGCTGTAGGAGTTCATGTGGTTGGAGGTGGCCTGGCTGACATCTACAACTGCTTTCCTCTATGGGAATGGGATAAATGTCATTCCCCTCCTTGCTTCTCCACGCTCAGAGTTGTCTCTTTTTGCTGTTGTGAAGCTGTTTCACAGCTGCTAGCTGCAGCACTACAGAGCTTCCAATGCACTGTGATAAGAACAGCACCAGAAATTGAGAGGAACAGCAGTGCACAGATGCATTCAGGAGAGCTTATGAGTTTATGGTTGTCGGTATAAATGAAGCAAAGGCCTTGCAACACTCCCTGTTTCGGATAGCATGCAATTAAAAGCCTCAAGTGAATACGAGTTGATTTTGCAGACGTGAAGAAGGCTTTGTTCATGGGTTGGTTTGTGATGGTTGGTGCTCAGCTTCCACCATGCAACCATACAGTCCTGGTGGTGGTGGGATGCTGGAACATCTCAGCCAGCTGACGGTTGCTTTTCATGGCTTTGCTAATGGTGGCATTCAGCAGGAATGGCTTAAAGACCATCCTGGAGCCCTGGGTTTGGGTGGTGCTGGGGAGTGGAATGCTTCCATGGGCTGCTTTGCCCTGGGCCGTAGCAGCATTGAGCAGCAAGCTGCTTCCTCGTGCGGTTGGCAGTGTCGTACTTTTGGCTGTTAAATTATTAGGTTGTGATTTTCTCTGGGTTGTCAAATCCAGGAGATGGTACATCTCAGGTAGGTACATCCAGGGTACAGGATGGCATGCATGGCTGCTATAGCCGAGGTATTGTGTCAGTTCCTTGGGAAGGGTTAATGTTTTTTCCTCAGTGCTGCTGTGTTCTGTTTCTGTACACATCCACACATGTACACAGTACGTAGGAAGACTGCTTTTCTCAGAGCATCCTTGTTTTGGTGCATGTTTCTTACATTTCCTGTATCACATACGCTGCAGCTGAGCAGGATGCCAGCTTGTTGATCAGCATCTCTCGTTGCCTTTCAGGTTTGCAGCATGAGGGAATATTCAGGGTGTCTGGATCACAAGTGGAAGTGAATGACATAAAAAATGCATTTGAGAGAGGTAAGGAGGACCTTTTCCAGTGTCTCAGAAACGATTGCCAAAGGTGTCAATGCGTCAGAATGTTCTGAAGGAGTGTTTTTTTTGAATGCAACTTCCATTCTGTTCCTGTACTTCTTGTTTCCTGAGTGGCTGTGGCCCAAACACCTCCCTGGTGCTCATTAACCTTGAATTCTCCATGTTGTTTGGCACCATGCTTTCTCTCTTGTCGAGTGTATAGTAAATACTCTGAACTCAATCCTCGCTCATGTCCAACAGCTTATTGATTATTTGCAGCGCTGTAGAATAGAGAGGAATTCATTATTGGGTGTAAATTATTTTCCTGCCCACCCCCTGCAAGCTCTGTGAGCTGTTTGTTTGCTGGAGGACGAAGTCTTGTGTATTCCATGTTCTTAGAATGCAACCTGGCTGCATTCATTTTAAATATCAGCAAACGAGAGTAAGTTTCAAGATGCAGTTAACATGGTGTAGCTTTTAATAGATTTCCTTTTTTTTTTTTTTCTATGTAAAGAACCTTTCCATACAAAGGCACAGAATGACTGGGAAGCTCCTGACTCATCAGCTTCTTGCTGGGCTGCTCTCCCCAAACTGAGCAGGTTCAGAAGAGCTTTGCGCTCAGACAGTCCTGGTCGGGTCATTGGAGACAGCAGGGCTTCTGTTAAATCTCTGTGTACATCACTCATGGGGGAAATGGTTTCAAACTGAAGGAGGAAAGATTTGGATTGGATATAAAGAAGTTTTGTACAGTAAGGATGGCGAGGTGCTGGAATGGGTTGCCCAGACAGGTGATGGAAACAGCTGAGGTCGGGCTGGTGGGGGTTGTGAGCACCTGATGGGCTGTGGGTGTCCCTGTTGGTTGCAAGGAAGTGGGACCAAATGGCCCTTAAGGGTCCCTTCCAACTCAAAGAACTCTGAAATAATATAGTTGGTATGTTACTGAGCTTGCTATTGGGAGAGAGCAGCAGCAGGCTTTTGGGAAGAGAGGATTTTAATGGACAGCGTGGCATCTTATGTCACCCACCTTTATCTCCATCAGTTTGAGAACAGAAGTTCTCAAGGGCAGAGAAGGCGGAAACGTGTGTCACAATGTGAGTAGAGACCTGGTATCAGTTAGGCCCCTTTTAAATAAAAGGAATAGCTGTCATCTTGAGAAAGCAGCCAGTTGTTCCAGCACTAATGTGCAGAAATAAATGATTTCTTGCTTCCTCTCACTTGTTTCTCTGATATACAGGACTGACAAAGTTAACCGTAATGTCCCTGCAGTTTATTACTTCCTCCAGAACCCTTGGTGGCAGTTAATATCAAGGATAATGCTCTGGTTCTTAGTGCCCATTTATTATCTGGTGTGTTATTAAGATTATAGGCAAGCTTTGGTAATTCCAGTCACATAATGGATATATATAGCTTCAGTCTGAGGTTTGCCCCGTCATTAAATCTAATTATATGCAATGGGGGAGTTTTCCATAGGGAGCAGCTCCTTAAGTGGGCATCTCCTCTTTTGTCACACAAACAGTGGCATATCTGCAGTGACAAATTGTTTGGCCCAGAAACACCCCTGCAGCTCAGCACAAGGTGTGTGCTCTGCTGAGCCTGCTTGTGATGCTCATTGCCCTCCCGTGTGTGCACCGAATGCAGGTGGGCTTCAGCTGTGAGTTTGCTGCTGAATGTTGCCCTCAGTAGTGGCTCAGTGAAGCTCTCACCATACCAGAAGCCTGAGGTTTCTGTCAGAGGCTTCCGTTCTTGACTGCTGCCTTCAGGGAGCTCTGCCTCATTGCTGTTGGTGCAGCTGCAGGAGGTGGGATGAACTCCGTGCTGCGTGAATTTTTTCCTCCAGCTGAGTTGCATCCTTCCATCCCGATTGTTTTCTCCACTCTTCTGATCTTTCTTGCTTGTGTCTTTGATACCAAGGTGAAGATCCTTTAGCTGGGGACCAGAACGACCATGACATGGATTCAATAGCAGGAGTTCTGAAGCTCTATTTCCGAGGGCTGGAGCACCCTCTCTTCCCCAAGGACATTTTTCATGATCTGATTGCCTGTGTCAGTAAGTACAGATATAGAAATGAACAGATTGTAAAGGCTGAATCGTGGATTTGTCTGAGATAAAGGTTTGTGCCAGGATTCTTCAAACAAGAATAGAGCAAAATCCTCTACTTCTGAAAAAAAAACAACTAATCTTCAGGACCACTTATCAGAAGGTGTGAGAAATGCTGCTTCAGAAACAGAAGGTGTTTCCAGCAGGGTTTCCTCCTGGTGCTAATAGATGTGCTGCCTGTGTGCTGACACTCCTGCACGCACTGTTCAGCAAGGCAGTAGCCATCTGCCTTTGGCTTGGTTGCCACAAGGGGCCAGCTATTGAATTTGAATCACAAGAGCAGTGGCAGTCCAGCTGTTAACATTTTTGGTTGTTTCTAAAGGTGGTTGTGATGGGCAGGGGGGTCTGTGTGTTGATACTGGAGTAACCTCATGTTACACAGCCTCACAATTGCTGTGTTGCTTAGAAGGAAAGAATGATTCCATTGTCCTGGTGGTGAAATGGCCTTTGCAGTGGCGGCCTTTGAAGCAAAGCAAGAGATAACTGCTTCTAAAATGACTCGTGATTGTCTTCTCCTGATAAACGCATTTACAGAGTTGAATTCACATTACATAAGAAGAAAAAATCTGCTTCCAAATAAGCTCCCCTTTCTGGGATGATTTATGCTGCCCACTTGGTTCTCAGTAGGCTGCTGCACACAGAGCTTTTTGCCTCACCCTTTAACTATGTTAATTCTCCTTTGAGTGTTGTACAATTTCTTTTTTTGAACACCCACCTTTCTAAGCTAACTTGAATGAGCTATTATGCCAGAGCTATTGAAGGAGATGACATCCAGTGCTCCCACGCTAGGAAGGAGCCTGCAGTGAGCTTTTCCATGTTCTGGGTCCTTAGTTGCAAAGGCATCACACACAGGACCTGCAGCCTTTGGCAGGCAGCTGGTGAATCCAGGAAACAGGCTGACCCTTGTGCTGTGCTGGCTGCATGTTTTAATGTTTTACCTGGGAACCATCCCATGTTACTGACTGCACTGGGACTCAGTGGCGAGTTGGGGATGCGGTGATAACTCAGTGATGCTCCTTCTTCCTTTCAGCAATGGATAATTTGCAAGAGAGAGCGCTCCACATCCGAAAGGTGCTTCTGAACCTCCCTAAGACCACTCTGATCGTAATGAGATACCTCTTTGCATTCCTCAACCAGTGAGTACCTGCTGCAGAGCCAGCCTTGATCCTGCTGCAGTCTGAGCAACAATTCAAAGCGCAAATGTCACTAGATGACTCCTGCATCTGTCTTTCCTGAGCTTTTGAGCCTTGCTGACGTTCCTCCAGATGTTAATGCCATCTCAAAGGAACTCCAGCAGTGGAAGTGAATGATGTTGCTGGCAAACGAAGCGAAAGGTGATAAGGAGGGATCAGAAATTGCATCCCATGCCAGCAAGGAGCACTGTGTACTAAATAGCATGACTGACATTACTGTTTTAAAGCTGTCCGTCACATGTGATGGGTTTGTTGGGCAGCCCAGCAGAATCATAGAATTGCTCAGGTTGAAAAAGACCTGAAAATCAGCAAGTCCAACCGCAGCTTCCTCCAGCACTGAGGTCTCAACACCTGGGGTAGCACAAAAGGAAGATTTCCTACCTGGGAATTAGCACATTTAAATACTCCCCTGCTGAGGTTGGTAGTGTTGAGTGATGCTGCTGTTCTTCATCACGCTCATCTTAACAGCAGGAACAAAGAAAAGGAGAGATTGCATCGGGATGTGTTTTAAATCTGCATAAGGTGGTTAAACTATAAACGGGGATTTGAGCAGGGCTGGGATCAAATCAATAAGGCTGTTAAAATCTCGTTGAGGTTTCTATTTCATCTCTTTGTTATGCTGTCAGTCTGTCTTTTTTTTTCACAAAACCCCAGAATATTCAATTTCCAGGAGAGCAGCTCCAGCAGCAGGAAGCCCAAAGCCAACCTTCCTCACTCATCTGTGTTCTCCAGCACATGATGGTGGTGATGATAACATTTTCTGCTGTTAACCCTCCTCCCCACATCTGTCTCTTGCAGTTTATCGCAGTTCAGTGAAGAGAATATGATGGATCCCTACAATTTAGCCATCTGCTTTGGGCCAACGCTGATGTCGGTGCCTGAAGGTCACGATCAAGTCTCTTGCCAAGCCCATGTCAATGAACTGATCAAAACCATCATCATCCAACATGAGAACATCTTCCCAGGACCAAGGGAGCTGGAGGGTCCAATGTATAGCAGAGGTGGAAGCACTGAGGATTACTGGTATGATGGCTTCCACTGAGGGGAAAATGAATGGGTGCACGTTTGTTTGCTGGTCAGAATGCTCCAGTCGTGCATTTTGCATCGTCTTAAATAGGATTCAGGCATCTAGCCCAGCCTCTCAGATTCAGTATAATGCAAGAGAAGACGCCTCTGCTACCTCTAGACAGTCATTAACTTAGCAAGTCTCTCCAATCCTGGTTTTGCCTTCTCTGGTTGTGTAGAGTGGCTTTAGTTCAGAGGAAGGATCGCTTGCAGCCGAACCCAAAAAGCTGTGGCATGGTGGAGTTTTCAGGGCAGCACTGATGGTGGGGGGAGGGAAGAGAGAGGAATGCAAAATCACCATTTCCATCCAGCTTAAAGCTTGAGAGGCCCGGCCTCGTGTTCAGTCTGAAAGCAACATCTGGAAGCAATTCAGCCAGCGCGGCTCCTGTCATCTGCAGGGGAAGGTGGGGGGGTGGGGGAAGGAGAGGAGGTGTTTTCTTTCCTACTGGCTGGGCTGATCTCTCCCACTGAAAATGAGGAATGTTCAGTCGTGTCCTGCTTCTCCCCCCACCCCCCCGAGTTCCCTCCTCCACTGTCCCAAGAATGCAAATGATTATTTTCATATTCTAAAATAAATATATTTTTTTAAATGAAGTCACTCTGGTGACAGAGCTGCCCTTGTTTTCCTGTCTTGTTCCAGAGTAATTATAACTATCAGCTCATTCCATGTATGTGCAGTGAGAAGCAGTTATTTCTCACTAACTGCTATAGCAGAATTCCTGCCAGTGTCTCTTTTGGAAATATGATTTCTTCATTCTGACATTTCTAATTAATGTTACGTATAATTGGATTGTATAGGGGGAAAAAGACTTAAGAATTCTTAAAACCTGCAAGAAATACACCGACAAAAGCCTTTGTCCTGTGAGGTGGAGGGATTAACAATGTGAAATGCTCAGCACAGTGCAGTGTGTGCAGCAGTTCACATAGGATGTAGGGTGCAGTGTGTCCTGCAGAGTAGTACTGCTTTCCTGAAGGCACTTTGCCCTTCCTAACCGCCCTGATGTGAGACCCTGCTGAGCACAGAGGGGTAAAAACGACCAGGGAAGGCTACTTATGATGTGAGGAAGAAGCATCTGGTTCCCACTGCAGGCTTCCCACAGCCCCGCTGTTCACATAGCTGCTGGTTGCTGCACATAGGGCTCCTTGCTGCAAAGCATGCCTGAAGCAGAGGGAAGCCATGCAGCTCAGCTCATTCATTGGGGGTGAAGCCTGTGATGTTTGTAATTGCACTGTGCCACTTGGCTGCTCTCAGTATTTCGCCTTGGAGCTTGCAGGCTGTGTTGCCCTGTGGGTGGACATGCCGTGGAGGTCAGAAGCAGCTTGCCTGGGGCAGAGGAGGGCAGGGTTTGGAGTTGGTGGTGGAAATTCAGGGCCTGTGATGCAGGCATCTTTGAAATACCGCCTTGCTTCAAGCCCAGAGCTTTGCTGCTGTCTTTCTGTCCATCTGACAGCGCAGAACAGCTCAGTGTTAGCAGCATATTCAGCCTACATGCTGGTATTACAGGGAAGAGGACAGCACAGAGATGCTCTGGCAGCACACCCAGCTGCACCGTGATGACCAGCAGCCCCAGGTTCTCCTCCCACCCCCTGGGCTTGCAGGCTGTCCCTGCAGTGCAGGCGGGTGCTTTGGCACTGAGTGCTGCTGGAGGCACATGGGCTTCTCTGCAATACTTAGCTGTGCAGCGTTGGCTGTATGCGACATTACTTCACAGTCTGCACGAAACCTTAACTCTCAGTTCTGTGTTCCCCTTGGGACCTCCGTTTGGCCTTAAATCCTTCTGTAAACTTTATGAAGTAGCGTGAGGGCTTTGCAAAGGATGGGAAAGGTTGGTTCTGAGGCACTGGCTCAGATGTGGATTATGCACAACCAGGGTGCTAGAATTACTCCAACCTTTTACCCCTTCTTTTTTTTTTTCCCATTCTCTTTTAAAGGAGTAGGAGAGGTAGGTGTTCCTGCAGGTCCTGCCAGAATCTGTCTTTCTATAAACATAAATGAGTACTCCTGGTGGCTTTGGTGCTCTGTAAATAAAGATTGCAGGCAATCCGTCTAACTGGTGAGATGGACTGGGCAGCCTGTGATGAAAGGGAAGGAGGGAGATGGCAAACTCAGACCTGGAAATATCACTGTGAATTTAGAAATAATTTCCCTGAGGAAGTGGCAGCTATCTCATCAGTCACATAATGAGCTAATTAGAGCAGTGGAGATGATAGCTGGGGGAATCGTTCTGGCATAGCAGAGAGGAGCTAGACCCAATGTGCCATTGCTGTCTGACTCCTAAAGATCTCCAGAGCCCTGGGCTGCAGGGTCTGAAGTTAGACTGCTCTGACAGCATACAGAAGCTCTTCAGTTTGCTTAAGCAAATCAGAGCTTGCTTTGGTTGGGTTTTACAAGCTGACTTCAGCATGTGCAAATGCATCCATCCCAGTGAAACCTGGCTATTGGCTTCCCAAATGAACGTTCCTGATTATCTTTTATTATTGTTATTATTATTATTATTATTATTATTTTTGGTGAATGGGGAAGCTCAATGAAGCACTGTCTGTTTGTTTGTTTGTTTGTTTTCCCTCCGTTTCAGTGAAAGCCCTCATGGAGAAAGAGCCTCTGCAGAGGATGCAGTGCAGGACGTGGCTGCGGAGCACCACACCAGCGATGACGGTTCGTAGCTCCGTGGTTCACTGCAGAACCCACTGGGGGTAAAGGGGATGGAGCTTTGCAGTTTCAGTTCAAACTTAAATCTAAAACGGGGTTGAAATCGTAAAACGTCGTTGTACAGCATTTGTTCCCCTTGAATCCTGCACCTTTGGAAAGCAGCCCTTTTTGCCAAGCGTTTGTCGATTTAGCAGCAGGCCTGGGAGCACTCCAAGCTGCTGGAAGATTTTGGAGTTGGAAGGCACGAAGGAAGGATGGAGCCAGAGGCTGAGTGTGCTGCAGCGTGTTCTCCTGCTCCTCTCTGTGCGTGCCAGGCTGTTCTCCTCCAGTAGCTCTGGCAGGGAGCTCACTGCCTTGAGCTGCAATGGTTCTGCTTCATGGAAGCAAGCAGACAAAAATCCAGACCTGCTCACCTTCCCCTGGGAAGACAGATTTTAGGGCAGGGTCCTGGTGGCATCTCTGCTTGATAATTTTTTGGTCTTCCTAGGGAAACCCCATTACCCTTCTTGTGGCCTCATTAGTAAAAAGGGATGCCAGCTATGAGAACTGTCCGGGATTTCCTAAGATCTTGGGGTGGCTGTTACACCTCCAAAGCCTCTTTTTTCAGTGGGGAACAGCTGCATGTGAACACCATGTGGGACAGAGGAAAATTACATTATGGATGTGAAACTGGTTCCCAGAGCGTAACAAAGAGTGTAACCAGCATGTAAGGCAAAGTGACCGAAACAGGATGTAGTACATTTAATTCTTTTTTGACCCCTTGCATTTTTCTTAAAGTCTTGATTTTATTTGGGATGGTCTCAGTTGTAAAGATGGGAGGAGGATGGCTTTTCCTTTCAGTGAGGTGCTGTCATTTAAATCTTCATTTGGTCATTCATCATTTTGGTCTTCAGCCATTTGCTCCGAAGCCCTGTCATGCTCCTGTGCTGCCTTTTGCTCTCTCTGCTCCACCAGCTGTCTAACAAACCCTTCCTGTGGCATTGCTGTGCTCCTGCTGGCTGCATGGTGTTTGTGCACCACTCACAAAGTAAGCCACGTTTGAGCACTGCTCAAATGCTGCAGCATCAGTGCTCCTGCAGCAAGGTTGGTCATTGTCACAGCGACTCCTCTCCAGGGTTGCTGGGAGGGAACACCAGTGGGTGTCCTTGCACTGTTTCTGCATGGGGTTTTTAGGTCACTTATGCAGCCAGGAGGGCACAGTGATGGGAGCAGCCAGAGATTAGAGATTGACACCGCTGCGCAGCCTCTGGAATGGGATGGTGTGGGGCCCCTGTGCAAGGTAAAACTTGGAGGCGTTTTGGATGGAGTTCTGCAACCTCCACGGAATATTCCATAGGAAGTAGTTGGGAGGGAGAGTTTGGCACCAAAGCAGAGGGAAAGCAGGGCCTCCATCCCTTCTGCAGGAGCAGCAAGGGCTCATTGAGCACAGACTCTCCTGGTTCTTTGAGTTCTCTGCACTGCAGGTGTACTCAGCAGCAGTGCTGTGGCTTGGGTCACTCAGGTTTGAGTTGTTCTCTCTCCTTCAGCCTTTGGATGAGACCTTTAGTGAGGCTGGACCTGGTCCTCCCAAAGCACAGCCACCATCCCAGCAGCACTGAAGTGCAGATGCTCGGCCACGTGCAATCTGCAAATGCATTTTGAACAGCAAAGGAGCATGCAGGGCTGCTAAATGGAAGGAAACAAACCTAACTTTAACAGAATTATTTAAAAACAGGCTTTCCAGGCTGGCAGGACTTAGCCTGACTGGTCCTTTTTCTCACAGCTTTCCACTCAGGGCATAAGTGTAGTAGGAAAAAGCTACTGGAAATGAAAGGCTAAAATCTCTCCTGGATGAAAGCCAGAGCCCTAAAAGGCAGATTGGAAACATAAGAAACCTGAGTGCTGCTCTCATCTGGAACAATAAACACTTGTTAATGAAACAGAATTTACAGAACTGCAGCACCATCGCTTTCGTAAATGGAGGGGGACACCAAAAAACAGATATATATATATATATTTAAATAATATGAATTAAACACGATGAAGAAGCTGGCTCCAGAGGCAAAACAAGCAAGAGGAAAGCAGGAGCCAAAGGCAGATAAGCGTGTGCTGTGGGGAGTCTGGAGCGAGGCTGCTATCGCAGGCTGGGAACTCGGGCAGGCTTTGCACCCATGCTGGTGGCCAAAGGCTGATAATGGGATTTGTGAGGCTGGCCACAGAGTTACCTGAATTGTGTCATTTGTGATAATTCCTCTCTGTCTGGTTCGGAAATGAAGGAATTCAGTGCTGGGGGCTCAGTGTGGCTGATGAGGATGCTCTCACCATCAGGTCATGCTTTGTAGAGAGAGATGCTCTCTGGGTGCTGCTCCCATCCCGCACCCTCAGCTGTGCCCCTCTGGGGTGCCCTCAGTGCTGTCAGGTGGGTTTACCCTACAGATGGTCTGTGGCCCAGCTGCTGCCTGGCTCTGCGTTGGAAGACCTAATGAAGACCTAATTTTTGAGTGGGTGCCCCCTCAAGGAGTGATGTGCAAAGCTGTGGCTCACGTTTGTCCTTCTGATCCTTTCTGGCTGCAGAAGCATCCCGTAATGTCGATGGAGATCTCAGGACAAAATAGCACATCTCCCTCCTGGAAAGGAACCACAGTTCTGTTCCCCTGAGGAGCTCTGTTTCCATGGCTGTGCTAGAAAGCTCCTTTCAAGTAATTAGCAGCTGAAGTCCGCTGGGGCCGTGTGTTTGAGCTCATCTCCATTCCCCCGATTCCAGCCTAGAATTGGAAGCTGGTGTAATACATACTGACGTTCAACCAATGACAGATTATTATTATTTTAAGTCTTAAAAAATAATCCCCATGAATTTCCTATTGATTTTCCCCAGCGTGTGAACACCCACATTTCTCCCTGTGCATAACGTGGGTCCCTCAGGGACTCAGATTAGCGTCTGGCTGCAGACACAGCATGGCTGCAATTCACCATGGAGCTTATCAGCTAGGAGCCATCAGCAGGAGCATGTGCTGTGGCTCTGAAGCAGCTGCACAGTGCAATTCGTGGGTCTGCATAGGCAGCCATGGTGTGGGTGCTGTGTTTTCACTGGTTCCTGCAGCACATCCATGAGCACAGCAGCCTCCTGTGGTAGCAGAGCCCATTCTCCTGGGCTGGGTGAATCTCATGGGCAGCAGAAGTTTCCTTCTGAATGGCTGCTTTATTTCTGAAGCGGCTTGGAATCAGAGATTTCCTTCCCTTAAATGCTAATAACAAATCCTGCTTGCCAGCCCAGAGGTGTAGTTGAGCTGCCTTTCCAAAACCACCACGTAGGCAGAATTTGTCTGTCTTACTGCTCGCTTTAATAAGGTGTTAATTTTGTCATTGTCGTTTCCATCCGGATGCTTGAATTGCTGTCAGTGGGTTTATGACATAGGAAATGCAGATGTGGCTGTAACGCAGAGATCAGATACAGCTGAGATTGCAGCATCCTCACGTTGCAGGGACTCCCCTCTGAATCTTTCTGCTCTCTGCTGTCTCAAAGCATTGCTGTCCTGTGTTCCATGCTCTCTTTGTGAACTGTTCTGCAACAGGTACGAACTGCTGAATGCTTTCTGATCCTGAGCGCTCAGTGAGTTCCCGTTTGTTCCTTTCTGTCTCCTAGAGTGTGAGCCCATAGAAGCAATAGCGAAGTTCGACTACATTGGCAGGACTGCACGAGAGCTGTCCTTTAAAAAAGGAGCTTCTCTCCTACTCTATCAACGAGCCTCAGATGACTGGTGGGAGGGACGCCACAATGGGATTGACGGCCTTATCCCTCATCAGTACATCGTCGTTCAGGACACGTATGTTACACTTCCAGTCCATCTGCGAGATGGGCTTGCCTAAAATCAGGTGTGGAATGGAGTGTTTGTGTCAAGATGTTGGCACTGCGTGGGGAGAGCTCATCCTTCAACCTTCCCTGCAAGGAGGGGATCCTATTGAAACGGGCAGAGCTCCGCCGAGGCGTAGGTGTCTGTTTGCATGGAGGTTTTAAGCTTCAGCGTGTGCAGTAAAGATTTGTTCTGGTGCTGGAAGGATGCAGAGCTGGGATCTGCTGGTTGCTTGCAGAACTCGGGCTCTCTCGTTTGAAAAGATTGTGTGATGAAGGGTGCCAGCACGGTGCTGTTGTCTTGTATGTGTTTGAGATTCCGTGCTGCTCGTCCTGTGCTGGTTGTGATTTCCTTCCCTCCTCCTTCCTAGTGAGGACGGTGTCTCTGAAAGATCCAGTCCGAAGTCAGAGATAGAAATAAATTCTGAGCCACCGGAGGAAAAAGTGACGGCCAGAGCTGGTGCCAGCTGCCCCAGCGGGGGCCACGTGGCAGACATTTACCTTGCAAACATCAACAAGTAAGGACAGCCTTGTGTTACTCTGTGTAATTGTGAAGGTATTGGTGATGAGTCCCATAAAATATTCCCTTCCCTGAAGAAAGTCAATGAGCGCTTCCCCCTTTGTTCTCTGCTTTTGCCTCTTCCAACTGGCTCGCTTTTTGCTGTCCTCTTTCACTAATGTGGCCAATGCTCATTTAAAACCCCACTGGCTTCTCTTCCCTACCCCTGAGCTGCCATCTGTTCCTGTTGTCCCAAATACATCCTGTTTTGTAAGCAGAGGAGACCAAGAAAGGGGGGGGAGATGTGGAATTAAGTCCTCGTAACCACGTGTCACCATTCCTTGTTACGTTCCTCTGCTGTTATGTCTCATTTACACATCAGTGTTGGGGTTTTGTTTTTATGGGGTGTGGGACAACCTTGCAGAAAGCATTGACACACATTGTGTTGATGGCACGCCTGGAGGCCCCATCTTGCCTGTAACATCCTTCCATCTCTGCAGCACTTCTCACCTTGCTTACTAACCGTATGCTCGCAGTGAAACAGCACTTCTCCCTCTTGCTTTAACTTCTGCTAACAAGAAGTTGTTCCCATAGCCAGCAGTCAGCTTATGGGCTGAACTCCCCAGATTTTTATGAGGAGGCTTCTTGATCTTCTGTTTACTTTATGGCAGACTTATCCCCTAAACCCTTCTGATTGATTACTTGTTTATTATGAAAACAAAAGCAACTCTGGGTATTGCGCAGGGACAGAATCTTAATGTGATAATTACAGTTTTATGATATTTGGAACTATCAGTTAGCTTAACAGGCTTCAGCAGTCCAAGCCTTTAAAAAGGATGTATTTCTGTGAATGCCTTCACGGACTGAAGTCCTGCACTGAGCTCGGTTTACAGCAATCAGCAGAGCTCTGTTGATATCAGTACTGCTGTGTTAGTCTGCATCAGCTTGGGATCCGGGCCTTCTTGCTGTTATTTATGGTGTGAGCTGTTGAAGTGTGCAGTTCCATCAGAGATCTATGCAATGAACAGACCTTTGCTGCAGCTTCACCACCTGCTAGGTTTTGGTAGCGTTGTGTGTAGTGTTTGTAAGGGCAATGTCCACTCCAGTAGTTCTCCCTTTACTAGGGGACCAGATATTTAGCAATAGCAGCGTAAGACTCATTTTGTTGTTTTTTCTTTAGGAATGAATCTTCTGACCTATGTGTGAGCAGACTTGAGCAAAATTAAATCAGATGGTTTCGCAGTGACAGTTGTGCCACCCACTGAATTATTATTTGGATGCCAAAATCCTACTGGAGTTAACACTTTCTTGCAGTTATTCGTGGGGCTGGTGCTATATATAAATGGATCCTTCCCTGTATAATGGATGCCAAGCTTCAGACCTATGGCATAAAGTGTTCTTCCGCAGTGGCCTTTGTATAATTGGAATGGAATCATGCTGTCAGACCTCATGGTGCTGGGGTAGAAACTAAATTGTTTGGACCAGTTTACCCATTTGATGTCATGTTTTGGTTGATCTGTGGCCCCGTGTCGATAACGCCTTATGGTCCTGCTAAAGCAATGAAAAAGAAAGCTCTGTTACCACCAGCAAATATTGGAAATGATTGTTGACCTCAAACTATGGGGTTCTCTGCTTGCCAATCTCTGAAAATAACAACTTGATGCCTTGGGCCGGGAGCTTAGTAGACTTATACCGTGTCCTCCAGTCAAAACATTGTAGCTATGCTCTTCTAATGTAATAAAAACACATCATCAAAACCTGTTGATGGCACAGAGGGTTTTTTTTTTGTTCAGAATTAAAAGATTTACTTCATGACCAATTTAATTACGTTCCATCCAAGCTTTCTGTTTTTGCTATGAATGTGCACAGCTGCCAGACTCCTGTTGTTAGAAGCGTTACATGGAACGGTTTATAACTTCACTGTTTCACAGCGACTCCTAAAACCCTGGGTGAACTTTGTAATGTGGATATCTTTATGTCTCTTCCCATTGTCTTCTGTGTTGTTTTGGGGGGATATCTTCAAATGACAGCCCGTTACCTGTTCCTGCTTGTATTGACTTGTTTTGCTTTTGTGACTGAAGGCAAAGAAAGAAACCAGAGTCAGGCAGCATCAGAAGAGCCTTCCGTCAAAGTGACAGCCATGGACTAGGTAGCTCAATGGCAGAACCAGCCTCCCCAGGAGCCATAGCCGGTTCCAGACCCTCATCTCAGCCCATTATGAGCCAAAGTCTTCCCAAGGAGGTTCCAGACAAATGCTCCATCAGTGGCCACGGCAGCCTCAATTCTATCAGCCGACACTCATCTCTGAAGAACAGGATAGACAGCCCTCAGATCCGGAAAACTGTGACAGCAGGGAGGTCCAAGAGCTTCAACAACCACCGGCCCATGGACCCCGAGGTGATTGCACAGGTAAGGAGTTGCTTTGCCTTCGAGGCCCTTCTTGAGTAGAATCACAGAGTGGCCTGGGTTGAAAAGGGCCACAGCGATCACCTGGTTTCAACCCCCCTGCTGTGTGCAGGGTCGCCAAGCATCAGTAGTAGATTTGCAGATAGATTTGGAAGTAGTAGATTTGCAGGACGTTGGGTACAGCTACGTGGTTTAATACAAAGTCTGCATTGATCTGCTGTGCCTTCCCTTCTGGCAGTGCAGTATTAACGTGCTCCACGTGAGGTTTAGTCTTTCAGCCTCACTCTGTGCGAGGCACTGAGACTTCTTTCAGGAGGGGAAGATAAACAGCCAGCTCCTTACTCCATAAAAGCTTGGTCCTCTTCTTTATTCAGAATCTTGCTTCGACAATAAAAATGCCCACTTCAGAAAGTTGCACGGATTCCAAAGCTGTCAGCAAAAAGATTAAACAATCCTAACTTCAGGACTTGAGAAAAGTGCAGTATTTAGTGTCAATTGAAAGTCCTCCTGTTGGTTGTGCAGACTTGCCTGTGGTTTGGAGGCATATGGAGAAGTACAGTCAAAATAAAAGCAGGCTGCCGAGTTGTGCAGCGTTCACAGTGCCATCTTTATGTGCTTACAGGGACCAGCGTGATTAAAAACCAGCTTTGGACATAATGCTCCTCTAGTTTTCATTACCTGTTTGTTTAGACAAGTGCCTTGAAGTGAGGGCAGGCTACCAATGCACATACAGCTGTGCTTCAGTTTTACAGAGCTCTGCTTTTGGGACTGGCTCCACGTACAGCAAGGAAAGTCTTCCTGTGCAGCTGAAAAGGAATGGTGTTCGTCATACTTTTTTCTTTATTCTTTGCTAGTTTTGAGGCAGGATTGCAAGTATTTGCAAGTATTCCCTCTGCACAGAACCTGGTCCATTCCTGCTTTTGGAACCATGGGCTGCCACAGCAGTGACTGCGAGCACGAATGCAAGCTGTGTTTTTGCATCTGTGGTTCTGCGAGCAGAAGCAGAACAGAAAGTAATTAAAAGTCAGGTTTTGAAGAAGTGACAGCTCCTGATGGGGGGAACGATGTAAATGTTGCAGATTCCTGTGTTCCTGGTAGGATCTTCCCTTTCCCAACTGTTGGATGTGCCCGCACACGCATGCTTGCCTGTACCAACTGCTTTCAGTATGTGATGCATCTGTCTAAAGCTGAGGAATGCCTGGGTCTCAGGTTACAGGCAGCTCTGGAGACCTGACTTCTTGGCCTCTTTCGGTGCAGAAGTCTGTGGGCTTCTGAAGAGGAGGGGAAGAGTGGTGGAAAATTTAAACTGTGTTCTTATTCACAAGTCGGCAGCGTCAAGTCATAAATAAGGTCTGAATAAAAATCTGTGTTTTGCCCTTTAGCCCGTTTGTTCCAGTGGAGTAATAATACACAGGTCGAGTCTTCGTAATTCATCGTCCTTCCAGGGCTTTGGTTGATATAAATCAGTTTCTTTGTTTTTTCAATTAAGCTCCAACTGAAGTCATTCTGTCCCTTCCTTCTGAATGTTAAGTCCATTGTTTTCACTGCAGAAATCTGGGGTGGGAGAAGAAAAAAGGAAAAGAGAGGAGAGGGGGAGCTGTGTGAAAGGCATTTCTCTGAGCCCTACAATATCTGTTCAAATGCCATTTAATAACCATCCCACATTTTCTATGTTTTCCCCTGACTTCCTAAGCAAAATCTGCCTGGCCTCGAGACAGACTTGGAGGGATCAGATTGCTGTCTCTGGTTTCTTCCACTGTTCTCAGACTGATGAACCTTCCCCACTCCAGCCTGTGCAGCACAGGGTGGCTGAGCCCCTCTGCTCTGAGCTCTGTGTGATGTGGAGGTCCTGACAAAGCTGGGAACAAAGCAGCCACTGTTGTTCATATCAGAATTCTTCTGATGTTCGTGTCAGTAACTGTAACGCTCGATAGAACGATGGGGTGCCAGCTGGAACTTCTGCATTTCTGATACCTTCTGTTTTTTGGAAACGTTGAAGTTTTGAGTCCTAATAGTGTTATGGGAAGGTAAGACCGCATGGGCAGCAGGAAAGCCAGCAAGGCAGCAACAGCACATCATAGAATCACAAGGTTGGAAAGGACCTACAGGATCATGTAGTCCAACCGTCCTCCTATCACCACTGCTACCCACTAAGCTACTAAACCGTATCTCATAGCACCTCGTTCAGAGTTCAGCATTCAGTGTCGGAATCTTCAGCCTCTCCCATTCCTTTGCATATTTCCTCTCCTAAATCTCCCACAAGAATGGCCCCGTTGCACCACGTGCTTTTGTGTTTGCTGCTGCATTTTGGGATTGTAGTCATCTCTGATGGCTAAGCAGCAGCTGGAGACGTTGGGATCTGCAAAGGACTGAAGTCGTGTTAGCAATTACAGTTTACTCCCCAATGGTGAGAAATATTACTCGGTGCATAACGTTATGTAGCATATGTTTGTCTTGGGGCTCACTTTGACACTTGAAGATGACCTTCCAGTTGACCTGCCAAGATGATCTGAGCACTGATGTTTACAGAACGAAGGGGAGCGTGTAGTTCTCCAGCACTGACTTCTTCCTACTTATTTACGTGTCTGACTTACTCCATTTCATTTCTCTTTTGTGTTTGCAGGACATTGAAGCTACGATGAACTCTGCTCTGAACGAGCTGCGGGAGCTGGAAAGGCAGAGCAGCGTCAAGCACACACCAGATGTCGTCCTCGATACTCTGGAGCCTTTGAAAACATCCCCAGTGGTGGCTCCCACATCCGAGCCTTCCAGCCCCCTGCACACCCAGATCCTCAAGGACACTGAGCCAGCCTTCCAGCGCAGCGCCAGCACGGCCGGCGACATCCCCTGCACCTTCAGGCCAGTGAAGTCAGTCAAAATGGCCACGCAGGTCAAACCCCCCGCAACGCGGCCAAAGCCTGCAGTTTTCCCCAAAACCAACACCACAAGCCCTGGCGTTGCCTCCTCTGCATCTCAGCAGCCTGCTGACAAGTCCTGTACTGTCTGATAAACTCGATGCTGCTCTGTGGGTCCAGCCGTGTTGTTTCAGATGAAGAGACTGTGCTAAAGACGTTAGAATTCCTATTTAATTGAATCCTGAACTTGTGCTGAAGGTTTGTGGTGAACTGCTCCCTCCTGCTGGGAGCAGACTCAGTGCTATCAGCCTCATCCTGGTGGTGTCCGTAAGGTGAAGCCCTTTGTGCCACGCGTGGGAAATCCAATATCAGGTCACTGTGAAGCTGAGGAGGAAAACAAAACAGCACTGAGTTGGATCTTGGTTTCTCACTGACGCCTTGCTCCAAGCGTTTGGCTGCTGGAGGGAATATTTGGCAGCGTCATGTTTTGAGTACTGATGTAGTGACTTTATATATAATTCCGTGTTTCGTCTATGGCAGGGGAACAGTAGGGTAGGTTTTAGTCTATTGCATGTTTTGGTGCCACTCGTTTTGTGGAGCTTGGACGGGCTCCTTCTTGTGCATTGTTACGACGTCGCCCGCTGGTGCCACTGTGGTTAAGGGTCTGTCTGGACTTCCGTGCCATCCCTGGGTTTTGTTTGTTTGCTGCCCCGTTCCTCCCCGCAGGGCTTTTGGTCATCCAGCCTCATCCTTTCGATGACACGTCATGAAAAACAGCTTCCTCTGGGATACTCGTAGGTTTTGTGGAATGATACGTGATGTGTGTATGTGCAGATATGAACAGATATGTTCCTGGGGTCTAGGAGCGTAACAAAGAGCCCAGTTGTTGCTTATGGACAATCTGGCTGTTTTTCTCCTTGGCTCTCCCATATTTAAAAACAGCTTCATTGTTTTGCAGTGTACTTTTAGCCCATGGGCTGCGATGTGGCGTGTGGGCTGGGGAGACTGAATGTAACAACAAGCAAACTTCAGAAATGCAGCATCCTCTCACGGGGTCCCACTTGGTAACGCACACGTTCTTGTTTTGGTCATGTATCAGGATGGATCCTTAACAGAAATCCCAGTGACAAGCACTGTAAAACTTCGACCACAAGTTCTCAAGCTCTGTATCTTCCCTCCCCCCTCCCCCCCATTCCTCCATTCCTCACTTCAGGGTGAGCTGCCCTGGGGTCTGCTCTCATAGAGCAGCACTGCGTGGGACGGTGCCATGGCAGCATGCAGATCCTGGAGTGCTCGTGTTGGATGGCTGCCTCTGGAGGACTCCGGACATTGGAATGAACTTGTAGTACATGTATTTATAGGGCAGGCAGCAAATGCTTCAGCCGTCGGCGGGCTGCATGAGCTCTGTTTGTGCTCTGCTGAGAATTGTCCGTGATGCTAATTAACACTTATTTAATTTTTACTAAGGAAGGCACGTGTGCCACTCGCAGCAGTGAGAAGGAGCTCGTGGTCCTGCGAGAGAGGAGATGGACTGACCCTCACTCTGCGTTGTTCCCAGGCTTTTCTGGGGTTTAAAAAGTAGCTGCGCATCTGATGTTTTCATCAAGTAAATGCAGGCAAGGGCAGGATAAGAGAAGTTGTTTCCCTCTTCCATTTTTCCTTCTGGTTTTAAATCTATAGGCTTCTCCCACTTAGCTTCCTTGTGACTGCATTGTCCTGACGATTGGCACTTAGCAATTAAAGAAAGAAAGAAACAAGCAGAACTTCATAAAGAACCGTTTCTTAAATGTACTTTTGTCTTGGATTGAAGGATGTTACTCGGAGAAGTGAAGGGGTTTCACTGTGTCCATCCCCACCTGTACAGAAGTCATACAGCTGTATTACGCCCTGCGGGAGGGATCCCCCAGCGACCAGCCAACATTGCTCTCAGGTTCTGATGGACTTCTACCACCAAGGAATCACTTGGTCTTTTGGGGAATAAGAACTGAACTCGCAATTTTTTTGCTCAGGCAGAACTTTCTGGCATTTACTTTACGTAGGGAATTTTTGCTTTTGTTTTGTTTGGTCGCGTACGACCGATTACTCTGTGTCAAGAGCAGGATCTCTGTGAAATTTACTTTGACTCATTTGTAATGCCTTATTTTCTTTATATTTTTATGCCTAGCATTCATGTTTCTAGGAACAAGTGTCCAGCCACGCACAGCACATCTGGAGGAGATGCTCTGTTCTGTCTCTGAGGTCTGAACGAGTGGAAATTGAGAGATAAAGACTTCAGGTGACTCTGTATATGAATTACTGTGCTTATCTCTAGCATCCACAGCTCTGGGACAATCCTACTCCAAGAGGGACATGCTTAGCAGGATAAACTGTATACCGAGCAACTCAACTGGAATTTTGGTGTGCACTGTGATCGACACTTAAACCTACAGCAAGCAATATGGCAGACTGAAGAACTTCTCCTCTTCTGCGTGGCCTGGGCTCGTCCAGCCAGCAGGAAACGCACAGATATGGGGGGAACTCGAGGAGGAAATCCGTCGCTCAGCTGCTTCGCTCCGTGAGCATCCCAGGCTGAGCATCGTTGCCATCGTGGTTTACTGCCATGGGGCACTGGGGAGGTGGGGAAGGAAAACTGGAGGTGTCCACACCGCCCTGCAGAGGCAGCGGGCGTCTGGTGCAGGAGGTGATGGTGTGGGTGAGGAAGGCACGGTGGTTTGCCTGGGGAGGTGTCGCCCTGACTTCCTATCTTCGTGTTCAGAAGAAATATTTGCTCTTCCATGGAAATTCTTTCATGACTTTTATGTAATGTATGTGTCGGATATAAAGACAAGCAGTGTTTGATAACTGGAATAACGTATGTCTGTTTGATAGTGCTTGGTATGAACAAAGGCTTCTTGTTCATCAGATGTTGGATTCGAGTAATCCAAAGCGAAACTTTTAAAATAGGGTTTTAGGTGAGCAGTCTTATTAGTTTGGGAAGCTGTAACCTCTCATGTTTTATTTCCCTTGTTGGGAACTGAGCAGTGTGCTTTCATGGTTGCTAAATTTCTGCCTCTCTGAGGCAATCCAAAGGCTCTCAGTTATCTCTTGTGTTCTTCATGTCAGAGAAGAACATGTCCCATGTTCTTCAGTGGGACGTGAACCAGCTCTCTCACTTGATCTGTACTGGCTATTTTCTTGCAATGAAAATGATTAAATAATTAGAGTGCACTGTGACAGCAGAAAAAAAAAATCCGTGTTCTATATGTATGTATTTTGATACCTGTTGAAAAGGAGTCTTTGGGTTTCCTGTGATGAATACCTCATATGTTGAATTTTTTTGGGTTTTTGTTGAATTGTATTTGTTTTTTTGTTCTTTTTTTTTTTTTTTTAAGGCAAGATTGTTCTTGCTCAAAAGTAGGTTAAGGTAACCAAGTTCTCATAAATTTATTTACAGAATCCAAACCCTTCAGAGTTCAGCAAGAAATTCCATCTGTTCCGGTTCCTATCTGGAGTAATGTTGAGGCCATGGAGGTCTGTGCAGATGGAGTTTGCTGCCTCATTTCTTTCCTCCTGTGTGTCAGAACCTCAGATTCAGTTGAATTCAGCTGCGCGTGCTTTGGGTTTTGCTGAGCGTTTGAGGGATTTTCTTCCAGGTGTCTCTAGGTAGCACTTCAGACCCTTTGCATCCATTTACCTGACGGACTGGAATGCTCTGCGTGCAGAGGGAAGCCTGGAGGCAGGTGGTGGTTCTCACAGTGCGTGGTTTGCTCATCAGGCAGCTGTGGTGATGGAGGAAGGGCCCATAGGGACAGCTGGAGGGGCTCCTTGACTGGTGGGCAGCTTGTGGTCCCTGTGCCTGGCAGGATCCGGCCCTGACCTCGTGGAGATGCTCTGCAATGAGCAGATGCCTTTCTTCACTGCTCTATGAACCACCAGCAAGGGGAAAAACGAAACAAAACAAAAAACCATAGGAACCTTTAGGCACTCCCATCACTACCGGGGCAGAATGAACAAACGAGGGCTTTATTTATTGTGAGGTTTTTAGTCGTAGCCTTTTTGTGGGCTCTGCTGGCAGCTGCGGGGCCACGGCTGGAGGTGCTGAGCTCTGATGGGCCGTGCTGAGCTTCGGCTCTGAGCTCACACATCACCTGCTGAGAACCCTCCTGGATCCACTCCTGCTCGTCTCTCCATTTCCTGGTACTTGAAACCAATACTTGACCGCAGCGGTGCTGGGCAGGGCTCAGTTCTTGGGGCCTTTGGGTGGACCTGGAGAAGCCAACGCAACTCAAGGCCTGAAAAATGATTATATATATATATTTTTTTCCTTTTTGTGCTTCCTATAATGTGGTCAGTTACGAAAGCGTCGTTCTTTGAAGATGGGCCAAAAAGAGGCGAGGGCAGCTCCCTGCTGTGCTGATACTTGAGGTACCACGCTTGGTACAGGGTAAACACTGAGCGGTTTGCAATGGAAACAAGAGGAGGATCCTTCACTTAAAGGCACTGTAGTAACTTTATGCTTGAAGTGGACTTCACCCTTCCTTTCTCTTCAGGCGCAGCCCTGTGGTTGAATAAATGAAGTCCAATGGACTTGGACTCGTGTGCGTGTGCCAAACTGCTGGAGCAATACTTGGAGCAGCAGGTTCTGTACCAGACCAGCTCTATGTAGCCAAAACAGGGCCAACACTGAAACCACCTCCGATGCACATTGAACAGCAGCCACGTTATGGTTCGACTGTACTGGAGTAGAAAATCTGACTGCAAAGTCTGGAAACTGCATTCTGTTGGTCCAAAGCTTCAGTCCCGCAATGGGCTCTGCATTGGGGTTTTGGGTTTTGTTAACAGCGGTTGTTTGGTGGGATGGGATGTTCTTGCTTCAACAGTTTCCATTGTTTCATGTCTTCTACACCAATATATATATGGTGTATATATTAAACCGTGTAAAGTTGTACTTTGTATATAGAACTGTACAATATGGAGGTACATCCTTTTTTTTTTTCTTTTTTTTTCTTCCTTTTGGTACAGTATTGTACAGTATTTAGGAGTAATATGTGTTGGAAATGTTAAATCCGTACTTGGGGCTACGAACTGTATTCATTGTCATTAGCAATAGTTTTGGAGAAATAAATGTTTTGGGTATGGTGGAAACGCTGACCTATGGGTGCCAATGAATGATGTACGGAGTGGGTGCTGTGGGTGTGCCTATGGGTGCAGGGGTTGGAAGGAGAGAAGAATCATCCTCGTGTGTCTGCAGACAGCACAGCCTTGTCCTGAGTGCTGGGCTGTGTGTCCATCTGCTCCTGCACACACCTATCCAGCGACGGCAGGCTTCAGCAGGGCACACATTTCCCTTGCAGTGACCTGGTTTAAAATTGCTTAATCTTCATCGTTTTCCTGGAGAGGATGAGCCTCAAACTGTCTGGGAAAGAGGATTTGAGGTTGGGATTATGGATTGGGTCGTTATTGTTATTGCTGGGTTTGCCCCCCATCTCAGTGTATGTTTTTCAGAGCAGGGTGAGGGAAGTGTGTCAGGGCTTTGTCACGTTGGATTCCCTTTGTCTGGGATCCAAGGAATGAATTATTTACAGTGAGGGCTGATGTATAACCAAGCTGTGCTGGGGTGACTACGCTGTGTCCCCACATCCCAGGGCAGCTGTGGGTGCTCCTCCTGCACCATTCCATCCCCAGTCTTATGGTTGGTGCTTGGGGACACAGCAAGGCTGCCAGCCCAGCCCCATGTAACAGCAAAGGCAGCTCCCTACAGACTCCCCGTTGATTTCCAGGGGATGCAGCTGCACGTTGGTTGGTGCTTTTTAAAATTACATGCAGTAGGAAACAGTAACGGGGTGATGGCCTGGTAACGGGGTGACACAAACAGAAGGTTTGGGGCATTAACCCACTGGCCTGGAGGTGGATGCTATAATCCCTTAAAGCCCTCTGATCCCATCCGTGCTCGCTGTTGGGGCATGCAGCCCTCCCACTGTTTGCATGCAGCAGAGCAGAGCACAGCTGGGATGCATTGCTGGGGCTCTGCTGCCATCAGCCGGTGTGAGCAGTGCACAGTGCTGAGCTGCCACAGGGAATCAATTTTGGGCTGTCATAAAAGCATCAGTTATTTCCTACTGTCGGCCCAACTCGACTCATCTGTCACTTAAAAGTGACGTGTGTGGGTTGGACGTTGGAGGAAAGCTTTGCTTCGTGCTTGCTTTGGGGTTTTATTGCTCCCAGAGCCGTTGTTTCACTTTCTTTTCCCTGCTGTGGGGCAGTGATGTGATCTGAGCTCTGCTGCCTTTGGCCCTGTGTCACTTTGCAGGTGTGCTGCCCATCAGCAGCTCCCCAATGGGTTTGAAGGGCAGCCTTTGGCGTGGTGCAGAAATAGAGCTCAGTAATAATTAGCAAACGATTCAGGTGCACATTCTGCGTGCAGACCAGTGGAGCACCGCATCCACTTTGGGATGCATCGTGTGCTGCAGACCCGAATAGCAGTGTGTGCTGCATTTCACCAGGAGAGCTCCTCCAGACACACATCCTAAAAGAATACCTGATAAAGGGGGTGTGGGCTGCTGGGGTTGAGCAAGGCAAAGCAGCAGGAAGCAAGCAGGAACATGAGCCAGGCCCTGCAGCAGCAGAGGACCCCGAGCACAGTGCATCTCACCCTGCATCTCACCCTGTCCCATGTCCCACCCTGCTCCCACATCCCCCCCCCCCACCAGCTCCAGCCCTCTGCTGTGCCTGGTCTGTGTCCTGCCTTGCTCTGGGGATGTCCCACACTGTAACTCCGGCCTCTGTTCCCGTGTGACCACATCTATGTGCATGTGGGGACAGCAGTGCTGTGACTGTTTGTTGCCATGAGGAGTCCCAGAGCTTTGACCCAGGGTGAGAGCAATGCTGGGAGTGGACGGGGAATGCCCCGAATTGTCCCCACTGCCCTCGGCTCTGTGCTGTGCTGGGTCTGTGCTGCTCATGCTGGGGGATGGGTTTGTGGCTGGGGAAGGAGACAGTGGTTTTGCTCAGTTTGCACCTGCTTCCTCTTTGCCAGTTTTGGGCTTTATTTGGGGCGGTTTTACCTGGGTGTGAAGGACTCACAGCTCTGTGCCTTTGGCTCCTGCAGTGATAGGAGCTGCAGTGCTGCCGGCGCTGGGGTCTGCAGGAACACCCCCAGGGAACGTTAATTGATATCCTGTGGTCTCAGGGTGACCCATCTCCTCCCAAGGGCTGCAGGCTTCCCCATCACAGCTCTGCAGCACCCACGAAGCAGCACGGCGCTGCAGCCTGCTGACATCCCAACTCTCGATGCTGTGCCCCGTGTTGAGGACACAAAGAACAGCGGTGACTCCACAGAATGGCACAGAGGGGACCACGCAGAGCACTGCTCAAACCCTCAGCCCTTACCCCTGGCTCCCTGCCCTATGCAGCGTTGCACGCTGGCCGTGCCCAGCACCATTGGCCCTTTCCAGCCCTGTCCCAGCTGCCTGTGGATGGCTGCAACTCTGGGAATTTTTTTTCTCAAGCAGGAAGCTGAAGCATTTCCTCCTCCAGCCGCAGCCGATGCTTGCAGAGCGAGTTTTGCAATCCCGTGGGTTTCTGTTCTGCAGCGGGGAGGTGCCTCTCTCCACCTTGCAGCTCTCCCCTCCCGTACTTTGTTGCATCCGCCGTTGTTGCGCTGCCGGCCCCGACAGGTCCCAGCGAGCAGCGGGGTTTGGCGGAGCACGGAGCAGCGTCGCTGCCTCCCATGTGCAGGTAGGAGGAGGGCAGTTGTGCTGTGCCTGCAGCTGTGCCGTCCCTGCCGCTGTGCTGTGCCTGCGGCTCTCCCATGCGTTGCCGGCAGCAGAGGGGAGAGCAGCGGTGACGGCGGTGCTCCCGGTGCAGGCGATGCAGAGCACCCCCAATTACCTCTGGAGCACAGACGACCTGCTGGGCCAAGGAGCCACGGCCTGCGTCTACAAAGCCCGCAGCAAGGTGAGGGGGGGGGGGGGACGGACGGACATACGGCCACCCCAGGGCAACCAAACCCCCGTGCCCTCCTGCTCTGTCAGTACCAGAGCTGCTTTGGCTTTATTTCTATTTTCCCCTCTGTGGCTCTATGGGATACAAGCTAGTTTTGGGGCGAGCTCTGCGCTGTGCACTATGCAGTGCTGCTCCCCCAGCATCAGGGTAGGGGGGGGGGAATGCCTGAAGTTCTGTAAACCCCCAACTACGGCCATTTGCATGCTTCATGCAAACGCTCGCCAGCGCTGGGATGGAGACTCACAGCCCTGCTGTTCTGTGATCTTCGTTCAGTGAGCGCGGGGCAGAGGTGAGTTGGGAGCAGCAGAGCACAGCAGTTGGATGCCCCCACCCCACTGCAAACCTCTCACAGCGCTGCAGAAACGTGCGCCCCCCTGAGCATGTGGGTGCAGGGGCAGGAAGCAAACGGAGCGAGCGGCGGTGTTTGCTTTTGCAATGCAGGAAGCCGAGGCTGCCTGTCAGAAAGCAAGCTGTGCTCGAGTATTGTTGGCACCCAGAGCAGCAGTGATGCTATTGGCGCTGTTAGGGATGGGGTGAGCCATCATTCCCTTTTCCTCTTTTTCCTCCTTGCCCAGAAATCAGGGGAGCTGGTTGCTGTCAAGGTCTTCAACAAAGCCAGCTACCTGCGCCCGCAGGAAGTGCAGATGCGGGAGTTTGAGATGCTGCGGAAGCTGAACCATAAAAACATTGTCAAGTTATTTGCAGTGGAGGAGACAGTAAGCAGGACTGGGACCCTCCCTCCTACGCTGCTGTGTCCAAGCAGAATCCCAGGGCCCCATTGATGATGGGCGACTGGTCTTTCTGGGGGGGATGGGAAGGTGGCTGTACAGCCACCCTGCCTTTGCCCTGCTCCCCGCAGGGCAGCAGCAAGCAGAAGGTGCTGGTGATGGAGTACTGCTCCAGTGGCAGCCTGCTGAGCGTCCTTGAGGACCCTGCCAACGCTTTTGGCTTGGCTGAGCCCGAGTTCCTCGTGGTGCTGCAGTGCGTGGGTGAGCAGCATCTCTGTCTCAGAGCCGTTGGGATTGAGGTGGACATCGGGCACTGGGGCTAACCTGTGTGCTTGGAAATGGCACCGCAGGGTGGTTGGGGAGTTTGGCTTTGGGGAAAGCCCACAGGATTTCCCTTTCCAACAGCTTTGGGAATGGGCTCTGCCCCCACCGCTGACAATTCAGAGCTGTGCAAACCCACGTGTCCCCTGCTCCTCCCCATTCCCCAAAGTCCCAATTACTGATGTGATCCCCATTAATGTGCAGCCACCCCCCGGGGTTTGTCCCCACCTCTGTCCTTCTCTCATTTATACAAACACAACAGCTGTTCCGCACCCGTTTCCAGTGGCAGGGATGAACCACCTCCGTGAGAACGGTGTTGTGCACCGGGACATCAAACCTGGCAACATCATGCGCCTGGTGGGGGAGGACGGGCAGAGCATCTACAAACTGACTGACTTTGGTGCTGCCCGGGAGCTGGAGGACGATGAAAAGTTTGTGTCTGTCTATGGGACAGAGGAGTACTTGGTGAGTATGGCCCCAAGGTGTGCAGGTGGACAGCATCCGTCTCTCCATCCAACAGTGAGGCGCTGCATGGAGAGAAGCAGTGATGCTCAGGGCCGCTTTCAGAGGGGCTCTGTTTTTTTGCAGTGAGCTCTCAGCTCGTAGCATCACAAGCACTGTTTGGTGTCGAGGACGTGGCGCTTAGAATCATAGAATCGTTCAGGCTGGAAAGACTGCTAAGATCATCCAGTCCAACATCAAGCCACCTCCACCATCAGGGGCAGTTTTGATGCCACCCTGTCGAGCTCGGTGGGCAGTGATGCTCTGCTCTGCCCTGCAGCATCCCGACATGTATGAGCGTGCTGTCCTGCGGAAGCCACAGCAGAAGGCATATGGGGTCACCGTCGACCTATGGAGCATCGGTGTCACCTTCTACCACGCTGCCACCGGCCGGCTGCCCTTCGTGCCCTTCGGGGGACCCCGCAGGAACAAGGAGACTATGTGGGTACCTGGTGCAGGACAGCACTGTGTCCCTTATAGCTGCATCCCTTAGAGCCTAGGGGTAAGTTAATGATCCCATATAGCCTAGGGGTAGGTTAATAACCCCATATAGCCCTGAAATAAGGTAATAATCCCATCCAAGCCTGCAAGGCTTGCAGTGCAGCTCCAGGCTGCCTGCAGTGTGAGGACCACGCCTGCACATGACGGTAAAGGACATGTGTTCCATTTACTGTGTTTGCCCTTTACACTCATCCTCGTGGCTCTGAGGTGAAGCTCCTCAAAGAGAAGGCAGCATTCAGAGAGGCATGGAATTTTTTCACTCTTTCTTGGACTGTTCCCTCCCTCTGCTCTGCGTTTTTGCTGTAAGCTGTGCCTTTCCCCATCCCTCTCTGCTGCACCCCAGGTACAAGATCACCACTGAGAAGCCCCCCGGGGCCATTGCAGGCGTGCAGCGACAAGAGAATGGCAGCATTGAATGGAGCTACGAGCTGCCCCTCACTTGCCAGCTGTCAGTGTGAGTGTCCCCATGGGGTCCCCTGCATACGATCACAGCAATACAGATGTTCATCTCACCTCCTCTTGCTGCTGCAGGGGGCTGAAGGATCAGCTCGTCCCCATTCTGGCCAACATCCTGGAAGCAGACCAGGAGAAATGCTGGGGCTTCGATCAGTTCTTTGCAGAAACCAATGACATTTTGCACAGGATCGTGGTCGACGTCTTCTCCCTGCAGCAGGCGTCCTCGCACCGCATCTACATCCACTCCTACAACACGTGAGGGTGCCCAGCGAGGCTGGGTGGGTTGGGGGGCTCAGCTCCTCAGTGGCCTCGGTGCTGTTTTGCTCCGAGAGGACATTTGCAGTTCAAGAGGTGGAAATCTGAGTGGTTTTTTCCATTTCAGTACCAGCAAGTTTTTAGATGCTGTCTTCAAACAAACCGACATAGCCCCTCACCATCAAGAATATTTTTTTGAAGGCCACCCATACGAGTTGGACCCCAACCTCCAAGCCCATAATTTCTGCAGAACAGCCCGGCACAACCCTCTGACCCTGCTGAGCTGTGCTGAGCAGCCAGAGGACGTGGTGGGCCTGAGATACAGAGACCGTGAGTACTCCATCTGAGGTGCATTGCAGTGCTCCCCATCCAGGGCGTGGGGTGGGCACCATGGAAGGTTTGCTTTGATGACCACCACCCTGCTGGGCTCAGGGGCAGCAGGGTTAGGAGGCTGCAGGCTTATTTTTTCCCTAAGATTGCAGCATGGGTGCGATGCTCTGCTCTGCAGGCGGCTCGTGCCTTCACCCACCTCTCCAAAAACATAGATGCATGGAACGGCTTGGGTTGGAAGGGACCTCAGAGGTCATCCAGTTCCAGCCTTGGAGAGCTGCCCTCAGCCTCGGGCAATGCAGTGCTCCAGTGCTTGAGCAGCTCTGGGATTTGTTGGGATGTCCCTCCTGAAGCGCTCTGACCGCTCTCCACCTTTCCAGCGGCTCTCGACTTCCCCAAGTTTGTCTCCAAGGTGGACGTGGTGGCCGACTGCAGCGCTGCCAAGGTGGGCAGAGGAGGGGGGACGTGGGGAAGCCCCAGCAGAGTGGACACAGCCGCCGTCCCCATCCCTTTGCTTTGCAGAGCGCCGTGGGCGCCGTGCACCAGGCGCTGCGGATCGCGCAGGAGCTGCGGCGGTGCCAGGAGCTGACAGTGCGGGGGCTGCACTGGGTGATGTGAGTGCTGGGCGCCCCTCTGCTTCAGTGGGAGTGTTGTGTTGAGTTTTTGGGGGTTCTGTGGCAGGCGGTGTTGGAGCCCTGTGTGTGGAATGCACGTGTCAGGCTGGGAGGGGACTGTTCCCAAATGGGGACTCGGTGTTTGAGGTTATTCCTACCCAAATTTGCTGCTTTCAAGTCAATTTTTTCCAGTCTGGGAGGTGCTGGGAACACATCATCTTCCTCATTAGGATTAATTATCACTGTGCATTTTCCCCACTGCACTTATTCCCTTTGGGCAGGAGCTCCTTGCGCTGCGTCCTTGCTCCCTGCAGAGCAGCATCCTCACACCCAGCACTCCTCCTTTCTTATTGCACCCAACTCCTTGCTTTTCCCTGAGTCGCACGAGCCCTAAAGCTGATGGCATAGAGGGCACATGATGCACTAATTACTTTTTCTCCTGACAGTGGCAACCTGAGGTCTGAGTGCTCGAGGGTTTTGGAGCAGAGGAGAGGGGTGCACGCGGTGCTCTCTGGGCTGCAGCTGATGGAGGGGAAGACCCGTGGGCTGTAAGTGCAGGGGGTTCCATGGGGCTCTTACAGCCCACGATCCCAGAGTGGGAAAGCTGCCCTGGGGTGCTCCCAGCCCTCCTAAACCATCTGCAATGGGATGCTCTTTGTGTCCTTTATAATTTTACTTCTTTTGTACCTTTTATGTCATTTTATGTCCTCGATACTCTTTGTGTCCTTTGTGTCCATCAGAGGGGCTCCAGTAATGGAGCATTGTCTCGAGGAGCCTGGGGCAATCCTTGCCCTGTTTGGCACCCACCTCAATGCTCTGCCCCAGGCAGAACCAACCCCATAATGTCTAAAATAACCCACGCTTACTCTGCTTTTTATTTTGTTGTTGCATTGCAAAGTGCCTTGCTGCTGGCTTGCCTTCCTTTCCTCTTTTCAATTCAGGAAGCTTCTTAATTTCCATTTCATCTGAAAAGATGCAGACGCATGGTTCCCATTGACTTCAGTTGAATTCATGTAGTTCCAAGGCACTGATGCTGCCTCTGGATGCGGTGCTCACCCATCCTTTCCAACAGGGTCTGGATTGGGCTCATTTCTGCTGGCTTCAGCAGCTCACACCCGTACCAGCTGCGGGAAGTGGCAGCATCTTGAATGGCACGGAGCCAGCTCACAAGAGAACAATTTGGGAACAGATTGCACGCAACCAAGAGAACTCATACCAGCCAGTGCTTTGCATCGTGTGGCTCCGATTGGGTGCCCTGAGCTTCCCCATGGAACTGCTATATGTTCTCCTTGCTCGGGTGATGGCTTGTTTTCACTCCTGGATATTCAAGATGGTTCTGTTTCGGCTTCCTGCAGGTACGAGGCCATTCCTGGGGGCAATGCACTGCCAGCCCTGAAGGACGTGGCTGCAGTGAAGATGCGGCTGCAGAGGGTGAGCAACCAGGGGGGAGGGAGGAAGGAGCACCCATGGGTGCGGGCAGCTCTGGAAAGAGTCGTTCTCACCTCCTATTGTCCCCCACCTCCCATTGATCTCTGCAGGTGGCAGAGGAGCTTTCGCAGTGCTCCCACAGCATCTTTGACTTCCAAGGGGCTCTGGATGGGATGGTGTCTGAACTGGTGCAGCATGGGCAACAAGCTCACGAAGACAAAAGGTTCGTAGGTACAAAGACAGTGGGTTTGTAGACACGAAGACAAAAGTTTCGTAGGTACAAAGATAGTGGGTTTGTAGACACGAAGACAGCGGTTTGTAGACACAAAGACAGTAGGTTTGCAAATACTAAGACAAAAGGTTTGTGGATATAAAGGCAGTGGTCTACCCAAATGCTCTACCCAAATCCCCATGGCTGTTTTCAGTTTGATTTTGGGTTGAAGTGTGTACGTTGGGGAGGAAACCTCAGTCTCACACCCCCCTCCCATTGGCCTCACCCCTCCTTGCTGGATACAACTCACAGCATCCAGCAGATCGAGTGCTGTCTGGAGAAGATGCAGCTCATCTACAAGCAGTTCCGCAAGGCCAGGACGTGTCCAGGTGAGTTTGGGGCACTGAGCTGCAAGAGAACAAATGATTTCCCTTTGCTGGTTTATATTTCTGTGCTGTGAGATTAACCCTGGGGATTGCTGCTCTGAAGAGCCCCTGTGCATTATAGGATCACCCAGTGATTGGGTTACAAACCCAAGAGGTGCAGAGCTTGCTCTGATGGTGCCCTGTATCTTTCCTCCCACAGCACTGGGCTACAATGAGGAGCAGATACACAAACTGGACAAGTGAGTGGCACCACCCCACCCTTCCAGCCCCACACTGGCATTGCTATGGCATCCCAGTGGGATGCAGCATGTCTGTGGCTCATCCAGGCTGAGGAAGGACAAGGACATGTGGCTCCATGAGGAACCAGTAGTGTTCATTTCCATGCCCATTTTCCTGTTCATTTGTCCTCTTTCAGGGTGAATTTGGGGCACTTAGCCAGGAAGGTGCTGCTCATCTTCCAGGAGCAGTGTGCACAGCAGTACCAGGAGGCTCTGGCCCTCCATGGCAGCAGGGTGAGGTATGGATCCAGCTCATGATTTTGGGGCTATTGATTCGGTGTTGGGATGGGGCCATCCGTCTGATATTAGGAGGTGGATTGGGCCATTGATGGGCTGTGGATGTTGGGCTGTGGATGGGGCCATTGACCTGGTGTTGGAATGGGGATGGGGCCATCGATCTGGTTTAGGGCTGTGGTTGAGGCCATTGATTGGGGAGTTGGACTAGATGACCTTTAAAGGTCCCTTCCAATCCTAAGGATTCTGTGATTCCTGATCAGTCTGGTGCTGGGATGGGGATGGGACCATTGATTTGACACTGGGCTGTGGATGGGGTCGTTGACCTGGTGTTGGGATGGGGATGCAGCCATTGATCTGGTATTGAGATGTGGTGTTGGGATGGGGGATGGGGCATTGATTTGACACTGGGGTGTGAAAGGGACCATCGGCCTGGTGTTGGGATGGAAACATTGCTTTGACACTGGGCTGTGGATGGGGCCGCTGACCTGGTGTTGGAATGGGGATGGGGCCATGGATCTGACATTAGGATGTGAATGGATGGAGCCCGTAGAACTGCTGCTGAGGGACTCATAAAGTAGCAGTGAGTCCTTAGAGCAGCAGCTCGGCTTGACCATGAGCAAACCTTCCCCGTGTCTGCTCTCACCCTGTGCCACGCTCTTTAGAGTTTGGGGACAACCCCATTCCATGTAAACATGCAGCTTCCTTCTTGCAGCCTCACTCCTTGCAGCGGGGAATGGTTATTCCATCAGGAAAATATTGCTATTGAGACAAAGAGATCCACTTGTTAGCAGTGCCTTTCTGTTAAGTGGTGTTTGGGGAATAAAGCACAGAGCAGGCTGCCCTGCATTGCTCGAGCACAGGAGCAGAGAGCAGGGGAGGGGAGGGCAGCTGCTGTTTCCTGGGGTATTTTTGCCTGTTTTTCCATCTTTAGGCAAAATGCACTGTGAGTCACGGCTGGTTCTTTAAAATTAGTTTCACTCCAGCAGTAATTGCCTTGTTTTGAGTTTATCCCTGAGCATTTGTGGCGGTGTGGGTGTTTTCCTGGGGAGCAGAGGTGGACCATTCACCTGAAATATTCTTCCCTTTTTATTTTAAGGGCAAACCAAAGGGTTTTTTTTATACAACTGTGTCATTCCTGGTGCACTTCACCCCGAGGCACCCAGCATTGGCAGCAGCAGCCCCAGGGACAGCACTGCACTGTGGGCAGCAGCAATGCTCCTGAGCCGAATCCCACTTAAAGCAGCGCTTTCCCTAATTAATTAGTTTGCTATTAGTGCTGTTTGGATAGCAGAGCTGCAGCCCTAATTACAACACCGTTGTGACTCATTTGCTTTCCTTTGGGATTTTAACTCGGATCCGGCACAGTTTGCAGAAAGAGGAATTAAAACCACAGAAATATCAGTTTGACCAACATTGAGCAGGACGTTTGCTCTTGTTGCCCTTCCCAGGAAGGTCTGTGAGATAAAGAAGCACCTGAAGAGGCTCAGCAACCACATCAGCACTTGCAGCGTGGAGGCCAGCGAGTGCCAGGACTGCCTGCAGCTGGTGGGTGCTGCAGGGTGCAGGGTTTGCAGGGTGTTGGTGTTATACTTGGAGTTTCTGGCCTTTTGCTCAAAGGTTTGGAAGTTTGCTTTGCCCCACTGAACAAAGCAATGGTTGGATGAACCCCTGGCAGTGCCACTCTTGCTCCAAAACTGGATTTGGGGAGTGGGTTTGTGCTCAATAAGGAAGCTGCCATCACAGAAAGGCTGAAGCATCGCCTCTGGTTGTGGTGATGGATTACCTGACATGCTGCAGCAGGGCTGGTGGGTTGGGTTGGGTTGTTCTGTTTATCCTGAGGAGTGGGTGAGCTGGGTGTGACCGCGTGTGCGTCATTGCCCTGAGTGTTTTGTCACCCTGGGGTAAACACGGAGGGCATGCACGCGAGCAGCTCATGTTTGAGCTGTATCCTCTCCATCTCTGCAGGCTTTGGACAGGTTTCTGCAGACAGTTGTGCCAGAGAAGCACAGCCTGGCCCTGGTCCCTGCAGTGCCTTTACCCGTTCCCCTAAGCCAAACGCGCCAGGAGATGGCTTTGCAGTGAGTATTGGGGACAGTTTGTCCGTGGGGCAGTTTGGCACTGCAGAGCTGGTGTGGGGCTGGGAAGCTGTGTGCAGCCTTGGGCAATGCCCTGGTGCTGCCAGGTGCCATCCCAGTTCAGGGAGAGGGAATGGGGGCATCTCCTGTGCTCCTCTGGGGGATGGAGGCAGCTGAGCTGTCCCTGCTAAGGGCTGGGCTGTGTCTGTGCAGGATGCAGGAGCTGCTGGAGCAGATGAAGTCAGTAACGTGCAACCTCCAGTTCAACAACGGCATCATCGAGCGGTGAGTGGAGCACTTGGAGAGCCCTGTGTTCTGCACTGGGGCCGGGCTCTGAGCACAGCCACAGCTGCCCCAGCAGCAGCACACCTGCATCACCCTCTGACAGCAGAGAGAGTTTGTCTTTTTTGGAAATGTAAGCATAACCCCCTGCAAATGCTGTGCAACACCTGCCACCCTCTGTGCAGCCCTTTCCCTGTGCTGCTCCGTGCTGCAAAGCTCAGCATCCTGCTGCTGGCACAGCTCCTTGGGCTTCTTCCTCTGCATGCTTTCTCCCAGGGCCTTAATGCACACCAGCAGTCTGGTTATGCATACCGAAATCTCAAAGAGTTTCGATCTGGATTTTAAAAGAAAGCCATCAGTGTTTCACCCCAACCTTGTTTGTGTAGGACTGAGTGCGGTGCTGCAGCAGCACATCCACGGTGAATGCAATGAAGGAAGAAGGGAAGAAATTACAGAAGCAGCCCAGGGTCAGCATTGCCTCTGTAACCCCAAACTTTGCTCTGTTCCCGCAGGCTCAGCGGGGCTGCTCCTGCTCCTGGGGTCTGAGCAAGGTGTGTTTGCAGCTGCAAAAGATAACAGGGGATCACTGCCAGCACCACAGCTCCTGCACCATGCACTGCTCCAACACTGCCTTGGTGCTAAAGCAGCTCTCTGGATCCTACCTCTGTGCTCCAGCACCTTTGAACAGTTCTCCAGCGTTGGGTGGCTGCAAGCCTTGAATATTTGATGAGAAACTGATGCAGCGCCAGGTTTTTCCCTTTTAAAAAGCGCTCAAAGGACTCGATGACTTTCTGACTTCTCTGTATCCCAGTGTCAGATGGTGAAGAGTATAGACAGAGAAATTTTCTTTTGCCTTTTTGCCTATTTAGGGAAATTCTATTCTGGCTCTGCACACCGAGCCCAGGGCAGGAGGGGCTGCATCCAAAGGAGGAGATGACAAAACTGGTTCCAGTGCTGTCACTGCACCCTGTCACCCTCCTCCTACCCTTGTCCCCAACCCCAGCTCAGCCCCATCCCAGCACTACTGATGGCTGTGGGCACAGGAAGCTGGGGGAGGTTTCTCTGTTCCGATGCATTTTTGTAAATATAACTGAGATCTGTCAAAAAGAATTGCTTAACGTCAGCTTCTGCCTTTAATTTGCAGGGTGAAATAGTGCAGATGGCAAGGCTGGGCAGCAGCAGGGACGGGGCCAGGAATGGGGATGGGGATAAGGGAACCCAGGCAGGAATTCACTGGGGTGTCTGAAGCTGCCCTGGGCAGAACACCCCTCTTCTTCTCCATGGAATGGCACAGCTGGGGAGAAACTGTTCCCATCCCACCGGAGCACCGAGCTCTGTTATCGCAGGTTTCTGTTATGCTCCAAATTTCAGACTGGTTTTGGCTTTTACAAGAGGTCCTGGATTCTTCTGGTTATTGCTGAGTCAGTGCTGAAGGTCCCAGCAAAACCCTGGGATGACTCCTGCAGCCCTGGCTCAGGGTTCAGCGATGCCTCTGCAAGGAGAGGCCAGGCCATGGTCTGGGCAAGCCGGTCTGACTCAGCACAGGGAGGCTCAGCCTGCCTGCCTGAACCCATCCCTTGGCATCTGGCTCTGCCCTTCACCCTCCAGTCCTCTTCCCAGTATGTTCTCTGGAGGTGAAATGTGCCAGCTCAGCCCAAAGCCTTCAGCTGAGGCTCACAGAGCTGCTGAGCTGTGGGAGCTCCGGTTTGTCCCCAGCCCAGGGCTGGGATGGTGCACAGAGGGAGAGCAGCACCGCAGAGAGGCAGAGCCCAGAGCTGCTCCTTGCATTGAGGAATATTCCCACATTCTGTTGGGACACCTATAGGGATCTGATGCAGAACAGCTTCCTTCTTGCTGCAGCTCTGCCTGGCTCTCAGCACAAGGGGAGCAAGGCACACAGCACACCTCAAAGGAACAGGGAGCAGTGGCTCCAGGCTGTCTTGGCTTCATTTTCTTGTAGGAACAGGAGCATCAGGAGCTGCCCCTGTACAGCAAACCACTTCTGAGTGGTATTTGGCACCAAATCTGTACATTCCCATTCATTTTAATTGTAAAAACCAACATCCCGACTGCCAAACCCAACCGCTCGCTGTGGAAGCAGTGGAGCTGAGCCACCTCTTAAAAGCTTCTCCCCTGCAAATTATTTTCAAGGATTCTCCCAGCTTTACAACCAGCATTGCATTGAATCCAGGTCCAGCAGAGCCGTGCTGATGTGGACCATGCGAGTGTTTGACCTGGAACGTGTTTGGCTCCAAAAGAAAGGATTTATTTCTTGGCATGCACCGAAAGGAAGAGTTGCTAATTGCCCTTGTCGTGCTTCAGCTGCCATAACGCAGCAGCTGCAAAGAGGACTCCCAGAATCTAAATGAAAGAGAGATTTTCTTGCCAGTGCTCATCAGGATTTCTTCCCTCCCCAAATTATTAACCCTGGTCCTAAAAGTTTCCTGCACTGTCAGAACTGGATGCCTGCTGAGGAAGCAGAGAATGGCAGTGAATCTGCTCTATCTCCCAGTCTGGGGGGAGCACAGAGTAAAGCATCAGACTTTGGGTAAACTATTTACCCAGGAACAAATCTGCTGCTCTTCTCATGCAGAAGTAGAGGATGCATGAAAGTGAATCAGGATCCTGAATGGGGAAGGAAAAGACCTTCCAATGTGAGTCATGCTACTTAACAGAACAAAACCGGGATTTTCCAAGCTGTATTATTGCTCCTTTAGTTTTAAGCTCTTATTAGGGATTGCCTATTGCACACATCTTTTGTAACTCAGAGCCAGATCCGTCCTTCAAATTAAATTCCTTCAAAGGGATTTAAGCATCCTTGGCTTATCCTATCCTCAGAAACTCGCTTTGTCTCTGTCATCAGACCTTCGGTGCAGCACCTGATCCAAGCACCCCCATCTCTGCACCCCAAAGCACCCCCACCCCAAAAGCAGTGCAAATGGGCGTCCTCAGAGCTGCAGTGCTGAAGCCTTTGCAGAGCGACTCCAAAATCTGCCCATCATATTTTCCCTTTCACTTCTCCCACAACCACAAAAGCCTCATCGTGGGAGAGCTAATTGCTTGGGCTCGCAGCCCTCAGCATCACTCCGGTGCCCTGCTGTCGTTTCAGAGAGGAAAGGTAATTTGTTCCAGCTGTCCTAGAGCCTGGTCCATGCGCTGCTCTATGCAGGAGGGGCTGCGCCTTCAGCTCAGTATATAAAGCAGCACCTGAGAGGTGATCTCACTGCTCCTGTAGGGGCAAAACCGGGGATGGGGTGGGAGTTGATGGGACGCGATGCTGCTGTGCTCCTGCAGCGTGCGCTCAGGACAGCTCTGTGCTGCACGCTGCCCACCCCGTTTGCAGGACCAGACTTAGGGTGATGTATGCAGGCGACGTCCCCGCTCCCGAGCAGAGGAATGTCCCGCCGGGAGAGCTTTCACAACAGCGTGCATTGGGATTCCATGAGGAAATCCTAAAGGGAGATCTTGCGGGGAAGGGGAGGGGGTGGAGGAGGGAAGTACAACCGCGATGGATCCCATGGTAGGAATCGCTCCTCCGGGAGGGTCACCACGAGAAGATCCCACGCCGGGCCGTTCTCCGCACCGCCCCTTCTCCGTGTCTCCTCCCCGGGGCGGCCCAACGCGCCCGCCCTCCCGGCCACACCGCCCTCCAGGAGCCCGCAGCGCGGCGTTCCGTTCCGTGCCCACCCGTGGGGCCGAACCCCCCCAGTCCGCAACCCCTCCGCGCCCGGCTCCATGCGGCGGGGACCACGAGGCTCCGCTTCCCCTGATCCGGAGCCTCGGAACGGCCGAGCTCTGGGAAGCCCCGGCGGTGCCAGGGCAGCTCGACGGCTGCGGCGGCGCGGAGGGACCCCTCGGCTGTTACCCGACGTGCGCAACATCTTCGCGTCTCCGCGAGAAGCGGCGGAACGCGGCCGCGGTCACCGTTTCGTCCCCCGAGCCCCGCACCGCGGTTGGTGCGATCTGTGCGGAGCGGCCGTGCGGGAGCGCGCCCTGCGCTGCGACTGTGAGTGCTGCCGTCCCGCAATTCTGCCCCGCACCGCATCCCGCACCCTGCCTTCCGATACCGCTCTGTGACCCCCCCACCCTTCCCCAATCCCATTCCCGGCCCCGGGTCCCCTCGTCCAGCTGTTCCCGTGGGGGTGCGGGGCCGTGCGGGGGATGAGGGAGCTGAGGTTTTTCTGGGGGAGATGGGATTATCGGCTCATCGGGCAGGATGGACTCGTGCTCGTAACGCTTTACGCCTAAATCCTTCCAGAAATAGCACGTACGTTTCCCTTGCGTTTGTTGGGCACCTCGCTCTGCTCCAAACCCCGGGGCGAGCGGTAGGAGCTCTCTAGGAAGACGTGCAGTGCTCCCATCGGCTGCATTACAGCAGGAGGGATTCGCATTCCCATCGTCTGTGGAGCGAGGAGAGTGTTAACAGGGTGTTCTGGTGCAGATGCAGCCCGTGTGCATCTCTGTGTGAGGGGTGGCATAAGAACTGGGCTACGCTGGGTGGGCAGCCCTGCATTACAGGCAGCAGAATTGAGCAACGCGGGTGCCACAGATCAGCTGTAAATGCTAAAAAGTGGCACCTGCTGCCTTGTTATTCCGTGCCTTCTGAATGGGGAAAGGGCTCGCAGCCCACAAACTGTGAGGAGTGCCTGGGGGTGGAGCTCCTCCTGCCCAAGCAGTGTGCCCAGCAGGATGTTTTCAGGTAACTTAAGGGAGAATGAGAGCTTTCTTGCTGGTTGGGTTGAGCTTTCACGTCTCTGTAGCGCAAATGTCAGTGCTGTACAACGAGCACTGCTACTGCTGAGGAGATGAGGAATGCTGATGTATTTCTAGTGCAATTAATCTTGGTAATGAATCCATTTGTTCTTCCTCGGTCTCTGGTTGACAGCGCGAATTAATGAGGAAATTTGTTCCGGCAGTGCAAGGCTGGGGCTGCCAAACGTGGCCCCGCTCCACGTGGGGTGAGGATGCACACGGGCTGGGTGTGGGGCTCTGAAAATCCCGACCTGAAACGTTAATTGGCAGCACTTTGTGATGCTGAGCGTTGTAAAGGAGTGTTGTGAGGGATTTCTCTCCCAGGGCTTCTTTTCCGAGTGATATTGAAAGAAGCCTGAAGCGGTTGCTTCCCTTTTTGTTTCTTCTGAGAACTGTCAGACTGTGGGAATGGTTCTGCCTCTAAAATTCCCCGAACAACGAAGTGCCATCGCTGGGAGGGAGGGAAACTTCAGGGGGATTCTTGTAACGTCTGCACCCATCGCCCTCCCCTTGCAGCAGATCCGTCTCTGTTGGTTTGGTGGCTTTTTTTTTTTTGGTGTTTGTTCAGGTGGGGCGGAGCGCGGATGTTGGAATGTGAAGGTGACAACGCGGCTTTCAAGTCCTGTGCTGAGGTTTATTTGGGTTCTGATCGGGGATATCCACGGTGTGTGTGTGTGCGGGGGGGGGGGGGGGGGGGGGGGGGCCGGGGGCTGGGGTCAGTTCTGGAAGCTCTGCTCTGTGATTCTGCAGCCTCAGAATCACAGAATGGCCAGGGTTGAAAAAGACCCTGAAAAAGACCTGGGTTGAAAAAGACCTCAAGGATCACGAAGCTCCAACCCCCTGCCACACACAGGGCCACCAACCTCCACATTTCATAGCAGCCCAGGCTGCCCAGGGCCCCATCCAACCTGGTCTTGAACACCTCCAGGGATGGACGGGGCATCCACAGCCTCTCTGGGCAGCTGTTCCAGCACCTCACCACTCTCATAGCAAAGAACTTCCCCCTGACATCTAACCTCAATCTTCCCTCCCTCAACTTCAAACCATTTCCCCTTGTCCTGCTGTTATCTCCCCTTTCTAAGAGTTGATTCCCCTCCTGTTTTCAGGCTCTCTTTAGGTACTGAAAGGAACTGACAGCGTTTCATTGTGGCTCAGTGCCTGTTCCCCCAGGGTGCCCCACTTCTTATCCTTGCAGCACCGGCGGTGCAGGTGCTGAGTAAGAAATTCCTGCTGCTGGCAGCCCGCAGTGCCATCCCACTGCTCACTCCTTCCCCTTATTCCATGCATTGTGGGCTGGGCTTTTGCCACAGGTGTTTTCCAGCCTTGGGTCCACACTCATCCTGGCAGCACAGGGCATGACTTACAGCCCGTGTATTTCCTGGGCTGTGCTTATCAGACCCTGTGGGGTGAGCTGGGTGTGCTCCTACATTTGGACTGACCACGGCCTGCCTGGTTTGTTGCTCTCATGGTTCATCCCCATGGACCCAATCCCACCCCAGGACATCATCTCAGCCCCACCAGGACTCAGCCAAGGGGTTTCCTTGTAGGAAAATTACACAGCTTGGTCTGTGTTCAAGCACTGCTGGATCAGGACCCATTTCCTTGAGAAGAAAGCTGGCACAATACACAACAGTTCTCTTTCTACCTCGTGAACTGCAGCTCTGCCATTACAGGTTCCTGAATGACTGTTTCATTAAGATGAGGAGTTCTGTAGCAGGTGTGGGTGCTCCAAGCTGGGCTCTGGGATGGGGGGGCTCTGCCCACACCAGCAGTGCTTTGGCTGTGAGGGTTTCCCATGTCTCCTTCCTGCACTCCCTCCCATCTCTGCTCTCATCATAGTAAACAATAATTGCCACCAGCTCCCAGGACCCACAATATTGGGGCTTCCCTCGGTCTGGCCTGGGCAGATTCTTCTTCTCTCAGCAGCACTGGCTGAGGATGAGGGCGGTGGGGAGGGTGCAGGGCACATCCTGCCCACAGCAGGCATTGCTCATTGGGGGACTCAGCACAGGCAGGGGATGCTGCTGTCCTGGGGGGGCTCAGGTCCTCGGGTCACCCTTTGCTGCTGCCTTCCCATCTCGTGTTTATGGAGGGAGACACCAGCGGAGGCTTTGGTTCCCCAGGTGAGGTTTGGGTTGTCTGTTCTTGCTTTCCTGGTCTTGCTGGTACAGCTGAGCTTGATGGTCTGGGCTGGGAAGCAGGGATGTGTGTGTAGCTGTGGGGCTGGGGAGGGAAGAAGGAATTCCTCTGTGTTGTCCTGTGATGCTTGGTGTGATGTCTGGGGAGATTTAGTGAGCTTTTATCTTTGCAACTCTAATGGATGAAATGGGAAGAATGTGTTGTGCAGGATGCTGGGAACCTGCCCCATTGGTGTGGGGATGGCTGTGATGCAGAGGTGGGGAGGTGATGGGTTTAAAGCCCTTTGTCGAGTGGTGGGGTGGACACAGGCATCATCCAACACCTTGTGTGGCTAGAAATGAGGGATGCTACAGGAAAACTGCAGCACTGATCCAAACATCTGGCAGGGCTCAAGTCAGCATTGCTCACATAGCCAACCTCAGTGGATTCCTTTAACCTAACGTTTGATTCAGCATTGGAGGCTTTGAGACGACTGCAGGGGAAAAGCAGCAAAGTGGGGGTGTTGGAAAGGGACCTCCCAGCACGGCTGGGTCCTGCGCCTGCTCTCCACTCTAATCTCTTCCGTTGGGTCATTTTATCTTATCAAGTAAAAAGCCCCAGAAATAGAAACTTTTCCATAGTGAACAGGACAAGCCCTGAGGTGCATAAGCCCCAAGCTGTGCATTGCTTCATTGTTCCAAAAAAAAAAAAAAAGGTATCTGTCAAATAGATCCCCGATGGCTCATGTCAATGCTTTATCTCCATGGGATAAGGCTCCGTGTAGGCAGGCGCTGCTGTGTGCAGTGCTGAGCTGCCCTGGGAGCGTTGGTCCCTCTGCTGAGGATGTCGGAGGGCAGAGCAGGGACAGCTGCCTGCTTTGGGGTCATCGCAAAGAGAATCCGCAAAGTATTCGGGCACTTTCCCAAGCCCAAATCCTGCTCGGAGGGATCGCGGAGGCTGAGCAGGGAGGGTTCACAGCTGAGAGGTAAGGGCTGCGTTTGGGTGTCTGCTGGTTGCTACTGCTAATGAGGGGTAATGGGATTCCACAGAGCACAGCTGAAAGTGCTTCATGCCTCAGCTGTGCTGCTCAGGACTGGTCCTGGTGTGCCAGCACACCTCTGTGCCCGGGGGTTGAAGCTGCTCCATTAGGAAGCAATGGCTTTGGAGCATCCCTAGCCCAGTGGCTGCTTTGTGCTCCGGTCCCACTGTGGTGCAGTGGCTGAAGTTACCCCCTAATGCTGGACAGCTTTGAAGAGCATTATGCCAAAGGATGCCAACAGCACAGGGGGCTGGGCAGGGTGACCGCAGGCTGTGCCGAGGCGGATGGATGAACATCCGGATGGGGTTCGGTTGCAAATCCAGTGTTATCACCCTGAGAAACTTTATCTGCATACAGAGGGAAGTTCCTTTGTGCCACCAAAGTTTCTCACTACGTTGCGATCCGACTCGGAGATTTTCTTTTTTAAAGAAACTGTTTCCAACCGTGGCTTTGTTTGACTCGAATAGAAATGATCTCACGGTCGCAGGGGAGGCATCCTGCCCCGTCACGTGGCTGCTTCCCAGGGCCGTGCCGGGCTTCTAAAATTAGTGCTGCCCACCAGATAGTGGTGATTAGGGCTGTTAATAGGCGGCGGTGACTAAGGAGGTGTCATGCTGTAATCGTGTGGGGAAATGCCTGGCTGTGCCAGAGGTGGATTCAGGAGCTGTGATTTGTGGTCCGTGTTGCGCTTCCCGTGTGGATGCTCCACCATTCCCACCCCACAGGCTGTGTGTGAGGATGGCTGTCTGAATGTGATGCGTTTGGGGCTGCTGTGTTGGTGCTCAGGTGGGGCTGCAGCCGCAGCCTGCCGTGCTTGGAACCTCCAGCACAGAGATGGCAGATGTCCCACTGAGCAGCTGCTCCAGCTGTTCGAAAGGTCATGCGTTGCGTTACCATGCAACTGCTCTGCTTATCCCTAATTAAAATAAAAAAAAGGGGGGGGGGGGGTTAAAAATAAATAAGAGGACCCCCTTGCTTTTTTCTCAGCCTTGAGAAAACTGGAAATGGGAGGATGGCAGCTGGTGTCAGATGAACGCTGAACAATCAGTGGTTTCCCTAAGGGAGATGCTCTGCCCCAGGCACTGCTCCCACAGCACCAATGCTCTGCTCCTGCCCAGGAATTCCCTGATAAGAGCAGGCATCTCCAGTGAGAGAGAACGTGGGATGTCACTTTTCTTTTTGCAAGTCTGAGAGGTTCAAAAGCAATGACCCAAATGCCAAAAAATAATAGAGGGAAAGGCAGGTTTTCCCTGCAGAGGGGACCTCTGTTCTGGTGAGAATGTTATTTTTTTGGGAGGAGATGGGTGTTGGGTATCCGGCAGGTCAGTGACTGTGCTGGAATTGTAGGTTGTGTAAAAAAAATAATTGATTGAATGCTGTTTGTAGGGCTGTTAAAAATTAAAAGGGTGGAAGGGCTGCTGGGGGGAGCGATAGCTGCGCTCGGGGGATGCGGCTGCAGGCAGCTCCCATTGGTGCTGGTGGTGCACGATGGGGAGGACCCGGGCTCCTGGCTGCTCTTCCATCACAGCATGGCTCTGTTCTCTCTCAGACTGCAGGTACACGTGCCACCAGCAGTGTCACAGCCTCGTCCAGCTGGACTGTCGCCGGCCCGACCCCGGGCAGCTCTCTCCTGAGGGCACCATTGTGCTCCCCTGCAGCCAGGTATGCCCTCATGGTGGTTTCAGCCTCTCTCTGAACCCCATTCCTTGCTCTTAGCAGGATGAGATTGTGTTGCAGAGGTCAGCCTGCGGCCCCAGCTGATGCTTGCTAATAAATTCCCTATATCCCTGTGTATCTTGTGCACATCACCTGGTGGGAGGAGGTGGTGTACATTGGCACTTGTCCCTGGCTTTAAATGTAGATGCAGGTGTCTGATGGATGCAAAGCACTGCATGGCAAAGGAGGAAAAGTGAAGGTGCTCTCTGCCAAGATGCAGAAGAAATGCAAGTGTGGGTCTGGCAGTGAGATCTGGCTTCGTGTCTTCCAGTAATTCTGGGGGAACTGAGGCTCCCCAGTCTGGGTTAGGGACGCTGTACACCAGGCTGCTCCAGGAGGTTTTGGCATGGAATGCATCTAAATGCAGCACTGTGTGCTTGGTGCTGCTGTGAGATGCTGCTGGGCTGGGTGGCTTCTCCTTTGAGTTCTCTAAGTAAGGGGATGAGGCCGTGGATGTGTTTGTTTGCATATTCCTCATGCGTCAGTGGGTTTCCTCCCATCAGTGTTAGAAAAGTGTGATTTTTAGTAAAATTAAAGGCTCGTTTCCTCTTTAGGGTGATGAAAGCAGCGGGGGGTTATTGATGGCTCTGGTAATAACCACGGAGCCCTCATCAGTTCATTGCAGATGTGTTCCTGATGTCCTTCCATCACAGCCCCAGTGAGGAGAAAACAAAATGGGAATAGGAGCCAAAATACACTGGGGTGATGGGGAACAGCACACTGGGAATGTGGGAAATGCCATGGCTGGTGTCGTTGGCAGCCAGTAAATAGCATTATCAAATGTAAGCAAAGCAGGAGCGTCGGAGAAAGTTAATAAAGTCCTGTTGGCATGGAATACCAAGCATTAATAATTTGGGCTTTGATCCAGCAAAGTACTTAAGTGTGCTGCATTTGGGTCCTGGATCATTCTCCCTGGGCAGAGTGCAGCCAGCATAGCCTCTGCTCAGCCCCGGGGCTGCAGCACCTGGGATTTCCTGCAAGAAGAAAGGCTTCAAATCAGATTTTCAGTCTTGGTGTTACCAGATCTTCAGGCACAGGGCTGTGATGGCAAAGTCCAGGCTGCTTGGAAAGCTTCGCATAGGCAGCTCCCTCCTGCTGTAACCCCAGAATGTCCTGAGCTGAGGCTTCGGTGCTGACCCAACTCCGCACCTGACGCAGCACTCGGTTCAGCTCATGCCCTGCACGCTTGATTTAAGCCTATTTCCCTTCTAAATATAGCCCAGGCAGGCTGTGGAGGCTGATGCCACCGTGCCACTGCAGAAGTGTGCGTGTTGCTATGAGGAGAGCTTTGCTTTTTTGCAGTGTTATGAGTTGCTTTGCAAAGGTGCCATCTGGATTCTCTCCTTCCGCGTTTGCGATGCAGACGTTGCACCTCCCACTGTGCAGTGCTGCTGTTGTGTTCGTGGTGCACAGCTGGAATTGGGTCTGGAATGTGCTGGTGGTGAGCTGGGCACAAAGAATGGTGCACAGAGGGGTGCTGGTAGTGGAGAGTGTGGGGCTGGGGCTCAGCTCTGTTTGGACCTCCTGCACTGTTGATAGGATGCCCTGCAAGCCACAGGAATTGCAGCCACAGTGCTGCAGAGGAGAAGAAAAATGCATTCCCTATCTGTAAAGTTTCCAAATATGTACAGTTTGAGCATAACTAGAAAGCAACCTGGAGCTTCTTTATCTGCACCAGGGGATGGGAGCAGCCCCGAGCAGGGGTCTGTGCCAGGCTGAGTTGCTGAGCATGAGTTTTCATCCCCCTGCAGTGAGGATTGCTGCAAACGGGGTGAAGGAGCTGGGTGGCATTTCCCTGGCTTGCACCCACACCTGGGGCCGGCTCTGCTGGAACCGCTGCTCCCAAAGCATCGGCAGAGCAGAGGGGCATCCACTGCCCCCTGCACAGCGCTGCCCTGGGCTCCCTACCCCTTCCCCACCTGTTTTTGGGGCAGCGCATCTCTGCGAGCATCCCTCGCTCCAGCCTGGGTTTGTTTCCCAGCGCAGCTCTAAGGACGCAGGGAAGGAGCAACGCGCTCTCCGAGCTCTGCATCAAGGACACGTTTCCAGTCATCAGCCCCACGGGAAGCTCCGGGGCTGCCCGGCACCTCATCCCTGCTCTCAGGGTGAGAAATTTTGCAATGAGGAAGCGGGCGCGCTGCGCAGCAGGAAGGGGGAGGCGATGCTGAGCAGCGAGCTGGGGGCGAAACGGCACGGCGGCCGCTCCATGCTGCGCGGAGGCGGTGGAGGAGGAGAAGGAGGAGAAGGAAGGGTTACCCGAATTCGGGAGAGATCGCTGCGGAGGATGAGCGGCGGGAGCTGCAGATGAGCGGCGGGCAGTGCGGGATGTGAGCGCTGCGGGGCTGCCTTCGATGACCATCGGCAGCAGCATGAGCAGCGGGTACTGCAGCTTGGATGAAGACCTCGAGGATTGCTTTTTCACGGCTAAAACCTCTTTCTTCCGCAGCGCTCAGAGCAAGGGCCCCGCCAAGGTAACGGCTCAGCAACTGCAGCGAGGGGGGCTGTGCGAAGCGGGAGCTGGTGGTGGGTTCTGGGCACGTTTGGCTGCAGGTGCTGCTGGAATTTGCTCGCTGTGAGGTTGAAGGGGCCCTGCCTGCCTCCTGCAGGCTCGCTGCAGGGCTTTGCTCTGCTGCAGGGTTTCTCAGCCTTTCGATACTTCTTTGCCTCCTTCCTGGAGGGTTTGCAGAGAAGGAAGCGACTCCGAATGTTGGGGGTTGCAGCTGTGTTTTTTGGGTTAGATCCCCAGCCAGAGTCCTGTGGTTTGGCCCCAAAAAAGTGTTGATCGCTGTGCAAACTGCACCTGTTGGGTAGGCAGTGAGATGGGAGAATTCCAGGACCAAATTCATCTGCAAAGTGGTGATTGCAGGGATGGATCCCATCCTTACCTGGGTGTGCGGCGCTGCTCTTGGGGAGAGCACTGCCTGGGCAGTGTCACTGCGGGGTGAGATTTGTGACATCAGTAACACAGAAAATGCACAGAGCTGCCTCACTGTTGAAGTGTTTCGTTTAAAAATACGACAACACATCCCTGCTGTAAACTTTGCCCCAACCAGAAGTGAGCAGAAAAGCAGAAGGAGAGCAAAAGCTGCTGCGGAAGTGGGGTTTTACTCAGGAAAAGCCCTGAAGTGCTGAGAGATGAGATGTTAGGCGGGGGACAGCAGTGGGGAGGGCAGTGAGAGGGCTCCAGGAGAGGCTGGGGTCACCAAAATCAGCAGCACTGCACTGCTCACAGCCATGCTGTGTTGGCATGCCTGGGGCTGATGGCTTCCAGCCCCCAGCAGGTGCTGTAGGGTTCCGTTTCTGCAGCACAGGGCTTGGGCTGCTCTGCTGGTGACCTGGGCTGTGATCCCTGCAGGGCCTTCCATCAGAATAACGTTGCAAATAACAATTTTTTTTGAAGAAATTCTCCCTTGGGTTTCACGTGGGATCTTCCCATCCGCCGCCAGCTCCCTCTCGCTATGATTACCAACACGTACTGCTGCTTTCTAAATGTCATCTGATGATTCATTTGTGTAGGAGGTGTACGAGATTACGATGTCAACCATGGTGCAGTGCTGGTTCTCACTGTGCTCGGGCACTGCAGCTCCTCCAGCTTGGCCCTACCTGTGGGCTCTCCCTGCACAACGATGCTCAGGTGCTGCGGTGCCTTCTGGCCAGGCTCCTCTGCTGGAGGTTGACCTGGTGGTTGCTGGAGAAGATGGAGCCTGCTGGGGTTATGTGAAATAGCTCCTGCTCATGAAAAAACACAACACTGGTTGCCCCAGTGGGTGGAGGTGGACCCCAGCTTTTTTCTGGCTGGGGGGTGGAAGCTGTCTGCAGGACTTCGGTGGAGGGAAGGAGTGGGGCTTGCAGGTGCAGGAGGTGAGATTGCGGCTTGGCTTGGTAGGGAAGTGGTCCCAGCAGGTTGCATGCACAAGGCACATCTCCTGTGGGTCCTGCATCACTCTGCCCCTCTCTCTTCTCTCCAGATGGCATCAGGAGCTGCTGCTGTCAGGAACATCCTGTTTATTTTTAACTAAAGTTAAAAGCAGAGGTGGCAGAACAGCTGTTTCCAAGTGAAATCTCCATGGCAATCAATGCCTGAGCCTGCAGCTTGCTGCTAACCTCTCTGAATGCACTGCAAGGCTTTTCCCTTTCTCTAGAGCTGCTTTCTGCCTTTTCCTCTGAGCCCCACAGTAAACAGCATTGCCTTGTCTGAACTTCTTGAGGGTGGTGAAATGTGCAGATCTTATCTGCAGCACCTTGGGGAGCTGTGAGGGAGGAGAGCAATGGGGTTGGGGTGCTGTCCCCATAGAACAGCGCTGGCACCAGGTACAGCAGGGTGCAGGGCTGCTGACCTTAGGAAAGGCTTTTGTTTGGGCTTGGTTCCTGCAGAAGGCTGTGGGAAGGATGCTCTCCAGCTGGAAGTGGAGCACTTCTCCCCCCAGCATCTTTGCGAATGGATAAATGCAGAAGTCGGTCACCGAGGCAGAGCGGTTCTTTGTTGGCTCTTGGCTCCGGATCTCTCTTTTGAGAGCATGTCACCACAGTCACAATGGCCCCAGGGCTTTGCCTTCCCCCATAGCAGCCTGTCACGAGCTCACCCATTTCTTACATCCGAGGAGCAGTGCTGGTTAGAGGAGGAGCTGCATGGCAGGAGGATGCGAGCTCATCTCCATGCTGCGTCTCCCTGCATCCCACGCTTTGCTGTGCCATGAGGGTGCAAAGGGTTTGGGGTCCTTTCCTCCCCACGTTGCTCTGTCCTGGTCCCACAGTCTCAGCAATGCCCCTGGGGTTGTTACCGTGAGCTTCTGTTGTTTGCAGCTTGTTTCATCCTGTCCCCATACGACAGGAAATGTGGCAACGGTTGATGGTTAAGAGCTTTTCTGTTTTTCTTCCTTCAGCAGTAACCATGCATTCTGCAGTAGAAACCACAAAACCAGAGATGTGGACAGGTTCATGAAGAGCAACGCACAGCTGACCTCTTAATGCTGCTCAGTGTAGGGAGCAGCATGGCTCCTTCCAGGCTGGGTCCTGCTGTGCGCTGAATATGTCCCTGTGAGCACAGGAGGGCATGTGGGCAAAGCATCACTCCCACAGTGTCAGTGAGGGGAAGAGAGAGCCTTTTTCCAGCAGTGTTTTGCTGCAGCGTTGGTGCAGCACAGCACGTTGCAGCCTCCCTTCCAGCATCACAGCTCTTTCAGGTGTTGCTCTGGCTATTCCAAGCTGCTGCAGTGTAAATGAGAACTGAGGCAAGCTGAGCTGATCTATTTGCTTTTGCTGTGCATGTTTGGAGGGTGCTGGTCTGCACTGGGTGGGGGTTGTGCTATGGAAACAGTGCAGCACACACATGGTCTGTGTGCAGTGTGGCTGCAGTAGGGTCAGGGCAACACCCTGCAGATGGAGGGATGCACCTCTGTGCATGCATTTAAGACCTACTGCAGTCAGTAGACTGCAGTGTTGATGTGTCTTACAGCAGACTGTGGAGCTGAGATCACCAGTGTGATAAAGGAGTGTTGGTGTGCAATTCTTGAATACCGCACCACGCTTTGCTTTTAGTTTTTTAAGGCAGTGAACAAGAAGGAGAATGCAAGGCAATATCAGTGCTCTTCTGTTGGGTTACTGCTGCTTCCAGAGGTCTTGCACTGTTTGTCAGCCTTGAGCAGAAGTTGAGACATCTGCTTTGGGGAATGGCTTGAATGAATCTGAGGCTCTCCAAGTCCCAGAGCTGGAGCTGTTTTGCCAGATTGCGACCAGAGCTCTCGTTTGTCCGGCGCTTGATTCTCCTCCTGAAAGAAATGCCACAGTTAGCCTGGGGCGATGCTGCCTATGGTGTGCTCATCTGATGGATGGGAGCCTCCTTCTGCATCTGCACCTGGGAGGAAACGCTGTCCAGATCTTGGAATTAAGGCTGAGAAGTGCAGGGCTTTGCTCCTTACGTTGCTTTTTCCACACTTCCTTGTTTTCCCTGTGAAAGTTGCCCTTCTTGCTCCGATCCCTATCAGCCTCCAGAGCTCATCTCTTCAGGCCAACTTCGGAGGCAGCCCACACAGCAGGCAGAAGATGTGCAGCTTCAACTTCAAGCCATGCGATTCTGTCCCCTCTGTGTCCCCAGGGCATGGAGTGCTGGCACCTGAGGACTGGAGCCCTGTGGGATCTGCACCTTGGGGTGGGAATGCAACGGGCCTGTTTAGCTGTGCTGGAGCATCTTTTCTGTCCTCACGGCAGGGTTTTGGAACAGAGCGTTTTGGATTCCGTGTTCCTGCAATGCCTGTGGATGCCTGGGCTCCATGTGTTGGACTGTTCCATGTGTGGGATCGCATCCTGACATTTCCTTCCCGGGGGGATCCGTGGGCCTTTGCAGCCGGTGCCTTGTGCTTGGCATATGGAAGGTGGGAGCACTGCTCAGGCTCTATGAGCCTGCAAATCCCATCACTGCAGGAAGCCATCTGCAGCAGCAGCACATCCCCGGGGCTCTGTGAGCCCCACTTTGCATCCTGAGATGAGGCTCCCCAAATCACGGCATACAGCAGCAGCCACGGGCTCAGCCCTGTCACTGCACACAGCATTGTGCACTGCAGCAGCCCTGCGTGGATCTCTGTGCCTTCACCACACGTCCCTTTCTCTAATTCATCTTTCACACGCTTTGCCACCTTCAGAGAAATTCTGCTCTCCTGTACAGAGTGCTGAAAGCTCTATTTTAGCTGAAATTTTCTATATTTGTTTTTCTGTTAAAGAAGAAAGATGTCTGCAGTGCCAGAGGAGCACACTCTGGAGAGGCTTTCCTCTACTTGTGCTGCACTCAGCACTGCATGTCCTGGAGCAGCTCCTCCCTGAGCTCATGCAATGTTCTGTTTGTGCATCTCCCAGCAAGACAGAGCTGTTTGGACACAGCATTGCCCCAAACAAACCCACTGACACCATCTCCTCTTCTTCCAGAATGTAACGCAAGCTGTAGAAGAAAAACCAGAGCCTCCAACTGTTGAGGAGATCAAAGAGAAGATCGAAAAATACAATGCAAAAGTTACAAACTGCCTGCTGATGAAGCTGGTAGGTATTGCTCTCATGTTCATCTCAGCTGGGAACGTTCACCCATATCTCTCAGTGATAGCTGAGAGCCACTTGCCACCAACAGATAGGGGTGGGTTTCCATTGCAGGCTTGTTTCCATAAGTAAAGCTGTGAGGATGCACAGTGAAAAGCAGGATCTGTTTTACAAAGCAAAGTGCCACAGAAGTGCAAATTCGAGATGCTCTCACAGAGCAGTGGGAAAGGCTTTGTGAAACACCAGGTTAAATCGCAGAGCTTCCACGAACAGCAGCTCTGAAACCTCCTGCTGGTGTCTGAAAATCAACCTCAAGTTTATTTAAAATAGTCAAGATTAGAACAGTTTCTAACCAGCTGATCTTGAGCTCTGAATTATTACATAGAGAAGTGAAAAGCCTCTAATGGGGGGGTTAAAAACATGACATTCCACTGCGCATGAGGGGTTCCCAGAGCTTTAAAACCCTCATTTAACTGTAATTTATGATAGTTTCCATAGCCAACTTGTAGCAGTGTTGATGTAAAGTAAGAGAAGACAGCACAGCTCTAGGAGGAGGTGAGTCACCGTGGAGTGGAAGGAACAGAAAGAAATCAGCAGTGACTAACCGTAAATCACCAGTTGCTTCTTGCATCGTGGCCAGAAGCCCCAAAGCTGTGCAGAGCGGCGTCACCCACCCACCACTGTGTGTCCATTTGCAGGGTGATGATGGGACCTACACAGGTTTCATCAAGGTGCACCTGAAGCTGCGCCGCCCGGTGACGGTGCCGGCGGGGATCCGACCGCAATCCATCTATGATGCCCTCAAGGAGGTGAACCTGGCAGAAACCACGGACAGGAGGACGTCCTTCTACCTGCCTCTGGATGCCATCAAGCAGCTGCACATCAGCAGCACGACCACGGTGAGCGAGGTGATCCAGGGGCTGCTGAAGAAGTTCATGGTGGTGGATAACCCGCAGAAGTTCGCGCTGTTCAAGGAGATGCGGAAGGATGGGCAAGGTGAGTTTGTAGGGCCCCAAAATGGCTCAGGTTGGAAAAAGCCTCAGAGATCCCCCAAGCCCAACCCATCCCACCACGTTTTGGCTCCACGTTCCCTGAACACCTCCAGGGATGGTGACTCCCTCACTCCCTGGGCAGCTGTGCCACAGCATCACCACTCTTTCAGAGAAGGAATTTTCCCTCATATCCAACCTGACCCTCCATCCCAGTTCCCTCAACCACTCCCATGCCCCCAAGACCCAACGCAGATCACTGATAGATGCTCGGTGCCTTGACAACAACCCTGAGCAGCACAGACTGCTCCCAAAGCCCACGCCACTGTTCCAAGCCTCCCTCCGGGCTCTGCAGGGCTCACAATGCTGTCTGCTGTCCCCTGCAGTCCTCCTGCAGAAGCTGCCCCTCACTGAATTCCCGCTGTACCTGCGGCTGCTGGCTGGCCCTGACACCGATGTGCTCAGCTTTGTGCTGAAGGAGAACGAGACCGGGGAGGTGGAGGTAGGTCTGGGGCTCCTTCCCTTGGTTTGTGCATGAACATGTATTTTTTGGTGATGGGATGGACCTGCAGGTCCCAGCAGGAGTGAGCCAGGCTTCTCCCCCCTCTAATGCTGTTGGTTTTACCCCTAAAGTGTTGTTTGATTCCAGCTGTGCTCCAAACTTAGCAGACTGCTTGTGTCTTGCTTTGAGAAAATACATCTCTGGGTCATTTGTTGCTTTCTGGATTGCACTGATTTAAAAATAAATCCTGCCATCTATTTACAGTGCTATCCCAGAGTTAAACCTCAGTAATCAGATTCAGCTAAATGCTGCCATAAGTAATCCATGAGCTTAAATAGAAGCTTAGGATGCCCAGGTGATGAAGCTTTATGCCATGGCAGTGCTCCCTGCTGGGACTCATTCAGATGTCAGCGCCTGCCTGGGAGCTTTCATTCATCCAAGCACGGATTCCTACTGAATCCATGGCTGTGTGGGCTCAGAGCTGGGCTGGTCCTTCACAGCTCCTTGTCCTGGTGCTCTCACAAGGATGCTTGGAGGTTATGCTCCCTGTGGATCAGCATGCATTGATCCTCTACAGATTCAGGAAAAAGCTGCAAAAGCCACAGGGTGAATTACGTGCGCTCACTTTGCCTCTGCTTTGCCGTTCCTGCAGTGGGATGCGTTCTCCATCCCAGAGCTACAAAACTTCTTAATGATCCTGGACAAAGAAGAGAAGGACAAAATCCAGCAAGTGAAAAGGAAGTATGAGAAGTTCAAACAGAGACTGCAGCAGAGCTTGAAAGAGGCTGGAGACAAACCTGGCTAACCCTCAGGGCACGCCGGCAGTCAGACTAAGCTACGCGTGGTTCTGAAAAAGAACAGACTCTTCTCAGGACACCTTTTGGTGGTCACCCTCCCTCTTCATCCCTCCATTAAGGACGTAGTACCCATTCCATGGACGTGTTGTGTTTCCTTCTTTTGAAACCTCATACCCCAGGACCAGAGCCAGCCCAACAACAGGACGCCGGCACCAGAACTGCTGGGGTGTGCTGAGCAGCTCTGTGGGCAACGCTGAACCCAGCAGGAAGAGCAGGCTGAGCTGCTCACGCTCCTCCCAGCAGCTCTCTTGCTACGGCTCTGCAGTTGCATCGCGTGTGCCCACGTGGCCCAGCTCTCATTTCTTAAGCAGGGCACAGGAAGGAGCAGACAACACAGAGGTTGGTGCGCCGACCCATGCGGGTGTTGCAGCTGTAACCAATGCCAGACAGACTTGTTCAAGGCTGAGGTGGGAAATGCAGTCGTGGCAGCTGCAGCACCCTGATAGTCCTTTGGTAAGTGATATTCAATCCAGGGAAAGTCATTTATTTTGTTTCTAATTAATTTCAAAAAGAGACTTGAATTTGAGCAACTATCCATGATGCTTAGCTGAGCTAGCCTGTGTGTTAGGAGTTTTCTACTCTGTAGGAATTGGGACCTATGTTTTAAGAGAAAAGCATGAAGATGGGGGTGTGGGATGGTGGTTCTGCATAGAACCCTGAGCAATACACAGCCAGCAGATGATTGCAGGGAAGCTCAAAGCCCTCTTTCACCAATCAGATCCATTTTGGGCTGTGAAGGGGTCTGGCAGGAGGGAGAGGAGCTCCAACCCAGGCTGGCTTGTGGATGTGTCCACAGCAGTGTCTGTGCAGGAGATCCTTACACCAGGAAGAGCAAGGAAACCACAAACCTGAGATGCTTTCCTGCCACCACCCCCTTGCACCATGCCTCCTCTTGCTGACCCCCCACCCCCCGTGCTGCTCTCCCACCTCTTTTCTCCCTTCCTAGTGCAAGGGATGCTATGGGGATGCCAATCCCAGAGGCGATTTCCCCACCTTTACATTCAGCACTTTGTACTGAGCACACGGCACGTTCCATCTTCCCTCTGTTCAGAGGACAGTGCAGCACAGAGTGAAAAGTAAACGTGAAAACTAGCTGGATACAGATGGAGCATCTGAAATGCTCTTGGTGACCCGAGTGTCTCCCACTTATGCGAAGTAGAAAGGAGCAGGTTATCAGGGAACAGATGATGGAGACAACTTGGAAGAGTCTAAAATTTACCTCAGTGCCTTTTATTTTTCCTGAAGTGTGAAAACTTTACATTTGGGTTAAAGAGGAGGTTGGAAGGGGCTTTTGCCAAGGCCTTGGCAGTGCTCCCCCAGGTCCCTGCAGGCTGCTTTTATCCAGAGAGAGAAGAGGAGCTGTTGTTCCTTTCTGCAAGATGACTGCTTGGCTTTTCTTTTTTCCCTCCCCAGATTTATACTTGAGTATGCTTGTTTGTAAAGGTATGAGAGTAACTGCATCACTTACAGCCCTCACTTGGTAAAAATGCCACTTGGTGCAAGCTCAGTTCCAGCCCTTGCCTTACTCAGTGGTGTAAAAGGGTTTCCAGGCGAGGCTCCAGCCACTGCCACACGCTGCAGGAAGGGCCTCCCAGCTGTACTGTATTCTCTACCTAGATGACCTTTAACAGCGTGGCAGCAGCCCAAATAGAGCAGTAATTTTCATGCTCTGGGGCTGCTTGCCTGTTTATAAAGATACTTATTACTTTGCTATGCACTTGTGAAGTAATTTAAGTAACATTTATCCACTGCTTTGAGTCTCGAAAGCACTGTACAAATACTTCTGTTCAGTCCAGTGTAAGAACACTGTAGAAACTGCCTCTGGTTCTGAGAAACAAGACCCAGATGCTTGCTTTCAAATCCCTTATCTTTCTGGCTATAAGTTTCAAAAAGATTGCTATTATTTTTCCTGGTTGCTGTTGTCTTCTACTCGAGTTCTGGTGACCATCTCGCCTTCCCTTCCTGGAACCCAGCATGTCTTTGACATTCTGTAGAAGGCATGGCTTCTTATGCAATTACTGTGAATGCTGCTGAAAACCTCCTGCAAAGAGGAGGGTTTTTTCTTTCTTTCTTTCTTTCTTTTTAAAGATGTGGGGCATTGGAAGTGGTAGATATTGAAACTCAGCTTCCCAGCAGCCAGTTGTGTTCAGGACAGGCATATTGGGCCCCTTCCTTACGCTGAGTACTGTTGGCAGTGCCTTTGGTTGTGTTGTCTCTGCCTTGTTTGTGTGACTTTATTTCTCCTGGCTCTTGTAAAACCATGTAAAATAATGTGTACAGAACGGAACAAGCAAAGCTTCTATGGCAAAGTGAAATGCATTTTTTGCGATGCTGTAATTTATTTTTATTACTCCTTAGGAATTCTATGGCATTTTTAAAAAATGTCTCACTCCCAGCTTTTTTTTTTTTTTTTTTTTTTTTGAAGGTTCTGAAACTACTTATTCATATGCAGACAGTGTAAAAGACACCGACAATAAAACTGTCACTAATTAAAATAATTAAATCTCTGACTTATTTTTCTGGCGCCCTCTTATGGCATTTTCTTGCCTTGAGTCTAAAGGCAAAATATGGGAGTCCTTCCAGAACTGAATGTGAAGTCTAAACTTCAATGAAAGCAGCACAGAGCATCTACTTCTGAGAATCCAAGTGTTCCATTAATTGTCTTTAGTATTTATTAGTATTAATTTGTCTCTTGTATTTAGATGGCTTTGACAGAGCTACTACCTCTCATAAGCTGCAGTTAACGTTATACATGCAAGTAAGAGTTTGCTCTGCACCCTGGAATGTCTTCATATCAATACCTGGAAGTGTTTACAGGGATGACAGCAGCTAAGCCAAATGCTTTTTTATGTGACATAAATGCTCTATGGCACAACGTCCTGGAACATTCTGGATGAGGTGCTATTACAGTGCTTTGGTTCAAAAGGTGGTAAGTAAGAATCTCAGGCTGGCTGTGAGGTTCTATAGCAAAAAAAATGGGATGCCCATATATTGGAAAATATATGGAAAAGGATAAAGCTATTATTTTTTTTTTTTTCCAGCTTTTTATTCTTATGAAAAACGATCACTTAGAGCAACATTATTATTTGGGATAATCCCAGCCCATGCAGAAATGCAGGGCTTTGAATGAATAAGGCCTGTACACAACCTCGATCTGTTGGCAGGACGTTTCTATAAATAATGAGAGCTGATTAATTCTTACAATAGATTTTTCTCCTACTTTTTCCGGCCGAGCTTTGGAGCCTTCTCAAGGCCTTGGATGTATTTCCGAGGTAGTTGGTATTCTTCTGCAACATAAAGAAGAGTTCATTTTAGGTAACAAATTACTATCTAGAATCTGTATCTTGCTATAACTAGTCCAAGCCCTGGTCCAGAACAGACTTACCTAGCAGCATCTTGGCCAGATGATGGACTTGGTTGCCTTGGATCTGGACCTGAACTCTGTCTTTTGCTCCAGGCACTGGGGTGATGGTGGTGCTGGCCTGAACTTTCTGTTGTAGAATATTGGCCACACACTGGGGGTCTAAACCATACAGCTCCAGGTTCTTGATGATTGTCACCTGAAGGTTCCAGCAACGATTGCAGACTGTCAGGATTAATACATTGCACCCCCTTCATCCCAGAAAAGCAAGCTGCCCTCAGAATCAGGACTCGTTCATATCCCACCTTTTTGTCTCTCTTCTTACCTTCTTGTTTGACGACCTCTGTGCAGTGCTTATGTCAATGGGCTCAATGTTTCCTTTCCTCACAATAGGTTCTTGTCCACAAAATGTCACCTGGTGTAAGGGCTGCAGACGCTCGAGGCACCTGAACAAAGTTTATAGATCCACTTGGTCTACACAGCACAGCAGGACTGATGTGAACTGTGTTTCTTCTGCTGCAGCCTATCACAGGTTTTTGAGACTATTAGTTTAGAACTGCATGGCCAAGAAAGAGCTTGAACATAAAGAGCACGAGGACTACTACTGCCTAAAGAGGGCACGTTCACCTATCTGCTGCAAACAATAGCTTCACAGATATGTATTTACAGATCGTACAGAGAATCAGGCAGTGCTTGTTTAGACATCTTTTCCTGATAGTTAGCATGTAAACAAAACCAGAAAGCAACATCAGTTACTGACAGATGGTGGTTAAATGGTGAAGAATGAGGTAGGATTGAAGTGAAGGTCTCTGGATGTTTTCTGTATCACCAGGAGGAAGTTACAACTCCAGTAACTCCAATGACACGAGGCTTTGACCTTGTGATAAACTTGACATAATGTGTTTCAGTATCACACAGAATTATCACAATGGAAAAACAGTCACCTGCTCACAAGGTCATCCCACTTCAGGTGTGAGATTTCATCTTGCTCTGATTTATCCAGCAGGCAGTCACACAGAATGGCATTTACTTTCACAAAGCTGTAAAAGAAAAACATGCATTAGGAGAAAACAAATTCACTTCTTGTTTCATATTCAGCATCTCCTGTGGAAGCAAGGTAGGACAGCTTTTTTTTGTCTACTCACTTCTTGTTTGTTTCATCAACCAACTCGTTAGTCTTCACGTAGTTAATGATGATGTTTCTCACCTCGCTGCTTGAGAGGATGCTTCCTTTTCTAAACAGAAAGAAAACTTGATTGCTTCCCCTTCAAAGCGAACAAAATGGCAGCAACACAAGTTTGTTAGCCTATCTCTTAGCCCAACAATTGATTTTAGTGCATTTTTCCAGTGCTCACCTGTGTCCAGAGTCCTGAAAGAGTGGCACCATCTTTGCTGAGACCCCATACAGAGGTATGATTTCAGGAGCACGGTATACTTGTTCCCTGTCTTCACTCTTGCTGTCCTGGGCAGCAGAGGCTGAAGAAAATCCTTCAGGTACTGCAAATGCTTTAATGCTGGGGGAAAAAAAAAAACCCAATGTTATTTGGTGGGAATAAGAGGTTGAAATTTGTAATATCAGTTTCTGTGCTTGCAAATAAGCTGAGCTTGAGTGTAACTGTGCCTCCTAATGACAAGGTTGAGGATGATGAAAGTTAATGCAAAAAGTCAAATTCTGCTTCTTTCCAAATGCAGAAGATATGCTTGCATCTACCAAAATATTCCCCAGCCCATCAGTTGCCAAGGAGATGTTACATAACAGCAGAACTCAGACCCAATGGGAAATTCCAAGAGAGAGCTTACTGTGCTGATATGCAAGAGGAAGGAATCTGGTTCTGGATATAACTATTAATCCTTAAAAAGAGCTGATAATCAGGTAATAAGCAATTAAAAAGGTATTTGTGTGAATCAGTGTGTAAGGTGAAACAGTTTTTAAGGTTATAACTCTGGCTGCTGATCTGACAAAGTGGCTGATTTGATCCTGTGTGACATTTTAAGGCTGTAGTTTCATGGGCATTTGTGCAGCAGCAGTGTCATCTTCTCACTGGGGTTATTTTTCAGACAGATAAGTTCACTTCAAAGCTGAACAAAGAATTGTCCCAGCAGATAGATGGGACTGGGAGACCTGCTTAAATGGGAAAGGCATAAGGCAGTCAGACCATGAGACTCAGTGTTAAATAGCTAGGAAAATGCCTGATGGATATAAAGCTTTCTTCCCTTCCCACTAAAAAAAGCCCCATACAAGTTATCAAGACTCACTGTCAAAGGAATGTGCTTTTTACTGACTGCTAACAAAGGTTATAATAGGTAACAAATGGAGACAGATGATTCTGCTCCTTGTTTTCAAGGGCTGTCACCTCTTTCAAAGACCACAATATTCTACATACTCTGGATGCTTCCAGTCCACCTCCACAATGCTTTCCACGCCCTTGGTCAGCTCCTTCACTTGTAAGATCTTCTGCTGCTGCATACTTTGCAGGAATTTAGAAAACTGAGAAAACAACCATCAGAAAAGTGGAGTTGAGCATTTTAAATCCCTCTTTGTATTTCTGACTGCCCCAAAATTACTTGCTAAATCAGAAGAACTTATTTTGGTGGGGCTGGGGGGGAGGAAACCCAGCGCTTTGCTTCTCTAACCACAGCAATCACTAAAGAATAGTGCGTGCCTCCATCATGCCCTAAAACAGAATTAGCAAGTGTTCCTTTTGTAGGTCTGCCACCTGTTTGCTCTGTGACCTTGGCCAAATCACACTGTGTCACATGGATTGCTGTGACATCTTTGGCAACAGGCTTTGGCCTTGCCTGTCATCTCCACTCTTTTCATCTTTGTTCATTAATAGCTTCAGAAAAGGAATGATCCCCCCTTGCAAGAAACTGCAGTGTCCAACAAGATCAGAGCCTTTAACAGCTATCACAGTACAAATGCCAGGCAGCATTAGATAGGTTCAAAGAAGTGCTCGTGCTTTCAGGACAATAATTTTCTTCCCTTGAGCTCTCAGGAGCAGAGAGCTGAGTAAAAGAACCTGGCTTTCAGGAACAGCTTACAGGATTTTTCTGTTTTATTAACGCTTCAACATTTTTTATCTCTTCCTACTTATTTCAAGTAACCTTTTTCCTTTTCAATAAAGGAAAAAAAAGAAGAATAACCAGGAAAATCTCACCTTCTTATAGCTTGACTTCTTTATATCCAGCTGCTGTCCAGCAGGGCTATAATGGATTTTTTAAAAACAGTTCTTCAGTTTTAGGTACTCCTCATTTCTTTGCAAAGCTTCCTACTTAGGTTAAAAGTATCTTAACAGCAAAAATATGAGCTCCACACAGAATTACTTCATACAAACTACCAGACAGAACATGATGAGTTCAACTAGCACTGATGCTCCCATAGGGAAGCAAAGAGCCATTTAAGTGATCAAGAAATCCTTAAACAATCGTTAGCTATTAAATGCATATCCTGGTTTCAATCATACAAACACCTTGATGTAAGAAGCATATTCTTAAGTAACCTTAGAAATAAGGACTGGATTTTACTTTTGAAACAAAAACCTCAGCCCAAATATTCTATTCTAAATATTCCACTCTTTCTTGCAACCCCAAAGACTCTTCTTACCACATACCAGCATGAGAACATATGGCTGCGTAGAAATGTGCTGGTGAGCAGAGGGAGGTCTGACTTCTTCACTTTGCATTTTAGAGCATGAAAAAAGCACTGATTAAATAATGCATCCATTTGCTCTGTAGGGAAGAAAAGGACAAGCATGCAGTGAGCAGCCTCTCCTTTATAACACAATGCTCAGCTTCAGCACACAGAACTCTATCCTGTACTCTGTGCTGTCTAGGATGCACAGTAACCTAGATCATGGGTACCAGCTTCAGCAAACAAAAGCTGCTTGGTTTGGATCAATTTGCATGCAGAAGTACCTTGTGGTGTCCTGCTGTCCTCTGCATCCTGCTGAGCCCCTGTGCTACCATCCTCAGCTGGTTCTGCAGCTCTGTTCTCATTGAGTTCCTCCTTTCCCATCACTACTGCACAACTATTTTGCTCCTTCAGGCTCAAATCACCAATGTTCACATGCTGTGGTGTGTCAGTGGAGAACCTGCTGCCAGGCTTTTTCCCCTCCACCTCTTCCTCATTTTCAGCATTCTCCTTTTCAGCAGGATCTGCTACCAAGGGAGCTAAGGTAGGAGGACAAGATTTGTCACCATATTCCCTAAAAAAGGAAGAAAAAGCATTATGCAGCTTTCTGTTTAATGCTTGGAAACCTGTAGGACAGTAATACTCATAAATGTTCCCAGATAAAAGGCATGGGGAGTCGTATGGATCTTAAACTGTAAGATTTATTTCCACGTCTATTGGACAAACCTCAGGACAGAGAACTGCTTCTGTCAGAAAAGTGTGGTCATCAAACACAGGTAGCACAGCTGAAGCCTTAACAGAGGTCACATCTCAGCTGTATCCAAACAACGAATGATCCAACTTACTGGGACACAGCTTTGATTTTAGTAAGACTTGTCACATGTTCTACAAAATGCCTGCAGATACACTCACCAGAGATGATCCATGTAAGTATGCAACACAGCAAAGCCCTTGCCTTTCATTCCAGCAGCCAGCATCTCTGTGGTGGACATAGCAGCAGCTGCAACTGCTACAGGAGCTCTGGGGAAACACAGCAACATTACAGCAGGACACCACAAACACAACTGTGCTACTTGAACAAAAGAACACTGCTCTTGTGATATACTGGGATTGTTTTACAATGTCCTTGTTCTTTAAAGCCACGCAGGCATTTTTGGGTTTTGTCCCTTCTCTCTGGTATGTAAGATCTTTCAAAGAATCCCAAGGATGTGTGCAGTTGTGCTACTGCTGTGACAGGTGGGCAGTGATGCATTCTTCCTTTTAAGAAAGCACAAGGAGCACAGGCACTGCTAAAAAGAGACCTGGGTGGAGGGAGAGAAATACAGCTTTAACACTGTTCCCTCTTTCTGAGCCTTCATGCAGACAAGAAGACAGCTGTGTAGATTACAATCTTATGTAAAAACTGCTGTTTTGAAAGAAATCCACCAGTCTCAGCTCCAAGAGAACAAATTTGCGTGGCTTTCCACCTGAGCTCAAACACATCCCAACCCACAAATGTAACTGCATTTTTTTTGTGCTGAATTTTCCACTGTTCAGGTCCACAGTCCATCAAATGCCTGAGAATAATTCTGCTACTATTCCCCCAAAAGCCCCAGAGTTTCCACGTTAAAAACAGTTTTCCTTTCAGTGTTAGTTTCTAAGAAGAGATGGGAATAAGGAGTGCTCTGTACCTGTTTCCCAGGAGGGTGACAGCACAGAGCGTGCCTCGCTCTACTTGTGGAAAGCCAGAAGATGGCACTACAACCCCTGGCAGCATCAGATCTGAGGACAACAAAGCATCCATTTCTCAATGAAAGATTCAGCACGACCTCCTCCACCCCCACCCCTTCTGTTACTCAGCAAAAAACACAGCCTGCTAATCGCTGAGTACGTGCCAGAGAAAATATCGTTCCCCGTTTCCCCTAGTAAATTAGCACTTCTTGCTACCACCCCGTGGAATAGGGGATTCAATTTGGTGTGCACATCCTAAAGCACAGCAGAAGAGCAATACGTGCTCAGTCCCCTGCCTTGTCAGGCACAAAGAAGGTACTCTTCTAACAGAAAGGAATAAGCTCTCAGCCTAGATAGCATTGATGACAAGGAAAAAGAAAGGAATGAGAACATACATGCAAAAAAACCACCCATTTATTCTGCCCTGTCCCAAGGCAGAGAAGCTCTCTCTTTGCTAAAATTTGCCACTGATGACCCAACCACCCTGACCTGACAGCAGCTGTGCTCAGTTGTGAGCTCTCCTCAGCAGGAGGAAGTTGCCTTCACCACTCCTTGCTAATCTGGACAGAAACAAGTGGACCTTGCTGTGTGATTCGTTCTGCTTTCCATGCCTGGGATGAACAGACTAGCACATGAGTGAAAACATGTTCCGTGCCTCATGTGTGGCGTCATGTCTTCACTAAATTATATTAAAATCATCTACTCTCCCTCATAGCAGCTGTAGTTGTCTAGACCTTGCAGTTCCATGGATTGACCTGTGCTCCATACATTGATCTCACTTTTCTCTCAGCATCTTAGATGTCATCTGCATGCTGAGAGGCCAGCAATATTCTTCCTCCCATTCACTTTCAGCAAACCCAGACTGAACTCTGCAATTGCAGGCAAGGCTCCACATCTCCAGGGACAGAAATCATGCAAAAATCTTAAAGTGACAAGGTAACCAGCTGTGTGCATTGTGTAAATAACCAGGGCAGGCAGTGAGGCCTTCGAATTCAAGGCACAGATGCCATGAATAGCACTGCCTTCCTTCTCTTTGTAACTGATTGCTTCCTCAAGTCTGCTCCATCCCTCTGTGTCTGCAGTCTGGACAGTCTCACGCCTTTCCTCCCATTTCTATGACAGGGCTCAATCTTTGCTTTCTGCCTTTGCTGGCCATTGTCTCCGTGGCCAGTTTCTTATCTTTGGATCAAACTCAGCAGTAGCCTGGTTGCCATGGGAGATGAATGACCTGCAGCCCTCTTTCATCAATGTTCTTCTCCTGTTAAAAAGACTTTTTTCCCCCAGAAACTAGGTCACTACAAGCCAACAACAAAGCTTGCTCAGATGTTTATCATAGCTACGCACTTATACACTTTATTTCCCCAAGAGCAGAGTGAACAGAGCGACTTGTCTGCTTCTCTAGACAGTGTGTAATGGAAAAAAGACATCTATTTCTACATGTACACTTCCATTTATAGATTAAAGCTGCAATGGCTGGAATTCAATCTTTTTCTGGTTGAACAGTTCTGCTGTTTCAGGTTTATAAAGGCCTGACTCTAACACATCTGAACTGCATCCAAAGCAGATGCCAGAAAATAGATTCATTTCTTGTTAGTCTCGATCCGTAAGTAGCTGGTAGAGCCAGTATTCCAGCAATTCAAATCCAACCTCATCTGCAATCCACAGTTTACCTGACAGTGATTAGAACTGTAGGTTCCAGTACAAACTCACTCTCCATAGGATAAGCAAGCTCACCTCTGAACTGACAGGACCCAGAGTGGCAGCAGATGGAGTCAGCTGCCCAAGGAAAGCTAAAAAAAGCCCCACAGAGCAGTGACACAGGCTTTTCAGTGTCCCAGTTCACAGTCACTGATCAACTTTACACCCTGAAGAGGCATTTCCAAATCCGAGACTCTCAAATGGAACAGATTACTGCATTTAAACAGCTTAACCTACTTTGGTTCATTCACAAACTTATCTGCTGCTGATTTATTTTCCATTTCAGGAGATCAAGGTGAATTACTTTGTGCCTTAGTATTCTTTATACTTTCTCACTGTTTCAGGTCCCACTGGGAAATAATATCACCAAAAATCCCTGAAGGCAAATCCTATCTGCAATGGGATGTGACAAAGTTCTGATCCTCTTACCTGCTCCTCCTGCTAGCTTCTGTAGCACAGGGGGCCATGTTGAAAAAGCAGGGAGAAGATCTGGGTAGACCCACAGAGTATACACTGTGCCAAAACAGAAGAAAATTTAAAGAGGTATCATTAAAAAAAGCTAGCTGCTGCTTACCATCTTGAAGACTAAACAGGACCATGCTAACTGCAAGGCCTGCAAGGTCAGAACAACCCTACAGTAATTAGAAAATAGAGAAAAAAACAGCTATTTAATTCACGATTCTGTTAATTACTATAAAGATGATCCCTTGCTTCTGTAACTCATGGGCACTTTGAGCTGATCTGCTACTCCAACAGGGAAGAATTTCTGGATAGGGATAAAACAAAAACACAGAGTTATCTATCAGAGCAGCTTGTTACCTAATGCCAGGGCTGCCTGGATGTGGATGCGATACTTGCTGATACCAAGTGAACAACAGAAGGATGAGAGGTGAGGATGCAAAGCTGTGGCTGAATTATTTCCTGGTTCCTAACCTCTCAGAGCCTCCATTCTGCAAGAATCTCACTGGATTTCACATCGATGCCAGCAGAATAAACACAATAAAGTGTGCAGATGAGGTGCAATGGGAGAGGTGTAAGCACTTAAACACAAGCAAGGGGGGGAAATCCAGGTTTGTATTGAGTGAACAGGGCGGATTCCTCCACTGCGCTGCCCATACCTGTGGGATACAGAGCTTTTTCAATCTCAAACAGGATCGGGTTCCTGCTATTCGTGTACACAGTGCCAGCCTCCCCTTTGTGAGTGTATATCTTGATGACATTCAGCTCATCCTTGTTTGGAATCAACTCCGCCAACCGCTCAGCGCTCAGACTGGGAAAAGCAGCCGCAACATCAGCTCGCAGCTTTTTCCTGTAACGATGAAAGCAATTCCTCCATCAGTGTTTCGGTGGCTACGAGACTCTCACTTTTCCACTAGCGATGATGGCTCGCAGGGCAAACCCCCACAAGCCGTGAGGGCGCTGGGAAGAAACCAGACGTCCTCCTCGCTCTCACCCCGCATCTCTGCCCTCCTGCCCCGCACCGCCCGCTCCCCGCACACCGGCACTCACCGCTCGGATCCCTTGATGGCGGTGCTGGCCCTGACTCGGAACGCCTTGCAGAACATGGCGGCTCTGCCCTCAGCCCCCGGCGGCCGCCATGGCGCCGTGCGCTGCTCAACGAGTCCGGGCGGAAACAACCCGCCCGGCCGGGCCGGCCCGAGGAAAAAGGGAAAGTTTGAGCCGCCGGGCTTTGTCCTAAGATCGAGATTTCTTTGTTCTGAGTGCTTTTGTGGCTGCCGATCGCTTCACACACACGGGAAATAAACCCCTGCCGAGCCGCAGCAGCGCCGTCGTGGGAGCGGGGCTCATTTCAGCATCGCCGGCGTGCGGGGGGTTCTGACAGCACTGAGCGACGCACGGGATGCCGCACGGGTTTCTCTCCGCTCGTAACACAATAATGCAACCCCTTTTTGCCACTCGGGTCGAAAGCGTGTTGTTGTAATGCAACAACCGCTGAGTTTGCAGAAAAAGAAAGCGACGTCAGGGTGGCCCCGGGGTATGATGCGGCTCTCAGAGAGCGGAGCGGAGCACTTTAGGATGGCAGAGGAGCCGGCTGTGCGCCGAGAGAAAACGGCCGCTCGATGTTCCCCGGGCCGGCCTCGAACCCGGGTCCTTGAGAAAGCGCGGCGCTCCGTGCCCCTCCCCGCTCGCAGTGCGCATGCGCGTTCAGGCGGCGGGCGGGGGCGCGTTCCCCTGGCAACGGGCGGCCCCGCCGCGGCCCGGCAGTTGCGGGCGGCCGCAGCCTGGCTGCCCGCCGCGGCAGCGCTGGACGGCGGCGGCGAGGCCGGAGGTGCGGGGCGGCGGCGGCGGCGAGACGGGGGATGGGGGCCGCCTCCCCCCGCCACCATGCTGCTGGGCAGGAAGCCGGAGGCTCCGCTCGGTGCAGGTGAGACGGGAGAGAAGCGGAGGGAGAGGCCCCTCGGCACCGGGCGGGACCCGCGGGGGTCGGCGGAACAATGCGGGCTGCGGGCGGGCGGAGCCGGGGAGCTGCGGGTATGGGCGTCCCGTGCTTGCGGTGCGCGCTGAGCGCTCCTTTTCTCTCCGAGTATTTCTCGGCTGCTGAGCAAACAACGCGACCTCTTTTACATTTATTTTTTAAAAATTTTTATTTTTTATTTTCCTCGCGGCAAATCCGCCGGCTTTAATTCCCCCGTATCGTTTGTACGGGGTAACCTACTTCCCAGCTAGTCCGATCAAGGCGTGTGCTCCGTTTGCATTGCTGCTCGCGATGAGGCCACTTTGGGATTATCTGCTTAATGCAGGGAGGGGAGCGCGCTGCCTCCTGTTCCTGGAGGGTATATTTGCATTGCAAGCATCGATTAAAAAAAGGAGAAGCTCTAAATTAAAGCAAAAGTATCAAACTAAGCTTCCTAAGCAGCGTTATACTCCGGTATTATAACACTCTGAACGGCGTAGTTAAAGATTGTTTACTAATTATATGAGAACCTCCCAAGGAGGCTGTGGATGCCCCATCCCTGGAGGCATGCAAGGCCAGGCTGGCTGTGGTTCTGAGCAGCCTGGTCTGCTGGTTGGCAACCCTGCATATAGCAGGGGGTTGGAACTGGATGAGCACTATGGTCCTCTTCAACCCAATTCTATGATTCATGAGTTACACCCGATCGTTTGCCTCCATACGTAGCAATGTGAATTGTCAATAACTGTATGGAACATTTCCAGCCAGGTTTGGAGACGGATTATATGACTCCTATATGAGGATAGATCAGCTTAGGTACCAAGAGTCTGCAAATGAAGAACACAGCCCCTCAGGACTGCCTTCCCTCGGGAGATCTAACGTGAGTACTTTGAAGTTTTCACGTGGTATTGTGTGGCTGTGTGTCTCGTTATAGAAAGTAAAGGCAAAAGGTGGGATGTTGCTTTTAGTAAGCACAAGAGCAATTTGTTGTTTTGTACAATGTAGAATCACCAGACGGTGTCAGAAGTCCTGTTTATTGCCCTCAGCTTGTATTTTAATCCGAAAATTTATTCTACAAATGGTTCAGGTGTCCTGCTGTGTCACCTAATGTGCTGATCAGTACATAAGTCCACACACCTTTTGCTTTAGCTGTTGCACGTTTCCATTTTAGTTTTCTTCAAGACAATCCCAAGGCTTCAGTGTAGGTTTATGTCTTCAAACTTCTTCCAGAAGTCTTTCTTCTCTGAAAACTCAGGCATTATCTGCTGCTTTGTGTGCTAGCAAAATAGCTCCGCATGGGCTGCAGGTGTAAAGGTGTTTTCTTTATAAGCACTGTGTTTCCTAAGCAGATGTGGAGTTCTGCAGTCTTTCCTCACATTGTCTCAACTGAACAGGGGTAGTTGTGTTCGTCTGCACAGTGATCTGACCTTTGTGTGGTTCTTAGATTCGTTTTGTCTCTCGTTGAATTGTGGCAAAACTAAAGGAGCTTGTGCTTAAGCAACAAAAAAAACTCACTATCTAAAAATGGAAAATAAACTTTTCACTGAACAAGATGTGTTTGAAAATCATCACCTGGTGTCAAGTTATTCAACCAGATATCAGTAATTAATTTGGTCTTTGCCATTCACTGAGCAAATACAGTAGCACAGGTTTCCCTTCTTGGCTGCATTGAGAAAGCAGAGGCAATACAGAGATTTGGTGAGCAGTAAGTTTTGGAGGGAGGGGGGCAGATGGGAACACCTAAATGCAGTGTTTCAGTCTTGGTGTCACTACAACTGCTCATAACTAATCAGAAATCAATAGGCTGGAGCCATCCAGTGAAGTGCAAATGTAATTGTGTGAATGTTTTATTTCCATGGTGCAACTTATTCTTCGTTTGTATGTTGTCCATCACAGCTGAGAGCTTTTTAAGGCAAAATTAAGGGCTGTAAAATGGCCTAGTTTCACTCCTAAATATAAAAAAAAAATAAAATAAAATACAATCTCAATGATATCTTGCATGCTGAAGTGTGCAGGGCTGAAGACTGTGATGCTCAGCTTTAAAGGAGAAGCGTATGGATTTCAGTGATGCTTGGTTTCTTGCTTTCCAAGATTTTTGCATTGTGATGTAAAGTTACGTGAGAGCTGAGGATGCCTGCTACGTGCAGCTGTTGGTCCTTTTCATCTCCAGCTATATCAGAGAACATAAATATTTCTGCTTTGAGAAGAGATGGGTTTGATTCCGTTTGTGGAAATAACCGATGCACTTTGGAGAAGAGAATTGTGTAGGAACTGGCTTGAGTGTTTACTTATAAAACTTCATCTGAAGTGAGAAGGATGTGAGAGTCTTTAATGCAGTGCCAGTTGTGTTGTCACTGTAATTTCCTGGCTTCTAACAGCAGCATATTTTATCAAGGACAAAGGAATACTGGGATTCGTAAGAGCAAGCTGCTGAAGGAAAGCTGGTGTTGCTCAGAAGTCATCTGACTTCAAGTCAGATGGAGCTGTGTGTGTATCCTGCTGTCCTGTGGCAAAGGGTTGTGGCAGTCACTTGAGAATGAGAACTCAGCCCTTGCTGCTGCCAGGCTGGATGTGGTCTGGTGGTGCACATAGCAGGGGGTTGAAACAAAATGATCGTCGTGGCCTTTTTCAACTCAAGCCATTCTATGATTCTGTGATACTTGGGGATGCTGAGCCTGGTCTGGGCTCCAGAACCATCATTTCTTCTGTAAGAAATGATTGTGGTAGAAATATGGTCGTGAATTCTTTGTTTATTGAGGAAGTTAGAAGCAGTATTTGCTGCAAACAGCGCTTTTAAATGGAACGGGGTTTGTTGAGCTTTGGTGCTTTATCTTGTTTGTTTGTAAGCATGCTGGTTTTGTGTGCTGCACTGAATGGTGTTTTTGCTGGCTCTGGAAATACGCCTTCCTTATCTCAGAGGTTCAGCCAGGCTCCAAGAAAAAGGCGTTCATTCTAAACTACCAGGGCTGGGCTTTGCTTTTCTCACTCCAGACCTTCTGGCAAGGCGTGCCTCTCACAGAGCACCGAGGGTTGGGGCTGATAGGGCTCTGGGCACTGGAACTCAGTAGGATGCATGCAGTGGCCTCGCCAGCCTTCCTCTGAAAGCAACTGCTGCAGGAAATGCCCATCTTTTTGGCTTCTGAGCGAAACACGCAGGCTTTGAAGAGATGTAGCTTGCTTTCGGTGAGAACGTTCACTTCTTTTATTTATGGGCTGTGCTGGGATGTTAGATTTTGTGTAACTAAAAAGGAATTTGGTTTTATTGCTATGGCTCTGCAGGTTTATTTATATTTTTGTGTGATTCCTGTGCAGCTATTTCAGTTTTCGGGGATTGGGTTTGGCATGTGTCTCAAATCTTTATTTTTAGATTAAAGGACGGAATGGAAAACAGATGTTGCTACTCCAGTCTCGGCTTCTTCCATGTTGTGTGGGATAAAACAACACCTCTTTGCTGTCTGTCAGCATGGAGCATCAGTGGGGAGAAGGGGGGAATAACTGCTGTGCAAATCGTGGTCTGAATTCCAGGGAGTTCAGCACTTACTTGTTTAAAAATGTCAAACTTGAAGCTTCTTCTCGTTCTTATTTGCTATTTCTGATGCAAGTATTTTAACATATGGCAGTAAGTGGCAGTGGTTACAGGCTGCTGCCAGAGAATAAAAGATATTCTTGATTGTAAAGGACTTCCAAGTCTGTTTTCTCGTAGTTATTCAGCTATTGTGATTCCAGAGGGACTGTGGTTATGATGTGTTTTTCCCCTTTAAAAAAGAATAAACACAAAACCAAATGTTTATACGTATGAGAAACTTTATATACAGAAGATCCATCTCGTCCTGCTGTCATCCTTTTGCTTTCTGTTCAGCTTGGCTACACCAGCCTGACATCATTTGCTGTTGCCTCTTTGTCTCTGTGGCACGCTTGTCCTTGCAGTGCTGCCAGCACTTCCCTGCACATCCATGTCGTGCTGCTTGTTTCAGACAGGTGCAGATTGCATCTGTCATTGGTTGTGTTTGCTGCACCCGTGTTTAAAGCTAAACATAGCCGTTCCCCTGGCTGTTTGCTGACTGTGTGCATGCTGCTGGAGATAGGTATTGTGTCCTTGTTTGAATGTTGGGCTCTCTAGGGTTTTACCCTGCATGGGCTTAAAAACGTGTTTGTGCGTGTGCTTGTTTCACTAAGTTGCATTCTCGTTTGTTTCCCTTCTGTAACTACACTTTAACTTGAGTTAGCTTAGGTAGTAAGTGCAGCATTCTATATTTGTTCCCAATGGAAGTGCAAAACATGCTGGTGTTACTGTTTTTATTTGTGATACTGATTTCGTTCTTAAAAGTAAGCTTTGTTTGATCTTTTTATTGTGTTTCTGTCTGTAGGTTTGTAGCAACAAACTTGCAATGAAGGATCACCCTCTGAGTGGGAGCCAGGTCAAAGTGGAACAATTGTTTGAGGACTCTGGGAACAGGAGGAGCAGTACCCTTCAGTCTGCAGGAATTACTTGTTCAGAAAGATCTCTTCCTTCCCTCACAAAAGATAAAAGCATAGAGAGCTTAAGCACTTCTAAAGGTGGCAGCAGTTCCTCAAAAGCCCACAAGGCCGTTTCCCAGGCTCCAGAACAAGCTGTCAAACAGTACAAGCATCAATTATCTGCGTATGAGCAGCAAGAGATATTTAACTTCTCTGAGATTTACTTTGTGGGTCCAGCTGCAAAGAAGAGGCAAGGAGTGATTGGTGGACCCAACAACGGAGGTTATGATGATGACCAAGGCAGCTACATTCATGTGCCCCACGACCATCTCGCTTACCGCTATGAAGTGCTCAAAATCATCGGCAAGGGCAGTTTTGGACAAGTTGCTAAAGTCTATGATCACAAACTCCACCAGCATTTAGCCTTAAAGATGGTTCGTAATGAAAAGAGATTCCATCGGCAAGCAGCAGAAGAAATCCGGATCCTGGAGCACCTGAAGAAGCAGGATAAAACTGGCAGTATGAACGTTATTCACATGCTGGAAAGCTTCACCTTTCGGAACCACATCTGTATGACCTTTGAACTCTTGAGTATGAACTTGTATGAGCTGATAAAAAGAAACAAGTTCCAGGGCTTCAGCATCCAGCTGGTGCGCAAGTTTGCTCACTCTATACTGCAGTGCTTGGATGCTCTCTATAGAAACAAAATCATACACTGTGACTTGAAGCCGGAAAATATCCTCCTCAAACAGCAAGGGAGGAGTGGAATCAAGGTTATAGATTTTGGGTCCAGCTGTTTTGAGCACCAAAGAGTCTACACATACATTCAGTCTCGATTTTATCGAGCACCGGAGGTAATTCTAGGCAGTCGCTATGGGATGCCCATAGACATGTGGAGTTTTGGCTGCATTCTGGTGGAGCTGTTGACTGGATACCCTCTTTTTCCTGGAGAGGACGAGGGAGACCAGTTGGCCTGTATGATGGAGCTTCTTGGCATGCCCCCTCAGAAGCTTTTGGATCAATCCAAGCGAGCCAAGAACTTTATCAACTCCAAGGGTCATCCTCGCTACTGCACTGTAACGACACATGCAGATGGAAGAGTGACCCTCAACGGGAGCCGATCGCGCAGGGGAAAAGTGCGAGGGGCTCCAGGGAACAAGGACTGGGTGACAGCACTGAAAGGCTGCGACGATCCCTTGTTCATAGAGTTCCTAAAGGAATGTCTCAGCTGGGATCCTGCTGTGCGCATGACTCCAAGTCAAGCTTTAAGGCACCCCTGGATTTGTAAACGAACCCCCAAACCACCCAGCACTGATAAAGCCTCCAGTAAAAGGATTTCCAGCTACACAAGTTCCTTCACAGGAATTGGTTCCAAGTTGCCTCCTGTGGTTGGGGTAGCAAACAAGCTGAGGGCTAACTTAACATCCGACGCCAATGGCAGTATACCTTTATGTACTGTGCTGCCAAAGCTGGTCAGCTAGTAGCAAATGACATATTGCCAGAATACGTACTTTTTATTTTAATTATTTGTTAATAACGTCAAAGGAAGTTAAAGGCAGAGGTTTTTAATGGATTTAAACACTTAAAGGCCTAACTTTTATCAAACTGTTTCTCTCGCAGCGTGGTGCGTGTGGCATCCTGGGTAGGTCAGCTCATCTGATGGGTAACGTGGCAGTTTGGCTGCTATGCTATTTAATAATGCTGTTCTGCAAACCAAACTATTTCTTATCAAGACAGGTTAGGAGATTATTTTGCTTAAGACAGCAAGGGAAATTGATTTATGATTTGTATTTTCAGTTAATCCCCAAATTAACTTTTTTTTAAAATTTTATTCTAGGGAGAGTTTTTACATCTGTTGTCACAAGCACAAATGCATTATTGGTGTAATGCATTAAGAACTCACTAACTTATGTCTGAAGGATTGGACTCCTCTGTGCTGCTTTTCCCTCTTCTAAGAATTTTAAGGAATACCTTTGGGTAGAAACACCAACAAATGTGGTGTTGACATTTTGTAGTCTGATTTTAATTCTTTTTTTCCAGGGACATCATGGAACACAGGAGGTGTAGATAGATGTAATTCCTGCACATGTGCTATTTCCCTTAACAGTCTGTGGAAGGCTGACAGGGAAGCTCAAGGAGCAGAAGGAATCCATTGCAGGCTTGGGCTGCTTTGTTTGGGGCTGATGATTGCATTACACGTTTCTTGGAGCTCAGATTTATAAGTTCTCCCAGTTTGTGTGTGTGTGTGTGTGTGTGTGTATTTGCTCATTGATGTGAGATCTTGGTTGGTTTGGTTTTGTTGTTGTGTGTGGAGTGAATTCCATTAAATTCCATGGAAATCTGAAGCATGCCACCCTGATCAGGCAAGTAAAAGTTCTCAAGACATAGGATATAATAAAACATGTGCGGAACAGGCCTAATAAATAGAACAGCTCTCCGAAATCTCAATGTAGTCTCAGGAAGGACTGATAAGATGCAAAAATTCATAGATCCAAATCAAGCTGCGCTATGAGATGAATCATTTTAATTCTAATCGCATTCCTTCGGGTCTGTGCGAGGTGTTTCTGCATGCTTGAGATGTGTAAGCTTCTAATTTCTTTATCTTCCAAGAACACGGGGTGATGGTGTGACCTGTAACGACAGCAGCACAACTTGTTCTGGTTCTCAGCTCTTGCAGCCGCATGGCATGGGTCCATTTACAAAAACATCTGATCTCCTGCCAGGTTCCTGAATGCAATTTTAAACACAATTTAGAGCCTTTATGAAGAGAGGGTTTTAAATTTAATGAGTTTCTCTGCAGCAAGTTTTTAGTACTGAAACAAGGAGACTTGTTCTACAAACAAAAAAAAAAGGCTCAGGGTGATTTGTAAGATAAGGTGACCACATGTTCAATAGCAGAGTTGCCTTCTGAGAAGATGGGGCTGTGCTTTCAGCTTCGCCCTGCTCTAATTACAGCACTGCTCAAAAGCTGGATGGAAAGGCCAAAGAGTCAGAGCCAAAGCCCCAGGCTTCCCACAACTGTTCTTTAAACAGAGATTCTCGCACAGAAGCTTTGCTGACTTGTGTTTTATGAGGGTAAATGCACTCAGCTCAGTGATGCTATTAAAATGGTGAAGTCTAGCTTTTATCCACGTGGCCACGAGCGACACCAGTGCGTGTGTTGTTTGTGGTTCACTTCATAATAAGGCGGGAGTGGTATTTTTGTTTGGCAGAGCTGAGCACTGTTTTGTTAGAACGTACAACCAGGGAAACAGATTTTGGGGGGATGTGGTGGAATAACACCACCAATTTTAGCAGCATCTCTAATAGATGTGACACGTTTCTCAAAGCCAGGAACATCCTATTTCCTCCTCTGACTTTCCTATTTGCATTTTTAACTATATATATGTATATATTTTTCTTTTAAACCAGCTGGGTGAGGAAGAAGGGGAACCTTTTGAGGAGCAGTAGCTTGGTAAGAAAGATGTGTAGAAAAGGAGCACTTTCTATAGAAAGACTGTACAGTGGTGGTAGTGTTTGGAGCCAGGAAGAAGACAGAGAGTTTGTGTTAGGAGCTATGCAAGGAGAAGATGGAATACCCTTTTTTCAGGAGCAGTGACCAGCAGCTTGGCAGTAGAACACTTTTCATCTCTGCAATACCCAATGTGGAATGATTATTCTCCTGGGACTTCTGGGATCTGGTTATGACGAGGTAACTTCTCATGTCACAGCTGTGAAACTACAAATGGAGTCATTAGCTGGCAAAAACATTGGCTTTTTCCCTCAAAAATGTGTTCGCCTTGACCTGACCAAGCAAGGTGCCCTCTGTGAGCTGTGCATGTTTAAGAATCAACCTCATTTACCTGGGACTATTCCTGTGTTTTAAAATCACACGCTTAATTAACTATCTTGCTAATTTAAAGCTGTGGCCACAGCAGATGAGAAGGAAAAAGAAGCAACTTTGGAAGATTTCTACCGTATTGAAAAAAGGTTCTACATAACCCAGAGAGCACAGCTCTGTTGTTATTTACTAAGCCCCATTTTCCTATGCAGTATTTGCTTTCTAGGAAGAGTGTGGCACAGTGTGCCCAAAGTGGGAGAGCCCTTCAAGGGAGATAATAAATCCTGTGTGTGGGAGAGCTGAGTTCTCATCCCTACAAACACTTCCCTTGTTGAACTCGTGGTGGGTTCCTATGGGAATCACACCCAGCCATGCTCACGGGGCTGGAACACAGGCTGTGTTGTTAACAGTGTCGTTTATCAACCACGGATGTGTTTGCAGTGTCAGTCTTGAGTGAGATGATGTGGAAGCTCAAATTCACATTTGCTTTTTTTGGGCAGCCAAGCACTATAATGAGGACTGAGGTTGTCAGGAGCGCATCGCTTTTGTTACTTGTGATACTGGTTAGGATGCTGAAGTGATACAGGGCTGAACTCATCTAAATAGATGAACAAGACAGTGTTTGTTTTTGAGGAACCTCTTTGTTTTGTCAGCACTCATGAGGTTCCCCTGCACCCTCAGTCATGTTCTCTTAGGAAGTTAGCATGCCACAGATGTCAATTGCTTGGGATTCTGACAAAACAGGCATCACGTTTCTAGGAATTGTAATGAAGTCATCCAGACTTGTTTTTCAGTGTTCCTTACGGTGTTCCTTCTGTTTGACTGCTCGTTATCATTACTCTTTGTGTCGGAAGTAACACGCTGTTTACTGCCTGCATTTTTAGCTGTTTGTTTTAGCAGTATTTGTAATACAAAACAAATGACAAGGCACGAGCATCTGCCAGATATGCATTGCTTTTACTGCTGGGGTCCAAATACCACGCAGCTGTCTCAGTTGCAAGGAGGAACTTGTTTCTGTTTGAACTCAGTGGGGCAGTGATGTGGTCACTGTGGGATGCGGTGCTGCAGCCCCCAAAGCAGGCTGGTTTGGGCTCATCAAGGGCAGGCAGTGCACACTCTGCCTCCAATGTGCTCTTTGCTAGGGTTTGCTGCCCAGTCTGTCCTGTCTGAACAGGAGTTGTGCTTGCCTGGTAAGCTCAGAGCTCAGAACAAACCCCTCTGTAAGGTTTGAGGTGCATTATGCAGTCTATCATTGTTTACAATAGCTGTGAGGGCTTCCGTGCTGTTGGAAGCTGTTGGAATTTCGCAGTAGAGGTTCTTTGCAATGGTCATCTTTGAATCTACCTCTGAAATAAACCTCGGGTCCTTTCTAAAGGGATGTTCACTGCAGGCTGCAGCTCTATTTTGTTTTTTTTTAAAACACTGATAGCTGTTTTGGCTGTGAAATGTACACATGATGATCTCAGCAATGTCTTACTAATCCCATCCACATAAGCGAAAGGCTGATTGTGCACTCAGATCTGGGCTGAAATGATTGACACAAATCCCCTGCCTGCCAAAGTTTAATGCTGGTATGGAAGCGAAGAGCCAAAATAACATGGGAAGATCTGCAGTGCTTCTGTGTGGTACCCAGCTGGGATGGAAAGCAAGCCACAGTGAAAGACTTTTCCTTAATTAAAAGAGCTTGCAGCTTTTCCATGCGTCGAGCACTAGGAGCTGTGGGTACCCAGCATGTCTGAAACTGGACATCATGGTTTTTATATCTGATGTATATCACAGATACCACTTGATGATTATTCTTTTTTTTTAACTTGATAAGGGTTTAGGGAAATGTCTACACTTCCCACTTTGCATAAAAGAGCTCTCGAGTGTTCAGAAGCTCCACCAACACTTTGTTCTCAGCTCCCACTGTCACGTTTTAGACCTTGGGGTCATCAGAGCAGTCTTGCATGGGTGAGCATCGCTGTGTTCAGAGGGAGCACAGACCTCAGCCCTGCAGGAACAACCCGTGTTCCCTATCCATAGTACTGTGCCTTATTATTTGACCAGCCTACATTTGTCTTGGTGCAATGAATTTACTATTCAGGGTTTCTTATACTTTGCAGCTGTCCACACTAAATGTCGGTGCGTGTGAGGAATTCACAGGTTAGCCTTCTTATTGTAAATACTGTGAGGTGGAAATGTAGGAAACACTTAAGGTGCATGTGAACATAACCCTGTGAAGGAACACTTGAAGTCGGTCTCAAGCTCTGTATCTCAATGTGACGGGCAGATATTTCCTAATGTTGTACTTCAGTTCGTTTTTAAAAGAAAATAAATGCATAATTTTCTTTAGCATCCGACTGTGAATTCCTGAAAGAAGAGCTTGGTTTTAATCTAGTATGGATTGCTTCCAGTGAGTGCAAAGTGCTGCTGCTGTTTGTGTGGCCAGGTGCTACCCTTCGTGTCGAAGCAGAGATGAGCAGGAGGTTTTTGGACTCTACGTGGTGATTTCAGTGTGTCTGTGCTGATGGAGCTCTCTGATGTGACAAACGTGCTGTAATTAGAACATCCCGCAGTTTTGCCATAACATTGGTTGGTCATCACTTTCTTATTTAGCCCAGTGTTCTTTTTAAGGCTCAGAATCCTGCTTATCCCCGGGCTGCGCTGAGAAATCCAGCAGCAGCCACTTAAGGAAGATTTGCTTTTATTAGAAACCTATAAATGGGAAACGTCCTGCACACCAGTGGATATCGGAATAGTTGGGAGGTGAAATCATCCTGCAATAAAAAGGTCTGTAGTTACGACCTGCATGGTTAAGTGATGTACATTACATGCAGAGCCACTTTGCAGGCAGCAGAATGAGGTTTTTCCCTTCTTTTAGTGTGGGTGAATGTTTGATTAAACAAGAGCTGATATAGTAACAGAGGGTGTGCATGCAGACACTGGGTGTTCTCTGAGTTTCTTTATGTGTGGATACATGGGTGTAAATGCAGGCTGTAGGCTCTGGGCTGTGTGTTCCCATAGGGCTGCAGTGCTGGCAGTCCTCTGGAGTGGCTCTCAGCCCTTCACACACACACTGCTCACAGTAGGGTTTGGCCCATGCCTTGGGATTGCTTGGGCTGCAATTTTGCCCATAATTAGGTTTTCTTGAAGCATCAGAGCCAGTGCTGCTCTCCACGTGATTCATCTTATCCTTTTTATAAACGGAGCCGTCCTCTGCACAGAAGATGAATGGATGGTGGGCCGTGCTGGGGTTGTTTTCTTTCCTCTTGTCAGATCTGCCCCAAAGGCTCTGCAAACACTTCTCAGGACAACCATGTGTGTGGATGCTCAGAAGCACAATTGCTCTGAAGGTTCCTTCCTTCCCCATCACCTGAGTGCAGCCGTTTCTCCCTCTCCTCTCACAATTTGGGTTCTGTGAGCCATTCCCATGGCGTGTTTCAGTTTTGCTCTGTCTGTGGGGCTGAAATGCACTCAGTGGAGCCTGCCATGCCCTGCTGCTGAGAAGAGCTTTCTGAAGACGCCGAAGCCTCAGCCCCAGCCTTGACTGTGGAGCAGCACCTTGTAGGGGTTTGCATTCCTCTAGAAGCTCTGAAATTTGGCTTTGCAGGTGGAGGGGCTGGGAGAGCTGAGAAAGAAAAGAGCTCAGAAGAAAGGATTCCCACTGGCTGTGCCCTGCATGGCTGAGCTGCAGGCTCGCACTGGTCCTCCTGCACAGCTAAAGGATGAGAAGGAAGAACACAAGTTTCCCTCAGTGCCACTACGGATGTTCCAAGGTCCTCACCCATATCTGCACAGCCCAGGGCCCTGCACTGAAGTGATGTCTTTAATATCTCTGTTCAGTGCTGGGTGACAGCAGTGCTGATAGTGCTGGCATTGCTGCTCCGGGAGGCGCTGGTGACGGATGGCAGAAATGAAGCAATGCTGGAGGGCTGAGCAGCCAGCTGTGAAGGCATCAAAGAGGAGAGGTCATGCAGGGAATTCACACCAGAAGTTCCCTCTCTTGAATTGAAGCACAAAATAAATGTGGGCAGGCGAGCAGAGATGGTTTTTCTGGTATGAGCATAAATCTCTGAGCCATAAGCTGAATATCCCCTGTATATCCCTTCACAATTCCCTTCGTTGCTGTTGCTCTGTGCAGAGCTCAGTGCATTGCAAGCCTTTGGCACCGCTCTGTCCCTGTGCTGCCAGCTCATCCTGCAGAGCTGTGCTGGGGCTGAGCACCCAGGGGGCCTCCTGCCCCAGCTGTGCCCACAGCAGTGTGCTGCCTGCATGTTCCTCTGGTCTCCTTTGGATGCACATAAACTGGGATGCTGCAGTTTCTGCTCCTTTGCTGGGAAGTGCTGCGGGATCCTGGGGGCTTTATGTCCCTCATCATCTCATTTCTTGCTGTGTGAGGCAATGGTGCTGCTTTAGGAGCAGCAATATGTTGGCAAGGGAGTGAGAGAGGGACAAGACTTCCTGCTCAGCTTTTTTCCTTCCCCCTGCTGCAATCACATGCAGTGCCATAACTATTTCCAGCCCTCCCTTTAGCACTTGCAGGACCACACGTGACCCTTTGACACATCCCAGTGTGATGGGAAATGCACGAGGCTGGCACAAAGCTTAGCAAATATTCCTCAATGACTCATTTTTTTTCTCTTACACCTGACCCTTCCCTCGTTGCAACGCAGAGGAGCAGTGGAGGGATGGCATAAAGTGATGATCCCCACCTGCAGCTGCATCCTGCTCCCCCCACTGTGCTGCACCCAGCATCTCGATGCATGCCAGCACCCCGGAGCCCAGCATGCAGGAGGGCAACGTGCATCGCTCTCAAAAGCTGCCTGAAAAGATCCCTGCAGCACAGCCTGGGCTGCTCACCAGGAGCAAAACCATTTATAATGTAAACAGATCCCTTCCACCCAAATAAATAGATACGCCTGGCTTTAATAAATAAATTATATAAATAGAGGGAGATACATCTTACCTAGCTGCCGTTGCTATTATTTCCGTTGCTACATAAACAGTTTTATTTCTGGCCCATGCCACATGCCAGGTCACAGCCTGCTGCAATGTAATCTCCGTTCCTGGTTTCAGCACACCGGGGTGAATATGGTGCTGTCAGAGCAGGGCCCTTCCCACAGCCCTCAGCAGCTGCTCCAGTTGGCCACTTTCAGCCTGTTGCTCAGTGCCCCAAGTGATTTTCCACTTGCAGATAAAGCCCTATCAGCACCCACTGACACTGTGCTGAGCGCAGGGTGCTGCCCCTCAGCTCTGAGCCTTGCACAGCTGCATCGCCCTCAACCACTTTTTAGGTTTAGAACGTGCCTTTTTTTAGTCTTCCTGCTGGTTGTGCTCCCTATTCCTTCCTCCCCTTTCCTTGCAGGCAGTGCTCATTTCTTGCACCTGAATGCATGGAGCTCAGTGAGTCCTTGGTGCTGACAGATGCCTGGGCATCCCTTCTCGCAAGGCACAGCAGTGCTGCTGCAGAGAGATGAGCCCTTCTGCTCCTGGCAGCACAGCTACTGTAGGGAAAGGCAGACAGTGGGGGATAAAAACTCCTCCATCACGGATGTGAAGTTGTCCAGGTTTGTACACAAACCTCTGCACAGCGGCTGCTGCCACACACATGGGGCACTTTTAGGTTATAGCACTGATATGTTGCTAAAAGCTTGTTATGGACCGAGGGCTGAATACCCCACAAAAAGCAGCAAACAGAAAGAGCCTGAGGTAACACTGTGTGTTATTTGCTGCCCCAAACACCTGGAGAGGCCGTGTGAAAAAGCAGTGAGAGCCTCAAAGTCCTCACGATTGTGTTGAGGCTGAAGGCAGCTGTGGCAGCAACAAAAGCCATAGGATTGAGGAGCTTTGCAGGGTCCCCACTGGCACAGAAATCCCAGAAATGGTCCTCATGGGCTCTGCTGTGTCCTGCAGGGCAGCCAGCAGCAGCGTGTGGGCTGCAGGCTCCCACTGGATTAGGGCCAGCCTGGGAGCTGCTTATCCTAATGGAGCTAATCTCCCTAATCTCATTGCACAAATGCCTCCCTCCTCTCTGCTGGCAGACTGCAGGGACCTGAGCACGAGGTGGATGCCAGCAGATGTAAATGCATTGTTCATTGGAATGGCCAAACTTAAAAGCAGGTCCCTTATCCCAGCACTGAGCTTCTCACCCTGCGTGCTGCCCTTCCGCTGTTTTCCCATCCATCCAACCTCCTGCAGCTTATTCCCTGTTTTTCCCCTTTCTGTGGGTAGCACAGAGGTGCTCTCGCTGTCTCTGCTCTGACACCACTGCCTGCTGACAGGGCCTGGCTCTGCTTACGTCCATCCGAGTTATTTCTCACTCAGAGGCCCCTGAGCTCCCTATCTCTGCTCCAGAACTGACTGTGACATTGCCTGTAGTGATAAGTGGTGTGGAAATGTGAGGCAGTGCCAGCCTTGCTGCCTGCTGTGGGGCACTGGCAGGAGAAGCAGGCGGCTCCATCCTAAAGAATGTCACCCAATTTTGCTCAGGGACTGGAGCTGTGGATCTGCAGGAACCCAGGACCTGCAAGGAGCTCACAGTGGGTCTGTTCCCACCGCAACACCCTGAGCTTCTCCATCAGGTTGCTGAGCTGAAAGCCCATTCCCTCTCTGTGTTGGTGCTGCTGTGGATTTATAGGGAAAAACAAATAAATCTGTGCTTAGGAAAGCTGAGGTGAGGGCCAGACCTGCAATTCTCACTCCTTGTGGCACAGCTGTGAGGCTGAGCTGCTGCTGTGCCATAGAGGAGCACTAATATTTGCTTTCAGGTTCTCTTTTCCCCCCCCGTGTGGGATCTGTGGCTTATCTTGTCAGTCGGGCTACATGCCTTTCAAAGCAAATTCTTTTAAAAGGTATTTATTCCCATGCTTCTGAGCTGTGGTTTTTTGTGACTGTGAGTTCAGGCTGTCCATTTGGCATCACCCTGTGGGCAATGAATCAGGATTCATTTTCCATTTGGAGAGAGAAAAAATAGCCCTGTGTGGAGAAAAAGTGCTGTATGGGGTCAGCTCTGGGGTCTGGCTGCATTTTTAATGCACGGAGGAGCATGGGCTGCTGTGTGCTCCTCCAATGCTGTGCATGGGGGAGCAGCAGCTGGGGGCACAACCCTTGGTCCCAAGCAATAGTTCCCTGCGTGTCTCATAGCTGTGGGCTCTGTGTGCCCAGCAGAAGGACTGTGAGGCCATTCCATGGGCATGCCAGCACTGCTGGGTGCTAATCTGCCAGAGAAACCATGCCAAGGGCATTTCTGCCATTCTGCTGCAGGATGGGGTGCCAAGGGGAATATCCTTGGCTGGGACCAATGTTGCCAGCTGGGAATGTCCCTTAGTGCCCCAGGGCTTGGGGAAGGCTCTCCATCTAAATGCAGGATGACAGCAGATGAAGGGCAAAGCGCAGAAAGCGTACGGTTACTTTTTTGGCTTGTGAATCCAGGTTAGAACAGCTCCTTCCATCCCTGAGGAGCCCACAGTGCTCTATAAATACACCGTGCTCTGGGATCCCTTCCCAGGGACACAGCAGCTGCTGGAGCAGCACAGGGCTCCCACCCCATCCCCTGCACCGAGAAGGCAAAAACCACAACCGCTCCTCCTCTGCTTGTTCCAACCCTCCCGTCGCTTTAAGACACGAATAGCAGTAATGGGGATTAACGATATCTCCTCAATTCAATTACCCCTACCCTAGAAGCATGCAGGATTCTTTAGATGTATTATCATTTTTAACTGGGAGAGCTTTCCAGCAGCCTGCCGCTCGTACAAATCCACCCGTGGAGAAGGACGGGATGCATGCAGCGTTAATGATTGTTACCCTAATCTACAAGGCCTATTTTTCCCGTTAACTCCGTGATAATCAAATAATAATCCAGCTAATTACTGGCCGGGGAGAGCACGTAGGCAGATCAGCCCTCAAACCTGCTGCCAGCACTGCTGCAGCCAAATAGAGATGGAAATGGAAGGAGGGAAAGATCACTGCAGCGGCTGAGCCCGGCGAGGACAGCGGGGCCGCTGTGTTGCCCCAGTGGTGAGGTTTCTACGTGCTGATAACGGGTCGTTCGTACAGATTGCCTTCTCGGAAGCTGTTTCCTTGTAGGCGTTGTTGCTGTTTTGTTGTTTCTTTTCTCCCCAGCAATCCGACAGCTGCAAAGCTCAGTGTGCTCCGGGGGCCACCTCGTGGCTGCACGATCGCCCTGCAGAGCCCGGCGGTCATTAGCGTCCTATTCTTTAATTTTTTACGTTTTTCCTTTCTTTCTTTCTTTTTTTTTTTTTTGGTCTTTTTAATTTCAGCATCGTTTTTTTTTTTTTTTCATTATGTATTTTTATAAGTTTTGCCTTTCGTTTAATTTCTTTCGGTTTTCATTAAATCCTCGGGTGGGTGATGGTGGAGCTGATTAACCCGGTGCTGCAACAGCTGTAGGCTCCTGCAGGGCGCTGCTCGGGCTGGGTGACGATATAAAACGTGAATGAAACTGACAGAAGCAGAGCAGCACAAGAGGTCCACGGTTTCCTTTTGCTCACATTCCACTCTGAGCTTAAGGCTGGGCTGGAGGGGTGGGAAGTGGTGCTTAAAGGCCCTACACAGCTCCACAGTGTCACTGAACCATGTGAGGTTGGTGTAAAGAGGGCTGGATCTCCCCCAGACGTTGTTAATTGGGATGACAGATGCTCCTCTTTACTAATGATGCTCTCTGATTAGCTGAAGCTGCTCCTGTAACAGCTACTGATCAGGTTTTGTTAAAAACTGACTTTTAAAGAGAGTAGAGCTGACCTTTTCTAACAGATGGGGCTGTATTATTGGCTTGACTAACAGATTGGAGCAGATGCTATTGCTCATGGAAGGTACAGGCATGGCCCAGGGCCTCCTGCTCTGCTGCCAACGCTCCCCCCACACATTTGGGGCACCGGACTGCAGCTCATTGCCCTTCTTGGGTTTTTGTGTCCTCCTGGAGGCACCATGTGCTGAGGGTTTGGGGTCACAGACATCTCCACAAAGGGGTGAATGTAAACCAAGGGTAGCAAGCAAGCTGTATATTTTGTATCCGCGGATGAAACATCTGAATTTCCAATTTTGGTCCTGCTGATAGACGTGCAGCAGGCAGCACGACAGCCCGTGGCATCCCAGCAGCTCCGAGCTGGGCAGCATCTGTGCCGGATCCCGGACTGAGCGTGGAAGAGATGCGATAAATCACCGCTTCATTCTTTCGGACGGTTCTCCCCCGCTTCGCACGTCGATGGCATTGTCCCCATCTCCTGGCTCCAAGGGATCTACTTCCAGATAAGAGTTACCGGCAGGGAGGGCACTCGGCGGCCATCGACCCCTTCCTACCACCCCCGCTCCGCTTCTCCCTGCGGGGCCGGGCCGTGCGTTCGGTTCCCCCGCCCCGCCGAGCGCAGCCCATCCCCGCCCCGTCCCTCCCCCGTCGGCCGTGCCCGGCCGCGGCGAGGCGCTGACATCAGAGCCGAGCCGCGCCGGGAGGAGGAGGAGGAGGAGCCGGCCTCACCGGAGCCTTCCTCTTCCCGTCTCCGCGTTCGGGGCCGGGGCGCACCGGCGGGGGGCGGCGGCGGCGGCGGCGCTTCTCCCCTCCCCGTGCCCCGCTCCCTGCGCCCGCCCGCTCGGCTCGGAGCCCTCCCGCACCCCGCGGCCCTCCCGCCGCCGCCGCCGCCTCCCGCCATGCTTTCCGGGGCGCCGCCGCCGCCCGCCGGCTTTCCCAGCCCTCCGCCGCCGCAGCCGCCGCCGCCCCCGCCTCCCGCAGCTCCCCACGGACCGCCGCCGCCGCCTCAGTTTCCACCGTTCCCCGTGAAGGGCGGCCTGCAGATCCGGAAGAATGCCATCACGGACGACTACAAGGTCACCACGCAAGTGTTGGGGCTCGGCATCAACGGGAAAGTTTTGGAGATCTTCAGCAAGAAGAGCGGGGAGAAGTTCGCCCTAAAGGTGCGCGCCGTGGCTCTCCGCACCTCTCTTCCCCCCGGGGCTCCCAGGTCGGGCTCCTCCGGGTCCCCGGGCGGTGCGGGAGGTTCGCTCCGCCCCGAACCCCGCTCCTCCCGGCGGCTCCGCGCTGCCCTGTGAGCGGGGACACGGGCAGCGAAACTCGGGAACCGGTTCTGCGGAGCGGGCGTTCGAGCTGCGGGCGGCCCGGACAATGGGAGCTCTGCCTCCCTGCCCTGCTGCCCGTCCGGCCGAGTTGCTTTCTATTAACAGCGGCGGGATGTAGCTTTATGGCTTTCTAATACAAACAAAGCGAATAACATCTGCTTGTGCTGCCTTAGGAGCACAAATCCTTGTGGGATTTGTCTGGTGAGTTTGTTTGCTCCTGTGTTCGGATGGCAGACTGACCTGGGGTCCCTGCGCAGAGCTCCATCGGTGCCCACAGGTCTCCCAGGCTCCATGAATCAGCGCGTAACAGCGAGCAGCAACAGAACATTTCCGTGTTACTCTGCTCATCCATTGTGTGTAACTTGCTCCTTAGCATCCCCTGTTTAGCTGTGGATCTTACAGACAGGCATTTCGGTGATCCGAAGGTTTCCTTGTTTTGAAATCACTTGTTGAGGGAAGGAATGCAGCAGCGTGTCTCCCTGCTGGAGAGAGACGAGGGGAAGTTTGTGGAGGTTGGAGCTGGGTGATGCGGGTGCAGGCAGCCTGGGAGCACTGCGTTCCCAGCAGAGCTGCAGCTTTCGCTCACGCAGGAGCTGTTCAGAACCTCGCTGTTACCCTGAGGATGGTGAAGGCTGAACAGATAACGGTCTGGATCTGTAACCCCCGCCTCTTGTTTGTAGAGTTGCCTCTCTGTTGCTCTCAGGGTTTGCCACTGTGAATGAATGAACAGGTGGGCTCTGGAGGTGCAAGTGGCGCTGCTAAGGTACGTGGGGACAGGATGGTGCGGAAAGCGTGTGGCGAAGGGGAGCCTTGTTCAACAGGGTGATGAAAGTTGGACTTTTCCTCCCCAAAAAGCAGGCGGTTTCCATTCGCCGCAGCCCGTCACGCTGCAGGGTGACACGTGTTGGCAGTTCGTTTGGGTGGAAATCAGCAAAATCCTCTTCTGTTTTGACAGATGCGCTCTTCGCTGCTTCTGCAGTTGACTCAACCCTATAAAGCGTGGATCTGGCGCTTCCCTTTTGCAGTGCTGAAAGGGGAAGGAAGGATGGAGCGGCGGTGCGGGGCTGGGTGACACCAGGGCTCCTTCTAGAATGGTTGGGGCTGCACTGTGCTCCCACTGCTATCAGAGCACAGTGCAGCAGCTGTCAGGACTTAACGCTGGGTGCTGTATCGAAAAGCATCTTGCAGAGCAGGACTTTGTGTTATAAGTCAGAATGCCTGAGCAGCTCTTCGAGGGTGATGCTCCAAGATCTCTGCTTTGGAAAGTTGCTGGTCTTCTGCCCTCTGTCCCCTGTCCTGGCCTCTTTGCACCTCCCCGATGCAGAGAGGAGTGTTCAGCTGAGCTCTCTGGCTTTTCAAAGAGCAGCACGGCTGCTGCTGTAAGCAATTCCTTCCAGCCCCTTAAAAACCATTCTGGGGGGAGGGGTTTGGGATCCCAGACAAGCTGCCTTATGAGCACAGACCCGTGGGGTGACAGCCTGGGATGCGATGGGAGCTGACTTCATCCATCCCTTGTTCCGCAGTCGGGGCGATGTCTCTGCTGGGGACCTGCGGAGGTATTTAGATTGGAATTACTCACGGGCTGCATCAGTGTGGAATGATGACCTAAAGCAGGATGCACAGAAGTGATTGCATTGAGTCGTCATGTTTCAGATGATGCTTAAAAGAATTCTGATGGCCAGTAGCCAGAAGCCACAGCTGAAATCTCTTTGTGCCGCCTGCTTTGGTGGTGCAGCAAACCTTTCCATTCGGAACATTTTCTCTTCACATTTTCTGTTCCAAGATCTCCTACATTAATGCAATCCTCCGCTGGAGGGAAACAATTGTGTGTCTCCTTAGTGTTAATGGTGTCTTATGGTTACATCGTGCTTCCTCTTGGGTCAGGAGCAGCTATTATGTTGCTAAACCTAAACACAGAGATGCGTTGAAACCAGCATTTTGCTGAGGGTCAGTTTGCTTAAGAGCACTTTTCAGTGCTTGGGGAGAGTTTGAGCTCAGACTCAGCGTTCCAGCAGCAATGAGAACGTTACAGCCAATTTTCTTCCAGTGCAATGGTCCGTGGCAGAGATGCATCATTAAATGAAACAGTGCTGTGTGTGAGTTAATGGATGGTAGTTTTATTTGCTGCACCGTGCCTAGGTAAAATGTGGAGCTATTCCTTTACTCGTCTTCTTGATCGTTGTTGTTTATTTCACTAGCTTCCTGCCCTCAGTTCTACTTTTCAGCATCAAGAAGGACCTAAAGCACTCAGGATTTCATATGCAGGGTCAGAGATGCACCTGAGCTGCTGATCTCAGCCCGCAGCTGCTGGGACCCTGTTGGGTGCACAGTGCTTTACTCCTGGGTGCTGAGCAGCGTGGGAATGTGAAGACTCTAGAGAAGTGATGGATGGAGCTGAAACGCGAGCTTTGAGTGGGTTCTTACCCGTTTCTTCCTTTTAGCTTGGTGCCGTTTATTATTAAGCAAAATTAGGCTTGTGACCTCTGTGAAAGTTTCTGTATGTAGGTCACTGCTGACCAGACTTGGCTGTGGTCAGGCTGCTGGCGTTATGTGATGCAGGCTGTGATGGTGGCACGGGGCTGCGAGCTGCAAATTCTGCTTTTAGCTCATCTTTAGGCAAGGGGCAGGAGGGAGGTCGCTGTCTGAATTCAGCGTGTGGCAGGGAAGTGGCAGGCAACCCAGACTGGAGAATGGGCCAAGTAGAGTAGGTGATGGCTTTGTTTCTTGGCTGTGTGTCATTGATGGGACAGTTTTCCTTTAAAATAAACCATGGGTACTCCTCACCCAAATTTCAGAATAGGAAATCTTCGCCTCTTCCTTCAGGTGGGAGAGCCTCAGGCTGCCTGCAGGGCTGTCCCCTCTCACAGATGGGTTTTGGAGCATCCTCAGTGCTTCAGGGCATGTTTGCGAAACAGTCTCGGCCTCACTCAATCTCATCAGATAAGGGGAGCGATGGTTCCTCTGATGGAGGAAGGAGCCCAGCACTTCTGTGGTTCGTTATTCTTCTGAGCTGCCTGTCCTGGAAGTAGGGCAGGCTGTATTGTAGCTGTGCCTGCACAGTGCTGGGGGTGTTTGTGGAGCTGGTGGCCTTGTGGTCAGCCGTCATGGCTGAGGTGTTGTATGAAGACACTTAAGGAAGCAGAGCACCCTATTTCATATGGCTTTCTCTAGCTTCATTTGAGCTCATGTGCTTTATCCTTCATATAAGCCAGCTGGAAAAATACCCTCGAAGTGATGGAGTGTGTGAATATCGTGGACTTTTGCTCCAGGGGAACAGAACACACGTTCTGTCTGCTGTACTTCTGCTCCTTTGTCAGTGGTGGGATTTTTGTGAGCTCTGCCATGTATTTTATGTAACCAGAAACGTCTTCGCTGTGGCTTTTTGTGCAAATCATAGTTTTAAAGCCTTGGAAAGTATCGTGACATCGCCGGGGCTTTCCCAACGCAGTGGTTTATTATCTCATTGACCAAAAGAGTTTACTGAGTTGGGTTTTGAGTTTGTTTAAACAATTTATGATCAGCCATAATCCCTTCAGATTACATTACATGTTCCGAACAGTCATATTGACAACACAGATAAACTGATAACAGCCTGGGAGCCGAGGGCTGACTTTTGCTTTGGCAAGTGCTCAGGAAATGATAGGGCCCTTTCTCTTAATGACTGAATGCCTTCAGCCCCAGGGGCTTGTAAAGGAGATCAATGCTTCCTATGCTCGCAGGCTGGGAGGTGGGGGTTTACAGGGGTTTGCCCAGGCTCACAGATGACATCTAGATAAGCCCAGGGTCCTCATGCCTTGGCTGGACAGGACAGGAGAGCTCCAAGAGAACTCTAGCTGAGGAAGCATGGGGGGATGTGGGGGCTTGCTCTGTGCTGATGTTATGGGTGGAAGGAACCTGCGTGCTGTGCTCCCTGGAGGCCCCAGACCCACGTAAGCCTTGCAGGCTGCAGTCAGGCCCCTCTCCCAGCCCGGCGTGCCTGGCCTCAAGTTGCAGCATTCAGGCAGCATGAGCTCACCTCCTGGTTTCCAAGAATAACGCGCTGCCTCCCCTCCCCTGCGCCGGGCTGGCTGCTCTGGGGCTGCCCCTGGGGCCTCTCAGGCTTGTGCTCCCCCTGCCGTGGTGTGGGGTGCTGCTGGGCTCCTCTCCCAGCTGTGGGGTGGGCAGGACCCATTTGAGCCCACAGGTTGGGTAAGGAGAGTCTGAGGGTGTGGGTCCATGAGGATCAAGGCAGTCCTTCCACCAGCCCCACGGGCACAGCGCTACCTGATTTATTTGATTTCTTTTCCTTAATAAACCCGCTGGAAGCCCAGGTTGGTCCAGGTGGGTGTCCTGGGATGGGGCTTCAGCACGATCTGGGCTTCTGTGCATCCTGATCATCACCTCTGGGCAGCTGGCATTGCTCCTTTGCAGCGAGCACCCTGTGTGCAGGGAGCAAGGCTGAACCCAGAGAGCTCCAGCAACCTGGTATGCTGTGCTGGGAGCACGTGGAGCCTGGCCACGGCTCAGCCTCGAGCCTGATGCTGCTGGGGAGGACGGCGTCATCTTTCCATGAATTAGTGCATCATGTTGGTGCGTGGCTTTGCTGTGACAAAGGAAATTCTCCCAGCGGAAAGGGCAGGTGAGCAAGTTGGCTCAAACGGCCTGCGACCGTTGCGGTGTTTGCCGTCATATGTAATGAGATTATTTAAGCTGTTGGCATCAGGGATGCATGTGATTATGTGCCTGGGCACCCAGCAAGCTGCAGTCTAAACTAGAGATAAAGTTCAGAATACAGTCTCAGATCTGAATGTTCCTGGGGTGCCCAGCCAGGCGGGCACTCTGCAGTTCAGCTCCCATAAGCTATCCCAGTTTGGGATTGTTGGAAGGACAGGCTTGTTTTCTCCATCATAATCTCATTTGCTGCCTCTCAGTGTGCGCCCCTGCCTGCAGGCAGCTCTCTGGGCCATCTTGATGAATTCAGCCCTTTCAGCTCTCCTGTCCTTAGGATGGCGGTGTGCATGAGTTTGGGCTGTCATTGCCATGTGCCTTTCATTCTGGAGCAGACAAAAGCTGCACAGCAGTGGGTCAGGGCTTTGCTGAGGGGCTGAGACCTCCAGTGCTTTTCAGGCAGCCCCATCTCTGGGTTCTCGTGGGGCAGATGTGGAGCATCCTCTGCTCTGACTCTGCAAAAATGAGCAGTTCTCAGTCCACTTTCCTCGCCCGTGTCCTCTAGCTCTGAAACATGGTGTAGAGCTCGTGTAGCCTCTTGAAAGGCTCCTTGGACTCCATGCCAAATGTGTGTTTTCAGGGAAAGAGCTGGAGCTGGGACTGCTTGGAAATTTGGCAGCGTGTTCCATCAGCCGCAGTAATCACGGTTGGAGCTGATAGGTGCGGGTGGAAGCAGGGTCAAGCAGCACTGCTCGGAAATGGGCACAGCATCCCACTTGTCTTATCCTCAGCTAGGCTGGGGGAAAGCATGTGCAATCAGATCTAAGCCAACAGGGAAGAATGTGTGTTATCTCCAGCTTGCTGTAAGAAAAAATAAACGGCGAGGAAGGCTGGTCTGGTAGCAAGACTGTTTTTATTTTAAGTGGTAATGATAGCCGTGTTGTGTGTACCGTCTTGAAATTCAAGAACAGGTTTAATAATTTCTGTATCCGTGTGCATTAGCAGAAGGGCAGGATTGGGCTCGCAGTCTTTATCACTGTGGGTATCATGTCCCTTCCCCTTCTGACACAGCCAGGCTGCAGGAACCATTGGAGCCCATATCGGCTTCCTCTCTCAGGCTCTGCTGCATCTCCCTTTTCCTCTCCAGCCATTTCGCAACGTCGCTGCTCATGAGTCTGAGCAGATCTCTAAGAAAACACGGGCTGCTGTTGCACAAGTTGCTCTGCCGCAGTGCTGGATGCCTTTCCGTGGGTAGGAGTGGGTTTGCTGGGAAGTTTAAAACCAAGCTGTCTCCTGGAAGTCATCAGAGCCGGGCGCTGGTGTTTTGGGGTTTGTGCGCCCTGTGCCGTGGGCTAGGGGTGGGTTTCCAGCTGTGGCACACAGCGTGTGGTGCTTTGCCCATGGGAAGGAGGATCTGGGGAGCCTGCCTGAAAATTCCCTGGGGAATGCCTTCATCCGGCTAACTTGGGGGCTTGCAAGATTCTTGCTTTTTTTTTTTTTTCTTCAGTGAGTTTCCCTGCAAGGAGAAATCTGTTCCCAGCACCAGGGACACGAGAGAGAGCAACCGCCCTGCGACTGATGGGAAATTCACTTTGACCCTTGGATGGAAGTTCAGAGCACAGGAACTCTCCCTGCTTTCCTGTCTGACCGTGTAAACATGCAGCCCTCTCCCACCAGCCAGGCTGCCCCATCTGGGAGCTGGCCACACCTCGCTGCTTGGCTCTGGTGACTCAGTGGCTCATTCTGTGTTAGCATCTCCCTCCTTGTATCCCCATTCATGCTCTTTATTCTGCTCTGGGGATGGAACTTCCACTGTGTTATCATGGGGGAAGAACACCTCCCCGCCCATGGCACAAGGTGGCTTTTCTGGAACCGGTGCAAAGCAGGACCCAAGAGCTGCTTCCCCTCACCCTGTGCCTGTGGGTCCATGGTGAACCAATGTGTTGAGCTGACAGTACCAGGTTGGTTTGGTTTTAGGGGCTGGGGATTGTCAGGATGCACGGTCCCAGACAGCTCTCCAGATGCTGGGGCAGTGGCAGTAAATGCAGTGATAGTTTTTGTTTGTTCATTTGTTTTCATCTTTAAGTGCCCCTGCTTTTTTTTTGCTTTTATCCTTTCATCCCCCTGTCCATTTTAATGTAGCAGGCGAAACACTGGCTGTCGTACTTAGTAAGAAAACAAGGAACTTAGTACTAAAAACTGCCTAGCAGTGGGACACTGAGCATCTGTGAAAGGATCAGCAAGTCTTCCCAGCGTGTGCGTGTTCTCGCTGTGTACTTAGAAGATGCAAGCAGATAAAACCTCAGCTATTGACTCCTTGCTCTGCAGTGCTGGACCTCTTCGTGGGAGCTGCTTTTAGACACCAACATTTCCTTCTCAGTCGTGGTGAGAGGGGAGAAGGTTTTTCCTCTGATGGCGCTTTTGGAGGCGTGTGCGTCCCGGCGCTGTGCTGAATTATGCATGCTTGCGGGATGAGGTATTCCGAGGTTACGGCGCTGACCGGGCTGCTGAGCCCTGTCCTGGCTCTGCCAGACCTCCCTGCCTCCCTCTTGCTCCCCGTGCCCAGCGTGGAGCTGCTGCTGGTGCTGGGAGAGCTAATAATAGCAGCTGTGTCCTGAGTGCTTTAATGAGGTGCCAGCAGGATGCGAAAAGGGCTTTTTAAAATAGAAGCATAACTGTGTTTTCCCCTCAGCTGGAATTGTCTCAGGATGCCTGGTGCAGAGGGGCTGAGCTCTGCAGGGGGGGTCGGGAGCTGGAAGTGCTGAGGGCTGGGAGCTGGGGTGGGCTTGGTGGGGCTTCCCACACGTGGGGACAGCTCGTGGGTGGCAGGAGGCTCCCGGCCTCATTGCTGCTGTGGCCCCAAGGCCTCTTTCAGCTCCAGTTGCTCTGCAAGGCCACGTGCAGGGATGGTGGAGATCTGCAGGGAGGCACAGCCTGCTGCTATCGGGGCTGCTTAAGGGGCTGCCAGTGGGGCTGCTTGCTTGTTCTCACTGCATTCCTTTGAGGTCAGGATTTCCTCTGTAATGCTTCTTGCTCCGGTGCTCAAGGCTCCACGTGCCCATGGATTGCTTTGGGTTGGAGGGTTGCTCAGCTCTTAACCCGCTTGGGTTTGTTGCAAAACATTTGCAGCGTGCCACTGTACAAACTATCTTAGGGATCCTGCAGAATGCCAGGGCTGCGGGATATCCCCGGAGCAGCGGGAGGAGGAGCAGAGCAGCTCTGGGAAAGCCCGAAGAGCTTTTACGGTGTGGAGCGGAGGACAAAGGCGGAGGAGGGCGGTCACAGCTCCGGGGGGAGCATGCTCAGGGAGGCAGCCGTGGGGCCCCTGCTTGCGCAGACAAAGGCTTGTTATGAAATCTCCGTGTTGCTCTTGTTCCGACCTTCCCCCTGCACAACACAAAACCTCCTTTCAATAGCAGCAGCGGCCGCTTAACGCAGGAGCTGGTTACGTAGGGCAGCAGCCAGCCTTGTGTCCCTGGCAGCACCCAGACCACGTGGGGACGGGGAGGGGGGGAGGAGGGGAGGGGTTGGGCACAGCTCATCCCAGGGCATTCCCACATCCCTAACGTTGGTTTTGGGTATGGAGAGGGGAGCTGATTGCCTCTGGGGTGATGTAGGATGCGTGATTGGGGTGCAGGGCTCTGAGGAGCGGGCTGCTGTTGTTGGGGTGTGTGTCCCTGGGCTTGGTGTCAGGAGATGCTTGCTGACTGCTGGTGTTGACAGAGCCTGCCAAGGGTACAAAATGCTCTTAAACAAATCACCGTGAAGAGGACGGAGTGATGCAAACGTGCTGTGCGTCACCGAGCTTCAAGGGCACGTAAATAAAACCTTGGTGATGCCCCGAATGGTGATAGGAGCTTTGGGAGCGCTGCGCTGCATCCTGTTGGCTTTTCTCAACCCATCTGGGAGAAGGAGGCTTCTCAAAAACAGATTGAATAAGTAAATATGGGGTTCTCTGTGCAGCCAGGTGAAGGATTGCTCTGAGGCTGCGGGGCTCAGGGACCCAGAGGGATGCTCCGAGCTCCTGGTTCTTGCTCAGGGCTGGGGCCACCAGTGTGTCTGCCTAGGGGGATCCCTATGGACACAGGGCTCAAGCTGGCACCCTGCTGTGGCACTGAGATGCTGCAGTGTGGGCTGGAGCTGTGGATTTTCAGGCCATGCGTGCTGCCTGGGGAGGGAAGTACAAAGTACGTAGGTCAGAGCTGAGTTAATGGTTTACACAGTGCTTGCTTCTGTATTAAACACACCCGTAAATATCAACCACTTCCTATCATAAAGGACATGTATGTGCTTTTCCATTCACGAGTGCAGCAGCTCTGATAGGAAATCTGATTAGACGCATGGCTTCAGGGCTGGGATCTGAAGGGAGGGCTGGAAGCAGCCTTAAAGGCTCTGCAAAGAGGTGGTGATAAGGAGACTGAGTGTGAAACACCGGCTGGCCTCAGTGTAGCTCATGTGAGGGTGTTGTTCACCCCTCCCCAACTTCTCATTTTCCTTTTGCTTTTTGCAGTGCAGACCTGGTGCTGATGGCAATGCTGGTCTCTGTCTGGCCCCAAGCCAGCCAGCACTGTCCCCTGTCTGTCCTTCTCACCCGGTGTCACAGTGATTGCCAGCAGGAGGTGACCTGAGAAAGGGATGAACAGCATTTGGGGCATTCTGGGGTCCTTTCAGCTCTACGTGATTTATGCCCTGCTCAAGCGTCAGTCCATGCTGCTTCTGCTAGAAGAAGCAGAAGCAGGCTGGGCTAAGGTATTAACACACAGTGCAAACCCTACTGTCTCATTAGGACAGAAGAATAATGAGTGAGTCACCAAAATTCAGTATTTCTTCTGATGCACGGGGTGGCGCTGAGAATAGGATCATCCCCAGACAAAACTCAGGAACCGAACGGTCCTCTCGTGTTGTTTTTCTCACATACACGAAGCAGACACTCATCATTTGTCTCTATTAAGCGCTGCTGCCTGCCGTTGGCGTGCCGTCGCTGCGAGGCTCTGAGTCAGCAGGGCTGCCTCGTGCTGCCATTTACCTGCTCTGACTTCTCCCATGAGTTCTGCAGCCCCATCCCTGCGTTCTCATCCTGCTGTCCCTGCTGTGCTGGTGCCCTGGGTACTTGCATGGGACCATTAAATTGTTGTACTTGGATTTTGCTGCAGCGGAGCCAGGCTTGCTGAGCAGCAGCATCCCACTGCATGAGGCCCTGGCAGGTGGCTCCTGGTTAAGCCACAGCCTTTTTGCTCGTTGCCTTTGTGAGCCCGGATGGCCTTTTGTTGCTGCCTGAAAAGCTGAATAGCTGCCACATCTGTTGTGGGTGAGGAAAGGCTCAGCAGATGCCCTGGGTTGGGGGCAGCAGGGTGGGGGTCCTCAGCGTCCCCCTGCAGTGGGACCAGCCTCAGCTGCGCTCCATGGTGTTGCTCAATGCTTGCAATGCTCTTCCTTCCGGGATTTTGCTGGCTTTGCTCTTGCAGGGCTCCTTGTGAAAGCATCATGCAATCACCACAGCTCTTCCCACGGCATCCTGCATCCTCTGCCCGCTTGTGAAACTGCCAACTCACGTTGGCATCGCCAGCAAAACATGTGGCCACGAAGGCGTGGGGGCTGCAGGAGATGTTTGAAAGGGAAAGTGAGCAGGGAGGAGGAAAGAGCCCAGGAAGCTGCGCTTCCTCCCTGCTCTCCTGTTGCTCTGAGGGGGACCATAGCTGGTGGGGGCCTGGGATGCAGCTGTGTGGGGCTGTTGCTTGGAGGGTCCCAAATGGTGTGCTGCTAAAAGCAGCAAACAGAAGTAGGAGCTGTCCTGGTGGGGCAGGAGCTCTGCAAGTGTGTTGGCAGCTGTTTTGTTTTGTTTTGTTTGTTTCTTTTGCCAGAGCAAAGTGGGAAGCACTGCTGATGGGAGAGCAGAAAAATAAAGATACATCTGGCTGTGGCAGCAGGCCGGGGCTGCTGTTAAATCCCTGAGCTGTGGGATGCCAAGCAAAGCATGGTCCTGCCCTGCTGGGTGCCTGCAGGGAGCTCCCTGCTTCCACCCGCTGTGACTCACACACACGACATCATGGGGGGTGGTGGGGCTGATTCAGCTCTGTCTGTGTGTGGGGGGGAGGAACCAGAGCATGTTCTGTGTGTGCTCTGCTCCCTTCCTTCCTTCCTGGCTCCCACCCTCCTCCCTGCAGCACACTGAGGGTCTCCAAGCGCTCTCAGTCACTGCAGAGTTTCATGTCTGATGCTGCTCTGAAGACCTGGGCAGCCCCAGCCTGGCACCATGGGCTGGGGGCAGTTAACTCTTGAGCATGAAGTGCTTTTCCCATTGCAGCCTTCTCTTTGCAAGCCAAGAAATATAAATATGGCTGTGCCCTGGATACCAGAGCTAAAATGGGGACATGGGCAGTGTTACCAAACGCACCCAAATATGCTGGACGTAGAGCACACGTGACCCGAATGAGCAGCAAAATACAGAAAAATAGCTTTGTTTTGGAGCACTAAGATGGTGTTAATGGAATGTGGGGGCAGTGGTTAAAGACCCGAGCTACAGCTGGGAAAACCAGGGCTCGGATTGTAACTGGGAATGGGGATAAGCCAATCTTTGTCACTTTCCATGAATGTGTGGTGCTGTGTTTTAACCTGAAATGGGAAAGCACGAAGGTTTTTGTTGTTGGCTCTGCAGAGCTTGTTGGAGGGCTCAGCACCAACGGGTGCTGGAGGGCAGGGGATGGTGGGGGTGGGGATACGGGATGCTTTTATAATGGTTTGGGCACTACCATGTCCCTTCTGCATCCCCCTTCCCCTCCTACCTCCCTGTGCCTGGCCCTGAGTGGCACCAGGATCATTTCCTAAATAGACCCAATCATGCCCTTAACGAGGCTGGCTGTGCTCTTCCATCCCATAGCCAGCAGGAAGCCGGACTGAGGCTGGCCTGTTGACTGAGCTGAATGGCAGAGGGTGTTTGGGAGGCCATCAGGAAGCTGTTTGCTTGCCTGTGGGTGCCTGAGTACAAAAGCAAATGTCACAAAAGCAAATGTCAGGGCTGTGCTGTACAGGTAATGGAGGTGGCTGCCTCGAGCTCGTTAGGAATACAATTAAGCTCCCTGAAAAGCTCTTTAAAAATTGGATGTATATTTTTGTACATCTGGTTGTCTTGCTTAGAATTATTCTGTCTGCTTCCTGCTGTTCAATTTTCCCAGCGTGCAATTACTATTTTATTCTTTTTCCCCTTTAAACTTCCTGACTCCCCACCCAGGCTGTTGGAGCAGAGCTGTGGATCACAAAGCTTTTCTCCAGGCCCTGGTCCCAGCTGTGTGCTGCTGGAGATGCAGCAGCCTTTCCCCCACTGGCTGTGATGCTGCGGAGCGAGGTGTAGAAATACAGCATGATTTTTTCCTAAGGCCAACCCTATTCCTGGTGCCAGAGCCCCCAGTGCCAACCTGAGGTCGGGGCAGTGTGTGTGCTTTGCTCTGCCAAACCCAACCCCAGAGCTGCTGAAGGCAGGAAGGAAGATGAAATACACTCAGGATAGGCACAGTTGTTGCTCTATATTTAGCACTATAATAATTAAGGCTGGTTGTTTATCCTGACGAACACGGTAATTAATAGTCTGTGGCAGCCTAGCAAATCCTTCCTGCACCTGGGAACTGTGAGTTGTCTTTGGGAAGGGCAAGGGCCTCATTAGAGGGCTGCTGCTATTTGGGGAACATCTGGCTACTGCTTTGTTCCCTCCTCGGATGTGTGTGCTTTGGGCTCGTGGCCTCTGGAGCTGCCCGTGTGTGGGGCCCTGAGCAGAATGACCCCACCATGAACAGAAGGTGAGGTGTGGGGCCAGAGGTGGTGGCTGGATGCAGATGTTGGCCCCAAGGATCGGTGCCTGTGGATGGGCAGTGTGTGGCTGCCTGGGGAGGGGGGAGGATTTTGGTGGCACGCGGGGATGTGATGCTAACAAAGCTGCACAGTGAGAAGCGGTGCTGGTTGGTGTTCTGGGCTGCAGGAGTCTCAGATGTGACAGGGGGAGATGAGGACAAGTGGCTTGTGCTGATGTAAGGATGTAGGGGAGAAGGGTGCAGAGGAGCCCTGGGTTCGTGGGGGAGCTGAGGAGTAACGCACAAGCATTACATGTGTGTAATGCACAAGCCTGGCTTCTGCTGGAGTGCTGCGGTACTGCAGTGCTCCCTGCGGGTCCAAGGGCTGCAAACGGGGCACTTCCAGGCCATCTGCCTTCCCTGGAGCTGCTCTTCATTGGCTTTTGCTATCCACCAGGATCACTGGCGCTGGATCAGGAGCGCAGCTGAGGGTTAACAGGACGGACTGCACTCTGTCACCCCCCCCGGGTGCTTCTCGGGGTGGTGGCTTTGCGCTGCTCCCGCTAGATGGAGATGGAGGCATTGCATGCGGCACCGAGCTGTGCTCATACGGAGCCTGGCTGCCTTGCCTGGGCACGGTGCCTGCTGCTCTGCTCCTCGGGGTGCTGAGCTGATGAAGTTCTGCCTCTTTGCAGATGCTGCAGGATTGCCCCAAGGCGCGCAGGGAAGTGGAGCTGCACTGGAGGGCGTCGCAGTGTGCACACATTGTCCGCATCATGGATGTCTATGAGAACCTCTACCAGGGGAGGAAGTGTCTGCTCATTGTCATGGAGTGGTGAGTGCACTGGGGCTGCGTGATGGGGAGGGGTGAGGTGTCCCGCTGGTGGACATTGGTGCTGTGAGAGGTGTTGCACTGTGATGTTCAGGACGGACTTCCAAGGTGCCGTGTGCCCTGCGCTGGCTCTGAGTCATTCTGAAAGCTTGCTCAGGCTTCAGGCCTGAGTTCTGGCAGCAGATGGGTCATAACCAAACTCGCTTTGGCCGAGCAAAGCCAGGCTCAGCACCAGGTGCTGGCACCCAGCGGCGCAGTGCGGACAGCAGCACCACAGCCGGCAGCGCTGCTGAGCCAGCCTGCTTTGGGTGGCTGCTTGATACAACATGGGGAGGAGGAGGGATGAAGGGGAAAGTATTGAAACCACATCCCAACCGCAGCTGTGATTTAATACAGCTTTCTTGCCAAAAACTCTGGCAAGCTGGCAGGTTGCCTGGGGGGGGCAGAGGGTGCACGGAGAAGCTTTGGGATGGGAAGAGGCTCTGAGAACCATATCAGGACCTGGGAGCTGCAGGTGGAATAGGCTGGGATGGGATGGGATGTCTGCCTGCGTGGAAGGAGAGTGGTGGAGTGATGGGCAGTGTGTCCTTAAGGTGGGGACAGTGGGATCTGGACTCTATTGTGGTGGCTTCCCCCTGTTCAAGGGATGCTTGGGATGCAGCTCCATGCACAGTGCAGTGTGACCATAACCACGTGATCTGCGATACTCCCGGGTGGTTTGGTGCTGCCCATGTTGCAAGATGTCCAGCTTGAGATGCTATCTGCACCAGGAAGGCCAGGAGCTGTTTCTGCTTGAGTTAGATAAGGCTGAGACAGGAAGTGCTGTTATCCCTGTTCTCATGGATAAGTGATCCCTGATCTTATCCTTGATCTGGCTTGGAGCTGAGCCTTTCCTTAGGGCACTTGGGGAGCCCTTGAGGCCCAGGAGCCATTCCAGTTTCCCAGCCCCTTCCCAGAGCCTTACCTGTGAGCTGCTCTGCTGCATTGGAGTCCATCCCTGCCTCTCTCCATCCCATCTCCAAGCCAACGTGAAACATGCCATGCAGATCCACAGCTAGAGCTCAGCTCTGCACCCAGCCTGTTGGGATTTGGGAGATGTCACCCATTCTCATGCGGGCACATGGAGCCCAGCTATGCAGCTGCCTGAGCTCAGCGCTTCGCACAGCACGGGGTTTCCTCACCAAGGAGGCAGTTGTCTCGTGAGCTAAACTAGGCCAAGAAGTACTCTCGCCACATTAGAGCTTTTTGCTGTCTTTACTGTAAATGTGTTTTTGTGGCTTGGTGGGCAGACCACGTCCGTTCGTGCCTGGCATCTCTGCAGCGCATGCGAATCCTCTGCTCCTCTCATTTCTGGAGCACCGCTGCCTAGAAGTATCAACCTCAGAATGGGGATGGAGAGGAGGTGCATCTTTTGCTGAGCTCATGCAGCTCTTGGCTGGGCACCAAAAGGTCTGAGGTTGCTTGAGCTGGGGCTGCTCACATGACCTCCCTATCCCTAACCCTGCTGCTTCTCTTCCAGCTTGGATGGTGGGGAGCTCTTCAGCCGGATCCAGGACAGGGGAGACCAGGCCTTCACGGAGCGGGGTATGGTGCCCCACAGTGACTTCTATCCAATCCTTGGGCAGTTTCTTGCTCCTTGTAGGAATGTCCCATTCCTTTGTATCAGTATCAGGATTTTGCATTTGAGGAACGCCAAGTTTGGGTACCCAGCCCTTGATTACAACCCCAGTTCTTCTTGCTCAGTCAAGAGCAGAGCTAAGGGATGTTTTCACAGCATCCATTGCACTTCAGCACAGAAGCACTGCCCCCAAATCCATGAAACTCTGGGGGTTGTGGTTTTATAGGGGACGCATGATCTGTAGAATCACTGCTTGGGGAGGGAGGTTTCAGGTAGAGGAAGCACTTTTGGCTTTGACTCCTGTTCTGAACAGTAACCTAGGGGACAGTGCCTGCTGTAAGTCACCTACAAATGCTTTTATTGGTTTCCTTGCTGCTTCAGAGGCCTCGGAGATAATGAAAAGCATTGGGGAAGCCATCCAGTACCTGCATTCGATCAACATCGCGCACCGAGATGTGAAGGTAGGAGCGGTGCTGAGCCCTGCAGCACTGCTGGGGCTGTCCCCAGCCCTGCCCTCACCTCTTGTCCCTTGTCTTCCCGCAGCCGGAAAACCTCTTGTACACCTCCAAAAGGCCCAATGCTGTGTTAAAACTCACTGACTTTGGCTTTGCTAAAGAAACCACCACACACAACTCCTTGGCCACTCCGTGCTACACGCCGTACTACGTGGGTAAGCTGCTGGGGGCTGAGCTCTCAAGTCTGCAGGGATGAGGGTGAGGGGACCCCTCCTTGGTGGGAACTGGAGGGAAGCTCAGGGGGACCATGCTTACTGCCTGCAGCACAGCCCGTCAGCTCTGCACCCACCTAATGGTGAAGCATTTTTTGGGACGGTCACTTGCTGGATTGCTTTGTACTGCTTTTGGGGTTTGCTGCTTTTAGGGCGTAGCTTTGCTCGTGCTTGCAGGGTGAGCTGCTCCATGCATGGTACTGCTGCGTGCAACGCTTGGCACAGGCACTGCATGGACAACACTGCTGTGCCTGTGCTGCAGCCTCATGCTGCAAGGTGGCACTGGCCCTGTGCATTGCACTGGAGCTGCACTGCCCTGAGGGTCTTTGTCTGCACCCCAAAACCCACTCTCTTGTCCCTCAGCCCCTGAGGTGCTGGGCCCGGAGAAGTATGATAAATCCTGTGACATGTGGTCCCTCGGCGTCATCATGTACATTCTGTAAGTCAGCCATTCCCTCTCCATCCTGGTGGGGTGTCCCATCACCTGCTGCTTCCTGCTGGGAGCACACACTGATGCTGCCCCGCTCCATGCAGGCTGTGTGGGTACCCCCCCTTCTACTCCAACCATGGCCTCGCCATCTCCCCTGGCATGAAGAAACGAATCCGCATGGGCCAGTATGAGTTTCCCAACCCCGAATGGTCGGAAGTGTCGGAGGAAGGTAAAGCCTGTTGTGGGGCCATGCAGGCTTGAACTGGGTTGGGGCATTTGGGGGGGCTGCGTGCAGGTGTTTTGGGGCTGGGGGGGAGCTGCCCTGGGACCTACCCGTGCCCCCTTCTTCTCCCCTTCTTGCAGTGAAGCAGCTGATCCGCAACCTGCTGAAGACGGACCCAACTCAACGCATGACGATAACGGAGTTCATGAACCACCCCTGGATCATGGTGAGCAGTGGGATGTGCTGGGATGGGGGCTGGGATATGGGATGGGGATGGGGCACCCCTTGCTGATGCTACTCTGCTCGCCCCTGCAGCAATCCATGCAGGTGCCCCAGACCCCGCTGCACACCAGCCGTGTGCTGAAGGAGGAGAAGGATCTATGGGAGGATGTGAAGGTAAGACTCTTTTGAATTGATTTTCTTGCTCCAAAAGCTCTGCGCTCCGGGCACTGCCTGGTTCTGCCTTCCCCTCGTGCTGGGCAGGTCCTGGATTGAGCCGATCCACATTGGAATTGCAATTCAGTATAAAATTGCGATGCAAATCACAGTGGATGGAGTGGGCTGGAAAAATGAGCTGCGGGTCCATTGGTCCCATCCTATCATTTCCTTATGATTGAGACTGGGGGAGGTGGCAGGGGTGTGCGGGCAGGGTCCCTTGGGGTCTCTGTGGGGTCTCACAGCAGAGCTGACGGGATGCTGTGCTCTGCCCACCCCTGCAGGAGGAGATGACGAGCGCGTTGGCCACCATGCGAGTGGACTACGAACAAATCAAGATCAAGAAAATCGAGGATTCCTCCAACCCTTTGCTGATGAAGAGGAGAAAGAAAGCCAACCCCGCGGAGCCTGCTGCACTCCCACACTGAGGGCGCCTGCACCGCCAGCCCTTGAGAAAGCAATAACTATATATATATTTTTTTTAAGACAAAAAAAAGACAAAAAGAGGCAGACTGTGATATCAAGCGCATGGAATTCAGACGTTTATACCAGACTAGTTATTTTTAGCTACTCACCTGCGTTTCTGACCTTTCTGGAGCAGGCGATACCCCCCATCTGATCCACGCTCTCCAACCAGGGGGGTTTTTTTGTCCTATAGGTGAACGACGCTGATAATTGGATTTTATTTTATTTTTTCCCTTTTGTGAAACGTTTTTGTTTTTTATTTTTATTGTGTTTTTTTTTTTCCTTCCTTCCTTCCTTCCTTCCTTCCAAAGACATGGAAATTCCTGTGGTGACCTTCCTATAGGGTATCTAACATATGTATTTTTTAAAACTACTGTAGAGCTGAAACCCTGACAGCATGTGCTCCCTGCATGGAGTGCTGGCTTGAGGCAAGCTTTGGGCAGAAAGCAGCCATGGGGGGGTTGATGGGTGGCGTGCTGTCTCCCTGGCCTGGAAATCTGCTGCTTTTAAAGCATGCTTGGGGAAAAAAATGAGGAAACAAAGTATTTTTGGAGGCCTGCCCTGCCTTGGAAGCCTTGCTGCTCGCCAGGGGGCACAGGGCTCTCCGCAAGCACCGCGTGCGTCTGTGCTGCTGTCTGTCCGTACGTGGCTGTGCGTCGGTACGGGGCTCACCCCCACCCTGTGCCATCCAGTTCTGACCTCAGGGCAGGCGGGGGGCCGGGTTTGGGGGTGTTCCCCCCTGGTCTCCCAATCTGTGCAGGGCAAGGATGCTTTCCCCCCTCCCCCCACCCGCGTGATGCTGTGCTGGGGGTCCCCGGGTGATGGAAGGAGGGGATGCGGTGCTGCAGGGCTGGGGTCTTGCTGCCATCCAGTGTGGCTCCTGTGGGGTGGCTGGGAGCAAAGCCCCCATCCCCGAGCAGAACAGTGGCGCTGAAGTCTTTAATCCATGAGTTATTATTATTATTATTATTTGTCACAACGTTTCACTGCATTTAATGTGCTCGGGGAGAAAGAGAAACGTTTTTTTAAGGCCATGTTTAGTTTTTAGGTGATCTTTTAGACACTGTATGCAATTTTAATTTGTTTTAAGAAACAGTTTTTATCTTATATATATATATATATATATAAATTTTTTTTTTCTCCCATCTGTTGGCTTATACTAACCTTTCTGGTCTGCTCTTCGGTCCTTTGGATTAAAGACTCTTATTGCGTCTCCCAGTCTCTCCTTGCTCGCGTGGCTCCAGGCCAAGTGGCTGCTTGGCAATGTCCTGAAAGGGCTCCTAAGCAGCTGGGCTCCCCCCAGAGTGTTCTTCAGGGATGCAATGCTGCTGCCCCACTCCCAAAGTCCCTTTGTGTGGGGATATGGTGAGATCTGGTGGCCAGGTCTGCCTGGATGATGCTGCAGGTGGAGTTTCTTTCGTGGCATTGCTGCTGGGATGGGGGGTTTTGGGGCCGTGGGTGCTGCACCCAGGTGCCAGCAGGGGGAAGTACGCATCCGGAGTTGTGGTTGTGCTGTGGGCACTGGGGCACGTGTGGTGCTGCCACTGTCCCCTCTCTGCTGGCTGCCATCACAGCAGGTGACACATCAGGATCTGCAGGCGCTGGGAGCTGCTGCTGCTCATCCCTGTGCTTGGCTGCAGCATCTGCAGGTGGGGAGGAATTATCAGCACCCCCCGTGTTGCCCTCCTTGTGCTTCTGGAGGTGGAGATGCTGCTGTGCTGCTCCCAGAGGTGCCACTGCAGGCTGCTGTCGTGCAGCTGTGCAGGAAGGACAAGCGTCCGATCCCACAAAGGTGCAAGAAGGAGTTCTGGCAACCTCCTCCCATCATCTTTGCAAGAGCCAAGAGGGGAGGAGTCATTCTAACTGCCAAGTTCCAAAACAGTGAGCTCATAGCTGCTGTTTGCACAGCGCAGCTCTCCCCACGGAGCGGAAATGTGGACTGTACAAACACGCACTGCACCCAGAGGTGTGAAGCACAGTAGATCAGCTTTGGGCTCAGCCCACAGCGGCCGTTAGTGCTCAGGCTTGCGTAGGTTCAACGTTTTGGAAAGAAGTTCTTTATAAACGAACGTAATCCCAGAGATAAAACCCCAGTGAGGGGTGGGAGGTTGGCATGTTCTTTATTTCTCTTCCTGCCCTTCCCTGCAGATCGCTCTGGAGGGGCCCTGTGCACCCCGACTCCTTTTTTCTGTCACTGCTTTCTGTCTGGTGAGGTGGATGAAACCAGAGCTGTGTCTTTTCTGTAAAGATCCTGATACTAAAAGGAATAGTGGGGTCGGTGTGGGCGGCGGGCGAGAGCGGGGACTTACTCACACAGGGCCATATTTTGTCACCTTGGGTTCGAAAGCAAAATTTTGAGTCAGATTTGTTCACAAAGTACTGGAAGTGAATAGGGTGAGGAGGATAGGAGAGGGCGACCGCGAGCTGGGGAGATGCATGATGGTGTTTTCTATTATACCTGGGGAGAGCATCCTCTCTGAGAGCTGATGGGGCTGATGGACTCAATCGTGGGAGGAGGTGCTCCTGTTCTCCTGCTTTTCACAGGGGAAACCTTTGAAGCCCTGAGTGAAGCAGGGACAGCAGGAAGCCAATTTATGTGAAAATGTTCATTCGCTCCTTGTAGAGGTGAATACCAGCACCGTGCCCCTGCGCTGATGTTACCCAGTTCACCCTAAACTTTGCTTGACCCTAACAGCAGGCAGAGGTGGCTGGTAGGCACTGGAGGCTGGGGATGAGGTAAGTGCTGTATCCCACCCTTGAAAGTTGCATCGGTGACAGCGTGCAGCTCTGAGTTGCACAGCCCCAATGCCCCTTCCCTCAGCACCTCCTCTCCCATTGCTCTTCATCATTCCAAGAACCCGCGGTTGGATTCTGCTCTCACGTTCCTCCTCCACGCCGCTCTCCCATTGCCCTGAGCCCATCCTCAGCGCTGCTGCTAAAATAACATCTGCATCGTATTCAACCTTTGACCAACCTCACCCATCACGTCATCCCCATACGTGTGTGCTGTGACGTCGGTGCCCAACGCTTCACGTAAACTCGAGGGCCCGTCCGTGTTATGTGCTGACTCTAAAGGAACATGTGAAAGATTCACCGCAATTCTTCAATGCTCCGTAGGAAAATAAGACCCACCTTGTTATTTTTGGTAGCAAACTTCCTGCTAAGAAGCAGCAAATACATTTTTCTCTCTCTTGCGGGGGATCGGTGCTGATCAAAAACCTGGCGCAGCTCCAGGGGGACCGTCAGCATTTGCTGCTACCTGAGAGATGAATCATGGAGATCTCATTTCCTCGTTCACGATGAGCAAAGTGCCTGCAGCTCTTGCAAGGGCACAGATGAGGCCTGGGCTGCTCGGGGCATAGCACGATGCTTCCATCTCCTGGGGTGTTGATCAATACTGGGCAGCCCCGAAGGGACGAGCTGTGCTGGGGATGTGCAGACAGGAAGGTGCATTGTGCAATGGGCAGCAATCAGAGCAGCCCTGAGCACCGTGCACCCTTGGCTATCTGTTTGTGCCTCCAGTTTGCTAATGACAAGGGTTATGAGTTTTCCCATGTGTGCGCTATCGTAAGCTGTTCTCAGTGCAGTGGAAGCTAGCCACAGTCTTCTGTTGGCTGAGCAGGCTTTGCCTTCGTTGCATTTCTGCTCTGTTGGTCCTCAGGTGTGCTCTGCACAAGGCTCAGGTTTTGCTTCTGTGGTGTTTCAGAGCTGTGCTGGGATTCCTTGCAGCAATGTTTGGAGCTGCCCCAGAACGGCCCCAGTGGCAGGATGGGGCTTGGCCATTTCTCCTGGTCTGGGGCCACTTCATAGGCTCGTGCACTGGTATGGCTGAGTTGCCAATTAGGCTTTCTTGAGTGTTTTAATTAAAACACCAGGCATCAGTCTTGCTTGACCCTATGGTTAGCTGGGTCCTGCTGAGTGCTTGCTAAATTTGAATGTAAAATCACAGAGACTTTGGACAGCAATCATTAGGATGATGATGACTGATGAACTCAGCTGTAAAAACAGGCTGTGCAGGAGCACCAATCCACGTTTATTTTGCTGGCAGAATGGGGCTCTCCAGCAGTTGCCCTGTTATATTAAAGCAATCTGGATGCTTCCCTAGCTGGGAAGGCAGAGGAGTTCCTCATTTCTCTGCAATCCCTGGTGACTGCTGAAGCCAGCACAGAGCTGTCAGTGTGTTATGGATAGAGTGTGAGGGCTCTGCTGGTCACAGGAGCTGGGCTCAGCATTGCAAAAGTGAGAAACTGAAGTTCCATCTCAGGGAAAAAGACATTTAGCATTACTGCCGGGAATTGAACCTCGCAGCCCTGCCTTGACCCCCTGGATTGCCTGGAGCAAAGATGTTGTTGCTTCAGGGTGTGATGAAATGGTGGAGAGACCCTGCAAGAGGCAGGAGCACAGAAAGCAGAGATGTGAGGTGAGAGCTGGCTGGTGTGTGTCATTGCATTGCCATCCCTGTCCAGTGGAGATCTCCATCTCTTTAATCAGAAAGCCCCGTACTTGGATTGAGCATCCTGGTGTGGCCAATGCAATGATTTCCCTTCCTCCTTCCATATCACTGTACAGTGGGGCGAGTCTTTGTTAGAGCTGTGCTCAGCCCCTTTCACAAATTAATAGATGGCATAGGATGAAAAAAACATCGCAGGGATCACACATCTCAGTCCTGCAAACCCCCAGGGTTCAGTTCCAGCACAGGGAGCCGAGCCCTCGGGATACATCAGGATGGAGTGATTGAGAGAACAAAGAGGAAAGCAAACGGCGGCTGTTCCTGTTGGGTCCCCGAGCTGAGGGCATCCATGAGTCATCATGAAACCATCTGCGTGTCGAGGAGACACACGGGGCTCAGTGCAGCCCGACACACTCGCATGGGAAGGAGCTTCGCCTAAAACCGGCGGCTTGATGAGAACCACTGCCCCCCGCAGGGCCCTGAGCTGCTGCAGGGGCAATGGGAGGAATCGCTTTGCTTTGCACATCCCACTGTCCAATCCTGGTGCTTTGCACATCCCATCGCCCAGCCCTGGGGTAGCAGCTGCAGATGGAATGGGAGGAATGGCTTTGCACATCCCCTAGCTCCTCATATCCATTGGTTTTGCTCGTGATGCTCCTTCTGCTGTGCTTGGTTTCTGGGACAAGTGCAATAGGGCTGCTTTCCTGGGCTTGGATCTGTGCTGGAAAAGGAGACAGAGTGCTCAGCTCTGCTCTGTAACACTTCAGCATTGTCAGTAACTATTAAAGGCAGTGCAACAGGGTGGAAATGGGCAGGTAGAGGGCTTTAGCAGTACTTTTGTAGGGATGTTTTGATATATGTTGAGCCCTTTCTTTTTTTCCATTTGCCTTGCATCTTGCTACGCTCTTCAGAAAGAAAGGAGTTGGTGATAGGAACCTGCAAAGCACCGATTTCAGTCACATGGGGCTAAAATCTAGGGCACAGAGAGGCATTAGCATGGCCCAAAAAGTTTAAAAAAACCCCATTAAATAACAAGTGTTAACTGTAACCACAACTGAAATCGGGAGAGTTCCAAAAGCTTTTGCAGTTTTGATTTTGTCTTTTTGGTGCTTCGGTGCCCTTATGGCACTGAAATTTGGGTCCCCATCCTGTGTGGCCATTTGAAATGGTGTTGGTGCCCAAAGGCACGCTTCCTCCCTGTTAGCAGAAGAGTGGCTTTCAGGAAAGGTTCCAAAGAGGATAAGATGGAAAAAAAAACAGAAGGAATTTCTGCTCCAGTCATGGGCAATCTGATGCATTTCCTTGGTGTGTTCCCCGTTTGAAGTGCTATTTGCTTATGGAGGAGGGAAAAGCTAACGCTTGGGTATCCCAAAGTCCTCTGGAGTTTGTGTGCTCGCATGTGAGCGATTGAACTGAAGCAGTGGTGAAACCACGACCGTTTCAGCTGTGCAAACCCTGCATGGACGCTCTCCTTCTCTTCTCTCTGTGCTCTCCTCGAATCCAGGTGTCTCTGATGGAGAAGGGAGGGATGGAGCGGCCGCCCTCATGGCAGCGCCTCATAGAACTGCTGGTGCCCACAGCAGTGATTCACCCGCACAGCTCGCCTGTTTCACCATTAAATCATCTGACATCGGGGTTGTGCAAGCCTGGACTTTGCTGGTTGTCCCTATCCCTGCTTCCGTGCCTCAGTGTGTGCCCTGTGCTCGAAGCACGGGCTGTTTTGCTGGGCTTTTAGGGAGGAAAATAAAGATTAGGAGCATGTTCTTGGCTTTGCTGTTGGAAGGAAGCCCTGTTGGTGGGTTGCAGTGGGAGCTGGGTGGCTTTCCACGCAGCATTGGCTGCACAGTGGCAGCTCAGGTCAACTGCTCTGCTGAGTCTGTGTTCTGGTTGGTTCCTCAAGTCCTGCATTGCTTCACCCTGCAGGAGCTGAGGCTCTGGTGAACATCCTCCTCCAATTCTTTTCCCATAGGGTTTAATGGTTATTTCAATTGTTTTAACTCCTACATGGTTTGTCAGCCTGCAATCAATACCAGAGTGCAATCTTTGCAGCAGCACTGCTGCCCGGCTGGAGGAGGTCATGCAGTGAGGATGGGGCTCAAGGAGCCCTCAGGCAGTGGGGTTTTGCTCTCAGGAAAAAAAGAAAAGAGATACCCAGTGAGGAAACCATTTGCTTCCGTGGGATAAGAAATAAAACCAACAAACCAAGCAAGCAGAAAACCACCGCCTGTGAGAGATGTGACAGTCCCACGCTGTTACTGTAACACCCAGACAGACTGAGATTGGCAGGAACTACATCAGCACTACGTGGTGTGGGATAATGAATGCAGCACCGCAGCCAGAATACGGCACAGCACATCTTGGGGTGCACGAGCAGCTGCAATGCCAAAGCCCTGCTATATAGAATACCCATTCTGTTGTATTTCTCCATAAGGGCTGATGTTTGAGGTGTGTGCTGGTGGGTTTGGGGCACCCAGTGGGCTGCAACCTGTCCTGATGCATGCAGCACATGTAGGGGCAGGATGCAGCCTGCATGGTGCATGTGCCACGTTCTGCTTTGAGGTGGGTGTGAGTCACAGCTGTGACTTGGGATGGTCCTGCTGTGTCACACTGCATGCTGCTGTTTATTCTTCCTCCTTTTTTTTTTGTCCAGCAGTGGGAGAGACTGCTGTGGATAGGGATGGCCAGAGGGCACGGCCAGAAGTGACTCACAGCATTGCTCCTCTGCTGGCACTGTCATCGTCAGTGAGGGATTCTGGCTTTGGTTGCCCAGACAACATCTGCAGGGATTTCCAGAGCCTCCTTCTAAAAGCTCCTTGGGGATGAGACATGCACAGTCACAGGTCTGTGTGTTTCATCCACCAGGTCAGCGTCTCGTCGCAGACATCCCTGTGTTTTGGTGACAAAACAGCACAGACACACAGCCTGCACGCAGCCCCAGCCCTTGGGTGTCACAGCTGTGCTCTGTGTCCTGCACCGAGCTGCTCCAGCAGCTCAGGTAACTGGAAACCTTCCTGCTCTGTACAGTACGAGGCATCCCATCTGCTTCCTTCCTGTGGTTATTTCAGCAGAGTGACTGAGCTTTACTGAAAAACTCACCGCCAAGCTGACTCAGCCTTTTCCCTAGGCAGGGGCAGGTGCTGAGCTCCCTGGGCTCCTACCTGGAACTGCTGTGTGCCCAGGGGAGACAAGTCGTGTGGAAGGGGTGAAATTGCAGAGGTGGATATTGGCTGGTGTTGGCGTGGGGTGGAGGTGGTATCTCCTGTCTGACCTGGGCTCAAGGCCTCGTCCTGATGGAGAGCAAAGTGAAGCCGTAGGATCATTGAGTTGGAAAAGGCTGTAGGATGGCCAGGCCCAACCCCACCCCATCCATACTCTGCCCACTGACTGCATCCCTCAGTGCCACCTATGGACTTCACGGGGCAGAGTTTCTCTGCCATAACACAATGGCAAAGGGGTTTGTCCCAGTGAATATTTCATTGGAAACTTGCATTTAAATGTGAGTCCCCTGTGTCTTCTTGCTTCTCTGATCATTAATGCATGCCTTGAGTTCTTGGTGGTCCTCCCTGCATGCACCCATTCCCCATTGCCTCCATACACTGGTGATGCTGTACAGCCACCTTAACAGCTTGGAAGAACAGAGGAGAGCCTTTGTTTGCCACAAGGTCTTTATTAGCAAAAATAATATCTTTCTTTCCATGCAAACTGATGGTGCATCTCACACAGTGACAGCAGCTGGGGCTGTGCCCACTTCCAGTGAGGATCCAGCAGTGCCCTGAGCCAACGGCACTGCACTGGGAATGCTTCCCATGGGGATGCCCTTCCATCTCCATACGCACCAAAACAGAACAAATCACATATAAATAGTCACTTTTCAGCAGTAATTTACAAAGTACAGGAAAGCAAACAGCAAACTGGCTGTGTTTCATCGTCCTGGTGAACAAACACTTCTAAATATTAGAAGCAAATGCCCTCCAGGTCTTGGGATGTTCCTCCACCTCCTCTCGCAAATTAGAAACGAAACCAAGTATTGCCAGTGCTGCATGCGGCTCTATGGATTTGAATACAAATTACTCAACCCACCTTAAAATGGTGGTGAATTAAATATCCTCTAGCTTCTAACAATTAAAAAAAATATATATAATAAACACTAAATAAAACTCAACCAAAGACTGAAAACTACCTGAGTTAGTTCTTCAAAGTGCAGAGTGTCCAACCCAGCAGCTCTGGAAGCCAGTCGACAGCGGCCTCTAAATCAAGTTCTATTAGAACCAACTGCTTAATTCCTACCATTAACTCTCTTTGACCTGGAACAGCATATAGGCTGGGGGAAATAGCCAGGGTTAATTGAGCTATTGCTGAGGCAGTCACGAATTGTTTGCTCTCCTCCACATGGCTTTCCATGCAAAGCAGGAGAAAACCAACCTGCTTTCTGTTATTTCTGGTCGTTTTGCTCAGTGCAAGGCCATGTGATAATTCTGAATGTCTCAGTGCCCAATTGCAAGTGCAAAACCTGAGATGGGGACGTGGTTACGGAAAGAAAGAGCTGATTGCTTAAATAAATCATAGCTGCAAAGAAGAGGAGCAGAGGGCTCAGCTGGTGTTTGCAGTTGGGCTTTGCTGAGCCCTGAGCTGGGTTTGCTGCTGCCCAACGACTGTGCTCAGAGCAATTGCATTCAGGGTGAACTCGGCTCATTCCCCAGAGGGATGGGAGCTCTGAAGAGACAAATACCACAGCGCTATCATAAATGGTACAAAGCATTGAACAATAAATAGTTGACAAACCAATAACACAACATCGTAAACAATAAATAGTTCACAAACCAAAACACACTGAGGTATGAGGCAAAAAAAGAAATAAATATTAAATTCATTTGGAAGGGAAAAAAAAAACAAACAACAACCACTTAAATAGAAAACTGAACGTTAAGCTGCCAGTGAGCTGTAAGCCTTGGGCTGAACCCCAGCACAGCACGGCGTGCTTCGTAACACCACAGGGTTGGGCTGAGAGCAGCCGCGTGCGCTCACTTCCTCCTCCTCATCAGCAGGTACTCCTCGATGTAGTTGATGAAGATGTCGAACTCCCCCATGGCTTTGTAGATCCCGTTCTCATCCATCTGCAGGTGAAAGGCAGCCCGTGATTCATCGGCTGCACGCGCGGTGCAGAATCCCCAGCTGTGCTCTGCTTCCACCAAAACCTCCGCTCTCTCCCCACCCACTGAAGAAACGCAGCGGCTGCTCTGAGCTGAGCTGCGCTGCGTCGGCACAACTTTGGCACCCTCTGAGTGCGTGGATCCAGCAGCAAAACCGCCCTGCAGGCACCCACCTTCTCGAACGTCTCCTTGATCTGCTTGATGGCTTTGCTCCTCTTCTCGCAGGTGAAGAAGCGGTGCTGCAGAGGTGAGAGGCGGTGCGTTAAGTCAGGGCTGTTCCTTCCTGCTGCTCCTGGGGTGACTCAGCCCATGCTGCGTGGTCACAGCAGCTCCAGCAGTGAGGATGCCAGTGCATGCAGGTAAGGGTTGTGTTCCCCACCCTCTCCCCCTACGCTCTGTTAGACTGCATCAAATGGTGCTCTGAGCATCCTCCCTATTGCTCTGATTATCAGGTATGGAGAAGGGCAAGGAGAAATGCCACTCCAATGGGGTTTTGCTTGTTCTGATTGCTCTGTCCCCCTGGCTCCTGGCCCCATCTCTCTGCCCCAGGAAGACCCAGGGACCATTCCTGCAGTACAGAGCCCACTCACACAGCGCCTCATCGTCGTCCTCAGGTTCAGCAGCATGCTGCCCAGGTCGTCCATGCTCTGCTGGTGGCTGGTGCTGGTCTTCATGGCGCGGGGCAGAACCTCATCTGTGTAGAAGCGCAGCATCTCTGACACTGACTGGCAGCCAAAGTTCCCCTGGAGGGGAGGAGAGAGTATGCTGATGGCAATGCTTCTGCAATCTGAACCCCAGCAGCACTGCTCAGAGGCTGGGGATGAGTGTGCATCAGCCCTGCTGCAGGCACCTTGCTGGAAGGGGGGTCCATGGGCCGCATGTGACAGTGGGAAATATCCCGAATTAGGATCATTTTCCTTTGGTGGAAGGATGCAGCAGGGCAGTGGATTTGCACTGAAATAGTAATCCTTACCTTAAATTCATCCAGCAGTTCAGAGCTGAGCAGTTGGATGTTAAGTTCGTCGTCTCTGGATTGCTGCAGGAGAATGCAATAGAAGAAGTGCTTTATGCAGGCAGCTGTGTTTTCCTCTTTGCCTCACTCGAGGACTGCTCTGCCTGCTTGCATTTATGCTTTAACCCCACTGCTGGCATCCCTTGAGTCCCCTTTTCCAGGGGCTATCTGTTCCTCCAACTCCTGAGCCCAGGCTGAGCTGATGCTGCGCAGAGCATCACCCCATGGCACCAAAGTGCCCAACAGCTTTTCTGAGAGGTAAGAAACTTTCATTCCTGATATTAATTGAAAGACTTGCAGCAGGCTTGAAGTCTTAAATCCCACTGATCGTGTTAATTTAATAACTAATACAAGCCATGCCACTCATCTGGCTTTTAATCCGGAGAGTTATGTTCCTTTATTGCTAAAGCATGCTGGCAATAGCTGAAGGAGGAACCCTGGGGTGAGCACCCATCCCTGCAGCCCCGCAGCACCAGCGGGTGCTCAGTGCTGCTCTGTATGCAAAGCACTGAGATTTGTCACAAGGCAATCACTCAGGCTTCTGTGGCTCTGTCAGAGAAAGTCTGTAGCAAAAGGTTTCCCTTTTCAGACAGTGCTGGCTTCAGTGAGGCCGGAGCTCATTGCCCTGAAGAATTTAATCCCTTGCTGCTAAGTCAGTGCGTGATTTACTCTGCAACTTTTAGGGGGAAGTCTGCACAATAAGGCTTGCATTATGAAATCTCTCGAGTTCATTATAACTAAAACCAGGAAGAAAAGCCTTTTGTGTTATCTCTCAGCAAGCAGTGAAACCAGAGGGCAGCCCATAGTGCAGCACACGGCCAAATCTCTTCTGCCCAGAGCAACCTGCTGTCTCCTCATCCAAACCACTCAACTCTGCAAAATAACCCCACGAAACAGAAGGAGGTGTCATACTTACAAAATAGTCCTTGATTTCCTCAAACTTCACCCTCAGCTCCCGCAGCCGGACGGGCAGCACCTCGGAGTGCAGGCAGCTGGACTCCAAGCAGTGGGCAGGCAGGGTGCAAGCAGCCAGCAGCAGCAGCAGGGCCTGGCAGCAGGTCTGCATCTTGGGGTATTTATCCTTTATTCTGCTGCTGCCCTTGGTTGGGTGCCACTGGAGGGCAAAGCACAGCTCTGCAGGCTTCACCTTGATGGAGCCCCTCATTTATACTCTCAAAGCATCTCAGTTTCCTTTCCCCGCTTCCTGACGAGTGATATTAAGGGTATAAGTCACTCACTCAATAAACCCAAATGTCACTTGGGTTTCCCGTCAACTTTGGGTTTCCTGTTCTCTTGACCCCCCTCCCCTCCTCACTACCCATCAAATCTTTTGTGCTTAGACTCTGCATTTTTTTTTTCTATTGCTTGCTTCTTGTAAATCTAAATGAGGCGACAGATACAAAGCGAAGAAGGAAAGGTGCTGTGTGAGCTCACATCTGCATTTCACAGCCACTTTTTATTTTTAGAAGAATGCTCTGCTCTCGGGGGAAAAAGTGTTTCTATATTTAAGTCTCTCTACAGGTTGACACCTCTGATCCCCAGCACTGAGCATCACCCAGCAGCACTGCGTTCAGTGAACCTGTCCAGGTGCTCCTCACTCCAGCATTGCTCTTCCCCAACCTGCTCAGACACTGTCACCTCCTTTAGCACTGTGATGCAAGCATGCAACACTCTGAATCTTTCTTTCTTTTTGTTTTTAATGGAGTTAAAACAAAGTCAGTGTGATGCTCCAGCTCTCAGCCGATGTTTTACCCAGGCATTACCATGGTCAGCCCTGTGCACAGCACATGGAGACACAATGGGGACTTGGGCTCCTGGTGTCAGTTCTGCATGATTCCCTGCTAGTAATAATGATAGCAACTATCACTTTCTTGAAGTGTTTCCTAGCAGCACGTGCTGAGTTTTATTGCACTGTATCATGGGACCCGCTCTTTGCACATTGATGTGCTCTGCTCACGTGTTCAAGCTGAACACGAAACCTTTTCTTTCTTGTTCTTGCATGCAATTTTGTTTCCAAGAAATGGACTACAGTCCCAGCTGAGCCCCCAGCTCCATGAACCGGGTGTGCTCTCCTCCCCACTGATAAAAGTGACCATTGCAGTGCTGAAGATATCTCCACTGATGTCTCTCTTCCGTTTTCCTTTCTTTCATGCTCTCTTTCTGCACAACTTTATACTTGTTTCCTTTTGGTGATAAGGCTGTTATCCAAGAAAGAGAAAGCGGAGATTAACTTGGCCTTTCTGGGGGCTTCTTTGAAGGCTTTTCTGCTATTTGGAAGTGGCATTCTCTTCACGCTGCCTCCAGCTTATTGCCTGGGACAAATCACTCCAATTCTCATTCACTGCCCTGAGCCTCCTTCAGTGTGAATTTGCAGACCTCTGTGAAGGAGCGTGTTACAAATAACGCTGGAAAAATGCAAAGCATTCCTTATACCATATATTTAGATTTCATTTAGAAAATGAAAGAGAGGAAAGTTTTGTGTTAGAACATGCATGAGTAAGGGCAGATGAATTATGTATTTGTAATCAGGTGAGGTAACTTCTCTAAACACAGCAGTGAGGGGTTTTGCCTGGTTTGTTTTCCTTCTGTTGGTGTTGCACCTTTCCCAAGGGCCGGGAGGGAGAGTTTTCCCAGTGAATCACCGCAAGGGCACAGAACTTCTATCTGAATCAGAGCGCGTCATGGGGACCGTGCCCCGCTTTTCTTCCCCTGTTTGCGTGCCTCGGCGCGGTTTCTTCCCTTGACCACCAGCAATGAGGTTTGGAGGCCATGAGGAAGGAGAAGGGCAGCAGCTGACTCAGACCAAAATGTGTAGTGTTAAACATAACCCGTGTCACTGTGCTGTCTCACAGCTCTGTGCTTTCACCCCAAGCTGCAAGATCTTATTTTGCATTCACTCCAAGCTGCCTCAGGTTGGTAGAGCCGTGCAAGCAGGACCCGGTGGCCTCTGAGTTCCATAGGGAAACCAAAAAACCAAAACCTGATGTGGCAGCACCTGGATCTCACCCCGTTCTCTGCGTGTGTGCAGCTGGGGCCAAAGCGGTGATTTCAAGCCCCCTGGGTCGGTGCAGTTGGGGGAACCCTGCTTGCAGACCGGGCCACGCTTGCAGGGCGGCTCAGCGCTGCGCTGGCGGCTCGGCGTCGGCATGGCGAGGCTCGGGCTCTGGCCATGGTGCTGACTGAGGGGTCCCGGCCCGGGGTCGTCCCACACTTTCCTTCCTGCCCGAGAGCTGAGCTCATGTTTCCAAACTTCCCTTCTTCTCAGCAATCGTTGCTCTCCGTGAAGTCATCTCGGTTCGACACCCAGACCATACTGAGCAGCTCCCTTATGCAGTTCCCTCCTCCCTGTTTTGGAACCTGCTTTGTTTTTCAGCTGCACGGCGTGTAAGCCAGTTGCGTCCATTCCACAAAGGAAACTGCCCTGCGCACGCACGATGCTCGCTGTGTTTACCTGTGTTTCCTTCGCCATGGCAGAGATTTTGACGGTGCAGTTTCGCTCTGACTCACCACTGCTTACTGCTGTGGAAACGCATTGACTCTGCAGTACTACGAAGCATTTGCATGAATGAATAAAGCACCTTTCCTAAAGAGTGTCCGAGGACGTGGGTGTATTTCTAAACCTTTAGGAAACAGCTTTCATGATTGCCAAGAAGATCATTTCAGGAAGGAAATGTTACTCAAAAGCCTTTTGCATTCTTTGATGCTGGCAGCTTCCATAGGGGCAACTTCTCCCATTTTTTTTTCCCCCTGGGTCTCAGTCATTGCCTTTGGACAAGGGAACATGGTGTATTTTATGCACTATTATAGATACAGCTGCAGGAATTGCCTAGATTTCCAGGCTGCTTAGCAGCATGTTTCTTACCCCAAATTCCCCACTTCTCATCCATTTCTATTTGCTGTCAGTGACGCCAGGGAAGTGGAGGCTTTGCTGCCCTTCATTCACCCACTACAAAACACCCATTGGCTCTCTCAGCAGCACCCTCTCTGATGACTAACAGTTCCTGACGCATGAAACACATTGCTTTTCCTTCGTGATCTTTTGCTGTCAAGGTACAAAATTGGACTTTTCACTTCTGGAAAGCAGCTTTCTAGCGCTTGTTGGAATTTGCAGCTTGACTCATCCCAGCTTCAACAGGTAAATCCCAAATTACTCGATGGCAATTTAACCCACGTCATTAATTGTATCATTATGTAACCTCTAAGAGTCCCAGAATCGATTACTAATCATGAATAGACACTTTGTTGTGACCTCTAATGCAACTTCTACTATGACACAGTCTTACATAAGAATTTCTTGGTAGGTCCTGAACTTCCATCTGAACCAAACAAAACTGGAATCCTATCCTAAAGACATTGGGCAATGGAGATTTTGAACTTGCAATATCTTTTCCGATGAGATGAAGGAGTGAGCTCTCAAAAGTCATAGAACTGAATTTCTAAGTAGAGTCTAAATAGAATTTCTAACTGGAGTTTCTGGAGTCATTAGGAATGGTGCTGAGCACTGTTCAGTGCTGTGTTGTTTAACCAGCAGCAGCTCAGCACCAAGCAGCCCTTCATCCAGTGGGATGGGGGAGAGAATTGGAGAAAAGAAAGAAAGAAGTAGAGATAAAGTAGAAATTAACTGTTTTCTAAGGTAGAAAAAGAAGAAAGAAGCAGCAGTAATGATGACAATAATATATACCCAAGGAAGTGATGCAGAATGCAGTTGCTCACCACCTGCTGATCGATGCCCAACCACTACCTGAGCAGCAGCTGCCACCTAGCCAGCTCTCCTCTGTTTTATAGCTTTCAGCAAGATGTCATATGACACAGCACATACCTTTGGCCAGTTAGATCATCATCCCCCCCTACACCCCTCGCTCCTTGTCTCCTTGTGCACTCCAGCTCATTTCCTGCAGGAGAGTAGAGAGTACAAGAAGCTGGAAGACTGAAACACCCCTGACTCTGTGCAGCACTGCTCAGCAATGTTTAAAAGATCAGTGTATTACTAATATAGTTTTTCTCCTCATCTCAGACGCTGTGAAGGAAATCATCTCTGCCAGCAGGTGCAAGACCAGCATGCCATGGTGAGCTGCAGCTGACAGCACCTTGGCGGTGCCACCTTCCCAGCCCTGCGCTCCCAAATGCTGGGCATGAAGCCGTGGGGTTTTTTTTTTTGCTCATCGCATGCAGCAAAGCAATTGAGAAATCCTGGGTTTTCTCTGCCAGCCCATAATGTTCAGAGCAGCACGTGCTGGTTGTGATGTACTGTGGGCACGCGTTGTGCCCGTCACCCCACAGCCCCTGGGATTCCCCCCGTGCCACTGTCACCTGCCCCCAATGGCAGTGGGACGGAGTGAGGGGGACTGCCCATCTAGCATTGCTGTGAACTGGGCACGGGTTTTGGTGACATGGTATCATTGGACAGAATGTGGTGTCCGAGTCAGGCTGAATTACAGCTGATATTTCCAAGGCAAAGCCAAGGAATGAGTTTCATGATGCAGATTCCCAGTAAAGTCACCCCAGATTTGCTGCTGGCACTTCTGCTCCTTCAGAAAACAATGCAGGAAAATAGAATTGCTCAAGTTTTTCGTTCTCTTGCATTTTCTTATTCTAAGCTGACAGTGTGAATTTAGCAGCCACTTTTTAGTTCCCCCAAACTAGGAGATACATGGTGACCGTGGGCTGCACTTTGCTTCTGTGCAACATAATCAGCATTTGACCCCCTGTGTCAAATGTAGGCAGAGATTTCTGAAAAAATATAATGTCCACACGAATGCAAGCATTCTCATTAAATGTAAAGTACTTCCTGCTGGGTGCTTAGAGTGCAAACATGCAAAGATCAGCAAGAGGAGAGCTGCAGCAGCGCTGCTTTCCATGTCCCTTTGGGCATCTGTAAGTGGGAAGTTGGAGATGAATCTGAATGGTGGAAACCCCCCCAGTGCTGAAATAAAAGCTTAAAAAAAGAAGGGGAGGGGGGAAGGGGGGTGGAAAGAAGAAGAAAACGAATCAGAAGTGAACTTCCCCCACTGGCTGCTGCCTGCTTGGGACAGAGAAGCGTGGCCATTTGTTTTCTTTTCCTCCTGTCTGACCACATGTTTCCAAAACTGTGAAGCCGAGGAAGAGCTTTTGTTGGTGACTTTGTGTGAGGCTGAAATGTGCCTCAATGGATGGAGTCGCCTCTTCCAAGGGTTTGTATGGAGAGGCACACGCTGGGGGTGGGACAATCCCTGTGCCCTGCTGGGGAGTGCAATGTGAGCGAGCCATTTGCGTGGTGGAATCCTTCCTGGAAACGTTTCCCATGTCGATTTGCCACATTTTCTTTTTCTTTTCACATTTCCATTAAGAAATAATATGTGAGATGGGAAATCCTTCGTTCTCTCCCTCCTTCTGTGCTCCTCCCTGTGGGCACAAAACCTCGAGGCTGTGAAATCTGCACCCTGAGCTGCACTCAGGGCAATATTAACCCCAAACTGAAACTTGCATGTGAGCATCGGGTGATGCACAGCTCATGCACTGAAACGTGTTTCGGTTTTGGTGAAAGGTAAGTGGATGGGAGTTCTGCCTGACCATCGGGATGATTCATTTGTTCCCCAGATAATTGAAAAATCAAGCTGATAGCTGTCAGTTTCTCCTTTATTAGGCATCATTTAGTGCCTGCGCTGTCAGCACGTTTCGCGCTCACAGGCAAATGTGGTTCTACGAGGCACAGTGCTCAAATGTGGGGCTGAGTGAAGATATCTGAAAGACTGCAGCTGGCAGCTGCTCCTTCCTCTCCTGGACGTCTCTGCTCAATTCTAAAGCTGCACCATTCAGAGATTTGTCTGCCCAAAGCTTGCAGGGAGCGGGGGTGACTTGGTAAAAGCAGTCCCTCTGGGTACCAGTTTCCACACTGGCTGCACCCAGTGCATATCACAGTATTTCCAGGCTGGTCTGGGCTCTGAGCAACCTGATCTAGCTGCAGATGTCCCTGCAGGGGAGTTGGACTCCATGATCTTTAAAGGTTCCTTCCAACTCTAAGGAGTCTATGATTCTATACGGCCTGCTCTTACTTATGGAGGACATGACCTCCATGTGAGAAGTGATGCTACATTCCAGGGCTGTCATTTGTATTGTCAAAATGAAGAGCTTTTCCCCAATTGTGGCTGTGTTTTATTTCATCCCCCTTGTTCACCACCCCCATCCATTGCAGGGCACCCACAGACCTGGGTGCTGCCTCGCTTCTCCAACGTGAACTCGATGGGACCCCTCCACACTGCAGGAACACACAGAACACTGCAGCAGATGGTAACAAAAAAAATGCAAATCCTGATTGCAGCTCTGGTTGCAAGAGAGGAAAAAGGTTTGAAATTAGAACCAAGCCTATTACATCCAAATTCGACAGGGAAAATGGGGATGGGGCCTCTTGTGGGTTTTGAAAGCAGAGGTCAGTGTGCTTCAATTGCTTTTCATGCACAGCTCTGCCCCCAAGGAACACTCTATAGTACAGTTTCATTTCCCCACGAGGAGCTGAGCCCCGCTGCCATTGCAGCTTTGTGTTGCTGCCTCCTCTCGCCTTGCATCACTGTCACCATTTGCTAGACAAGCCCAGTCGCTAATATGTCAGACACCCACATCAAAAAGCTCCTGAAACCTGCTGGAAACTGAGAAGCCTCATTGATTAAGGCTGGGTTTAATTTCGTTGGCTGATTTGAGTCTCTGATATCAGGGATGTGTTTGTTTGAGAATGGGTGCGTAGCTCAGCATGGGTGCTGAACTTTGCACCGTGCATCAGTGGGAGCTTTCATTCATGCTCAGCAGCAAGGCACTTTTTCTCAGGCTCTTTAACCCCAATTTGTGCTGCAATGCTGATTTTCTTAACACGATGGGGAAAAGGGAAGGAACCAACCATCAAAGCTCACTGTGAAATCTTGATGAGACGATCAGGAGCTCACCGTGCACTCAGGCAGGGACTGCAAAGCCTTAAGGAAACCCTGCAGGCTGCTGTGGGATTGGGGCAGGAGTTCTCTGAGAGTAATTTGGTTCCTCATCCGACTCCTGGAGTTGGCAGGAGTGAGTTCCCTGCCTCATGCACGCTTGGTGCACCTGCCAGGATTATGATGTTGAGACGTGCCTCGTGAGTTTCCCTTTGAGGAAGATGGAACTGATGACAACCAGAACACGAGTTCATGCTTTATCAAAGCTGGGTTAGCAAGTATTTAACCCTCACCACCCCCCACCCTCCTACTCTGGTGACTAAATTAATGGTTTTCTTCAGAACAGCCGTGCCGGTGCACAAAACCCCTCCGCAAAGATGAATCTTAGAGGAAAAAAACTAAAAATCTCTATCTTTTTCTTTTTTTTTTTTTTTTTTGCATTTATTTTTAACCTCTCTATGTAAAATCCTGGCTTGGTGGCAGCACTGCCAAGAATGAATCATTTGTGTGACATCACACCGGCACGGTGAAGGCGGTGGCTGAGGCAGCGGCACTTTCTGTGACGTGCAGCCAGGATTTGGGGGGCAGCCAGCAAGGACAGCAGGACCCCCAGAACATGAGAACGTGTGGGGATGTGCTGTCGCTACCCTGCATGGCTGCAAGAGCTGCAGGGTGATGGTGTCCCCCAGAGGATGCTCTGCAGTGGGGTGGTGTCACACTGTGGGGATGCTCCCCCAAAGCCCTGTGGAGGTGTTGGTGGTGGGGCACGCACTGCTCTGTCTGCACGTGTGATAAGCAGTGACATCCCTGGGCTGTGTGTCGGTGTCCTGGCCTTCCAGGTGAAGATAGACTTGAAGAAAGAACCATGCTTGGCAAGGTGGAACACCTACAGGACATTCCAATGACAAACTTCAGGGCAGCAGCTGTGGGTAGAGGAAGAATTAAGTTTTTGGGCACCTTTCACATTCACCCTGATGTGACCCCCGGCACTGCCACCCTGCTGACGGCAATCTGGGCATCAGTGTGGGTCTGTCTCCCTTTGGGCATCACTTGTCCCTGCTGCTCCAGGTGAAGCTGAGCCTGGGAGGCAGAGAGCAGCATAATTTCAGAATTATCAAAGTGGTTTTGGTTAGAAACGTGACTGAGAAGAGGGCACACTCTATACCACACCTATCAGCCAATTACTCCGCGCAGAACTCTGAGTCATTTGACGAGTTTACCGAGAAAAACAATTTTCTACTTTTGTCAGCAGCTGTGGCTGAGCGGGTGGTGCTGCTCTGATAGCAGCTCCCTGGTTTCTGTCGAAAATGGATTGCACTAATTAAGAGAGAGCAGAGCAGTCAGATTTTCAGGGCTTGGATAGAGCACAGCAGAACGTTTCCACGCGAGCAGCAGCTTACGAAGCACGGTGCTGAGGTGGGGATTGTCCTCAGGGCAACCCTGGGGTTTGGAGCCCCGTTAGCTCCAATGGGGCTTGAGATGGGCTCTGGATTTGAGGGTCAGGCAGTAACTTGATGACGACCCTTGATGTATGATGGGGTCTTGGTTAGCTGCAGGATCACCAATGGAGATGGCAAACTCTACCCTGTGCTTTTCTCCAACATTTGCCCTGCCTGGCTGAGTTGGTTTTTGTGGATGCTCTCCTGATGCATGGCACAAATTGCCCCCTGAGCTCTGATACGGTTGCAGCTCTTTGCTATTACATCTGGATTTTTCTTTCATTAAAATGAGCGCTGGCATTTCTGTCATTCATGTCATCTCATTCTGGTGATCTGTGTATAAATCATTATCAGCTTCAGATCTGATATGATGGAGTACCTAAAACTGCTGTGAAATGAGTAATGCAACCAAACGACAAACCAAGGATGGTCTGCAAAGCATTATCAGCTCTTATAGCATGAAACTACATTGAGATGTGCTATTGAAACATACATTATCACTCTGAAATCCTTTACTGGAAATCTAGACTTAACACATGTATGTGGTCAGTCATTGACAGAGCAGCTCCTATTCAGGTCAGAGAATCTTGGTGGTGGTTTTTTTTTTTATTATTTTTTTTTCTGTTTGGTTGCTTTTTAGGGTGAAATAAAAGCTTCTGGATCTCTGAATGACTGTGGTGTTGGGTCAGCAGGGGCTGCTAGAAGTGCTGCTCAAAGGCTGCTTTCCTCTTTTGATTTCAGATTTGGAGGCAAATTAGTGATGCAGAGGGCTCGTCCTCTTACCTTGTAACTCCTGATCATGGCGACAGTGGAGATGGCAAAGTCTAGCATGTACTGCTGTGACAAGTTATTTGGGTCCAGCTGCTTTCTGTGCTGCCAGGAAGGACAGAACAGAGCCACATCCCCAGGGTGCAGCCACACATCAAAGCCTGAATGACGCTGGAGGTGCCCCAGGCACCCAGTTCCCACTCAACCGTCTGATCTCAGCTGCATCATCACTCTGTGCTTCAAAAATCCCTATTTCTTTTTTCCTCTTCCTTCCCAGAGAACATGAGCCACAGCTTGCTGGTTTATTGGGCAGATTCTGCTGCTGCAGTTGGCACATGGTCCAGATCCTCTGCTGTGTGTGCTGAGAGGAGAAAGCAGAGCATCACCCCATCACCCATTGGCTTCCCCAAAGGGTGGATTTTGCATTGAGTTTCTCACTCACTGGTGCTTGGCTCACCTGCCTCCTGGGCACCAGTTACCAAAAAGGAAAAAGTTTGGTTACCAAAAGGAAAAAAGGAGAAGTCCTTTCTTTCATCTGCAATTTACATAATGAAGTAAGAACTCACTGCTCTTCCTTCGTTTCCCTGCAGGGCTGGGTGTGCAGTGAATGCCTGGGAAGCTGCAGGCACGTTTGGGTTCTTGCGTGCCTCTTCCTCTGCTCTGAGCAAAACTTTTGTTGCAATTTTACGAGCAGCAGCTGGGGATTTGGAAAGGAAAATGCAGATAAGAGGGCATGTGCTGCTGACGCTCGCTCCAAAGCTTCGACAAGATGACATGCAGCCTGAGGTGGGTTGGAGCTGCCTTTGGCTGGTTTCCTATGTAGGGACCAGGGAAGAATGGTGAGTGCATTTGTGGCCATTTTAGCTGTATGCAATACAGCGATCGGCCTGGGCATAAAGCCTATTTGCCTGCCCTGATGTGATGATGGATTGAGTTTCTTTATCAATAAATTACTCACCCAGCAAAACCCAATGGCCCACAGATGTTCACACCCCATCCCTGCATTGCAACAGTGATGTCTCCAGGCTGCTGCTCTGCACCATAGGATGGAGATGCCCCCAGGTCCACCAGTGCATCTCCATTGGGTACAGGCAGCCTGAGGAATTTATTTAGCTGCTCATTACTTTAGGGGCTGAGCATGGCTGTGTCCAGCAAGAATGAACTACCAACCAGCCTGGGCTGTGTGTAATGATCACCTCCATTACCTGTGCTCTTGGAAACCATCTCGTGGCCCCAGGATGTTGTCTCAAAGTTTGTTGTACCCAGGCATCTCTGTTCCCCAAACACTGGGGACGTACTTGAGGATATGAGCACCCACACATCCCAGGAGCAAGCCTGAGAGCCAGGTCCCCCTAAAACAAAGGATAAAAGTCCCACGTGCCAGGACAGTGCTGGAGGGGGCTCAGCATCTTCCCAACCCCTGCTGCAGGGCCAGATGCCTCCCACCCAGGGACACCCCAGTGGCTGGAGCTGCCACCCCAGCGCGGTGCTTCCCCTCACTCCCATCCTCCCAACGTTCTGTGCCAGCATCTCCCGCCCCCAGATGGTAGGGAAACACCTGTGGGTGAAGGAGTCAGTCCCTATTGCTGGCTAATTAATTCAGTGAACTGCAAAGGGAAATAGGTGCCGGGAAAAGCAAGAAAAACCCCAAAAATTAATCCATGAGCTGTTTCCTCCCAGCGTCTGGATAAAAACGCGTCCTTTGGAGCTCTTTGGGACAGACGTCGGCAGGACGGATTGACCCGTGCCAACAGAGCAGGTAAAGTGCTGGTTTTATCCTTCCATCGTGTGTCTGTATCTCCTGTAACGAGGTTTTGTAAGGGCTTTATTTATGAATGTCACTGTGAACACAACCTATGTTTGAACTATCCCTGCTGTTCCATAGGGAAAGCGTTCTCCCTTGGGAACAGCCTTTGGGGTCTGCTGCTTTTGGTCACGCTTTCAGCCCTGCTGTTCCAGCTTAATTTACCCGTGCTTACTTTTTGTTGAGATTTGTCTATTCACCTGCAGTTTTTGCTGTTTTTTGTTGTTTCTTTTTCCCCCCTATTTCTTTCTTTTGGAATCTTTTAGGAACTCTTCCTTCTTAGTTTTTCTCTCTTGTAACTGGCAAAGAAGAAATGGATAAGAGCTATCAATCAGTGTTGCTTTCAAACATACTTACATGCATGTGTACCACCAGTACTGTATAAAATGTGTGTTCCAGAAATAGTTTAGCTCTTGGCATGTCCCTACAAACCTCCCTGTCAGATGTATGTTCCCCCTGCAGTTTCATTTAGTCACTTACGTCTATGAGGTGAGCAATGAATGCTGAAACAATTCACTGGAAATCTTAGTAAGAACTTTTTTGTGTGTGTGCTTTTGATTTTTATGTAGAGGGAAGATTGTGAGGATTCTCAACAGGTGCTGCAGGCATGCTGGGCTCCCGTGTGCTGCTCTGCCTCTGTTCCATGACCTGCTGCCTCACCCTGCTGCCGGCAGCTGGGAACACGATCCTCCGCTTTGGCCCCTGTAGGATTTCAGTGAGCATGAGTGAAATCAGGGCTGGCTTCACCGCCATCAAAACCAACATTGTAAGTCCTGCTGTGGGCTCCTGGGGAGCAGCTTGTGTTCCCATAGCCCTGCAGTGCCAACAAGTCCCTCATTGCATCTCTCTCTTCCACACAGCAAGCCCGGGACCCCATCAGGACGCTGAGCATCCTGTCCCATCCACACTCCCTTCACAGGGTCCAGGTGGGTGCCATCAATGTCCTGCTATGCTTCATTCCTCCCTGCTAACCGTGTTCAGGGCTGGGAGCTGCTGGGTGATGCAATGGCATCTGAGTTCCTGTGAAGTGCATGGGAAGAAAGGGCAGGGCAGGGAGGAGGGGTGATGTAAAGGCGTGAAAGGAGCTGGGGGTCCTGCAGTGGTTTCTGCATGGAGAGAGCTTGATGCTTCTCCAGAAATGTGCACAGCACCCGGATGGGTGTCCAAAAACTGGGAGACACAGGGCAGGAGAGAGACAGGAGCAATGGGTGGTGGAGGACAGCATAGGTTGCACTGTTCTGAAGGGATGGGAAGGGCAGGGAAGGGTCTTGCTGGTGTTCCTCACCCTTCTTTCTCTGCAGGGTGGTGGGCTGAGAAATATAAATAAGGCTTTTGCAGCTCTCCTGCTCCAAGGCACTGCATTGGGCCACTGCTTCATGCCTCTAACACCCAGCTACAAAGCCAACTCATGGGTTTGGTCACTCAGTGAGGCACGCTGAGGGTGGGACTGGAAAATCACTCTATATCTGCTGTCAGCGTACCTCAAGCAGAGCTGGAGAAGGTTTATACACCACTGTCAGCTCCTGTGATGGGTGGCAGAGATGTTTTCTTCTAGCGGTGGGAAGAAGGGCTGTGCCCAAGGGTTTGAAGCACATGGGAAAAGAGGAATTTGTCCCTTAAGCCTTCAGATAAATGCTGCATGGTCCACAAGGTCTTCAACTTCTACGTGGACAAAGTCTTCAAGCACTGCCAGACTGAGAATTCCTACATCAACCGAAAGATCAGCAGCATAGCCAACTCCTTCCTCAGCATCAAAAGGAAACTCGAGCACTGTGTGAGTCTCATGTTGCTGAAGTTTAGTTTCAGCTTTGGCATTTGGTATGCAAATAAACCCAAGCGTTTCATAAGTTACAAAATCTTTATTTAGAGGAAAGCTCTTAACAAGAATAGGAAGAAGCACGGTGAGAAGGGTTTGTGCCTTCATTGAGAAACTGATGTATGTGCTCATTCACTGCCATGGCAGTGACCAAAACCAGCACTGGGTCTGCCTGGGTGAACTGCTCTCAATGGAGCCTGATTTCAGGACCTCAGATGGGTTCTAACACAGGGTTTTAACACAGACAGCTGTGTTAAAAGCAATCTCTCATCCTTAAAATGCTCGTGTTCAAGAAACGTGTAGGTGTTGTACTAAGGGACATGGTTTAGTGGGAAAGCATTGGTGATGGATGGATGGTCGATCTGGATCATCTTGGAGATCTATTGCAACTTCGGTGATTCTGTGATTGATTCTATGATTGATTTTGTGATTGATTCCATGAAAATGAAACCCTCCAGCTTAACGAATTCAATTTTGTTTTTCTAGCATGATGAAAACAAGTGCTTGTGTGGACAGGAACCCACTGAGAGATTTAAGCAGATACTTGTGAACTACGAAGGGGTAAGCTGATGATTAAGCCTAGTAATTAATGCAGCTATTCAGCCTCATTTACACGTGGTGGTATCACAGTCTTTGCAACCTGCTCCTTTACATCCCTTTCAGCTGAACGTCACATCTGCAGCAATGAAATCCCTGGGCGAGCTGGACATCCTGCTGGACTGGATGGAGAAATCCCCATAGAGAGGAACCGTGTGCTAACAGAGCTGCTGGGGGGCTGCACGCCTCGGGAATGCACTGTCCCAGAGCCATTTCTTGCTGACTGTTTGATCAAGCACTGAGTGTGCTGTCAGGCACAGGAACAGGCACACGCATCCACAGGGTCTTGCATTTGGATGGCAATGTGGAGTTGGCTTGAATCAACGGAGCGTCCACATCTCCGACTTCTATCAAACGACACTTTCCAAAGGGAGAATTTTAAAGAGTTCTCTTTAGCAGCCAATAAGCTATGATAACTTAATAAAAGCATTGTTTGAATTGTCAACTCTTTGCATGAGGGCTGTGTGTTGATGAGCACCGAGTGCCTGGCTGAGCTGCTCGCATAGAGCTGATGTTACAGAGCTGCATTTGCCACTCTGGGCTCAGCTCTGTCTGAAAGGAGGCGATGGGTGACAAACACTTGCAGAATAGGTCCTTGCAGGTACTGCAAGCCAAGGAAATCTGTGTTTCCTTTCCAGGTGATGTTTTCTGCAGTATCAGTGAAATGAAGTGTTCTATGGAAGATATGTGGTTGCTGAATAGAAGAAATCTCCGGTGTGCATTTACTGACAGTCAGCAGGAGGTTTGTGGAAGGCTGATGCGCTTACTGTAAACAAAGCCAGCCTGAAACTGTGCTGAGTTTGCGCTGAATTCTATCAGAATTCAGAGGAATTGCATTTCGAGTTGGTGAAACTCAGAGCTCGCCGTGGTGCCCTCTCAGAGCCGGCACAGATCCTGCGATCAGATGCACCACTTAACCTATGGCCGTGGCTCTAATGCCTGGCAACTTCTCTTTCTAGGAAAGAAAAGCCCACCCACAAGTGATGTTGGGTTATTCGTAAGAGCAGTCAGGAAGCAGAAGGTGTCTGATTTTGTTTGCTTTTAGATGTGAGTGGATGTGCTGGGGCGGTGGAGGTGAAGCGCAAGGTTTCATCCTGCAGCAGTGGGGCTGCAGGGGGAGGAGGAGCGCCCTGCACTGCACACCCCCCCATGCTGGAAACTCCAAAATGTAAACTGGAGTGATGTGAAACCAGCCCTGTTTGTCCATGGGATCACTTCCATTGTGCATGATGGATAGCCTCCCATCCCTCTTTTGGGCTCTTTTACCCTCAAGTGGCTGCACACGCAGAGATCGCTCACCATCCTTGCTCACATATTTGCTTATGCCAGAAAGGAAGTGCTTCCAGGGCCCTCCTTCACCTCATTTACTTTCCCATGTACAGCATTTTGCAGTGTGACTTCCATTCTCCTTATCCATGTATTCAACCCCTGCAGAGGAAAGGCTGCCCTGAGGCAGGTGGAGGAGGAAACTGCTTCACAAAGGGGCAGAGAAAGGGGTTTTCTCCTGCTGGAGATTTCCAAACCACAGCATTCTCCTGCAGCTGTATTGCTGCTCAGCCCCTGGGGATGTGTTTCCTATTGCACCAGAACTGTTCATTCACTTCCAGCAACCACGGGCAGGCACAGACCCATCCTGTCCTTGCTGCTCCCACTGCTGCCCCGTGCCGTGGAGGGGAGGATGCAGCAATGCTCCTTATTCCTTATGTTTTACCACTTGCTGTCAGAGATGCACATAAACAGGACAGAACCAGGGAACCTGAGCAGGTCAGTGCTATTTCTGTCCATCCCCTCCATCCTCTCTGCCTCTCACCGCCCTGGCTGCTGCCTGGGGATGTGCAGAACTTCGTGTGTTCAGGGCAGATTGCTGCTTCTTTGTCACATCTCCGTCCTCGCTGCTCCTGCAAGGCTTTATCTGTGGGGTGTTTGGCTCTCTTCACCAGGATCTGACCTACAGGCAGCAGCGTGGCCATGCACAAATAAATTGCTTTCCTCTGTTGAATAACCCACTCTCGAGGATAAGACCAGGAGACAACACTGTTTTAATTACAGTCATCATTGCTTCTGCCTGGACAAGCACAAAACCAGCCAGAGAGGCTGACCGCTGGTGCCTATTGCTTAATCAGTTAAACGGGTTGTCATATTAATTAACACCATTCTGTGCTTTCCCCGTGCTCTGCCACAGACTGAGAGCCCGTCTGGTCTGCTGAAAGCTGCTTGTATCTTTATTGGACATGAACAACCCCAGGCACTCCTGGTCTGCAGCTGCTGCCCTATGACCAGGAGAGCAGAGGGGAATCAAAAGCAAAAGGCATTGCCCTAAAGAGATTTCCAGGGGAAAAAAAAAAAAAAAAAAAAAAAAAAAGAGATTATAAAAAAAAGATTTAAAAATGCATTTCTTGTAGTCTTTGGGAGCGTCGAAGAGGGCCCTGGCTATGCTGGAGATGCTGGGGCTCAGCCTTTATGATTCTGGCTGAATCTCTGCTCCAAGCTGAATTTAAAGACAGAAAATCAAGCAATAGCAAATGGGGGCAGCAGCAAGCAGCGCAGCAGGCTGAGCTCTAGCAGTGAGCCCCATAGCAGAGCCTGCCCCCAGTGCATGTCCCCATCCCTCGCCCTCACACCGAACCACCCCACAGAGGGGGGGCCTCAGCTGGGGCTGTGCTGTCCTCCACGGAGCTCTGGGTGACGCTGCTGGGGGTGAGGAGCGAGGCCGAGTAGGCGAGGTCAGCATCCTCCTTGGAGCCCTGCAGGAGGGAGGACGGAGGACATGGTGAGGGGTGATGGTCAGTGGTGGGGAGGGGGAATGTGCGGAAAAGCATCGCTTGTCTTTTGGCTTGGTGCACAAATATTGCATGAGCTTGTGGGTTCTCGAGGCAGGAAATAGCTGCAGAAGCTATTTAGGTAGAAATCTGGGGCTCCTGGCTTTGAGGAGGACCTCTGCAGAGATCTGGTTCAACTCTTGGCACTCGCAACTACAGCTAACCCGTGGTTGAGGGTTGAAAAGAGTTGCTCTGAGCTCGTGCTGTGTGTTGGTACCACACTGGCAGCACAGGCTCACCCAGGGCAGGGCTGGGCTTGGGGTACGTGGGCTGGAAGGGGTTACAGCCCCCCAGTGGCTGATCTGCTGCAGGTGGGAGACTCAGCCATGATGGAGGCAGCTGGCTACAAATAGGGCCCAGGGGCTGGGGCAGCTGTTTTGGTGATGCTGCAGGGCTGCATTGGGGCTGCAGGTCAGTGTGCTCTCTCCCACCTCCCCTTACCCGTTTTGCCTTCTTTGTCTCAGCGGTGCTTTCAATGTTGGCTGTGGTGGTGACAAATTCTGCACAGACAGAAAGGCAGATGTTAGAGGGTGATGTCTCAGCAGCTGCTGGGCTTCTACAAGCCCTTGCTGCTTTCTCCAAAGCTTGGGGTTCTGAGCAGTGCCGTACCATCCCCTCCCAGCTGGGTCTCCTGGCTCTGCTTCATGCAAATGTTGTCATTTGCTCCGTACTCCTTTGCGTTCTCAAAGTCTGACATGCTGATGTTGGTCCTGTAGCTGCCCACCGACACCAGATCTGTGCAGGAGAAGCATTCACAGTGGTACTAGGAGCAACTCCAGCCGACACACTGCAAGCAGGCTGCCTTCATCTTAATACTAGTGACACTTGAGGGCTTACACAGGGCAGGGACTCACCTGATCGCCTGATCTGACGATATTTAAAGACGGCAAAAGCTATAGCAAGGACCAGGAGAGCTGCACCAATGGGGCCCAGGATTAAAGCAAGAGTGGTGGAGCCAGAGCTTTGCTCAGAGCTGGAAGAGAGGAAGGTGGAGCACTGAGTTGTGCAGAGCATTTTCTTACAGAATCATTCTGGACTGTACAAGCTACATAGATTTCCATCCGTCTGAACGTCTATATAAGATGCTAGATCTCAGTGAGTGTGATGTAATCTAACTAATGAACTGATCCGAGCACATCACAGGAGGATAAGTGAAGGTGTTGGATGGAGGTACTGCCCAAGAAGCTGCAGTAGCAGTTGAGTAATAGATGTGTGAAGGAAGGCTCTCTGATCTTGACACAAATGCTTAAAATTGACTTTTCTGTACCTGGAATTTCCAATTGTTTCCTTCTGAGACTGTGTTTACACTTATCTAGCAAGTAATTCCAAGCTTTTAGCTGTGACTTTTTGCTCCTTCTGTTGCTCTGAGCTTATTTCTTTGGAGAAAAACATTTTCTTCATTGCTAAACTACGTGCAGAGTGTGCAAGCAGCCTGTCAACAAGAAGTTAACTTTGCAAAACCAATACGTGAGAGAGGCTGGGGAAGGACTGACCTTTCTGAGGCGGCTGCCCTTTGCACCCCAGCATTGCTGTTGGCTCTGCCCTGCAGAACAGCCTCACCAGGAGCAGCAGTATTGCTGGCTTCCAGATCCAGGAGCTCCGGGCTGATCTTGGCAGCTTCGCCTGTATGGTGGAGGTAAGAAAGGTGGTGAGATTTGAGCACCCTAAAATATTGCCTAAAGCTGATGCTGAGCCCCTTGCTTGCTCATAGGGAACTGGGGACAGCTCTTCCTTTCTCCCTCCCGGTGCTTTCCCATCTGTAATGATGAATGGGAGCTACACACAGCCCTTTGTGTGACTGATGTTGGAGGCTGCATCATTTCAAGCAACGCTATGACTTGTGAGAGCAACTATTAGTGAAGATGGGGTTGAAAATGGTGAGGGAAGAAGTGACTGTGGGACTGGAAGGATTTTGTGAATGGGAACCAAGGCAGCCGGTCTGGGAGAGCCCACGTTTGGGAGTATTTCTGTTTTGAGGTGCTGCAACCTAGTGGACAAGGAGAGGACTCTTCCCAGCCCATGCTCCACCCCCCGAGCTTCGTTCCCTGGGGCTCACCTCCATCCACCTGCAGGGACACTGCCATGGTCTCCCCATAGCGGCCATTGCGTCTCACCCCACACCAATACCACCCCTGGTCCTCCACTGCCACAGAGTCGAGGCTCAGGATGAGCGTTTTGTTGGCAGTGTCACAGCTGACGTCCAGCCCTGGTTGGCTTTGGTCAGAAGCAGTCAGTGGGGTGCAGCCATCTCTGCTCCACTTGCACCAATACTTCTCATAGGAGTAGTATCTGCACGAGTAGGAACACGTCAAGTCCACCCGTGAGCCCACTTCTGCCTGCACTTCCTCCTTTCCTGTTAATCCAGGCACTCCTGTGAGGGCAAACAGAATGTGAAGCTGCAGTTAGTGGGTTAGCAGTGAGATTGGTACCCAACAGGTGTGGGGCTGCTGGAGGTGGTGAACCAGGAGGTGTGACCTTGGGGCAAAGTGTTCCTTTACATTTCTAAAATAATGGTGGGGATCCCACATAGATATCAGGTGAAAGCTGGTTTTTGTAATATTTGGGATGAGACCTTTGTGCAAACACTTCCTCCTATGGCCAAAACCTTACATTTCCATTCTAAAACTAGAGGAGCATGGGGGAACTGTCACAAAGCTTTGCCTAGTGACAAAATTTCAGAATCATTACTCACATCTCTTCCCAAAAAGTGAGATCTGCTCTATTGTGGCAGTTGGACACGATGACCTTTGAGGTTTTTTCCAACCTTAATGATTCTGTGAAGCTTGGTAGGTTGTCTTGTTTTGTATGAAAGGGAACTGCTTACGGGTTCCTACCTTCTATGATCTTCAGCTCCCTGGATGTTTTCCTCTCCCCGTGATCATCTGTCATGCACCAATAGAAGCCCTCATCGCTGCTGCTCAGCTGGTTCAGGATGACGCTGAATGTGCCATTCTCTGGGTTGTCAAACATGGCCACTCGTCCTTCAAATGAGATCGACTGGAGGCCATTGTTAGTTATGATCCATTGACAGCCTGTTTTTCTCCATTTGCACAAATACTTCAGCGTGTAATTCTTGGCCGGGTCGTAGTGGCAATCGATAGTTACTGAGCTTCCATTTACTCCAAAGATGATGTCCTTTTCTTGTGGAGTGTTTACCCCTGGAGATGAAAACAAGATGAGCGGCCTGACCTGCTTACCTTGTGCCATGTGGCAAAGCTCAAGTACAGCCAGGTGGTGCTCAGGTGCAGATGTGAGAGGACCATTCTGGCGCTGCCAGAATTGACCCCGATGGATCTGCCAGGCCTTTCCCTTTCCCAAATCCTCTGATGGTTGTTGTCCTTGTGCATTGGCCTTTTTTTAGTTTTGAGCCCTCTGCTAGATGAAGGGTGGTCTTAAAGTTCTCATTGAGTGAGATTGTTAGTGGTGCTTCTAAAGAAAAGCAGAGACAAAGGGAAACAAAGCATTGGGAACAGCTCACTCACCCTCATAGACGTGCACGTTCAGCTCCTTCGTTTTTCCATACTCTCCATAGGAGCCAACCCCACACAGGTACAGGCCAGCATCTTCCCAGGTCACCTGGGTTATCATGATGCTGAATGCTCCTTCCATGTTATCATTGCTCAGCAGGACTCTCCCTTGGAATTCCGAATCTATTTCCCCATAAGTGTCAACGATGTTGCGGCAGCCGCTCTTCTCCATCTTGCACAAAAACTTCCTTGTGCTGGCATAATCTGCCCCGAAGTCACAGGGCATGTTCACAGAGCCCTGCAGCTTCACATAGTAGAGCTCAGCTTCCTCGGGTACGTCTGGACCTGCGCAATCAGAGAGCAGTCAGTGTGTTCCCTATTGGAAGCTGGGTGATAGGCAGTCCTGCTGGGAGCACCTCTCCCTGTATTTCAGTGGCTGAGAAATCAGTGCTTTCCCAGCAAGGTTTGCTGCATTGAGTTTTATATCTGATTTCTATTTTTGGTCGGAGGAAAATCTGTTCTGTAAGAACATTAGTGGGGAAAAAGACCCTGGAAGCATGGAACACCCTGAGCTCTTGGATGCTCTTCTTGGGCAGACATCCCACGGAGCTCTATCAGAAAGGGGAAGAAAAAGTGAAAGAAAAGGCTGCGATTACCTTCAGAAACGTCCAGTTTGACCTTGTTGGAGAGCCCCTTGCCGTTGAGCCCGATGCCACACTGGTAGGTGCCTTGGTCTGTCAGGGCCAGCTGTGAGACGTTGACCAGCATGATGCCCTGCTCCGGGAAGTCGGTGATGGTGACTCTGTTCTGGTAGCTCCGTGCTGTGTATCCACTGGTGGATATCACAGTCAGGCAGCTCCTGGAGGATTCCTTGCACCAGTACTTCCTATCGTGTCTGTTCACCTTTGAGGGAGGGTAGAAGCACTTGATGGTAACGGAGCCATCGATCAGGCCGTACACCTGCTGCGGTCCGAACACCGGGTTTAAGCCTGCAAGAAGAAAACCCATTGGGTGTGCATGCCATGCACTGTGCAACCATGGCTGTGCAAAGGGCTGCATGTCCTGGCGTGCTCTGAAAAGTCCCATGGCAGTGCTGGGTGTGAATGGGGACCCCAAACCCTTCTGTCTCCCTTAGGAGTGCATCATCTGGTTTAATGCTGCCTGCAAAACCTCTGTGTTCCGGGCGGGTTACACTTACTTGCTTTGGGAGGATATCTGCTTTTTGCAGATTCAGCTGGGAGGAAGGAGAGCAGGAGGATGAATGCCAGCAAAGTCGTCATTCTTGCATTCCCTGGAAAAGGCACGGAAATCAGTGAATAATAGCACTTGCAAAAATGATTAATGGTTAAGTCACCTGATAATGTCTCTGCCTGGATGATAAGAGCATTGTGGCTGTTAGAGAGAAATACAGCATTTAATCAATTGTCAAGCAATTTAATAGGAAATGGGGAGCTGATATCTGTCATTGCCTGTTTTGCTACACGGCGTTGTGACTACCTGTGCATCTAACACCTCAACCACATCAAACAGCAGGAGTTGTTTTTACCATAAGCCAGTTAATGCCAGGCTTGCAGGCTGACTGTGGCTGTCTCTTGGGCAGGCAGCAGTGGCAACGTGCACAGCACAAAGAGAGATATTGGCCAAATTGGGGTTGATCCAGAGTCAGAAGTGACATTTGGTATCACTCGTTACAGCAGAACAGCCCCTTGGAAGACTGAAGTTCACAGATGGCCCAAAAGCTGCTGAGCCCCAGCAGGACTGGAATTCAGGGTGCCCAGAGCTGGGCTGCTCTCGTGACCCTTGCTAGGAGATAATGGCACTTGTGATGGTTTGTTGTCCATGCAGTGAAAGAAGGGTTTGTTCCCTTCTGAGCCCAGGTGCCAAAACCGGTCCTTGGGAAAACCTGCTTGTGTAGAGCAGTTCCTGTCTGAGGCCCGTATTTAATTTCTGATCTTTGCTTCCCTGTTCGCTTCAGGAATGTGATAGAGTTGGGTTTTTTCTCCCCTTGGCTGCTGACAAAGTTGGTGAGGTGCAGAGATTTAAACCCTGTGGAGAAGCAGAGCTGTGTAGCCCTGGCAAGACTCAAAACTGAGGCTTTGGGGAGCACCAAACCAAGCTGCTCATTCCCTGAAATGTGCCCACAGGATGAATATTTATCCTTGTTCTGATATCAGTGATGGCCCAGGGAAAGCCGAAGCTTTTAATTTGCTTTGTGAGTGTGCTGTAGGATTCTCCATGGTGAGCAGATGCATTTCCAAACTGTTGATCTACCCATTAATTATTACAAGCTATAGTGAAGGTGATGGATGCCAAGCAAAGTCTTTATAAACAGTCACAGGAATTTGATTTCTGGGCATCAGGTGATAGGGTTTGTTTTATTAGGGGTAATTCCCTGTAGAAGAAAAATGCCTTTGCTTCCGTGTGAAGATGAAAGGCGCTCTGTTATGCTTTCTTCCTTGTATTGGGACTTTTAATTGCTCAGTGTCCACTTGTCTGTGGCTAATAATTAACCCACTGAGCATGAAAAATGCTTCTTCATACATATCACACAGGCAGCCAGCAGGGCAAACAAACCATGCCATGTGGAAAGCAAACAGTGTGGAACAACACAGACCCACAGGGCTCCTGTGGCTGCTGCTTCCCTGCTGCCCTCCCACATTCACTGCAGGGCGAGACAAGGAAGGTCTTGGGTCAGCTTTTCTCCCTTATTGGCACAGTTTGTGTTAGTCTGATTCCTTCCCGAAGCAATTGGCTGCCAGGCAGTGAGGGGTTATGGAGGTCTATTTAGAAAGGAAGCTACAGCTGTGCCCAGAAAGATGTGCCAGAGTCTGCACATGTAAGAGCAGAAAGGTTTTGCATCTTTGAGGCCACATGGATGTGGTTGTGCCTACCTGAGGATAGCAGTTTGCATGAAGCACTGCACACATCTGTAGCTCTACACTGCCTCTGCTCCTGCTCTGATGCTAACACCTTGCATCACTACACTGAATGAATGGAGGCAGATCCCATCCCATGCCCCAGATGAGGCGCAGCCACATGTTACATAAAGTCTGGGCTGACCCACTGAGCAGGCTGCATGGAAACCTCCTGTGGTGCTCTGAGTGCCCAGAGATGCTACCCAGTGCGTGGATGTGCACAGCTGGGTGCTCTGCATGAAGCAATCACAGTTTGAGATGCTGGGGGAGAATCACTCTGAGCCTGCTGATAACACAGCTCGGGTTCCTTTGTGCTTTCAGAGGACTAGATTTGCTGTCTTCAGTCAGAGGACAGGATTGAATCTCAGATCACAGCTAAGAGAAAGTGCTGCTGAGCTGCATGGGAATGCAAGTAATTGGTTGTGCATGCAATATGCATTAATACTGCTCCCATGGTTGGTTCTGAGAGAGCCCTCGCATCCTTGTGAGGTCTGGCATGAAGCACGAGGCTTGTGAGCTCCCTGTAGCTTCCAGCAGAAGCCAAATTGGGTCACCTCATGCAGGAGGGGTTGCCGTGGATTTCATGGATGCCTCCATCCTTTGCATGGGGCTGTGTGACATGGCTGCTCTCATCTCTGAGCTGTTCTACTGGGCTCAAGTGGCAGCTGGACTCCGCTCCTGCTGCACTGCTCTGTGCGTCTGCGCTGGGTTCCTGGTGCCCTTGGAGCAGGAAAGACTGAGTGTGAGACCATGGTGTCCCTACTGACTGATAGGTGCTGGGAACTGGGCTGCCACCCATGACTGCATCATGCAGGCTGGTGGGAGCCTGCACATGGCTGGGTTGGTTGCCTTGGTTCGTGCAGGAGCAGCACTCGTTGTTTGGGCTGCTGAGCCCAACGCTTTGCATGTGCTGACTTAAAAACCTGATGTGTTAAAACCCTCAGTTTGAGGTTGTATGGGAGGTGATTCTATGAGATGGCCAGGAGAAAAGGAGAGGGAGCTCAGTTATTCCCAGTGGGAAGCGACTCTGAAGCTGCTCTGCAGCACAGGGCAAAGAAGCTGCAGATGGGAATAGCTAAGCTGGCAGTTTGGACATTTCAGGCCAAATTCTGGTGCTTACCTTAAAGCATTTTGATGGCTAAAGGGAGGAAAAAGGACAAGGGATGTCCTTCCTAGTTCTTGCCCATTTGCAGCATGGGATCAGCAAAGGAGCAGCCGCTGTTGGAAAGTTTCTCCTGTGGTCAAGAGGCTGTGCCCCCTCCTGTCACCAATCCCCGATTCTGCAGAAGAGGTTGTCTGGATCGGCACCAGCTGTGGGCTGGGTTTATTCTCATTTCTTCCTTTTTTTTTTTTTTTTTTTAAATAAACTCAAATCTTGTTTTTCTGAAGTAGAATCAACTTTAATCTTGCAACACCAGAACTGTTGGCTCCTTCCTCTTCCCTGCCTCCACATCACGTATTTCAAAGCTGAGCGGCACAGAACTGTGCAGCAGCAGAGCTGCCAAGTGGGCTCTGCATGCTGCTGCGTGAGCCCTCCTCCCCTAACATGGGTCGACCTGGACTTTGGAGAGGAATGTCCTCAGATTCATGCTGATACAAAGGAGATCAGGGCTTGAAACAATTTATGCAAGCGCAAGCAAGGAGCTGCTCTGAGTAGGTATGAAAAAAGCAGAATTCGGTTCCCAAATTCTGCTGACTCAACTGCAAGTTTCACACCTGAGAAACCACTGTACTCAGATGGTGCAGCTTGCAAGGGATCAATAGCATGTAATCTATTAGCCATTAACTATTGCTCTTAACAATGACCAGTGTCAAGGACATGCATTGGGATCAATGGAATACAAAGAGCTGGTTCCTACGGCAGTTCTGCTTTGCATAGCAGTTGCTGTTATTCCCATAATTAAGAAACAACATACAGAGTGGAGTAATGTATATATTTTTTTCCTCCCTCAAATCCTTTTAAAATCAGACCCACTTATACTGGGGGTGAGCTGCGTGGATGCAAGCTGCTGTGGGTGTGATGCTGAGCAGAACAGTTGGGGTTGCATTGAGGAGGAATGCTGACATGGATGCTGGGGGCAATTCTTGGTGCCTGGAAGCAAAGCAAGACACAGCTGTCCTGCTGCCCAGCACCAAAACTCTCTACATCTTCATGGGACCCATCACAATGACTGCGTTGATGGCCGCTTTGTGAGTGTTGCTAATGGGGAAAAGCCACCCGTCCCCTTGGATAGAGCATTTCATTGCACTTGGTGGAGGTGAGTGAGCAATGGACTTGTTAAAAGATCAGCCCGACCCGAATGCATACCAAAAGTAAATCCTTCGTGTTCCAAACTGATGCCTGCTTTACAATATGGAGAGGTTAAACGGGGCGTGCTGATTTTGTGATACAGTGAGCAGAGGCAGCTAGGCAGATCCTGCTGGAGATTATCAACAAAATCAACAGCCTTCAGGAATTCCTGCAGTACTTATTGCATCCCTAGCTAAGAATCCCTTTTGCTCCAGGTAGAACTTTGAGATGAGCACTATATTTTGGATGGCAAATGAAAAAGAATGCCCAGATGATCCCCATGGTAATGATTGAAGTTTCTCCCGAGGTGGTGCCGATGATGACCTGATTGGATGCTCCTTTAAGCTGTTAGATGTGCCCCCATACTAACCTGTTGCTTTCCAGATGGGATTTGAATGGTTCACTTATTTCTTGTCTCTGTTTCTAGTCTCTTAGGCTGGAAAGTGAAACCGAGACTACAAACTGCTCTTCTAGTTTAAAACTGAATATTCCTGGAGCTTATAATCCAAAAGCACTGCAGTGGTGCTGTGCTGTGAGAGCTTGATGAGTGGAGAGCACCTGTGCACCTGTCTGTGGCCACAGTGTGGCTGCTATTGGCAAGCATTATTTCTCTATGCAAAGGCATTAAAAGTCCAAAAGGACTTTGCATGGTAAGCATTTAAGTGTGCAGAAACCCAGCCTTTGCTGTGGCGCATTCCCAAATCCGTATCCTTATGACTGCCTCCGTGCTGCCATTCAAAAGGCTGTAATGACCACAGTAGTATTTACTAACAATTATTTCCTATCAGTGCAGATACTGTAACGATAATTAAACTTATTTTCAGAAATGGAAAATTAAAAGTCTACCACGGAGAAGGAAGATAATATTATGAGCTTGATTCTGCACTTCTGATGTTCTTTTAAAGTAAGACAGCATCTCTTCGCCAGCAAGACCTGCACGCCCATGCATGGCTGTGCAAAGCTGCTAATTTGAGGTGAATGCGTGAGAAGACAACGAAGAAACATTACTTACACGTCAGGTTACTTCTGCAGACCTTTTTGTACTTCTTGCTTTCTCTTTGCTTCACCGCTCCTGGCTTCGTGGTTGACCCCAGGACCTCCTTGTGTGAGTGTCTGTCCTGTTTCCTTCCAGGACACCAGGCTCGGGCAGTGCCAGCCAGTTTTAAATACTCATACTTCTAGCCCTGCATTTCCACCTGTTGTGCCTTAAGGGAACAGCATCCAAGCCCAAGTGAGCCCTGAGCCACGTGGGAGCAAGGCAGCCAATGTTCCTCCTGGCTCTGTTGGCACTTGGCTCTGGGTGCAGCCTCCCGATTGCACCCTGCTGTTATGCAACCAAGGGTGGGCTCTGGCTCAGGGTGCTGCTCTGGCACCTCTGCTGGCTTTGGGAAGGGATTCAGCTTGATGCCAACTCATGGGTCTGCTTTGTGTGGAGCGTGCTGGGGTCCTGTCCCTGTCCCTCTTTCTTTGGCACTGCACCCAATGGAGAACTCCCCTGTGCAGGGCTCACCTGGTTTCCCAAGTTGTGACATCCTCAACCAACAGAGGAAGTGTTTGATAGGGCAAATCTGGGCAAAAACATCCTTGTCACTGGTTTTCCATCTTTTGGAAACCAGTATCCTAAAGCAGACCCAGGCATGTTGGCTTTCCAGGTAGGACAAGTTGGCCTTGCTATGGAAGTCTGCCACATCCCCACCCTCTGTCTCTACCTCCTCCTGGGGAGAGTAGGCCTCCTGGCCTTGTCTGTGCAGGGCAAGAGCTCTGCATGTTCTTTAAGAGGAAATATGTATGGGTGCTTTGCTGTTGTGTTCAGCCTTGCTGCTCTGCTCCCCTGCTGTGGAACATTGAGGGTCCCAAGCAGGAGTTCATTCTGAAGAGTGGGGTTGTTGGAAATGGAACTGTATGAAAGCCTAAAATCAGAGACAACTGAATTGTTTGTGTGGGATGAGTCGTTAACTTGCTTTCCTTTATTCTAATTAAGGCAATGATTTTGTTTTATTCAGGGCCACGGGAAGACTTTCTCACCCTCTCATAGGACAAGCTGAGGAGCTGGAGCAGGACAGCGGCTCTGGGGTTTGCGCTTGGCCACGATAAACACAGGTGTGTTTGCTTTTTGTACACCTACTGCTCTCAGGAGAGCCTTTCCTTTTTGGATGCCTGCATGTTTCCTTCCCACCTCCTGTCTGGCTGCTCACGTGCATAGAGATGTGCTTGGAAGGAGCTGGAAATGGTGGCACCGCAGTAGGCAGAGGAACCCTGGATGAAGGCAGCTGGTGAGGGCCTGCAGCCACTTGGGCACCTTGGACAAGAGGCAGTTCCTGACAGACTAACAGCTTCTTTATCCAAACCTCCATCTTTGCCCTTGAAGTTTCTGGTAAAACTGATCCTTTGTCTCTGAACAAGATGGAATTATGCAAATATATTTGCTTTAACAGACAAGGAAGCGTCGTCTTGCCAAGTCACAGGTGCCAAAGCACTTTGGCATCTCCAGAACACAAATAACCCTTGCTTTGCTTTTTTCTTCCTCCAGGCTGAAGTATGGCACACAGTCTGGGCTGAAATCTTTGGTGTTGAACTGAAGTCTGACACGGTTTGTGCTTTGCAAAACAAATCCCTAAGGCTGAGGATTTCCAAGAGTCAGACCTGCAGCCCTGAGGATTCTTCCATTCCATACCCAGCTCCCCATTGGGGTGCTCTGCTCTACAGGAGACAGTCAGGGTGGCATACAGGAACAGCATGGCTAGTTGCTTCATTTTGTTCTCTACACGCCACACAACAAGGCATTTGGCTGTGGAATGGGGAGCAAGGAAGTGCTGCATGCTTTGAGGTTATAGCTGCATTTTGCCTTTCAGTAAAGGAGCTTCTGAGCTTATGTACATCGTGCTCTGAGAGGAGGGGTTCTGCCTGGGTTCCCTCAAGTCTTCATCATTCATGTTGGAAAGAATATTTTTCACTGAAGGATTCCTGTGAAAAAAGAAAAAAAAAAAATAAGCTGTTACATGGTAGCACCTTTACAACAGTTTTAGAAGTGATTTTATCAGTGTTTGGTTTTATGCTCAGCTCTTTGATAGCTACACTACATTATCCCAATGCTTTTGGAGATGTCTGTAGATTTGCTTTCTGCTTCTGATCAAAGTCGGTGGATGTTTCAGTTGGGAAGAAAGATGTAAGCATCCACCCACTGGTGTGTTCCAGAGGGCAAAAGCTGTCACAACCAATTTCCCTTTGCAGCAGTCTGCCTCTGGAACATTAACAGCTGCTTATAGCATCAGGGAGCTCGGGTCCAAGTGCATTGTGACAGGAACAGGAAACGCCATCACCAGTGTTCTTGAACCACTGCAACAGTGATTTGGATATTTTTTGTGATGGGGAGGTATATTTCACCAATATGAATCTCCACAGCTTGGGTATACTTGGAAATGTTTCTATGGGTGTTTTCTACAGCAATAGGTTACCAGTCCCCCATGACAGCCCCATCGGTTTCATGTTACCCAACAACGGACACTTACATACAACCTGGTCTGCCCGAACCTTCCGAGGAGAGCACGTATCATCCTGCACATGTAGGGCAGAAAAAAATGATATGATTGCAACAATGATCAAGGATTGCTTCTGTATAATACTGCAAGAGGTTGCAAGCAATCAGATTTTGTTGGAACGAGCAAGCAGGAAGAGCGATAACGCGTTCGTAATGCGTCAGCAAGAATTGTAATCAACAGTAACATAAATTTATAGGCCTTGTATAGGATTTAATCAAATTATTTTGAAGATTATAGCTCAATGGCTCTTGGTAAGGGATAAAGGCAGCAGTTCCGGGAATGCAAATTCAACGTTTGTCTTGCAGAGATGTTTTAAATGCTAAGCAACAGGCCACCTTAAAATTAGTTTTGTGACTCTCCTACTAAGGCAGCTGGCATTTGCAGCACTGGTTGCAAGAAAACACCCACCGATGTCTGCCTGACTCTGCCTTGCATCCAATGGTGTTGTCTGGGCTGCTGAGGTCCTCCATCCCCTGTCCTTCAGTGGGACTCAGCCCAGTCCGCACCAGCACAGCTTCTGTCTGTCCCAGGGTGCTTCCTTCTTCTGAACAAAATGCATATATGTGGGGGAGGGAAAAGTTCTTCCAACGCCTACTTACACCTATGAGCATGGCACTGGATTAGCCTCTTATATCCCAGCCTCATTCTTGTGAACAATACATTTGGATCAAGTACTCACCACTCTTCTCACTGAGTAATGGCCTTAAACTTTTACCTAGAGACAACACAGCATGAGATTGCCTGCTGTTGGCAAGAGTTTCTCCAGCACCTTGGTCTGTTGTGCACCCATTGAGTCAGGTTTGTCCCTGTGGAGCACAGCTGTGTCCTTGCCCTTTATGCTAAGGTTTCCAAGCACTGTGGAGCTGTAAATCTGTTTGTTCAATGTGCTGCTCCCCAAGAATGCAAGCAAAGCCCTTCCAGAAGAAACAACTGTAACCCAAAAGGTGTTCTATGGCCAACTTACCCATCTCCTTACGAAGCTTTATTTTGGTAAGGACAAGAACAGTGGTAATGATGAAAATCAGCAAAACCAGAGCTGGTATCACAACGGAGAGCAGAGAGAATTCGCCCGATGAGCTGGAAAGAGGAACCATCGAAACTAAACAGGATTTTGAGTCAATTACTGGGCAGCTGAATGCAGGCTGCGGATTTTATAGCAAATAGCCTGATTGACTCAAAGGAGAACAGTCAACAAAGTCAAGCAGACTTGAATTCATTTGATCTGGAGTTAGGCTTATGAGGAAGTAATTTCTACAGCTACCTCTGCTCTACCATGCTGGGTTTATGCTTCATGTTGACTTATCCCCTCCAAAAACAAAAAGAGCTATTTTCGTCATGCAAACTCCCAAGCAAGGTTCAGACTCTCTCTGTGACCTCTTGTAGGCTCTCATGCTGTTGCAGGGCATCTATGTGCTGTCTCCTTGAAGAATGCCATGAGTGCTAATAGAGTTTGACACGCAGACAGTGAAGAATCCAACCCTTTATACAGGGTTGTGAATTGAGGTTAGCAACGTGCTCTTTTTGACTCGAAGGAGGCTGCAGGTGGTGAGAGTGGGGTTGGAGCCATGGTGCTTTTTATGCAAGCTCTAAAGTGAGCAGGGTTGCTGCTCAAGATGTCGGGATGGATTTGTGGACTTTGTGGTTTTCTTCAGTTACAATTGATACCGCAGTATCTGATGCTCCTGTGCCAGCTATGCAAATCACCTGGTGCTGGATGGTGCCATAGGTGAGGGGAAGGGTCCAAAAGTTCGCAGCCGTCCTGTTTAGCAGGAAGCACAGGAGCTAAAATCACCAGGTGAGTGGCAATTTTGCAGAGAAGTGCCATGGAGTAATTACTGGCCAAAATAGCTCATTGCCTTGTGTTTAACCTCGTCCAAAGATAGGTCCTTATGCAATGCACCCAAACACTGCAATGCACTACAGGCTGCCTGTAATGACTGGGATAAGGTGTGCAGTGAAGTATGAGGCAGCTACTGATTCACCAGCATTATTGCTCAAGCCTGCTGTTGCTTAATGTCCTGTCTCCATTCTAACCAAAGGAAAGGAACACATCTATTGACTCTGGCATCTGATCTACACCAAAAATTCAAGACAAGTTCAAAGACCCACACCACAGATGGACATGAGATATGCTTGCCTACTGCTTTTCTAATTACTCTCTTCTATCAGAGTTCATAATCTGCAGCATGTGCGTCGCCTGAGTAGAGCCCAGGGAAACTGGGCAGGTTGGAGCAAAGCCCCAAGGTTGTGGCTATGGGAAAGGTGGCCGTGAACTTACCTCTGGCTGTAGGTGTCACTGCGGGAGGTCACAAAGGTGCTGGGGGGGAGAACTGGTGGATGGGGGCTGGTGCCCTCAGTTCTGGGGCCCGTGAGGTATGCCAACATTGTGGTGAGTCTCAGCCCAGTGGTGTCTGTTGGACCCATGGTGTCTGTTGGTCCTGTGGTGTCTGTTGGCCATGTGGTGCTACTCTGTGTCACTACATGGTTGGAAGGTGACCTGAATGGCAAAGTGGGGTTCATAGAATTGTGCCTTGCTGGGTTTGGTGAAGTGAAGATTTCTGCAAAGAAAATGGTTTGGATGCTTAAATATTCTTTTTTTGTTTTTTTTGTAGAACATTCCAGAATTTCCAAAGATTTGCACATCTCATTTTGAGTCTGCTGATGGAAAAAAAACCAAAAATATGCAACATCATATGACCATTTCAATTATAGAAAGCAATTTGGGAATACTAATGAAAATCCGTCCAATACTTGGCCAACATTCCTATTCAACCTCACTATTTCTGTCCCTGATAGCTGAAGAGTGAATTGCATCTGTGTTTTTGCATGCTGAGGTTCCTAAAACTGCAAGATAACCTTCAGTTACATCTCCACGCTGCACGTGTTGCACTCAGGATGTCACGTGCTGGCGTTTTGCATCGTGAATTATCAATGATATTTTCAAACAAACCAGATTTCTGCAGAAAGCTCAAATGTTTCTATAATGCCACTACGTTTATGCACGGAACAAAGGAAAACATGTGAAGGGGGTGTCCATGAAGGGATAAGGGGAAAAGTGATTAACAAAAGGAGAAGGATTGTGTTTCCAGCCAGCCATCGCCTACCTTTCTCAATGAGCAGTTTCATGGGGGTCGTGTGCTCCCTATGCCCGCTCCTGGCCCCACACCAGTACCACCCTGCATCCTCCTCTTGCAGGCGGCTCATCATCACGGTGTAGGTCCCACTGTCCTGCATGCTGCTGCTGATCCACATGCGCCCTTTGTAGGACTCCTGCACAAACCCATCGGTGTCCACCAGCAGGGAGCAGCTGGCCTTCTGCCACCTGCACAGGTACTTGCTGGTGTAGCTGCCTGCAGGGTCGTGGTGGCACCTGAGGGACAGTGAGCCCCCCACGCTGCCATGCAGAAACTTCACCCTCCGGGGCTGGGCAGGGACTGAAGGAAGGAGAAGTTCATGATGATGTTTGATATGGCTGCAATGAGCCCATGGGACACAGCAGCCCCCGGAGTCCCCTCCTACCTGTGGTCACCTGCAGGGCTACCATCTGCCAGCTGTCCCAGTCAGCTGGGCTGCCCATCCCACACTTGTACAGCCCCACGTCTTCTGGCCTTAAATCATTTATCAGCACTTTGAATGCTCCAGAGCTCTCCTGGGGAGTAATATAGATCCGTCCCTCGTAGCTCTTTCCCACGTAGCCGTCAGTGTCAGCAATGAGGATGCAGCTGCTTTTCCCCACTCTGCACCAGAGCCTCCTGGTGCCACCCTGGCTGTCCCCAGGTGGGCAGGGGATGGTGACAGAGCCATGGAGCTCCCCAAGGAACAGCTCAATTGGCCTCTGCGTGCCCACATCTGCAGGGACAGATGTGCGGGTGTCACCTCCTTTTGCATGGGTACTTTAGCCACATCGGTGGGTTTTATGCCCACGACTGCCTAAAGCAAAGGGTGGCAAAGGGGGCCTGACCCTCTCCCTGTCCCATCACCGTACCTGCTGACACAGTCAGGTTCAGGCTGGCATGGAGGTCACTGTTGGTGGGGCCAATGCCGCAGCGGTAGGTCCCTGTGTCACTTGTCTTCAGCTGTGTCATCGTCACCATGAAGGTGCCATTCTGAGGGTCGTCCTCCAGGGCCACTCGGCCCACGTGGTCTTCTGAGATGAAGTTGGTGGTGGAGATGATGGTGTAGCAAATCCCATCACTCTTCCTTTTACACCAGAACTTTCTGTCATGCTTGTTGGCAGGCGTGATGGAGTAGAAGCACTGGTGGGTGATGGACCCTCCAACTGCACCTGACAAAAACCTGGGCCCATACAAGGTGCTTGAGGCTGGCTCTTTGGGGAAGGAGGGAAGAAGTGCATTAGGTACAGACGTGAACATCCATGTGGATGGGGAGCCTTACCGTCCCAAGCAGGGTGCCAGAGGCAAAGGCTCCACCAGCCCTGGCCATCCTGCTCTGTAGTGATGGCGAGCAGTAAACCTCCAGCAGGAACATTTTGTGCCTGCAGAGTTTCCTGGTGACTCACCTTGCAGCAGAGCCACAAAGAGGAGGAGAACTTCCATCTCTGCCCTTCTCGAATGTTCACTCAGCAAACTTCCAAATCTCATTTTGGGTACAGTTTTTGCTGGTGTCCCTGTGAGCAACCAGAAAGGAGATTGTGGTTTGGATCTGCAGAGCTGAACAGCTCCAAAAAGGCATGCACAGGGAGTTTGAGGATGGCAACGATGATTACCAAGCCCAGATGCAGCCATGACCCATGGCACCTCACTGGGTCTTGCCCAGACCTCCGCAGCCCAACCTGGGGCCATCAAACATGCTTATCTTCTTTTTTTTTTCTAGTGCAGAATCCCACCAGCACGCTGTATGCTCCTCCTGGTAAGGTGCAATTATCTTTCTAACCTTTTAATTTTACTTAGCTGTAACTAAACTTCTTGCAGGAAACCTTTGGGCAGACTGCTGTTATCCATTTCCATATTTAGAAGTGATGTTTGAGTGTTTAGGAGGGGAATTACTTCCTTGTGCAAGTTAAAAATTGACTTTTGATTCCCGGAATTTCATCCTATGGAGTCCCCTACTAAAATTCTTTGAGATTTACTTGACCCCCACCACGATTCAAATCTGAAGTTGGCACAAACCAATTGATTTGCTTCATCCTTGCTAACTCACTGAGCTAACCTCAAAGCGTTTTGGAGACAGGAATAAGGAAATGGCCACAATGCAGTGCTGTTGTGAGCCTTATTTCCAGCCGTGGTGCTGAGCCCTGGCAGCAGCACGTGGGGTGGGTGCCCCTGGATGTGGGTTTGGTCCATGCAGCATCTCACTCCCTGAGCCTTGCACGCCTTGCTCACCTTGCACAACTTGCATTCTTTGCTCACCTTGCATGCCTTGCTCACCTTGCATACTTTGCACACCTCGCATTGGGATTATGTGCATCTCTCCTGTAGCTCCCCAGCTGCTCTGCCTCCTGCTGTGGGGCTTACAGACCCAGCTCAGAACCAGCTCTCTGCTCCAGTTGCCTCTCTGCTGATGGGAAGTGTGGTTGGGACAGCAGAAATGTGCTCTTCCCTTTTCAGTGCAGACAGAAGTGCCGTGGTGGTGCAGCTGGCCCTGCATCCTCTTTGGGCAGTTCCCCTTGTTTTTATTCTCCCCCAGTGTATGAGGCAGTGGGTGCAGCTCTGGCACCCAAAAATTAATGAAGAAGTCACAAATTTTGCCAAAGCTCCATCATTTAGCTGGCCCTGCTGCTGGCAACTCAGATTAGCATTCTAACAAGGCTTTCTTCCTATATGATGCATTCTGTGCTGGCATTAACTTGCTAAGTTCTTCCTGGCATTAGGCCATTAGCCTGGATGCGAAGTGCCTGCAGGCTGGTGTAGCTCTGTGCCTCCTTAGGGGTGGGTGCCACTCTTGCACAATCACCCAGCTGCGATATTTTGGGATCCCATACAACAGCTTCACAGCCCCACTCGTTCACTCCTCCATTTCCTACGCTGAAGCAACAAGCAGAGTGTCAGCACTGGGCTGGGAAATGCCTGGGTTGTGCCTTCCAGGACCTCCACGAAGATGCTAATTAATAAGGAGATCTCACTTCTTCCAAGTCCAATTACCTCGAGCAATTCCAAGTGAGCACCAGCCACATGCATTCTACTTGCAGCACCAAACATGCATTTTCTGGGTTATTTATGGCACGCTGAGCTGCACATGACTGGCAGCCATGAGGACTGGAGCTCTGGGTGCATCCGTGCTGCAAACGACTGATGGATCAGATGGAATCTAAAGCAAAGCACGTCCAGCAGGTCTGTCCTATCTGTGCAACTGTTCTGCAGCGTTGTTGGGTTGCTGAGCTGCGTTCATTTACTAGGCACTGCCCACCACCAAATAGCAGAAATAGCAGAAAGCAACAAGAGAGCCAATATTACAAATCCCATTTCTTTTTTTTTCTTCCTGTCTTCAGTTTTCTGCAGTGAAAATGCCTGCGTGCCCAATTTTATTGCATCCGTCTGATTAAACAGCCCTTCCTCCACCGCCAAGAATACTGCTAGTTAGCTGCTGCTCCACAACAACTGCTTAGCATTTCTCCATGTAATGAGAACTTGCCTCATCTACCTCACTTTTCTGTGCGCTCTTTGCAAAAATGCAACAATCCATTTGATAGCTTTAAGGAGAAGAAAGAAAGAATTATGCTAGCTCTAGAAGCAAAGGCAGATTCAAGCAGGAATGGGTTGTACCACTCGTCCTGCACTAGAGATGACAACTTGACGTTGCAGACCTATTGCATATTGACATCCATCCTTTGCAAAAGTGAAATCCGTCAGAGCAGTGCAGGCTGCTGCTGTGTGATAGCACTGCACCCTCTTCAATAATGACTTCAGGGCAAAGTGAGGATCACCCACCTTAGGTTAGGATGCTTCTGCTTCTGGTCTGCTGCTCTGCTGGTCTCTGCTCAGCTCTTGATGTTTAATTCTTTGTTTTTTAATGTAATGATGTTTAGAGTTAAATAATGATTTTGCTGTATTGAGGTTCAGCAGTGCATTGCTGAGCAAGTTGGAGACAGCCAGAATAATGACAGAAATAGGAGAAATGACAGTGACAGTACTGAATATGGAACCTGCAGAGTGCTCCTTTTTAGCCACTTCATGATGGAAAGGAAACCAATGAAGAAGCCAGGAGCAGAAACTGCACAGTTCTGAGGAATTCCCCAGTGCTTCAGACAACATGCAAAGTTGTAACACAAAGGAATGGTTTTTAATTACTAGCATTGAAATGCTCTTTGCTGGGAAGGGCCTTTAGGCAGAACTTCACATCAAGAATGAACGTTGTGTGTGTTTCTCCCCACTTCTGCAGTCTGAACCACCCTGATGCTCATCCTCTGGCACCACATTCTCAAGGATTCCAGAACAAAAGTCTGTTTTCTGCCTCAACAGTTGTTACAGTTTCTCACTGCAGCAAGCCAGCGAGAAAACTGGCTGTCCAGGTAGTTATAATCATGTTAATGGAGGGAAATTATATTGGATCATTGCACCATAGCCTGATTAAACCAAATTGCCAATCAGCTAAAGAGACCAAAGTTGAGAAATGAAGTCAAAGCAGCATGTCACTAAGGCACGTGGATTTTACTTGAGAATATCATTATAATCTCTCAGTAACTTGTCATTTTGTAGTGATTAGTTTCTTTCTTACTTTAATTGTGCTGCATTTTAACTGCTGTGCATTTAAAGTTTGTTGGTTGGTGGATTGCACTGCTTCCAGAAAGGCAGAAGTGCGCATAGCAACAGTTGTGATGTTGTGGCAGACTTTGCTCTGTTTTTCCTACAAATAAAGATGATGGATTGAAGCACAGTCAATGCACAGCAGTGCTGGAAACGCCCCAGGTTGGTTCTGCCCTCCCCATACCCACAGGCTTTGCAGGACATTACACTCCATGTGAGAGCAGCAGGTGGTTTGGTGCTCATGGCAAAGCCAATAGATGTGACTTGCTGGAAAGCTTTGCTCTGCCCTGCCCAATGTGCCAGGGTGCAAAGGTTGGACTCCCAAGCTTCTGGGGCACAGGTATGCTTTGAAGCCTTGGATCATGCTTTCTGAAGCACTTGGATTCTCCCTGGACGAAGGTGGATCTCTATCCAGCGGTTTTGCTTTCTTTATCATCGTTTGATGACTTAAACTGCAGTCATTTTGTTGCTTTGTACCAAACCTGTGCAATAACCAGCTCCCAACACCGATTCAGCTTCAGTGATATCAGTCTCCCTAAGGGCATTTATTTGTTTTTTACCATGTTGATAGCAAAACAACTGGATTGCAATAAAATTTGGCACATAAAACCGAGGGTGAGAAACACCTCCATGCTGCAGGGGAGAACCAGAACTCCTTGTCCTTGTCCTTGTCCTTGCCCTGCGGGAAGCCACAACTGGGGCTCAGATGGGTCTGGATGACACCTGGATGGCAGCTGGGATCTCTCCATGCCCCACACAAATGATGGAGCAGCAGTGACCCTGCAAGACCCCATGGCTTGTCACTGGGGTAAGAGTTGATGCCCATGGGGAGCAGAGATCTCAGCTCAGGAGGTGCAGTGAAGGGTCTGAGCTCCACTGGTGCCTCAGTCCGGGAAGCATTCTGTGTGCTCAAAGGTTTCTGTCCTAATTGCTTTATTGCTGCTGATAAGACACAGCCTCTCTACTTCCACACCGATGTTAATAATTCATTTTAACTGTGGCACTGGGTTAAGTCCCCCATATCTTCCTTTCTCTTGCCTTTCCCTGGCTGTTTCCTAACCGTTCCCTCGCTATCTGCGTGACCTCAGTGTGGGAACAGCTGACGTCCCTTGCATTGCTATGGGAGCCGTGCTCCTGCCCTTCGGAGCGGCTCTGGGATGGATGCAGGCGGAGGGGATCGGGTTTGAGCATCGTCACCTCGTGTCGCGCACCGCCACCGCGTGTCGCTGCCGCGGATCTGTCACGGCAGCAGAACGCTGCTGCTGAGCCCTGGTGGGGAGACGTGCAGTTTGCAGGTCACAGCTGGGACAAGAACACTTCTGGAGAGTAGTTTTCTATCTTTTTTTTTTTTTTCTTTTCTGGTTATTGGGATGCAGATTCCTGATTTTTCCAGGTACAGAGTGGGGCACGGCGCTGCTTCTGCATTTGCTTCCCCGTAGGAAGGGGCTGCGCTCACTGCTCAGCATCCAGCTGGTGGGAAAGGGAAGGGCACCGCGAGGGAAGGAAGCGAGTGAGGGGAGCCCAGCCGCGCGGGGGGGGGGTTAAGGCTGCTCTGTTTGCTCACTGCCTTGTTCAGCATAGGAGTGGTTCAGCACAGGCACCAGAAGAACGAGCACTCATGGCTTGTCTGTGCTGGACTCTCCCTTCCCCGTCACCAGGATACTCATGCTGATGCATTGTATGCTGTCACCTTGCTGGTGGGGACATTGCACGGGTGACAAAACCTGGTGACCTGCCACCAGGTGAGCCTGGCATCCCATGGACTCCTTACAAAAGGTGAGGAGAAGGACTTCTGGTATGCAAAGCGGCAGCAGAACAACAGCCCCATAGCAGGGACATGTCCCCACTGTCCCCACATTGCATTCCAAGTGCCGCAGCTGTTCCTGCATTAGGAGTGAGCTCTGGCTGCAGCAGGGTGAGAGCAAAGGCGGCGGCGTTGCTGTTGGATGAGCTCTCCTGAGAGCAGCCGGTCGAGTCAGGTAGCACATCCTGAGTCACTCTGATGAGCAGTGGGGTGGCAAGATGCTTTGGGTGGAGGCTGATTGCTTTTGACCCAGGTGATTTGAAGGGTTAGTAACAAACAGAGATAGCAACCAGCTGCTCCCTTTGCTCACCTGGGTATGAGGCCCCCAGGTGTCCCAGGCTGACCCCAGCTTGTCAAGCAGGGACACCTGAACTCCCCACCTCCTTGAGATGAAAAAGGAGAGAAACAGAGCAGCGCTGGAAGAAAGAAGGGATATTTTCTCAGCGTTATTCACAAAGCAAGGGGCATGGCTATGGCAGGGCGGTGGTGCCAGCAGGCAGAGGCAGGGACTGCATGGCGGCAGTGAAGGCTTCTTCTGTCGCTAAACAAGAGCTGGCTCTCAGATAATTTACAGAATTCGCTCCTTTGAGCCATGCTTCCTTTAATGCACCGTGGATGGGCACCATATTGGGCCCCCAGTTTGTTTTCCCAGTGCACAGTTGTGAAGGTGCTGTTTGCTAATAAATGAGAACAACAGCCTGTGCTTGTTTTGCAGTGCCCATCAGAGTTAATGATTAAAGAGTAGCTAGGGCAGTGTTGTTGAAACAAGTCAGGTGTTATCACTGTGCACGAACCCCTGTGTGAGGAGCAATAATAACCCATTCTGTCTCTTACTGAACTTCAAAGCTAAAGGGCATTGGAAACCAAAGAACAGCTGAGGTCTCTCTGAAACAGGAGTGTGTTCACCCTGCCTGTGCTGCCAAGGAGGATGCAGTGGCTCACTGGGACTGAACTGGTGGTTGCTGAGCACAGATTTTAAGAGCAGGAATGAAGGACGTTGTTTGAGTTTGGTTTTGAGATATCAGGTAAGTTTGCATCGCTGGGAAGTAAAGCAAAACAAACCACGACCAGAGAAAAATGCGTGCGCTCGAATGGGCTCAGCTTGTCTTTCTGTCTGCTGTGTATCAGCAGGCTGTGAGCTCCCCCCACTGAGCACTGTGCACATGGGGAACACAGTCAAGAGGGTTTGGGACCAGAACTTATCAAAACACCTCTCCTGAATTTGATCTTCGTAATGGAAGATGGATGTAAGAGTGCCTTTAATTGGGCCGGCAGCGACAGGCTCACACAGACATGGAAATGACATGTCTGAGTGTTGTGGGGTGGATAGTTAAAAAGTGGATATGCAGCCTATGCAAAATGCAATGCTGAGTGTTTGGGTCTTTACAAACACTGCTGTGATGTGTAAGCACACTGTATAGTCTGCATGAAGGCACTGAGGGCAAGTTTACCAACTCTTCACGCTATATTGTAAATATTATGCTCGCTTTTCACCGCTATTTTATTATTATTATCATTTGTAATTTTGCTTCAGACACAAATCAACCAAATTATGCCCAGAGTTAAAAGTACCGGATCTGCTTTGAGAGGTACCCAATCCAGAACCCAGGAGAAAAGTTGGAGTCTGGCTGAACCTGGGCTTTGTTTCTGTTCTTAGAATCACAGAATCAGAGGTTGGAAAAGACCACTGAGATCATCCAGCCCAATGATCACCTCTGCAGCACCGCTCCTGCTCTTCTCCTGCACACCCCGAGAAAGCCAAGCACCCACCACAGCTCTACCGAGTATCTCCTTGTTCTTTTCCTGGGTCTCCTCACACAATATGTGAGTATTTTTAGGACAGAAGCAAGCACGTCTCTGCAAGAAAAGCAGCAATCCCTGCAGCTCCCTGCACCAGCTGTGCTTGGGCCACAGGCTTTGGGCTCAGCGATAGGAGGCAGCAGCTGCAGCAGCACCTGATCCCACTGCCCTCATTAAAGAGGCTCTCTGCCCTGCTGAAGTTCCTTCTAGTCTGCAGAAAGGGGCAGTGTGGACTCCATGGGGATGTGGGCTAGCTGGGGCTGCTCCTGGTGTGCAGATGGGCAGCATCCAGCCCCCACCCAGCACTGCGCTCCCCAGGCCCTCGACTTATGAGTGCAAATGATTGTCAGGGAGAGGGAGTGCAGCCTAAGTGTCAGAGGAGAGATTGAGCTCTGAGTGAAGGGGTCAGAGATCTGAAGGCAAGATATCTGGTAAGTCCATTTTTCACAGCCCATTGCCTTTCCAGAACAAATTCCCTGCTTGGAGATAGCAGCTGTTTCCTCCTGTGAGCAGAACCCTGCCATCCCCCTCGGGCACCAGCATCACAAATATCACAGAGACCCAAACCTTGTCTCTTTCTTCATCCATAGGCAGCCCCTTTTAAAGCAAGCCAAACCTGCGGCTTCCCCTTTGTGACAGCCCCTAAATGCATTAATGATTCTGTAGATCATGCCCCAGCCACACACTGGCTGTGTACAAAGCATCATATACAAGTGGCACTACTTTATTAGGCACGATGCCCTGAGCAACTCCATGAGCAGCAAGCCCCATGTTTGCCCCCCAAGCTGTCCCAGCAGCAGGTGCTCATCCAGCAGAACCACGCAGGCTTGCAGGCTGTGCTCCTCGCTCTCGCTCAACGCTACTCCTTCAGCAGGCCAAGCTTCCTCAGTGCCTCACGCCGGTGCTCCTCTGTTGAGCCCTTGGGGGAAATCTTCACGCTGACGCAGGAGCGGGTCGGCCGGGGGAAGCTGGGCAGCGGGCTCGATCTTTTCTTGCTGCTCTTCTCCACCTCGGTGGGCTCCTTCAGTGCAGCAAAGTCCTTCCCTGCCCCAAGGGATGCGGGCCGCGGTCTGCTGCTGCGCAGGAAGCTGGGTGCCAGCCGCTCGATGAAGGACATCTTGCCCAGCGAGCCGCTGCCCTTGATGCCCGGCTCCTTGGCCATGCAGCTGCCCAGCCCTACGCCGGAGCGCTCCAGGGTGTTGGATTTGAAGTTCATGGCCCGACCCGCTGGGGCCGTGCTCGGTGCTGCCTGGCCCTGGTTGCAGGGAGGTGGCACGGGGCCGGGCCGGGCGCAGGGCTCCTGCAGGTCCTGTGGCAGCCCCAGCTTCTCCAGGGCTTCCCGCCGGGCCTTTTCTCTCTCCTTGGGGTCGTGCTGCCCTGAATTCTGCTTTTCTGCAGCAGTGTCTCCAGCAGAGCCGGCGGGTGATGGCGGTGGTACCTTCACCTTCTGCCCGTGCTCCGCACCGAGCGGCACTGGGCTGGCTTTGCTGGTTCTCAGGATAATGTTTGGTGGCAGTTTTCGTGGTTTGGGGGCTGTGGGAGGCCCACGCTTGGTTTCGGGGTCCTGCGGGACCTCCTGTGCTGCTGGGTGCTCCGCTTGGCTCTGAGGAAGCGCTGCGCTCTCCCGGCCCATCTCTTGGTGTGGCAGTGATGTGGGATCGGGGACAGCAGCCATTCCCAGGGCTGGACGGGGCCGTGTCCAACTCTCCTCTGTGTTGTCTTTTCTGGCATCTGAGCCATTGCTTCGTGACTGCTCTGTATGGCTCTCCTGGTTGTCCTGGAAGGGAGCTGGAGGTGGGATGATCAGGGATCTCACCTCTCTTCTCACGTTACCTTGGCCAAGCCTGCCCTCCTTGCCCATCTCCTGTGGAGATTTACCCCGTGGCACCGGGTCCTGCATGGTGTGCGCATCTGTTTTGCCATCAGCTCTGTTTGCTCTTTGTGCATTTGCTGCAGTGATGTTCCTAGGAAGGCTGTGGTAGCCTGGGCTTGGTGCCATTGCTGGAGCTGAGCTTGGGAAGCTAGAGGAGCCCTCGGTGCCCTTCTGGTCGGCTGCATGCTGCTGAGCTGACCTTTCAGGAGGATCCCTCTTCTCCAAATCTAGGCAGAGAGAGATGAGAAATCATGCACTGTGCTGCACATGCACACAGGATATCTTACCATTTACACAACGCTTCTTCATGTCTGGTGATGACAAGCAGAGAAGCTCTGCCTAGCAGTTCTGTTTGCCACATACCCAGCACTTGGGAGAACGCAGCTGGTGCCCTACATATCCCACCACACACAGCCTCCTCTCACCCATGGAGTGATAAAAACCATCTGGCTTTTGCTTACCAAATTAATAAAACTGGGGCAACGCTCCCTCCCTGCCTGCCAAGGAAACTCACCCCAGTGTGGAAATCCTTTGCAAATAGGGCTGGAGTCCAATTCCCAGCTTACCCTGGGGAGCAGAGTCTCTCTTCAGCCGTGCCCTGGGCAGCTGGGAGGCCTCTGCATAGTCAGTCTCATCAGTTGAAACCCCACTATCTGCTTCTGCATCCAATGAGCCAATGGTTTCTTCTAAGAACATCAAGCACTCCTTCTCTTCCACAGATAAATAGTCATAGCTGTTATCACTCTGAGAAAAGAAGGGAAAAAAAAGTACTGATAGGAACTGCAGTGCGCTTTTATTTATCTGGGGGTGGCAGTGTCTCTCCTTGTTCTCCCACTGACATCGCAGCTTTGAAAGGGACACAGCGAGATCCTGTTTCATTTTTGTTGCATTTCAAGCATCGTGAGATACGATCACTGTGGAAGTGCCAAGTCAAAGTGCAACATGAAATACACATCATTAAAAAGCTGAAGTGCAGGAAAGGATGGAGCATGTGTCAGATCAACAACCATGGGGGAGAAATTGTTCCAGGTGGAGTTGTTTTGCAAAGAGGCGCCTTCCCAAGCCTTGCACCATGCAATGCTGCAACCAGTTTGTCCATCCCTAATAAATTTTAGAGGGTTTGGTTCTGGTTTGCAGTACATCAAATGGAAAACCTGCCCAGGACTGAGCTCTGTCCTAGCACATATCAATTATGCTCCAAGTCAGACAGGATGTAATTAAGCCATCAATCTTGGAATCAGTGTTTGGAGACAAACAAGTTTTAAGGAACAGATAATGAAAAATTGCACATCTACACCCATTGTCCCAGCTCATCTCCATCTTAACTCCTAAACCCATCTCTTGTCAGCCAGGGAGGAGTACAACTCGATGCCTTCTCCAGGTGCAGTCACCCTCGTTGGAGCCACTGTGACCCAGTTATCCTACTGGTGCTGGGACAACCTGCCCTGCCCCCGGGCTGTGCCAAGGGCTCCCGCAGTTTGGTGTTATTCCCTGAAGAAATCAAGCAGTGAGCTTGATCGCTGCCGTGTAGGTGTGAGAGATCGTGAGCGTTTTGGGGTCGGGATCCGTGAGGTCCTTGTGCTGCCACAGCAGTTTTGAGCAGAAATCCAACCGAAATCTCATGCTGAAGGGAGTGAGCCATGTCTGGGCTGAGCGCAATGGGACGACTTACCCGCTGCGAGTGGTTGGAGGCTGTGCTGACCATGCTGTCACAGCTGTCTGAGTTGCAGGCAGCCATGCCCAGCCCCAGGTCCTTCCCAGGCATGTCAAGGGCTGAGGTGCGGGCTGGGACAGCACGGCTGGAGCAAGAGAAAGGAGATGTGTTAGGCTGCAGGGCTGCTGCGTGCAAATGTGCGCGCTCTTAGGCTGCTCCTAGCAAGGAGAAGGCATTTTTGAAAGCACCTTTGGAAACGATTTGTTTTTTTTTCCAAATGTATTAGAAATGGAGTAAGGCCTGGAGAACCTATCCCATAAGGAGGGTGACGATTTAATCACCCTGGAGATGTGGTTCCTGAGCAAAGGAAGGAGCTGCAAGCCAGCAGCAGGCATGCACACTGACTGGTTGCAATTGAGGAGAGCTGGCAGGGCTGTTCCACCCCAAGTTGAGAGCCCTGCCTATGGCTGGTAGCACCTCCACACCCACTGCGTGCCCACTGAACAACGAGTAGCTCTTGGGGTTTCTACGTGCAAGACCATTCTGGGGCAGGGACCCCAGGATCCCATGCAGGTCAGTTACACTCACAGCATGCACAGCAAACAGAGCTTCACCCCCGGGAAGAAAAGACGAAGCAGCCTACAGAAGCCATAATTACTTGTATCTATAAAGCATTAATTAAAAAGGTACTGACACCACCAATTACGTGCTTTCTTTGCTTGCACCGCCCATTCTTTGGGAGATGAGAGCAGGGCTGCAGAGCACAGCAAACAAACGCCCTCCCCAACACACACAGGCCCACGCAGGAGCAGTTGTTTGCGGGCAGACAGAGGAGCTCTTTGTGCTGCAACCTGGCCACAGGAGCACACTGCTGCTTTTCTTGGTAGAAGGATCAGGGAATTAGATCTGGTGATAAGCGAGCAGATCTGGCTGCTCGTTAAGACAGTCAGACCCTGAAAGAATTCTTTTGTAATTGCAATATGCCACAGAAATCAGATTTCACCGCCCACAACCTGGAAGATCCAATGCTTCCACTCAGGAGGAACCTAATGCTTCAGGTTGGGTTTTGTAGTATTTACTGCCCAAATCACAGCTGAGGAAGCAGAGTTTTTGGAGCAGAACTACCCCCAGTTCTTCGAGTTTGGAGAAGCTTATAGCCAGAGCTGTTAGCTCTCGGGAAGCACAGGCTGGGGCTGGGGATTTTCAGCCTTCCCAAGCTGCGTAACTTTGCTGCAAACACCATTTGCAACGTGAAACATAAATCTGCTTCCAGGCAGCAAGAACCTATTGCCTGCTGGATGGGGACCCACAGGCTTGCTGTAATGTTCTGCACTGCTTCCTACCCGCTGCACAAACCCGAGGGAGCAAAACAGGGAAGCGAAAGTCTTGCTTGAACTTGATGCTGGAGCAGCATCCTCTGCGCAATGCCACAGCTGCAAAGCACGCAGACCCGAGCAGGGGCAGCCACATGGGGGTCTCTGAGCTGATTCCTGGTGGTCAGCACGTTGGGACAAATGATCTGAGCAGCCCTCTCCTTCAAACAGTGTGAGCGGGAGGAGGCAAAGTTCAGCAGGGAGCGTCAGGAGCTGCGCAGGAACAAGGGGCTCATTCTGCTGTGTGCTGTTCTCAGAGGAGATTACGGTTCTGACACATTCATCCGATTCAGGAGAAGGAAAGAGGAAACCAGCCTTGAAAAATCTCAGTTTTATGGTTCAGAAGGATTTTGCAGTTCGCTCCTTACAAAAAAAACAACAGGTCGGCCACAAACTAAATGAGTGTTTAAAGTAAATTAAAAGGATACTTGAAAAGCTGTTTCTCGATCATGTGTTCTCCCACTAAAAGGGTTTTCCGAGAGGCCACTTTTTATTTGAAACACAAAACTCGCTGGGGCAGCTTTTGCAACATCTGCTGTAACTGTCCTCTGCAAAGCTTGCTGAGCCCTCAGACATCAAAGAACTGCTGGGTAGCAATTAATGCTAATTGCTTTATTTGAAGAGGCTACTTTCTTCTAATCCCAGCGCGACTACCAGAGCTCTATCGCAGCTCTCCAGCAGTGTTCACCAATGTCGGTGCTTTTTGCAGCTGTACTCTGATGCCCTACACCCACTCACAAAGGGCCCCATCCTAAACACAGAGAGCACAAGGAAACAGAGCACAGGCAGCTCCTGGCCTCTCCGTGCAGTGGGACAGATCCCAGCCCAGGGTGACCGAAGGCGATGGCGCAGTTCTCCAGTTCCTCCTCTTTAAACAAATAGGGCGCACATTTCAGTTTCAAGAGCTGAGTTTGCTGTTCCAATAACGAGTTTTACGGGTGTCTCGCAGCTCTCCAGCACCACTTTCCAGCCCCCCCCCCCCCAGTCCCCATCCTGGTGCCACTTGGTGCATCAGCTCTGCCATTCTTTCTCCTTCCAAAGCAAAGTCCCCAACACGAAGGCACCGCAGCCCCGTGCCCCAGGCAGAGGCACTCAGCTCTTCACCACAACCACACTCAGCAGGAAAAGCAGAGAGAGCAGAGAGCAGGAAAGAATAAAGATTTTTTGCTCTTTTTTTACCAGGATGTCCGACGTCCCCCGCTGCCCAAATCCTCGTCCTGGTCACGTCTATCCCAGCACGTCTTTGCTTTTCTGTGCTAACCAAACACTGGCAGGTTACACATTAACTCCCAGCACTGATAAGGCTGTGCAGGGCACAGGCAGCAGCCCGCCCGTCACCTGCAGCACAGCCAAGCCACGCTCATCCCAACCCGAGCACAGGGAGCTCCTTCCTGCAGCTGGGCTGGGGTCAGGGTGCAGCACAGCCCCTGCTCTGCCGGGTGTGCAGCTCTGCACAGGGTGCCCGGGGGGGGGCAGAGCCCAGCGAGCGGCTGCGGGCTCCCGGCACCACCCAGCACCCTCCCTTCCTGGCCTCGGCAAGGGTTTCACTGGAGACTCCTTAATCCGACATCCTGTTCTGCAGCATAGTTGCTCACTGACATCTGGAGGCCCTGACCAAAACGCCCTTTTGGCAGTGATTAAGCCCTCCGCCGGGTGTTGGCGCTGGGTGCTGCGTTGCCGCACAGCAGGTTTCTTCTCTTCTGTGGTTTGGGGCATTGGGTGCCTCAGCTTGGGGCAAGAGCTGGTTCCTTCACAGCTCTGAGCATACAGATTGTTGCCGGAACAGAATGAGGCTCATGTACCACCAAAGCTTTCCCTGATATCGTGTTTTCCCACTGTACACTTTACGGGGATTCTTTCGTAGAAGGAAAGGGGAGAGCCAGGAAAACGGCAGATATCTCAGCAGAAACCCTGCAGGGAGATTCCAGCCATCATTCAGGTTCTCATGCTTTAATGATTTTTTTTTCTTAAATAATGTGTTGCAATATGTGCCCTGCTACACAGAACAGGGAAGTGGAGACATGGGTTATTTCAAGCTGCAGAAGGATGAAGGGAAAGCGGATGAGTGGGGAGCACAGAGCTGCCCAGCAGCGCTGGCAAGCCACAGCTGTGCCCTGTTACAAAAGGGCCATGTGGGCTGAGGAGCAAATCACAGCAGATTGGGAAACTGGAGAGTGTGGGGAGTCCCACGCCAGTGCTGTCCTCCTGTAGTCACACAGCAAAGGTAAGAGATGCGAACGTGGTGCTTTCAGTGCAGCTGTTGCATTGCTGGAGCAGTGCAGCAGCCTGGGATTGTGGAGCTTAGTGCTTCTGGATGCACTCACTGGCACAGCGCTGGGTGGTGCAGTGGTTTGAGCAGCCTGGTTTGTGATGCTTTTTGTCTAGTTGTCTTTGGTTCTGAGTCTGCTTAGAACGTGGAAGCATGGCAAAACCAGATATGTTTTGTTACATACATGGAAACACAGAGAACTGAACAAGCACTCCTGATGGAGAGGCCGTGTGCTGAGAGCACCGTGCTGACAGCACTGGGACCCAAACCCACGCCATACAATCTGTAGAGCTTGCTGCCTGAAAGGCTCTCTGTAGATCAGAGAAAACATCCTGTTCCATTAAGAGAAGTCTTGAGCTGCTGAGAGCTGACTTCTGTACAGCATGGATGCCTGGAATGAACCTGTTCCTTTTCTACACTCTTCCTCTGACAAACAAAACCAGCTGCTACTCAAAATAAAGCGTGATTTCACGTACGTGGTATGAAGTCTATGCAAATAGTCAAGTGATGCAAAGAAAACTCTCCAGAATGCTGCGAAAGGTCTTTGGCATGCTAACAGGCACCTCGTGCCTCGCCCTCTGCACAAACAGCAGAGTGTGGGTGATTCAGGTCTGGCATGGAGGAACTGCATCCACACAGATAAGGCACTGCTGACATAATGACCTGGGTTTGGCTGCAGGGCTGCTGGACCCTCCCCTCACACCGAGCTGTATGTATGTGAGCTGACAAACTAATTATGGAAGAGATTGGGTAATCCTCTGGCTTGGAGAAATAAGGAGGTCTTAGTATGGCTGTGAACTGAGAAGGAACCCCATTTATTATCTCCATTTTAGAGAAAAGAGGTAGAGATCTCCACAGCTTGCTTAGCATTAACCCCACAAACGAGGAGGCAGCTCTGGCTCTGCAATGCAGTTCCCAGCACTTTCCCCAAGGCACTGATTAAAAATAATCCACAAGAGCACTGCAGTCCTGGCCAACCTGATTTTGCTAACCCTCCTATTGCACTGCTCTGTTACAAAAACCCATCTGCTGCTCACACTGAGAGGAGTGAAATCTTGATTTGAGCAAACTGAAAGGAACTTCATTCTGTTCCATCCGGCACAGAGTGAAACCTGATGGTGGTTGTAAGACTGAAGGCGCAGCTTCATTTACAACCCAGGCAGACATTTAATTTGTATGACGAAGAGCTGCAATTTTCCTTAAAGCAAGCTGAAAATGTGGTGTTCCTCTTATGATTTTCCCTGCTGGGTCAGGGCTGAGCTGAGCTTGGTGCAGGGCTGGCTGGCCCATGGGCACGTGGCATCGCGTGCAAGGCAGTCAGCAGAGTTCTGCTGAGATCAGATGTTGCCCTCATTGCTGCCTGTCCCCTCACTCCTGCTTCCTCTGTGACAGAGCAAACAATGCTGGGAGGTCAGACATGGTCGGAGCGATGGCTGCTGTGTTCCTTTGCTGTAAGTGCAGCTTCTGGAGGGCTCTGTTGGCTGTGTCTGAGCACAACTGTTGCACTGTTGTGTATTTGAACAGGTTGCTGTTGAAAAACTAGGGTGGGAATGGGACATTCCTCTGCAGGTGCCACGAGGGAACAGGAGGCGCAGTGTGAGTTCTGACCCTGCACCACACAGGGAGGTGCTCCTTCCTTCTGCCTTCTCCCCACTATTTCTTCCTGCAGACTTGTCCAGAACCAAGGAATCACACACAAACTCATGCTCTATCAGCTCTATCAGGAGAATTTTGCTTTTCCCCTTTCTCTCAAAGTCATATGAGGAATTAAGCACTTATTAAAGGCATGGAAAAGTAACTGCTACGCAAACTGAAGTTGCCATGCCATTATCCCAGCAAGCCACATCTATAGCTGGGGAAATACAGACTTGGGCTGATTTCCTCCTAATATTGCCCATGTAGGCAATTGCTTCCATGAAATGGACAGGATGTTACTTAAACACAGAAGTCCTAATGTCTGTTTAATGACTTGTACATCTAAATGGAAGAGTATAAACCTCTTTGGTCACTCCTCTTGATGCCCGAGTACATCAGGGAGGTATTTTACTATTTTGAAAGCACAAAATCCTATTGCTGAAGATGTGATTTTGTATTTTTATATATTATGTGGCTGGAAAAGTTGAAAGTGAAGATTTGTCCTCAAAGGGCTGTGGGACAGAGCCCTTCTTGATATGGTCATCCCTTAGTACCAAAGGGAAAAGTGAATGAGACAGAGAGGAAAGCAGATGTAAATTACTCAAAGATTGTGCTACAGATGTGAAGGCTGCAAAAAATGCACTGGTGGAACAACAGTGAATAGAGCAAAAACCTGGCATTCAAGAGCTGAGGCAGAGACTACACTAAACAAGGGTGCATGCATCAGTCATGTTTATTGGTGCATCGACAATTTTTGCAGTTCAAGTGACGTGTTTAAGGAAATATATCATTCCAAATGGTCTGCACTGATGGTACATGAAGTGGAAGGCTGTATTACAGTGGTAATTAAGACTTGAGAATCACTTGCTAACACCATTTGCTCTGCTGCTGACATAGCGAAGTCCGCGCTCGGTATCTGCTGAGCACGTAAATTCAGACCAACTTTTAAAGTGCTGTTAAATCCATGAGATGTGCATCTCTTCCTACAATGCAGTGTTTGTAAAAGGCCACGCGATGCAGGTGTCAGGCTCTTCTTATTTAAGGAAGGATTTTAGTGCTGGTGAAGTGGCCAGCAGGCACTGGGAAACTGAAGTTCTTCACTTAACTGAGATTTAGTACAGGCAAGGAAGCCAAGATGAACAATGCAGCTTCTACCAAGCCCACCTCTGAAGTAAGAATTTCATTTTCCAGGGCCTGAGTAACTGCTGACCTCTGTGCTGAAGCGTTCAGTGAGGAAACTGGTGTTTAATTTCAACCTGGATGGGAATAAGTGGCATTGCTAAGGACACACACCCATAGCTTACAGGCTGCCTGCCTCCACCTGAGCCCACAACACGTCTATTCTAAAATATCTGTAACAACAGTTCAGTGCAAACATATCAGCTGACGTATCAGCATATCAGAAATCACCCCACTGCTGCCAGGATCCCATTTTTGTGGTACTGCCACAGCTGCATCATTAAGGGCAGATAAACACTGCTAAAAAGATGTTAAAAAAACATCCTGATGTTCCATTCTTTTACAACTCCCCATTCTAATGCAGCTCAGCAGCTCCTCCAGCTCTGTCCACATCCCCACTTATTTGCTCTTTGAAACAGTTTGTCAGCACAGGATAACATCAACGTTTACAAACACAAATTACAGCTGTCCCGTTGATATTTTGTAAACCAAAGGGATTTTATTTTCTAGGCAACTCAATAAAACACCCAAGCGGTGACTCTGAGGCATCTCCCTCGCATGGAACTCCTGCTCTGTTAGTGGATTTGCTATGCAGACACGATAAAGCAAAGCTAAACACTCCAGGTTCAATACAACTAATTTTAAATTTAAAAATACTGCAACTGAGAAATAATTCCCCAAAAGTATTTGGACAGGCTTTCGGAAATCCACCCAAGATACAAAGCTAAAAAAATTCCAAGTGTTGCTCCCAAAAGTCCACGCCGTTGCAAACGTGGCAGACAATAAATACGTATCTTCCTCTTCGACAGCACTTTTGTTTCAAAGACACCCAAAGTACACCTCTCTGAGGTAGGTATTGTCCACGTCACAGATGGCAAACGGTGAGGAACAACTCCTCGTCCCAGGCACCTCACCTCTTCAGTGTGAAAGCTGAGAACATGATTTAGGGTTGATATTCTCTTGGTCTCATTCCTAGACAGCATTTTGTCTCAAGTCGTATCAGTGTCATCTTCAAGTTCCCTCTTTAGGTTCGTAAGAGTCTCGAGGGCTGTTGGTCATGATTTGTTTTTTCTCATGATGGATGAAAAGCAAAGTGTGGTTTAACACTGGAAGCAAAGTGGTTTTCTATTGGAAACTCCCAACAGTGTGAACACATATTTTAATACTGAGATAAAATGAAAACTGGTCCATAGTGCTTTTGGCAATTCTATTCTTTATCCTTAATTATTCTTGCCTCCATTTAGCAAAGCACTCACACAACTTCGCTCCGTTTCCTGCGAGATCCCCTCAGCATTTCAAAGTCCAATTCAGCTGAGAACCTCAATTTGCTGCTTACAGAAAACGGGATTTTCTCAGCAGGAGTTCAGCTACGTGCCTCAGTGAGCGGAGGCCTTTAGAACTAAGATTGATTCCATTTGGAAAGCAGGTTTGTTTCTGCCTCAAACTGAAGATGCACGTTCCTGCTCTCCATTTGTAGAAGAGCAAGAGAGGTAACTGGAAACAGAGTGATAGAAGGCTAAGAACGTTGTAAAATTCCTTAAAACAAATGTGTATTACAGGCATTACAAAGGAAAAAATAAATCCCCTTCAGTACTACGCACCTCTACAGCACCTTTTAAAAGTCCTCAAAGCACTTACTGTTAAGCTCACAGCTTTGCTGCGAGGTAAGATTGATGAAATCAAATCCACCTTCCCTGATTCTGAGCAGTGTGAGAAGTAGGGCGTTTCACCCAGCTTGTTTTGTTCTGACAGTTCAACTGCATCCTTCATTATCCGAATTAAAGTCTTGCTCCTTGACAGTCATCGCTGACAAATCAAACACATTAAGGCAGAATGCAGATGAAGAAACCTCAGGCCTCCCTTCCGGATTTACTACTCCGTCCTTCTAAAAAGGGTAAGACTTCTTACCAGCAAAAACAACTGAGAACTATACCTTAAAGTGCTCATTTACAGTATTTGGAATCTGCTACAGCTTAGTAACACTGTGGCCGTGAGTCAGCTACAGCCAAACGAAGACCATTCCAATGTATTAGACAGATGCAAATTAAGATACTTCCCTAATTACCGTATTTTCCTCCTGCCAGAAGTTGAGATATTAAGAAGAACCCAAGTATTCCCAGTAACATGCCTATGTTCCGATGCAGTGTAAACACCAAGGGGCTGATAGTTATTTTCCAAGCAACTAAAAACTACCTATGGAGGATTAATAAGTTTAATTCGACACTTAACCACCTACTCGTTACTTTTAAGAAGGCTATCTTAAAGCTCAAAGGCCACTTCTTCCTCTAAAGCCGTGACTTCACACAAACGATACATTCTACTTCTGATAGTAACATAGTGGAGGGCAGCTTTAGGGATGCTCTTTCCACCAAAAGCTGTGCACCCTATGAGCAGCAGCAGGGCTGCTTCCATGCGCAGAGTTTATTTTTTAGTATAAATAGTGCTGATACACACATTTCCTAAACCCTTAATTTAATTACCCTGAAAACATAATACTAATAGATTAATTCAGTAATTTAGAGGCTCGCTTTTTACACTAGTATTGAACAAGCCTGGTTCTGTATGGCCACTCAGAGCACACACACAAAGAGAAGATTATTTCAGAAATCAGGTTTTAGCTGCCAGTGTATTTCACCTGCCAAATGACTCTAAATTAGCATGCGAGAAGACAACCTATTTCAGATCAGTTGGAAAAGTCACTAACCCCACAAACCTGTGCATCCTGGCCATCGTTTATACGCTTTTCAAGCTCTGTGAACGGAATTTTGTGATTACATACAGCTTATCTGGAAATCCAGAATTTGATTCCGGATGAGTGAGGTAGTAGATGTAACCATCCTCATGCAGGTTGTCACACCTCCCCAAAGTTGGTGTGTCCCGTCTCCTTGGCGTGTTCTCTGGCTTCCACTTGTCCCATCAGTCCCTTCTGGCACACCATGCACCTCAGCATGAAGCGATTCACGTCAGTGAACTGCCTCTTCCGTCTGGCTTCGTCTGCTAGCTCCAAGGCTTGTGCGAGAACAACATCATCAGAAGTAGAGAAAATGGTCTGGGGAGGAACGTCCGAGTCGGGGATTTTACGCTCGAGCGGATCGTAATGAATCCATCGTAGATCAACAGGACCCGCTTGGTGTACCCGGCATCCTCCCCGAAACGATCAATTCTGACTGTCTGCGTGTCCACCACACAGATTTCACACTGATAAAACTTGGATAAAATGGAAACCTCGATGGCTCCCCCCCAGGTTTCCTCCCTCCGGATCCAGTCGCAGTATTCCCTGTTGGTTTTCCCCAGCACTGCTTCACAATACGCCTCGGGGTCGCTGGCTACGATCTGTGCGATGAGGCTGCGCATCTCCGGGGCACAGCCGGGGTCGTACACACCTCCCTCCACCACGTAGTACACGCTGGTGAACAGACACGAGTTATCAGCTGGTACCACCCTCCTGGCCAGCACGGGGACCGCTTCCCTCACCGCCATCATCCTCTTGGCCACGACTGGAGAGCCGGCGCTGGGCTTGGACGTGTCCTCCTCCACGATGAGCGTGTCTCCTGTCAGACAGAGGGGAGAGCTGAGCGCACAGATCGGCACAGAACCGAATCGCTAAGGTCTGAAAGGAACCGACAGCTCACGCCCAACCACCGACCCATCCCCGCCGGACCCACGAGTGCCGCATCCCTGCGGTTCTCGAGCACCTCCAGGGCGGGGACCCCGCAGCCTCACCCGGCGCTCCGCTCCAACCCCCCCGGCCCGCCGCGCTGGGTCACAGCCTCGTTTAATTAAGCTAATTGCAGCCCGCGGGGCAGCGGAGATCATAAAGCGCAGGCGCTGCCGCCCGGCAGGCCTCACCCGAGTGGATGCCCAGCTCGCCCAGCCGCCGCTCGCCGTCGCTGAGGTCGAGGCTCCGCGGAGGGAAGCCGAGCAGCAGCCGCTGGGCAGGGGCGGGGACGCCGGTGAGGGCGGCCAGGGCGGCCTGCATGTCGCGGAGACGGGAGTGTGCCGTGAGGCCGGGCAGCGGCTGGGTGCCGCTCCGGGCCTTGCAGCGCAGCCGCAACATCCTTCGCGCGGCCGCCGCCCCCTCCTTCCTCTTCCTCCCTCCTCCTCTTCCTCCTCCCCCCGCCCGCCCGTCTCTGCTTCCGCCCCGGCCCAGCGCCCGCTGGTTCTCGCGAGATCTTTTTCCGCGCTGTTTCATTGGCTGCTGGGCCGCGGCCAATCGCGGTGTTGCCAGAGCGGGCGGCGCGCGCCGCGGCTGGTGTCCATCTCATTTGCATGCAGGGCGCGCTTGGGGGGTTGTGGCGTAGCGCCGTTCTCCCGCCCGCTTGCCGGGGAGCGATTTACATCTCATTTGCATGCAGCGCGGCGGCGCGGAGCCATGGCGGCGGCGTACCGGCACGGCGGCAGCGCGCCGCGGGGCAGAACCGGGGCCCAGCGCGGCGGGGAGAAGAAGTGCTGTGAGTACCGGGGCGGAACCGCGCACGGAGCGCTTTTCGCGGAGGAAAGAAAAAAAAAAAAAAAAAAAAAAAAAAAAAAAAAAGCGGTTGTCGGATTCGCTTAACAAAACGCGCGGTTCCCACGGCACGCGTGGATTTGAGTGCGCGCGGCGAAGCCCCGCTGTGCCGGTGCCCTTCGTGCTGCTGACAGCCTCAGCTCAGCCTCGCTGCAGCCCCGCTGCCTCCCGACCTCCTGTTTTCCGTGACCGTCTGCTTAAACCCATGTTTTCTTCCATCCTCAAGCCATTTTTCTTCTGCCCTTGGCAGCCTGCGTCTCCTGGGTAAATATTTGTCCCGCCGAGAACCGCGTTAGCCCCATTAGCTGCAGCAGGTGCACCGCTGCTAATCACTTTCATTAGCTAACACCGCTTGCAGCACTCATTAGGAGTCGCAGCCAGCTGCAGGACGGCCAGCTCTGTCTGTCCGCTGGGCTCCACGCTAACGTTTTCCTGCAGCGTGGGCATCCTACATGACCAACTCGCCCACCCTCATCGTGATGATCGGGCTGCCAGCGCGCGGCAAGACCTACGTCTCCAAGAAGCTGACACGTTACCTCAACTGGATCGGGGTGCCCACCCGAGGTGTGTGCCCCCACGGCCCCCTGCCTACAGGTGGGAGGGTGTCGGTGGGCACCCATGTCAGCACGGCGTTGTTTTGTGTCCCAAGTGTTCAATTTAGGGGTGTATCGCCGGGAAGCTGTCAAATCCTACAAATCCTATGACTTCTTCAGGCACGATAACAAAGAAGCGATGGAGATCCGCAAGTGAGTTGGCGTCACGGGGCCGCGCAGATGGCCTGCGGTCTGCTTAGGCTTGGGGTTGGCAGCCCGTGTGTTTCTGTAGCACAAAATAACATTGAATGGCACGGAAGGAGGTGGTGCGGTGCGCAGATCCATTGGCAGGATCCCTGGATGCGTGGGAATGTTGTTGGCATCAGGAGAAATAGATGGAAAGGAGGGGCTTGGAGCACCCAGGGGAGCAGGGAGTGTAGGGGGTACCTTGGGTGCTGTTCCCAGGTGTGGATTTTTGCCCTCAGACATGTCTTTTTGAGGGCAGTGGGGCTGGGAGTCTGCATGGAGCCTCAACTGGTAGAGGCAGCAACAGGGGCATCCCAAGGGCAGGGATGGGAACATGGGAAAATGGGGATTTAAACAGAGTTGAGGTCTGTAGAGACCCCAGGAGTTGGGGCACCTAGCCTCGCTTCTTTTCATCTGAGGAGAGAACAGCCAGCTGAATTTTTCCCAATCTCAAAGACTCGGAGGGCCTCCAATCTGAATGCCTTGCACCTGCTCTGACACTGCATTTCTCTCCTGCAGACGATGTGCCTTGGTGGCCCTACAGGACGTGAAGGCGTACCTCCTGGAGGAGTGTGGGCAGATAGCTGTAAGGCTCTTCCCAGCCAAACACTCCATGGGGGCTTCGTATCTGGGTTGTTCAAAGCTGCCCAGGGCATTCGGGAACCCGAATGTAACCCCTAATCCTTTGGGGCTGTTTTAGAAGCTGCAGATAAACTTTCTCATTGCCACTTATTTTCTGATAGGTGTTCGATGCAACCAACACAACTCGGGAAAGACGGGACCTGATCTTAAATTTTGCTAAGGAAAATGCTTTCAAGGTAGCGCTGCTGTATTTAATTTGTGATTGTGATCACAGTGCTGGAGCTGTTTTTGACTTGTGATTTAAACCAGAGCTCTTGGTCCTCTAAAACATGTTTCACTGCCTCCTTCACAGGTGTTCTTTGTGGAATCCGTGTGCGATGATCCGGAGGTCATTGCTGCCAACATCCTGGTACGTTGCCAGGCTCTGTGCCACGGAGCTGCATGCTGTGCAAGGTCACCAGCTCTGCTGACAGCATTGCTGCTGGGTTGTTGGCATTAGGGATGATGTGTACAGTGCGGGGTGGTTGGGATCCCGCTCAGATGGCTGCTGATGGTTGCAGGCATTCCCTCTGCTGCAGGTGCCAGCTGGGGGCTGAAGCTCTGTGTGTCACCTTGCTGCTCCTGCAAGGAGGGCTGGGGGCTGAAGGAGGCTTCCCTGTAGCGCTCTTATATCTCAGCTTGTAAATACTATTGAAGATTTATGGGTTGTAAAAGCTGAAGGTGCAGTTGTTGAAGTTGGATGTGAGCTGAAGCCGAACAGTGTTTGACCTTGAACATGGGATGACAGGCAGCTGTGTCTGCACCGGGGCCAAGCGCTGCAGTGTGCCTCCCCATTGCCTTTTGTTGCATTGCCAGGAGCAGGTTTTTCCACCGGGCAGCACTAAACAATGCTGACTAGTTTCAGAAGGGAAAGATGATGATGTTCAGCGCTGCTTTTGCTCCCTGTCATGTTTGCTCAGCTTTCCCCACGTGCCTCTTTCTGCTCGACAGGAGGTGAAAGTCTCCAGCCCCGATTACCCCGAAAGAAACAGGGAGAATGTGATGGATGACTTCCTGAAGAGAATCGAGTGCTACAAGGTCACGTACCAACCCCTTGATCCCGATGAGTACGACAAGTAAGCAGCGAGCCCGGGCTGTGCTCTGTCCCTGAGCTGCTTTGCTTTGCTGCTTTGTGTTCTGTGCCCAAAGACTTGCAATGCTTGTGCTGAAGCACTCCAGAAGCTGAGATTTGCTCGTGCGAAGGCGATGCCCTCGGGTTGCAGTGGATTTGAATGTGATGCTCCCTGTGCAAGCACGGTGTGTCCTGTGTCCCCGCAGTGGCGCTGATGCCTTTAACTCAGGGCAAAGAGCTGGGGGACGCCTGCACGTGTGTCAGTTGTCAAACCCGGCGTGTGGGTGTTCTTATTTTATGTTGACTCCAGAGATCTTTCCTTCATTAAAGTGATCAATGTGGGACAGCGGTTCCTAGTGAACAGAGTCCAAGATTACATCCAGAGCAAAATCGTCTATTACCTAATGAACATCCACGTGCAGCCACGCACCATCTACCTCTGCCGGCACGGCGAGAGCGAGTACAACCTCCTTGGCAAGATTGGAGGGGACTCTGGGCTGTCACCACGTGGCAAGCAGGTGTGGGTCTGCAGCACCCAGATGGCTGCACTGCAAAGGAGGTGTGGGGGGGCAGCTGCCCTGTGCAGCTCCTGAGCTCCTCTGCCCTCTCTCAGTTTGCACAGGCGCTGAAGAAGTTCATTGAGGAGCAGGAGATTGTGGAGCTGAAGGTGTGGACCAGCCAGCTGAAGCGCACCATCCAGACAGCTGAGTCACTGGGGGTCACCTATGAGCAGTGGAAGATCCTCAATGAGATTGATGCTGTGAGTGGGGCACGGTGAAGCCTTCTGCTTTTCTAGGTGGAAAATAATTAAATTGGGCATAAAAGTGTTTTCTGACCATCGCTCAAGTTTTCCAGCCATGGCTGTGCATAACGCCCTCCACCCCTATCAGTTTGGGGTCACTCACTAGGGCTGAAAGCACCTGGAACAGTTAGAGCTTTGCACAGCAGCAGACCTTGCACTCCAGCTGGTGTTGGGAGGAGTGACATTGAGCATCCCACGCCCTCGTGGGGTGTATGCAGTGCCTTGCTGCTGGGCGAAGGTTGGCACTCTCACTCTGTTTTTGAGGGCAAAAGAAATGCTGGTGTTGTGCTCGTATTTGTGTACTGAATTGCTGTACACCTCCTGAAGTGATGCTGCACGGAGTTGTGCTTCCTGCAGGGGGTGTGTGAAGAGATGACATATGCAGAGATCGAAGCCAAATACCCTGATGAGTTTGCCTTGAGGGATCAGGAGAAATACCTCTATCGCTATCCTGGAGGAGAGGTGAGAGCACTTAAGAGAAGCAGAGTGCTGCAGTATGCATTGGGCAATGTGTGAAGAGTGAAATGGAGGGGCGTTGCTTGGTTTCAGCTCTCTGTCCCCAGTATTTCCATGAGAAATCAAAAGCCCTAGTGAACCCAGCTCTCTTAGAGGAAAGGAGCACTGCTTGCTGTTCCAGCAGTGTGTGAAGCAGGTTCATTGTGCTGCTCTCAGTTGGCTGAAGCTGAGTTGTCCCTATGGAAAATCACCCTGGGAGAGAGAAATGGCTGTGGGTGGGGATGGAGTCACTTCTGGTTTTACTTTACAGCCATATTTAAATGTGTAATTTAGTGGTTTATTTTCTTTTCAAACTGCGCTTGCTAAGAGTTATCACTAACCTGAACTTCCTGTAATCTGAGGGTTGCTGCCATCCAATTTCACCCAGAGCTGTTTCCTTATTTTCCCCTCTATTTACTCCATCGCTTCTGCAGTTTGATGCTTTAACCGATACTTTCCTGAAGGTGAAGCTGCGTTAATTGCTACTTCTGCTCCAAGTCTGTTTATAAAAAAAAAACCCCTTACAAAAATTCCTGTTTTGTTTTGCAGTCCTACCAGGACTTGGTTCAGCGTCTGGAGCCCGTAATTATGGAGCTGGAGCGGCAGGGCAACGTCCTTGTCATCTCCCACCAGGCAGTGATGAGGTGCCTCCTGGCTTACTTTCTGGATAAGAGTGCAGGTATAAAAACAAATGCATGCTGGTGGGGGCTGGCTTCTATTTTTGCTGTTTTTCGGGGTTTTTGGGTGGGTGTCTGGTAATTGCTGTTTTGATTTTTCTTGACAATGGAGGAACACCTTTAAAAAAGAAAAAAAAAAAAAAGCCCAAAAAAAACACAAAACACCCATTTCTGAAATGGTTTAACCATTGCATTTCAGCAGAGCTTTGCAGGATGTGCCCCGTGAGGGCAGAGCGCTGTCTGCTCAGTGCCTGCCCTGCTGCCTTTCTGCTCAGCCCTCGTTTCCAGAAGTGCTTCAACCAGGAGCATCTCTATGGGATTTGGGTTTTTTTTGATTTAAGGAAACTGTGCTCTGGTGGAGCAGTGAGAGCAGTGCTCCATGGCACAACGATGCTTTGCAGGACACATGTGAGACACTATGTGCAAGGTGCTCTGTGATGGGAATTGGCTCCTCCTCACTTTGCAAGCAGCAGTGCTCACTGATCAGCACAGAGCTATCTGTTGTGGGAAGAGCACTGTTTGAGGTCACTTAAAGAGAAAACACCAGGCCCCTGGAAGCTGGGGCATGCTGCTGGGGCAGTGTGATGCTGAGCAGTGCTGAGCTGCTGTAGTTCTCCCTGTGCTTTGGGTTGGGTTTCCCCTGAGCGCCGCTGGGGGGCTGTGGTGGAACCTTTGCTCCTGAAGGTAAAGCTGATGCTGCTGCCTCTCCTGCAGATGAGCTGCCCTACCTGCGCTGCCCCCTGCATGCCATCCTCAAGCTCACCCCGGTTGCCTACGGTACGTGGCTCCTTTGGGTGGTGGGTGCAGCTGTGTGTGGAACAGCAGTTGTTGCTGTCAGTGCTTTTGGTGATGGCGGTGGGAGCAGTGGGATGGTGTGTGGTGGAGGTGTAGATTGGATACAAGGACAAAGTGTTTCACAGTAAGTGGGGTGGATGTCCCCCATCCCTGGAGACACTCGAGGTCAGGGGATGAGGCTCTGAGCTCTCACAGTGAGGGTCAAAGCCAGAAAGTAACTGAAGTGTGAATTCTCCATGCAGATGAACAGTTCATGAGATTTGTTTTAGTTTAGAAACAAGTAACAACCTTCTGCTCACTTGGCATGCACTTATAATAGGATTTTATTCTAAATGGGTTAGGAAATAAATTGCACTTCCTCCAATAAACTCCCCATTCTGTTTGGGCAAGGTTGTAAAGTGGAGACGATCAGCCTGAACGTGGAAGCAGTGAACACCCACCGGGACAAACCTTCCCTGAACTCAGTAAGTTGAGCTGCCTTGTTCTGCCTCGTGGTTCGTGTGATTGCTCAACATTTGCCTTCTGTGGGCATAAGTCAATTGAAACTCTCCCTGCTATAAGTGCCTGGTTGCTTTCAGTGCCAGCAAGGCTGCTTCAGAAGCAGAACTCATTGCATGTAGAGTTGTATGTGCTTCCCAAGACAGTGGGAGATATTTGGAACAGGGGCAGAAGTGGGCAAACTGAAGCCACTTGGGTTAGGATGTACATCTTTAAATGCTAGGTCTCGTTGTTAAGGCTTGTTTGGTGTGTCTGCTTGGAATTAGTGCTATTAACACAAAGTAGTTAGGGAGTTCCTGCTGCCTTCCTGAGCTCTCAGCCCATTGCAGAGCCATAGGCACTGTAAGACTTGTGGGGTCAGCAGCCCCAGGACAGGCTGCTGCTGTGCTGTGGGAGGGAAGCATGGGGCTAATCCCTTCCTTTGAGGTGAGGATGTTTGTAGTGTGCTGGTTGGTGGCTCTCTGCCCTTGCCCTTGTCTTTGAGTTGGATCTCACCAATGTTTTGCAAGCATTTTGTGGAAGTTTCCACTGTTTTTGTGCTCACTTGTGCAGGCATGCTTTTGTTTTGCAGAGTGCCTGCAGGTGTTGGGGAATGCCACTGAACAGCTGGTTCAGTAAGGCTCCCCAGTTAAGCACCACAAAACCTACCACTGCATTAGGTTGCAGGGGAGCTGATCTGAACTGAGCACATCTTCAGCTCCAGTGGTGCATGGAGGCTTTTAGCCACCCCATGGCATTGGAGGAGGTTCTAGAAAGAGCTCCAAGGGAGAAGGGTTATCTGCCATTGTCTCAGACTTGTTGCTTTGCTGCTCGTGTGATTCCTGTGCTGAAATCATTGGTGCTGCTTGGAGGAGTCGGAGGATGCTCCTGCTCTGCTTCCTTGGGAACAAACTACTTTGAGAGCAGAAATACAAATAAGGGAAGTTTTTCTATTTATTTTTTTTTTCCTGAATCAATTGTAAAAATCAGTAAGCAAAAAACAAACAAACAAAAACCAAAACAAAACAACCCAACACAAACTAACTCCAAACCCAGAAGGAAGTAAATCTGCAAGCAAAGCAGGCGTAGGACATCCACCACCGCGGATCCGCTCGTGGCCAGAGGCTCTCGGGGATGCACTGCAGTCGTAACATCTCCTTCCCCTTTTCCCTTCCTTGTGATGTCCTCCACCTGCAACCAGAGCTGCCTTCCCATGATCCAGAGCCCAGGCAGGATGAGGAGGAGCAGCCTGACGCCGCTGGCCAGCACGGCCACGGAGCAGCGCCCGCGGCACCACAGCGTTGGGAGCGGCCCCACTGACCTGCAGGTTCGAGGTGCAGCTGCTCAACCCCGGCTGCAAGCCACTGTCCAGGTGGTGCCTTGCTCTGCTTCCCCTCCCGTGCCACCCATGTCACCCAACCATGGCTGTCGTCCCAGCAGAAGTACCCCCAAATACCCAAACGCCACTGGGAATCATTCTGCATTGGGCACTCTTAAAAAAAAAACAAGGCAATGCATGAAAATCTCTCCATGAAGCTAGAATTGTGGTGCCAGAGGTTTATAGAACCCTGTCCCGTGCAGGCAAGCTTCCATTGTTCCATCCACCCAATGAACCATTGGGTGGTTCATTCTGGGCCGTGCTTTCCAACAAAAGCTTGATTGGAAAGAGTTACAAATATCATCTCTGTCCAAATGTGTTGGTGCAGCCAAGTGCTGCTCTAGCTGTAGAGCAGTTGGGGAAATCCCAGTGCTCAGTGCCTATGTACGTTCCTATGGATCCCACCAGCAGCTGGTTGAGCAAAGGTTGGGCTCCTGGTGTTTGGGTGCTGCTTGGTTTTTTGCCACCTCACACTTCTTTTGGTTTGCAATCACATAGATCCCCATCAGGGTGGTATGTGAAGCCCCACTTGCTTCTTTGCAGGTTGAAAATTGGTTCTCTTTGCTGTGTCCCATCACGTGAGGTGGAGGGGGGAGGTTGGGGGCTCCTGGTTGGGGTCGTCGTGCATTTTGTTCCCCTCGGTGCAGTGTGAGACATCTCAGTAAAACTGTGGCTCTGCTATAGGGGGCTTCATTTTCAGATAACAATTAACAGCTTTAATCTCAGACATCTCACAGCTCCGTATTTTCCAAGCTGTTTGCAGTTGTGCTGCTTGTAGTTGTGATGCTGTAGCATCAAAAACTTTGAAGCTCAGGAGCCACTGAGCTCCTGGGCAGGGATGGTGAGTGCTGTCCTGGAGCTCTGCCCTGGATGGAGCCACTCAGTGAGCTGCTGCAGCTCAGGTGCAAGCCTGCAGTGATCTCCCTACCCTGAACCCCTTGGGTTGCTTCCCTTCTTTCCTCATTTCCTTCACTGCTGTTACTGTTGCTTGTAAACTACCTTTAAAATGCACTTTGAGCTCTCCTATGCTGTTTCTTTTTCCTTTGCAGCCTCAAGTGGGAAATGCTTGCCTGTGAGTACCGCTGAGAGCAGCTTGTGTGCGTTCTGTTGTGCTTTAGTAAGTAGGACTTCTCTTGGCTGAAGTTGCATGGAAACTACTTTGGGAAAAGACAAATGCACTGAGCAGAAGGAGGTCTTGCTGTGCAGTAATTAGTCACTAAGGGGACCTTGATGGTTGCAGAGTGCTAGCAGGGCTGAGGTTCCATCCACAACCCTTCTGTGCTGTCACCCTTAAGGTGATGCTGTCCATCACAGGGCACTGCAGGAGGTGGTACCAGTGGTGTTCTCCTGTGGCCTGGGGTGAGCTGCATGGATGGAGCAACAGGGAGAGGAGGGGTTAGGAGTTGCACTGGGGAGGATGTTTGGGAAGCAGCTCTGTGAGTGAGCCTTGCTGTGCTAGTAGGATTGCTGCTGCCTCCTCTATCATGTCCCCCTGGGGGCATCCTTGGGGTGAGCAGGGCAGAGCTAGCTTTCACCCACTGCACAGGAAGAGTGTTTTCTTGTCTATATACCCCTTTCTACAGAGCCAGCAGCCAGTGTCACCCAGGAGACCTTGGGCTCTCCCTGCTGTGCTGTCGCTGCAGCAGCTGTGGCAGACCCTGGGGTGACCCCTTGCTTGGCTTAGCAGATGCTTCACCTCATCCAGCTCGTGCACTGTTGTTTTTGTCCTGTAGAAGCTGGTTGCAATTCATGTTTGGGACCTGACTGTATGGGATAGCTCTTGGTGTGCTTCCCTGCACAGCCCATCCCCATGCATTTGGGATGACCACAAGATCCAGTCTGCTTTTACCCATCTTTGGGAGCATTCTGGAAAGCTTTGGGTGTTGCATCTGCACTGCAGAATGCTGGACCCTGGGACATGGGACTGCCTTTGACCTGCGGGCCCATCCTCTTGCTGCTGGTGCTTTGGCTTCAAATGCAGAGAGCTTGATTTAGTGGAAAGAGAGGGGAATGGTTGCTGGTTCCATTTCCTGATGGATGGAGGGAAGATGAAGGTTCAGTTGGGGAGGTTGTGCCTCACCTCCAGCTTCTGCTGTTGTGGGGGGAGATGAGTTTCCTCCTGATCTCATTACTCCTACTGGCATGAGCAGCTTTTGACTTGGCCAAAAGTCAGATTTTGCACTTTCTCCTTGAAGTGAAACTCTTCCAGTTGTTTGTTGGTTTTTTTTCCATGAGGCTCCCTGTCGTCGTGTAGAGCCTCAATTTATACACATTTCCTGGGATAAAAAGACACAAGACTGATCTTAAATTTATATCTCCTGTTTTTAACTTGCTGCGGAGAGGTTTTACTGGTAAAGCAATTCTACCCTGCCAAAGCTGCAGAAGCACACACAGCCTTGAGTGGTGTTGAATGCAACCATGGCCTTCTTGGGAGCTGCCCAGCCTCTGCAATGCAAACACTGCAGTGTTTCACCCAAAGTTGCCTACATCCCAGCTTTCAGGGTCCTTAATAGTGAAGAAGAGGGGAAAAGCAGAAAGAAACTGGGCTGGGGGAGCTTGCAGTGCATCATTTCATAACATCCACAGCCTCAGTCCTCCAGCTTTGCCTTTGTTCACTGAACTGCAAGGGGCTGTGTTTAGAAAACGAATGCATATGCCAGCTATGAAAAATTACCCTTCTAACATTATGCTTCAAGTGTTTGCTTTCCCTTTTGTTTAAAATAATAATAATAATAATTCCTCAGGGGCATCCAGGAAGGGAGTTTGGTCCAACTTCCTTCATTCCTCCGCAAACCCTCTCTTAATAGTGGTGCTTTGCTTGAGAAAACAGCATGTGAGCAGCTATTGTGAGTTAACTGATGGTTACTTATTAAGTGTCACTGCTGGGAAAGCCCTTTCAGATATTATATTTTTCTTATCACAAGTGGAAAGAACGTAGGGTCTGAGTTTCCTGAATGTTGGACAGAAATGTTGATGCCTGCTGCTAATTGTCAGCAAATTGGCTTGAGAGCTGTGCCTGCTGTTTTAGTGCAGAACAGTGATGGCTGGGTAAGGAGGTAACAAGACAAATGGTGTGCACTGATTGCACACCCCTTTGCAGTGTCCAAAGCACTGCTGTGCACTGCAGCTCAGGTCTCTGGGACCAATGTCTGTGCTCTGGGATGTGGAATGAGCAGCAGCTGCTGCAGGGCAATCGTGTCTGTCAGGTTTTAGTGAATGCAGCATTCACTTGTACTGATGTGTTCCTTCTGTGGCCCTTGGTGAGACACTGGAAGGTGTTTTATCAGAACCAGAAGTGTTCATTGTGGCCGATAGGAGAATTTATTACTGTGACTTTTCTAACATTTGTCTGGAAGTGTGATTTCCTGCGGAGAGGAATAACGCAGAGTGACCCTGGGTAGCCATCAGCCTCATTCTTGCATGGTGCTCAGTGAAGGTTGCATGCCCAGGCTTGGGGCAGCTGGGAGAGCTCTGCAGGGGGCTGAATGGCAAAGCAGGAAGAAATTATCTGCTCAGGAACAAGTTCATTAGCAGATCCTTGGGTGGATGCAGCCAGGTAGGTGCGCGGAGCTGGTTGGATTCTGTGCTGTGAAGCATCTTCTGTGGTGTCCTGTGGTTTAGCACCCGTGGGTTGAGCCATGTTCCAACCTGTGCCTTTCTCTCCACAGAGGCTGGCTGGCCTAGAGGTGGAGGGCTGCAATGGACAGCAGGAGCCTGATGGGACACGGTGCCAGCTGGGAGCGCAGTGAGCAGTGCCTTCCTGCAGCCATCCTGTCCTTGTGAGCACTCGGTGTCTGCCATGGCACTGCAGAAAACTTCCTGAGAAGATTTTTTCAGCTGCTTTTAACGTGTGTGTGCTTGTGTGTGTGAGCAGCAGGACATGTGAGTGAGCTTGTCCCCATGCTTTGAGGCCTCTGGGCCTCTCCCTGCTTGCTGAAGCAACGTTTCTTTGGAAGATGTTCTCATCAGACCCAGTTCCCAGGTTTTATTCAATCTTTATCATCTCTGAGCTCAAACGCAGTTACTCAGTGCAATTTAACAAGCAGAAGCACTCCAGGTATCGCTTGGCTTCCATGGCTGTTGCTTTGAATCCCTCCCAGACCTGAGCCTCTTGCTTTGCTTTGGGAAGGGTTTTGCACGTGCTGTGACAAAAGGCACTTACAGGATTGTCCAGTCCTACAAGATGACCCACTGCAGGGGACAAGGACATGGATGTGCCCATTGCCATCTGGGAACAGCCAAGCTGCTTTTGGGCTCAAACCCTGCTTTGGTTGTCCACTGCATGCCTCACCCTCTTCTCTTTTCTCCTGGGCTTTGTGGATGCTTTTCTCTTGCAGCAAAAATTCCTCACTCTGCATTGCACAGCACTGTTTTCTTCCTGCATTCCATGCTTACTGTCCTGTTCCCTTTACTTTAGCCAAAACCTCTTACGATCAGCTTGGATGTTTTGCACTCATACGTGCATCAGAGAATCGTGGATTCATTGACCAAAGCTTAGTCATGCTAATTCTGCAGAACATTTCCTATTCCTATACCCATTCTGAGATGTTTTTGTTGTCAGAAGGTAGTGAAGGGCCCGGGCTGTGGGTGAGGTGAGGAGCAGCAGTGGGGCCACGTGTGTGTGTGCTGTGTGATGGTTTTTTACTCGTCTCTTGTACCAATTTTTAGACCCACAGCATATTTCTGTACTCACATGTGAGTAAGCTGTGAATGTTGCTGATGTAATGCTGCCTTTTGTGGAGCTGAAGCTGTTGAAGTATTTAGGGCACAGGTGGTGCACTCCTTCAGTGCTGGCTGCCTGTTATTGGGTTGCCCTGCCAAGAGGTGGGGTGATGACACTCCGAGTTTTCACTTTTCTCTTACGAGTTATTTGCCAAACTCCATTTTCTCTCACTCCTAACGTCCCCCTTGAAATTAGGGCAAAACTGTCAGGTTTGCAGCCCTGCGATTAGGTGAAGAAATGGGCATTTGGGGTTGAGCAGGATGCTGTTACAGACCTGCTCCGTCCAACGACTCCAACATCTGTGATCATGGGACCCAGGCTGTGTGTGTGAAGTGTGTAAATCAGTGCCCACCCGCAGATACCTGAGCCCCACACACTCTGCCTGTGCTCAGTGGGCTGAGCTTACCTGGGGATTTGTGTTGTAAACACTCCCACAGCTTTTATTCTCTCAAGCTGAGATGAGAGGCCACAGCAGAAGCCCCAAACGCTTTAGGATGTACAGTCTGCAAAAGTTTTATGTTGATCTTAAGCAGTTATGCTCCAGAGGGATGAAATTCAGGGGGTAAAAAACCAGAGTTTTATTGGTTTTACTCCTTAGGTTGTTCCCACTGAGCAGTTGTCCTTGTTAGAAATAAGCCAGGGGTGGGAGGAGAAAGGAAAGGAGAAACAAAAAGTTGAAGGAAGAGTTCTCTAGGCTGCATAGCACAGCAGTGATCCTCCAATGCACAAACATGCTGGGGTGGGCTGGCTGCAAACCTGCAGCATCAGAACCACCAGCAGATGCCTACTGTGAGCTGTTCACGCACAATGTGTTGTAATAACTGGTGGTGAGGGGTTAGGTGTATGTGTATCGTTAAGGAGCTAATGGCTGTAAAGAGGCACAGCCATTTTTTCCTGCCAGAATTCATGAATGTAGCTGATGAGTGTCGGTAGTCATCAGTTTTTAATTGCTGCTTAATGTCTGCTCTGCAGTGGTGGCTGGCTGTAGGTTGCTGTGCTCTCCAAGCGATGCTGCAGCAGCTGCATGCTGGTGCTGGGACAGAGCCATCTGCAGCAGCCAGACCGTCCCTCAGTGCTTTAAGCCAAAGCACAGCTTCTCCTGCTGCATCTTAACTTAATACCTGTGTCTGTAAGGCAGAGCAGTGGCAAATTCCCAATGCAGGTGAATGGTAGGGGACAGCGTGGGTGCTGCAGGTCCCAGGTGAGCCTCTGCCTGTGCTGGGTGCCAGGCACTTCCTTGAAACCACCTGACTGCCCTGGCACCGCTCATGCAAACAGCTCAGGATAAATAAGGGTTGCACAATTTACCTGAATTTAGGCTTAACGGGGGTTTGCACTGCTGGTCATACAGAGCTGTGGTGTTGGGCTGTGTTCAAACGCTCCAATAGCTCACCATGGGCTGAATGCCCAGCAGTGGGCTTGCCTGCTTCGTGAGCATTGCACCAGCACCGGATCTTACTCCTGTATCTCCCTGATTTCTATTTCCATCCGCTTTTGATGTCAGAGGTGCTCTGTGCTGGTCTCAGGGTGCTGCTCTGCATTACTGTGTGCTGCTTGCAAACTGCATCCTTGTGCTGTGCGTGGGGAGGGTGATGTTTTGTGCTTCACAGAGTTCTGCTGTGTTACTGCTTTCTAATGGTCTTTTTTCTAGGTTTTAAAGAAAAAAGCAATGTATGCAGAGTTGTTGTGTTGTGTACTCTTTGCACTTACGCACAATTATCCCGTGAGCATTTATTTACAATGCAGAGGTTTTAAAAATAAAATCTTGTTTCCTCTCCCTTTCTGTGACTGTTTGCTATAACTGCGTCACCAAACCAGCGCACAGCGGGTGATGCTGAGCTCAGGGAGTGCTTGGGAAGCACTGGGGGTGAAGGTGAGCTTGGGGCAGGGGGCTTAGGAGCAGGAGAGGTGGGTGCCATCCTCTTCCCTAAGTAATCCATGTTGAAAGTGATGATGTTGGAGGAAGCAGAATTCACATTTTCAGATTCCTTGAAGTGTTACGTTAAGAGCAAATCTCTTTTTCTAGAAAAAACATCTAGAAGAGCAATGGGTGAAATCACTTTGGAGATCCCTGTGCTGCTTGAGATGTTGGATAACTCCAGTTCTTCCTTCTGCTCTTCTCCAAGAGCAGAGATCTGGATTTGCACGTGGTTTAGAGGGAAGCTCTACCTTTGGCAGCTGTGCATGCACTTTTATTTCTGATGACGTTAATAGCATTCATTCTCTTGCAGTCCCACTTCTATCTTGCAGTGACACCCTGGATGACATGAAGGAATTTTTCTTTCTGCTTACCCAGCTGTGAGGTGGGGACAGATGAGAGGCACTGCGTGGCCCTGTGGGTGCAGCTGTGCCCCAGTGCCTTCAGCACACACAGGTGGGCTTGTCCTGTGTCAGCTGGAGAGAATAAACCAGGAGAGCCCATGTTTGGGTTTGGGATTAACTGGGTTTCTTGTAAATAGTCAGCAGAGGTCACTGCCTGCTGGGAGTGACTAAACAAGGCCCAGCTTGCTGTGGTTTAGAGAACCAAATCTGCTCTTTTGCATTTTGGCTGGGGCTCAGGCAGGCTTTGGGAAGGTAATGTTTCCCTCTGGGACTGAGGATGCGAGATGGTTGGGTTTTTGTGGGGTTTTTTTTGTTTGTTTGTTTTTGTTTTTGCCAAAAGAAATCTTTGCTCCAGCAGAACCAGCCATGAGAAATGCAACCCGGGGCGAAAAGGGCACTGTTGAATTTGTGATAGCAATTGAAGCTGAAGTGAAAATGCACAAAGAGCAAAAGGAGCAAATGGTTGTGGCCTCTGCCAACGCTGTTGTTGGAAAACAGTAGGAATTGTGTGCAGCATCAGTGGAGGGGCTGAGCCCAGAGTGCTGCTGAGCTGAGTGAGGAAACCCTGTGGGCATTGCCATAAAGCTCTCAGGTAAGAACTGCAGTGCCCTCAGGGATGCCATCATCTTGAGGACATGCATGGGCATTGTGCAGGGACCAGCTCTGGATGCCTGCACCCCCAGACTGTTTCGACTGGCAGCTTTGCACACAAAGCAAACAATTTCAACATCTGCTTGGGTTGCATTCAATTTTCTAGTGTTTTGTTTCGTAGGTTGGGTAAACATCTTCTTTCTTGCTAGGAGGAGTTAATCATTGATAGGCGAACTGGCACGGGTCTGGTCCCTGCAGAGCATGCAGCTGGCTATGTGCAGCCATTTCTGAGCGTGTGGGTGGATCAGAACCCCTCCTTCAGCACAGCAGGGCTGTGTCAGTGCCTTTGGATGCACCCATCACTGCCTGCAGAGCCCAGACTGGTGCCGTCCTCTGCAGAGCCCAGGTAAGGTGAGCTGAGCTCCAGGAGTGGGATTTTGGGGTGTTCTTGCAGCTCGATTGAGCTAAGGGAAAAGTGAAATAAATTGAATTAAACCAAGAGCTGTAATAGGGAGTAAAGGAAAGCCAGAACAATGAATCAGCAGCAAGAAGAGCTCAGCTAGGGCAGTGGAAAAAGGGAGGAGTAACTTTTATTAGGATGTGCTTAGCTTTCCTTTCTTTCAGTAAGCAATTTCTCATCAGTCACATCTAGGCAAAGCACCAAGGTGGGCTGTATTGCTTCCAGGAGGAAGGTGGGCACTCGGAGTGTGTGTAACCCTGGGAGGGTTTGGGCTCACAAGGGATGATCCTGGAGAGCTGCAAGTCAGTGCTCTGATCCTTAGAGCGGCCAAATACGCAAACTCAAGCTCAAACGTGCCAAGAAAAGACCAGTGAAGGAAAGCCTACAGGAACAGCTTAGAATCTGCCGTCAGCCATGGTGACCCCAAGAGTAAACTCAACGCTTTTCTTCTCTCCCCCACTATTTTTGAAGATATTTGGCCTAGAAAAAGAATGCTGTGACATCTGCAACGTGGTCAGGATGATGATGGTGCCAGCTGTGGTGTCAGTGGGACCAAGGGGCCGTGCTGCCGTCCTGGTGCTGCTCCTCACTGCTGCCCTGGTGGTGGGCACCCAGGGTAAGCAAAGATGAAGTGAGCTGAGCAGGGGGAGCTGCTTCCTGAGGTTCACAAAACCTTGATCCTATTTTCCTCTTTGCCTTTGCGTTTGAAGAGACCTGTGAATCTGATCGCAATCGTCTTCCTTTGCCTTTTTGCTTTCTGTGCAGAATGGCTGTAAAATTATGCTAGGAAACAAAGGTGCACTCACTTGTATGCTACTTGAGGATAAGGAAGCTGTTGGTCTAGGATGTGTTACCACCCTTAGAAAGTGCTGGACAAGGTGTGAGGAGTGAAGAGTGATACATGCAGTGATGCTCATCCCCATTGCAGTCTGCCCTTCTCCCCTTTGCTTCCCTCTTCAATGAGTTTTATGGACTGGACTTTCAGAGCAAGCCACTGTCAAATTTGCAGTTTGCCCAGCGTTTTCCTGATGGTGTTTCTGTTGGTAGGTGCTTGCGGTGCTCCGCCACGGTTCTCATTTGCAGAACTGAAGGAGGACTACCTGCACAACAGGACGTTTTCCACCTCTGAAGTGGTGGAATACAGATGTCGGCCAGGCTACCTGAGGAATTACAGAGCCCGGAACACTTACATCTGTGAACAGAACAGCTGGAAAGGATCGAACAACTTCTGCTTACGTGAGTACATTTGGGGTTGGCTTCTGATTTTGGGCGAATCCATTGGCTCGTTGGGCAGCATTCTGGTGGTGGGGAGGTGGTGGCAGTGGGATCTGTCTGGATGTTGCTTGCCCTTTACCACTGACTCTGGCTGTGCTCAGAAGTGCATTTTTCTCTCAGGTACTTGTGAGCACTTAGTTCAATAACAGTATTTCAGGCTTTCAGTAGGAGAATCCTTTAGTCTTGACAGCAACGTGGGTCACGTCACAAGTTAGAGTGGAAGGGGAAATCCAGAGAGCTGCTGTCCATCTGCTTGCTCAGTATTGGAGAGGTCTTCTGCTCTCCTGCTGGGTGTTCCTGATTCTCCATGAACCTGCAGAACTAACTCTGGTCCTGTTGTCCCCCAGCAAAGCCCTGCAGTTACCCTGGAGAGCCAACCAATGGCAGGCTTGTGGAAGTACAGCAGTTCACCTTTGGGTCCACAGCAAACTACAGCTGTGACACTGGGTAAGCTGGGAGTACTTGGGGTCCTGCAGGTCCTTGTGACCCTGAGGGGATGTCCAGCCCAATTTCCTGTGAAATAGTGACTACAGAGCCAATGCACTGACTCTGCAAATCAGATACAAGCTAAAAGGCCTTTATATTCCCTGGTGGGTTTTCTGAAGTCCTTTTGTTCTAAGTTAAAGCCTGTTCTATCAGAAACCTTATGCTGGTGTAGGTAATGGCAGACTGTAATCAAAGTACTTTTTAACTTCTTCTTTGAAAGCCTGAAGAAGGAGTTTTCTTCCTTTCATGCTTTGAAATGGTTCTTAGGATTGTGGAATGCCATAGGTTGGAAGGGGCCTTAAAGATCACCTAGTTCTTGCCAAGCTCCAGTTCACTCAGGGCCCTGCTAAACCATCCCCAATATTTCAATATATTTTTGAAGGAAACAATTCACTTCTGAAGTCGGAGCTTATGGTTATAGTTAATTATAGTTAGCTATAATTAACAGGTTGTCACAGTTATAGTTTCACTGCAGTTGCTATCAACCATTCCACTAGTTTGGTTAAGTTGGGCAAATTCCTGATCAGCTTTAATTCCAAGGAAGCCAAAGGTGGTGTTCTAAATGAAATTAAAAAAAAAAACTGAATTGCACTTGACAAATAATTCCCTCCACTCTGTTCCACACAGGTACAGACTGGTTGGAAATTCCCAGATTAGGTGTGTGATTAAAAATGGGCATGTTACTTGGGATGGAAATCCTCCCATCTGTGAACGTAAGTAGAGTCCTGCTGAGTGGGACTGGGGATGGATGAAGATAGAGAAGGCTTTTGGTCGTTCACTGCATGTTGGAAATCTCTAAAAACACTTTTCTTGGTGCTTTCCTTCCATGCATGGAAGCATTCCCTGGCAGTAAGGCAGCTGCACGTCACAGGGATGTGCCCCCAAACCACCCAGTTGCAAGGCAGAGCTGCCCTGAGACCTGCCTCTAATTTCTGGCACCTGGGGCATTTGTGTCTCATCTTCAAACCACACGTTTAATTAACATGAATTTTTCAACTTTTTTTTTTTAGCAATTCCTTGTTTGCCCCCTCCAAAAATAGCGAATGGAGATCACAACAGAGGTGACGTCGCGCTCTTCACTTACGGAGCTTCTGTCACCTACCACTGCCACACTGACAGCAGGGGGAGGAAGCAGTTCTCCATGGTGGGGGATGCCTCTATTTTCTGTACAACCAATGACAACGTGAATGGTGTCTGGAACAAGCCAGCCCCGGAGTGCAAAGGTGAGTGGCAATCTGCCCATAGGGGATCTGGGAGGGGGTATTCATCTGAGAATGGAAGAAACAGGAGGCTTGCCAAGATTCAGAAGCTTGCTGTGGTACCTGCTGTCTTTCCTTTGTTCTCATTCTTAATAAAGTGGGGAAAAAAACCCAATTAATAAGAAAAAGATGTAATGTCAGACAAAGACTTGAAAAATGCTGCTACCTTGCCATGCCCATTTTCATCCTGTTTGATGAATGTGTGCTCCAAGAATCGTGGATTCATTAGGTAGGAGGGAGCTTTAAAGGTCCCCCAGTTGCAGCCCCCCCCTAAGTTAGCAGTTGCCAACAGCAGATCAGGCTGCCCCACTCACCCTGACTGCTCCAACAGCTCCAATGCTTTTAATCATCCCCCACTGACCCAGCACTCATCGCCTGAGCTCTGTTGCTTCCCCCACGCAGTGGTGAGCTGCAGGGAGCCCCAGGTGGAGCACGGCAGGCTGCAGAGCAGGTACAGAGCTGAGTACGCCTATGGTGACACCGTCATCTTCGACTGTGAATTCCGTTACGTGCTGCTGGGCAGTGACACAGCCATGTGCCAGGAGGATGGCAGCTGGGATCCACCACTACCGCAATGCCAGCGCAGTGAGTGCCCACAGGGACACAATCCAGGCCGTGGCTGTGGGGGTGGTGGGCTGTATTCTGTTGTTTTTGCCTCTTGCACCATGGTGGCTTGTACTTTTGTTTCCCAACAGCTTGCTGGTGATGATGCAGGCATGGGACTTTGTGACTTTGGGCCTCTTAGCTAAAGTCTTGTTCCAAGACCCAAACTTGATGAGTTTCTTGCTAGAACTCAGAGGGACTAAACTGACCTCCCTATACTCAATACTTTTAAAGGTCGTTGGTAGATTAGGGCAGAGAGTATTTGCTTTGTTAGAAATTGCACGTCATTGCCACAAGTGAGTGTAAATCACCATATGTTGTAATAACAGGTACTGCATTTCATTTTACTTCCATTGCATTCACTCTCAGCAGCACTGAACTCAGACAATTGCCTTAAGTGAACCTCAGGAAGAATCACACGAGCCCATGTTTTCCCCCAGATCCTTTCATGTTGTGTCCTGTGCCCCACTGCTTTCTCATTGGCAGTGTCACAGAGTGTTGATTTCACCCCTAGGCAGCTGTGATGACCCTCCTGACGTGCAGAATGCTGTTAAAGCAAGACTTGCAGGCAATTTATTTCCCATTGAGACTGTCATCACTTATGAGTGCCAGACGGGCTATGAGTTCAGCCCTGGAGTGGTGATGCAAAACATCAGTTGTCTGCCAGACTATACATGGACTGAAACTCCACCGCCCTGTGAAAGTAAGTGCCCGTTCCTTCAGCTTAAGTATCCTTGTGTTTGGGCAAAGCTCTTCCCAATTAAAGGATCTGTGTGCAGTCTACCTTATCTACCAGATGTGCTTTCTGCTCCTTTGAACCCATGGAAAAAATAGTGTACCATCACTAAGATGCCATGGTGCTGCCAGTGCCCATTGGAGAGGGGAATGTACATCCAGGAAAGCCCTGTGAGTCCAATGGTGCCCATCAGCACTGGTGGCGGGATGCAATAACTTCATATATATGCCCAGAAAGTAAAACTGCCTTTAGGAGTGTCCAGAAACGGCCATTCATTCTCCTTCTGCCTCAAATGAACCTGCTGTCATTGAGGTACTTATGCCATGATTTCACACTTGCTGCTGTTCGGTGTTTCTCAGGAATTAGTTGCCCGAATCCAGCTACCAAGAGGGGAATGCACATAAGCTCCTGGGGCAAAAAAGACACGTATGTGTTGGGAGACAGAGTCCGAATTATCTGTGACCCTGGCTATGTTTTCAAGGATAGTGATGATTATGTTGTGCTTCAGTGTACATATGATGGCACATGGAACCGAGCAGCACCAGAGTGCATTCCAGGTAGGAGAGCTGCTGCATCACCTTGACCTGTTGATTGCTTATTTGTGACTTTGGCAGAGGTTTTGGTCACTCCGTACAGGACAGCTGTCTGCTACCATCAGTAGAAATCTACCTGTGGCCTTGTGTAGCTGCCTTCTCTGTGGAAAGCTTCTTCATGGGGTTCTTTCTAAAAATTCATGAAATCCTTTTATACTTTCTCTTGCTCCTAGAACCTCATTGCCCAGAGCCTATCATTGACCACGGAAGAGAGGTTTATAAAAGCAAAAATGGTTACACAGTTGGGACTCAAGTAAGGATAGAGTGTGATGAAGGCTACGTGATCAGTATCCAAGAGTCGATCACGTGCCAGGCTGATGGGAACTGGTTTCCCAAGTTACCCTACTGCCAGCAAGGTATGTGCAAGGCAGGAGCTGTGATCAGCACTGGGGCAGGGTGGGCAGCCTTCCTCCAGCATCACCTCTGAGATGCAGGGAGGTGAGCGCTGGCTGTGGGGCTGGAGGTGTCTTCCCCAGCAGATGCCAGGCAGGAGCTGAGCACGGGCTCTAAGTCCATGCTGAGTTCTTACCCCAATATGATAATTGTGTGTTTCTTTTTTTTTTTCCTTCTTAATCTTTATTTCATAGCCTGCGGCCCTCCCCCACGAATCACCCACGGGCTGGACATCAACCCAACATCATCATTCTTCCCCTATGGCTACAGAATGAAATACAGTTGTGCTGCGGGGCTGTCCCTCATTGGGGATGAATCCATCTACTGCACCTCTGAAGATGGAGTGAACCTGGATTGGAGCGGCCCTGCCCCAGAGTGCAGGGGTGAGTCTATAGGGTCACCCCAAAACTGGGGCATCAGGAGGAGCCCTTCATTCATTCTCCCCACTCGCTTTCTGTCCCAGGATATGAACATCCCTGTACTACAGCCCTCTGCTCTCTCCCCAGTGGTTCGCTGCCCCAAGCCTGTGGTTGAGAATGGAGAGATGGTTACACCACAGCACACATTCTCCTATGGGACATCTGTGAGCTTCTACTGCAAGAAAGGCTTTACACTGCATGGCAATGCTGAGAGCTGCTGCATGGCTGATGGCAGCTGGCAGCCAGCCCTACCTGAATGCCAGCCAGGTGGGTCCAGCCCCGCACACTGAGGCTGGCAGGGCATTGTCTCCTCCTGTTACATTATAATGCTGTGTATTTGCCTTCTAGTCAAGTGTCGTGCACCAAAGAGCAAGGAGAACCTACAGATTTTCTCTGACAGGGAAGAGTACGAGTTTAATGAAACCCTGTACTTCTCCTGCAAGCAGAGCAACAATCCGGCAGAGATGTCATTAACCACCTGCTCTGCTGGTGGCTCTTGGATGCCACCACCCAACTGTGTGAGTTCCACTGCTTCGTGTTTTGCCCCGTTTATAGCTTGGAACAGCACCAGTCCGCCTTCATGAACGCGTTTTGTTACGATGGGGCTGGCACAGCTGTGGGTCTGTGCAGCCCGTGGGTCCCCATGGCACTGGCTCATGCCCTCTGTCTTTGTCTTGGCTCTTTTAAAGAAAACACTTCATGCGTGCAAGAAGATTCGTCAAATCCGGGAAACTTTTGAGTGCGGAATTCCTCTGGCAGAACTGAGAACTTTGCTGGAAGTACAGAAACTCTACCTGGAGATCCAGAAGCTGGAGAAGGATCTGGGAGCCAGAGGAGGCCGCTCATGGCTGTGACTGGTATTGTGGTGGGAAGAAACGGAGTCAGTGAAGCGAGCAGATTCCTGTCATAGGAGGAATCAGAGTCTTTTGTCTCGTTCTGGTAGAGCTCGCTGCCTTAGGTTTGTGCATCACTTTATACCTTTTAAAGCTTTACATTTAGGTCTGTTGTCCTGAGAGGTGTGCGGTCTGGAAGGAATGGAACTGAGAGAGAATTGTCCGAGTCACACACGTGTATGGAGAGCCACCACTTACCCTCTCCATCTGCAGCCCCATTCAGCCCATCACTGCGTGCCAACAAGCATTAACAGCCCTAACTAGCCACAGCCTCCAGAGCTACTTGGTGCAATGGAGAAATCCTCCAGGCAAAACTAAACGCCAGCTTTTCCTGCCAAGTAGGACAGTTCTGATCTGGCCTCCGTGTGCCCACTGCATAAATTGCAGCCCATGGAAATAAAACTGGAAGGAAAGAAGTGGCTGAATTATTTCTGCGACATCCGGCGAAGGGGAAGTGCTCTGCTAACTCGTATCGTGTGACCAGACCGCTGTTCCTTCACTAGATGATAATAAAGCTGCAGTTCTAATGACTGCTGTGCCTTGTTTGCAGTAATTCTGCCCTGTCTGTGGTATAGAGCAAGGGGCTGTTCATACTCAGGTGGAAAGGCAAAGGGGACACGCAGCCCTGTTCCCTGCACTGACTGTGGCTCTTTCTGCTCCAGAAAGAAGGCAGAGCAGCTCTGACCATGTAACAGCTTAGCTCCCCACCATCCTCACACAGTGCAGCAGGAATGCAGTGCTGCCGTCAGCATGGCCCGCCTGCTGTCCCCCACTTCCTCCGCCTGCTTCCCCTTCCCCTGAGACTTTTGCAGTCCTGTGGCACGGCTGCTGCTCGCCATGCAGCTGCTCCTGCACTGGACGGGGCTGTTGCTGGCACTGCTGGTGCTGCAGCCAGCGGGGAGCCTGGGTGAGTGAATGCCACCTCCTTCCCTTCCTGCTATGGCTCAGCTTTGCTTTTTGATCCAACATGGGATAACCAGGCTAGGGATGCACTCCTCTGCTGGACGTGCTGCTAACCTCTTGCTGATGCTCTTCTGGAACTTGGTGCCTACTGCTCATGGCACATTTTTCCTCTTTGGTTGCACCTGTAGATACTTGCAAAGCGACACCCCAAATGCTTTCCAGTAATCTTACACTGCATAAGGGGCTGCAAGTTCATCCTTGTGCTACCCAGGGCCAGGTCCTTGTGCAGAGATTTGCTGAGCCTGTCCAGGGTTTTGCTGCACCACTGCCCTGGGTCCTGCTGATCAATGCAGTAGCAAAGAATCATTCCCCTGGCTGGAGCATGTCCTGCAGCTTGGAGGCTCGAGATGAGGATGGTGGCTAGATGGGGAAAATCAATTGGACAGGTGATAGCTTAATTGTTTAATTAAAAGGGACGTAATTTGCAGTTTGAGTGGTGTCAGTGGTGTGTAATCACAGGATGGTGATGGCTGTCACGCGTCCTGTGGGCTGACTGCATGACAAGCAGTGATTTGCTCTGTAGTGACCCCCAGAAGAGGAATAACTCCTTATTTCTGCTGCAGCTGATGTTGCCTCTAACAGCAGGTGCTCCTCTGATGCACAGAGCAAGCAATGCAATGAAGGGTCAGAACCAGCCATGGATTGTACCTGTAGAATCCTGCTGCTGATGGCTCCTTGAGCATGCTGTTAACCCCCAGTCTCCCCATCCCAACTGCTGCGCTTGCTAAACCAACTCATTTATCAGAGGCTCTGCCGATAGGAGCCCTCCTGCAAACTCCCATTTGTTTGCTGCTGCAGAGGTGCAGTGCCCGGTCCCAACGATCCCTCATGGGTGGCTGAATCCTGCAGAGAAAAACCTCAGTGCTGGGAGCACAGCCACGCTTGAATGTGAGGCTGGCTACGTCCCCGTGGGCAGCAGCAGCGTGAGGTGTCTGAGCAGTGGCAGATTGCAGCCACGGACACCAGCATGCATCCGAGGTACGCGCTGTCTTTCTTCTTGGTCTTTTCCCCATGCATTCGCATGGGTTTATTTGCTGAAAAGTGCATCAAGGTGGGCTGGGACCCCAGAGGCAAAGCTCAGCCCCATTCTTGGTTGTGGGGTAGAGCTGGTGGCTCTGTGTGCTGCTCCCCAGGTCGTTGTCCTTCCCCTCCTGCTGTTGACTATGCCGACCGCAGAACTCCATATGAGTTCCTGGTGGGTTCCACCATCACCTACTTCTGCAGACATGGGTACACGTTGATCCCCGGCGTATCTCCAACAACAACTTGTCTCAAAAATTTCACCTGGTCTGCGATCCCAGCGCTTTGCCAGAGTGAGTGTTCCCTTCTCTTTGCCTCGCCAACTAAAACCATTGATTTAATGAGGTGGAAATAGCATAGTTTTCAGTCCTTCAGTGGCACTGTGCTGCGAGGGCTTTGTTTAGCAGTGTTTGGGTTCTCAGTGATAATTTTGCTGTTCTAAGTGTGGCATGGAGGAAAAGAAACAGCAGAAACTCACGCTAATTATTTAGCTGCACCAACAACAGCAGTGTGTTGTCCCACTGGTGCCATCTACAGCCAACCACGGGGTTCAGACCGTTCTGTCTACAAAAGGAAATAGTGGTTATCACATAATCACAGTGATTACAGTGATGCCTGGCTGGTTTGCAATGCTAACAAGCACTGGAAACAGGCTGGCCCGATCCATGGAGCTTTCTGATGGCTCTGTCCCTCAGTGGTGCAGTGCCCGAGCCCAGCCATCATCAACGGGAGGGAGACGAGCGCAAAGCAAGAGAAGTACAGCGTTGGGCAGCAGGTGGAGTTCCAATGCAACCCAGGCTACGTGCTGTGGGGCAGCCAGAGGACTCAATGCTGGTCAGATGGGACGTGGAAACCCCCGGTGCCGTACTGCGATAAAGGTGAGCCCAAATGACACTTCCTTGGTGGGAGCTGGGAGTTGCATCTCTCTACAGCACGTGGGAGCAGCAGAGAGAAAATCCTATCACCTTTGGCATCTCATCTGTTTTCTCTCACAGTCTGTACCCCCCCTCCTCTGATCACCAACGGGCAGCACACCGGCTTGAGAACAGAACTTTTTCCCTATGGTACGGAGGTGAAGTACAGCTGTGCTTCAGGGCTGTCCCTCATTGGGGATGAGTCCATCTACTGCACCTCTGAAGATGGGGTGAACCTGACATGGAGTGGCCCTGCCCCGGAGTGCAGGGGTGAGTCACAGCAAAGCCAGAGCACCAGGAGGAGCCCCTCATCCCCCCCGACCCTCTGTGTGTCCCAAGGGATGAAGCATCCCCCTAATGCAGCCCTCTGCTCTCTCCCCAGTGGTTCGCTGCCCCAGGCCCGTGGTTGCCCAGGGGAGGATGGATCTGTCATGGCACACGTTCCCCTATGGGACATCTGTGCGCTTCTCCTGCAATGAGGGCTTTGTGCTGCACGGCGATGCTGAGAGTCGCTGCATGGCTGACGGCAGCTGGCAGCCAGCCCTGCCCAAATGCCAGCCAGGTGGGTCTGACTTTAACAATCGATTTCTCATTTCTACAGATCGAAAACCACCTGCACCGACTCATCTCCCACAATTTCAGGCTCGGTTTTCTACCCACGCAGTCACGTTCCCCTTGCTGAGCTGCTTTCTGCTGTGTGTTTGCTTTCAGTTCTGTGTCCCAAACCACGAATTGCCAATGGAAAGCTGACAAGCACTGATCAGACGTGGTACCCAATAAACACAACGGTCACGTTTGTGTGCCACGAGGGATACCATCACTTCTCAGGTGATGGAGAAGCTGCATTAAAAGACTCTTGGACAGCCACGTGCTTGGCTGATGGCAACTGGACACCATTGCCCAAGTGTGTAAGTACTGTGGTGCGGCTGTTTCTGGATGAATGCTGCCTGATGTCTGCTATGAAAAGTAACCCTGACCCTCTTAAAAAGCCTTTCTTTCATTGCTGTGGTGGGGGATGCAGCTGTGTTCAGCCAATGCACAGCAAACTGGGAAGGGGTGCAGCCTCAAAGCTGCAGTGTGGGTCCCCATCTGCCGCAGTTCAATCACACATGGCTTTCTCTGCTTTTGGTGTTTTGCTTAACAGAAGAAGGAAGGTGATGCTGATGTGTGTGGAGAGGTTGCTTATATTCAGAGTGTCGTCTCTGACTGCCACGTGCCTACAGAAGATGTGAAAACTCTGCTGGAAATACAAAAACTCTTCCTGGAGATTCAAAAACTGAAAGTGGAATTGCAAGGACTGAGCAAGGAGGTCCTGGAGCACATCCTGCATTAAACAGCCTTCCCTGCGGGCACAGTCCATATAGTCAGAGTTCCTTTAAGAAGCCTCCTAGGAACTGTATGGTTTGTGCTTCTATAGGGCCAGATCACTTCTGCCATGCTACATGCCAGAGCACAGAGGGGCTTTTGTTCTAACCCTCAGATAGGACATGCTTGATTCGCTGTGTGCCACTTTCTGCTTTAGGAAGCAAAGCAAGAAGTTCAGTTGAGCTTCTCTGAGTCCCTGTATAAATCGTGCTAAGCCAGAAGTGGGATTCAAGTCTGTGAAAGCAAACTCCTGGCAGAGGTGATTGCCCAGCACCAGGCTTCCAGTGTTTGCATACCTTGCCTATCTAGACATAGCAATGGAGTGAGCATTGAGCTGCACCACTTCCCACTAACCTGTGTCACGATCTTATGGTTTCTGTTCATCTAGTTATGGGCAGTGACAGGGCAGTAACAAAACCAGGCTCTAAAGCCCACTTGCTTATCCCTGGATTTAAGAGGTAACAGGATTCTGTACTTGAGAGATGCCAGCGTTGGTCTCATCTTCCACATCCCTGTGTCTGCAAGCAAATGCTAAGAATAGAGGATGCAGGTTTAAGTGCAGCGAATCAGATAGCAATGATTTCTCTTATTATTCAATAAACAATAATCCCTTCATGCATCTCTGCAATGGAAGAATCAGGAGCTCCATTCAAGAGCTCAGTAGAACAGATGTGTGACTGCAGATGTCTTCTGGTCTGTCGCATTGGCTGCAGATGAAGCAGTGTTTGTTGAGGGCAGGCAGATGTGGCCAAGAGCAGAGCCCTGGCAGCCGGGGGGGGGGAAATGGGGCAGGAATGGGATGAACACATGGCCCTGGGCTGTGCTGTGCTTCTGCCATCATCCCTGGTACGATGCCCAGGGGAGTGGTGACATCTCATGGGATGCAAGAGATGCTTTGCTATTGCATCCCGCGCTTCACCAAATGGATGAAGGCATGCAGTAATGGGGAGCAGAGCTGGTTAGCTGTCCTTGTGCCACATGGAAAGCCATGCTGTGGCCACCTGGTGCCACACTGGGCTGCAGCCAGAGGCAGCATATCTCCCCAAGCAGTGCTGAAAGCACCAATAAGATCAGGGTGTTCTGCACTGTGTGTTCCTATCGATGTATGTGTGCCCTAAACTGAAGTCATGTTTATTTAAGTGCAGATGGAGCTGCTCACATCCCTCTCTAATTACCAATGAGTCAAGCAGCCAGGAAAAAATTAACAGACAAAAAAGATAATTCTTTTATTTTAGTTTCAGTAACTCTGCTCGTGGAAAAGCTGTGCTGTTACTGCCAGCAGATGGCTGAGCAGGGGCCTGGGGCTTAAAGCTTTCTGTCCTGGCAGCATCTGGTTGTGGTAGATCTGTGCTCTGCCAATGTGTCAATAAAAGGGTTGAGGATTCCCCTATTCCTGTGTGGGCTGGGAGGACATGGAGGCTTTGCCCAGGTCCCTGACTGCTCCCAATGTCCCTGTAGAAGGGCTGAGCTCTGTGTGAGTTATGGGAGGGTTTCCACTGTTCCACCAATTTGGCTGCATCTGTGATGCTGCATCCCCTCCCAGCTTTCCAAAGCGGCTGCTGGCAGCCAGCAGCACTCTGCAGAGCAGCAGGGACTGCTGCGATGGGGTCTGGAGAAGGAGGGAAGCACCCAGACACCTCGAGCTGCTGGGCTCGTGCTGCAGTGCAGGGATCCATACATCCTGCACTGCTCCTGGCTCTGCTGTGGCTCCTTGGCATGCCGACGGCTCAGGGTAAGTACAGCACTGGGATGCATGCTGGGCAGCAATGAGACCTTCCCAGGTCCCCCCATTCTGCTGGGGGGCTGGGGATGACAATACCACCATCCCTGAGGGCTGCAGCTCAGCCTGCTGCCTTTGTTCAGGGAAAGATCCTGAGCTGTCCTCCTGGGGGTTGGAGTTCTCACCCTACGAGGTCTTCTTGTACCACAGGTGCCTGTGGGCCCCCACCTTCCATGACCCACTCCCAGCCCTCCGGCGTCGAGCAGCTCAGCAGCTTCCCTGTGGGCTCCAGGGTGACCTACATGTGTCTGCACGGTGCTATCAGGATCCCCGGGGCGTTGGACATGGTGCAGTGCCTGCCTGGCTCATACTGGTCGGAGCTGCGTGATCCCTGTGGCTGTAAATACCCCCCTTTTCCTGGCAGAGCTGCCTCTCGCTTCAGGCTTCTGCAGTAGCTGCTCTGCACGGTGCATCCTTTGCTGCTGCAGATGGGCACGGAGCTGTTGATGATGGGTGAGTGGAGCTGCAGCTGTGATGCTGCTGTTCCTGCAGAGCCCCATCTAGCAGCTCCTGGCAGCACGGTGCGTGGTGCCAGCAGTTTTGTGCATGCAGTCAGAGCATCCCGGGCTGCACTTTGCTTACGGATGCATTTAGCACAGCTGCAGCTTGAGAGAGCAGAAGAGAGCAGAAGTAACCTGCAATGAGCACACAGAGCTCTTCAAAGGCTCCATAATGAGCTTTTCTGCACAGGCTCTGCTTTGCACGGCTCTCATTGCCAGCTCTCAGACCTGCTCTCCTTGGTTGCCAGTGAGCTGCGCTACCCCGACCTCAATGCACTTTGCTGCCCTGTCCGAGGTGGATGAGATGATCAATTTCTATCCTGTTGGGTTCACTGTGAGCTACATCTGCCGCCCTGGTTATGAGAACATCTCAGAAAGCCAACCCACCAGCACCTGCCTTGAGAGCCTGACGTGGTCAGAGGTCCCGGAGTTATGCCAAAGTGAGTACAGCCTCTGCCTGCTGCTGAGCATCCCCATGCTGTGCTGAAACACGTCCCCATGGCCACACACTTAATGCAGGCTCAGCTGGATGTTCCTCTTTAAGACCTCATACAGGAGTTATTTCATTTATTTGGTAGCATTCTTTATTTTCTGTTGGCACAAACACATGGGTTTTGATTTTCACATAATGTTTGCAGCTGGACATTAACATACGCGTGGGACAAGCGCCAACTTGCAGGGAGGATTTCTAGCATTGAAGACCAAGCATGTTCCCTAATGAAATCCATACAGCATTAAGAAGGATGGTGTGGCAGCTGTAGGTTTCTTACAGCCGAGTGCCCCACAGCCAAAGCACTGCGATGGATGCTCACTCTGCTCTTCTCCCTGCAGGGAAATCCTGCGGTCCCCCAGAGGCCCCACCTGCAGGGAGGATCCTCCAACCCACAGATTTTCTGTTTGGCACACGTGTGAACGTGCTCTGCGATGAGGGGTGAGTCCTGAGGCAGCGCTGGTGTTGGATCACAGCTCTGCTGGTGCTCATGCATGGAGCTGCGGCTCTGGGCTGGGCTGCTCTCTTGCAGCTGTCCCTGCTGCAGTGCTTTGGTGATGAGTGCTTTTCCCTTTTGAATTCCAGCTTTGGGCTGGGAAGGGATGAGGCATAGCTGGAGTGAGCGGGCTGGGCCCTGGGTTTATGGCAGCCTTTTCCTTTAGGTGTCTTCCTGAGGAAGCCTAATTGTTGGAAGGTGAATACCCCAGCAGGACTGTTGTGGGTTCACTTTGTAATGGCAGACCTCAAAACAGATTACCTGCAGTATTTCAGGTGTTTGTGGTGTTTGTGCTACAATGAATAAAAGGGGTTATGTTTGAACGTTAAAGCTGAGCTAGAAAACAGGAGCAAAACGCTTCCCACCCATCAGTCTGACTCATGCCCTCTCTCTGCTTCCAATCAGGGCACATATGCAGTGCTAACAGACCTGCAGGCTTGCAAAGTGGAGCTCGTTCATATCCAGCTTCTGTTCCTTCCTCCCCAGCAGGAGCTGGCATTGCCTGCTTGTTCCATCCCCTCTGTGCAGCAGCTTCCAGTGCAGCAGAGACTTTTTCCTACAAATATTCCCTTAGGGAGGCCTGGAGGGAAATGACAGCACATCCCACGGTTGGGATACACACACGAGGGTGGAGGGATTATGTTATCCATGGAAGCAACGTTAGCTATTATCCCTGGTATGCAAACGATGACGTTTCAGAGCAGCAAGATGTGAGTGCTGCCAGGACAGGAGATCAGCTTCCAGCAGCACGTCCACGAAAGGCAGATTCCCACCTGATCACATCAGCACCGGGAGGAAAACGCTCACAGTTCCAGGGTGCTCACACAGGTTTCTTCTATTGGGTGCTTTCATCCAGGTACCAACTCCACGGGAGGAATTTCATCCGTTGTTGGCTTAAAGGAGATGACGTTGAGTGGAGTGAACTTCCAACCTGTGAACGTAAGGCTGATCTGATCCTCCTCTGAGCTCAGTAGGTCCCACAAGATAAGGTCTGCTATAAGACTGGTATAACCCCATCTACACAGCGTGTTGTTTTCCTTCATGCTACGTGCCACCAGCGCTGCAGCTCAGAAGTGCCCATTCTGCTGCTGATGCTGCATTTCAGCAGCTCTGCTCCCACAAAATCACAATATTTTCCTCACAATGTGAGCAGTGGAAGGGATGGGCTGAGATTTCTAGGGCTGAAGATCCAGGGCACAGCAAGCTGCGCACAGGGAGTGCTGGCAGCCCATCTTTATCTGTTCAGATCTCTTCAGATATCTTAGCTGGATTCAGAAGAAGCATTTCACATTCATTATTCCTGAAGCTCTCAGTAACGCTGATCTTGGCTCTCTGTCATGCAGTAATCACCTGCTCTTCACCTCCTCGGATCAGCAACGGGAGGCACGATGGTGAAGGTGTAGAAAGGTTTGCTTACAACTCAACAGTGACCTACAGCTGTGACTCTGGCTTCCAACTCATTGGGAATGTGAGCATCCGTTGTACGAGAGCGGAGAATGCAAGAGGGGTCTGGAGTGGAGCAGTGCCCCAGTGTAAAGGTGATTTCCTGTGCGTCAAGGATTTATGATGGGTTTGGTGCTCAGTACGCAACCAACTGTGATTGCTTAGCACAGGCATGAGCCATACTGTGATCTGAAGACGAAACCAAGCAGAGCTGCTGAGTAAGGGATGAAGTGTCAGAGAGGGAGAGCTTTGACCAGTGTGTATTGTTTTTACCACAGAGAAAAGCCCACCTGTCAAACTTGGAGTAAAACCCATGGAAAGGAGTCCTCCTCCCCAGGGTGAGTCGCAGTGATTCCAATCCAACTGAATTAAACCCCACGTTTCCAGACTTAATTTTCCCCTTTATCAGCTCTGTGATAAAAGCCATTCTGTGAGTTTTGTGGTTTTCATTTTTTTTTTTTTCAGGTTCCCAGAGACGTGACCTCAAACCACCCAAGAAGACTTTCACAATGGAAATGAAAATGAGCCTCTACAAGAAGTCACTCCAAAACACCAACTCCTTCTCCTCCTCTTCTTCGTTCTCCAGGAAGCCAGGTGAGCCCAGCGCAGCCCGTAGGGCATCCAGCAGAGCTCATTCATGGCACCCATGCCTTAGAATCATAGAATCACCAAGGTTGGAAAAGACCTAAAAGATCATCCAGTCCAACCATCCACTTATTACCAATAGCTCCCACTAAACCACGTCCCTCAATTTCATCTAACAATGTACACCAGTGTGCTGACTGGTTTCTCCAAGCCCAATGAGCTTTGGTGTAAAGCCACAACTCTAAGTGAGGATGTATGGCTGATAAATCATCTCAGTTAGATCTGCAGATGCTCTCAGCATCTTAAAAAAAATAAAATCAGAGTAATATAATTAAAAACAGGAAATAGTGGATGTAGGGACCTAATCTATGTAGCTAAATCTTGTTCCCTCTCCGTATCCACAGCCCTCATTCCTTCCCACGTTTCTCTTCCATGGCAGGGAGCTGTGCCACCTCAGCTCTCAAATTTGTGATGCCTCTGTACAAAACCCAAAGCTCCTTCTCTCCTGGAACCCACAAGCAATCTCCATGTTCTCCCAAGTATCGCAGCATCTCTGCTGTTTTCCCCAAGGCTGGCTGCTCTGAAAACACGTGGTGGTCTAAAGCTGCAGCATTTTGTGGAAGTGAGTGTTTAATTTGTTTACCTCTTGTTAGAAGTGATGCTGCAGCACGCAGCCCGGAGCTCTGAGCTCCATCCCAGCTGACGCTGTGTTGTTCCACCCCAGAAAGGTCGTGGGCAGCCAGGAGAACCTGGACGTGGCAGAAGTGCTGCTATCACCGATTTCCCATCCGCTGCAAAAGGCTCTTTTACCTGTAGGAGTGGCGAGTGTCGGTTTGGAAACAGCTGCAAAGCAGGAAATGTAAGCAGAAAATGATCAGTGGGGATGGCATAGGACCCCCAGAGACCCCTGGAGGGTCTCACTGCACAGCTGGAGATGTGGAGCAAAGCCTTTGTTGGGTGTGAGCCCAGCCCAGCCCTGCTGTTCCTCTTGGATCACAAACAGGGATGAAGTTGGGGGATGTTGGCCCTTTGGTAGTAACAAAGACTGGCTGGAAGCATCCTGGAAAACACAGCAGGGATGGAAAGGGAAAAGCTTTGTCCTGTTTTTATTTTTTTCCCCTCTAAAAACCCTCTGTGCTGCTCTGTTACCTGCCTTCAAAGTGAAAACAGATCTAAAAACCTCTTCCTGTTGGTTTTCCTCTTTAATTGTTTTGTCATTTCTGGCACTTCTTCAGGAGTTTGGATGAACGCAGCCGCTCCAACCCGGCCGTGACCCAAAGCAGATCCCTGACACATCCCAGCCACGGGGAAACCCGACTGCAGGCACTGAGCTCTCCCTGTGTGCCTGCACACACCGTCCCAATTCAGTGGTGTACCATGGCCTAAACACCCTGTTTTCTATTTCTATTTAAAAGAAAATGGCACTGTAAGTATAAACCACCTAAATCCGTCCCTGCGCTCTGCTCCTGAGGTACCTCCTGCAGCAGCTGTGATTCTTCAGCCTCACTTATTTTCCTTTGGCACAAGGAAGTCATGCCAGCCTCGCCTCACAGCCATCTATGAAGGATGTTTTTCTACATTGTGATGTGCTCAAATGTTCCCAGGATGAAAATGATGGGCGCCAGCATTGGCTGATTGCCACAGCTGCCTCTCCATCAGAGATGTTAGAAGTTCATAGAATCATAGAATGGCCTGGGTTGAAAAGGATCACAATGATCATCTAATTTCAACCCCCCTCGCTATGTGCAGGGTCACCAACCGCCAGACCAGGCTGCATGGAGCCACATCCAGCCTGGAGCAGTTAGCTCTAAGCTCACAAATCCACTCATCAATCCCTCTGAGCAGAGCAGGCTGTGGTTTCCCCAACCCTCTTTATGCTGTTTGCAGAATTTCGGTCAGATCTCCTTGGTGTCACAATCTTTTACAGTCAGAATTTCCTCCCCCCTTTCCCTTCCCACCTATTTCCTTACTCGTTAGCAACACAAACTGTTGCCACAGCAGTTGGCACAAACACAGAGGCACACAGGGAGCTCACAGAAGAGACTCAGATACCCACATGCTGCCTTGGCTGCAGCAGCCTGGGGATGTCATGGCTGTAGTGCAACCCGAGTGCTGCCTTCCTCCATCGCCCTCCTGTTAGGAAACTGCAGCACTCTGCACAAGAAATTAAATACTGGCCTTTTGATCTTTGGCACTGTAAGCACTTTCACTGGCAAAAGCTTTTTGTTGTTGTTGTATCAAGTGTAATTATTATTATTATTTTTTTTGCCACTTATATTTTTCCATTGAGACTACAGGAAAGCTAACAGCCACAAGCACTGTTCTCATGTCATCATACTGCAACGGAGAAAAGCAGAAATGTCAGTGTTACATCATTAGCTGCCATCTCTGTCCCATTCTGTGTTGTAACTGCCTTATAGTTGGGGGTGCCTGGGTCTTTATTTACAGTTCATAATAAATGATGGCTGTTTCTGAGTGCTAGCTTGTGAGTTCAGCTGCCCCGTTGTGTGCATTTTCTGTTCTGTTCGAGGCTTTTGGAGACATCTGGACAAGGTGAGCAATTCTTTATCCTCACCCGTCCATATTTACCTCTGAGTTTGATTCTGATGCAAGTTTACTTTCTGAGAAGCGAAGCAAGAAAGAAAAGCAATTTGTGCAGCAGCGCTGGGGAATGCGAGTGCTCCCAAAAAAGCACTTTGAATCAGAGAGGTGAGCAATGGGGGGGGGGGCGGGGGGTGTCACACACACATGCCTGAGCCTCTCTGCATTACGGGCCCCTCCGGGCTGGGTGGGTGGGAGCTGCTGACCGTAGGGCTGTGCAGATCCGGGGATGGAGGCACATTTCTACGGGCAGCTCCCACTCGCGGCTCTGCAAGCTGGTTTGGCTGGAAACCTCGGGCTCTTCCTGCCGGCGCCTGGGTGCGCTCCAGCTGCAGCGCTGCCCTCCCTTCTGCCTTTGCTTTCTGCTGGGTCTGATCCCCGCCGCACGGGGAGGGCTGGCAGGGTGAGATAACGCAGTGGCTGCAGCGACACCGCTGTCAACTGGCTCAGCTGAGCTCAGCTCAGGGTCGGATGCTGCTCTGCACTTTGTTTTCTTGCCCCGAGGTCGCTGCCATAAGGCAATACCAGAGATTTCCCGGCGTTTAGAGCAATTTTTTCCTGTTTTACGCAACTCAGCCGCTGCCCTCATTCACCCCTCAGGTGGCCAGCGATCTCCACGTACTCAGTCATCACACGTACATATCTAAAATGAGTTCACCATCCAGGCTGCCTGACCACTCCCTTAAGAAAACAGCTCTCGGCCCCACCGCAAACGCTTTGGATAGAGCTCAGGACACATTGAAAAAGGAAATATAGCTTTAAAAAGATATAACGATAACAATATTAAAAGAGAACTGAGTTCTCCGTGGAGTTTTCACCCTTTGCTGGGTGATGAAGAGAGCCGCCCAGCCTCAAGAGGGAGGATGAAGGCAAAACACCGCTGCCCCGATTCCGAGGGCGGCTCCGCTTCTTTCGCTGCGGGCCGGGCGGGGCCGGGACTGGAGGATTTCCCCAAATGCCCGCTGGCCGCGATGGGCTCCGCTCCGTCCCGCTCGCTGCTGCTGTCCCTGCTGTCGCTGTTGCCCGCGGTGTGCGGTGAGCTCCTCTGCGCTGCGCTCCTTTGCGCTGCGCGCTTCGGTGCGGAGCTCCTCCTGAATGCGTTTTTCTTCTTTTACAGGTGACTGTGGGCCGCTGCCCAAGCTCAGCAGGGCAGAACCCCCGGAGGACGTCCGGCACAAGGACAGCTTCCCTGTGGGCTCCCAAGTAACATACGGATGCCTCCAGAATTTATCGAAAATCCCATCGCAGTTGGATACAATAAAATGCCTTAGTAACTCCCTGTGGTCCAACCTGCAGGAGTTCTGCGACCGTGAGTAGCTTGCTGCTTGGGACTGCGTTCGTGGCTCTAGCAATCACGGCTGGAAGGGCTTCCTCACCTGAGGAGCCTCTTCTTGCCCTTCTGTGCCTTGCCTTGGAGCTGGTGCCTCTGTGTTAATAAATACAGATACCTCAGGGCAGCACAGCAGTGAGGGAAGAAAAATAGCTGGGGAGCACCGGCACAGCACAGGGCTTAATTTGGAGTTAACGATGTGGGAAAGTCTTGGCTGACTGGCTGTGCTGGCTCACACCAAAGGTTCTATCTGGGCAGCTGGCAGTGCAGGTGGGCACCCAGTTTGTGGGCAGCTCCAAGAAGGCACAATCAAGCATTTGAAATCTTTTCCAGTGAAGCAGCCCTCTGTGGACATTTTAAAGCCATAGAAATTATCCACTGCTTTCTTAAAACCGTCAGTGTAGCAGCATCCTAAAGGCTTTTGCATGGCTGCTTGTATCTGTACCCATCTGAATGCAAAATATTGTTGTTTCTTGCTTTGGAGCTGTACACTTGTCTGTCCTCATTGCCAGGCAGCTGCCAGAGCCCTCCCCACGTGGCTTTTGCCAAACTATCAGAAGAAGATGAGATGAAGAATTTTTATGCTGTTGGGATCACTGTGAGCTACGACTGCAGCCCAGGCTATGAGAACAGCTCTGCTGAACTCCCCAGCAGCACCTGCCGTGAGAATTCAACGTGGTCAGAAGTTCCTGAGCTGTGTCACAGTGAGTGCCTCTGCATCCTTCCCTCCAGCTTCCTCCTCCTGCCGCAGCCTCAGCACAGGGCACATGGCTGCTTTTCGAAACATTTAGCACGAAACACCACCACGAAAATCACATCAGCTCCTCTATTTCTGTTGCTCGGCGCCCTAAGGATGCTCTCATTTCTTTAGAGCAGTCTTGTGGTCCTCCGACAAAGCCAGAACACGGCGCTGTTGAGGTAACAGATTACCACTTCCTTGCAAGTGCCAAGGTGGTTTGTGATGAAGGGTGAGTGTTGAGGATGCCCGCTGCCCCGGGGGGGCCCTGGGGCTGTCAGTGCATGGAGCACAGATGTGCCTTTTCCACCTGCAGGTACACACTGTCATCAAGGGAGCCTTTCATCTATTGTTTCACTTGGGGACATGGGGTTGCCTGGACTCCGCTTCCAACGTGTCAGGGTAAGGGAGGCCAGCAGCACTTGGCTGGAAGCACGGAATATCTGTATTAAAAAAAAAAGCATTGAATGTTGTGGATTTTATAGTTGTTGTGGATCTGTGCTTTGTGAGGTGGTGCCCAGCTCCACCAGTGAGCAGCTCAACACGTCTCGTAGGTCTCCCTTCAAATGCAGCGTGTTTCAAGTGGGTTGGTAGCAGAAGAGCAGGTGGAGGTAATTCATCTCCAGTACATTAAACACTTCTGACCATTCCTCCTTCAGCTTCTCCCTCTGCAACTGGCACTACAGCAGTGACAAACTCAACCCCTCATTTGGAAGAGAAGGCATCGGAGAGCCGCTACATCCTACGTAAGAGCTCAGGAAGGCTCTGTGTGCCTTCAGGCCTCTGTGGTTGCAATCCTTGCACCTCACTGCAGAGCCTCAGTGGCTTTTTTAAAATTATTTTAATGTCAGTTTTTTTGTTTTCTTATCCAGCACTTCTCCTCATCCCTTGTGTCACTGGTAAGTAGCTTAACGTGGAAGATATCATTTCCTGACATGCCTGCGATTTGCTATTGAACATACGGGCCCACTGTGTTGGCTTCTCCATGGCTCCTAGTGATGAGTTTGGTAGGGGCCTGGGTTTCTCTGTTGTTGGGCCATGCAGCAGCACCTCATGTGTTCCAGTGGGTCATCTGAGGGTAGAATATTCCATCAGTTGAGGGTGGATGAGGCCAGTGAAAGAAGTCGATCATAAACGATGCACCCTGTGACTCCTTCACTGATAACATTGGGGTTTCAAGGCCTTGGCAGACCGTGGCAGATGAGAGGTAGTGAATCTCAGAGCATTCTTGCTGCAAAAGAAACTGAGTGCAGGAATAGCGAGTATCTTTAAAATACAAAATGAACAGCGAGCTGCCTGTAAGAGCAGCAAATAAATGAGGATGGTACCTTTCAGAGTGGCATCACTCCTAGAGATCCTCGTCCTCATTTGCCAGAGATACAAGAGGGAGTTGCACTCCTGTGGCTGAGAAGGAGCCTCTAGGTGGGGACAGTGCTGCAGAGCACTGAGTTTTGCTGCCTGTCTCTCACCATCAGGAGGGATGCATTAGGGATGTTTCACACACTCGACTTACCCTACGCTCTGCATTTACTGTTTATCATTTGTTTTCTCCCCAAGGAGCTGCTGTGCTCATCTCTTGGAGCATCAAGAAGTGCAGTGCAAGGAAAAAGACTGGGTAGGTGGGCTCTGCTCTTCATTCCTCGGTCACCTTTGGCTTTTTCCTAATGGCAGTGGGGGTATTTCACAGAATCCTAGCATGGCCTGGATTGAAAAGGACCACAAAGCTCATCTCATTTCAACCCCCTGCTGTGTGCAGGGCTGCCAACCAGCAGCCCAGGCTGCCCAGAGCCAGAGCACTTTAAGCTCTGAGCAGTGGCTGTTACATTTGCTGCACATTCATGTGATCCCCATTCCATTGCTGTTTATTCTGTGGATTTTTTTCCTTTCTTCTCTGTCTCTTCAGGTCTTACAAGCCAAATCCTGCGGATGAAGAGCAGAACCTACAGCACAGAGCACAGAGCTGATGGGTGTGCAAGGGGCAGCTGCAGGCGATCCCTAAAAGCACCAGGATTTTTGCGATGGAGAAACTCTGTCAAGAGGCAGAAGGTTCAAACTTATTCGTTTTCAGCTCCCTCTCCCTTTCTATAACATTTTACTTTATTTTTAGTGCCAGTAGAACATTTTCCCAGTTCTTAAACTGAGACTTTTAACGTTCAGTAATCATTTCTTTCCACCCGGAGAATGATCCCATGTAAAACACTGCATTTGCACATCCTTGTGAGATCTCTGTACTGTGTGTTTTAATCACTGTTTTGCTAAGACTCATTTAGTAGCTTGCAGATAAAAGTTTGAAAACTACAGTATTTACAGCAAAACTGTTATATTTTTCAACGAAAGGGCTACGGAATAAGCAATGCCATCATACAGCCCGGCTTCTCTGTCACATTTGCGATGGGAAAAATCTCTCGCATCGCTCCGGTGCTTCCGCAGTCGCGTCCTCAGGCCGAGGCAATCGGTCTCCAGGCGGGTGGCTGCCGCTGCGTCGCGCTGTTGGAGGCGCAGCCGCTGGGAAGGGCGGTGATGGAGATGGTGGTGGTGGAGGAAAGCCCGTAGCTGTGGGCATGGGGGGGTGGGGATGGAGGCACCGAGCCGCACAGCCCTCGCTGTGACTCAGCCGCTAATTGAAGGCGAAACCTTCGCGCATCGCGGGGCTCGGCGTGGGGAGGAGGCGACCGCGCCCCGTGCCGTGTGGGTGCGGATGTGTGCGTGTGTGCTGGGCCCGGCTCCTCATTTTCCTACGGAGGCGGAAGGATGCCGTGTTACAGCGCGACCGGCGGCTGGCGCTGGTGCAGCCTCCGCTCGCTCCGGAAAAGGTCGTGAGGAGCTGAGCAGTGCTGAGCGGAGCCGGGCTGTAAGGAGCCGTGCTGTAAGGAGCCGTGCTATAAGGAGCCGTACTGCCGGGCTGCTCGCAGCATCGCCGCACAACCGTCGGAGCATCCAAGGATGGCCGTGGGAACGGCGCTGCTGTGGCTCGGCGCTGCGCTGCTGGCGCTGCCCGGAGCGTGCGGTGAGTTGGAGCCGGGGGGGGGGAGCGGAGGGGGAAAACACCGCGAGGAGCGCTGCTGATCGCCTCCCCACGCCCGCAGGTGATTGCCCGGAACCGCCGAGGTTCGTTTTTGCGGAGCCCCCCGGTCCTACCAACGCTTCGTACCCCGTTGGGGAGGTGCTGAGGTACAGCTGCCGCCCGGGGTACACGAGAGACGTGAGCAAATCCAACCGCGTCACCTGCCTGCCCAACTCCACCTGGGCGTCAGAAGCCGACTTCTGCATCGGTGAGTGCCCCCGTGTGGGTGCGGGATCCCCGGAAGCCCCAAGGTTTCACACAGCTGGGAGGGATGCCCCCAAAAGGATCGCTGTTAATCCCTGTTCTGGGCATTCGGAGTGCCCGAGCAGAGCTGCCCTTTGTGCTGAGCCATGTTAATCTCTCGGGCATGGACTCTGTCCTTACTCCCTTTACCACCTGCTGATGCGGTGCAAACGCTGAAATAGAATTCTAGAGAAGTAGGGTACAAAGGGGCAAAGGCAGCAAGATTCCCCATGCGCTGTCCTGGCATAACACTGGGGTTTCCTTCTGCCCCTTCTGCGCTGCTTTCCTCCCCTACAGACTGCAATTTCACTTCTACATCAGTTTCAAGCCTCAGTAATCATGTAAACTTTTTTTGTGCTCTTTGCCCTTAGCTGTGTTTAACCTTCCATTCCTCAAAAGTTGAAGCGATTTTGTGTTTCTGAAAGTGCTGGGGAGGAAGGCAGGAAAAGGAGCTCCTGCTCTGCAGTGACTCTGAACAGCAGTGTGATGCTGCTTGCCACTGACTGCGATAAAAAATAACTAATGGTGAGCATTTGCCCTGCCAGGAAAGTCGTGTGAACTGCCAGAAATACCGAATGGTGATTTCCACTTCAGCACCAACCTCCAGTTTGGAGCTACGATAAACTTCACCTGCAGGGCTGGGTAAGGCTGCAGTGGGTCGAGGATGGAGGCAGCAGTGAGGGGATGGGATGCTTTTAAAGCCTGGGGGCTGAGTCTCTGTTCCTGCAGGAGGTGCTATGAGCAGGCAGCTGTGGGGCCCGGGCTCCTCCTGCTCCTGCTGTCAGAACAGGTGATGCTCTAGGGGTCAGAGTGAGCTCTTTGCAAATTTCTTGCAGCTCAGTGTCTCAGCTAAGGGCCCTTAGGCTTTGGAGCACTGGGGATGTAGGGAACGGGAGCAGTGATGGGGGTGTTGGTGACATTTCTGACCCCCCATTGCACAGCATGGGGCTGGGGAAGCTCCTGTGTTCCCCCCTGCTGCCAGCATTACATCCAATGCTGCCTTTCTTCAGAATTATAGAACAGCCTGGGTTGCAAAGGAGCACAACGCTCATCCAGTTCCAACCCCTTGCTGTGTGCAGGTCGCCAACCAGCAGCCCAGGCTGCCCAGAGCCACATCCAGCCTGGCCTTGAATGCCTGCAGGGATGGGGCATCCACAGCCTCCTTGGGCAACCTGTTCCAGTGCCTCACCACCCTCTGCATGAAAAACTTCCTCCTCATATCCAACCTAAACCTCCCCTGTCTCAGTTTAAAGCCACTCACCTTTGTCCTATCACTATCTACCCTCATTAACAGCCGTTCTTCCTCCTGTTTGTACTCTCCTTTCAAATACTGGAAGGCCGCAGTGAGCCTGTAGGTACTGAAATTGTATTTAATGGGTTGGATGGCTGTTGTTTCCCCTGAGGCTCAGCTTCTGCAGAGAGCGCCATTAGAAACTGCAGAGCTTTGCATTTCACGAGTTTTTTCACACTTATTTTTAAGAGGCTCAATCTTTTTTGCTCTCAGGTACCGTTTAGTTGGGAATCCGACCGCGCAATGCATTCTGAGTGGCAGTGATGTCATTTGGGATCACGTTCCACACTGTGAAGGTGAGTACATCTTACGTGCTTTGTGCAGGTCCTCAAAGCTACTGCTGCACACCCCCCCTTCAGCCTCTCCTCTCAGACTAGAGCTGCTTCTCTGCTGCTTTATCACTAAAAAAATATGTGTGGAATCTGAAGGAGTGTCAGCATTCAGGACATTGGGTTGAGATGATTGCCTTAGGGCTGCTTCCTCGTTTTTCCTTTGGCTTTTCTTGGCAGTCATTTGTTCGTTTGTAGAAGTTTGTAGACCTCAGCCTCACGTTTGATGGAAATGTTTCTGTGTTTTCCTACCATTGCTTTCCTGTGCAGTTATTCCCTGTCAGCCACCTCCTGCCATTGAGAACGGACAGTTCAGTGGTGTGCACACAGATTACACCTTTGGGGTAGCTGTAACCTACAGCTGCAAAAATGGGTTTTCTCTCATTGGAAACGCCACAATTCACTGCACAGCAGATGATAACCTCAATGGGATATGGAGTGGTCCAGCCCCAGAATGCAAAGGTAAATTTCTTCTTCCTCTCCTTCTTCTTTTGCTTTGTTTCTCATCATTCTCCCATATGAATTCTTTCCACTCAGCTGACAGACAGGAGAATTTGAGTCTAAATGGATTCCACAGTGCCATGGTTTCCCATAGTCAGAGACAAGGCTTGGTGCAGTGGTTCCTCAGCACACGGGAAGCTGCTGTGATAACCTGAACTGCATGAGCGTAGGCAGATGAAGACCTCATTGTGGCCTTCCAGTATTTGAAAGGAGAGTACAAACAGGAAGGAGAACGGCTGTTTATGAGGGTGGATGGTGATGGGACAAGGGGGAATGGTCTTAAATTGAGACAGGGGAGGTTTAGGTTGGATATGAGGAGGAAGTTTTTCATGCAGAGGGTGGTGAGGCACTGGCACAGGTTGCCCAAGGAGGCTTTGGATGCTGTTTCTTCACGGTGTCTCTGCTCACTGGGTACTTGTGTCATGCCTATGTGCCACTATCTATAGGAGCTTCTCACGCAGTGGCCTTGGTGATGCTTTTTCTTCTTGCAACAAGTGTTCTTATCAACTTCCCTTCACTTCCAGTGGTGAGATGTGAAAAGCCAGAAGTGGAAAATGGGAAGAATTTAAACAGCTTTGCCACTGAGTACACGTATGGAGAACAAGTGAGCTTTGAGTGTGCTCCTGGGCACGCTTTGAGCGGCGCTCAGACGGTTACCTGTGATGCAGACAGCGCCTGGAAGCCACCTCTGCCAACGTGTGACCCACGTGAGTACAGACAGGCTTTCTTCCTGAAGCAGTTGCCCTGAAGCTTGCATTTGTGTGCTGCAGATGGTGCAGCAGAGCACAGACCACGTTAGCTTTGGTAGCTAGCATTGCTTTTGTCTCCAACTGTCAGGATACTGTGGCCCTCCTCCCAGCATCCCTTCTGCTGAGTTAACAGGGGCTGCAAACAGCAGCTCCTTGGCTGGAACGAAGCTGACATACCGGTGTCAGCCAGGTTTCACCACAGAGAGTGGGAAGTCCCTGGAAGTCACCTGTCTGCTGGACACCACCTGGTCTGCAGGCTCTGCGCTGTGCACACGTGGGTACCTCTGCTCTTCTGCTTGGCCATACAAGTGAGCTAAGCCTGCTCCAGATGCTGGTTACTCTGGTTGGTGTCCAGCTCTGGGTTTGCAGGCACGCCTACAGCTTTCTTGCTGAATTGGTTTCAAGAATGTATGAATCAATTTCTTTTTCTCTAGGTCAGCAATGCGCTGCTCCCACAATACAGAACGGGATTGTGAATGAGGACAGTTTCCTGTTTGGGGCAACTGTGACCTTCTCCTGCAACGCTGAGTGAGTTGGGGCAGAAAATCAGGGACTCCAGTAGGCTGTGACACCCACCTGCAGCACCTCCTGCCCTGGTTCCCAGTGCAAGATCCCAGTACCGCTGCCTGTTGAGTGTAATTGATCTGAGAGAGGCAATGCTCGCTGAGCACTGATGCTGGGAACTCTTCACATCAGCCATGTGCTGCCTGCACAGCGCCACGGTGCCCTTACTCACCCAAGTGGCCCAGATCCCATTCTGTAGCAGGGGCAGCTCCTGGCTGATCGCTTCCATCCATGCCATGGGAGGAAGGGAGAACCATTGCTGGGTTGTTTTCTGGAGTGTGCTAAACCTCCCCTCTTTCTTTTAGGTATGAATTAAAGGGATCATCTTCTGCCAAATGTGTGGCAGTGGGAAATGGAGTTGAATGGGACGTGGATCTCCCATCCTGTGAAAGTAAGGAAAAGGGAAAGCTGCACCAAGCCATGGGGACAACAGCTGCATGGGGGTGGGATGGGGCTGGGATTTCAGTACTGACTTGTACTGTGAGGCATCATGGAACTCTCAGAGATTAAGCTGAGGAGGGAGAGCAAAAGTTACATGAAAAGAAAAATTACTACCTGATTTTTGGGTGGGGAGAGCTTTCTTTCCCTGCGGTTACCAGGGATGTAAGAGCCCTATCCTCTTAATTTGCTGTAATGTCAAAGCGGGGTAATGCACAGTGTGATGGGAAGCTGGGAATGGCTGAAATGCTTCTGACTGTCACTCCCAGGTCTTGCTATGGGCTGAGACTCCAGAGCAGGGCTAAGGGCAGTAGCTGAGGTCTGGTACTTAGCAGGAGCACTCAAAGCATTCCCACTTGCTGCTAGATGCACGGCCCTGGCTGTATTTCCTTCTCCCCATGCACACTGTGTACATTTTCAGTTAGGAGAAGCACTCAGTCTCTCCTGGTGCTGTTCCCCACAGGACGGCGCTCTGATATTCTCTGTGAACAGCCCCCCAGCATCGGCAATGGGGTTCACAATGGCACAGAGGTCACGGCCTTCCCCCAGGGCTCCGTTGTGGTTTATTCCTGCAATGATGGCTTCATTCTGGTTGGAGGCAGCACCATTCAGTGCCTAGCGAAGGCTCAGGATCGTGGAGTCTGGAGCACCCCCACTCCTGAGTGCAGAGGTGATTTTCTCCTGTGGCTGTCTTGCTGTTTTCTCTCTGTTTAAAAAACAAAAGCAAAAAAGCAGAAACACACCCTGTTCTTACTTTCTCTTTGAACCTTCAAAGAGGCAGCTCAGCTCAGAATATGCCATCTGCACTTCCTGGAACAACCCCACTCAGAATCTCATGCTAACAGCACGGGACTGGGCTGCATCACAGCCTTGCAGGCTGATGGGAGTGTTATCTGCTAAAACGCAGATGGATTCAGCCCCATGGTGCAGGGCAGTGCAGGGTGATGCAGGGCTCCCTTTCCCCACGTGTGCTGGCTTTGAGCTGCTCAGTGCTGTATAATCAGATGCCCTGAAAGGCTCCCTTTGGCTTTGAGCTGCTCAGTGCTTTGTAATCAGGTGCCTTGAAGTGTTGCATGGTTTTGCAGAGTCACATGCTGGCTTTCTTCCTTTCCAGATGGAGCGAGCAGCATCATTGTTGGTAAGTGACATGTACTGCAGATCGTTGTGCTCCCATCCTTGGGTATCTTTACATTACTGGTTCCTTCTGTGTTTTACTTAAACCTGAAACAGGCCAAAGAGTCTTCCATAGCAGTCTGTTGTCATGCTTATGTTTTTGTTGCTGTGAAAAAGAGGTGGGGAGGAAGGCGGAGGTGCTGCATGTCTGTGGCTGGGAGGGAAAGGGTGAGTGCACAGCCTGAAGTTCCTTGTGCCTCTTGCAGGAGTCCTGCCCCTCCTCCTGGCAATGCTGGTGATGAACTTCTAGATCAGGGCACGGCTGCAGCATTCAGATGGTGGGATGTGGTTGTGCCCTGCGTTGCCTGCTGGAGAAATCAACCCTGCCACAGCGACTGGCAGACCTGTGATGGATGAAGATGATGTCGAGCCCTCGTGCCCCCCAGACAAGCAATTGCACTTTTTAGCTGGCGTTGTGCTGGACACAACAGCAGTGTGGCTGTGCCAGCGGCTCAGACGTGAGTGTGGTTATCTCTATGGGAAGTGGCAGTGATACCAAAGGTTTTTGAACTGCGCTGCTGTGGACTCGAGGAAATTGGGCACTTTGGGTACCTCTGTATTCTGATTTTCAGCCCCACTGAGGTAATGCTGAGCCTTGTTCCCATTAGGGCTCACAGCTCTCTGAAGTGTCCTGATGCGTGACTGTTCCTGTATGAGTGGTACACACTTGAATTAACAGTGTGAGCCAAATACTGTGACACTGAAAGCACTGACAATGTTTGCATAGAAGCACACTGTAGCATTTTCTTCAAGGCCAGTGCGGACAAAACAAACCTTATAGATGGGTAATTTCACTGGAGAGAATATAAATATAAACACCTTGTGACAAATAACTGTTCTGACTCTTCCTGTTTGTGCTAAAATTAGGTTCAGAAACCGTGTGAAAGTGTTTGCCACCTCCCTGCTTGGTATCAGTGCTTCTCTCCAACCACCCAGAGCTGCCCTTCCTTCCTGCCCCAGGGCCATGCACAGCCTGCAGTGAGTGAGCTGCCACCCAGATGCACAAAGTCACTTGCTGTCAACATTTTTGCTTTCTGCTCAAGCTGCCCAGCTGTGAGACATCAGGGCTGCTGTGCTGGTGGGGGGAAAGCAGGGCTGGGCTTCTTGCTCTTCTTGCCTGGGGTGCCCAGAACGCCTGCTGCATCTGAGGTTGCATCCAGAAGGACTTGCAGCTGATATTGCACCTGAGGTTGGCACAGAGAGACACCGAGCAGAGCCTTTATTATTTACTCGTCCCTGGGGAGCAGGGCAAGGAGCAAGCTGACATCTTGGAGGTGAAGGCAGGAGCTGAAGGTTTCATGGGGATCCCAGTTATGTGGAATGCAATACTGACAGCTTTGAAATGCGTGTGCGGCTGATGTCTTCAGACCCTGTGCCTCTGTTAAGCAAAACATGGAGGCTCAGGGCTGTGTCTGAAGATTGCAGCTCCGGGTTCTTCACGATCCTTCTCAGCTTCACGATCTACAGCTGGAAAATGGAAGTATTCAGAATGCTTATCATGCACTTATTTGTTTCTGCATTTTTATTTGTGCCTTCCTGTTAACCGGAACACGCATCTGTTAAGAGGAAAAAGCACACAGAGCCACTTCCACGAGCACCTGAACTTTCTTGTAAATAGACTCAGAGTGTTCCCCTTACAGCAGGGCTCTGTCCTGCTCAGCTGACCCTCTGGCAAAGCAAAGCACTGTTTTCAGAAGTAAATCTTACAAAACCAGAAGTTGCAGGTTGTTTTTCATTCATAAATACGCATTTCACATACAGACACGCATATAGAGAGATGCGTGTGAAAATCTGGTTGTATATATGTGAAAAATGTATTGTTGTAAGGATCAGAACACAAATGGAAAGCTCAGTGCCTTACTGCTGTGTTCTGCTTTATTTTAACCTCAGCATCATTGTTTCTGTTGCATAGTCCAGAGTTCATTTCCCAGATGATTGAACTTCATTTTGAAGTGACCACGTGCGTCATGAAAGCTGCCAGTAAAAGGGATAAGGATAACCTGAGTGCTGTTTGCCCATTGCCTCCTCTGGGCTCAGAACATCCCCTGCCATGCAGCACTGCTGAGGGGTGTCCTGGAGCCCTGATGGTCAGTCTCCAGCTGCAGAGCGGTGCCCCATTGCCCCCCAGGGACAGAGTGTATCCAGCTGCCCCAGCCCAGTGTGTGGAGGAGGTGGAAGTGTTCTACTCTGCCCTTCCCTTCCCGTAGCCAGGCAGGCTTAGCTGGCAATGGCTGCTGAGGAAGAACCCTGGCCACTTCCCATAACCAGTGATGATGCTCTGCAATGACTTCATCTGGCTGAAAGCCCCTCACACATTCTCTGTCACAGATACCTCATGTCCCAAAGCAGGTCCCAAGGGCCATCTTCCCTTGCGTGGAGGGACCAAAATACCATCAGCAGAACGTCACTGGGGCTGCACAGCCCAAGCTTGTGGCTGCCCACACCCTGTGCTGGAGCCCACAGGTTCCTGTCCCCCAGCCCTGGGAAACCCCCACAGCTGCGATCCTTCCTCAGGCATGGGGAACCAGGACCCCCATATCTGCATCGCGTCCCCTGGGATCTGCAGTCAGCACTGGGACCAGAGCATGGTGCTCACCTTCACCCTCAGCATCCTGGGCTGCTCCGCTCTGCTCCTGGCTGCTGTGAGTGGGCAGCAAGGTAAGGCAGGACCTTCACCTTCCTTCCACACCTCTCCTCTGCCTCCTCGCTGCTCCTCTCTGTGCTCCTCTGGCCTTTCCCAGTGCAGGGCAGGCAGATCCCTGGGAACAGGGGGATGTGGGCGTGCCAGATCCTGAGCATCACAGAGGTGATGACCTCTGTTGCACCAAGGAAGGGTCAGGTTGGATGTTGGGAGAAATTTCTTCTCCAAAAGAGTGGTGATGCAGAGGCACAGGTTGCCCAGGGAGGTGGTAGGAGGTGCCCAGAATTGTGGGGATGTGGCTCCGAGGGACGTGGTCAGAGGGCAAGGCGGGATGGGTTGGACTTAGGGATCTCAGAGGTCTTTTCCAGCCTTAATGATTGGATGCTTCTGTGATTCTATAAAAAAGCATCTGTCATTTTGGCCAAAGCCTTTCTCCCGTTCTCTGTGGGGCAGGAGAGATCTGGGGCTGGCTGGTGCCAGAGTAAAAGCTGTACACCAGCACCTTCCCTTGGCACTTGGCTGAGAGTGCTTGGGCCCTGCAGGTTCGTTCTGGATGGGAACTTGGAGCTGAGCTCCTGCAGCAGTGAGGAGGAATGTTTCATGGGGCAGCACCAGGAGATGGGGCACAGAGTCTTTCATAACTTCTCAGAACAAGGGGCTCAACCTGCGTGTTTGAGCTGCCAAAGTAAAGCAGGGCATGAATGAAGTATTACTCAAGAAGCCTGTGGCAATAATAGCTCGTGTTTGGGATTTGTCAAGTTGAAACTTGCTGTGATAAATAGAAGTGCATTGGGATGGGGCAGAGCAAACAGGCTGAGCTCTGCTGTTGATCTGACAGCCTGAGGTGCTTGGAAAGCACGGCCCAAACCCACAGGAGCTTGGCTTGCCTTTGCCATCAGAGCTGCTCCCCCTGCTGATTTGGGTTTGCAGGCTGGTTGGGCAGCGCTGCCACAGCACTGCAGATCTGAGGGCCGTGTGGCTGAACGTTGCTGTTGTCTCTCTTTCCAGTCAGACAGCGCCGATGCGCAGTGCCACACGTTGAGAATGGGAGGAGCACTCCTTTTCGCTACGTCTACCGGCCCGGGGACTCAGTAAGATTCACCTGCAACACGGGCTACACCTTGCAAGGCTCCTTCACGAGTGTCTGCCAAGCTGACTTCAGCTGGAGTCCACCTTTGCCGGCATGCAAAAAGGGCAAGTGTTGTGTGTGTGTGAGTGGGGCTGCTGCAGGGCAGAGCTCCCTCCGTGTCCTCTCATATTGCTGAGAAAGCAAAGCTAGGATGTCCCTGCTGCTCTTCCAAAAGTGGGAGGGAGGGAAGCAGCTCTGGAAAGATGGGCTGGGAATGGGGAATGGGGTTGGCAGCAGCCAGGGCTCTCAGGGGATGTGGAGAAGCTAACGCTGGTGCTGTGCTGCTGTGCAACCAAAGGCTGCAGCCAGGGGGGGTTGCACCATCTGGGGGGATTTCTGAACTTCTGCTTATGGCCACACATGGGATGTTTCCATCTTCCTCCCAGAATGGGAAGTAATCAGAGTTTCCCACTTGTGCTGCTTCTCTGCTCATGTGTGTGCTCTGCCCGAGCTGTGATGTGCTGTTTCCCTATTGACAGAGGGGAAGGAGTGCCTCTGTTAGGAGTGATTTCCCCTGGATGCAATGCGATTGTAATCTCGTGCTGTTCTAATCTAACAAAACACAGACCGAGCAGCAGTCAGGCTGTCATCCTGACCATCAATCCTGTGTACAAAATAGTGACTCCCAGTGCAATTTCATCTCCCCCTGCAGAGGTGATGTGTCCTCAGGCCCCAAACATCGCCAATGGGCGGCACAGCGGCCAATCCACGAACAAATTTCTCCCAGGAGCAGTCGTGTACTACAGCTGCAAGGATGGCTTCGAGCTGGTGGGGAACGTCTCCGTCAGCTGCTCAGAAGTCGGGCGCTGGAGCCGGCCCCTGCCCCGCTGCCAAGGTGGGTGGAAGCAGCCCTGTGGGCACGGCTGCTCTGTAGCCGCAGGATGTGGCCCTGCACTGACAACCATATCTGTGTTCCCACAGCCATCGGCTGCCGGAGTCCCACAGTGCACAACGGGAAGGTGCAGGCATTAAAGGACACCTTTGAGGCTGGGGAGACGCTGCAGTTTGACTGCGATGCTGGGTATGCTGCAGAAGGCGGCCATTGGGCTCAGTGCCAGCCTGGGGGGATCTGGGACCCACTGGTGCTCAGCTGTGAGCGGGGTGAGTGTGTGCAGGGTGCAGGAGGACCCGGCAGGGTTGCTACACATCCCCGTGTCCATCACAGCCACTCATCCCCGTCGTGTTCCTCTCTCATTCCATCTCCTCTTTGCAGTTCGCCCTTGCCCCGTGCCTCCAAAGATCAGCAATGGAGATCATGATGGCCATGGCAGAGCAGAGTTCACCATGGGGATGTACGTGACGTACACTTGCAATGTCGGCTATTACTTGGCTGGGAACGTTGAACGTGTCTTTTGCAAAGCATCGGGGAAATGGAGCCAGCCCAGCCCACACTGTGAAGGTACACGTGTGTGAAGGTCACCCTGTCTGCACGCTGTCACCTCGCTCTGTGGCCAGCATGGCATGACACAGCTGCTGGCCATGGCACTGAGCCCTTCAGAAAGGGATTCAATTCTCCTGAAGTTAAGTATTCAGTTTTATTACATGCAGAGGATGAGCTTATATCCATGAACCCTGAGCTAAGTGTTTCTGAAGCTACAGGTTCTGTACCTCTAGCATTGCCTCTAGCAGCACGGCTCCATCCTGCCCAGTGCTGGGCAGTGCAGCTGGGGCTCAGCCATGTGGAGTGCTCCAGGCACAGCCCAGCAGGGAACGCTGCTTCCTCCAGTTAGAGCAGAGTTTTCTGTACTAATTCTCTAAGTAATTAATGATATGACGAAGCATTTTAGTGCCAGTGTTTCTGAGTGAAAGTAGGCCTTAAACTCGGAATATTTCTATGAAAATTCAAAGCTAAAAATGGTCATTTGTAGTGCCAACATGAGCCTAAGCCATGCTATGTTTGCAGTCTTCATTTCTGGACTAAGACCTGTGTTACTGAACCCAGTGCCTGGCCATGATGCTGAGAGCCACCAGGCCAGACTGAGATAACACACTGGGTCTGCAGAGGCAGTTTCAGGATGAGGCTGATTGGGCTTCATTAAATCAGCTCAAATTTCCTTGTTCTGAAAGGAAAGCCTGGGCAGCTGCAGCGGGCAGGAGGGACACAGAGATGTGCAGGACATGGGGTACCAAATCTCTGCCCCACCTTCACCTTTTCCATGCTGACTGCTGAGCTGCTTTGAGCTGCACATCCCTACAGCACCGCTTGTCCCACGTCCCTCACGGCTTTTCCAATTCCCCTGCAGAAGTGACGTGTCCTCAGCCCCCGAACATCGCCAATGGGCGGCACAGCAGCCGCTCCTCTGCCAGGTTCCCACACGGCACCGTTGTGTACTACAGCTGCAAGGATGGCTTCGAGCTGGTGGGGAACGTCTCCATCAGCTGCTCAGAAGTCGGGCGCTGGAGCCGGCCCCTGCCCCGCTGCCAAGGTGGGTGGAGGCCGCCCTGTGGGCACGGCTGCTCTGTAGCCGCAGGATGTGGCCCTGCACTGACAACCATATCTGTGTTCCCACAGCCATCGGCTGCCAGAGTCCCACAGTGCACAACGGGAAGGTGCAGGCATTGAAGGACACCTTTGAGGCTGGGGAGACGCTGAGGTTTGACTGCGATGCTGGGTATGCTGCAGAGGGCGGCCATTGGGCTCGGTGCCAGCCTGGGGGGAGCTGGGACCCACCGGTGCTCAGCTGTGAGCAGGGTGAGTGTGTGCAGGGTGCAGGAGGACCCTGCAGGGTTGCTACACATCCCCGTGTCCATCACAGCCACCCGTCCCTCTGCACACTCCTCTCTCATCTCCCTGTCTCCTCTTTGCAGTTCGCCCTTGCCCCATGCCTCCAAAGATCAGCAACGGAGATCACAACCGGCACGGTGAAGGCTTTTTCACCACGGGAATGTCTGTGTCGTACACCTGTGATCCCAGCTTCTACCTGGTTGGGAATGCACATGTGGTTTGCAGAGCATCAGGGACCTGGAGCCAGCCCAGCCCACGCTGTGAAGGTGCGTCCGTGCTCACTGTGGGCAGACCTCCCCCCCACAGCCCTCAGGTCCTTAGAATTAATCCCACATGAAGTGCTGCATGGTGGAAATTAATTTCAAACCCTTCTGTTATCAAAGCAGGGCTAGGGATGTTCGGACAACGCCGTGTAGATTTTTGCTGTTGCACTATTAGCAGCCCGTGGGTTTGGGGTTTTTATTTGCTTATTTTTACTCCTTTTGCTCATCATTTCTTCACATCTTCTCTTCCAGCAACCGTCTGCTTAAAGCCAGATATACAGGATGGGTGGGTAGTTGATGATCACGGACTCATCTATGCACCGGGGCAAATGGTGACGTTTCAGTGCCAGGAAGGCTACAGCTTGCGGGGCAGTGCCCAAGCCCTGTGCCAGAAGAACGGCAGCTGGGACCCCCCAGCGCCCCTCTGTGATCCACTCCACAGCTCCGTGCTGCCCAGAAGGGCTGAGAGCTCAGGTAATGATTCTGGAGCTGCCTGGGGTGGGTGGCTGCTTGTTAGCCCCTAACCCAGCTGTTAAATAAAGCGTTAAATCCTGTAAGAAAGCAGAAGATTTAGTTATCTGTTGGGAACAGGAGCCTGAAATCTGGAATCCTTTGGGAAAAAAAGATGATTCTGTGGTTCTGTGTTTGCTTAGTAGTGACTACATCAGGCCAAATAACCAAATGTTCAAGGCAAAATAAACATCCTTCCTGGTAACGGTGTTCTCTCTCTGCTTTCACCCAGCGCTCCTGTCCTGCCTAACTCTGCCTGTTTTCTCTTGGTAGGTGGCTGTGGGCTTCCCACCAGGCTGACCTTTGCTGAGCTCAATGAGGAGCACAGAAACGAGATTGATTTCTCTGTTGGGAAGACTGTGGGATACACTTGTCGGCCCGGATTTGCTAAGCACCCAGGAATGTCACCCACTATTACATGCCTGCAGAGCGGAGTGTGGTCAGAAGCACTCGAGTTCTGTAAAAGTGAATAGCTCCTTGATTTGGTGGTGTTGCTCCAGAAAGGAATAGGTGCTGGGTTCTGTCCATGCTGCAAAAACCTTAACGTGATTCTGGTGTTCCAATCCTATGTGACTAGTAAAGCCATGTAAACTTATGTTACTTGAAACCCATTTTGGGGGTAATTGGAAATGTGGGAGGATTACTGGAATAGCAGTTGCATCTCTTGGGCTGTTATAGGGAGAAGCCTATAGGGAGATTCTCTCTCCTCCAGGGAAACAATGCAATCACCCCGGGGAACCCGAGAATGGCCGGATTGCAGCCCTGGCAGACCTCTTCTTTGGGTCAATAGTGGTCTACAGCTGTGAAGAAGGGTAAGTGCAGAGTTCAGGTCTGCTCCTTAAAAGGTCAAGGCAAGATGTGTTAGGTAAGCCTCCTTCTTTTCCTCCTTTTCATCCATTCATTCTCAATGCATAAAGAAGCCCAGGCATAGAGCTCTGTACCTACAGGAGCACATGGGGTTTTCCCAATCTTTTGCTGTGAAAAAAGGTAGACAGGTGCTGAGCTCAGAGGGGAATTTCTCCCGCAGTGCCAGGGCTCCACTTGCTGAACCCACTGCAGGGGGTGACAGCTCAAAGCAAAGTGATTGGAGTGAATGTGAGCCCTTCTACCTCCAGGCACAGGCTGATCGGGGAGTCCAGCCGGCGATGTGAGATCCATGGGGGACGCGTTGCATGGTCCGGTGACATTCCCACCTGCCAGCGTGAGTAGCTCCCAGCTCGGGGTCTGCATGGTGCTGGGATTTGTGTCCCAGCAGCAGCTCCCAGATCTCTCAGTCAGAGCTATCCCTGCTCCGCGGGCATGGAAATATCAGAAGGGTTTGATGTCATAAAGAAATATTCTGGGAAGAAGTACAAAATCTCAGAGAGAAATGGATTATTGAAAGTGAGGAGTCACGGGCAGTGATCTCTCAGCAGTGCTGGTATAGATTTTGCACAGAAGACTTGAGGTTGTTGGGTGGTTATTTTACTTCTTGAACAGTAGAAAGGATACAGCACGTAGAAGCTTCCTCCATAAGAGGAATTTCAGTCGTTCCACCTGTAGACCAAGTTTGTACGCCCCCCAGACTGTGGGGTTTTGAGTACTTCAGTGCTGTGTTGAATGCAGAAGGTTTGCTGTGCCCCATTGCAGGTATCCCCTGTGAGCCCCCCCCCAACATTCCCCATGGGAAGCACACGGGGCGGCTGCTGGATGAGTTCCACTACGGCACCTCGGTCACCTACAGCTGCGAGCCCGGTTACCCAATGCATGGGGATGCTTCCATCTTCTGCACCACCCAAGATGGGAAAAACGGGGTGTGGAGTGGACCCCCCCCACTGTGTGGAGGTAGGGCTCAGAGGGAGCAGGTGGGAGTGCTTGAGTGCAGCATCCCAACTGTTTTCTGTTTGGAAAGGCGAGGAGACCTCCAGATGGTTGCATGTGTTGTCTGGGTGCCTGCTGAGGCAGCGTTTGCTGCTTTGGCGTGGGAATTGTTGCTTCAGAGTGGGGTTTGTTGCTTTGGTGCAGGATTTGCTGCTTTGGGCAAGAATTGCTGCCTTGGGGCAGGTGCAGGCAGGATGCTGTAGAAGCACACACCATCTGCAGCACTCCCAGCCTCACCTTCCAGCTGGGGTCTCCCCTGCACTGTCAGGCAGTGCATCATCAATAGGAAAATCACCTTCAGGCTTGCAACTTGAAAGTGATCGCAGATGCAAGTGCTTTGCAGTGCACAACTGTGCAAGCTCTGAGGACATCTCTTCCCTTCCAGAAGCAGGGTGCTCTGCCCCGCAGATCCAGAATGGGAGGATAGTGCCAGCTCCTCGGAGCACCTACGCACACAAGGACACTGTCACCTTCGAGTGCGAGCCAGGCTACGTCATCCGTGGCCCCAGAGTGGTGCAGTGTCAGCAGAACAACACCTGGCAGCCCCCGGTGCCCATCTGCGAGCAGGGCAAGTGGCCGGCCAGCACTGCGGGTGCCACCCTGCCCCAGTGTCCCCTGACCCTTTGATAAGTTGTTGGCTTGTGTCCCCGACAGCTGGCTGCAGGGCACCCCCCAGGTTGGTGTTTGCTGAGCTGAAGGAGCCCTACAGGAACCAGACTGCCTTTCCTGTGGGTGGGACTGTGGAGTACATGTGCCAGCCCGGCTATGCCTGGCACGTGGGGATGTCACCAACCGTCACGTGCCTCGGGAATCAGAGCTGGTCTGTGGCACTGGAGTTCTGCAAAAGTACGTCCTGCATGTGCCGTTGGGAAATTCATACTTCTTGAGTGCAAAGCCTTCTGGTTTTGTGGGTTTATTCCTTTGGGGCAGCACGCTGTCTGCTTGAGCGTCCCCAGGGGATTTGGTGCACAATGCTGATGTGCAGTGCTAACAGCAGCTGTGTCCTCTTGCAGGGAAGCAATGTGCAAACCCTGATGACCCACAGAATGGCAGAGCCATGGTCCTGACTGATCTCCTCCTTGGGTCCAAAGTGAATTACACGTGTGACGAGGGGTGAGTTTGTGGCCAGCTGAGCTCAGCTGTCATTTGAGAGTAACGCAGAAATTAAGTGGCAAAATGACTTTACGTGGAGGAACCTCATAAAGTCAGAAGTCTTGGCTGCTATTAATAAGGCTTGTGAAGTAGTCTGGAGTCTCTTCATGTAATTACCGGTGCTTCTGTGTGATGCAGATACAAGCTGACCGGGCGTTCGCAGAGGACATGCGAGGTGTCTGGCACACGCGTTGCATGGAGCGGGGATGCTCCCACCTGCCATCGTAAGTGGGATGGGAGGGGGCCCTTGGAGATGGCTGCCTTGGGGTGTACAGAGGAAGGGGAGAATCTTTCAAGGCAAAGGTGCCATTACAAAAGATTTCTTGGGTCACTCTATCTGTGAAATATTTCATGTTTCTTATTTCTTATGCTTTGTTTCGTTTTGGATATTTCTGAAACTGTTTTCAAAGGCCTTTTATCTTGGTCCAAACTGGGAACGCTGTTCATGTTTTAAACTTCCTGTTCCTTTAGTAAGAATTCCTCACTTATTGTGAGTAGAAATGTTTGGTCAGGTTCTCTCTGTGTGAGTCACAGCGGTTATGGAGAGGGCAATAAGAACTGTGCCCCCACCTTTAGCAGGATAGCGAGGAAATGACTGACCCAAGGTACAAGTTTGCCTTCCCACACATTATCTCAGGATAATTTGGGTCATTTTGCTCAAAGAGCTGAATTGCTGGGATGAGTTCACCTTCATCCATTCCTTCCTGGAAATGAAGGGTCCCAGACCCCAGTACTGCAGCAACAGTGCTAAAACCTCACCTGTGTATTCCCAGGTATTGTCTGTGACCCACCCCCAGACATCCCACATGGGACGCACAGTGGGGGATCGATGGATGCCTTCCCCTACGCGGCCGTGGTCACCTACACGTGTGAGCCAGGCCGTGTTTTGGCTGGGACAGCCTCCATCTTCTGCACCACCGTGGATGGGGAGCGCGGTGCATGGAGCGGGCCGCCGCCGCGCTGCGGAGGTGAGTGCTGCAAGGATGGTGGGAGGCAGATATTTATTAATGGGGTTCATTGCCTTCCTCCTTCGGTTTCTGAAGGTTGAGTTATTTTCTTTTCCATATTAAATAATATTCTCTCCCTCCCTTCTGCAGATGTGCAGTGTCCTCCCCCTCCAAGCATCGCCAATGGAAAGCACAGCAGCCGGCCCTCAGACACGTTCCTGCCCGGTGTGGCCGTTCAGTACAGCTGTAAGGATGGCTATTTGCTCACTGGGAATGCATCCATCACCTGCACTGCTGCAGGAACCTGGAGCCAGCCCCGGCCACGCTGTGAAGGTATGTCTGTGTCAGCTGCTTGGCCCCTGGGTCATCTCTTTCCTCTTGGCTCTGGGTTTAACCATTACTCACCAAATCCCCACAGAGGAACAGCCAAAGGGGGCCAAAATATGGAGAGTCTCTCGAGCACAATGGGATAATGAGATTTCAGATTTTGGGGGGCAAGAATATGAATCAATATTGTTGACACACCCATGGTGTTGATGGCCAGGCTTGATTGCAGTTACCACCCTGGCTGGGCTTTGTGTCCCAAATATGCCCTATAATCTTCACTTCCAGCAATAGGCTGCAGAAGACCCGAGATTGAGAATGGAAGAGTGACTGGGCCAGAGTCCGTCTATATGCCCGAGGCCATCGCTGTCTTTGAATGCAATTTTGGTTACGCCTTAAAGGGCTCTCATGAGTCTCAATGCCAGTTTGGGGGCACATGGGATCCTCCTGTTCCCACCTGTGAAAAGAGTAAGTAAGTGTAAGCGGGTGGGTGATGGGTGACTTCTGAATCCACTCCAGCAGGTGCAACTACGTCACATTGGAGGTAGAAGGACCCTAAGGGTCCCCTTGGGTAGCAGGACAGAAATGGAGGCAGGAGATGGGTGTGGGCTGGGCGGAATCATATCCAAACTTTGGCACTTTTGAATACCTGGGAACAGCTAACGGGGAAGAAAGAAATAGCAATGCAGCCTCATCACACAGGGTGTAGACCTGGGGTGTAGACCTTCACCACGTTTGATTTTTCCCCTTCCTGTAGTGCTGCAGTGTCCTTCCCCTCCAAATATCACACACGGTCAGTACAGCAGTGAGGATGTGAAAATGTTTGTCCCCGGAACCTCTGTGAGGTACAGATGTGACCCGGGGTACGTCCTCACGGGGAAAACAGCAGTGACTTGTTTGACATCTGGAATGTGGAGCATCCCTTACCCGCGGTGCGAAGGTGAGCAGAAAGGCTCTGGCCCATGGGCCGCATGCACAGAGGAGCATGGGGCAGTGGGTGGGCAGGGATTTAAAGGATTTCAAGTCCGTGCACTCCTTTTCATGTGGATGCTCACTGAATTTTGACCTCATAAAAACACAGGGGGAAGCCTGGCTCTGGCAGCCACTTCCCCTGCTCAGGCTTTGCTGCTCTTTGCTCCCAGTGGTCACCTGCATGAGCCCTAGCATTAAGCATGGAGAAGTGGCTGAAGGGCAGCAAGCTGTCTACCAGCCTGGGACCATCATCACCATCCGGTGCCACCCAGGCTACATGCTGCGGGGCAGCCAGGAGCCCAAGTGCCATTCTGATGGCCGCTGGGTCCCCTTTATCCCCAGCTGCGAGCCAGGTGAGAGTGGGCACAGCTGCTGCTGGCTCTGTGGGAAGACAGGAACTGGGCAGCCCCGTATGGGGACAAGGACACACAGGGATCCGTTGCTTTTGCATCATGCAAAATCACTCCAATTTCATTCTCTCCTCACACCCTGCTAGCGCTGCCTTGCCCTCCACCACCCACCATTGCCCATGGCATACACGATGCCGAGCTCAGGACCAACTTCACCAGTGGAATGTCTGTGAACTACAGCTGCCAGCCTGGCTTCTCCCTGCTTGGGGACCCCTCTGTCCGGTGCCTGGAAGGGAGCTGGAGCCTCCCGTACCCACGCTGTGCAGGTGAGGGGAAGGCACAGTGCAGCATGGCATGGCATGCAGCCCCCAAGGGTTCTACGCTGTGGAAATTTTGGGGATGAATTTCAATTCCAGCACAACGCTCTCTCGTATCTGAGCCTGCAGATTCCTGAACCCTAAGGCCAACAGCCAATCCCCAAGGATGTGTGGAGGAGTGTGCAAGTATAAAACTGGCTAAATTAAGGGTTTTTAAAGACCACATAAATTTCATGCATGTATACTTCCACGCTAAGAGTTATTCATATAGATAAATGTCAGAACACAGGATAGAAGAGATGCTACCACCCCCAGGTTTTGTAGTCGAATCTACCAGTGCTCTTGCTTCTCAGCTGTGTTTCACTACCAGCCTAATTCCTCACGTGTTTTTTTTTTTTCCTGCAGTTGGATGTGGGACACCAACACTGTTACAGTTTGCTGAGCTAAACAAGGAGTATAAGAATTGGACTGAGTTTCCAGTTGGGACCACAGTGAAATACACCTGCCAGCCAGGATACGCCAGATATTCACAGATACCACCCACTATTACGTGCCTTGAAAATCAGACGTGGTCTGAAGCTAAGAAGTTTTGCAGACGTAAGTTTTACAGATGCTTCTTTGTCATTTAAATCACAGTGTGACAATGGAAGCCCTGTAGCTTGGTGGATTTTTTATTTGGTTCTCTACCCTGGGGATTTGGTCAGATCCTTAGAATTCCAATGCCACTTTTCCTTTCATGCTGAATTAAGCTGAAAAACACCTCTTGTTCTGTCCAGGGAGAAGGTGTGATCATCCAGGAGAACCAGAAAATGGCAGAGTTATCGTTACAACAGACCTCCTCTTCGGATCAACTGTGAATTACACTTGCGATGAAGGGTGAGTCCTGGTCAAACTGTGCTGCTGTGCCCACTGAGGAGACCCAGGGCCAAGTGAGCTCAGGTCCGTACCTTCAAAATGGTTAAAATGGCAGTATGTGGTGGCAAGCAGGGAGGTAATTGGTGGCTGTGGGAGATGCAACCTCCAAAGAGAGTCCCACCGTAACAGGAGCGCTGTTGTTTAACCGCAGGTACAGGCTAGTTGGAGCTTCTCAGCGACACTGCGTGATTTCAGGCTCCGGGACGCGAGTGACGTGGACTGGGGTCGTTCCTGTCTGCCAGAGTAAGTGCACATGGTGGGAGCCGAGCACTGCACAAAGAGACTCAGAGCAGTGCTTTACTTGGGACAGCATGACCACAGGGATGGGTTCACCCTCATCCATCCCTTCCTGGAAGTGAACGGTCCTGCAGTCCCCAGCACTGCAGCAGCAATGATACTAAAACCCCACATGTGCATCCCACACAGGTATCGTTTGTGACCCACCTCCCGACATCCAGCATGGAACACACAGCGGGCACCTGATGGATGCCTTTCCCTATGCAGCTGTGGTCACATACATGTGTGAGCCTGGCCACGTGCTGGCTGGGACAGCCACCATCTTTTGCACCACAGTGGATGGGGAGCGCGGTGCCTGGAGCGGACCAGCACCACACTGTGGAGGTACAGCTTCATGGAGTCATAGAATGGCTTGAGTTGGAAAGGACCTCAAAGATCATCTAGTTCCAACCCCTCTGTTACGAGCAGGGTTGGAATCCTGCATGGATTCTTTCATTTTTCCATACTTCTTTTTTTTTTTTTTTTTGTATGGATGGGTGGCTTTGCCCTCTTCCCCCAGATGTGCAGTGCTCTCAGCCCCCAGGCATTGCCAATGGGAGCCACAGAGGCCAAGGCACGGCAGTGTTTGTCTGTTGTCCATGCCTGTGATCCTGGCTATGTGCTCCTTGGAGCAGTGCTGCTGAATTGTGCTGCTGCTGGAGTGTGGAGTGTCCCTGCCCCTCGGTGTGAAGGTGTCTTTGTCACTGTGGATATGCCATGGACACAAAGGGATTACAGGAGATGTTGAATTTGCGGCGACTGAGTTCTCTAATAGTAATTGGGAACAGTAAACAGAAAAAAAAAACAAACACCTTCCTTCCCTGCAGGGCAGCTGTGTCCTTCCCCACCAGTGATTGACCATGGCCAGCATGACGGCATGGACGTGGAGTTTATCCCTGGAATGTCTGTAAATTACAGCTGTGACCCTGGCTATTCTCTTACTGGAACAGCAGTTCTGTACTGCACTGGCAATGCAAGCTGGAGCAGCCCTCAGCCCCGCTGTGAAGGTGAGCTGTCTATGCCATCAGTGCCACGAAAGGGAGGACACCGTGGTGCTTCAGCAAGAACCAAGGGCAGAGAGGGCTGCAGCAGCCTTTGTCAGGAATAGAAGAGCAAATGGGTCAGGATTTAAATCTCCAGAGCCCTTCATTCCCTGCATAGCTGCTACTGGAGCCAGCAAACTGCCACTGCACAGAGCCTGGGCTGCACATCAGCTTGCTTCCAGCACACACTGGATGCTGTACTCACTTTGGTGGCACTGTGTATGCATCCTTCCTGCACATTATCCCATTTGTGCTCTTCTTCAGACCTTTTCCTTCTCTTTTTAGTGTTACAGTGTCCTTCGCCTCCAAATATTGACGGAGGCAATCACGACAGCCAGGATGTGGAAGTTTTCCTTCCTGGAATGGCTGTGAACTACAGCTGTGATCCTGGCTACAGCCTGCTGGGGGAGGCATCCATTTACTGCACCGAGTCTGGAAACTGGAGCCTGCCCGCTCCTCAGTGTGAAGGTACAGTGGAGGGGCAACAGCTGGAGCCAGGCTGCTTGGGAACCTCTGGAGATGCTGATGGACACGATCTCTCTGTGTTCACCTCCCGGCAGGTAGCTGTGGTGTTCCTCCAATACTCAGCTATGCTGAGCTGGCCAAGGAGCACCAGAACACGACAGCCTTTCCCGTTGGGAGCACGGTGCGCTACGCCTGCCGCCCGGGATTCATGAGACACCCCACAGTGCAGCCAGTTCTGACGTGCCTCAAAAACCACACGTGGTCTGATGTGCGAGCGTTCTGCAAAAGTGAATAGCTCCATCCGTTTGGTGCTGGTTTTGGAAATGCATCTAAATTTAAACACATGGGTTTCTAAAGAAATTCTTTGGCACAAAAAATGCTTCTTACATGGCTTCACTAGTCACATAGTTTGGACAGCTGTTGGTCTTTTATAAAAATTTTTGCTGGTGTTTGCATGTGGACAGATCCTTCAGATGTTTTCTCGTAGCACATTGTAAAACTGCAGGAGAAGAGTTTAAACTTAGCCTTGTTCTTTCCCAGGGAAAGAATGCAATTATCCTGAAGCACCACAGAATGGCAGAGTTGTTGTTCTGACAGATCTCCTGTTCAGGTCCATCGTGAACTACACATGTGAAGAAGGGTGAGTCCCACGCTGCCTCTGCTGATCCATTTACTGAGCTTGTGTTGGGCAATGGAAAGCGAGGGGGCACAGCACACTGCTCAGCTTGTGCCAGTAAGCCAGGATTGGTACTTTTGGCCCAGGAAGGAGGAACCTGGTTCTTTTCATCCCCACATATCCCACCAAGAGAACTATCCAGGAGCAAGAGAGTGTTCTTGAAGCGCTGGGATAGTGCAAAGCGCGGGGTGCACGCCTTGCTATCAGCTGCTGTTGCTTCTGTGTAACTGCAGGTACCGGCTGGTTGGTCAGTCCCTGCGGCGCTGTGAGCTTTCTGGAGCAGATATTGCATGGAGTGGTGATCCTCCCACTTGTCAGAGTAAGTAGGTCGCAACTAAATCTGGTCTAGAATTGCCATATTAAGTCCTGAAAATCAGAAAGTGGCATTTCCTTAAAATAAATAGAGCCTTGGTGAATAAGATTTTCAAAGAGTATTCTTCTGAGGTTGTTTTGTTTTCCATGCTTGTTTGGTTTCTTCTACAAATTTTCCAGTTGCCAGCTTTTGATCTTTCAGAATTATGTGGAAGGAGGAGTTGTCAGATGCCTGCCAGGATTTGTTCCTTTTGTTTCACAACCACAATAGATGAAGGAAGAAATGTCTCTCGCATGAGCAGAGCTGGGCTGAGATCTTCCTCTGCACTGTTATCCAAGCCACAAGACTCTTGCAAGGGTTGGTCTTGGCAATTAAGATGTGGTCATTCCTTCAGATGGAATTGCCTTGGAAAGCATGAGCTTGGTGCAGTAAAACAGTTGTGAGAATGCCTAACAAAACTTGATTTCTACAACACTTGACATGTTTACTTGGAATGTATGTGCATTATTTTGTTTATAGGCACAAAATTATGTTTACATATTAAAAACTGTGATAATCCTGTGGTACATGAAAACACTAAAAAGCCCTTCATTCTTGAAATTATTCTTCTGTGAGTCGCTGAGTTCTGCCTGCACAGCTCTGCTGAGAGTCTGCCCTGGAGCAGTGGCCAGGACAGGCTTTATCTGGGCATCAACTACAGCACATGCTTGCTGCCTCTTTAAGATGAGGAATTTCTTTTCCAGAGGTGGTTTGTCCAGTGCCACAGATCCAGAATGGGAGAGTATCCATTCCCAAACAGCGCTACAGATACAAGGATACTGTCAGCTTTCAGTGCCACGAAGGGTTCGTGCTGAAAGGGCATCCCACGGCCCAGTGCAAAGCTGACAAAACATGGGATCCTCCCGTGCCCGTCTGTGAGCAGGGTGAGTGGCACTGCAGGATACTCCTGGTTGCTGCTGCCTGCTGCCTGCTCTCTGAAGCCACATCTGGCTTTCCCTTTCCTGCCTGCTCTGACTGCTGTAAGGAGAAAGCAGAAGGTGTTCCTTTCACCTATGACTCTTTCCTCACACAGGAGCTAAGCCAGGCTGAGGGCAGTGCAGTAAGTGGGATTTGTGCTTTTCTTCCCTGCTTGTTGCAGTCTGTAGTCCACAAGCTCTTCCATTTCTGATAGACAGAAACTCGGTAGCTGTATGGCAGGATGCTGACTATAAGAGAAGAGGGACTTATTTGCTGGAAATATAAAGGAAGGATGATAGGAAATGAAGGTAAATTTGTGCATTGCGTGTATGCAACCAAATGTGTATTTTCAACTCTTAATGCTGCATCTAGATGCAATTATCATCCTGCTGCTGCAACGAGTCCAGGTAGGTGTTACATGGGAGGCAAGACTTATCAAACCTTAACTGCTCCTCCCACCCGGCCCTTTTTCTTGAGGGGAAGAGGAGTAGTTACCCATTTTACTCCTTTCTTACACAATTGTTTTTCCATAATTTAGCTTCACCTTCTTACCTCTCTCCTCTCCTCTTTCAGTGGTAAAGTGTCCATCTCCCCCAGGCATCATCAATGGGGAACACAGTAGACTCTCAGACACTTTTGGCGTAGGTGCAATCGTGCATTACCACTGCAAACCTGGCTTCTTCCTCATTGGCAATAAGTCCATCCGCTGCACACCGCATGGGGTCTGGAGCCGTCCCCTACCTCGGTGTGAGGGTATGTTCACACTCTTGTCACTGATTCTCATCTTTCTGAACGTGTTAAACACGTGGTGATACGTAGCTAAAGAGTTGGTGAAACAAGCTGTTTCTTGAGCAAAATCCACCTAAGGAAAAAATGCATTCTCTGTGGCCAAATGTCCTTATCTGTCCTGCACAAGTTTTCAGGGTAAATAGTTCTCTCTGCCCTCAATTCCACAGCTGGCTGCGTGAGCCCAGGAGTTGGGCATGGACAAGCTATTGGATCAGAATCTCTCTACATGCCTGGAGACATCATCACAATTGAATGCAACTCTGATAATATCTCAGAAGTCCTCCACAAGTCCCAGTGCCAATCTGGGGGCACATGGTTTCCTCCACTCCCTGCCTGTGACCGAGGTGAGTGCGTCTCACCCATCCTTACACCTGTCCCTTCTGACCTTGCACTATTTGTAGCACATGGCAGGATGTTTAGGGGGCAAGAGGAATCCTAGTTTTTAAACCTAAAGATCCATCTACCCTAATTTTTCCCATTCTTATCACTGCAGTATAACTGGTGCCTCACTTTCTCAAAATGAACTTAAAACTAAGCTCAGCCTGGTTTTGTCAGATGTAAGGGACCTGTGTGGATACTGCTGTAAAACGGTCTTACAAATGTGCAGTTCTCATTATATACACCAGCTAATCACTCTTCTTATCCAATGCATCAGGGCAGATGATGCTGGGCAGCGCTCCTTTGTGTCAGAAGAAATTGGTGTGACACCAAATCAGATGCTGTAGGGTAACGTGGGTGCATGAGGTTGGGCAGTGGGCTCTGTGCATTAGTGCCAGTGGTGTGGAGGTGGGCACACAGCCATGTGCAGATGCTTGGAGGTTCTCCTCTTGCCTCCAAGAGTGCTTTTTAATCTGTACTTCTCTCTCCTTAGTGCTGCACTGTTCCAAGCCCCCAGATATCCTCCACGGGGGTCACAGTGGCCTGGGAAAAGCAGTTTTCCCTCCTGGAACATCTGTGAACTACAGCTGTGAGACTGGCTTCTCCCTCGTTGGGATGGCATCCATTTACTGTACAGAGTCCGGAGCCTGGAGCCATCCTTTTCCTGTCTGCCAAGGTGCGTCTTTGTTGCAGAGAGCTAAGAAGAAAGTTTAATACATAATGTGCCTGAGGGCAAGATTTATATAAGGACTACATCTGAGTCCTTTACTACGAAATGAGTGATGAGAACAAGATAAAGTTTATCCATGTTCACAAAACCTGGTGGAGTTCCAGAGCTACAGAATCAATTGTTGAAACTAGATGAAGAAATGGAAAGGGAAAGAGCAAGGCTGCAAGAGTACAGGGCCTTAGCTGTTCTCTGGCTGTCTGTGAGGATTCTTACTTCAACGCTGTCATCTGTCTCTCCCTGACTTCCAGTCGTGAAGTGTCTCCACCCTCCAGCTATCACCAATGGGAAGCTCCAAGGCAACATTTCAGACACTTTTTTCTATGGAGCATCTGTGTCCTACAGCTGTGATTCTGGCTATTCACTCAGTGGGGATGCTTTCATCACCTGCACAGCGTCAGGAACCTGGAGCCATCCTCCTCCTCAATGCAAAGGTGTGGGTGTGAGAGATATGTGGGCCAAAATCTAAGCAGTAAAACATTCTGCTGCTGCTAACATCGAATTCCACCCATTTATTTGCCTTGGGAACCACTTCCACATCACAGCTAGTGATGTCAATTACTAATTGGCCTTTATTTGTATATAACTGGAAGAGTATAAAATCATGATAAAGAAGTAAGATGGGATCTACTTTATGATACCAGGTAGAAGGATATGAGTACAGTGGAGGAAATTCGGGAAGGCCAATTTTAATTCCCACATGTTCTGCATCTCTGCCTTTGTTGGTATGAATTAGCTGCATATTAACATTTCTCCCTTAAAAGCTTTCTCTCCTTGAGGAGTAGAAACATTCTCTCTTTCCCTTTCCACTCCCTGTTATCACTAGCAGGAAACAGGAAGGGATTACATCTGATGACTTTTCTCTGACGGATTACCTGTAGTTTACACGTGAGTCTTACTACTCCTTTCATGGGAAGTGTCTCTACTTCTGTGACTTGGCACTTCTGCATAGCACACGGTCAATTTCAGTCATCAGGCAAACGTGACTCATGGCCCTTTCACGAATGCAGCAGGATTTCTAGTGTGGGTGTTCCCGCATGGAAAACTGGGTGTTCAGCAGAATGAATTCACAGGGCATTTCCTTGGTGGAACTGTACAACATCGGTGACTCAATAGAAATGCACCTGGATAACAATACGAGGAAATAACACACCAAATACTTACATAAATAAGCCAGCAGCTATTTAAAAGAAACAGAGTCACAAAAGAATTCTCCCTGTTATTCAACATTCTCATGTTCTTGTGTTGTCCTTAGAAACTATTATGTGTGGTTGTAAAAATAAATAAGCCATAATATAATGGTCAGACTTTACATGCTGATGTTACTTACTCTGGTCTCCACTGACAATTTTCTCCTCTAGAATCCTTGGGCTTGGACTGTAAAAGGTGACTAAACAGACCTGATACACCACTCTTCTCAAATGTCTTGCTAGCCCAGCAACAGAAAATCTCTTTCTGTGGCAGTGCTCCTTCCAGGCTACAACTGTTCTCATGGGGATAACCAGTGGGAAGAAGCTAACTCGTATAAACCCCTACATGGTGGCATAAGACACAAAGCTCCTTTTGTAGCCACAAAGAAAGGAATCACATTTGGGAATTATTCAAAAAGAACTCAAGAACAATGCCTTAAATAACCCACGCTTCTACTTTCCATATCTTACATTCCCTCACACTTAACGTTCCTTTTTTGTTACTTCTAATTTCAGAGATCAGTTGTGTATTCCCAGAAGTTCAAGGTGTTAAGAAAACCGCGTCTGGAAAAACGTACAGAATTGGGACTAACATCACTCTTGAATGTGATGATGGGTACACGCTGGAAGGCCTCAGTCAGATTCAGTGCCAGGAGGACTTCAGCTGGGACCCTCCTGTGCCAGCCTGTAAACTCAGTAAGTGAAATGTAAATCAAGCAAAGAACAAAGAGAAAAATGCAAGTGCAAAGTTTCATTCTTGTCTGCAAACTGTCTGTACGATGTGCTCCCAAGGCCTCTTAGGTCTGTTTAAAGCTGATTTTACCATGGCAGTAGAAAATAACAAACAAAAATAGCTATTTTTATCAGGTTAGTTTAGACACTATTTTCCACAGTCTTTCTGCAGTTCAGGGCTTCTGTTTTCCTGGTAACGCTATCATTGCTGTTAATTTCCCTTTCATACAAGTAAGTGACTTTCTATTAAATATATATACATATAAATAATGGTACATCTTTTTAAAATTCTGCATTGTCAGCCTAGGCAGTAAAAGCTTTATCAATGAAGTGACTAAAAACTGTTGAGGAACTCCGTATTTTATTTTAGAACTGTTTACTGATTACTGCTTTTCTCTTCTTTCAGCTTCACCCAGGTCTGGTTCAGTAGGGCTAGGTAAGCAGCTCAGAAGAATTTCTGTGGCCAGATCTTTGGCTTCATAGCCTCAGATGCACTATTTTCCTCTTCTTCCTCGAAGATATGCTTATTATCTTGTGCCGATGGGTTTTAAAACACACAGTGCAAATAATACGCTCTCTTTCCTCTCAGGAATTGCAGCTGCAGTCGTTCTGCTTCTCCTGGGTGTGACCATCGGCTGGAAAATTATCTCTAAGCAGAAGGAAGGGTGAGACATCCTGTTGGGTATCCATTCACATTTTTCTTTGCCCAGTTATGACTTCTATACAGTCAAAACCCCAGAATGAGGAGGCTAGGTCTTTCAGTTTGGTATTTTGAGCTTTAAGTTGCCAGCTGTACTGAGTGCATCAACTTGGAGTCAATTGTGTGGTTGTGTTTTGCTTCACTTCCAAGATTCTTCCTAAGGGGAAATCTGAGCGTTCATTATGGACTGACATAGTTCACTGTGCTTTTTCACGCAGCTTCTACCGCACGTATGAAAACTACAACCACAAAACCTCTCTGGATTAGATGGCAGAACAGAAATGTTCACGTCTTGCATGGCAGGTATGGATTAACACGAAATATCTGCTACAGCTGGGAATTTGAGTTGTCCCACTATAATCCTTCCAGCTGAAAACTCTTTCCACCCAAACTTCTGGTACAAGACCGCACAACCTCAGCTGTCAACTTATCTTTCGTTCTCTGGCAAAGGCAGCTTTGCAATCATTTCCTCTTTGAAAAACAAAAAAGCATTACCCAAGAGAGCAGGCCCTCCTCCCTTCCTAAGCAATGATATGATAAACACTGGTATGAAAGCTTGAGGAAAGCTAATTTTAACACTGTTAATTGCTTTCTCCCCAGGCTGAGCCCGGTGCTGCCCATAACCGGCATTCGAGGTGTTCCCCCACCTTGGGACTGAACCAAGAAAGCACTTCAACCCAAATCAACCTTCATGCTCCTCCTGCTCCATTCATTAAAGCACTGTAAGGGCCGAACGAAGCTCACGCTGTACAGAAGCCCATCAGAGGACGTCCCGCACTGCACCTGCTCCTGCCTGCAAACCCTGAGCTGAGGGAGAACCGCAGCGCTGCTGTAATAAAGCCTGAAGGCAGGACGGCAGCTCTGTGTCTCTTTTTGCGCCCACCTCGACAGATCCGCGTTATTACTTTAACAGCGCAACGCGAGCAGCCCGTCTTTCTGAGGAAAGCACAAAAGCCCCCACGCAGCCGTTTGATATTTTATTTGCTTTTTTTTCCAATCAGCCTTTGTTCGCCTGGGCTGCACCACAGACCGGGCTTTGAAGCCGTTCCGTCAGCCGGAAGGAGGCTGGGCGGGCCCTGCCTAACAAAAAGCCCGCTCCACCGGCTCGGAGCCGCCGATCTCACGCGCTGCCCTCAGCCCGGTGGCCGCTCCGCCCTAACGAGGGGGCCGGCCACAACATGGCGGCTTCCGTTTCACAGAGCGGGGGGATGCGCAGCGCACATGCGCAGCGCTCGGCGCGCCGTCGCCCGAGAGAGGGACGCGGAGCCGCGGGCATGGCGGCGGGCGCGCTCGGGATCGCGGTGTTGTTGGCGGGGCTCTGCGCGGCTCGGGCGCAGGGTGAGCGACGGGAGCGGTGATCTGTAGGGTGGGGGAAGGTGAGGGGGCTTCGCGTGCCCGGTGGAGGCGGGGAGCTGCAGCGGCGGCGGAAGGAGAGCGGGCGGCCTGTGGGGATCGAGGAGACAAAGGGAACGGCCGCAGCGCGGGGTTGGGTCGTTGTGGCGCTGGGAGGACGGAAGTTGGCTGTTATATTACGGGTTTGGGGGCTTTTTTTTGGTGTGTGTGGTGTTATTTTGCGCGAGGGGAGGAGCTCCTTTGTGTTCGTTGTTTGCTTTTGCTGCTGTAAGGTGAAGAGGAACGGTACTCGGCGCGGATTGTGTCATAAACTTAATCAAAAACAGAAAAAAATAGGAACTAGAAAGTGGTGTGTTTTTTGAGATAAAACGCTAAAGAGCAACTGAGCAGAGCAGCAATGAACCTGCACCTGTGTGGAGTGGGCGCTGGGTGTGATCAGGGTGGGAACTGGAAACCCAAAACCTTAAGGACTGTAAAAACAGCGCTGGCTTTTAAGAACTTCATTACTTTGTGCAGGTGCCCAGACTGCACGGGGCTCTGGGCAGCGCGGTCTGGTTGGGCACCCGGTGGGCTTTAAGGTCTCTCCTATGATTTGTTTGCATTAACATCCTTCAAACCGACTGCACTGCCCTTGCTTTGCCTCCGCTTGTATCTCCTCGTGCTGATAAATATTGTTTCCTTCCTTCCCCATGCTCCTGCAGAATCCTGCACGATTCCAGACAGTGTTCAGTACGCAGAGCTCACGGAGGACTTCAGCACAATGAGCAGCTTTCCTGTTGGAACCAGTGTGAGTTACACCTGTCGCCCCGGCTATAGGAGGATCCCTGGGATGCCTGTTAATCGAACGTGTGGCAAAAACTTGATGTGGTCACAAATAGAGACATTCTGCACAGGTAATGTGTGTGTGGCCTTGTAGTGGAAATGTTAAGTTATGGCCTGAAGCAGTGATTGAGCACCTGGTGGGAAGGCAGGGCCAGCCCAGGGGAGCTCAGGTGCATGCAGTGCACCTGAGTGACTGGAAGAGGTGGAGTCAGGATCCAACTCCTCCCAAACCTCATTTAAGGGTTGGTAGTGGGGGTGAGGGCATCCCTGGAGATGCCATGCTGGAGATCCCTGCCTGCCTGCGGCTTTCCAAAGGTAAGCAGCTCTTCATTTCTGTATTCATGGCTGCTGATTTGGACTCATTCTCATTTGCTGTAGCCAGAGGTTTTGCCACTCTGCTCTTACCATCTTATTATAGCATTACAGACCTCTTGCTTTTTTTTTTTTATTTTAATTTGTTTTTCCTTTGTTGTTTAACAATTTCAGTTGGTTTTGAGTGAGATTAATTTTCTGCATAATTTAAAATGAAGCTTGAAAAGTTCTAGTGACTTTAAGGGCAGTGTGTCTTTGTGTATAGCTACAAAGATATAGGCTTGTTCTTTTTCTTCTTCCCTTTCCCCAGCAAGAAGATGTATTCATCCTGGAGAATTAGAACATGGCTTTGTTAATGTGACAGATCTTACATTTGGTTCAGCAGCTACTTTTTCTTGTGAAAAAGGGTAAGTGTTGGTTTTTTGGCTTTTTTTTTTTTTTTTTTTTTTCCTATTTAGGCCTGATTTGAACCAAACCCAAACTGAGGTTCTTGAGTTATAGCAGGACAAATCACAGCAAAATTTGGTTTGATTCCCTGGTTTTACTCGCATCAAATTAGGTGTATATAATAAAGTGTTTAGCAAAATTTTGTCTGTGTTACCTCTAACAATTTCTTTTTTTACTGTCCCTGTGGCACAGGAATTAAGTGTATATTCATTGCACTTCATTATTACATTGTGTAGCAGCCTGTTTGTCTGTGTGTAGCACATCAACTCAAAAGCATTAAAACCCCTCACAGGATATTTTTTTTTTTTTCTCTTCAGGTTTTCTTTAACATTGGTGACTTGATGCTATTAGGTGCGTGTCTGAAAAGGGAGAGGTTCTGTCTGTTTCTTTAGTGATGTCTCATTTGCTTCTCTCATTCTCAAAGTTGAGTCTATTAACAAAATAGCTCTGAAGATAACATTCTCACCATGAGAGAAGCATGGTGTGCCGTGTCTACGTAGTCACAGAACAGAATTATGTAAACAAGATTTCTAGCTGCTTCCTGGAGAAATGAATGTTCTGAAGTTTCACCTCTTTGAATGTTTTCATCTGTCTAGGTACAGGTTATATGGAAATAGTCAAATTTCCTGTGTAATTAAAGATAAAGGTGTTGACTGGAATGGAGGTCTTCCTGTCTGTGACAGTAAGTAAAGTACTGCTGTATTTATGCTTTGTACTCTGGCAGTGGTAGTTTATTTTATCATATAGCTGTGTGCTGTACATTCACTGGTGAAAGAAATGATGGTAAAATGGGGCAACACTTAAACTTTTTTTTTTCTTGAGCTACTGGGGACGTGCTTGAGGAATCGGCACTGGAAAGTGTCAGTTACTGTTGTAGTAAGTTAATAGCTGTTGAAGTCTACCTATTCTTGTTACAAATGACCACAGGTCTTTCTCGGGTAGAGCTAAGACAAGTTACAGCTCTGTGTTAGATTTTTAAGTGCAATGACTTGAAAATCAAAGCTTTTTATTTACGGGAGCAAAATTCTCTTAGCTAACTTTTATGATTTCATTCTAGAGGTTCCTTGTGCTCCTCCTCCAAGTATAGCCAACGGGCACTACACTGAAGCAGACAACTATGTTTATCAAACACCAGTAACCTATAGCTGTAATGATGTCCAGAAAGGAGAAGATCCCTTCTCGCTGGTTGGTTCACCTTCTATTTTCTGCACAGTTGATGAGAACTCAAATGGTGTTTGGAGTGGACCACCTCCACAATGTAAAGGTTGTTTGTTTCTCAAATATAAATATCTCTTATAGGACTCAGATCTCAATATCTGCCTCTTTTGGAACTGGGGAGCTGAGGGATGGATGGTTTTCCCTGCAGGGGAGGAGGAACTTTGTCTTCTGCTGGTGTAAACTGATAAAATTGCAGTGCACCTCAGATCAGCTGCATTGTGGATATTGGAGTATGATATACAGGCTGGCTTAGAACTTAAATTAATACTTACAAAATAAAATAGGAGCATGCAGTTGATAGAAGTGGCAAGGACAAAGTGAAGGAGCTGAGCTCGAGTACTTAATAAAAGCATGTGTGAACAACCACCATGCTAGTGCAGAAATGAGCATAAAGTTTAGCAAGCATGTGGTGGTGTTTTGTGTTTGCAGGGAGAAAAACCGGATGCTTTCATCTTGTCACTTGAATGCTAACCAAAATAATTGAGTTGTCTGAAATTCTGCTGCTGTGTAGGAAGAATTAGGTGGGTTGGAAGTGGGACGCGCTTTTAGTTGACTGTATACTGTTGCAAGTCAATGGCTTAAATCATAGACAATCTGGGCATTGGGGAGAGCAGGCTTCTTGGGCAACCCAGTCCAAACAGTTAGAGGAATTAAGAAACTTTGTTACAAGTATTAAAAGTGCTGCGACTGCTGTGAAGATACTGTTAACAAATGTTTCAAAGCTGCTTTTCCTCTTATGTATTTCAGTGGTCATCTGTGAAAACCCAGATGTAGAAAATGGAAGAAAATTATCTGGGTTTGCATCTCACTATACCTATGGGAGCACAGTTATGTTTGAATGTGATCCAGACTATGTCCTGTTTGGGAACGATGTAATTACTTGTCAAGAAAATAGCACCTGGTATCCATCAATACCAACTTGTAAAAAAAGTAAGTTTTTATATAGGAATCCAACTTTTCTTGTATGTTGAGACTGTTGTTAAATCTTAGCTATAATTTAAAGCAATCACACTGTAGTTGAAAGTCAGAAGCTAAGGAAGTTGACATTGAGCCTCATCATGACAGCTATTCCAGGTGTTCGTGTGACTTCACTACTAGCAGTGTTTGGATGAGAATGAGTTGAATTTTAGACATAGAAGCTGTGGCACAGGCGTAGTGTGGTGTTACTGCATTGTAATGGCATCCTTTGTTCAAGTGATATCATGAAGAAATGAGGATGATAGATGTCCATTTTGGAGTCTTGATAGAATGTACAAGGGTTGTGCATAACAGAGAGATCAGTAGGGTCCTTCCTGTGTACTCAGAATCATGATGTGTCTGGAGCTGTGCTCGTGTCTAGCTCTTTAACTCTAGCTTTCCAGGCATCAGAATGCTTGTAGGTTTTTGACCAAGCAAATTGTTATTAGGCCTAATTCACTGGGGCCATTGAAGAGCATTTTCTGCAGTCTTTCTCCTCCCACTGTGCTGGAGGGGCAGGGAATGTGGCTGCAGAATACAGTCAGAATTTCATGTATGTGTGTTCTAATGATATTCTCTCAAGAATGAGAACTACTTCTACAAAGGATGTGCTTGAGTGCTTCATAAGGGATGAGTCTATAAGGCAACTGAGAATGATTCGTATGAAAAACAATAAACCAAAGAGTACAGACATCTCAGGTGCTGTATCATCATGCTACACTCAAGGAGTGATGCTGCTTTTAAATCTTCCATAGAAAACATTTATACTTAAAATTATGGTAAAGGTAGAGGGGAAGCTCTAACAATTCAGGTATGCTAATAGCATTGTATTATACAAAAGCAGTGTGTGCTTAGAAAGCTAATGAATTATAAAACATTTAAAACTTCTTATTGCTGCATTTGCTTTTAAATCTATGTTTTAGTTAGTGAAGATTCGTGTGGTGCCCCAAAGATCTCCCATGGAGAAGTGGTTCCACCAAAATCTGTGTACTTAAGAGGAGAGTCTGTTCAGATAAGGTGCAGTCCTCACTGTGCTTTTCCTGATGGTGGTACAGAGGTCACAGTAATGTGCCAAGGACAAAACACGTGGAGTTCTGAACCAAACTGTGCATGTGAGTAGAATTCATAATTAGGAAAATCAAGTGACAAGTTGGAAATGTCTGATGTGGTGCTTGAGCCCTGAAGGTCAGAGGCCTGTCAGCGTGCCCAGCTGGTCACAGGTTACGTTAATAGGCTGTGAGTGCCATGGGTTGGGTTTGAGGAACTGCAGTTATGTGCCATGCTGGAGTCCTCCTTTAGTCTTAGTTTTATGTGTAGAAATGAACACAACTCGAGAGCTGTTTTGAAAGCACTCCCACAGCAGGTCTTTCTGAACATTCTGCCTTTGTAGGTGACAGGCTTCATTTTTTTTTTTTTCCTTTGCATGATGTGATCACTGGTAATATGAACAGAAAGATTTCATCATTACTTTGATGCAACTCTGTATCCCAGTGAAGCTGAGGTGTGTGTTTCTGCTCATGCATCTGAAACATGTCCATCAGCATACATTTTTGCTGCCTCTGGGCAGCAGGAAGCCTTTGCATGTAATGTTTTAATGATGAACTGAGCTTCTGATATTTACACGAATGTAGGGACTTCTTGATGGCAACTTCTTTAATCTGTGCCACGTATCAGCTCTGTTCTCAGACTTCTTTTTGTTTTTTTCTCACCTCCAAAATATTTCCTTTCTAGGTGGTCCTGAACCTTCTGATTCCTCTCCAGTCATCAGCCATGGTAGAATAATTGAAGGGAAAAAATCTGTATATTCCATAGGGGATTCAGTTACAATTGAATGTTATGCAGGCTACACATTGCATGGTGCAGCTCGTATTGAGTATATTGGAGAAGGCAGATGGAGTCCAGAAGTGCCAATCTGCAAGTTAAGTAAGTATGAACTGCAAGCATTTCCAATAGAATAAAAATACACATAGAATATTTACTACTTGGGGATGTGCTTTTATATTCAGAAGTCCCTTATTGCAAACTTCTATCTTTATTTTGGTGTAAGAAAGATAGATTTGGGTAAACATGCTTTTAATAATTGGCATACTTAAAATTGCTGTGCAAAGCTGACCTGCTGCAAGGGTCATCTTGGCAAGTGTTTGATTCATTTGAGACACCCTCATGAGTACTTATATGGTGCTTTTGGTTAAGAAGCATGCATTCCTCATAATACTCATCTACTCTGTTTTTAGGTGCTTATATCATTGCCATCATCTGTGGTAAGTATCATATCATTCCTGAATGATGTACGACGTGGTGTTTGTTTTTTATGTGCAATTGAGATTGTGCTCATCACCTGGGACTGATAGGAACTGTGTCTGCAGTTCTGCTTGCTTTAAAAATGCTTGTCTGCTCCTCAAATCAAGCTTTCTACCACAACTTCTTTATAAGTTCATTCCAAAAAAGCAATGAGTGTTGTGAGCTGTAGTGATAGTCCTGAGCTGGTGGTGTTTTGCCATCGTGGTGATGTCTGTTCTTGAGCTGAACTTTGCTGAAGAGTCTTGAGTATCAAATGTGTAATTGGGAATTAAACCATGTGAATTTTTGAGCACTGGAAGAGGAGGATGCTGTGTAGGATTCTGGGTGTAGACAGTGTTAATTTTTGAGGGAATGTTTCTTATGAGCTGTTTACTATCACTCTAAGGCTTCTTTTTAATTCTTCCTCAAGTGATCGTGGCAGTTCTGGTGTTCCTGGCAGCCTTCTGGATCTTCAAGAAATTCATTTCACAGGAAGGGTAAGTAAGCCTTTTTTACTGGCAATTTCTGTGTGACAGCAAAAGCAGTGCTAACATATGTAGTTGCTTAAGCTTTATCTGCCTTTTCTTTTTTCAATTGTGTGATGTCTGTATGTGAGCTTAGCAGCTGAAGTACCTAACAGCATATTTGACTGTTTCCTTATCTGTTACTTAAATAAGATGCTAACTATCATTCCTGCCATTTTTAAGGATGGAGAAGCACTGTCCTTAGGCTTGTCTTTAAGAAAAGTACACTTAGCAATGTTCACATCTGCTCCAAAACCTGCCATTTTGTATCTTAAACCAGTGGTTTATTTTGGCTTCACCTGCTTTATTTTAGTTGTGTGTTGTTTTTTTTTTTTTTGGCTGGATAAGCACCTGGTATCACTAAGGAAAATCTCCTTAGGCTTTAAAAGCCAGAGTGGTTTAGGTGATCTGGAAGCCTTGCAAGTGAGCTTCCTTGCTTCTGCATGAAATGTAGCAATAGTAGTGAAGGGAAACGAGACTGTGCTGTGTTTTGGTCTAGAAACAACTTGGATAAAACACTGTGGACTTAATTGAGCCTTCTCCTTGTGATTATATTGACCTAAATGGCCCTGTAGTCTTTGAACAAATAGCAGGCATTGCTACTAGAGTGTATGATGTGTAGGTAGACTTCAGTTCTGTTGTTTGCAGTAGCAGTGTTTATCTTTACATTACAGACTGTATAAGATTGGGTGCACAAATAGTGGATTTTGTTTCTTTATGAAGCATGCGTTGCATTTTGAACTTTCTTTTCAGAGTAACTGGTTATATATGCTTTTTTGGTAGGGCATTGGCAGGAGGATTAAATGCTTTGTGCATTGCTTGTTGTAGTGATGTCTTGTTGTTGTTTTTAACCTTCTCAGAAGAAAATACTGTTTTCTTGGAGAAGCACTTTGTAACAGACAAAATACTGAAAGCTTAGGGCAGGTCAGGTGGAGCAGGGTTATGAGATATGTCTCACCAAAGCTCACTTAAATTTCAGTAGATTTAATTAAAAAAAAAAACTGAATAAATGTGGGGTTTGTGAGACAAAGGGATGCTTCCAGTAAGGCTAACCAGAGGAAATACTCCTGTAGTTCATATTTGTAGTGAAGTACATGTGGTGCTACTTGGGACGAGCCTGAAGCTTGCTCACACCCAGTGATGTTTTAGTGGAATTATCTTCCCCATGGGGAGCATGGCATCTTTTCAGTGTCCCTAGTGGCTGGGGCTGTGCTGCAAAGTAATGCAGTGCTTTTGATTAATTGCTTTTTGTCCAGCGCTGGGATGATTTGTGACCTGGATAACCCTGATGCAGTCTAGTACTACTAAGGCAGCACTTCCTGCCTTCATCTGTGAGGAAACTGCTCAGTGTAGAAAAAGAAGAAGGGATCTAAAGGAAATGCTTCAAAAAGCAGAACAAAATAATGCTGTATTCCTGAAAATCCCATGCCATCTCACTGCGCCCTGTGCTTTCCTTCAGCTTCATTGCTGTGAGCGCCTGACTGTTAAATCCCATTCTTGTCTGAAAGCCCAATCTAATCTCCTTCTGCTAGGGCCAGAGCTCGCTCGTTTTCTGGATTCCTGAAACAGCTGAGCCTTTCTGAACCACTCTGCTTCCAGTATCTCATATTGTACCTTGGCTGTGTTTGTCTTCAGCGTACAGCAAAAGCTGTGTCTTGCCCTTTGCTGCTTCTGTGTTCAGTCTGTCGGTTTCATAGGATATTCAATTAGACCTTTTTCCCCTTTTGCTGTTCAGCTCGTATACAGTTGATGAGAGTTGCAAGAAAACATGTATTTTAAAAACAAATACACCAGCTGAGATGGAAGAACTGCACAAATGAATTAATTGAATCTTGAAAAGGTATACCCTTCCCACTTCATTTGGGCATTTGCATTAAGCTTAAGTGTCTTTTCTTTATGGTTTACCCTGAATTTTAGAAGTATGGAATCCAGTGAACCTCAGTTTCCTATAGGAAAAGCAGTAAGAAGCATTCATTCATTTCCTCCCTTCAGAGGAAACCAAATTACGTGTCTTTTCTGCAATGAGCTCTTTCCAAAATCTGGCTCTTTGAGCCGTGTTGCTGCAGGACAGATGTGAGACAGAAGAGATGGACTTGACTCTTCCTCGTCAGTATTTTGTTGTTACTGTTCTTAGTGGTTTGAATTTGCCCAAGAAATGTTTTTAGCAAACTTGTATCTGTGTTGCTTTTCCCCATGGCACAAATTCCCTAAAGGTAATGACTGAAACGTTAGGTTTCTTATTCTGACTTGAAGCCTTTTCAAAGGGACAGTCCTGTATTTTATTTAGTTATTAAGTAACGAGCGACTTCTGAGTATTTTTGATAAGCTTGAGAAGGCATATATGGAATTAAGTTGATTCCGTAAGCGTGTGTTAATGAATAGCATCTTTGTCTCTGAAATAAGGTGCTCCTAATTGAGAATTAGTTTTCTGGCATCAGTTTTCTGGGTTGGTTGGCCTTACTTGTGGGGAGAGGAGTTGGGAATTCTCCCTGTCGCGAGCAAAAGGGAAGATTGGAAATAAGGGAGATGACGTTCTGATAAAGCTCCCAAGGCTTTGTACAGCATCTAAAACTCCTCGGGGAACCTCAAGTAATGGTGCAGACGTTTGTTGGCTTTGGTTTGCTTGTTAGGTTGCTGTGAAGGAAAAGCTGTGCTATTCACGAGTTTGAACATGGATGTGGGTTTCAGTGGTCATGGCTGGGATCCTAAATTTATTACCCTCTTGTGTTTAAGTACTGCACGCTTTCCACAGTGAGCTACAGAATCAGATTTTCACTAATGCTTGGCTTCTGGCTATGAAATACATACTAACCATCAGAGTGCATATAAAACACATGGGTTGCTCACAATGTAGCCTCCAAGTGAGGAAGGAATCCTGTAACTGCTCTGTCTGTGCTCAGCTGCTGATAATATTCTGGCATGGTTTCTTCATCGCTTGAAATGGTCCACTTGGATCAAATCCTCTCCTAATCCTTGGGTCGTTCTTTGCACTCCAGAGCCTGAAACTGGAGCCAAAATCTCACTAAGTGTATTGGTTGCTTAGGAGGAAGCAGACAAGTGAGTTAGTTCCATGATTTCACCTGATGATTCAACGCTACATCTGAGGATGTGCTTCCAGAATAAATGTAAGAGCTATTTAAATGTGAAATCCCTGATTTGACTTATTTTTCTGTTTGTAGGAAGAGTGACAGCACTCCACATACTGCCAAATACACGAGCTGTAAAGCATGAATGACTCTTTCTGAGGGTGGGAGGGAATTTGCAGTTGGATGTGCCTATCAGAAACGAAAATGAGCACGCTTATTCGCCTATGGAAACCTAACATACCTCACCCTGTGCTTTATGCTATTGGTTAACTGTAATAGGGAATAGGAGGATAAAAAAAAAGATGAGAATTGTCTGCTGTTTTGCTCTGGGTCATTCACTGTCTCTTCTGTGTATCTAACATGGACTTAGAGGCTCTTCCATCGCTGTCTATCGGCCGGAGCACTTACAGAAGACGGTCCAATGTTAGCACTCAATTTCTCAATTGCTTTTGCAGTTGAGGTGGTGTAAATGTCATCTCTAATGTTCTGAAATGTTTTAAGTCTTCGTTCTTCTTAAAGAGATTGGTGCAATGTGAGGCTGCGTCTGTTTGAAATAGTTGCAATTTAGATCATGTATCTGCTGCTTTCTTGTTTGCCAAAGTTGATTCTGTATATCCGATGAATTAAAATGTGCCTTTGAATCAGAGTTTTAGCTTTTATAATGCCTTCAGGAAGGAAAAAAAGACCTTTGGTATAATCCCAAAGGAGCTGTAGTGGTCTTGTTGCACTGGGGAAGTGAAGGTTTCCTAGCAGGGGTATCTCCTGTGTTTGTATTTATTGGCCTGTTGACAGAAGGAAATCAACCAAAACCTGCTGAGAATCTGTGTGCCCATCCTTGGGGTGTCTGATGTTATTATGATTTTTACTTTGAATCTTGATGTCCATTTCAGAGACAGTTATGTTGCTTTTCAGAATGAAATGCTTCCATATGAGTTTAGCTGAGCTGAGCGAGGACGGGTCTTGGCTTTGTGGGTTTGCTGCCAACATGCAGGCAGCTTCTATGCACCCGTTTTCCCAGAAGGAGCAAGTCACCTGGCATCAGGTGGCTGAGGCATTGACTGGGCTGGATTGGCACTGCTATTGGGAACGGGTTGTTTCAACAGCACAGAATTAGTTGGGGTTTCGTTGGGATGCTCCCAGCGGTTGTTTTTGAGCGCTCCTAACAGTCTCCAGTCCTGAAGAAGGGGTTCTGGCTGTGCAGAAGTGCTTGCTGTTCACAGCCTCTCCAATAGCTGATGCTTAGTTTGCCAATTGCTTGTAAATACTGTGAAAATATAATATATTGAGAATTGAGTGTTGCTCATTAGCTGGCTTGTGTGTGGCATTTCCGATATCTCGCAATATACTGAAATAGACCGAAAGCTTGAGTGAAATGACTGTATAAATTTGGCTTTATTTTTATATTTTTATGAATGTAAAGATGAGTGGTGGCTTGTATTATTACAAATAAAGATATTATTTGGCAGTAAGTGTTTGTCTTTCATTTGTTGTGTGGCGGACGGCTGTGTTCTGTTTTCCTAGAGGAGAACGTGAGTTGGGTATGTGAAAAGTCAGGTGTGAGGTTTGTGCTCCAAATGTACTCTTGTTTCTGCACTGAAATGTGTAGTCAGCTGCCTCAAGGTGCAACCTGTCAGAGGAAGGGCTAGAAAAGTAGCTAGTGTGCTTTATTTTGTAATTCATGATTGTTATTATCTGCTATAGACTGGAGCACTTGAACGTGGTGCTAGCAGAGAGGCTGGCTGTGATGAAAGCATCGTGTTGTTGCCATCTGCTGGTGTGTCAGTGGTTGGTAGTTGTCCACATTACCAAAATCAGCATTAGTGCTGACTGCTGAGCATAGGGTGTGTGATGTGCAAAGGGAGCTGGGACTGAAATGAGACTCAAAGAGATTGGATGTTGTCCAGCAGGGAACCACGTCATCTGTCTACCTGAGACAGAGCCTGATCCCAAGTAGCACACAATTTTATTTGAAAGAAGAAGCTGTGAGTAAATAACAGTTTTAAGGCAAACAAATGGGATACAGCGGGCAGGAGGGAGGCTGGCTGTGCTGCTGTGCGTGAGTCCTGACTTGCTCGAGGTGAGGGACCTCAGCTGGGCGTCAGAGCAGATGCTCCGCTTTCCCCTTAAGCGTCCCATGGTGCTGAGTGTCCTCCTGTGCTGCAGGATGGTCGGTCAGAGGTGTAACTTCGGCTCAGAGAACAGGAGAGCACGCGGGATGTTTGTGAAACAAGGTCGTGCTTCTGCTGGTGTTTGTTTATAAGGACTCTGGGGCTGGGGGGAATGAAGTTTTCCATTATTGTTGCTTTTCCCCCTACATCATAACCGATTTCAAATGGTGCTAGACAGAAACTGAGACTCTGAACACCAAGAGAAATCGGTCAGCCTGTGTAAGAGACATTTTTCTGGCTCAGAGAAGATCCTCTTGCAGATGACAGCTATGCATTCTTTAAAGAAGACTATTCAGTGCTCTATTGAGTGCTTCATCCTCAGCAATCGCCCTTTCTGTGTATGTAAATGTGTTTGACAGCAGCGAGATCAGGCAAAAGTAGTTTAGTTTGGCTTCATTTTTGTGGTTTGGATGCAGAAATATAAATGTCTAGCAAAACATTACTGGAAGGGAGCAGCAATAAGCTCCAAAAAAAGTAACTTTAGGAAAAGGAGTGGATTCTGTGTGCATCAGAGTGATTTCATCACTATTATTGGAGGCACGTGTGGGTTTGTTGACTGTTGAGATCAAACTGTCAGGGGGAGCTTCTGTGTTTGCAGAACAAGTCCTTGGAAGCTACAGAATGGTAATGCTACAATGAGAAGATCCCAGAGCACACAGATAAGGTACATTTGCTCCAAGTTAGTAAATTAAATGCTAGCTTCTTAGTGATTGGGTAGGAGGAGAAATGTACTCTTTGCCTGTCAGGGTGTAAGAAGCACATTGCTGGTTTCCATGCAACTTTTGGATGATTTTACTCTGAACAACTCGAACTCGGCAGCCATTGTTTATTAAGTAGCAATACATTGGAAGGAAGATTTTCCTGTTGTGCCCCTAACTTCCAGTGGGTGCATACAGTGATTGTATAGTGTCTAGAAATCAGGTGGCATTACAGAACGGATGGCTGGCAGAAAAAGAAATGATGGGGGAAAGTGCTGGTTTAAGGAGGATAGGCTGTCAGTGAAGTTAGCAGCTGCTTGATCTTCTCCCACGCTGTAATTCTTGCTCCTAGAACACTGATTTCAAATGGTGCTAGATACAAAGTGGGAAAATCTAAGCCACCATGTGAAACCAGCTTCCAGAGGAAGACAGATCTTGCATGTGGCTGCAGGCTGAGAGGGGAAAGTCCTTCATCTCCACCGTACCTGGAGAAAAATTAATTTATTTGATGTTATTAGAAAGCGAGACGGTGACTGTCGGGTTAGTTATTTTATTGATGTGATTTTGAGCATCTCATGGACAGCTGAGGCTCCTGTAGGAGAAATGAGACGTGTGCTGTAGAAGCCCAATGCTCAGCAGGGGCTGTTGTTTCCTTTGCTCGCCAGGTAGAGTAGTAAAGCTCTTAGCAGCAGGTGGTGGAAAAACATCTGTTTTCAGTGGTGCTGATTTTGGAGGTGAGGAGGGGGGAAAAAAGAAGTTTGTGCCATCCAGAAGCAATCTGCCATTCCATTCAGACACAGTCAGTCTGTATCCCCTGCCCTGGGGCAGCGCTGTGGCTTTCCATCACTGACTGATCTCGGTGTCAACACAGGACAGGTGGACAGACAGCAGTTGGGTGCCCTTGGTGACAGGGGAGGGAAATGTGACTGTCACGATGGGTCAGCTCTCACGTGGTTTGTAAATAGGGTGCTTTATAGAGCAGACAGGGCAGGGCTTCGTGAGAAGACTGAAATCCTGTCAGCAAAAAGGAACTTTTAATGAGAACAAATTACGTGGAAATGACTTTGAGTTGTGGGCCAGAATGAAACCTAAAAAGGGAGCGTTTGAAAATATAACTGTAAATGGTTCAACAAAAGTTGCTGGGGAGGTGGGAGAGCGTGAAAATGAGCGGCTGACGGCTATTGGGAATGGAAGGGGTGCGAACAGTGCTGTGCTGCAGCCGTGGTGGTTACCCTGCAGCAAACGTGTGGGAAGAGATGGCTGGCTGCAGGCCTGCCAACCACTACACACGTGCAATTTGCCAACTGTCAGACCCCGGCCGCTGTCTCTAACCTGTGCTGACACAGAAGCTGGTTTGAGGTGGAATCGAGGTCAGCAGAAGCGGAGTTGTGAGTTTTACTTACTGATACCCCCGGGTTTTGGCAACTCTTAGCATCAGTTTTGTAACCACACCAAGAATCTGCTTCAGTATCTACATTTTCTAATGCACACCCACAGATAGCGGAGGAAAGCTCAAGGAAAGAAGCATGTCCTTCCAAGAAAGGGGGGGGTGGAGGAAGGGGAAGGAGCTGTACTAGATTACAGTCTGGATATTTACTGTAGTTTCTAAATCCATTAACTGGGGCAGCAGGGTGAGTGAAAAGTGGAAAGCAGGTTCCCTCCCCAGTGTCCATCTTGCTGGCACAGTTATTTATGAGGCATCCTATATTATCAGCATAAAGGTTTACTAGTGAGAAGCTGGGCTGCAAGGTACTGCTGCCAGGGGTGGCACTGCAAGGACCACTGCAGCATCCTATGGACACGGGCTCAAAGTGAGGGTCCCTTTGTGGCTGGTTTTGTTTTTGTTTTTTTTTTTTCAATATTGAACACATGCCTTAACAGGAGGAAGAAAGGTGTAGTAAGGTTTTTAAAAGTTGCTGGAAATGTCAGTTATGTTTGCGCTGCTGTAAGTGAGAGCATCGCTGGAGATGTGAGGCAGAGGAAGATGGCAAGTGCCTCTGACCCCTTCCCCTCTGCACCTCCCATAGCAGCCAAAACTTCTAGAAATAGCATGCAGCAGTTAAAGACCAATGGCTCACTCATTATTTATAGTTTGATTAAAAACAAATTTCCTTTTGGGCGTGGTTAAGATGATGCTGTCCCTCCTGCAGATCTCCCTGGGCCTCACCAAGCTCCCTTTCCCTGCATGCAGCTGGGAGGTGTCAGCCCTTGCTGCCAAGCTGCAGATACACCTTACAGGAAGGATCCGTCTGTGACATTGTGTTCTTTTCTTTCCAAACCCAATAGCGTGCTGGGGCAGGCAGCGTGCAGGAGGAAGGAGAAAAAGAGAGCAGCTCAGGACCATGTGATATGCATAGCGTGCATGTATGCAAAACCAGTGCTTGTCTCAAGCGTTTGCTGGGTGTGTTGGATGTGTGTGTATGGGGACACGTGCAGAGACAAGCAAATACCATCAGAGTTGGCTTTGTCAAAGTATTCCAGAGTTTTTGTAAGTAATAGCAAAGAAAGTACGATGTTATTATTCTTTTTTCCTTTTCTGATGTATTTTAGCAGCAGCAGCGGTGTGCTATAGCTTCCTTCAGAGGAACCTCTCTAAGCCTTTCAGGACTCCATGCTGCTTTATATCCTCTAGACAAGGCAAAAAAAGGCAAGAAATCCCTGTCTGCCCCATGAAAGGGAACCTCTTCCCTAGCTGAGGACCTTTAATGTAGTCTGCAGGAACGTGGCAGGTCAGTGCTGCAGACCTGACTTCTCACAACTGCCTAAATATAAGGGCAGTTTCTGGGGATTCTGCAGTGAGCATCTTTTTTTTTTTTTTCTTTTTTTTTTTTTTCCCCTCTTCATTTTGAAATGCCAGAATTAAGTTCTTGGATCATCCATTTCTGGTCTCCCCTGCAGGAAATATTCCTGTTCTGCATGCAGAGCTGAGGCAGAGAGGCAACCCTCAGTCAAGAGATGAGTCAGACCAGGCCAGGTGCAGGACAGAGGGGTGTGACAGTGCAAGTGGTGACCTGTAAGGGAAATTGAAATGAGTGAACTTCTAAGGTTTCCAAAAAAAAAAAAAAGAAAAAGCTTCCTCAGCTCAGGGGAGCGTGTAACTGCATCTGTTTGTTGTGCAGCTTTGTTACTCGGTGGAGTTGCGTGGGTCAGGTATGGACAAATGTGCCCTAACTTGCAGTCTGGGCTAATCATTAGTGTGCAATGCCTTCTGCAGCTGCAGCACTGACCAAGGCTGGGTGCAGGCAGGTAGGTGCTGCACTGCTTTGTGGGTTTGATGCTTGTGACTAGAAGACAGCCCTAGAGATGCTGCTGCTATTCGGGGCAGCACAAACATGCACCTCCCTTGTGAGCTCAGAGCATAATGGAGACTTTATCCTTCATTAGGACCAGAAGAAAAAACTTCAGGTCACATTCCTGAATGAATGGTTTGTTCCTTTAGTTCTACTCTTGCAGCTTAAGAATTGTGCTGGAAATAGTAAAGTGAAAAACAGGTGCTCTGAGTCTACAAACTCATGCTGCCTGTGCCCCACCAGCAAAAAGAAAAGAAGGAGCTTGAACATTGCACCATGGCATGCTGTGGTGTACAGTACTACAGTCTGTGGGATTTCTAGTCCCTCACAGCCTATGGGAGCAATGGGAAAGCCAGGTCTGCTTGGGTCACTGATCAGTTTTTACGTACAGTGAAGCCAGCAAACAATCTTTTTCCAGATTATTCAGAGCATGCCCTGTGATATGCAGCATTGCTGATGGTTGGAATTGTTGTGTTCAGGTCAGAGTTGCATCTTTGCCTTTCCTCTTTGCAGGGTGGTTTCACTCGAGCACATTTGTGTGTGGTTCTCTCTTGGTGCTTTGAGTGAGTTCTGGACTTTGTCCTACTGTGGTTTTGGTGCCTACCAAAGTTTTCCTGAGCAGGGCTGAGTCCTGGCCTGGCAGTCAGCATAGGTGTTGTATTGGTGGTTTGGATGCAGCTAACCTTGTCTTGAGGGCTAAATAACACTAGAATCAGCTTGGATGCATCAGCTGATGTGATGGGCTGTAGCAGCCCTCATGTAGTGGTTCTATTTTTTTCTGTGTTTGGATCTAATAAAAGAGGCTTAAAAATGTCTAAGAAACCCCTTAGGTGTAGGAGATGGTTCTTCACAGTGCAATACTACTAATATAACTGTGATTTATTTGCAAGACCTGCTTGGTTTTTTGTCTGCTTTTAATCCCAAAACTTTGTGTTGCTCTTAGCACTTATTTGCTATTCTCCTGATTTACTTGTCCTAAAGCTATTCTGAACTGAAGGGAACATTAGCATGGTGATGACTGTAGAGGTGCAAGCCATTAGCATTACAGTTTCTGATCTTCTGTTTCCCATCTGCTAATCTGAAATTGTTTTGACCTGTGTGCAGTCATACAGTTCTCTTCCACCTTTACTTTTGTGAGAGTTCCTTTGCAAAGCCACAGCCTGCTTGGAGGGCACAGGAAGCACTGAGCTGCTGAATCCTATTGAGGATTTCAAATGATTCAAAGAACGGTGAGGCAAATTCACACAAGGCAGAAAAGCCTTGCAGTTGCATGACCTCGGTCATGGAGAAGCAGTAGGAAGGAATAACAGTTCAAACTCATCAAATGTAGCTATGCACAGCTTGTTTGAACAGCACATCACACAGCTAACCACATCAAAAAAAGTCTCCACTAAAGCAGCTGAAACCAGGAAAGTAATTTTCTGTTCCTAACTCCTGTACCTAAGCATCACCTCAGAATATACAGTGTTATCCCACGTCTCGAAAGAAGTCACAGGGAGATTATTGTGATTCGTGTAGTCTATTCAGGAACACGGTGTTTCTCTAGCACTACAGATCCAAATACTTCAGGTAATGTCAAGAAGGGAAGCCCCGTTTTTCTTTGTCGTTGAAGAGACAAAAATAACGTCTTGTAGAAGTGGTGAACATAAGGGAACAGCTGCTGCCATTTTTTAACTCAAGTGCAGCCTGCCCTTAAGCCACATGTGTACTCTGCCACATTCTAACACCATTCACAATAGAAGGACCTGGCAAAAAAGCTGGAGAAAATCTCTAACCCAACTCCCCCAGGCAGTTTGCTTTTTGCCTGTTCCCAACATTCTCATCATCCTTTCTATCACAGAAACATCCCTATGTTTGAGAGCCACTGCTGCTCTGCATCGGAGCTGCAGAACCAAATGCAGAACAGCGTGCTGGTGGACACGTCGTGTGCACCATTTGCACTGGATAAAGATTGTTTGTGTGGGGAGCTGAAGAGATGTGCTTAACTCAGAAATAGCTCTCTTCCTTGGAAAGCTTAAGGTCTGAATCACACTGTGTTGGCTCAGTTTTTAGCAGACAAGCTATCGCATATGCCTCCCTGTAGGCGAAGAGTCGTCACTGGCATCAGGATTAGCAGCCAGGTTCTTTTCCTTTGGAAACTGGAGAGTAATGCTGCAGGCTAAGGCAGGCTGGAAGCACGGTCAGAGCAAGAAGTGGCCCAGGGCAGGATTGCTGGAGGTGGGCTCATGGAACTGCAAGCAGGAAGGATCTACTTATGTTGGTGCTTTGCTGGCTCTGCTGGACCCCCACATTCCTCAGCAGTTTAAAAGGAGCCAACCAAACTGTTACTGTGAAGATGGGGACAAAATAAGTTATTTTGCTGAAGATCCTTGAGGCATTAAGTACTCAGTGCTGCCTATGGAGCCGAGAAGACTAGAGCAGGGTATAAAGTCTGCCTATTGATGTTGCCCTGAGTAGCCCACTGAAAATACCATTGACATGGACAGGTAGAAATGCCTCAGAAAAAGGTGGAAATCTGGCAGGGGGTGAAGCAGCCTTAGAGCTGAGGTACCTGAAACTGAAAGCACGAGAGGTAGCAGCAGTGTGACAGACACCGCTGTGGAGTCCGCCTCCTAATGACTACAGGAACAGAAATGCAAATATATGCACTTTTTTTTTCCCCTTTGGAACAGAGTGTAAGTTGATGCCTGGTCCTTCAAAATACATCACTCCTGTCTCCCAGCAGTCCGAAGGAAAGAAGGGGAGAGAGAGCCAGTACAAAGTTTTTGAGCAAGTTTTTGTAGTTTACTCGAGAAGCAAATTGCAGATCAGGGTTTTAATACTCTGCTGAGATCTGGCATATTTTGCACCTACGCTTCTAAACTCAGCTGTCCCCCTACTGCAGTAGCTTCACCTTCACTTTCACGCCTCGCCACCAGGTTCAGAGCTCAAGCACTGCAACTGTTGCAAGAAATGTGGACTGGGAGTTCCAGGACCTGACAATGAGTCAGGAATGACCTTGCAGCGGGCAGCTATTGTACCTCTCGGAGCTGTGCCAGTATAAACGGCACTTGCATCTCAGAGTGCAGTTGAAACCATTTTGTGAGATTCCCATGTTGGCCATTTCTGCTGCCTACTTTGCACCAATCTGGGTGGGTCAGTACAGGGCAGGGTGTTCCCTTCTTACACCATAACAAGAGCATGGTCCCAGCCCTAGCTCTCAAATATCTGCCTCTGTGTAGGTATACAGAGAATATGGGTGACTCGGGCCTCTCTTGCATGCAACTCCCTCCATTGGCACCAGTGCTACAGATGCTTAACTAATGCAGCTTTAATGTCAATCTAACCCCCCCCCCCCCCCCCCCATGCCCATATTAAACTGTAAGAAAATGTCCTTATTTAAAAAAAAAAAAAAATAAAAAAAAAAATACAAGGCGACAGTGAATTTTCTGGATAGGTCTGGAAGCGATTTGTAAGAGAAGTGAGGAAGGAATACTTGGCATCTGGACGTTCTAATGAGTTTTCCCAAATAAGAAAAACATTTCCTCATAGACTGTAAGCTTCTCACAGCATCAGTAAAGCTCCTGACACAGAGCCCGACGCTGTATTTGTATGACATGGAAATTAACAGCAGCAGCAGCACTGCAGGCTCAGAGCCTACTCTGTGAGCAACAAAATGGCTAGGGGTGCTGTTGTGTTCATCTGAATTCCTTCACCGTTTGTGGGTGGTAAAATCAGTGGGTGCCAGTATCCCTGCCATGTCAGGTATGGTTGCGAACTTAAACATCGATGTTAAATTAATGCTTCTAACATTATTCTAGCTTGTGCCCTCATCAGCTCAACCCCACCGAGCAGAGACAGCAACCAACAGCAAAATCGGACTGCGTCACAGATGTAACATGACCATCGGCAAAACAAGTGCAGAAAGATATCATGGCTGTCTCATCGTTCAGACAGCCTTCTTTCAGGATCACAGAAGAATGAGCTGGTAATGCTTTTACATTTATGTCATGAGCCTTTGCGATTCTTAACTGTCCCAAATTTTGCAGGCTTTGAACAGTCTGAACTCAAAAGAAAATGGCACGTATTTTGCCAGCAGACCCAATGCACTGCTGAACGCTGCGTCACAATGCCGCACTAAGGCTGAGAGTGCAATAAACCCTGCTTTAAAAAGAAGGGAAACCAAAATATTGAGAAACACGTCAGTTTACCCAAGTGTCAGAGGGAGAAAGGATAGACAGCTTTAGCAAGACCTTCTGAGGCAATACACAGGAAACCATTGTGGAGCAGCTAGCCGTGTGCAGCTAACATATAGCATTCACATGCACAAAATACCACTGTCCTACAGAAATACGCCCTGTCCCCTTCTTAGCCTTGTTTCTTGCAAGCCTCACAGATTCCACCTGCTGCTAGTAACCTCAATTCCTGACTAATGCTATTTACAGACTAAGTTTAACATTGAACTAACTCCTCTCTCTCTGTCTCCTTTTCCTGCCTGCACTTAGTTGCAAACTATCAAAAAGATAGGAGCAAAAATAAATGCATGCTTACATTGAACGCAGCTACTGAAGAGCATGCATACCCTTACTGTAGTGGCGGCCAGTTGCACCTTCTTCCCAAGCACTGAGAAATGCCATTAAGATGCACTACCTTTGCAAATTAATGGGGTCCTCCATCCCCCTGCTGTGATGAGGGAAAAACATGGAGGGTTCTCCCTTCGGATAGGCTTAACCCACTGTTCTCCCACGTAAAAAAGAATCAGTTCTTAGTATAGCTGCTGGCTGGACAGAATTCCCTCCGTGGCTGCCTTGCACTGTTCCCACAGATGTGTGTATTTATGCCTGTCCATCTTGCTGTAGGGACCACCATTGCTGCTGCTATTCCAGTTGCTCCCCTGCTCTGCGGAACTGGCGCTGCAGGAGGCAAGGATGCTCCAGCCAGCGATGGGCTCAGTGAGTCAGGAGGGGCTGTGATGACTGCAGCAGGAGCTGAACCCCCCCCTGGAATCCAGCAGGAAAGGAGAGGAGGCGAGGAAGGTAGAGATGGGGAACAGGAACAAACTGGGGAGTGGCACCTACTGTCTGTTTGCTTCTTCCCTCCCTGCTCTTGCCACCACGCTGCTGTTGGAAATGGCGTCCTCCCCTCTGGGTTACTGCGCAAAGAAATGGTCGGCATAAAACCGCAGCGCTCGCGGCCTGTATCAGCCGGCAGCCCCAACCTGGGCAGATGCAGTGTGCCAGCACAGCCCCTGCCTTCAGCCTGACAACCAGAGGAGAGGCACTGCTGTGACCGTAGCAGTGCAGTGTTCAAGCTGGATCTAAACCCAGAGGTTGTTGCTAAACAACCGGTCCTGACGCTTGGTATGTCAGTGAGTGACGAATATAGATTAAATGCTTATGCTACCACATCCTTAAACTTGGTTAAGCCTTGGTGTGATGAAGGGCTATGGGATAACGTGCCCTGCTGTACAAGAAAGCAAAGTTACTGCTCTGTGCTTAATCGGGTGACTTCCACAGCCAGAAGGATTGAGTTCAGAGCCAGCTGTGTCCTCAGAACTTCCCCGCACATCTTCACTGATGGGCACTTGAGAAGAGAGGTGACAAAACAGCACAGTAACTGGTGCAGGGAATGAAGCATTCTCCTCTCGGCATCTCCTTGGCCACTCTGGCACAGCTGCCTGCCCACACTCTGTCCGTCCTTCCCTCCCTGTCCTGTCCTCCTTCCTGCCCACGTCCTAACTCTGCCCTTCCTTCTGCATCGTTTCCAGGTGCCCCGAGCAGCTCGCAGTGCAGCTCGTGCTTAACCACCGCCTGAGGAAGAGGAAAAGAAGGAAGGAAAGGAAGAAATAAAAGCCCCGAAGCCAAGCTCTTTCCGTGGTGGAGCTTGGCAGCTCTGACACGTCATCGTGACAACGGCACAGCAAAGCGAAACCTTCCCGGCGCCGGCGCGGGGCAGGCAGGAGGCGGGGACCGAACCCGGGGACCGAACCCGGGGCAGCAGACAGACCGCACCGCAGGGCCGGACCGGGCCGGGAGCCCCCGGCACTTTGAGACGAGCGCAGCCAACATTCGGATTTGACACCAGGCTCTCAGCCAATCCGAGAAGGCTTTCCACCTGCCATCGCCTCCTCCGCCAATCAGACGGCGTGTTTGGGCCGAGAGCCCTCCCCGGCCAATCGGGAGCCGGCTGAGCCACTTAATGATGCAGCAGTACAGGGAAGACTATCACATGTGAGCTGGAAGGCTGCCAACATGGAGACACGGAGAGAGCAAGGTAAACAACTTTCCAACGCCAAAATGATGACATTTAATCCCTAAATGCTAGCTTCCCGTCTCGACTCATCCTTAACCCCTTTCAGCTGGTGTGGAAGCGTCTGGAAGGCACCGTGTACCTGTCCCCAATGCTTTTAAAAACTGGCCGACGTGCCCTGCAATGATCACTGCGTCACCGTTTGCCACTTTCTGAACTACGCAGTGACAAAGCCCTGATCCCAGCTCACGGGGTGGCTGTTAACCCCTGCACCCAGCCCTGCCTCCACGCCAGCCCTCGGGGGGACGGCAGGGAATAAAAAGCCTGAGCAAAAACACGAAAACAGCAGTCTGCAAAGTTGTCATCTCTCTCCCACGACTGCTGCCCTCCTCTGCATTACAGCAATGCTGGCAAGAGTGGCATTCGTACAACCTGTGCCGACGTTCCATTGAGAAAACAGCTCTGACGCAGAGCAGAGCAATCATACCCAGCCGAAATAATAATGAAGGCACTTGGGGAGCTGAACTTAGGGACGATGGGGGAAGGGGACGCCCTGCAAAGCATTACAAAACGTAGATGCAGCTCCAGCCCCATCCTGATCAAAGGGTACGTACGTGGGAAAGACGAACCGGACCGAGGAGCTCTGCCCGTGCACCAGCTGCGCAGCGTTCAGCCCTCCGCTTGCTGTGTAGCGCCGCAGAATAGAAGGTTCCAGAAATTTCCTTTCCGTTAACCCTTTCGGTGTCTGCCCACTCTCCCTCCCCGCGGGATTAAGTGCGCCGGGTCTCCAGCATCGTCAATGGGCGAAGCCTCCTACGCCAACCGAGCCCAGATACGTTCTCTAAATGACACCGTCTGGTGACAGGAGCTCCGTCCCTGGTGTTGGTATTACTTCTCTTTCTTGAGCCCTCTCTCCCTCTCCGGCTGCTTCTCTCCCCTCTTGCTGCAGCAGGGCTGTTGCTGGTAGACCTATCGACGGAGCTTGCTCTCTCGCTCTCTCGCTGAGCTCTGTGACGCAGCTCTAAATTCTCCAGCCTGCTCCCTGTGTTATAACAGCGGAACTGCAGCCTTCCAGGGAGCCCGTGCCAGCAGTGCCAGGGCCAGGCACACCGAGGGAGCCTCGCTCCTGGACGCTGCACCTTTTTTTGGTGATTATTATGTTCCTCACCTGTGCTTCTGTGCTGCCTTCCGAATCTCTCAGCCTCGCATCTCCCTCTCTGCTTCTGAGTCATGCTTGCTGGGTTAACTCTTTTAGGATTGGTAGTCAGCAGCACAAATCTCAAATGAGCGCAGCTGAAACCACAGCCAACTTTGTGGTGGTTTCTGCTTTAAAAAAACCAAAGCAAATCTTCTTGGCTCTAAGAAACAAAAACACACACACACACACGTTCCAGTAGAGAGTTAGTGCTCCTCGATTAACTGTTTCGGTGTCAGGAACCTCTGCTTGCTGCCCTGAAATAAAGGGATCTGGGCCTACATCCTGCGAATACTCAGTCAACGTTACCTTGTAGCACAAAGCAACTTAAAAGGAATCACTCATAGGAATGGATGCGGGACTTCTGGACATAAAAGCACAGAAATGCTGCTGGATCCACGTGATCATGTTGTGCCTGTTGCAAGACATTGATCTGACTGTGGTTCAGCCACTGAGCAGAAGCAGTGTGTAGGATAAGGTACTGAAAGTGCTAGGAATTATAGGCTCTGCTTAATCTGAACAGTATTAATAAGTGTTGCTGCACACACAGATTTCAGAATGCTCAGTGTAGGCAGGGGAACTAATAGCTGCATTCTGGGAGTCTCCAGAATCCAATCATCTCTGTCAAAAAGGTTCGCCAGCAGCTGCATATTGCAGCACAGCAGGCACAGCCAGGCAAGCAAAGTGCTGCTGCTGAGTGGCTCTCCTCTCCCATAGCCCTCAGCCTTGTGTTAGTTCCAGTGCAGTCAACTTCAGCACCAGGCAGAGGAAGCGCTGCTCCTGTCTCGGAGCCTCGAAACCGGAAAATGTGGAGGAGGATCAGTGGTAGATGGAGCATCTGGGAATCAAAGCGGAGCTAATGGAAAGCCAGCCCTGCATGAGGGAGTTCATGCGTCAGACTGCATGTACAACAGAGCCAGCAGCCCGTTTGAAAACCTCGGAATCAGGAGAGATCACTACGCAGAGGCATCTGCCATTTTAGTGCTGAGCTCTGGAGCTGGCTGTGAGCTTTGGGCTTTTCACTACAACCAGGGCTGAAGTAACCACTATTTTTTTTTTTTCTCTTTAGAGCGTCTGAAGAGCCTGAGCTATTTTGGGATTTGTCTGTACTACACTGAAAATGACACCTGTTACACACGGACATAAATGAGAAGAATTGCGAGCTCCTGGTTTCTCAGATACAGTTCTACCATGGAAAAAAGATAGGAGCTGGGGATGTGGGAGGGCAGCGTGGGGTGAGGAGCTGGCCCTTGTGAACTGAATTGTCAGCAGTACAGGGAGCACAAGGCTTGTTGTATCTGATGCAGACCTCCGTGTGACCAAGAGCAGTAATGCTTGATCAACGAAATGCTGCAAGATGGGGTTTCTTACACGACCAAACGCATGGGATTTCAAGCCTTACAGATCTGCTCTGTGGCCAAAGCTGCAAGCGTTAACTGTTTCAGTTAATTGTAAGAGTGCTTTGGCTACTTAAATGAGTCACTCAGCAGTGATGCTCTGAAGTAGGCCAGCACTTCGTGCAAAGTTGCGCAGTCAGTTTCCGTTACTCCTGAGTTATCTCAGAAGCTCAACCAACACAGAGGCAGAGAGGATTTCTGTGTTCCCCATTGCTGTGTCTGCCTGCAGCCCATCCGATCTGCAGTGCCCACGGGTGCCAGCCCTGTTCAGACCACCCTGCAGCCCCCAGGCACTGAGCATGGCAGTGGGATGGACAGAGCCTGAGAAGTTGGGACAGCTGATGGGCGTACTTGGCTCCCAGCAACGCTGGTATATTAAGAAAATAAAATGGAGCTTTGGTTTATTTCAAATTACATGCTTTTGGTTGCTTTCAAGGGAAAGGCAGTGTTTATTTAATGGGTTGCTTTCGTTTGAAAATGACCAGCCGTGAGACATTTCTCTCTTTACCTGATCATAAAGTATTTACTCTGTGGAGGCACTTCAGCTCCCATGAAGGATCAAAGCCGCTGTGCCCTGCGAAGTACTCAGGTACGCAGCTAAAAACGCACAGTGATGGAAAGCCTGGTTGGGATATGGCGTTGCCTGTGAGCTGAAGTAAGCTGAAAATAAACCTGTCATTCCATGGTAGAAATCAGGGCTCCTGTTTTAAGTGGAGCCTGTGGACGTACATGGTACCACCTTATTATTATTATTTTTTTAATCATCAGAATTTTGGTTTTGTAAAGACTGTGAGCAAGCAATGTCCAGCGCTAGAAAGGGAGCTTGGCAGCTGGAAAGAGCCTGTGGCAGAGGTGGGAGGCAGCCAGAGGGGTCTGGCTGTGTGTGTTATAGAGGCTGTGTCCATTCTAAAGTGGGACAGGTGTTTGGGAAAGGACTGGAAAGCAATTCATCAGCGAGCAGAAGTGCAGGCTTGCTGCTGTTTGTACGCCAACGGAACGTAGAGCTGCATCCTCAGTTCTTTGGCATCTTCTGTGTTATTTTCTGCTGTCATGCTACAATGGCCTTAATAGCAATAACATACGGAGGGTGAAGTTATGAAAATCTAACACTTGCAAATGTCATCCAATGCCTTGTGGTGTTGTGGGTGATAAAACAACTTTGGCTGTCCCTGGAGAAAGGTCCTTGGTCTTTTAAACGATGAGCAGAGCCCCAGCGGTGCTGCGCAGTGCTTCAACTTCCCTCTGGTGAAGGCTTGGCTCCAGTTCCACTTTAAATGCCATCAGCCACACCTTCCTCCCAACTGCAGGAAGCTGCGATTGTTAAAATCAGGGCATGTTCCTGTTTAACTAAAAGGCTGAGATCAAATAAGCCAAAGGCCTCAGCAATGCCAAACAAATTCCTGCCCAAGGCTCAGCAAGTCTGTGCAGCTGTAAATGTGTGTAAGTGCCCGACCTCAGCGTCCACGTGAATGACGTCTCAACGCGTCACCCTGGGAGCAGGCAGTCAGAATGTGGGCAAGTTAATGTCACACTGAGTAACAGTGCTTAGCACAAAGGTCTTCAGTTTGCCAACCAAATGTCCTGAACACCAAGCGGTGATGTTTGGTGATGTTTCTCAGGTGTGCTGACGTGGCATCCTGCATTGTATTTGAAATTAATGCAGTTTTGGGTATGGGAAGACTGAATGAAATGAAGGTTTAGTCATTTGGTTCAGATTGCTTGTGGATTCAGGGTCAAAGCTGGGAGTTCCTAAATCCTAAATTTTACTCCAGCTGTGCCTCTTGCTTAATTGTAGTCCTTTCTGAAGTCAATTAGAGAGACTTAACAGCCATCTGAAACAGAAGCTGCCGGAACAGTGTGGCTTTTAAAGGAAATTGATAGGAAATCATTTAGAGGAGGTGCTTTCTTTTGTTTTTCAAAGAAAAGCAGAAATAAAACTTTAAAGTTTTGCTTCTGTTTTCACATGGATGTAGGCAATGACAAATGGGTTGTGGTCCCACAGTGCTGTCCTATCAGAGAGACAGTCTGGATGTCAGGACCCCCAGCTGGGTCCATGGGGGAATGTTCCACACAATACAGTGTGCTGAATTTCCTTCTGCTGCGACAATAATAGGTAAGTTACCGAGTCAAACATTTAGGTTTAGCATGTTGTTTTGTTTTGTCCTGCTTTTCCTGAAAGGTTTATTGCTATCCAGATGATTTTCATTAGTGAATATGAGAGGAATGGCTTCTGGAGTGTTTGCAGTGATTCCTGGCTGTGATGAACTCAACCACCATCTCTGTGACACTCATCTTTGCCAGCCCAGCATGTGCACACTGCGGTCCCAACCCAACCACAGAGCAGGTAGGCGTATTAATAGCAGTACAAACCCCTTCTGGAGCACTTCTGAGCTTGTTTTTTTTGCACCTACCCAGGTGTGCAGGGCAAAGAATTGGCTTTTTATAAAGTTCATTCTGTTCTCGCTGTATTGCAGGCGCTGTTCAGCTGTTGGGTGAGTTCTCATCGTCCTTACAGGGTTTGGGGGTTTCAAGAGAAGGAGATGGAATAGCTGCCGTTGAGATCAAAGGCTAGAGGTGTGGGTTAGATCCCAGCAACTGCCAAGGGTGTAATGGTGTTGGGTGTTGGGATTTGCATCGAAGCTTTGCATTTTCTGTGCAATAAGGATGGCACCAAAATGGAAACCTGCAGGCGACAAACCTGGCCGTCCCTTTGAAAAGCCGCAGTCTGGCGTTTGTCCTTTGAAGCCTAAGAAAATCCCAGCTGAAAGAGCTGAGATCCTTTTCAAAGGGATGGCGCCACGGGAACAGAGAGGCTGCTTCCAAGCACAGTGGATGCCCTGTGATGAAGTCAGGTTTGGAGCATCAGCATCCCCCAGCCCCAGCTCAGCTCACTGCCTTGCAGCAGTCCCGACCCTCCCGAGCTGTGGGTTTTGCTCACTTCCAAATCCAAGGAGCCAACAGTGCTGAGACAAAAGTAATTATTTCAGCTATTAGCTGCTAAGAATAGAGCCCGCGGGGGTGCTCTGCATGGCTGAGGTGCACTGACAGCACAGTTGGAGGTAGCAGGGATTGCAGTGGAAGCACAGAAATAGCCGTTCTTCGCACTCAGCACTTTGAAGCTTCATGAGTCACCGAAATACACGGTGAGGGGACAGGTAGGGGGCAGAGGAAATTACCCCCTCCCCCTTTACATATGAAATAGAGCATTTCCCTGTGCAAATTGCTGGATTTTGGGGTGGAGAACAGCATTTTGCTGAGGACCTGGGTAGAGCTGGTTCTCATATGCATCTTAACATCTTGCCACGGTGCTGTTTAGGACAAATTGTTGCAATACCACGACATGTTTTCACTCCATACAGCTGCTAAGGGGAAAATTTCCTTTTATGCTGTTTGTGCAGTGCAGAGTACGATGCATTCCTGCTCCATGACTACGTTTCCAAACTACGTAGTAAAAGGAATAATAATGAGAGTAAAAGTTGTACAACTGTTTTTGTACAGCAATCTGTGTGTCGTTTCAGTGCTTGGTGGATTTCTCCAGCTATTGTACAGGAAAAAATAATAAAGATAAAACAGAAGGCTGATTTGTAAAAACACCCTGCCCGACCAAAACAAAAACAAACGTACCCAAAGTGGAGCTTTGAAAGAGAATTTCTGTATCAATCCTGAGTACAGCCACAGAAAGGGTCAAGCTAGATAGAATTAAACATCTCAGCTGGAGCAGGGACAGGGCAGCAGACAGCTTGCTAAAAATAGATTAATCCTAATTACAGCCACACTTCTACTTTTCCAAGGTTTCCTGTTTCACATGGGGACACCGAGGTCGTGAATGGACGGAGGGTCGCTGCGCTCAGCCCCCAGCCCTGGAAGGCATCTGAGAGCCGAGCTGACCAGCAGACCTCACCGAGGTGAGACCTCCCCCTTCCTGCCTGTACTCTGCAGGAATAACCCTGCACTGTCACTAACCCGGGTGCTGTTGCATTCCTGCTGGCTTCAGTGCATGCAAGTCTTGTCTGAGTTTCGTACCTTCCTGTTGTCCTTGAAAATGGGATTGGGAATTATTCTGGCCGGAGATAAACTGTCTTTGCTTGTCCAGTGCTGAGCTGCTCTGGCCTCTCAGTTAAGGCTTCTCATTACTTCTAAAAATAAGTAATTATAAGATATTATCTCCTTAAAATACTTGTTAGAAAGAGGAGGTGAGAAGACACTCCTTTCCCGTCTCTTTTCTCCTCAAACTACCAATTTATTCTTTTTTAATTTGCTTCTAAACGGTGTTCTTTCGATCTGCTCTCTTCTGCAGCCATTCATACAGCAGGAGAGCACCACAGCCTCCAAATTACAACACGTACTTTGCACTTACACGACCAGAATCATTGGAAGACCACAAGTAAGTTCTAAAATCCAAGCTACCATTAAGAAAATAAAAATTAAGTTCCAAAATATTTTTATGGAAGAGCCCTGGTTACTTTCCCCAGCCGGGAACTATTTTGCAAACAACTCTTGATTAGAAGTTGAACTTTTCTGTATTTTTTATTCCTATGAAAACACAGATATTTTCATTTTTCAATCTGGTTTTGGTTTCATTATTTGACCAATTCTGATTAGTTGTCTTTAACCCAACTGTGGATTGATTTCCCTTTCCAGAATGGGAGACCTTTGTTTTCAGCGATTCCTTTGGATAATCCGCAAAGTAGAAAACAAAACATTAAACATTACAAAACAAAACAGATGAAAATACTTTCAGCTTTGCTCATGTTGCTGCCAACTATTTTTCTTATAAAAAAAAAAACAACAAAACAAACCAACCCCTTCTCAGCCCGTGCACGACCGGATCGTTTTACTCCTTTAAAGGGGAAGGCATGGCTGAGGATGAGTGCTCTGCAGTGGCCAAGGTCTGGGTTTAAGCTTCTGAGCCAGCATCTAGTGCTATTCCTCCCCAAAAACAAGGCAGTGACAAAGGTGTGAATTTTTAAGGCTTCCTTGAAGGAGTGTTTTGAATAGCAAACCAAAGATCAGCCACGTTATTAAGGGACTAATAGAGTTCACCCAATTTATTTGCCCAAACCACCACTTACAAATTCTTTTCCCCTTATTGTCCTTTTGTGTTTCTTAGAGCCAGCCCAGGAGAAGGAGGCGTTTAACACATCAAAAAGCCTAGAGTGAGATTTCTAGCAGGCCTCTGCCTCCTCATTTATACCTGTGAGAGTGCAGTTCTCTCTTTGGAAGGCAGCACTGACTCGGTGCACTGTAATATGCCAAAAACAGCCTGGCAGAACCTCTCCTTCTGAGGCCTTTGTGCTGCCATCCACTGCTGCGTTCTCTGAGCAGGTTGCTGTGAAAGATAAATAGCAGAGTCCCAAAGTGATTTAATGGAGTTTCCAAAACCTCCTGTCAGTAGAAGCACTGCTTGGCAGAGGAACTTTAACTCACTCCAGGCTTCACTTGCCCCTTTGTTTGACAGGTTTTTCCCAGTCTGGAAGGTTTCTACCGAGTCATGAAGATGGTCGTGTTTGGGATGGTCCAGTGGATCCTGTGCCTTGTGTCAGCTCTGTCACTTGGGGAAGGTGGGACAGCAGCCTTTGAGCTGAAATCATCTGCTTTGCCTCCAGAGCACAGTTTGATATGGGTGGCCGTAGAAATATTGCTGAAAGCAAATTGTGGACTCAGTGTTGCTGCTGTTGTTTTCCTATCTGGTAGGGTGACACGTAGCAGCTCTCCTGTATTGTTGAGGACTAGAAGATGCCTGTGGGCCAGGCAGGTCTTCAGCAGTGACTTTGGGGAAGTAGGAGAGCATTCTGTTTTCCAACAGAAATAGCAAACATTCCTCTCTGAAGATACGGCTGATAAAAAAGATTGGTTGTGGCACTGACCAGCTCTGCTCCGTGGGATGGGCTGTTGGGCATTTCCAGCAAACGTGGATGCCAGCTCTCGCTTACAGAGCCTGGTGCTGAACACATGGGCATTCTGTGCAGATCCACGCAGTGAGAAGCAGAGAGCCACAACCTACAATTCTGGACTCAGAGCATGAACGTGTCTGGAGGAGCAGGGGGGGGTGAACTTGTGCACCTGGGGGGGTGGATGGTGGCCTCCTCCATCCCAAGCGTGACGTGAGATGAGACCTCTTACCATGAGATAAGTCCCCACAGCACAAGATGCTGCTCTCCATGCCACACTGGCTCAGGTTAACCAACAGCCCTGTTTTCCACACGTAACCATGGTAACCCAAATTATCCAGCAGAGGTGCACACCAGGCCAATTTGTCACAGCTGCTCCTCCAACCCCACTGTGTCTGGCATCATCTGAGCCTGCCCAGAGCAGGAGGACATCTCTGTGGCTTTGCCATTCCTACTGCAATCCCAGTGCAGGCAGTGGGAGGTGGGGAGAAGGAAGAGGAAGAGGACGAATGCCAGTGCAGTTCATGCACAATGCTGGCTCTCAGCAGTACGATTAGTTACTTGGCAACGAGAGCAAGGTGTGTCAGAGTGGATGGGACACAAACACACTCACCAGGCCCAGCAACAGCTCCAGAACTCGCAGCTAATACGGCTCGTCTGGTTTTGCCATGGAGCCCTTAACGAATTAAGTAACACCTGGAAGCAGCCTCCCACTGAGCACATTACACAACAACCCTGTTGCCCATATTTTCCATGCAATGCCGTTTGGTGAAACTGTGCTCAGCAGAACAAAAGTTGCCTGTCCTGCCCTTCTCGTGCAGCTGAGAGATGGCTGGTGCTGCGCTGAAGGGACAGCACGAATTTCTGCACTGAAATGGAGGCATTTAATGGTTGCTTCTGCTCAGGAAGTGCTGTGGATCTGCTCAATAGTAACAACTGGTATTCCTCAAAAGAGGAATAAGCCTTCGGATTTCCTGCAACCTCAACCATAAGACAGGTTTTGCAGGGCTTTCCAGTAGAGCCAAATAGCACCAAAGGGAGAAAGGATGCATGGTGTAAAACACACCTGTATTTTCTTTTGTAAACGTATCAACGTGGTTTCCATGCTCATTTCTTGTTGCACGGCAGTAAGAGAGCAGTTAGTTTCATCTCTGAGACAAAGAACTGCGTAGAAAAGTAAAAGCTGGTGTAAATGAGCAATTGAGAATTACCTACACACCAGCAGCACTGCTCAGGGGATGCAGTGGGTGCTCAATGCCAGGCCATTAACTCTGAAGGACTGGTGGCCAAGGCCAGCAAAGCACGGGGAAACTGCTGACGTGAGAATGCTGAATGAGACCTCAGCATGCATTGGTAATTCTGCCTCCCAATGCCAGGACAGGATGAAATTCTGAATGCCTCTGGGGGCAGCATCTGCATTAACCTCCTTGCTTTGTTTTGATTGTTTTCCTACAGCCCCTACAGGTGAATCTATGGCAAGGAGGTCCATGGTTCTCATAGGAAGTTAAAGAGTTGCAAAAAATGGGAGCTTCTACAGAAAAGTGTCTTCTGGCATTTGCTGTGCCCTGTTTCTACCATCAATAAGCCTTGGGCAAAAAGAGGGAGGTGCACCAGGGGGACACGGGGAAACAGATTGGCCGTGACAGTGACACATAAGGCTATCGGAGGCACACAGCCATGAGCCAGGAATGGCTGAGCCTGGAGTCCCAGTCTTCCCTCTGACACACGCTCCCTCCATAGATCCACCTGCAGGAGCGCCAGGCTCCCGCTGGTTCACTTTCAGCTGCTGAGAGCCATTCTATCCTTAGCACTGCCCTCCCCAGAGCTGCCATGAATGCTTTCAGCATTGTGAGCACAGAGTCCACAGCTGCAGCCCTGCAGCCTTGGAGTGGGAGCTTTCCTTGGCCGCTCCGGGTGAGACGTGGGCGAGGGCACCAGCGGAAGGAGCCCATTGCAGCCTGACCCGTGTGAGAGCACGTTTGTTTCTGCACAGCCTCGCTTGCAGACCCGCCGAAATCTGGGTTATATAATGCCACTGCTGCCTCGAAACAGGGAGGTTAAAATGAGGTCGTCCAAGATGGGAGCTGCCTGCAGCCCGCAGCCGCCACGGGAGGACGATCCGCTGCCTGCACCGAGCGCTGCACGCGGGGGAGCACTGCAACATAAACATACAGAAACGTAGGCCCGGATGCTGGGAGTCTCCTGAGTGCTCAGGGTGTGGAATCAGGCCGTTTTCTTTATTTGCATCTCCCTGTTTACGTGACAAACTGTGCCGAGCAGGCAGCGTGACGGGCTGTGGTCACAGGGCACTGCGGAGCTGCAGGGTGCCAGATACACACAGCACAGAGCAGCTCTGTGCTGCAGCCAGCCCCAGGTGTTACCCTTTGGTGCACCGGGTTCAAGGTCTACGTTATTCCTTCCATAATTGCTTTATGACTAGCATGCCACAGAAAGGCCTCGGCATCAAGAGGATCCAGGTAAGAAAGTATAGGACTGTAAAAGAAACACAGCGTAATTCTTGCTTTTCATTCTTTTTTCCAGAACACTAATGCAATTCCTACAGAACAAAGAATGGAAGCTTCCTCCTGTAAATGCATTTCACGGAGATCACAAAGTGGAAAACATGGGGCTGTTTGAAGGGAGCATAGCTGTGAGCTTCAGCACTGGGCATTTGGTGATTCGATGACTGGAGGGGATGGCTGTGATGGAGGTCACTAAAACCAATGTGCTGCTGCCTTACAGCTGCAGAGCATTGCAAAGAAAGAGCGACAAAGGTTGTGTTATCACAAGCACATAAGTTTGAGGAAGACCTACTACCTCCTAACAGCACATGAAAACACCTGGTTTCCCATTGCTATGGTAACTCTTTCCTTCAAAGAGCTTCTAATTTGTTTCCAGATCCTCCAGCTTCTTGGCTGGTGCCAGAACACAGCAGTGAGGGCTGGAGGGTTGTCGGCAGGACAGCAGCTGTGGAACAGTATTTGTCTTTGGCAGCAAGTGATGGACGACGCTTCTGTCCCAGCGGGGAGATTTCTACGTCACCATCACTAAATTGGATGCATGTGGGATGATTGCTGACCACAGAGAGAAGCAAAGATGAACCACCTACCTCCTGAAGGCAGAGGATCAGCGCTGCTCCAGCCTTGCTCCTTGTTGGGGCACATGGGTTTATGCAAGTTGCTTCTGGTTGAGGTCCCATCATGGGCTGTTTTTTCTCCCAAGTGCCCCACTGTGTGCAGGCAATGTAGCCGCACATCAGCTTTTGCTGCTCAGCATCAGCTCTCCTCTCTGCATGACTTCTCTGCTGGTTTTCAGAGGGAAGCAGTCAGGCTGAGAACCCCCAGGGACAGCCTGATGCAGTTTTGCAAACCCTGCCCCGTCCTGGCAGAGGGATGCTAAGGCAGGGAGTGACCCTGAGTAAAACCCTTGCTCAGATGGACCATGAATACTCAGCAGGATGATGTAGCAACCCGTAACGTAGGTAAGAAACGCTTTGCAACGGAACAGTGCACGAAAACAAGTCTGAGCAAAAGGAAACTTAAGCCTCTTAAATATTAAAGTTCCAAAATTAAACCCTTGTTTATATAAGGGTTGGGTCACTGCTGCAGAACACGGGAGTTTGCAGCCTTGCACCAAAAAAGGCTCTCGTGGAGCCAACAGCTGCTCCTGAGGGCTCAGAGCAGGTGGGCAACAGAGCTGCAGCCAGGAGGATGCTCGTGGGATTCAGCTGCCCTGACACGAAGGCTGCAGTCACCCCATAAAACATCGCAAGCCTTTGGGATGTGCCTTGTAACTTGGCATAGCTTCGGAAAACAGGGCAGGCAGGAATGGGCCTGGTATCCCAACTGCTTCGGTTTGGCTCGTTGCAGGTGATAGCACAGCAGTACAGGGCAAATGCACGCACAAAATACGGAGAAGAACTTCGTGAAGCTTCTCTGCTGCTGAGTTATCTTGAAAAAAGCCATCTAAGAAGCCCAGCAGATACACCCCTACTTCTTATTTTGTAAGAAAAGAGCACAAAAGAACTTAATCCAAAGTAAATATTTAACCAAACAGCAATTAACTAACAATGATGGATTGTAAACAGCGCTGCTCCCAGGCTGAGCTGCGGCTCTCGCTCTGTTTCTCTGGGCTACAGCTGCCCTAGGGGGGAAGGCAAGTTTACCGAGCCAGGTTTGTCTCTGCCACCTCGCTATTAAAAGGCTCTACAAACACAAACGGCGTCGGATGTTCTGAGGGCGAGGAAAACAATAAAGAACACAGCAATGCATCGCGAGGGAGCTGTAAGGCTTTATGGAACAACCGTCCTTGGGAAGGAAGGCTGAGAAAACACAAAGCTGTAAAGGAACTGCTTCTCATCCGGGCAGCCTTGTGTGCGTGCACCCCGTGGGGCAGCGAGGCCACTCATCCACAGGGAAGTAGTGATGATCATAATAAACATTCAAATATTAGTAAAATATATTAGGAATTATTCATTACATTATCATTACGACCAGTTTGTTGTTGTTATGCTCCATTATTATTATTATGCTCCACTCGGACAAATATCCCCCAAATATCACTACTTCCATGATAATAATACTTATTAATATTGTTATTATCTCTTAGCTCCCAGCTCCAGGTGCCTCCGGCAGCTGCAACAGCCTGGTTGGGCTCTGTCCGTGCCCCCACCTGCACCGGGGGGGGGCTATTAAGGGCCAGGGTGGTCCATGGGATGCGCAGGGGATGCTCCCATCCCGGCCCCGGAGCGCTCAGATCCCTGCGATACCCGGCGCTCCTGAGCGGCGGAAGCGGCGGCCGTTCCTCCCCCCGTACCGCACCGCAAGGTCACCCCGCTCTGCCTACACGCCCCAGGAGGCCGTGGCCCCCCCCCTTTCCCCCCACAGCCCATGGGGGGGTCGGGAAGGGGGCGGCGGACGGGCGAAGGAAGAGCTCCGGATCCATCGGTGCGTCCCGCTCAGCCTTTTCCTCTCCTTTCCCACAGGACGTCCGGACCTGGGAGATCTTTTTAAATCCTGAGCGGTAGAGATGAACCTATCTGGGGATCTTCTGCAATTAAAAACAAAAACAAACAGAACCCAATAAAAACATCGGGAGATGAGGAGCAGGGATCCGGTTCCGAAGGTCGGTGCTACAGGGCTGCAATCCTTACTCGCTCTTTACGGCTCTTTGTGTCGCTGCGCGTCGCCGTGGCACCTTCCTGTGCCCGCAGCCATCGGAGGTGCTGCTCCCGCTCCCCCTTAGGAAGCAGAGGGGAAATCACCCCCCATTTAATGGATGGGAAACTCGGCACAGCGCAGATGAAGTGATTCGCTGGCAGTGCATAAGGAAATGGCACCAGTGGAGCATTCTCTCCGTTATGCCGTCCTTGTAACTGCATAATATCCCTCTCATTCCAAACGGAACGTACTCCATGTGCAGGGCTGCACTGCTGAATGCAAAGAGTGCAGACAGCATTAGCAGCACCCGTGCATTCTGCTGGGATGGTTCAATCCAGGCTGCATCCCCTGCATCCTCAGCATGGTGGGCTCTGCACAGAGCAGCCTACAGACAGCAGCTGAGGTGGGCAAGGGTGCAGTGCTGCCACATGCAGCTGTGACACGGGGGGGAACCGAGGGATGTTCGGCTGCTTGGGGTGCAACACACGTGCAGCACAGCCAGCTTCGTGCTGCAATCCGTGCAGGAGGAGCAGCATGCTGGAACTGCCCCGTGGGACGGAGGGCCAGGAGGGGAGAGCAGAGCAGAGCCTCTGGATGCAGCCACAGTGCGGGTGTGCAGCACTGAGCCCAGCCCCACATGCTGCCATCCCGCCCTATGTCAGGGCTAGGCCACGATCCAGGCTCCCCTGCCCTCATTTGAATTGGCCCGGCCTCGTAATCTGCTGCTAAGTGGGACTGCGATGAGCACCGAGATAAATTTAGAAAGAAATCTTTGTATGGGTCAGAGGAAAAACACCGCAGCCTCTGGAATCCGAGCAGAGCGACTCCATGGCTCCTGCTGCAGCCTGCGGGCTGGGAAAGGAGCTGGGGGGCTCTGAGTGCAGCGTGGACGTGGTCGGCCAAGGCTCCCACCCAACAAACCCCTTCGGTTCTGAGAAATCCAGGATGTGTTCACGTGCAGCCAGGAGGGCTGCGGTGCATCGCTCCTCCTCCAGGACCACCGGCCACGCCACAGCAGTGTTGTTCCCTTACAGTTCTGCTAAGCTGTTAAATTGTTTTTAAACAAGAAAAATAATATATATAATGGCATTAGTGGTGTAAAATCCCCCGTGAAATCACGCATCCGCTTCCCCTGCTACATTCCAAGCACCATTCAAAAGCGTTTTATCACGTGCTCATAAAGGGTATGGAACCAACGCGAGAAAAGGAAAAGAATCTTCTGAATGATTTTCCTTTAATAAGCTATTAGGACCTTGTACTGCTAATTAAACTATTAATTAGATGTCTTATCGTTCCCAAACACGTTAGCACGTTGCCAAAGCAGCAGAGAGCCTCTGGGGCAGGCAATAGATAAGGAAAGAAGGAAGATGCAAACATGAAGATTAAGGGGAAAAAAAAAAATCATGAGTGAAAGAAGCAGAAATAGCAAATAAAGAACTCAGGGTAGGTAATGCATTATTTAAATCACAAGAATAAAAAAATAAATACACAAGCTAAAAATAAACACCCCAGGGATGTGGTCTGCCTTATGCAAGAGCAGGAACTGACGGGCAGCAGTGCTCACAGGCACCCAGGTGCCAGCCCCGCTGTTCTAGCAGAGCACAGCCAGCAGATAGCAGCATTGCTATACATATGTGTGTATATACCCCAGGCTGCAGCTGTTGGAGTTTTTAAGCTGTGCAGGAACCTCAGAGCACAGCAACGCTGGCCCACAGGGCTGCAGCCTGCGCTGCTACTCGCACGCTGTAACTCTATAATGGGAGAGAAAGCACCATGATAACAGCACAGTGACAAAGGGCACGGCTGCAGCAAATGAGAACAGGCCTAAATACAGCAGCCACAGGTGCAGAAATAAAGAAAAAGAGCTGCTTACATTTGGAAGGCTTCAGAGTGCAGGAATCTCCAACAAAAGATGCCCTCAGCTCCTCTCCACCCTTAAAAGAGGTGTGGGAAGGGGTGAATCCTGACTCCACCTCTTCCAGTCACTCAGGTACATTGCTTGCACCTGAGCTTCCCTGGGTCAGCCCTGCTTCCCCACCAGGTGCTCAATCACTGCTTCAGGCCATGACTTAACATCTCTGCTACACACACCTGTGACATCCAACATAGAAGTGGTACTTCTGTGTCCTCCAAACAGCCCTGCAGTGCCCCCTGTGTTTCAGCAGGATGTGGCTTTGCTTTTGGTGGCTGTTACAGTGCAGTGGGGCAGAGTTAGGGACTGAGCTGGAATTGTAGCACCCACATAGGCTGGGTGCCCTGGGGGAGCACAAGGAGCACCAGGAGAGGAGCTGGGGCTGCAGGTGGGACAGGGCTGCTCATGCAGGGCAGGTCCTACTGCTGGGGGGCTCTGCATCAATGGAAAAAAGGATGAGGAAGCAGAAAGAACAGGGAGCTGCTTTCTCCCGATGTGGGGCGGGCTGTTCTGCTGTGCAGAGCTCACCTGGCAAGGTCGTGCTGGTTTTTGCTATGTGCACCACGGAAGATCTGCCGAGAGTAGTTAATAAGACTTAATTAAAACTTGCTTGCTCTGATGAATTTGATTGGCTTCAGCAATGCACCGAGCAAACCTGAAGCTCACAGTAACACTGTGTGGCAGCTCAGACACAAAAGTATCTCATTGCTGAACAAAGTCTCTGCTTTCAGCCTGAGGAAAAGTCCCGGGCTGCCTGCATGGCACCAGGGCTCCGTTCTGGTGCACGGATGTGACACTCAATGGCTGTGCCAGCACTGGGTGAGCAGAAGAAAAAGCCAAAGTCCCAGCAAGGTCCACGAGGAAAGGATGTGAGGGATCTGATAAGGAAGGAACAACAGCAGCACTTTTGCCTCGGCAGGGCCGCCCACAGCCCCTTCCACAGCGCTCGTCCTACAGCCCCGCTCGGCTCCGTGCCCACCAGGATGTTCCTGTGAAGCCTTTTGTTCTGCCCCAGCAGCTGATGGCTGGTTTTGTTGTTGTCTCAGTTTGGCTGTAGGACGTACCCAGAGCTGTGAAAAATGCACCTGAGCTTTGATTAGATCTCTCTTTTCTGATGCAGCAGATAGTGCTGATTAGATAAGGGGCTGCCAAAAGGAAACAGAACACACACCAGGAAGGACCTCACAGCACAGCAGCTACAATCATTCAGTGTCGGTATGTGGAAGGAGCTGCAGTGAGCTGGGATCTAAGTGAGCCCCACCTGAGTCCATGCTTTCTGTTGGGGGACTCCAGCTCAGCCTCCCCGACCTACTGGCACTGCAGCTCAGTGCTCCCCTGGGTCTGGGAGAGACAGAGACAGCTAAGCCCACACCCAGGGCAGCACAATTCAGATGCTGTGGAGCCCAAATCTCTGAGCAATGTATGCACTGAAAAACACAGCAGCCAAAATAACCACTGCTTTTACAGGACTATTCCAGCAGCGTGCAGGGAGGAGTGAGATCTCCTCTACCCAGAGACCCCATATTATCCATGCCCATGGATGTGGAGATATGGGTATGGATACCTGTGGGCACCCACCCATGTCCATGCCCTGCAGCTCTGCCCCATTGCTCAGCCCCACCGTGTGCACGGCAGAGGCGGTCAGTGAAGTTCCAACACCATTATTTGGGTGCACAGAGGAAGCCTTCTTCCTCCTGCACTCACACACACCCTGCTGTCAGCACAGCCCCCAGCCATCAGCCTGCAGCCTCGTTTATTTCTCCAGGAATTAGCAGCACATGGTAAACATCAGAAAATCAAACAAACGCCGTTTAATAACTTGATGCACGTCACTCGTCCAGCAGACGTGTCGGACAGCTTTGAGTCATCACGTTGTGCTGCAAAACAAGGGCTCACTGAGGTGTGGTCCTGAGCCCCACGTCCCAGCGGGATGAACACGCGGCAGCTCTGAGGACACTCATTTCTAATGCTTCTTTTTTCTCTTTTTTTTTTTCTTTTTCTTTTTTTTCACTGAGATGATTAAAATGAGGGCTGGGAGAAGCAGTTCACAGGGGAACGGCGCTCGGTTTGCTCCTGCTATTGGCATTTCAGCATTGGCTTTTTGTTACTGTAAAGTAAAAATGCTTTGTTTTTGTCTGAATGGAAACGTCCATCACAGAGTCCAGCAGATGTCTGACCAGGAGCCCTTTGGCATCTTCTGTTCCCAAAGTCCTATGGAGGCCAAAGCTCCATTTTGTAGGGTGAGGTGATGGGACCACATGATGATGGATCACTACAGCGGTGTTAATGCCATCTCCAAGCTGGGAGATGGGCGAGACCCAAAACACTCTAAGCACCCCGGTGGGGTCAGCAGAGCTCAAGGTCTGTTTGTATTTCAGCCTTCAATGCCACGTTGGAAGTGCTGCACAGAGCTTCAGTACATTCTAAGAGACGAAGGAATGTCAAAGATGGCACAAAGGGCGAGGAGGGGATTAAACACCCCATGCTTTTAAAGGAGGAAGACGTCCTGTGCTTAAAGATGAGATAAAAAAAACATAAATCCCTGAAACCTGAAAGGTTCGTGTCACTGGAATCCCAATCTAACTATTTAAATCACGGTACCACCAAATCCTGGGGCTGCTGGTGCTCAGATCACCACTGCAACTCGGATCGTGGCTTCAGCCTCCTCTGCTCAGCTGCATTTCTCACCGTGTGCTTTTAACAACAAAAGCAGAGGATGGCAGTAAAGAAGTTCCCTGTGCAGTCATTGGAAGAAGGAGGGAGAGCAGAGAAACGGCCCCAAGCAGCGCTGGAGCGCAACGTGCTTTGGGGCGGCGGTGAAGTTCTTCACGGAAACGAGAAAAAGAATATAAAAAAAAAAAAAAAAAAAAAAAAGATGAAAAAGTTCAATGTGAGGCACTCGTGCACTCGTGGCGTCACATGGAGGTGTCAGCCAGGCTCTGTGCGGTGCCGCGGCCGTTGCGGGACGCACCGTTCTCCTGCGCCCCGTTGGCGCTCGGCTTCTCCTGCGGTGCAGGGCTGCCCTGGCTGCCGGTCTCCAGGTCGTAGTGGTCTTCATCCTGCAGGCAGCAAGAGGAGAGGTGGTGTTAGGGAGGGGAAGGCGGCTCTGCCACCAAGCAGAGGGTGGGTGGCATCCTGTGGGCACAGGACCGGCACCCGCTAACATAGAGCCATGTGGACGTGGAGCCCTGCTGGCAGCCAGAGCTGTGCTTGTCCTCTGGGACCTGAAAAGAGGAGCTGTAGGGTGGATGCTGGTGGATAACCCACCTTGGGTTGGCAGAGCTGCCCCAGCTCTGAGGGGCTCTGCTTTCCTCTGGTGGCCAAGAAGAACCACCATGGAATGAAAGCTATGGGAGTTTCCTACTTCTCTTCCCCAGTCCCTTGCAGCAACACTCCAGCAGCTCAGCACTGCACTTCAGCATGGAGATGCATTTGGACCTGCACGTACAGAGCTGTGCTCTGTGGCTCTTTACTGACACTGCTGCAAGGAGCTGCCATCATCTCCTACTCAGGCACACTCACTCCACGTGCCCATAATGCATCAGTTTCCATAGGGATGCAGCAGGTCCCATAGGGATGCAGCAGGCCCCATAGGGATGCAGCAGGCCCCATAGGGATGCAGCAGGCCCCATAGGGATGCAATGGATCCTTTGGTGTTCAGCAGGACCTGGTGACCCTGGGCTGTGGGCAGAGATTGAAGCCAGCAGCAGAAGAGAGCAGAGGGTGGGCACCAGCACTGTGCATCCTGTGTGCATCCTCTGATCTCTGTTCATTCCTCACCCCGTATCTGTGGCAATGAGGTCTGTGCTACTCATGGCAAAGTGCTGTGATGCTGTTCAGCATCTACACCAGCAGCTCCCACCATGTGCTGGCCCCATTGCCACCATCCAGGGCTGCACCCAGCAGTGCTGGGCTCCAGCTGCCTCTTGCACATCTGGAGTGCGACCTTCCTGACAGCGAAGCACTCCAATGGCTGCAGCACCACCCGTGAGCAATGACAGGAGAAAAGCCAGGCCCTGAAACTCATGGCAAAGGAGTTCTGAGCGCTCGGGGTGTAACATGGACATAGGAGCATTTCTTCTTTCTTTCTTGATACGTTTTATTAAGCGAGGGGAGGAAGAGCCTTTCTTACAGCATCAGTAAATGGGCGGCGGGGCGCCGGCTCCTGGCTACCGGGCGCTTTGCCACCTGTAGGCACTGACCAGCCTCTGTCCCGCGGGGCTCCAGCTCCGCCGCCGCATCAGGAAGTACCCAGCCATGCCCAGAGCTGCCAGCAGGAGCCCGGAGGTGACCAAAGCCGTCAGTGTCTTCCGAGAAAAGTCCTGATGGCTCCGCACGCTGCCCCGTTCGAGGGATTTGATTCCGAACTGAGAAAAGGGAAAAAAAAAGAACACTGCCAAAGAGAGCCAAGAGCCTCGCAAACAGGAAACGTGTGCGTCTGCTCTGCGGCTTCCAAACAAAGCTGCTCTTCACCTCCTTGGGAGATGCACACAAACAGGGCTGGGCTGTGCTGCCCGAGCTCTGTGCTTTGCTCACAGCGCAGTATCTGCTGCTGCATGGTGAGGTTTGCTACCCCGAACCTGAGATTTAGAGCATGCATCTGTGTGGATGGAGTATCTGTGAGCTGCTGCAGCTCTGCTGGCTGCCTTTATTTGGATACCTGGAGCTCGGCTTTACGAGCCGGCAGCAGCCTCACTGCAGTGCTGAGAGCAGGAATTAATTAACATCACGCAATGCTTTGAAGATGCACAGTTCCAATTACATCCTAAGAGTTATCACTGGGATCTAGCCCTTTTTAAAGAGGACACTACCCAATTTTACAGTGACTGCTCCAAGCAATTCTACCTTCAGTGCTTGCGTTGAGGATCCTGGGGCACCGTTGCGCTGATTTTGGGCTCACTGCTGCCTGGCACAGCAATGGACTCCAGGCATTGAGACCATCCTGACACTGAGCTGCCTAAACCCCACTCCCAGGGCCAACCTCTCTGGGCATTTACCTTTTCCCAATGAGACTCCCGGAGCACATCCATAGCAGGATCTGCAATTGTTAAACAGAACTGCATTACAATGAGCATCACATTGCAGTTAACATCAGCACAGGAGCCCAGGAGCCACAAACCCCTTCACCCCTCCAGGTGCAACACCATGGCTGAAACAAAACCCCACAAGAAAGAGCTCCTCCCAGGCTGCAAGTGAGAACCGGTGCCCTACGGACACCTCCACAGCCCCTCTCTGGGGCCTGAGGCGTGGTGATGGCTGGGGCTCAGCTCCTGACCTGTGTTCCCATCAAGGACGAGCAGCAGGCACTCCTGGTCCACCTCAGACGTGGCGAGTTTGATCTGGCAGGGTGGGGGCACACGGTGAGCATCCTCTTCACAGATCGCGCTCCATAAATCCGAGCCCTTCGTATCCAAAAAATGTTTCTGCAAGGTTTTCAAACAAAGAGCCATGAAACCAAGGATAAACGAAATTAAGATATTCATAGCAACTCTTGCAAGTGACATTTAAACAAAGCTAAATTTAGGTTCTGAATGGCATGGCAAGTCCCTCCAATCTCTGGACAGAGCGAGCAGCCTGAAGAGCCCCATTGTTTCAGGATCCCGGGCAGGAGCTGGGAGGGAGGGGAAATAACAAAGAAGCATTTTGCCTTCCTGTTTAGGAAATGTCTTCAGTGTTTTCTCTAGGTTGCTGATCAAAGGCCAGGCAACAAAACACGCATTTCGCACTTCTTAGAGCTGAGCCTTCGCTTGGGTGGAAGAGGAAGAGGAGAACTGCAGCCTTTCCCTCCCATGGGCAGGTCCCTGTATGGGACAGGACTGTCCTTCTCCCTGCAGCTATTTCCAGATGCTGTCTGCCAGCAGAACCACTGACCCCATCCCATCCCATCCCATCCCATCCCATCCCATCCCATCCCATCCCATCCCATCCCACTCTATCCTATCCTATCCCATCCCACTGGGCCACAATCACAGCCCCTCTGTCCCACACGCAGCTCCACACTGCCTGCCCTCCCCTGGAGTCCCACAGCAACAGGCACACTGAGCAAACAAAAATGCAGAGATCCATCCACGACAGAATAACAAACAAATCAGTTTCAGTGTCTCAATAGAGCTTGGCGTGGGGACAAGGAAGGCCAAGATGGAACAAGAGGCCCAAGTGTGTACTTTCCTTTCTCCGCTGTGGAAAGAACTCATCCACGTATCAGAGTTTCCCTTTGCAATTAGCAGAGCTGGGTGCCAGCTCATTGCTCATTTGCTTTGGGAAAAGTCAGCAGGAAGGACACAAAGCCATTCCCTGTGATCTGCCCCTTCTCGGCAGCTCCTATCAGTTCCCAGCTGCAGTTTGGAGCAGGGCATGCACTTTGCTACGGCCCTATAGGATATCCTGCATGCTATACCATCCATGCTCATGCAACCCGTGCAAATGCCAGGAGGCCCGGTGCCACTAGATGGCAGCTGAACTCGGGAGCTTCCATAACCAACCCTGGCAAACCACCGTCACCGTAAACACTGGCAACCCTAAAAGCCATGTAACAGGCAATTTACAAAGGGAAGCCAAGCAGGAATTCACCCACCCAAAGTGGTCGCAGCATGGCTGACCAGCAAAATAAGACTCATCGTTGTCATTTGTACCCAGGGTGCTGCCAAGTCTCTGTCCCATAAGGTCCTGCTCCTGTTGGGCTCTCCTGCAGCTCCTGCACGGAGGGCACATCTGCTCCCACTCACAGCAGCACCACAGCTGCCCCTTCGTTGCTCCTATAAATGGTTTTGGTGCAAAAAGCCGAAGGCTGTTACAGAGTGCCTGAGATTCCCCTGGGAGTTAGCACGGACAGGGACACAGCTCTGCCCCCGGGCTCCTTCCCTGGGCTGCTGGCAAGACAAGAAAAGGCGACTGTGTTCCCAACAGAGGAGAGGAAGGAGAACAATAAAGGCAGTTTCCTGTTAAATGTGGTGGGAGAGACTTCAGAAGCCAAACAGACCCCAGAGCTTCATGAGGAAAAAGGAGGATTTATGTAACCAGAAAGCTGGATTCCAGTGGGATCCCTTTGGGATCCTCCAGGGGCTGCAGCAGCCATCCTCCCCTTTTATTTGGCACAGCCTTAATGCTTTCCCTCAGGGATGAAAGTGCAAAGCTCTCCACCCCAAACCGACCCCCAGTACAGTGATCCCATCTCCTCCAGACAGCGAGTGATGCAAAACCCACCCCTGGTGACCCCCCCCCCACCTCCCATGTGCCTCCCCATTGCAAATGTAGGGCAGCACTCACACAGGTGTGGGACTCGTTGAGCCGCAGGCAGAGGGCTCCGCCGTCTCTCACTTCTTTGATGTTGTGGCATGTGATGGGCTGGAAGTCAGAAAGCAGTGCTGGGATTAGCAAACCACTGGAGTAGTGTGTGCTGTCCAAAATGCAGAGCTGGATGATTTTGAAAGCAGAAGACCCCTCCAGAATGCCTGTGTTGTCTCCTCTGCTCAGCAGCTCACAGAACAGTGCTGAAGGTTCCTGGGTTGCCCCCCAATTTGCAGGGCTCTGCAGCACCTGTGCTTTGCTCACTCATCCTGGCCAAGGTGCATGCACTGCATCACCAGCTTTGTTCATCCCTCCCTACCCATGAAGGCCACAGTGCAGACCCAGACAGGGCTGGGAGCGAGACACCCTCTGTAATTGCTCACAGCCCTGATGCAAAGCCACCCACTCTCCCCACTGCGTGGGATCACCAATGCAGACCATGTGCAGCCCTACCCCCCTCCTCTCACCTTGCTGACACCACCAGATGTGTGCAGCTGTGTTGTGGCCTCCGAGACCGCCGTCAGTCTGGGGGTGGCCGTGGAGCTGAGCAGTGTTGATGCAGATGGATGAGCAGCTGCTGTCGTTCTGGGGTGCGGTGTTGGGCTCAGCGTGGTGGGTGCCCCACTGCTTGTGTCCTCTGGATGGTTGTCCAGCAGCGTTGTGGGGGTCTGGTTGGTCTGAGTGCTGGGATGGGTGCTGGGATGGGTGCTGGGATGGGTGCTGGACTGAGGGCTGTGCTCACTGCTGAGTCCTGGGGAGCTGGGGCTGCCTGATGTGGGTTGAGTAGTGGTTGCTGTTTGGAAGAAATGCAGTGAGAAAGATGCACAGAAAAGCTTAAGTCCTCTGCAATCAGTGCGTGGCATCGTGCTGACTGAAGTACAGTATTGATTTGTCATAGCCAGCAGCATCAGAACGTGGCGTTGGCCGTGTAAGAAATGCATTAGGCTTGCTTAGGTTGCCTAATTGTTACATGAGCTCCATAATCTGTGCACAGTGGGCTCAGTTCCTGGGCACACACTGCAACACTGCCAGGGTGCCATGGCCAACCCCCCCCCCCTTGACCTGGAGCCATCAGAGAGCTGGGGTAAAAAGTTAAGGAGGCCATCGTCCCATCCCATCTTATCTGTTTGATGGAGGGAATGGGGCTGAGCCACCAGGCCTGCAGGCAGCCAGAGCCGTGCTGCTTGGCTCTGATGGCTGCACAGGGATAAAGCAATGGGTTTTCCCAGTGGGTTCTTTTTTCTGAGCCCATTCTCTGACCGCTGGGTTTCTAAGGACACATCGTACCCACGCACTGAGTGAATCTGATGAACAACACAGTGATTACCAGGATTGCTGTCCTGTGTCGGTGCAGAGCTGCCCATGACGCCGGTGGGTGCCACACTGCCAGCGCTGCTCTGTGCTGTTGCCACGGCCGAGGACACAGCAGTTAAGCTGTCTGTGGGGCTGTCAGAAGCGGTACCTGGGGGAGAAGAAGCATTAGGGGCTGCAGCCAGGCCCCCATCCAGCCCTGTCCCATAGCTGCACAGGGAGGTTGAGCTCACAACTTTGCTTTCTTCTTGCCCCAGGTTGGTCTTGAGCTCACATGGGTCCGGAGAGCAAACAGCTGGGAGAGCATCAAAGGCTCCGCGAGCACCGAAGCTCTGGGAGCACCGAGGATGGGCCCAGTTCTGCCCTCATCCTGCACACCCTGAGCTCCATCGGAGCACTGCACAAAGCTGGATTGTGGAGCAGCTTGAATCGATAATCCTTGGAAAGAAGACTGAGGCCTTGGAAGAGATCTCTGCCTCGGGAAACAAAAGTTGGATCTGCAGCCGCAGGCAGCGTGTCAAAGTAAATAGAAACATTCCCATTGGCTGCAGCTCAGGCTCTGACTCATGAGCAAAAACATCTTTGGAGGTAAAGCAGAATGTTTGGGGAGTCGCTTGTTGCTCTAACTTAAAGTTTATATATTGCTTCCTGGTGTGTTCCAGAGATGACACTTCCAGCTTTCCTTTCTGCTGTGAACTTCATGAGTCAGTGAAAACACATTTCTTCCCATCTCTTAACCTTTTACATTCCCGTTTCCACTTTTGCAAGCTGCTTCAGTGTCTCCTGCAGGGCTGTTGCTGTTGAAGACTCTTATCCAGACACTAAAGACAAACTAATATAAAATACGTTGTTTCGTTTGTGTTCCTGCCCAGCACAGCTCCAAGGAGCGTTACCTCACCCTTCCCAGCAGCGCTTCCACAGGGAGCAGTGCTGACATGGGCTGAGCAATGCCAGCAGTGGGGCTGGGTGTGCACTGCGCCCTTAGCAAGCCTTGGGGTGCTGTGCCTTGGGGTGCTGTTTGTTGGGGTGCTGTGCATTTGGGTGCTGTGCATTAGGATGCTGTGCATTAGGATGCTGTGCATTTCAGTGCTGTGCATTAGGATGCTGTGCACTTGGGTACTGTGCATTTGGGTGCTGTGCATTTCAGTGCTCTGCATTAGGATGCTGTGCACTTGGGTGCTGTGCATTTGGGTGCTGTGCATTTCAGTGCTCTGCATTAGGATGCTGTGCATTTGGGTGCTGTGCATTTCAGCACTGTGCACATCAGCATCGTCCTGGCAGAACTCCTTACTCAAGCTATCAGCACTCAGCTGGAGGAGGTCCAGAGGACCTGGGTTGAGGTCCAGAGGACCTGGGTTGTTGGTTGAAGGCCGTGCTGCTGCTCAGAAGTCCCTGTGGGGCTGCTCGGGAGCAACACTGCAGCTGCTGGGGGCTCTGATGGGGTGGGTGCAGGTGGTCAGGGCTGGAGTCAGGCTCTGCTCTCAGGGAAGGTCTTTCCCCTCCCTGGCAGTTGCAGCCAATCCCATCCCTGAGTTTTTCTAAAGAATTTTAACAAATCAAAACCAGGAGGCGTGAGCCCTGTGCCCAGAACTGAAGTAGTGCAAAGTTAAAGCCAGGCTTTGCATACAGCTCTGTGTTTGCATGGCAATCAGCCGGAAACTTTACATCACTGGAACTGAGGTGACCTCCCAAAGCACCACAGCCACCCCAGCACCTGTGAACTGTTCCAGACGTCTGCACGGCACCTGAGGTATTTCTGATCAAAGCCTTTTCATCGCCAAATGTCACAGATTGAAGACTGGGTTGCAGTTTGCAAGAAGATGCATCACACAGCGCTGCTCTCTTCCTCCCTCCATTGTGGCACACGCAGCTGCTTCTACGGAAATCACGGTGAGGTTTACTGCAGCACTGCAACTCACGAGACAAATAAGCATCCAAACGTGAGCTGGAGGGTCCACCCTGTAGCTGCCATTTATTGCACACACATTTTTGGCAGCTTTGCTAAACCGGGTCCAACAGAAAGCAGAACTCCGCAATGCCAAAAGCTCAGGAAAAGCCTTGAAAAAAAAAACGCCTTGCTTTGTGCTCACAGTCGTTTTCTGCCCTGTGCCTGCAGCCCTGCAAGGCAGAAGGTGCAGCCCACAGGGATTCCCTGGACTTTAATTACACCTCCCGTGCGCCTTGGGACCCACAGCTCTGGGATTGCAATGAGGAGCTCCGTCCTGCATTACTCACACATTCCCAGCCGTGCTGCTCCCGGCCATGTGGCAGGAACTGGGGCGGGTGGAGCCCTCTTCCCTCTGGAAATATCTGATAAAATCCCTGCCCTCCCCCATCCCTCCTTGCACAGGATATGGGTGTGGGGCTGCGGGAGCGCTCCATCGGGCTCAGGGCACCAGAGGCTGCACGTGGACATTGGAAACCTCCTTTGCATCACTGATTTGTAGAGCTTTTCTGGATCTTGCAGGAAAACAATTAATAAAAAAAGAATGCTTCCCAACAACACGACATTTAAGAAACAAAATCGAGCTTGGCAGAAAAGACTGAACATGACATGGGCCAGCAGCGCTTGCATTGGGAGCATCCAAAACACTGCTCCTCTGTCCCACACAGGTGTGGAGCTGAGCATGGCCAGAAGCCCAGAGCTCACCCCACCTGCGAGGCTCCGTTCTGTGCCACGAACACAGCAGGCAGGGCAGCGCAGCTCCCGGGGTGAGAAATCCACCCCAGCAGCAAAGGGAAAGGAGCAGAACAGAAGAGCAAAACACAGCAAATTCCTTCAACAGAGGCAGTCCCTCACTTTGGCAGGAGCTGGGAGAATTGCATCTGATGACACCCGCGGGTCCCTGGCTGCTGTCCCAGCACTCTGCGCCCGCACGGAGCGCTGCTGCACTTTTTTATTACTTTGTGGTTGTTGGGCTTGGGACAAAAATGATAATATTTCCATATTGAATAACCCTTTCTTAATATGTATATGCATATTTTAGACGATGACTACTTTGAAGAGTTGGAATGGGAGAGTTTAATACTTAAGACTCATCCGATTTTCACAAAATGTTCAGTCCCTGCCACAGAACAGATTTACACCGCTGCAGAGCGAGGGGTGTCCTGAGCTGCATCTGCACCCCCTGTGTTATCTGCAGTACCGTTAGGGAGCTCTCCCATCTCGACTGCTGTCCTTCCCAGCCCTGCAGCATTCTGTTTGCAGCACCTCGTGTGTCGGGCAGGGCGCACAGTGCAGCGCTGCTCTGCAGAACATCAGTCAGGTGCTCTTCATGTGAAATTGCAATCTGCTCCGCTCCCACTACATGCCCAACAAAACGCATTCCCCACGCTTCACCCTTTCCAAAGACACAAAGCAGTTGCCCCATGCATTATTCCCACGCCGTTCCATTCCCCAGCAGCTGCATCCCCGATCTCTACTGCAGCCTGCAGACTCACCAGACAACTTCACAAGGCAGAACGCGATCCAGAAAAGCTGCCTCCACTTCATCATGCGCACGCTTCCCCTGCACAGCATTCCGACTCGGGGCTCCCCGTAACTCTGGGTGCTGCTGGGACCGCTCGTGGGTTCAGCTCTGCAGCACTGCTGAGCTCATGTGCTTGGTTGGAGTTCAAGTCCCTGAGCTCACTCGGTGCTGGGGTGGGTTTCAAGTCAGGAGTTGTGCATTGGTTCAAGACGGCGAGGTGGAGTTTGCCTGATTCGATCCCACGGTTTTATAGAGTTCATGGCAACCTCGCTATCACTTAGGTAATTTTCTCCTCCCTGCTTTCCTGCCAGCACTTCCAAACAAACAAACAGACGGAACAAATCTCCCCCAGCAAAGGAGTCCACAGCCCTCACTGTTTTAACCCTTTCCTGAGAGCACAAAGGGGCTCCAGCCCAGCAGAGCTGCTCCAAATCCACCCAAACCCACCCCCGGTGGATATGGGGAACCCCCGGGAAATGAGAATGCTGAAAAATGGCTCCTGAAGCTGAGATTCTCTCAGCAAATTTAGCATGGAATTCAAGGATGTGAAATCATCACTGACCTGAAGAGAGGTAATTCCATTATCTTCACTAAATTGACTCTGGTCAAACTGAGAGCTGAATGAGATTTAGGGGAGGTCTACGAGAGAGCAGAATTCACAGGCAAAGCCTTCTGCTTAAAGCCTGGAGCAGAAAATGGACTTGAGATGAAGAAGTACCTCTGTGGAGCTGATTTCCATTAATGGCACCCTACAGAAACATTGATAGCAATGTAGAAACACCGACCCCACTCTTAGTCCCAGGCTGAAGGTGACCATGTGGCAGTGGCATAGCGATGGCCATTTGAGAACCCAAACCCCAGTGAAGTCAGAATTCTTCCTCTCCTGGTCTGACTGAATGATGCCATCACTGGAAAAGTCATTGTCACCAGGAAACAAAAATGAGGTGGCCATGAAAACCACGGGCAATGAAGCATTCAGTGGATAGACTGACTTTAGTGGATGTCCCACTGCACCTCTACGGCCACATGGCTCCATTCTGCCAACGGATCAAAGGGAAGGAAAAAAAAAGAATCAGTTGTATCATGTACAAAGAGATCCCCAGACAGCATTTCCACGGTACGCGCTTGGTGGTGTGACAGAATTCCAGCAGCTTTTGTTTTTGGCTTAGGACAGGAAAAAGTCTCTTGGAAGGAAACATCTGTAGCTAAAAAAATGTGCTCCAGCCTCTATATAAAGATTTCTATCGTGCTTTTAGACTTTTTCTTTGTATTGGATGATAGAATTATGTTTCATTGAGAATGAAATATCCTGGTAAACTGTGGTCTGTAAAACCTAAGCTTGGATATAGTGCAGCTCTGCACCCAGCATTTGCTCTTTTCCCCCTCCTCGTAACACACATATGCTTTGTAAATGCAAGACTCAGAGCAAACACAGGTCTGCATGCATATCAGCTTAGAAAATACATTCGAAAGATGAAATGAAAGTAGATAGAGGCAAGGGTCCAATTTAAATAATAGGAAAATGTTTTCATTTCTGTCTTACTGAAGTGAGGATTTGGTTTGCAGAGCACAATTGGAAATGAAAACTGAAATTGCCAAGTTTCAGCTCCTGGGAAGACCAAAGACCACTGGTGAGAACCAAAGGGCCACCGCACAGCAAAGCATTGGGAACAGCCTCAGGGCACTTCCGCAATGGCATTGGCCACGGTGCAGATGCCTCCAACCCCTCCTATCCCACCTTGCAGCCCTACAGACCCCAGCCCCACAGATCTCAGTCCCACAGCCCCGGTCCCCAATGTCCCTTCCTGTCCTCTCCCATCCGCTGGCCCCATTTCCTGCCATTCTCCCTCTGCCCCGGCTGCTGCATGGAAGGGACCAGCAGCATCATCCGGGTCTGGCTGCCAGTCATGTCTCACCTTTCACAAACAAACTAAAAATAGAGGGCTGGGCTAAGAATAGGCAGTGGCCAGGCCTGCCAGACACCAGGATAAGACCCAACGCCTTCAGCTTCCAGGAGAGGCTGGGCTGCATTTAAATGGAACTCCCTGAGACAAGGGTGTGGGTTTGCATTAATTCCCACTGCCACTGCTTGCACCAAGTGCATCAGAACATGCTGTGCAGCTCATGGCAGGACGGTGACTCACTAAAACGTGGTGCCACAATGGGCAAATTGAACACATCCTCAAAATGAGGAATAATAATAATAAAAAAAAAGATGAAAAAACCTCTGAAGATCTCTCCAATTGAAAGCAATGGACCTACGGTGGTTCAGATGAGAGACCTCGAGGTGCTTTCACCCATTGCTTTGCCCATAGGAGTGATGTCAGATGGCGGCAGTGGCATCCACTGAGCACCCAATGAGCATCACCAGCAGCTGCCACAGCTGGAGCAGGAACGGGGCAGGTCCTGGCACCCTTGTCCTTCCCCAAAGAACTGTCCCATCTCTTTGGCTGCCCATAGATGGGGACACACGGACCTCCGAGCACACAGTGAACATGCAGAACACCCAGCTGTAGCCACGTTCTCTGCTGATTTCCCTCTGTTTGTTCACTGAGACTGGATTAAAGTTTATTACATTTAAATTTAAAGACTGGATGTTGTGTTGAGGGACGTGATTTAGTGGGAGCTATTGGCAATAGGTGAACGGTTGGACTGGATGATCTTTTAGGTCTTTTCCAACCTTGGTGATTCTATGATTCTATGATTCTGAGCAGAAGGCAACACTTCTTCTCGTGGACGTGGCTCTCCATTGAATCCTCTGCCCAAAGCGAATCGATGCAAATGAACGCCGCGAAATTATTTCCTCCTCTCAGCATCGTAACTGGATTTTACAGTTAAAAATCATCTCGACGCCGTCGCCATCAGCTGCCCGAGGTTAACAATGGCTGAGACAATCTGACCCAAACACTCGAGGGGTCAAGTGCCCACATTTCAGACAAGCACGGTGATGAAAGCTTGTTCGCATCGGCTGGGAATTTGGCCAAGTATTTAAGGGTGATTTAATTTAATTGTGAATGATGCAATAGACATATGGCTAGGAAGTTATACGCCAGGAAACATGTTTCCTATAAGTATTTCAGCAGGCAGATGGCACACAATAGTTTTGGTGTAGTCATTTCCCCAGCTCCTAAAAGCTGCTATTTTCAACAGAAGAAATAATTCAGTTCCCTGCCATGCTCCCAAGACACCAACGCTACTGACCCAGAGGACGTGCAGCATTAGAGGACTGTTTCTGCACAGAACCCCATCAAAGGAACAAAACCTTGTGCTCACCTATCCGTTCCCATGCCAAAGTTTGGAAGCACGTTCAGCACTGAGCAAATATGAACGGTCCCAAGATGATCGGGGAGCAGAGCAGAGCACCCAGCAGTGTGCAGTGCCACTATATATATAAATTCAGGCAAACTCCAGCCTGCAAGTGCACTTAATGAGTTCCTCGTTATTTATTGCTCCTTTACGCAGCTATTGCTTATTCATTTACCCTCAGCAGAGGGAAATTCCTCAGAGAGAAACAGCCGAAACAAACCCACCATATCCGTTTTTCGATGCGTAGATCGTGTATTTGCTCTGTTTTCTTAAATAAAAAAAAAAGCTTTGGGAAACATTCAATGAAATCTGCGGTGGTGAGAAGCACGGCGCACCGCTAAGGAAAGTGATGTATTAAAACAAATCACTTTGTATGATTACTCCACTAAAATCAATACCTTCAAATAACAAGTGGATGGGAAGCGTGCACACGGCTGCGTTTGAACAAACCATATGGTGAATATATTGCTTAACAATCTTATGCCTTAAACTTTTACTTCAAGACTGTTGGTTCGGATCTAATCAAGGCTGTGCTCATTTACTGCCTTCTGTCTGCTCAGCACTTTGCAGGGTATCACGGAGCCCTTAATCTAGCTTTAAGGGGCAGGCTACAATGTAAATCACACCATTTAAGCGTTTCCCATGGAACTGTTCCCTCGATGCGTATTTTCCACGAGTCAGAGAGAAAAAGGGAGAATCTGCAAAGGCAGGAGCCAACAAAAAGCTGCGGCTTCCCTTGTTGCAAGAGCAAGGGCCTCTGTGTGGCTGCTGCCTGTAATTTGATGTCCTCAAGGTCTCGTTTGTGCACTGCAGGAAGAGGGACCATCATTTGGATACGCAACGAGCAGCAAGGAGATACAGCGATGCATGAAAGCGAGCAGAGCAGGACAGCGATGAACCAGTCATATCCCCATCACCATCCATCACTCCCTTGGGGCTGCACCATGGTCTCATTAACCCGGCTGGTCTCACGGACTGCTTTTCATTGCTGTACCATCCGAGCTGCTCCGCTATAATAAACAGCGGCGCCACGAAAAGCCGGTAAAAATCATTAAAGCGTAAGTCTGGTAATTTAGTGCAAAGATTAGCTTCTCCACCCAGATCTACAGCTTGCTGATTGCAATTTATTCCTCACGTTTATGGATGGCATATAACTGCGCGTGCTGGATCCACGGCCAGGCTTTCCCATCCATCACGAGGAGCTCCAGCGGTGCGGACGGACAGAGGGACAGAGGTGGGGCTGAAGCTCATCCCAAAGCGCAGGGCAGTGGCCTTATAGGGAAAAGCCATCCCAATCTCCATCCCTGCTGTGTCTGGGGGGGGATTTCTCCAGTGTGGAGAAGTGATGGTATTTCTGGGTGAAGAAACCCAAACGGTGATTATGAAATAAAGGGTTGACTTTTACTCTGAGTAAATATCAGTTAGTGCCAGGTGGCAGCGAAGCTTCAGATGAGACGTAGAACTCATCAGCAGCGGTGATGAAAGGCATCTTTAGGAGCACTGGGGGAAAAGCACTGGAAAGGGCTCTCATCTCCACCCCGGCAATTGCTGATAATAAAGTGCTGCTGTTTTCTACCTGGCAATGAGGTCCCAGAGGTACGAGCCTCTCTGTTTTTCAAAGGAAGGTTTGTTCAAACACACAGACAGGAGCATCCCCGCTCATTACCCGTCCTGCTGCTGCTGACCCACCGCACTGGAAGTGGTTGCAGCCCTCATTCAAGTTTTCCTTTTGTTTTGATTTTTAAAGTCGTCTCCGCTGTCTTGGAGGGATAAATAAAACGAAACAGAAATCTAAGAGCCATTTCTGTGGTTGTCTCCTGAAGAGAAGGCTGCAGCAGCAAAACTGCCTCAACTTCAGTGCGAGGTGACCTGAAAAAATGACAGGGCTCTGCTCACAGCCACGAGCACACAGCTAAATTCATACACCACTTACTTATTGATGTGTTTGTACAATAGGAGTGGCTGGGAAGGATGCAGACTCCCAGGTACCTTCTGATGGCACATAATAAGCACAGACAACACAGACCTACAGTGAATAATAGAACAAAAAGCTTCCAGTAGCACTGAAAATCAAAGTGCATATGCGATCAGTGCTCTCCAGTGAAACCTCCGGGGAAGGGGAGTGAGGGGCATCCATGAGCCTGGGGAGGAGGAGAAGGGTGTTACAAAGCAGCTGCATGAAAATCTAACCCCCCCCCCCCCCCCCCCCTTCACCCCCAAAATATCAGAGTTCAAAATCATGCATGCTGTTCCACACACGATCTACAGAGCATCTCACAGAGTGTTATTGAAAAGGTCCAATTAAAGAAGAGGCACAGGAGGAACACCCAAGCTGTGGGTACAATCTCAAACCTGTGGTCTCAATACTCAGTATTTTTCTTCTTAGCCCCATCAAACGCATTTTTCCCTCTCTGGAACTGTGCTGGCATCACTGCTGCTGAAAGTCCTGACACCATCAGCTGTTTTGTGAGGATAAGTCTTCTCCAGGATGGGAATATTTCTGTTCTGTGCCTTTAGGACATCTTCACTGCAAGGATCTCAAGCACTTACAATGAACAAAGAGCACCTTAATTTCATACAGACAGAATCCAGTGCTCTGCTCGGGGGAACAAGGGGAGGCCAAGGGATGCTATGGATGGAGCCCAGGGAGATGCTGCAACCCAGCATAACAGCAGCAGCGCACGAGTGGATGTGCTGGAGCAAAATCTGTCTTCATGAGCAGCCCAGCAGAGTGCAGCATCTCCTGTAACAAGGTTTGTGCTTTGCTGTGACATCCCATGCAAGGCAATGGGCACAGCCAGGGCAGTCAGAGGAGAGAGGCGATTTTCCCTGATGAGGAACACCATAAATCTGCTTGTTTTTCTCCATCACAAACTTCTCCCCTGACCCCCCAGGACACGGCCCTTTGCACAGCACTTGCAATCTTTGGCAATGTGGAGATGAGAGGCGACGCCGCATCATTAGCTAAAGCGCCGCAGCGACACGGGGCACACGATCAATGCACGGGGCTGAGGCTCCATTACTTATGAGAAATGCTTCAGAGAGCACTTTGGAAACACGAGCCCTCTCCTGAGACCTCTCTGAGATGGCTTCAGATTAATTGTTCCAGGTTTGTTGGTTTGTTTTTATGGAGGAAGGAAGATTTGTTTGCTTTTCACCTCCTCCCCTGGAGTTCCACCATCATCTTTTCTCATTAGGATGGTGGCAGGAGGTCAATAGAGTGCCCTGTCTGAGCGAGATTCCTCCATCATTTGAAGGGGAAACTTTTAGATGTGATGCTCTCCAAGCCATGCGTCTGATGGCATTTTGTTACCGTGCCAGAGAACAAAGAAGAGCAGAACCCTCTGCACCCCATAGGGGTCAGCCACACACACACGGCAGCTCTCCACCCTCCCTCTCTCCGTCCTCATCTCCATTCTCTCTGGTTTTGGGTTTCCTTAATTATTTGGGAATCTGGAGAATTATCTGTTGTCAAATCCCACAGAACAAATTGAACGTCAGGTTTTCAAACCACTCTAATAAAGCAGATGGTATCGTGAGCCTGCAAATCTCCTCCCAACCTCAATGCATCTAAACGCTGACAGATTATCCATTAATGGGCAGATTAATCCTCAACAGCAAAAACAGGGGGAAGGAAAATGCATGCCTTTGTCTCTGTAGCAGGAAAAATGAGCTCGCTAATATGTGCAGCTCACAGGAGAGGTGGCCACGGACTGATGGAGAATCACAGCAAATTGCTTCCCATGCCTTGAACCAGACCGAGCATCTGTAGCTTCTCAGCCACGCTTCTTTTGGGTGTAGAGCCTCCAATCTTTTTGAAGAACAGTTGGAGAGCTGTGCTGGGCTGTGTTGAGGAGCAGTGCCCACGTGTGCAGGCAGCTAAGAAAGCTTTCGGTCCCTCCCTCCAAACAGATCATTAGAATAGCTTGGGTTGAAAGGGACCCCCAAGGATCATCAGTTCCAACCCCCCTGCCACAGGCAGGGCCACCAACCTCCAGATCACTGTCAACAATCCTGATCATCTCTTTCCATTCCCACCCCAGATGTGGACAGAAGCCTTTCTGCCCAAGGAGAGATCATTCAGGCTTTGGCTCTCTCCTCTTTGTGCATCTCAATGGCAGCCAGCCATTCACCGGCCATTGTGTGACCAAAAAAAGGATTTTTGGTCTGTGTCAAAAGCACAGCATCCCCTTCTCAATGCTGTTCCCTCCTCTTCCCACTGCTGATTTGCTTGGCAGGTGTGAAATATTAATTGCCTCACATGGGAGCTTGGCTCGCTGTCTGTCGCATTTGACTGAAATATCATTCTCTGCTGCAAATATAATTACTGGGGGTCTGGATTTTAAAAATAGCCTCTTGCCTGTCTGTTAATTAGGAGCCACGCTTTGCTACACAACGAGATATTTTGGTTAATTATAAAAGAGAAAAGGACAAATTTGTCATGTCTTTTGTTTTCATTGCGCCGTGGCTGCGGTGACAGCGCGGTGATGGACGGCTCTGCCAGCTGCTGTGGGGGGGGGGGGAAGTCCTGGAGGGGCTGCTTCCTGCAGAGGGGTGCAGACAAAGGAAGGGAAATTTCAGCCAGAACCTGGCTCTGCTCTCAAACCTCCCCCAGAAACTGTTTGAAGACCCCCCTCGTTCAAAGCAAGGAGGTATTCATGCGAAATCTGCTGCTGGATGCACTGAACCTCTGCTGCTCGTGTTCTGCATCCCCAAGTCCCCATCCCCAAGGTCACAACGCCTCTCTTTTCTCTTGCTCACACCAACGGTCAGACGCAATTCTGCTTTGTCTCTTAACAACAAAAAAGAAAAATGCCATTTCCAAAGCGCCGACACAGAGAATAGCAGTGATGAGTTAGGGAATGGTGGATATGAGCGCCAGCCAACCTCTCCTCAGCCTCAGGTGCTTCGTTAACAACGTGTTAATCAACCTCCAGAGGAACACAGACCAGCAGGGAAGGACTGAGGTGCTCCACCACTTGAGGATGCACTGTGCTGGACCACCACCGCCATCCCTGTGGCCAATGGAGAGAAAAGCACAGGACCAACCAAAGGGCCAACCACATGCTTTGTGTTTATAAAGCATCGGTGCCAATAGTTTGCATTAGGATGCACTGATAGAATGTTTTATAATTATTTCTGCAATTATCCAGCATTTCAAAGGACCCGTGACAACGGCTTAAACTCAAGTATTAAACAGGCATGATAATTATCCCAGCAATATTGAATGTTGTACTGTCAAATAATAACGTCATACGTGTTAAGAAAGCTCTCAGAAATAGCAGGATAACTCAAGATGGGTGACACAAAAGTCCCATTCCTTTTCCTGAAAACAAAGAGAACTTTGTCTATGGAAAATTAAACATGGACAGAGCACATATGGAGGTGCCATACATGACAACTGGTAACAAACAGAAGCGAGAGAGGAAAGCATCTCTTCAGCCTGGAGCAATGGTGCAAGGATTGCACCCAGGGATAGCAAAGGTTGCCCCTAAAACAGCAGCCTGGAGAGCATCCTGAGGCACAAAGCCCACCCAAAGCCACTTCTGTGTCATTCCCTGTCCCATTCTGCCTCAGTAGCAGCTCCTGGGGGAAACACTCAGGATAATAAGTGTCAGTACAAAAAAATAATCAGAGAGATTCCAGCCAGCATCACAAAACCCCACTCAATGAACTGCCTGCCTTCTCCTTCTGCCAAGGCCTCAGCAACGCTTAGAAGAGTGGCACCAACTCTGCACCCCTGTGATGAAGATTTAAACATGAAGCCCAGTAGAAAACCTTGTAAATTATTGAAGCTGTAGCTCATTATAATGGTAGAAGTGAGCCTTTCTTTTCATCAAGTGACATGGGAGCAGAAAAATGGCAAGATAATGATGCTCAGGCAGAACAATTGTTGCATTGTGATAAAGGAAGGCGAAGTTTATCAATCTGATTACCACCCTGAAATTTTGTGTGCCTGCTTCAGACCCAATGCATCTCCTCTGCAGCAGTCTCTGATGTTCCATTGCTGCACATGGGTCTGCCTGGGCAATGCATGGCACTGAGGACAGCCCAGGACAGCAGAGGCTGCATCCCTGAGCAAGGAGTGGGTTAACTCCTGCCAGCATTTCTTTGTCCTCTGGGGATGTTTGCATGACACTTTGCCCACAAAGCATGTCAGTATAAAGCACGCTGTAAGAGTGACATAACTTTTATCAAGGGGAAATTTAAGGCTTAACTGCCTTTAAAACGCTGGCGTCACTCACTGCGTGTGCCAGCTCTTTTAGAACATTACACTCATTATATGTAATTCTCCCTCCTCTCGGAGAAATATTAGCATGTACTTTTCTCCCTGCCAATCACTTTCCTGACCTTTGCATCATCAGCCCTCTTTAAGGCTCTCATCTCAGAGCCTCTGCTAACGACATGCCACGAAGCCCTGAAATAGGATTCCCAAACACACAATGAGATCCTTTTGGGGAATTCAAAGCTCAGTGCTGTGACTCCCAGCCACCACAGAGCACAGAGCTGTGGCCCAACCTGCACTCTGCAATCCAAAATATCTCCATCCTTGTGGAGGTGCATTCAAACATATCATCAGAATTCACAGCCAGTCCATCGTCTCTGTGCATAGATGAAGTTTTGGTTTCGTGTCATAGAATCATAGAATTGCTCAGGTTGGAAAAGACCTTAAAGATCATCAAGTGCAACCACGACCTGCCCCAGCTCTAACAGCAGCTCAATCACGTCCCTGAGCACTGCATCCAGATTTCAAACACATCCAGGGCTGGTGACTCCACCACCTCCCTGTGCAGCCCATTCCAGTGCTTCACTACCCTTCCTCTAAAGAAGTTTTTCCTGATATCCAACCTAAACCTCCCCTGGTGCAACCTGAGGCCATTTCCCCTCGTCCTGTCACCAGTGAGAAGAGACCAGCCCCGCTCTGCTGCAGTCAGGTATTGGAAGAGAGCAGTAATGTCTCCCCTCAGCCTCCTCTTCCCCAGACCAAACAGCCCCAGCTCCTTCAGTCTCTCCTCACAGGCCACATTCTCCAAGCCCTTCCCCAGCCTTGCTGCCCTTCTTTAGACCTGCTGCAGCACCTCCATGTCCTTTCTGTACTGAGGTGCCCAAAACTGAACGCAGCACTTGATGTGAGGCCTCACCAGCGCTGAGTACAGGGCAGGATGACTTCCCTGCTCCTGCTCACCACAGCATTCCTGGTCCAAGCCATTGCATCCATTGGCCTTCTCAGCCAGCTGGGCACACTGCTGGCTCACATTCAGCCAACTGTCCACCAGCACACCAAGGTCCCTTTCTGTCAGGCAGCTTTCCAGTCACTCCTCCTGCCTGCCCTGGTGCACGGCTACAGATCAGCACAGCAAACACACATACCTCACAAAGACAGCAAATCTCAGACCGTGTACATCCACCTCCATCACTGTTTCAAAGAGAAAAAAAAAAAGAGAGAGAGACAGAGAAAGAAGGGAGAGAACGCTGTAACTTCCAGCATTATTTACATTAACCATCCTTTGGTCGGACACTTAGGCATGGAGGAGAACACGGGTTAAACACGCAGCGCCGGGAGCGCCGTCGGACGCAGCAGCAGCGCCTCCGTGCCGGGATGCGCAGCGGTGCGGGGAGAGCGGAGCACCGGCAGAGGGCGGACGGAGCAGCGAGAGGAGCGCTGAGCCGAAGCACTGAGCCACGGAGGTTGGAATTGACCCCTCCGGGATGGGAACCCCGCGGGTCCTTCGTGGGTGGGGAGAGCTGTGTGTCCCCTTTGTATGCGGGAAGGCATTTGGTGCGGGTTTGGGGTCACTGTTGTGGTTACAGGTGCTGGAAGAGAGGGAAGTTTCAGTGGTGGACCTCTTGCCCTGCTCCTTATAGCCCCAGGGAGCCGCTGCTTGCACCCAGAGCTGCTTCATGAGCCCACTCAGTAGCGAGGATCAGCTGGCTCTCACACATCTTAGCTCAGCCTTGGTGAGCCTAAACCATTAAAGCAAAGGAGGTGGAAAGCAAACCTGGTGCAACTCTCCACTGCAGCAGCCCCAGCAAGTCTGGCCCAGGGCCGTGTCGCCCAAATCGTGGCTCTCACCCTCCCTGCATGCCCCACACCTCTCCCCCATCCCGGCCACCTACAGCATTTCACCTGGCTTCTTGGTGAGACAACAGAGAGAAGGAAATGAAAAGAAATGCTGTATGGAAATGGAAACCTGTGCCAACGTGGCTCGCAGAGCTCTGCGTAAGGAGCAGCTGCGATTTGCCAAGCCAACCAGAAAATTAAAAAGGATTGTTGTACAAACACACAGAGGGTGTGTGGGCTTGTGTACATATGAGTGGGGTGGCCCTGCTTCACGAGGGACCCCTCTGCACAGCGAGGTGCCTTGTGCTTACCTGCACTGAACAGCAGGGGAGGGGCTGCAGCCCCTTTGGTTCTCCATTCTCCTTTCCCAGGTGAGATGGGAAAACTCAATGCATTACAGAGCATCTCTGCACCCCTTCCTGCTGCTCTCTGGGGATCTCCTTGTATTCCTCTCCCACTGGGCCTGAATGCATTTCTTGCTGAGGGTTAGAAGAATTCACTTACACTCTAATTTAATGAAGTGTCTTAGACGTGGATTTAATCACAGCATTAAGGTAACGGTCACTGCATCCAAGCTGATGATTGCAAACTTCTTTCCTGAGCAGGCAGCTCTGCTGCATCCTTATTAATCCAAAAAAAAAAAGAAAAAAATCACATCCATATTAATCACTCTGCAGATTATTGCTCCGCTCATATTCATTACCAACCAGCTAATCCCCCAGCACTGGGGTATTACCTTCCACCAGCTGCCTCCACGCTGCTCAGCTGCAGATGGAGAAGGATTCTGTGCTGTTCCAGAGGTGTGGGGCTGGGGGGTGAGCTCTGTGCAGAGCCCCCACTCAGCTGATGGATGGTTTGCATGAATGAGGGCTTTGGGAGATGCCTGCAATCAGCACAGAGCTGGGAGTCTGTGCAGGCAAGGAAAGCACCGTGCACAAAGTGATGCTTTGGTTTACCTCCTGGAGTGGATGTGAGCGTTTCTGGGGCTTGATCTTCTGCTTGCTTTACTTCTGCTGTGTGCGTGGTCCTCAGCCACCTCCCCCCTGGGCAGGGTGATGGCCCTCGGACCCACGCTTGTTGAAGGCCACAATGCAGTGTGCATGAGCACAAGCAAAGCACGAGGTCTGTGACCCAGCCCCTACAGCCCTGTACAGCCCCAGGCCATGCCTTTGTGCTGAGCTCGCAGAGATGGTGAGTTCCTGCTGCAAGAGCCAAGCAGACGTCCAGAGAATGGTTAAAAAGTCAGGCAAAAGCAGCTCAGCTCCTGAGATTCTCTCCTTTGTGAAAGCTGAACATGGCCAAAAAAAGAAAAAGGAACCCAAATCAAAAACAAACAGACAAACAAAAACCTTACTTGTAAGCATTTCTGTTATCTCCTCAAAGCTCAGTCCCACTGAGTGCCCTCAGAGTTGAATGAGACCTCCCAGCAACGGGTAAGGGATGGGAAGGAGCATCCTTAGAGATTTTGGAGCGGAGAAAGGCTGATGGGTTGCACTCACAGTGCCTGCAAGGAAGCTGGCAGTGGAGCACAGGGGGGGAATTCTCCCAGTGAAGGAGTCAGTGGAGGATATTGATTGCTTGGAGACACCATGCGGTTGCAATGCCTCCAGCACAGGGAGCACAGCAGATCCTGCAGCTCCTCCTGAGGCTGAGCAAAGCCATCACAGTGCGAGTGCATTTTTTCAGGTGGTATCAATGAAGCTGGCTTTGTTTTAAGCAGGCTGCAGGACAGAGCTCATTCCATAGCCCATAGTCGTGGGGGAACCTCCTGCTCCCTTCCCAGCCCTGCTCCGAGGGGAAGGAGGCGTGGGGTGAGCTGGGAGCACTGGGGAGGACACCCATATGGCCTCACTGGATGAAAAGAACAGCAGTTTTACTGGGGAGAGAATAGGACCCGTTTATAAATCCCCAACCATTATTCCTGGTGTTCACTCCCCAGACAGGAAAGCCCATTTCCAGGAGCATTAAGGGTGAAATGGCAGTCATAAAGCACCAGCAATCAAACGTGAAAAGAGCAGCCCAATTCATTAACAGCGAGACAAGCTGATAGAGACATTCTTAATTATCAGATATTACCGTGGAGTTAATTCTTACCTGAGTTGCTTAAGCTTGGCCATCCTTCCCTTTTCTTTGACGTTTTGCCATAGGGCAGCATGGAACATTTGTAATTAGATTCCCTCACTGGAGCTAATTATGAAGCAACAATAAAAATGGAGTGCTTTCCATTTTCATAAGTATTATTTTGAACTAAAACCAAACCCTTTGCCTCGGCTCTAGTATCTGTAATTTAACACAAAACCTGGGATATAAATAGGAACGTTCACTCTGCATTATGCCACACATCTATTTTATTTTGTACTGTAATGCATTCACGTTATTTTATATGCACATACCTGGACAACCATATCTGTGTGTATCCCAACCAGGACCAGCAAAGATTCCTGTGTTTGCAGAGACGTCACGACTTCCTGCTCCACTGATATCTGCCTATAGGGAAAGGTTTAGCCCCAAAATTCTGGATAGGGAGTGCAGAACAGCAATCAGCATCTCTGGCAGTCCGATGGCAAGCACTTGGTGCTTAAGAAGCAAAACCTATGATGAAGCAAAAGAAGTGTCATTTTGGACAGTTTTCACCTTCAAAACCAGGGACTGCTCCAGAGCTGGTATTTGTTGGACACGTCTCACTGTCTGCCACCCATAACTCAAAATAAATTTCCATTAGCAATGAGTTGGCCACTTCCATCTAGCAATCCCACGCAAGCTTATTGGAATGAAAAGCAATAGACCCCTGTGTTTCTTATTGCCCATTTAGGATAACTGTCTGGTTGCATACAATTACATGTCACCCTCTAGCTAAGCATCCACAGAAGAGAAAAGAGGCTGGAATTTAAACAGGTCAAAATGAATGCCATGATTGCAGTTGATAATTCCAAGCGTCACTTCCATTAGCTCATCTTGATAACCAGGCTGGAAAAGCCAGCTCCAAGATGTCCAAACTCCTTCCCACTACTTACAGAGCGATGGCAATCTGCAATCAATAGGCCAATCCTGTCTGGAGGGGGGAATAAAGCTGGAACTGAGGCAGCTCCTGAGGCTGGCGGTGATGCCAGGCTCTCGGGCTTTGAGAGGAAGACCTGAGGACCACAGCCTCAGCCCAAGCCCAGGGATCTGTTCCAGCAGTGCCTCCCAAAGTGCTGTTTGTGGCTCATACCTTCTCCGCATTGGACATGGGAACTGACTGAGGGCTCTGAGCCATCTGCATTTTATATAACCTTTATTAAGCATCACTTGACCTTGTCAGTGCCGATAAAGCCCTGGGAAGTGCATGCCAGATAAAATGTAGTTTTAATTGAGTATACTTATTATATTAAATATATGAACAGGGCGCAGATGAATACAAATGACCCCGTTTAATGCTTTCGATTCACGTCGAAATTCCTTTTGACTTTGAGGAGCTGAAGGAGTCAATCACATTCCCAGGGGGTGGAAAAGGGCCCTGCTGCTGCCACCAGCATCTCTGCTACAGCACAGGGTGAGTCAGAAAAGGTCCTAGCATCCCTGGGGCTCCTGCACGTCCCTTCCCCTCCTGCAGCCTTTTGGAATGCTCTGGGTATCTCACTTCATGTCTTCCCACGTGGATTAACCCAGAGCACAAATGAAAAGCGATCGTCTCCTCTACTGTTTTTCAGCTCTGCAAGATATCCACAAAGATGCTCCATCCCAGCACCTCCCAGTTTAGCACAAACAGCTGCAGGTGGAGACCATGGAATGGATCTGCAAAAGGCTGAGCTCTGCTGGTTCAGGTGGCAGGCAGCAAGCAGGATGCGGCCCAGCTGCTTCCTAGCATTCGTGTCAAGCTTTGCTCTCAATGTGAAGAAAATAAGATGAAATGACCTGCCTGAGGAGCAGGCTGTCTCCCTGACATATTTGCATTAGCTTCAAATAGGAAGAGCTTCCCATCAGCCTATTAGCACTGCACTAAAACAAGCGGACTCGGTGTCAAGTGGCTGAATAAAACCACATCTCGGGGCAGCACGGAGCTCCCTGCTGCGAGCCGCCTCCTGCCTTGGATTTATCCTTTCAATTACCTCGTTTAAAAAGAAGAAACCAAGACCCTTCAGAAGAAGCGGTGAGACCTCTCGTTTGAGATCCCCGTGTTTCTTTTTCAGTCTTTCCTTAAGGGTCTCTGTTTTTCTGTCACTTACCATCATCCGGAGTAATTTGGGGCTGTTAGAGAAAGTTCATTGCTGTAATTGCAACCATATTGGTCATTAAAGTTGACAGACAGCTGCTGGAGAAGTCACTTGCTGATTCCTACCACTCAGCAGACGCCTCTCAGCATTTGCTCAAACGTTAGCTTGAATTTATGAAATGAAAGCAAACGCGTTTTACCGTGAGGACCGATCGTCTCAATGGGGAAAGAAATGAAGGGCCCACCTGATCGATTGGCAAACACCATTTGCGTGCTCCTTCCCACCACTGAGCGCTGCCGATCCGGATCCTGCATTCTCTGTCCCATGCAAAGAAAGCTGCCTGGAGGAGGGACCTTCTGCTGCCTTCAGGATGACATCCAGCACTTCCTGAAGACATGGAGCAAAGCACCGCAACCCTGCAGCGGAGGATCTGAAAAAGCAGAAAGAGGGGCCAAAGAAAGCTGCAGCCCCCTCCCCTTTGTCCCTTCACCACGGACACAACTCGGTCCCACCGACCCCCGTGTGCCCACCTGCACCCAAAGAGCATTCTCACCTCATCACAGCCAAGTATTTCCTGCTGCAAAGGCAGAACAGCTGCACACCACACGGCAGAACAGAAGAACCCACTCACGAAGTGCTTTTTGTTGTTGTTTTTTTAACCAGTAAACTTTATTTATATATAACAACAGTACAAAGTGAGTCCTTGGCTTGCAAAATAGGAGTGTTTCATATTTACAATAGGTACACAATAATATATTAGAATAATAACAAAACCCCCTTTTTCCTTGGAACATTTTTAAATACTTAAACTTTCTTACATTTTTTTTTTCTTTTTCCACAGCACTTATAAAAACAACAACAAAAAAAATAAACCAAACAAACAGACAATCATCTTAAACAAAAAATATAATACAGAACTCCAGTGTGTCAAGTATAACGGGGGGGGAGGAACCAGAGAACAATAAGGTGGAATGGGTACGGATACAAATCCATTCGTTATTCCTGCCAACACACAACCCCTAGAAATGGCATCATTTGCTGTAAGGAGCGGGGCAGAAAAAAATAAAAATCTGTTCCACGATTGATACCTCTACATTCTATGACATTATGGGGCCTCGTTTCTGGGGATCCCAGAAGTTTTAGTACCTGTGTGTTCCCTCCCCTTTGGAGGCCCAGAGTTTGGGGCACTGTCCATGCGACGGATGGACCCTGCAGATCTGATACTCGCTGCAGGAACACACGTTTTGTCATTATTATATTCCACTTTTAGAAAGGAAGAAGGAGAAGGGGGTGACACGGGGACAAGAACAAGCACACAGACACTGCCGTGCCCACAGCATGGCCACAACACCTGCCACCCTGTGCCACCCTGTGCCAACCCATGGTGCCATGTGCTTTGAGCAGCGCCTTCCACGAGGAGAAAATCCCTCTGAGGACTTCCATCCTCTTCCCCTCTAAACCCAAACCACACCGAAATCGTGCGTTCAGTTTTACTCAGCCCAGCGGATCCAGAACGCATCTTCTTCACGGCGTACACCAACATCCTTAATCTCATTATTTTCCCATCCAATGTCCAGTTAAAATAAAGTCCTGCCTATGTGAGAGCAGGACAGCACAGGGGCGAAGCGGGGCTCTCACCAAGGACACATCCATGGCTCTCCCAGCTCACCCAGCACGCATCCACAGGCAGGGCAGCAGCTCCCTGCCTCAACGGTTCACAAACTGTGGCACGAATGCCATTCCCAAACTGGATGGCAAATTTTGTGGCATTTTAACGCATCTTTGATATCAATTACTTAACCATCCCCAAACACTTTTTTCTTTTCTCCAAGGTACGGCCACTCATGAGTTCTCACGATGCCCTCTCTTGCTCCACTCGGTCCATTTTGAGCTGAGCACTGGGAATGGAGTGGAGAGAGACCAGCAAGCAGGAGTAGGGCTGGGTGAGGGCTGGAGGCACTGGAGCATCCCAGGATCGCACTGGAGCAGTGGGCAGCTCAGTGCTCTGAGCCTTGGACCGACAGCAAGGACTTGCACTGAGGTCAGCATCACACAGAACACAAACAGAGAGCATTACGTCCTCTTGCTATTGGCTTCCATGTGCTCACCCAAACTGCTGGGTACGTTACGATGTTTTTGGTGAGGTCCATTTCAAGGCAGGGTGGGTAATTTCTACAGGACCGGGCCATTTTTAAGACAGAGTGTTGAAGGCACTGCTGTGATGGAGGTCTCTGGTGGCTCCGCGCCGGGCAGCTGCGCCTGCCAACCCCACGTGTCCCAGCACCGTGTGTCCCATCCCCGCTGAAGGCCCCAGGGAGTCCACAGCAACCCAGCTGTTTTGATGTGTCCTGCCCTCCTTTAAGCATAAATCCATCCCTTATGGCACAGAGGGGACTGCACCTCTGCACGGTGCTGGGTATTCCACAGCAGGGCTCCTGCAGAGACGAGCTTGCCTGTAAGTTAGACTCTGGTATATGGGCTTTTAATAAAGGCTTTCAAGGTGGAGAAGCATTTGATTAGCACCTTGCTCCCCCTTGGAGTGGGTGCTTTGATAGTACATGAGCAGAAGATTAAATGGAATTATTTAAGCATTGACACCAGGCAGAGAGATTCCAGAAAGTGACGTCTCCCACTTTGATGTCAAAATACCTGAAACGAAGTGAACTGGAGAACCACAACACCAACAGCCCCGCAGGAGGAAGGGGCCACGAGAGAGAGGTGAAATCATTTCATCTAAGGCAAAGTCACTGCCCCTCCTGACCAAACCTTGAGTCCATTTGCTGCAATGCAGAGGAAATGCCCCTTGGAGCTTTTCAGTTTCCTCTCCAAAGAGTAACCAAAGAGTCGGATGCAAGCAGGGCAATAGATTACAAGTTCTTTGCCCCGAGGGGATATGTTGCTTCATCCCATGCAACTGACCATGAAGATCCATAATTCATGGCTACCATCACAAGTAGATGCTCGGTGGTTTATCTACAGACCACTCCTTCCAGTCAGCACCGTGCTGCTTCTATGCCATCCTCCTGATGCCTCCCCGGTGATGGATGAAGAGCTATTCCTGCTGTCTTCCGTGGAAACCACTCAGACCTCAGTACCCCACTGTTCTGCAATGAGCTCCTCTTGGTTTCCCTGTTCTCCTCAGCTCCACGCAGCTTGGCCAAGGAGACAGGGACCTGGCTGTGCAAAAGCCTCATGGAGAGATGGGCAGTAAGCAAAATGCAGGCTGCATGGCAGCACAGCCAGCAGCATCCAGGTCTTTGCTTTGGGTATAGTCATATTTTATCAGTCCCACAGAAGTAACTATTTAGATTAATATTCAGAAGTGTTTGAAAACCATTTTGAGTGTTCCAGAGTACCATAAGGATTTGGCGAACAGTCTGAACATGAATACTCAAAGCAATGACTACAACAACATACATCCTTCCTACGCCTCTCTCTGCACAGCTCTCCCATCTCAGAGCCTCCCATCACACAACTCAGACCGTGCTGCACGAGGCTGACCACCAGGTCTTCCTCCACACTACCAACTGACCCAGAAAAATGCACAGAAGCAAGTGGGCTCAGCATGGCTTTCAGCAAAGGGTCGTTAAACACTGAGTTTCCTGAGATGTTTGGATGCGTGTCAGCTCCTCCTGCTGGCCCTGGGACCTCATCCTCTCAACAAGAGCCACCTCGCTCCTGGTGCTTACAGAAATTGCTTCTCTTTTGCTGCACGCAGCAGACTGAGGTCCAGACCACCCCACCTGGTGACTTAGGGTGCAGCTCCACAGCATCGTGCTCAAATATCCCAAACATCCAGCGTGCTTCTCCTTGGCATCTGGGAAGAAGCAGTCTGAGGAGGGACTCTGCTGCTGTCAGCTCCCATGGTTGATGCCTCTCCCCCCCCATCAGGTCCAACGGCCCTGTCCTCCCTGTCGCAGCCTGCGCGGATATCAGCATTTATTACAGAGGGGAATATTTACAGCGCTCCTTCCCATCCTGGCACTCTACAAAGGGACACATAAGCTTTGGTGTCTTTTAAAGAAATAACACTCACAGACATCTGCCTGGCCACAAGAAGACGTGCCACTGGGCCAGCGAAGAACGGAAGGTAAGGACAAGACGCTTGGACAGACACACGGACAGCAGCTGGCACTGACAGCGCTGCCTAGGGGTTTCCCTTGTCTAGAGCAGAGATTTCTTTCCCTTCCTTCACGGAAATGAAAGCTATGGGCCTGCCCTGTGGGTGACATCACCTACGATCCCGTGCTTCTCTGGTCCGAAGTCAAACAGAGAATAATAAACAGCATCTTGCCACAGCTCGGCATTTCAAGTATTGCTCACTGTAAACATTGGGTTTGGGGTTGGTTTTACTGCAAAAACCACAGACAGCTCCGCTCTCCTCCTGCCATGGCTGCAAGAGCACCGCGCTTCAACAGGATCCTTCTGCGTTCAACAGTAAATGAGATTTAAAATATATATATATATATATATATATAGACACTGTATAAATACATAGATAAAGCTGGATTTCAAGACAAGTTGGATGATTGGATGGTTTTGCAATTCACAACAATTTCCTTCTAGTGCCTACGGGTTACTCAGCCAATGAACTATTTCTGGCTAAGCTGCTATCTTGCTTGTGTGGACAGGTGTGGTGCAAACTTGTGCTCATATTTTTTGTAAGATCCCAACAAGACTGCTGTGTTCCAGACTTTCCAGTTGGTGTAACAGACCATTTGCAGATGCCTGAGCACATCCTCAGGGCATGGCGAGGATGGGATCAGGACCGAACCTGGCTGCCAAGGTAATCTCTGTGGCTTGTGATTCTATTTTTTTTTCCTTTTTTTTTTTTTTTTTTTTTTTTTTTTCCCAAAAACACCTTTAAATAAAGTTTTATTTCCTAATATACATCAGACGATTTTCATGCGAAGCAGCAGCCATGGACACATCCAGCCGTTGCAGGTTCTACCTTTCCATGAATACCAGAAGCGATCCACCTTGAGTTAACGCTGATTGCGGTGCTTTGTCTCTTGATCTTCCTGCCTTTTCAAACCAGATCCCATGTGATTTTGAGCGCAGCCAGGCCCTGGGCCATCCCTGCTCCCCTTGATGAGGGTGGTTGTTGGGGTGTGCAGTGCCTTTCTGCTTGTTCTCCCTCTGAATCCCCAGGCATCCGTGCCATGCTCTTGCCCCTCGCTGTCCGTGCGCACTGCAGCCTTCCTTCAGCTCTCGATGGACATGGCACCAATGAGTTGCTCTACTTTGTATGCCAGACGCTGCCTCCGTGCCTGTTCGTCCTGCTCCAAAGCCCCAATGAGCTGACACAGAAAGAAAAAAGAGAAAGGAATCAGTGAGAGAGCAGAGGGTGGACAGGACTGCAGGGTAGGAAGGCGTGAGTAACATGGAGCACTGATGTGCTTCAAGGGGCAGAAAGAGCCAGTGAAAAACACCAGATAGATCATGGCCCCAGGATGGCAGAGGAACATTCCCAGAGTACCAAAATGCCCCGTGTTTCCTCAGGAGTAGTTGACAGCAAGAGAAATTGGGATGGAGCAGTATGGCCAACACTTCCTTAGGATGTGTAGCTTCTGAGGTTCCCCACTGATCATAAATCCCTCAGTCTCACTCTGATAGTTCTGTACTGGAATATAATTCTTCAGTAACAAATGGTGAAGCAGTGCAGTGAGCAGCCAGCCGTGCTCCTCTGCTTGCTGGGCTGCTCAGTGCAGAGCCCTGTACCTCGGGCTCCACATTCCTCGTCTCATTTAGCATGAAAGTTATGGGATTTTAAAATCTAATTGGAAAAATGATACAGTACTGTATCACAAATGCATACATGCAATTAAATGACAAAACCCTTCCTTTTAATGGACATAATTGCAAAATAGGTTCTTCTTGCACTGAAATGAAGGGGTGGAACAGATGGTGAGAACTTGGTTTCAAGTGAAGCATTCATTAAATGAGCTCAGGCTGCCAGGAATTCTGTGCAAACAGGAGTGAGCACCAATGCACCAGGGACTTGTACTATGCTGTTCCCAAAGGACAGGGACATTCAAGGGGAGTTTCACTGGGTCACGAGGATTTTTTTACTGCATTTAGGAGCGAGATGCACTTGTGCCAAGGCTGAGGAATGGAGTTGCTCACCCAATATTTCAGCTATCGTTTCTCCTGGGACAAATGCTACAGAGCAAGACCTGAGCCTCACTGCGCACAAACAGAGCAGATGTGGGCAGCAGCCATACAAGCTACAGCCATGCTGCAATGAGGGGAATGTCCCTATGTCCCCTCCCCAAGGGCACCCACCTCCTCGCTGTATTTGCTGACGTAGGAATAGATCTCGTTGAGTGCACTCAGCATGTTGAACTCAGCTGAATGCAGACGTGACTGCTCAGCCAGGTATGCATTCATGTCCTGGTCGCTGATGGCTGGCAGCTTGGCAATGTCTGCATAATACCTGCAGGGACCAAAGGCTCGGTGAGGAGCAGGGAGGACAAAATACCCCCTCTTCTGCTTGGGATCTTATCACTGGGATGCTATGACTCCAACCTCTCTGCCCAGCTCCTACCTCTCCACCCAGCTCTTGTAACTGGGGATGTCCTTGGCGTACAGCAGCTTGTTGGATGGGGAATCCTTGCCCAGGCGGTGCTCGGAGGTGGAGCATGAGTCCATGAAGGTCTGAGCCACAACTGAGAGGCAGGCATCCGTGATGCTGCCTTTGTGGATGTCAAAGACAAACTGCGGGTTTTTGATCACGTTCACCCAGAAGCGGAGAGGGAGGCTGCAGGGAAACCAAGAAACAAAACTGGATGTTAAGAAAAGCCTGAACAGATCCTTCCTGTGCTGTGCGTTCCCTCTGTGGTGGCCGAGGAGTGGGGCTGAGCCTGGGGCAGTGTGGTCACCACTGTGCCCATCATCGGCTTTGTCCCCAGATCCCAAGGCCTTCACAATCAAAGGGGAATTATTATTCCTTTTTTCTTTGGCTGTACAGCAGGATCAAAAAAGCAGCTGCTGCCTTCTATTACCTTTCAAGTCTTGGCTCTCTCCATCCAGCTATGCACGGGGGGCTGCAGCCTTAACTCTTGCTGCACCACGGGCCAGCAGCTCAGCTGCACTCTGCAGTGCCCATGCCCTCCCCTCCATCGCATCAGCTCTGTCCTGCAGCTCCTTCTGCTCTGACCTCCTCCAGCAGCCTACGCCTCTCTCCCTCCTCCAGAAAAATTCTGGCATTGCTGCTCTGCTCCATTTCCCCTCTGCTCCATTCCCCAGCAACCCTGCAGCTATCAGCGCCCAGCAGGGTCAGAGCCCACATGTGGGTCAGAGCCCCCAGCGGTGCCAGCACAGAAACCCCCACCCCACGGTGCTTTCCTTGTCACTGCTTCAAGAAGACTCATCTCTATTTGCGATTCAAACGTTTTTATCCTAATAACTCCTTCTGATGCTTTCAATAAATTGTTTTTTTGCTCCCCACTGCCTTAGCAGGGAATGCAGCTTTTGCAGACGTGGTGATTAGAGGCTTTTAAAGCCATGCGGGACTTGGGGGAATGCACAAAGTCTTCAGGGAACAGCCATTTGTTGTGGGCTTTTTTTTTCTTCCCCTCTCTTGCAGAGGTAGATTTCCAACCCACAGAGCTTTTAATCCTAAAATAACAGAAGAGCAGAGCTGTAATAGCTCCATTGTTTGGGGAAGGCTAAGCTCAGGATTGGCACCCAGAGCCCCATCTGTGTGGGACAGCAGTGCTGTGAAGGGGTCTGCATGGCTCCGTGCTGCATTTATACACTGGGGCTACAGCGCCGTGTTGCTCCGGCCCTTCTGACAGCTCTGCCATCAATTTTTCCCCCCACCACAACAGCCACATCTTACCAATTGCTCTTCCAGGTGTGCCGTACATCTGTGTCGTGGATGCCGTGCTTATCTGCCTGCTCGTCCAGGAAGTCAAACATGTACTTGATGGCCAAGGGGAGCGCGCTGCCGCGGTGCACCGTGCTGAACAGCGTCTCAAAGAGGTCATCCACAAACTTCTGCAGCGTGCCCTGATGGGAGCAGCATGGCAGCTTTTGTTTTTTGGGATGGCTTTTTTTTCTTTTTTTTTTCTTTTTTTTTTGTGGGGGATATTTTGGGATATGCCTGCTTGGTGGTTGCTAATTTGGGATTGATGTTAGAAACTGCTGTTGCATAAGTAGTCCAATTTTGGGGGCTTGCCTGTATCCTACAGTAAAGCATATGTATGGGGTTTTTATACCACTGAAAGGAAAGCGAGCTTGGTTAATTTGCTTTATTGTTATTTCACAGAATGGCCGGGGCTGGAAGGAACCTTAAGGATCACGAATCTCCAACCCCCTGCCATAGGCAGGGCCACCAACCTCCCCATTTAATACCAGACCAGGCTGCCCAGGGCCCCATCCAACCTGGCCCTGAATACCTCCAAGGACAGGGCATCCACAGCCTCTCTGGGCAAACAGCTATTTAAACAGCTCAGTTTAGAAACTGGGCTTGCACTGCTGATAAGGGGGAAGCATTCATAAGCTCAGGGGTAAATCTGAAGGCTGGAACTGGGTGATGTTTGAGGTCCCTTCCCATCCAAGCAACTCAATGGTTCTATGGAAATGAACCCCCAGGGCATGGCAGGGGGCTGAGGATCCCCAGTGACCACATGGACATCCCTTCTTGGGCATCTCCCAGGCAAGCTTAGCACACCATTTACCTTTGTAGCCAGCAGCCTTGTCAGGTAGATCTCGGACACCATCTTGCTGCCCCGGTCCCCCTCCTTCTGGTCACCATGGTCGTGGTTTTTCACCAGGTGCCACACTTTGACACCACTCTCCAGGTCTGGGGTGATCATGGGGGCTCGGGAGCGCAGGCTGTCAGGGCTGCCAGTGTAACGGAAGGTGGAATCTGAGTGTGAGAGGAGAGAGCACGCTCAGTGTAATGCCTCCTTCCATCTGCCTGCCTCTGCTCGGGGATGGCACTGCTCTCGTTAATGCCAGAATCATCTGCTCTGATTTGTTTTTGCAGGGCAGTGCAATGCAATACCGTACAAAATGAAATTTGCCAAAATAGGCCGTGCACTTATAAACAAAGCACATGCTGGTCTTCACCAAGCACAGAGTCCCCCAGCCTGAAGCTTTCTCCTTCTGCACCCAGATGTGAGGCTTCTCCCCCTGCATTTTCATCCCTTACCTGCAACACAACAGCTCCGTGAGGGACGATGCCCCATGATCCCAGCTCATGCAAGCAACACCATCTGCTCCCAATACCAGTATTTTGTACCTAGTAAGTGCAGAAGAAAAGGTTCTTCTTCCTGAGGCTTTCTTAGAGCAACCGGAGCTGGACTCTGATCACAGAGCCTCATAGAAGCAAGGAGCAGAGGCAATGGGATCTACCCTACTGGCACGGAGACCAAGAAGGGATGAGGGACGTGGAACTTCCCAAGCGATGTGCTACCCTGGACACCATCCTCTGTGAGCCAAGACAAGGTGCTAACAACTCGGCGAGGCCAACGTGAGTCATGCACTGCTCATTTTTGTACTCTCACTGAATTCCTTTGTTCTGTGGGAACCTCGTGTGTTCTCCTAAGCTGAGCCTTCAGTTTGCTGCTTGCCCTTCCCAGCAAGAGGAAGGAGATCAATCATAAATCAGCCAGGGGAAGTGTGCAGCTCATTACAAAACTAGCTAGATTTTCATCCCTGATTAGGGCTTAGATAAATGAGTACTCCAACTGATATAATTAAGGAGACAGACAGGGGGACGGCTAAGGAAGCATCTAGTAATTCTATTTTTAAGCGTAGCTCTGTACTGATATATAATGGGGAAAGTAAATAAGTATCTCATTTAAATTCTGTCGGCGCAATTAGAAGTATTAATCTTAATGGGAGGAATGATAATTCACACTGGTGGCTCACAGAGGCTTTTTCACGTGGCAGAGATCGATGAGCCCTGAGGACTCCTGTGGTGGTGTGACCTGGCTTTGGTTTTCCCATCCCCTGCAGAGCCAAAGCAGTGGGCTGCAGTTGTGTTGTGCTGCCCAGCAGAAACGTTCTGGACCAGAAAGCCTGACTGAGGGCTTTCCTGCAACAAGGATGCCCAGTTTGAGAGAATAAATTGTTTGGGGAGCTATAACCAGGACAGGGAGACGGGTTTGCCAGGAGCCCCCTCTTCTGCACAACGCTCTGCACAGTGCAAGATAATGAGAGATCAGCGTGCTAGAGATTTTGCCACCGCTGCCTTTTATGAAAATATATTATTACCATCATTGTGGATTTAGCGCTATAAATGCACACCTGGCACCTAGCAGACTCATTTATTCAGAGCGTGGAGTCTTTAGGGACCATCTGCAAAGTGCCTTAACCGTGCCATTATGCAAATGGCCAATTCCCAGGAGCGCGAATGCTAGCGCATCGAGTTCACACTGCTGTTACCATTTCTGACCCATTAGCTGAGATGTCAGGATCCTCCACTTACAGGAAGAATAGATGAAGGAATTGTTATTTTTTCCCTCCCCTGCAGCCCTGCTTACAAGGAGAACACAGTCTGCTCTCCTTGCAGAAAGGTGCTGTGGTTGATGGCTGGACTTGGTGATCTCAGAGGTCTTTACCAACCTTAATGACTCTATGGCTCTAGGTGCAGCACCCTCTGAGCCAAAAGCCATTCCCAGGGCCTTCCCCAGACCCACATTCCCATGGGCTGCTCATGATGGTGCTTCCTTTTCCCCTCTCAGATTCGTAGACTCATAGAATGGCTGAGGTTGGAAGGTACCTTAAAAGATCATCTAGCTCCAAACTCTCCGCTCCTTTCTGCTGTCCTGCTCACAGATGGAAAAGCCTTTGCAAAAAGCCAGCAGCCAAGCACATTTTTTCTGTTTGGCACACAAATGCAGTTTCCTTCTGACAGAGTGCTGCAGTTCTTTGGGGCAAGCTGCTGCTTTTTTTTGCACCTGATTCTTTCAGGCCAAGGCAGCCCCTACACCCACCAGGACACATCCTTGTTTAAAGCAGCTCTGCTCCTCACCGTATCTGCTGATGGACGTGCGGGAGATGCTGGCGGAGGCAGGGATGTTGTAGGAGGAAGTCTGCTTGGGGACAAGAGCCACAACGGAGCGGTCTGACACCTGGGGAAGGGAGAGAGAAGAGGTGAGCCAGGCAGTGCAGACAACAGAAATGCTCAGGTTGGCACAGAGCTGATGGCACAACGCTGGGTTCCTTGGGTGAAGGAGAAAGGTCTTGCTGGCAGCCCTGGGCTTCTGGTGCTGAGCCCCATGCTGGGTCAGACCCTTAGGAGCAGAGATCAAAGGAAAGCAGTGATAAATCAAGGGACAGATTGAAGATTGCTTTGGTCATTCTGATTTAAGATTGCGTTTTATGCAACAAAAATGAGAATCTCAAGAATTGTTGTGATCCAATTAAAGTAACAATGCAGAGGGAATAAAGCAGCCGTGATAATGTTACGGGCCATAAAACATTCCTATTAAACCATTTTTTATTTTAACAATTTTTATGAACTTTAGAAGTTTGATTTACAGCCCAGAGTGTCACACAGCCATCTTTCAGGGGTATTAAATCGTCCATCCCTCTGCTGCTCCAGAGAGGGAATTAAATGCTGGGAAGTCCAACCATAAATGAACATTAATGCTAACAAGGTTTGGTTATGGCAGACTTTAGTAGCCATGTTTAATTTTATCCTCCCTATAAATCCAACAGCCACTGGGTGTTTCTTAACACATTTCTGTTAATTAAGGACCTGTGGGTCTCGTGGGAATCTCTGCACCCAGCGCTGCCTGCAGCACAGCTCCTGCACCACGGCCCTGCTGTGCATTATGATGAAGTTTCAGGCAAATGGGTGTTGTTATTATTGCTAACGAGAGTGGAAATAACAGCCACTTGTGTTCCACAGCACAGAAGCGAGATATTTCTGAGCAAAACACTCCCAACACCTTTCTCATTTCCTCCGCTGCTACTGCCTCACTCCATCCAATTTATTAAGTCAATGGAAGGAACAATCAGTGGCCATATTATTATCCAGGGGTGTCATTAGCTGCCACTTCAGCTCAGCTCCACCTCGGAAGCTGAGCACTGGGATGCAGCCCGGGGTGGGGACAGCATAGGTCCCCATGCCCTGAGCACTGCCACTGACTGAACCCAGGGTGCAATGGCTCAGCCAAAAACGCTGACCTACAGAGCAGTGTCATAAGGAACACAAGCTCCTTTCCCACCTCATTCTACTGCTGCCACGCTGCCGTTAAACCCAGCTTCAGAAATATTCTGATTCTTCCTTCCCCCAGCTGGAAACCTGCTGCACAATATGCCTTCAGGAGAGGAAAGATGGAGCTGGGCTGCCACCTCTGTGCCACCTCCCAGCGAGATGCAGCCCCACGGCCGTATCCTCATTTCTGATGCTCCTTCCCTCTCTGCTTCTAATTTGTCATTTAAAGCAGTTTTCTAATCTCTCAGCCCTTCCAGGCTCTTGGTACCTGACAGGTACTCATGCTCTGCTGCCTCCTAGTTAACCCTGCACGAGCCACTGTAAATCATTCAATATTCAATTCAGGGTTTCATTTTTCTTCAGTAGAGCCACACAGGGCGGGATTCTCCCATGAGGTTTAATGTCACAAACCAAAAGGACACTGCATAAAGGTAATACAACGTGGTTCAAAAGCTCCAGAGACTTCAGCAAAGCACTACACCTATTTAACCCATACGCCTATTATAAAAATGAAGAAATAAGCAGCAGGCCTACAGCTCTCTATATAATTCTATAAAGTGGTTCAAAAATATTACAGAGGGTGAAAATGCCCTTTTAAATCCAACCCAGCTTTTGCATCCCACGAAGAGCACATTTTGCCAATTGAGGCAGATATATGGTGGGTTGTTTTGGCTTTTTTTTTTTACCAGCCTAAACATGTAGAAAATGAAATATGGATGTATATAAATCTAGAAATCATCTCTCCAGTCCTCCAGAAGCCAGCAACAACCTCCATCCCCCTCCTGCAGCTCAAAGCACAGATGTGCTGTATGCCACTCGCCCTTCCCTGCTGCCCTGCAGCTCTCCATGCTCTGTGCCATGCATTTTCTGCCCCCCAACAATCCTGGCTTAAGCAACCAAAGAGCAGAGCCGGAGGCAGCACTGATTTTATACCCCCTTCTAAGCAGTGCCTTTGCCCAACATGTTTGTTTTACTGTGCAGCCCTGGAGCATCTGTATTTCTGATACCTAATAAAAACATTTATTACTGGAACAGAAAAAAAAAAAAAAAACAACATAAAAAAGGATAAAATGGTAGAAATACCAAAAGGAAAAAAAAAAAATAATAAAAATCGCTGCTGTTTGTTTTTGGCAAAAGCTCTGCCTCGGCGAGATTCCTGTTGCAGTGCAGAGAACTTGGCTTTGTTTCATGGCTGAAACAGCTCCATTCGGGCTGCACGGAGCTGTGGCCAGAGCCATGTGTGACTGCTGCCTATTTAGGTACTTGGCAGCAAACTTCCACTTTGTTCCAGAGCAAAGCTGACACTCAAGTGGCAGGAATAGCTGCGGTGCTGTGAGTGCTGTCAGGATTTTGTTTATTTTAAGGCCAAACTTATGGCTCGGGTTTCCCACAGGCACCAAAATGAAGACGGTCCCTCCCTTAGCACCCAGCTCACATCAGAACATAAGTTTCACTGGTGACTTCCTCAGTTGACTTCTAAAGATCACAAAACCTCACTGCTTCCCTGCATGCTGGATAATCCCTTGCAAATGACAGGTGGAGCCGATGTGAAACACAACAGAATTCATCTCCCATGGTAAGCTGGATGCACAAACCTTCAGGTTCAAGGATTGGTTTATACGGTGCTGGTAGCAGGACTCCTGTGAGCTGACTTGGAAGGCTCTGGGATTTGGAAGGCAGAATCCCCTCTCTTTTCCCTGCTGCCCTCCGTTCTGTGCCCATCTGCAGCCCTACAGGCTCAGCCCTCCCCTTGCTCGGTCTCACAAGCACAGATAGCAGCTTTAATTTAGCCAATTTTCAACCCTGCTAGGTTCTTTAAGATCCATGTCAAGCTTGCTTTCCTGTCTAATGCAGAAGCACATTGAACCACTCAGGTTTCTCATGCAAACGTGACCTCTCCGTCTGCCTGGAAATTAAATTTCTGCCTTTCTGTTCCTTCATCACGGCAGCCTTCTGGGAGCTGCCTACCCAGGCCTGCTCTCACCTGGTAGTGCAGCAAGGTGTTCAGTCGCTTCCAGTCGCCTTCAATCTTGGTGGTGATGTCTTCATCCTGCAGCACCACGCGTGCGATGCGGCCCTGCCGCCACTCTGTAAGGCAGAAGCGATGGATGCATTGCTCAGAGCGGGGACAGCCATGGGCTCATCTGCTTGGCTAACCCAAAGAGCCCACAGAAATGCTCAACAGGTAAAAAGGGACACCCAGAGAAAGCACCAAGCCCCTACCCAAATCCATGTCAACAGCTCTCGGTCGCTGGGAATAGGGGACGTTCTTGTACACCGCATCAAGGATTTTCTCTTTGACCTGGGTGATGGTATCGCAGTTCAGCACCTTCACAGGGATCTCTGGACTGTTCTCGTTGTCTGGATTCACACAGTTCAAGATCTGGGAAGAAAGGAGAAGCACACCATTCCCTTAATGGCTCCACACAGAAGCAGAACAACAGGAACATAGTTCAGTGCTGATGGATTGATGGTTGGATGGCCTTAGTGGCATTTTCCAACCTTAACGACCTTATTAGAATAAGCGTCTGCACAAGAAGCAGCCCTCATGGTAAAACCCTGCATCTATATTTACCTCATTGCAGCTGCACATATCTATATAAACAATTAAGATAGGAGTCCTCATATGTTGATTTTCCCTTGTTAGAGGAAGGACAGTGGACCAAATAGGATATTGGTACCTACGAGTTGGGCACAACCCCAAGCTACCAGCCAGGGACACTCCTGATTGGACTTTACTGCACTGCCAACAGCAGTGCTCATGGCAGTGCTCCCATAGCGGGCCTGAAGGTCAGCATGGCTCATGCCCAACAGGGAGGACAGCAGCAATCCAGCTCTTTCCCCCAGCATTCACTCACCAGGGTCTTGTACTCAATCTGCTGCCGGATCAGCTTGTCCTCGCTGAGTGAATAGCGGGCTTCCCCCGTGATGGCATCAATTGGGCCCTTCTCCATCTGCTGCTTGATGGCACAGTACAGCATGAAGAGTGGCTCTCCAGCACATTCCTGCACAAGGAGACCAGCGGCGAAATCAACCCAGGGGTGAAGTGCAGCTACATCAGGGCTGCTGGCCCACAAAGACATCTTGCACATGATTAATTGCAGCAGAGGCACAGCCCCGTTGCCTTAATCATTAGCATATGTGCAATCGGGCTCAGCCCCCAGCAGCTCCGGCAGAGCACAGCCAAAACTGCTGCTTGATGGCTGTTGTGCTTGGCTTGGTAAAGCTCTACTGAATCTACAGGGCTGTAAAATGGGAATCTGAGATCTTGATCTCATTGTTCGCTCTGATGAAGTAAACTCTGAGGGGGCTTCCAAAACCAAAATTAAATTGCCAAACTATGGAAGCGCAGGCATGGAGGTGCTCAAAGAGGTGTGAGCCCTTCAGAGGGCACAGCCTGGAGTACTCCAGAGGACACAGCTGGGTGATACTTGGTGCAGCCAAAGCCAGGGAAAGTTAAACAGAAGAGCAGAAAACCTTTTCATAAGAGAGCCTTTCAGCAGTACTCAAGGAAAGCAACAGAAACTTGACTGCATGAGACTGTTTTCAAGCTCAGATTTGCCCCATGCAGGTGGGAGAGCAAAGCAGCTGTGCTCCACTCCATCCCTCCTTACCTTGAGAAATTTGTGGAGGAGGAAAGCAAACCAATTCGTCAGCATCTTCTCAGCCACCGACTCTGTCCTAGGAAAGCCAGGAGGAGGAGAGGCACATTACCAACAAAACCAAATCCTCGCACAAACCAACCTCAGGAAACGGGAATGGCCAGAGACAGGAGGAGAGGAGCATCCTGCTCAGCACAGCTCCCAGTGCATGCAGGCAGCACGATGCAGGCAGCTCATCCCCAGCTGACAGCCCATCAGAGCCCTGACAGGGAACAGGGAGCCTGGGGACACTCAGCTCTGTGCACGTGGTGCAAATTACAGCCTGGCGCTGTAAATCACTGGGATTTGCACTGGGCTGGCAATCAGGGACAGCAGAGTGACAATGGCAGGAAAATTGCAGCTTTATCCCCGGTCCCACCCAGCGTCCTCTCCCCACATTGTGCCCAAGATTATCTTTAATTTCAATACAATAGCTCCTAATGATAGTTTTTAATGCTGGCTCTGCAGGATCCTGTTTCTTTTCCTGGGATAGGGACACTGTGCCTCCAACATCCTGTGCCCAGCAGCCTGGCGCTGGTGCAGCACTGCAGCAGGTACAGCAGAGCTCTGTGGGTCCCATCCTGCTCCTGACCCATTTTCCCTGCTCTTCCCTGACTGCTCTGCTGACTTGAATGAGGGACTGCATCTTGGTATGTATTTATACAGCACCCAGCGTGTTTGGGGATGCTGGCATTTAATGAAGAAAAAAAAGCCAACAGGGTTTGATCACAAAGTCAGACAGATCAAGTGCAAAAAAGGAGCCACAGATTTCAACAAACAAAAACTGACACCAGTCTGCAAAAAAAGACCCGGGGTTACGTTATCTATCATCTCTTAGGATCACAACATCTGCCAGGAATTTGCGAAAATGTCTGCAGATCCCCAAAGAATTCCAGCCTGAATTGATTAACTGCCTAAAAACTCATCCTGCAAACTGACACGCGCACTGCTCGCCTGTTTAAATCACTGCCACTGCCCAATTAAGGAGGAGCACCAGCAGCACGCTGCTGTGCCAGCCAGCCACGAGCCACACCAAATGCAGAGGCAGTGACGTAGCCAAGAAAAGGATTAAAACACAGAGCGAAAATCACGCATTCGGGACGAATACTGATTTAATAAACCACTTTGTTAATAGAATACTAGACTAATAATTGGCCAGGGTGCGGATTAGCACTGCTAGCAAGCTACAGATCCAGCTGGGTGCTTGTGGGATGGCTCTGGTGCCCTGCTCTGGCACTGGGAAGCAAGCAAAGCTAAACAAAAAGAGCCCAGAGAACCCCAAAATCAATATGTATTCTACTCATTTTCCCTGCTGTATCTGGGTCTCTCAGCTGCTGCCTGCTGTCTGTGCCAGGAACCAGAGCTGCCATTTGATTTAATGTCAACTTTTTTGCTGTCTCCCATGAGGGGTCACAGTGGAGGAAAGCGAGAGGGGAAAAACGAAGAAGAAAGAGAGGGAGAACTGAGCACTGATTGGCAATGACTGCCACGAGAGAGGGCAAGAAATAAAAGCACGCAGTGCCTTGCTTTGTGGCTGTTTGCTGATGATTAAGGAGCAGGGCGAGAAGACGCAAATTAAAAGCAAATTTTGGCTTTCTGCATTCATTTGGTTTCCCTGTGCCAGGCGCGGGTTTAGGAGGAGAGTTCTCAGAGCTAACCCACAAGAAGTGGCTGTGAGCAGAGCCATCCTGCTGCCAGCGCAGTGCTCTCTCCCATCTGGGGATGGGTGGGAGGGGAGGGAACGACCCCTAGTGCCATCCCTGTATTTCTGGAGCACTGCAAAGAGCCACCAGGGATGGCTGGGGAGAAGGTGCCTTCCCAGCGACGCACCAAACCACGGGGGAAATTAAGATGGCTTCCTTTCCCGAGATGAGTTATTGCCTCTGCAAACACAGCCAGACTTAAAGCAATTTCCTGTCAAGTATATTCACGATGGTTGGAGGAATCCCTGCTTTTTTCCTGGGGCTGTGAAAATCATCCCATTTCCCTCGGCTGCAAGGTGCCAGCGGGGCACCACGGGCAGCACTCAATGAGACATGGGACAGCAGCAGCTGACGACACAAGCGGGGTCTGGATGAGCATCCTGCCCTTCCCTGCTGGCTCCTCAGGCACTGCCAACCCAACGGCTTCGTTTTCCCACCTGGCTTTTAACCATCACCAAGAGAGCACACGGCACACGGCAGCGCCTGCCCTCCCGCTACCTGCGCAGCAGCAGCTTGGGGTGGTTCTTGTTCTCCAGGTTCTTCTCGATGAGGTCGGACAGCAGCTGCTTCAGCACATCGGTGGCGTATTCCAGCCGGCCCTGCAGCCCCGTCATGATGAGCGAGGCCACGTTGCCGCGGTCGCGCATGGAGAAGCTGCGCTGCAGCTCCAGCGTGCGGATGAAGGTCAGCAGGAAGACTTTGTTGTTGATCAGCTGAGCGAAGAGCTTCAGGGCTTTCTCCACGCTCTGCTGCCCGTTCCCTTGGACCTGTGGCAGAGAGCAGCCATCAGGAGGGGAGAGGACTGGAAGGCACCGCGTGCGCAGGAACCTTTGGTTTCAGACCAAGCTGATGGGACCCACGGCACTGCCCAGAAGTGATGAAGAGTGGGGTGATAACAAAGGGGTGATGCTGCTGTCCCACCCCATGGGACACCCACTGGGGCACTTCCCCACTGCCCTGGGTTACACTCTAATGCCAACAGCCCTACAAACAATGAGTAATTTTGCTTGTTCTCCACAAAAAAAGTGGCACACTTAAAAGTAAATTAAACACCAGTTTTGATTATTGCTTTACTATGGGGCAAGTGTAAAAAACTGAGCCTTTCAACCAGTTCCAGACTCAAGTAATTCATTACAAATGGATGAGCGGCGTTAAGCCGCTCTTTACCAAACATCTTGGAGAATTATGTATTGGTTTTACTGATGTTACATAATCAAGCAACTGTGTAATTGGCAACACATTTATCACTTCTGCAGTTCTATTTTTCATGCGGAAAAAAACAAATATGAAGCATTCATATTCATTTGCTAGAGCTTATATGGCGATGGCAGCAGCAACAATGGGTGGGACTGGGAAACTCAGGGCATGGAGATATGAGTCCAAAGGCAGCAAACGGTGGCCCCTTGGGAAGGAGCCAGATTTAGTGGATGAGTACTGAAGAGCCCTTGCATGAGTGCACAGAGCAGTGGGACCTCAGTAAAGCCCTGAGAGGAACGAGGGCACTCACTGACAGCACAGCCAGAGGCAGCCCATGCCCAGGCACTGTGCTTGCCCTCCTGTGGGCACGCCATGGAACAGCAGCAGGAGGATTCTTGGGCTGAGGAGCATCTAAAAGGACACCAGGAATTCATCCAGCATCATTTGCTGCTGGTCTAGAGCAATACCCAAACCAGTATCCAAACTGGACGAGAGGAACCAAGCAGTGTGTGATGAAGATATAACACCAAGCTCTTGGCTACAATGAGCTCGGGGTTCATCCTGCTGGCCCCATGGTTCCTAACAGGGCTGGGGGAGGAGATCACTGCCCACCCGTTACCTCCAGCTCCCGCAGAACGGGGTGATCCTCAATGCCAGGGAAGAGGACCCTCATGGCATACGTCCGATAGTCGAGGTATGGGATGCCAGAACGGTCCAGGTCACTGGTTAACTCATTGATGTCTGTCTGCAGCTCTGCAAAAGCTGTTTGGGAAGAAAAGAAAAAGGAGAAATGCAATGCAACACGGGCTCAGAGAGCATGTAGCAGCGGGTGCAGAGCAGAGCCTGCACGGAGCTCATGCAGACCCTCACCCTTGCTGGGAGCGAGCACACTGCAGAGAACAGATGCCAGGAACAAAAGATGCTTATGAATTTGTACGCAGTTCACAACTGTGTCTGTGCACCTAAAACACTCTTAAAAAGGCTGCAGATAGAGATGAGGATCTCTTTTCATAACCTGGTGCCTCCCTTATTCTCCTTTCTTCTCCTACCAACGGTTGCCAAAATAATCAAATCTGATGCAGATCAAATCCAAGCAGAAAGCGCCTGTGCAGGCCTAGGGAGGAATTCTTCTTCCTCTCAGAACAGAACTTCAGTGTGGATGTCAGGGTGGTATTTGTGGCCCTGTGCTCATTCTACAAAGCAGAAACCTTTGGCTCAGGAAGGTCTCTGCCCCCGAGCCAGGGTGCGCCCATACCAAAGTGAATGGCATCTCCAGAACACATCTCATCCTTTGCCTTTCAAGGTTACCCTTTTAAAATCAGCTGAACTAATCCTAATCAGCTGTTGATTGGGACAGAGCTCAAACTATAACATTTGCAGCTACTTTTCTTTACTTTGGTTTAACTTAAGCTCCTTTCCAGAACACACAGTTTCTCTGCAGCCTGACCTTTACAGTGAGGTGACGGAGCACTGGAACAGGCTGCCCAGGGAGGTGGTGGAGTCTCCTTCTCTGGAGATGTTCAAGACCTGCCTGGATGCCGACCTGTGCGACCTGCTGTAGGGAACCTGCTTTGGCAGGGGGGTTGGACTCGATGATCTCTGGAGGTCCCTTCCAACCCCTACAATTCTGTGATTCTGTGACCCTTCCCCACTCTCCATCTCATTCTGTGCCTTTTCTGGAGCCCTAAAAAGCCATTAGAGAAGGGAACACGTTGTGCGGGGCACCCTGGGGCTGCTGCAGCCCTCACCACACGATCGAGGCATGCTGCTTAAGCAGGATCAAGCTCTAATCCTATTCTCTGCACATTAGGCAGGCAGAGGCCGTGTCTGCCACTTGCTCTCATTACTGTTTCCCTGTGGGAGCACGTGCCCTATTGCCAATGTTGGGCAACGGGGATGGCTTTGGTGAGGACTGCTGGAATGGCCGCAGGGGGGACTAAAGCAGGGGTCCCAGTGCCCAAAGAGGAATCAGTCCCCAGAGAGAAGGAGGAATGGCTTGATGGGAGGAGGAAGGACCAGCGTCCAGGTTTGGGGTGATGGGATACTGACCCTCTTTGCACTCCAGTGCCACTCGGGACTCCAGGTTGTCCATCTGCATCTGCAGCCTCTTGAGGGTCAGGTCGTTCTCTCGGGACTTGCGCTTGTAGGCGATGAGCACGATGATGACGATGATGAGGAGCAGGCTGCCGCCGGCCGCGATGCTGACGATGGCTGGCAGGGTCAGCAGGCTGTCAGAGGTGATGCTCACCGAACCGGGGGAGAAGATGATGCCGCCGACACGCACCTGCAAAGCACCAGGGAGGTAAGCAGCAGCTTCTTTGGGCCTGCCCAAATGCAGGGCAGGCAGCACAGATGTCTTGTACATTTCTATGGTGGATGCACAGCACGGCTGCGGCTGCAGCAGCACCAATTGCCTCCAGAAACAAAGAGCGCAGCACAGCGAGGCTTCAAGCCATGATAAATGTGCCAGCCCTTCACTATCTGGGCTTTGTTCGTATTATCTGATGGCTCCATTTGACTTTCAGTTTATAGCTTTCAACTCCCTTTTGTAACCTGTGAACGTTTGTGACCCACTGACAATTTCCCTGACAAGTAACCAGAGCAAATGGAGAGAGAGGGGGGAAGAGGAGCAGGGGGGGGGGGGGCGCACAGAGGGGCCAGGTTCTCTTGGATGTGCCCAGGCCACAGATGTGAGCTGTGCTTCTGCGAGCCACAGGGATAACTGAATAGTTTTTGGATGCTGAACTTAAAGAGAAATAAATCACAATTGCAACCTCATTGGGCTTTGCTCGAGCGCTTTTACAACTGAGTGCTCAGTCTGGGGAGAGCAGCAGTGCCCAAAACCAAAGCAAAGCATCCTGATGAGCAGTCCAGACCTCCTGGCTCCTTCTGCCTCAGGAAAAGCCAAATCCTCCTGCCACCCACTTGGCAAAGCAGATCTGGCTACAAGGACTGCTAAAATCCCTTCCAGCTCTACAGGAGGGGAACACAGCACACTACAGCTCATCTTACCAGGGAAAGGCTGGAGTCTGGGGCTGAATGCCCTCAATATTTATTCTTTTTGGAAGGCTTTGACAGTGGGCAGCGAGTCTCAAGGAGGCAATAAGAAGTTTCACCACGCTAATCCTCATCAATATTTTAAGCTTTCAATTAGACAGCCATAAAGATCTAAAATCCTGCAGTCTTTGGACAAGAAATTGCACTCAGCTCTGAGCAGGTCAGGAAGGAGGAGGAGGAAGGGGCTCTGATGGCAGCGGTCGGTGCCTACCGTCACTTTGTGCTGCCCGCTGAGGGTCGGTGGCTCACACAGCAGCTGTGTTTCAGACACGGTGACGGTGCAGGGCGTCTCTCCAACCAGCACTGTGTAGTTGAGTTTGGCTCCTCCAGAAGCAGGCGGGCACAGGTTTTTGCCCTGGCAATAGAGGTGGAGAAGACTGTACAAGGATGCGGTGCGTTTCCCTGCTTTTCATTCCCACTCCCTGCTGGCACAAACGATGGGGCTCCTCTTCGTGTATCCTGGTCTCCAAACAGGGACAGAACTCCTCCCCCACTCATTGCTTTCTGGGCCCTCCTGAGTGGAAGCTTTGCATGCTTCTAGAGATTTCTGCATGGCCACTGCATGAAAAACCTTTAATGGCTTTAGTGAGACCGACAGAGCACTGGAGCAGGTTGCCCAGAGAGGTGGCAGAGTCTCCGTCTCTGGAGATACTCAAAACTCACCCGGATGCGATCCTGGGCAATGTGCTCTAGGGAAACTGCTTGAAGCAGACGGGTTGGACTAAATGATCCCAAGGGGTCCCTTCCAACCTCAACCATTCTGTGATGCCACCACATGGCATGCATGTGGGTTTTCTCTCACTGAGCTCTGCTGGTGAGAGCCATAGGGTACACACAGATGTGAAACACCAAAGTGCATTTGGCTCTGCTGGGTTTGAGGAGCTTCCAACCCCATCCCAGCACCGATCCCATCCCATGGGATGAGCAGAGGTCCCCTTACCTTCAGGATGATGGGTGACCCCGGCTTCTGCTCCAGCATCCCACTGGAGCTCAGAGGCTCAAAGGTGGGGTTGGGGTAGTAGATGAACTTGGTGTCATTGTAGACCCGCAGGGACTGCACGTTGTTGAAGATGAAGCCAAACTCATCGGGTCGCTCGACGGCATCCATGGTGGGCCGGGGCTCGGGGGCCAGGGCAGGTGCAAGGCAGCTCAGTGCTGTGGCATTCAGCACCACACACACCTGTGGATGGGACTCTGAGTGGTGCTGGGGAACTGCCCCGTGCTGGGGGGTTCCGACCTGCACAGCGATGCTCCGGGACCCTAAGTACTCTCTGAAAGCTCTGGCGGATTCCAGCTCTGCTGGAGGTATTTAATCAAGGCTCAACACCTTACACCCATCGTTTGGGAAGATTTGCTTCCCGTGCAGCCAGCACAAAGGTGCTGGAGCAGAGACAGAGAGAGCTTCACAATGAGAATGTTTGAAGAAAGGTGGAAGATTGTACACTGAACCACTTGGTCTTTTTTCTTTCTTTCCTTCCCAGCTGCACCCTTGCTGGCAGCACTAGCTTTGAAACAGACCTATAATGAACACCTGGCCTCTGCTGCAAATTGGTGATTAGAGGCATCTCTCTGATGTTAGAGATTGAGACGGGCCATCCCCTGACAGCATGGGGCTGGGGCAGCACGGAGGTCACCTCCTGGGGGCTGCAGACACCCCCGGCTCCCCCCAGCCCCGCAGTAGGAGCTGCTGCCTTACAGAGCAGCAAGGGGCCAGCCGTAAGTGGAAGATTTCACTCAATTTTGTGCCTTCAGAATTATTTTCGTAACACTGTAAGCGCTAACAGCAAAATGAGATGTTTTTAAAAAGAGCTCAGAATGAAAAGGTCTTTGGGGGGAAGGGAGAGAGGGGATGGGAAACTGCTGCTAACAGCCTTGCCCTTTCCAAGATAATGCAGGTTCAGAAAGATCACTGCATAGAAACAGTATTTTTCAGTTTTACTTGATCAAAATAATTTCCAAGTGTACTGGAGGTGCAATTTGTATTTGTAACATACAAGAACATTGCTTTCCACAGCAGTTTATGAAGGGTGGAACAAATGGTTTAAATAGAGGCCTTGGCTGGTGCTAGCTGAGACGGAGGCGTGAAAAATAACACCCAGCTTCCCCCAAACACTGGGAGCACCATGTGCCAGGAGGGGAAGCAGTTGGGATGATGGGGTCAGATCCCTGCATCACCAAGCAGAGCTGAGCTAGGTGCAAGGAAATTTCTGTGTGTCGTGACTCCTGCCTCCACGTCTTGCTGCTAAGAGTGGGGCTAAGCATAGGGCAGACTCCCAAGTAGCCTTTGCCAAGCAGAAAGCACAGGTTCCAGTGACAGTGTCAGATGGGACGTTGCCCACAGCTACTCACATTGATGGACTCCCTGCCGTTGTGCTTGACGCGGATGCGCGGCTCTTGGATGATGTCCAGGTTGGAGCCAGTGATGGTCAGAGGCGTGTGCCCACTGCAGGGAACCAGAGAGCCCTCGTTAGTTGCCTGGTGAAGGGGAAGCCAGCGTTTGGCCACAGGGATGCTCGCTGCTCTCTCAAAGTTGGCACCCCAGGGACTCCCAGCCCATCTCGAGTCGCAGGGCAGCGGTGCCCACGTGAGCCAGCTTTTCTCCTCACAGCTGTGCCCTCTCCCATGGAGGAGCCCTTCAAGGCAGCAGGATGAGAAACGGGACTAAAGAAACCAACTGAGCCGAGACTAAACGTGAAGAACAATAAATTAGTCACGGCGTTTAATGATTTACACAGCGGCGCTTCCAAGGCGCGCGGCAGCGGGCGATGAATGGCGCGTGGGGAGGGAACTGCTGAGCAGCACGCACACAAAGTGTCTTCCACTCCTGGCTGCTCCTTTCATGTGTCAATTGCAGCTGCACAGCCCAAATTCACCAAAACCTCCAGCACCTCCACAGCAGAGTTGTGCTGTTTGGTTGACGCTGTCAGTTTGCCATTCTGACACCCATCCAACCCAAAACGAGAAGTGAGCTTGAATGTGGGCTCAGAGCAACAGAGCTGCTGAGAGGTACTTATTTCCTCCATGGCCAACTTTGAGAAATGATTGGAATTTGAAATGAACCTGAGCACAGCCACTGCAGCAATACCAGGGGATGAGGACAGCCCAGGATTTGAACATCGCAGCATCCCAGTCCCATGCAGCTCCCACCAGTTGATGCTGGACAACTACTACGTTCTGATTAGCATCAGCTTTCCCATTTCTTCGTGATTGCTGGTTTTATTTTATTCCACAGCCACGAAAAGGAGGCTTTAATGAGCAACTGTGCACTCCTTCAGCAGATGGAAGCAATCTTGGGGCTTTATTCGTGCTCCCACAATCCAGGTGTAGGCTGCTATGGCTGTAATTGTCAAGGTAAATGACAACTACTTAAATAACTTCAGATCTGACTTTTGGTCAGTGCAAATGTTGCAGACGTTTGGCATTGAGAGATGCAGGACATGAGTGGTACGTGCATTCCCAATGGCACAGGGCAGGTGAGTTCCCCTGAGCTGCATTACCTGGCGATGCTCCACTCAGGCTCAATGTTCTGCACTTTGGGGTCATCAATGTATTCAAACAGCAGCGTCTGCTCGAGCTGAGCACGGTCAACGCTCACGGAGACGTGGACGGGCCCCAGGCCGTGTGCTGAGGGTGCTGACAGGCACACAATCTCATTCATGGATCGCCTGCGTGGAAAGGAGCAGAGGGAGTGTCAGTGGGCAGAGAGCATCCCTGTCCCCATGGGGCCACCCCATAGCTCACACAAAAGCAGAACCATCACTGAACCCTGTGCACCGAGATGCACAAAGCGGCCCAGCAAGCCCAGCAGGCACAGGAGGGGGCAGAGCCCTGTGCAAGAAGAGACCTTATCTGCCCACCAGGAGAAAGGCACACGTGCTTTGTGCCAAACTGCAGCCTCCCGCATCCCTCCCTGCACCCGCCGCCTTCTGTTGGGCGTGTGAAAACAGATGGCCGCTTTTTAAATGGGATGCAGCAGCTTGCTCCAAAGCCAAATTCTTTCCCTCCCCACCCCACTGCACGCACAGAGCCTCATGAGCTGCAGAACAGGCTCACGAAGCCCCAGTTTGGGGAGCACCATGCTGCCAGCACTGCTTTGTTCCCTGCCTGCCCACCAGCACAGCATGACCCCTGCTTGGTGCTGCTGGGCATGGCGGGGCATCTGCTTCCCCCACAGTACAGGCTGGCTGCTGGAGTACAAAGCAGTCGGGCAGTGCAGTCAGCAGAGCTCCCCCACATCACTGCAGGGCTGGGGATTTTCATTGGGGACAGAGCTGCTGAGCTCCACAGCACCACAGGGCCACTGTGCAAAGCGGCAGAGCCATGTCCCCGAGAGTCCAGTGCCCAAACTCAAGTCCCTGAGGACAGGAAGGGCCATGCTGCTGCCACGGCTCATTTAGCTTTGGCTTCTCTTCTGCCAGCACAGGGGAGACGACAGGCAGCTCCTCAGTGTTACACTGCTGTTATGGCACTTCCATCAAAGCCTGGCACTCTTTAGCTGGAAATCAAACCCTGGCACACCACCGTTCCATCGTCACCGACTTCGCCATGCTGCACACACCACCGAGGTACCTGAGCAGCTGTGACACAGCTCAGCGTGTGCACTGATGTGCATCCTGCACAGCCCCGTGTCTCCGTAGGTACACTGTGCTCCCTCTCCAGGGCCCTCCCAAATCCTCACCTTCTTTCACATCCACCCTCGGGTACCACAGTGCTGCACCATCTGCACACCCACCCAGCGTCACCAAGACAACAGAAAACTCCTAAAATATCCAAAACCGACCACGCTTGGCTGTTCCTATGGATGCTTTCCTGTGCCATCCCTGCTCCCTGCATCCCTTTGTCCCACTTTGCACCATCACACCACGTCTCTGCCCCAGCTCTGCCTGCCCCGCCGCTCGTTAATTAGCTCTGTGCTATTATTGTGTCGTCATGGTGAATCTACCCACTCCTCCGATCCGAGCTGGGAGAATGGGGGAAGCTGTAATTAGAGTGAATCTCATTAGAAACTGCTTCATCTAATCAGGCTCCCCCACACCCTCCAGTACAATTGAAGTTCACTGCCACAAAACAGTCCAAGCAAAACAAAGTGCACACACAGTGTGACCCCACGAGAAAGATGGTGTCATTTATACACTGCTGCTTGCTTTGTTTAAGTTTCTGCTTGCCTGGTGTAATTAGAACACACCAAGAATTCAGACCTGCTCCAGGTTTTGCAGCTCAGTATCTGCAGGTTCCCTGAATGCAATCATATATTTATGGAATTTTATTACAAAGCCAATTCTGCTTGTGGCTGCTTCTCCTGGCAGTAAATTGGTCACCTGTGTGCACTGAGGATGCAATCTGGCAGCTCTGCTCCGGACACAGGAAGAAATGCCAGTGGACTGGTTGCCAAATGTAGCACTTGGAGAGCCGGTCTGCAGCTGCAGAGCTCGGCAGGTCCAACCCTTTCTGATCTCCATCTCCTTCATCTGGTGCCACAGCATAAGTGGGGAAGGCCAGGTCCTAGGTCCCATCCTGCTCCTCGCTACTTGGCAGGACTGAGCCAATAAAATCCCATGGCTGCACCTTCACAGGTCCCATATTCATGAATCTTGAAGTCTTTCAGATGAGAATTTCACCTCCAGGGGTCATTCCATTCCCAAATACCTCCTTGGCTCCTGCTGGTGAGCTGGAGCTGGGATTTAGAAGGCAGAATCCTTCCATGCATCACAGCATTTCATGTAAGCTCCTGGGTTGCAAGGCGCAGAGAAAAAGCAAAGGGTCCTCTTGGCTTTCTCTGTTCTGCAGCCCCATGCAGACCTCATCTGCTCAGTGTGAGGAATGTCTTCATGGAGAGCAGTCTCCTCTGTCCTGCATGACTGCCTGCAGTGTGACACTACGCTGGTGGCACTGGGGCACCTGGGGACACCCCATGTGGGGATGTGTGTGTGATGCACACAGACGTATACTGCTTGTATCTTTTTTTAACTAAGCCCAAGAAAACCCATTAAACCCTGCAAATGTCAACTCTGCATTTACACTGCTGGGTAAAAAGCAAATTTGCCATGGGAATCCCAGAGGAGGCTCATGGCTGTGTACGTTCCACAGCAGGAGGCGGGTGAGAATCCTTCCTCTGCTCCGTAATTTCAGAGCCCTGCCTCACTCCAATGGTTTTTAGAGGAGAGATATCCCCTTCAGGCTGCATATTAAGAAAAATCTCTTCTCTGAAGGAGCACTGATGCACTGGCACAGGCTGCCCAGGTGCATGGTGGGGTCGTGGTCCCTGGAGGTGTTCATGAAACATGGAGATGTAGCACTTGGTGACGTGGTTAGAGGGCATGATGGGGACAGCCTGAATTAATGGTAGTGGTAGTTGGACTTGATGATCTTAAAAATCTTTTCCAGCCTTCATGACTATGATTTCTGAGGTGGCAGTGTGCTCAGCCCCACAACCCCCAGCCCCCAGCCCAGCCCTTACCCCTGAAAGGCGCAGCTCTGGTTGCCCAGGAGCACGGAGACGTGGCTGCCAGCACCCAGGTGCTGCCCTGTGATGGTCACCAGCGTCCCACCCGACTCAGGGCCACGGCTGGGGCTCAGGAAGCTCACAGTTGGTGTCTGCAGAAAGAAGGACAGCTCATCATCCCCGTTCTGGCAGCATCCCACCCTCTGCTTTTAAAATGGAAAAGCAAAATGGAGCTGCGTCATGGCCACCTGATACAGCTGCTGCTGAAATGTTGGATCGTGCTGTGAGTGAAACACATCCCTACAATGTAATTGCAAGTTTAGCCTGGGCAAAATTATGTACTTACCTTCACCTCTGTTCTTAGAGAAATAAAGCTGTAAATAAAAATGAAATACAGCACAAGTGCAGCACAATGGACATCGGAACACAAATGGTTAAGGTTTGTCATATTAAAGAAGCAGGTCATGGGAAACAGCACATGACAGCAGCACAAAGCAGTGCCAGCAGCTCCAGCTCCACGGAACCTGCAGTGGTGGTGATGTGGGGACAGAGCTCACAGCTGGTGATGAAGGGAGAGCATCTCAGCCTGTGTCCGCATCCCACTCAACACTTATCCATGGTACTACTGCAGCAGTGCCACCTTGCCAGCCTGCCCTGCACTCGTGACCCCAACTTGTCATTGCTGTGCTCACCCGAACTGCACAGAGCCCACCCTGCTGTGGACAACCACCCCAAGTGGTTCTTCTTCTAAACAAGGGAAAGGCAGAAGAGCTGAGTACGCACACTGAGAACCTGCAGCAACTCCAAGGCTGGGCCAAGGCCAGTACTGCAGGAAGGACTGAAAGCTAAGTCAGAATCTTCCATCTTCAGCTCACGGTTTGGTGATAATTATGACAGATTTATGGAGCTGAAGTAGCTCCAAGGTCCCACTTCCCTGGGTACAATGGGTGTAATTACGGTGACAGCTGAGCTCCTGCCTGGTTGCAGCACCAGATGAGCTCACCAAGGCATGAACCCTCTCAGGGTCAGAACACAGCTCTGCTTTAAGGTACCAATCAATTTTACTACTGACTTTAATGGCATAAACCAGCTGTAATGGAATTTGTGGAGGTGCCAGCAAGAAAAAATAGAGGCCAAGTAAAAGAAGGAAATGATGTCCGCAAAGTTTTAGATGCCTGAGGAAAAAAAAATCATCATCAGGGTGCTGAAAATCAGCAAGGGATGGTAATGTTCAATGCATTCCTATCGTGGTTGGGCTCTAGCAACTGCTGGCACCCCGGTGTTCTGCACCCCTGGGGAAATGCAAACCCATAGGATGGTGGGGCTGCCCTGATTTCCCTCTCCACTGGGTTATAGATTGTGGCCAATCAGTTTGTGCTGGCATTGCACTGCATGCACAGATTCCACTCAGCACAAAATCAATGTGGTGGGATGAAGTGCCCTATTTAGACAGAACTGGAGATAGGAGGAACCCCAGCTGTAGCTTTAGGTTTATGAATCAAAAGGATGCTAATTAAATAACCCACTGACCAGCACAGAACCCCAACCAAAGAGCAGCTCTTCATTAGGCAGACAGAGGAAGCCTATGTTGAGCTGGCATCCTTGAGGGGAGAAAAAATAAAATCATTAAGTATCTGGATCCGGAGTAATTCTCCACCCCAAAAGAAAAAGAATAAACCAACAGAACAAACTATTCCAGATCTGTTCAAGTTTCACAGGCAGGTGATTAAAAGGAGTTTCTAGCTGGACCTCAATGCCTGAACCACAGAAGGATGGCCTCAGGCACTTGCTGTCCTTCTCTGTGTGTTTCCGTGCTTGTGCCAAAGTCCCATCAGCTCCTGCACTATATATATATATGTGTGTGTGTATCTGTACCACAAATGCAAACAAACAGCTTCAAAACCAGCAAGAAGCAACAGCAGAGATTTCTTCCCTATAGCAACGCTCCTTCTTTACTCTTCCTTCCCCAAAACACAGGAAGATTTGGAGTCCTGACCGCAACCCCAGGACAAGACCACACGTACAGGAGTCCTCGAGCACAGCTCAACACCACGCTCTGCAAAGCAGCCCTGCTCTGAGCACACAACCCACTTTGCTAGGAGGAGCCCTGAGCAGCAATTCAAAGCTTGCCATTATTCAGAGGCACAAAGCTGGAAGCAAATGCCGTGCAAAGCCTCCTACCTAAACACTGCTTCTTCTGTAGGCCTGTGTGAGCTTTACACCTTGGGAGCACGGTGAAGGGCTGCCAATGCGCTGCTCATGCAATGCCAGGGTGAGAGCACTGGAAAAGCATGGGTTTGCCTCAGGTGCAACAGAGACGTGCTCAGCCCCCCCAGTGTAAGGAACTCACCACAAATGTGTAGTGCTGCAGTGACTTGGCCGTGAACTCAGGCTTGCACTCTCCGATGCACAGAAGCACTGGGCCGGAGCTGATCCCAGGGAGTGCCTGCCCCATCTCACAGACGATCCTGGAAGCAGAAATGCTGCAGTGAGGGTTTGCCAGGGGCTGCTAGCACAGGGCTGGCTGCTCGCTGTGTTATTTTTCTCCTTTCCCCTCTTTTACTCTGATATCTGCTTCTTTTGGAAGGAGTTAATTACTGAGTCTATTTTTACCCCCACATAGTAATTTAAAGGGAAAAAAAAAAAAATCAAAATTAGACATAATTATTACAAGCTGTAAACTCCAGAGCAAAGCAGAGCACTAATGGCAATATATTAGCCAGTAGCAAAGTGAGTGCTAAGTCCTTAGAGTAACAGATGAGTTCATTAAGGGAACAGCTCACACTGCAGTCTCCCAGTTAATCAAAAACACAGAAACCTGCTTGGGGATGAGAAAGACAGCACGGTGCAGGCAGGGAGAGCTGCTGCACAATGCACCCACATGGATAACAGGGTCAGGGTAAAGCACTGCCATGAGCCCTGTGTCCCTCTGCATCCTGGGGGCATCCTGAAGGGTCACTGAGAGCCTGAGCAGGAGCTGCTGGGGTGCACTGTGATGGCTTAAAGCTGCAACCCACAGCCCCTGGCAATGGCAGCAGGTCTGCTGGAGATGCAGGGAGAGGTTTGCAAAGGGCTGGCAGCTGGCAGGGCTCCTCTGCTACACTTGGAGGGATTGCTGCTTGCTCCCATGGAAAAAGGTCGTGAGCATCCTGGAGAGAGGCCTGGGGGTACGAGAAAGCTACAACGTGCAGGAGCAGCAGCACAGGCAAGGAAATGCTCAATGATGTTCAGCCTCAGGAGCCAGAGAAAAAAGCCAAATTCCCCTCCCTCACTGCAGCTGAAGGTGCTTTTGCAAAGCAGGAGGGGAAATGCTTGCTTTTCCCCCGACCACATGAGAACGCATGAAAGGCTCCAATCTGTGAAGGCAGAATTTCAGCAGCACTAAATTCACTACAGGTAAAAGAAAATAAAGAGACGAAAGAACCTGCAGACTGCACGCACAGGTGCTGCCAGGAGGCTCAACAAAATACACACATGCTAATAACGAGCTCTGATGTGCACCTCATTGCTGCACATGAAAATGGGTTGCCTAGAGAGATGCTGTCTTTAGAGAACACAAAGGCAAGTGCCTCAGTGTGCCATGTGTTCCTCACTCTGCCTTTATCCAGCCATGGCACCTCTCTCCCCTCCACTGCTGCTTTGTTGCTTGGCCTGCTGTAGGGTCAGGGCCTGCAGGCTGGGATGATCCCAGCAATCCTGCAGCAGGCATGAAAGAAGCCACGCAGAGGATGCATCCACCAAGTGCCACCCATGGGAGGAAACACACAATTCTTGATGCTTCCCAGCAAAGCAGCACCCACAGGCACTGCATGCATTCCTCACGCAGCACCAGGCAGGAAGGAAGCAGCAGGGGGTGGAGTGACCCCGGTGCACCTGATCCTGATTCCCAATCAAAGCCAAATCCCCAGCAGGTACCTTGTTACAAAATGATGCATTCGGCACCGCTGTAGGGTGCTGATTGCTGGGCTAAGTGGCCCTTTCACCAACATTAACCTAATTGCTGGCTGATAGATTGCGTGGCTGGAGCATATGGTGAGTCATTACAGTCTTGGAATTCAGTCTGCCCACAGAAGCCTTAAGAGGGTCCTTTTATCTGTATTCATCTTTAAAAGGCAGCTCTCATGCTAACGCTTGCTGTTATCTGCCCAGGGTAAATGTTTTAATGATGTTAACAAACTTTGAAAGCTCAAGAGCCATAATTAGAGTCATGATTATAAAATCAGGGCTTCGTACCATCAAAGGAGGGAAGTTTTATCATATTCTGTCCTTTATCTGAAAAATAAGATACAACAAAATTCTGCTTGGCGGAACAGCGCCAGCCACGGGCACTGACTGCTCTGCACATGCCTGGAGCTGAGCAGGCACTGATGGTGCTGAGCAGCTCTGCAGTGCCCTTCATGCAGTGATAGCAATGCTGATGGATCAGGGAAGGGAGATCCATGGTACAGGTAGGAGCAATGAGCAAAACTGCACTGCCAACACATCTTGGTGACGGGTGGGACCCACCAAATGGATGGCAATGCCAGAGGATGGTGGTTTACAGCTGCTCCCAGGGCACATCTATGCTGCTGTGAGCATCCCCACGAGCAGCCCTGGCACACCCTGCACCATCCTGCTCCCAGCAGTGGCACCAGCCCTCCCCAGCAGGATCAGTGTCACCGTAGGAGCTTTATTCGCCCGTCCTCTGTTACAAGCCTATTTTCTAATTTTTGGCTGACATTTTTTCTTAGTGAAATAAATGAATGGGCTCCAACAGAGGGCTGCTCGGATGAGGTGGCTGTCAGCACCTCGCGCCTAACAAATGGCAGCACACAGCCTGCAGTGCCAGCTGCATCTCAAGCACAAGGGGAGCGGAGGGGGCAGAGCCTCAGAAGGAAAGTTGCTTAGCAAAGCAGCGCAGAAGGAAACAAAACACTCTGTGAAAGCTTACAGGGCTGCTTAACCCCCCCCCCCTTCCCCAGCAAGCACCCAGCACCTCAGCCAACCCTGTTCCTGCACTGCTGTGGGGCTGAGAGGTGGTGGAGGTGTTGTGTCCATAAGTTGAGGTCACTCACTGCTCGGCGATGATGTACTGCTCCGGCAGAGGAGCACACGGCACTCCTGCCACCTGCACACCACGGGCAATCTCTGAGAAGTCCAGGCCCAGGTTGACACCACGGATGGTCACTCTGGTGCCTCCTTCTGGGGGTCCCGACACCGTCAGGATCTAAAGGGAAGCACAACAGGGGTCAGGCTGCTTTCTGCAGAGCCCCCCGGGTTGGAGGCAGATCCCACCCTGCCTGCCGCATTCACTGCTGAGCAGTCATCAAAGCTGGAACCCACATGTGTTGTCCTGAGGGAGACACGGAGGGACAACGCCACCCCCGGGGAGAAGAAGGATCACAGAATTGTGTGAACATGGTCATCTAGTCCAACTCCTCTGTTTTATGGACCTGTAGAAACCTTTCTTGTCCTTCTTTGCACCCCTTGCCAAGTCCAGTTCCATTTGGGTCTTGACTTTCCTGACCCTGTTCCTACACAGCCCACCAACATCCCTATCCTCCTCCCAGGGCACCTGTCCTTGCTTCCACTGCTTGTGCATTTTCTTCTTGCTCTGCAGGTTGGCCATCAGGTCCCAGCTCTGTGTGAAGCAGAAGCCTGGCTGCTTTTCACATACTACATAAGGCAGCAAATAACCTTCCAGCAGTTGCCTGCTGCTGTGGAGAACTTTGTTACCTTCTGCCTTGGCTGCTCTCTGAATGCAGATAGCACATTTATCAGTAAGCTGACACCTCAAGTGGCTCAAAATGCTGAAGGGTGAGGTGTGTGCTCTAAAGCTGCCTGCTTATAGCCTGCCTGAGCCTCAGCCAGCTCTGCTCCTACAGCCTTTCATCAAGGACAACGCTCTCTTCCACGAGCAGCACAAATTACAACAACACATAGGCTCAAGTTTGGGACCCAAGACTCTTAATCAACTGTTTTGAATTTGCCACCGCTCTCAGGTGAGCTACTAATCTTCCCAATGCTACAGCTGGTATTAATAAACAACATAATCTATAATAATGCACTTCAATTAACTCAATGGATAAATCTTAATTCTGCACGTTGGTTCCATCCTCACTTTTGGCACAAGATTTCAGCTCCCCAAGACCTTTCCTTGGTGCTTCTGCCCGGCTGCTTTTCCTGCACCTTCCCCAGAGCTTCCATTTCTGCTTCCCTCTCCCCCAACCGAGGTTTCCAACCCACCCCCATGCACTGCTGTGTGCTGTAACCCACACCACACGGGGAGCCTTGTAGCACTTAGCTCTGCGTGCCCACAAGGCATGCTACAAACCAAGCTGCAGCGCATTACGCCGAGTCCTGAAGGCTGCGCCGCTAATGCTCCCATCACCAAGGATCACCTGAGCCAGGCGGTTCGCATACTTGACAGCTACAACTGTCCTTTGCAGCTCCAGATTACGTTAAGACGTGTTTTGTTGTAGCACTGCGCTGCTCATTGGCTCCTCGGTCCCTTCCCATCTCCAACAAACAGCCACAGCTCGCCGTTCCCCAACCGGAGCGCAGCCAATGGCCTCACCAAACAATGAGGGGCTGATGCTGTATTTTGAAAACGTCCTGACCTGGAAAATCCCCAATATGGAGCTCCACTCGACCTAGATTTTAGTGGTCGCTAATTGAACAGTTTTGAAGTAACTGTGCCATAAAGCAGCCCCAGGGTTAGAACAGATGCATTCAATTAATTGCAGCTGGAGAGATTCAGTCAAAATCTCAGAAAGAGGAGAAGCCTTCAAGGTCCATCGTGGGGCACCCGGGGCTGCTGTGCAGGATGGGGAGCACTGGGAGGAAGAGCACCCAGCCAACAACACTGAGCTGCTCGCTTCCACCTGCCTTCATGACTTGGTAGCTCAGCAGCTCACACACTGTGGCCCACTGGGATGCTGCAGTGCAGCAGCTCTCCCCACCTTGCAGAGCGTGCTGCTATAATAACACAGGGCGCAGGGCCTCAGCTCCACCTCCTGCACAAGCTGACATACGGTGGCAATGGATTGATGGTTGGACTAAATGATCCCAGTGCTTTTTTTCCAACCTTAATGATTCTATAACACCAGACTTAGCCACAATGAGCATGAGAAAGCGAGACTCAGACCAGTGCTGTCCTTCCACAGCCTGCACCACTCCTGCACTACAGTGAGCATCTGTTTGGGTGCATAGAGAAAACCCCCTGCCCCCTCCCCAGCCACAGTCACCTTCACTCTTTGTCCTTTCCCCACTGCTCCAAGCAGCCCCATCCCAGCTGATGAGCCCAGCAGGAGCCAGCAGACGAGCACTGTCATCACTGCATGATCCCTCCTCGTCTCTGCCTTGGCTGATGGCACATTCAGAACCTAATTGTTATCTCCGCAGAGCAACTCCATTATTCAGGCTGACACTGCCCCCCCTTCAGCTGTTTGTTGCACTGATGTTATATTAATGAGGCCTTCAAATAAGTGAATAGGAGATCAGAGTGCCGCTTGTTCGCAAGAAAACTGACTTTTATTTATTTATTGCCAGGACCACAGACCGGGTGGAAGTTCTGTAGTGTTAGAGGGTCTCATTCAGTGCAAAACAAGGACTGAGTACATCCCATACGCTTCTGTGCTGGGCTTTTGGTCCAGAGCCCAATAGCAATGAATGCTTCAAGCGGCACCTGGGGAACACCAAAATCTCAGGTGACATCTACAGAATCCAAGGCTGCAACAGTCCCATGATTTCCAAGAGCACCATAAACACTTCTCTGGGCAAAGGGGAAAGAGATAGGAGCTGACCTCTGTGCCCAGAGGGTTTGGGATTAGGGATATCGATCTCGCAATGTTTCTCCTGGGCCTCTGTCATTCTCCTTCGACCTGGCTGCTCAAGGGTTTGGGGGAGTTAATTAAGCAAGATGGCAAAATATTTCATTCCCTCCTGACAGCAGCGTCACTCCTAGCAGCAGCGCTAACAGCCCACGAGCAGCTTTGCTGTGGAAAAGCTCCTGGGAGCCGCTTTGCATCCCTCAGCGGTCTGAAAGTGAACATCAGACACGTCAGCTGCAGCCTAATTAACTCTCTGGTTTAATCAGCATTCCTGTGCCAGCCCGTGGTGGTCACCCCAATGCCAGCAGCACGGCAGAGAGCGACAGCCACGCAATGGAGCTGTGCACCACACCTTGCTTGGCTGCGATGCATCCACAGTGCTCAGCACTGGGGCACTGAACCCTCCATCCTTCAGACAGGAGATGGAGACAGCCCTGAACCCACCCAACGCCAGCAGGATGCATAGCTGAGTGCTCTTACCTCAGTGATGCGTGGGTTGGAGCATTTGACATTCCTGCTGGACCAGTCGAGCCAGGGCTGGGGGCTGCAATGGGGCCGTAGGGTGCACCTGCCCTCCCCGCTGCACCACCCACACTCAAATTTGGGGTCAGCCTTCAGGCAGAGCCCACAGCTCTCACGCTGTGCTGCGCACTTGTAAAGGTGCACTGTGGGGAGAGAGCAGAGAGCGCAGTGCTGAGTGGTGCTTCCAACCCTCCGCAAACACTGAGGTCGCCCCAAGGAACTGAATTAAGGAGCAGCTCCCTGAAACCACCCACATCCCCAGGTAGCCTGGTCTGGGTTCCATGAGTGCTCCCAGAGCATGAGGTCCTGGACAAAGTTTCATAACAGCTGTAATTAGAAGCACTGAATGTTTTCTAGAAGTCATTCTTTCCATAGATTGTTTTTACAGCTTTCATTTCAGGGCTTTCAGTGGTTTTCCCATTGCCATGGTATGGAGCTGCTCCCACCCTCACTGCCCACAGCCCCCAGCAGCTCTCACAGCCCACATTACCTTTCACATCCTCCGGGTTGTCAATGACAAAGTTCCCATTCCACACCACAGCAAAGTCCACTGCTAAGTTGCTGATGTCCATCCCATCGTAGAGATACTGGAGAAGAAGAGGGAGAATGAAACGCTTAGGAGTGTGCATCAGAGACACTGCCAGGAAAGGAGGGTTTTTTAAGAAGCAGTGATTATTCTCTGCATCACGTGCTGGTGGCTGATCCACCACCATTTCCACATTCCAGCTCCAGGGTCTTGCTTTGCCTCCCTCCTCCTCACTGTGTGCAGATAATTAAATCAGACCTAGTCCCTGGGAGAGGTAATGGATTAATTACTCCCCTTGCAGCAGCTGCTCCTGTTGCTCAGCCCCAGCTCATCAATATGGCCCCTCCAGTTCATCAAGAGCCACTAAAGAGGCTTAAAAAACCACTGCCATTGAGGCAGACTACTCCATGCAGTGCTGTCCTTCTTTAACTCACACTTGGTTCCAGGGATTTACCTTGCTGGGCTTCACTGAGTTGTTACAAAACCACATCCTCTGCTCAGCTGATGGAGCTGTTCATGCAGAATTGCCCTTAAACTCTCTACCTACCACTTCCCATCAGCCTAACAGGAGGAAAAAGCGCTCCCCTAATGTTTATAAATCGCTCTGGATGGGAAAAGTGCTACACGGTATTAATACATTTATTAGCCACCAAGCTGCAAGGCCCACAGACAGCCAGTGATGTATAAATACCCAGCACAACTTTAAAAAATTCAAAACTTGATTAACAATTTAAGACTGTCTGCACTGAATATTAAAGCACGCCCAAAGTTCCCTGTGCTGATGGCCAAACCCAACCGTGGGCGCCCTGCAACCCCTCTGAAGAGCCCCTGCCATCTGCTGAGCCCCATCCTATGCAGGGCAGAGCTGCCTTCTCCACCTGCTTCTTAGCAGCACCCCCAGGTGATTCACAGAAACATAAAATATAGAATGGTTTGAGTTGGAAGGGACCTTTAAAGGCCATCTGCTCCCATTGCCCTGCACTGAAGAGGAGCAGCCACAGCTCCACCAGACGCTCAGGTGCTCAAGGGTCTGCAGGGACGGAACTCCATCACCCCTCTGGCCAACACGTCACTGCCATTATTTACTTATACCCAATCTAAATCTCCCCTCTTTAAGTTTGAATCCATTCCCCCTTGGTCCTATCACCCTGCTACCGAGCCTGTCCTGCTTCTTACACCCCCTCTTCAGGCACTGAATCCTCCTCCCCCCCCCCCAGCCAAACCCACCTCCTCCTCAACAGCAGCCCACTCTGGGCACTGCAGTGTGCCACACACACAGGAGGTGAGTGCAGCTAAACCAGGAGGCAGCTTTGTGCTCACCGAGCTGTTCTGGCACTGCACGCTGGAGCTGTTGAAGCGCAGCGCGGGCACGCGGTGGATGACGCCCTGGATGCTCAGCACACATTCGTAGCCACGTTGGCCAGATTGAGGTTGTGGAAGATTCCGGGCTTTCAAAGTGATGGGTTTCACTTCTCCAACAGGGATCAGGATCTCCTCGGTGGGGAAGAGCTGGGGGCAGTCCTGGAAGTGGCAGAAGAGATGTCGGTTTGTGGTGTGCGGGGATACAGAGCAGCTCCAGGACGGTGCTGAGCCTTGGGATGAACACAGTGCCACGAAACTGGAAGCGGTCCTTTATATTCTCCATTGAAAACCAGGTGGGAATGTTTCAAACATCAGTGAGATTGCAACGAGGGAGAGAAGAACTGGAACTGTGTATACTGAAAGCATGGCAGTGGGTGGTGGTGGGTTCTTATAACTAAGCACAGTAATTAAAGCATTAAGTAGAGAAGCGTGAATTGTTTCCACTTCTGCCACTATCTGGCCAAAATAATGCAATTGTAAATCAGCAGCCACTTTTAACGTTAATGCTGCTGTTCATATTGCTATTTCTGTTACATTTGCTATTGCAGGAGCTTGAGACTTCACTGCTGAAGATGCTCGAAGCAAAGAAAGGGAATCCCCCTGCAAACACTGCTGCACTGTAGAGCAGCACACCCAAGCATGAGATGGATGGGGCTGTACACAGCAATCTGTGATGAGCCACAACGAGGGCTGCTGGTGCCTGGTGAATGCATGACATTTCTCCCATAATATCTCAACATCCTAAAGATGATCTCCTCCTCATGTCTCACTGTGAGATGCATGCAGGGTTTGCTCGATTTCTGTCCCAGGGACTGCAACATGCAGAGACAAAGGCTCTGACCATCAGAAGCATTTACATCCCATTTAGCTCTAATTTGCTTTGATCTGATGGAAACAGGTACCTAAATACCTGTAAGTAACTGACACTCTGTGATTAATCCCACGCTGAAGTTTTAGTGAAAAAAACTGACGGATGCTTCCCTCTGCTCTGCCAAATCCCATGCTGGCACTGCAGCTCTCCTGCCCAGCCCTAAAGCCGGCTTTGCTGGGATGCATCCAGGCAGGAATTCTGCACTGCACTGATGGCATCAGGACTGCGCTCCCAGCCCAGCTCCCGGCACGGGCAAGTTGTCAATGAGAACCAGCTGCTGCCCGAGCATGGAGGAGTTGGTAGCTTAAACTGCTGCCTCGTAAACCTTTTTAGAGGCACTTTTCCTTATATATTTTTTATTTTATTTCTAAAAGAGACTTTCACGGATTAACAGCCAGGAGCGGCTTGAGCTCCAGCAGCAGAAAGCTGGCGGTGCTGGGAGGGGGAGCACAACTCAGAACTGCAGGCTGGGGGGAATCCCACCACCGAGGTGCTGCAGTCTGGGATGCACAGCGCTCCCCACCCAGCTGCCAGCACAGACTTTGCTCCTCCTTGCACCCAACCCATGGCGAGCCACCATCAGGGGAGCAGCAGTGGAGCCCATCATTGCACGGTGATGCAAACCACGAGGTGCCCAGCAATTTGCTCCATCATCCCTTTACTTTGTGTCCTTGTTTTTTAATTCCTGAGGACTAAAGCCTGCCCCGAGCCAGGAAGGCTGTTATTACCTCCAATCACTAAACAAACACGCGCTGAATTCCCTCATTATCCTCCTTGACTTCTGTAAAGCAGAACAAACACAGCTTGGAGCATCCGCTGGAGAAAAAGCAGGGTGATGCACGGGTGGCACAGACTTGGGGAAAACTCAGAGCTGTGCAGAGTTCACAAAGACATTTTATGCTTCTGCAACACTTTTTAGCCTCAAAGATTGCGAGGTCTATAAATACCTTAAACGCCAGAGATAAGCATCTGCCTGTGGAGCAGAGCAGAGCACCCATGGTTACTATTTGTGTTTAACAGAGTGCTTTTAGTGGGTCAAACCTCGCTCTTGCTTGCAAAAAGAGTGCCTGGAAATGGCAGGCATTGCTTTTGACTGAAGGATTTCACCCAAATGGAAGGAAAAACAACATTTCTTCCGTTTTTTTAAGCTAAAAATATGAAAGGCCTCTACAAATGTTAACTAGCTGCACACATTTCAGAGCTCTGAACATAAACGATCCTGGCACATGAATGTAAACTCTTGGCTCACAGATGCGCTCCCAATGATATAAATTACGGTCCCCATCACTCATGGAGACACATTACTCTCCATTTATGCCATCAGAGAGGAGAGCAGATCTCGCTCCTTAGAAACCAGACGTGCAAAGCAAGGCAGCAGCAGAGGGACTGTTGGCACTGCTTTGTGCTGGGCTTCACTCTCAGAAGTGAGATGGTACCCAGCAAAGCCGTGTGATGACTTCAGGGGACAGAAATGCAGCCCCTGCTTGCATCTCATGCACCAGAGTTCCCATTTAGGCATTCAAATTGAGGATGGTAGGAACAGGTACCGGGAAGGTTTGGCTTGTTTTATATCCTTCCTTCAAGGTGCATCGAGCAGTGCTTAGCATCAAAGGGCACAGCCAGGTGCAAAGACGTTGCTCTAAAAGCAGCAATAATTTAAATCCCAAATCCACAGAGTCAGAACAGAGCTTAAATCTGGTTCTGCACTTAACTTCCAGAATCTGAAACGCTCCGCTCCCCTGATTCAGCATCTCACATGTGGAAATGGCATTATCCACACATCAAAGCAGGAAGGGATCCCACATTCTGGGAAACTAATGGGATTTATTTGGTTCTAGCCCTCCATTCAGATGGGTGTACAAATATGTCTGCGTCCACATTCCTCTTCATCTCTGCATTTCGTACATTTACAGCAACACATCCTATGTATTTACAGCAACACATCATAGCCATGAGCCACCCAGGCACAAATCCAACCCCCAGGACGTGCTAACATGATGCCACAGGCACAGAGCTCCACGTGTGACCCCTGTGGGCTGAAGCTCTGCAGAGGACTCTGTGCACAACAGACCTTGGGATTCAAAGGGAGAGATGCTGATAAGACTACACACTGAAGCCACTGTGGTTGGAATTGCTTTAGGAGAGGAAGTTCTTCAGGAGGCACTTGTTTGATGCAGGATGGAATGCCCACAGCAAGAGCATTAGGAGAGCCTGGTGTACACTAGTGGCCATTCATTCACCTCAAACAAACAAACACTTGGGTTTGGCTGGTTGGTTGGTTTTACCTGTGCATTCAGAGGTACAGAGAAGTCTTGATAAGTAGTGGAGTATTTATATCATCACTGTTTGCCTTTATCAAAAACCATCGCTGGGTGTTATATTACTGTATAACATCCTGGCTGAGAACTTGAAAGGAAGGGGAAGACAAAGCCTTGGAGCTGTGATTGCCCATCAGCCCAGCAGGGATGGGCAGAGGTACGACTGCTGGCAAGTCCCACGCACTCCTGGAGCAAAGCAAGGGACGTGTCCTACTTTAGCAGAGACTTGTCAAACACTCCTGATATCCTGGGGCAGAAGACCTATGAAAGTGAGAACTGCAATTGTACAGCCTTGGAAGAGGGCAACGCTTTGAGTGTGAAGCAGAAAAAAAGAAACAACACGCACCCCTTGAGAGAAGCAAAAGCAAAGGTTTTGCTTTCTCCTGTTATCTTAAAAGGAAGTCTCTCGGCTTTGAACTGGACTGGGAAAGCTTTTGGTTTGTCCCCAGAGCAGACACTTCTCCTTGGATGTCTGTACCCTGCATGAGACTCTTCACTGCACTTTGTGAGCGCATCCCATGGTCCCCACTCGGGGTGGCACGAGGCTGGCAGCGTGCATTGCCCATCCTGTCCCTAGGAGTCCTCCATCTGCCCCACAGCTCTGTGTAAGGGCAGAGGGACCAGGACCAGTTGCTGCCCGGCTGCATCTGCTCTGTGCTAGGTGAAACCACATGGCAGAGCACCGTGCAGCTCTGTCTCAGCCCCATTGCTGCTGGGATACAGCTGCAAGGAAGCGGACAAGATGCAAAGGTCCCAAACTGCAGGGTTGGTGGTAACTTAGATCAGGAATCAGTGCTAACAAACTCTTTTCCTCCATAAATCCCTCTACCTCAGGAAACACAGAAGATCTGGCAAAGCCGATAATGGGCTTTGCCTCCTTCTAAGTGTTAAAAGCCTTCTTGGAATTGAGCCCCACACTTTTTATTAACAGCTAAGAGAGATCGCTTCTGGTCCTCAGCGCTTGAAACCTGAAGCACTTCTCTTTTCCAAAGTCTGGGGCTCTTTGCATCTGTAATTCCTTTCTTAATCAGTTTGCAGTTGGGTTCCAGCCCCAGCTGCAAAGCTGCCAGCAGTCCCAGAACGAAGCACCACGAGTCCCACCAGCAGCTCTGCACTGCACTCACTGCTGGGCAGATCCTGCATGCTTCGTAAAGCCCCTGAGATCCCAAAGGAAAGCACTACGGCAATTAGAAGATTAATTACGGTTATCACTGAACCTGAGCAGACCCACGTACTGAAGGCAGGATCAGCTTCAGCATTCAGGCTGAGGCACATCACTCGTCCTGCACCAAAACTTGGCTGCCGTGCTCCTGCTTGCAGCTGCACTTCCAGATGCAAAACCAGAGAGAAGTCAAACAGCCTCACACAGCGCTGGTTCTGCTCACGGTGCCACAGGAAAAGCAACCAAGAAAGAGCTGAAGGCAGAGCGTGGTACCTCTGAGATGTTGATCCGTCCCTCCTGGAAGGAGCAGGTGGTGGGATCGTGGGTGCACAGGTTGCGGTACTTGCACCAGTGGCAGCGGAATGCACTGTTCACACAGGAGAGGCACCTGGGGGGAGAAAGGAGGAAGGGGTTACCAGGTTGGGAGCCCCGTGCTGCAAGGAGTGAACCACTCCTGAGTCAGAACATGGCCTCTCGATCTGATCTGGTTTTAAGGACTGCTGCCTCTCCTTTGCTTCAAGAATGAGTCAATGTCTCCAGGGCACCTCTCCCTTATCTTGTGAAAATGGACTTAAAGCAGAAGCCACCAGCAAGGTCCCTGACCATGACAATTCACACACTCAAGAGCTGAGCCTGGTGAGCTCACAATACCTGCATCCAAATACATTGCCTAGCAAAAGCTGTCTGCAAAACCTACCCCTTCCTGACCAGGTACAAAGCTCTCTACCACTCCAGCCAGCTCCAGATGCCTGCAGGGTGCACACTCCATGCACCATAGGCCCTGTGCATGCTGCTGTGCAACCACAGCTGCTCCCCTGCCTGCTCTGCCATGCTGCAGGGAAGGGACTCTGATCAACAGGTCCCCTCCTGTGCTGGCTCAGGCCCGTATTCCTTTCTGCTTTACACATGCTGTGATTCATTCCTGCAAGGCTGGCTCGTGCCCTTGCTGAACTCGTTGATAATGAGTTCAGGATGATGTAAGTGCTACAGAATTTACAACCATGTTCACACTTTATCTCCAAACATGAGCTTTGAGAAAGGCATGGTCAGATGGAGCCAAGGGACAGAAAAGATGCATTGCCTCTCCTGATCCAAACCTCCACACGGAGGAGAAAATAGGAGTCCTATGAAGTCACCTCTCAGGCAAATCTGAGGACCCAGCAAAGACGCAGACAGGACCATAGGTGATGGCAGGAGCAGGGAATGCTGTCACTGAGGGACAGGGGGCAAGAACAGAGCTGTGCAAAACTGCAGCACAACGGGAGGCACTGGAGCAGGGGATGCAGACCACCGGGAGAGGCAGCAGTGGGGGCTGGAGGACCCTCAAGGCTTCTTTCATCCCGGTGCCTCTGCAGTGAAAAAAACATACATTGAATGCATGCCTAGAAAAACCCACTGCTAGCCAAGCTCACCAGAGCACGCAGCCCTCTTCCAAGTGCAGCAGGGAACTTCCCATAGCTCAAGGCTTCAAATCCAGGGCAGAAAGGCTCTCAGTGACCCCATGCTGGCACTTATCAACTCCTACCGGGCAGCAAAGTATGCTCCAAAAGCAGAGCTGAGAGCTGAGCCCTGCTGTGGGAGACACAGCCCACCCTGCAGGCACTGCTACTCACTGCCCGACCCATGCCAGGTCCTGTCTGCCTTCCATTTGGGTGCTTTGGTGCTTGCTGTGCTTCCAAAGAGAAATCTATAAACACTTCAGATGCTCACACACAGCCATGTGTGTGCCTGCCAGGGTGAGCAGATCAGGGGGCTGAACAGCACATACTGTGCTCAAAGCAGCATGGAGCCTTCCAGCCCAGCGCTACTGCTGTGCTGGGTTCTGCCCTGCTGCTCCCAGCCCACATCCTGGACTTGGTTCTGCTTCATCCTCTGAGAGCATCCACATTCACAGTTGCAGGATGGAGCAGCTTGGGGGCACCAGCAGGTTAAGGTTTTTTCAGGCTCCTGCAGCCTCTATCTCAGCAGGCAGGAGAGCTGCAGGCTGCTCAGAGGGCAGGGAGCTGGAGCTTCCATCCACAGCAGGTACAAAGCGCCTGGCTGCTGCCTGCACGTGGCTGGAGGGTGCACCCCATCCCACCAGGACCCCCCCCTGCACCCCAGGAAGGAGGGTGGGCACTCACAGCTGGTGGGCACTGCAGTTGTAGAACTTGAACTCCGTGCTGACAAATGTTCTTCCCGTCTCCTGCGATTTCAGCTGCAGCACCACACCGAACCAGTCTGCAGAGCAGGACAGAGCCAGTCAGTGCCCAGAGGTAATGTAGGAACACAGGGGATTCAGCCACAAACCCTCTGACACAGATAAGAGCAGATAGCAAAATGCATGGGAGGGGTGGGGATCTGCCTTAGGACACAGCTGAAACAAGTCTGGGATGACATCCCGTTCCATATTGGAATTCTGCCTCCTGTACAAAAGCCCAGTAACTCAGCCTAGCCCAAGACCAGGAGATAACAGTAGAAGCAAGGCCATCAGCAGTGCTTTTTGGGAGCCTCAGCCCTGAGTTAATTAAGAGCAGATTGCTGGGCTGTGGTACACCTGCAGTAGCCCTGCCACCTTGGCTCCCTGAGTTTAACACTTCTCAGTCTCCATATCGTGTCGCGGCGACACAAAGACATCAGCACAGCTGACACCTGGAAGGATGCCAAGGAGAAAATGAGTTTTAAGCAAGTCTCTTTATGGAAAGAGAAAAGTACGACAGCGGCCACTTGTTAATGGAGGAACAATCCAAAGCTGTTTGCTCACCTTGATCCACGGGTATGGCTGGGACATCCCTCGCAGCCGGTGAGACGCACACAACTCGGCTGCCCACCACCTGACCCTCTACTTCTGTCAGGTTCCCAAAGAGGCAGGTGACACCAGCTGCCAGGTCCGGGGCATCGCTCACCAGCAGGCTGAGCTGCATGGGGGCACAGAACTTCAGCAGTGTGTTAGTGGGACAGCCCCCACCTGCTCCATGCAGTCAGGACTGCTGCTTTGCTGCATCTGAGCCCTTCAAACCTCACTCTGTACAAAGACCTGGGATTACCCCGAGCCAACACCTTGCACTTGGCTTTGTTGAATCACAATCCGTTCTTGTGGGCCCAAGTTTTGAACCTGTTCAAGTCCCCCTGGATGTCATTCAATGACGCACAATCTATTGATGCACAAAGATCTCACTGAATCTTTGCAATTCAGGGAGCTGCTTGCCCTACAAACCCCCGCTACCCTCAACTGTATCAGGGACCTGCACAGCCAGGAGCAGCTCCCAGCATTTGCAGCAGCAGCAGCGAGCTCCCCATGCAGCCCGGCCCCAGGAGAGGCTGCAGCTGCTGCAGCCCATCCACAGGCACCGGGAGCTCAGGAGAAGCAGCTGGGAGGTTCAGAGAGCCAGCACTGGGCACAGCTTCTGGGGAAACAAAGCCTTTCCTTTCAACAGTTCATGAAACCAGACCGAGAGAAATGTGAGCTGGGGCCCATGGGGAAGGGGGAATTTGTTGCTGTGATCCCTGCACCCCGTTCTCCCCCCTTTGCTCTCCTAACCCATCCCTCTGCAAGCCTGACTTCATGGGAAAACAGTTGTGCAGTGGGAAGGGAAGAAAGGCTGGAGAGTGGAGCGCTTACCGGCAGGCTGTGCTGCGACACGGAGATGCTGCTGGGCTGCACCATGATGCTCATGCACTGCCCGATGCTGTCGGCAAAGCGGTGTGGCTCATCAGCCCTCTCACAGCTGTCCCGTGGGGAGCACCTGGGGAGCACATGGCAGTGCACATCATCAGCACACAGCAGTGCACATCAGTGCACGGAGCTGCAAGACGAGCAGAGTTTTGGGTAGGGGAAGGACTGGGGGTGATGCTCTGCCCAGGACCAGGCATGGATTGCCAGGTTAGGATCAAAGGGCCCTGCACACCTCGTTCCTGCAAGCCATAAACTCATTAGATGTATAGAAAATAAAACGTAAAGCGGAAACAAGGTGATGCCTTCATTCCAATTAAAACAAAAGCGTACAGCTCATTAATTGACTCTTCCTGGTGCTGAGGAGTGCATTGTGCCAGCAGCAGGGATTTCCTCTCTGGTGGCTGCAGGCTGCTCCTCACCAGCTGTCCTGCCCTGCTCCCAGATCCCTCCTGTTCCTACCCTCAGGAATGCATCCTATGACCCCTATTTTCCTATGGCAGGTGTCCTCAGAGCACAATGAAACGTTGATGAAGAATCAGGCTAAAACATGAAAAACAAGTCCAGTTTGACAACAGGGAGAGGACAGAAACAGCTCCAAAATGGAAAGCATGGCAGTGCCACGGCTGCAGCTACGGCTGCTGCAGGGAAACTTGTGCCTGAGTTAATGCCAGTGGTAGTGGAGTGCCCACTGGGGAGGCAGGGAAGGACTGTTCATGTGTCTGACAGATATCACACAGCACAGCACTGGGGTCCCTCGGGGGTTTTTCTATTCCATGTCACTTGGGCAAAATCTCTCCCTTCAAAACCCACCCCCTGCAGCAGATGACACAGCGCCCTTCTGATGCATTACCCAACTACCAGCAAACTTCATCACTTCTCATGCAGCATCTCAGACCCCACTCACAATCGTGGTGCAGAGGTGGGGGATGCAGGCACTGCCAACAGCCCCATGTGCCATCAGTGTTCCAATAAGAAAAGTTCACCCTGATCCCTCCCAGCACCCAGCGTGACACCCGGCACACACTGCTGCTCTCCTCAGCCCCTTTTTCTGGAGTATAATGGAGCTAAATATGAACCCTGCCAAAAGAAGAGTTATTGAGGTTTAAGTGAATCTCTGAGATAGCTTTAAAGTGAGCTCTTGACTGGAGCCTTTATCTCATTGACTCGCTGGAATGGCTCTTTTTTATCATACTATTTATGGCAACAGCCCTAACAGAGATAAATAGGCCTGTAGACAATAACAGACTTGCAGAGAGCAGCATATGGAAGAGCCTTGTGGGTTTTGGATCCCACGGGGCTGAAGAGTCTTTAATGATCTCCTCGAGGCCTCTGCTTGCTCCCAAGGAACCATTTGAATGAGAGGAGGAGGAGCGAGCCTTCCTCCTGCCATGGGGAGAATGCTGGGGAGCTCTGCAGGAGGACGAGCACCTGCCACATACAGGTGGCTGAGCACCTTCCAAAGCAGTGTCCTCAGTGCCCCAGATCATGTGTGTGCTCTCAAGGTGCTCCAGCCCTGCAGCTCCATGCCATGGAGTCACCCACACGTCTGCACTGCTGTAAAATCCCCACAGATGGTTTCACTCCTGAGCACCACTGCTCTCCAAGTCTCAGTCTGCACACGTGTGTGCAAACACCCCGCCGTACAACAGAGCCTTCATCCCTAACTCAGGGCTCTGAGAGCAGCACACCTGGAGCAGGCACTGCTCCCTGCATCCATCTCACACATCCAGTGCGTCGCTGTTTACAACCCAGACCCCATAACAAACACTTTGGCAGCTCTCTGAGCACAGCAGGAGCATCCCAGCCTGCCCTCACCGAGCCACGAGCAGCTGGAGCAGCTGGCAGGAGTGGAACAACGCACAAGTTAGAGGAGAAAGATGACAAATGAAATACAAACACTCCAGCGCTTGGGGCCTCCCAACAAATATGACAGAGGCTTCAGGAAGAGCAAGATAAACTCAATTGTTTGCACCTTAAGACAAAGGCTAAAAACATGACGGTTGCTTCAAGCAGTGCAGGAAGTGCAGGGCTGAGAATTGACATCAGGGAAGAAAGTGTTGGCGGGAGGATGCTAATGCCCAAATGTCACAGCCAAGTGGGCAGAGGAAACAGCACTCTGCTCTCCTCTTGACATTGAGAGTTTTCTCTCTGCAAAATGAAGATAACAACCTTTACCTGCTTCCCAGGTGGCTCATGAAGATGCAGTTCATTAGTATTGGGAAAGCACTCGCTGATCCTTGCAGAGGAGCTGCTACAGGGGTGCAAGGAGTAGCAGCAAAGGCACATCCACCCAACCTGCCTGCAGCCTGCAGCAAGCAAGGACCCTGTGCAGAATGCCACCTGGGGGCACGGTGCAGGCATGGCACTGGGGCTGGGTGCACCCGGGATGCTCCTGCAACGGTTTTATCCTATTTCCCTGAATGCAGCACCAATTCCTTGCAAGCCAAACGAGCCCTGCTGGGCACTGGAAGCTGTTTTGCACCCCAAAGCACGCAAGTCCCTAATCCAGGCCAGATTTTGCATTTGCGCCTGCCTTCCTCCTCTCTCTCTCTCTCTCCAACACCTGCTGCTCAGGCATGTGGCCAAGCATCATTGTGCGGGGCCCTGAACTCTGCTCTGCCTCCGCCCCAATTTCCATGCATGTAAGGGGGCTGCTTTGCAAGCTGGCACGGGGCCGGAGGGATTTCTATTCCTCTCCTCCTGTATCCTCCGGGTTTGCCCTTCCTCCCCCCATCAGCGTTTGCCCGGTGGTCCCCCTTCCGCCATAGGAAGTGATCATTCTGGTGGTGGGGGAAAGAAAGAGCCCAAACACCTCCTGAATGCAGAGCGTATTTCCCGCAGTGCCCCTGGGAACAGCCCTCACTGCCGTGCCTGGGATGTGCAGCTCTGCCCCCCAGGACAGCTGCTGCTCCCTGCCCTCACCACGCTGCATTACAGCAGCTCTTCCAGCTCTGTTCAACAGGGCTCGGTGCTGCTCCTCGTTCCAAAGTCCTGCTCATATCATTAAACCCACTCTCACCTCTAAAAATCCCCCATTAATCAGGAGGGGTTGCAGCTCGAGCAATGGGGAACATGCAAAATGCAACAGCTCTGCTCTCCCAGGTTTCAATTCTGCTTTTTTTGCACTGTCCCGTGGCACCTCCCTGCATGCTGCGTGCAATCCACTCTCCTACAGAAGCAATCTGCCTTTCTTCAAGAGCTCAGGGATCTTCAATGCTACTCAAGCCGCAATGCAGGAAACACCCAGGGGAAGAGAAGGATGGATTCGAGGGACTTCAGCCTCATTTTGCTGAAATGACAACGGAAAGCACTGGGTGCTGCTGAGAGGTGCTTCCTTGCCATGGTCTGACTTACGTGTGGTGCAGCGTGCACCAGCCGCAGTGCGGGTCCCCCGAGCTCAGGCACTCTGCACAGGTCGTGTACTGCTCACAGGACTCCACGGGCACACGGGACACCTGCAGGGACAAGGGACAAGCACAGCCTCAGCGGGTCTGGTGGCAAAGAGCAGCTGAGGCTGGGGAGGTGGGTTAAGCAACACAAAAGCAATTCATAGACATGGAGCTCAGGCCGACACCTGTGTATAAGCTGGCCAACAGTATGTGCTGAACTGTGGGGTGCAGCTCACCCAGCCCAGTGGGACACATCAGTAAGACACAGCACAGTCCTGATCCATTTATCAGCGTTAAGAACCCCAAAGGCTCAGATTTAGGGATTTGGCCATGGATCATTGCTTGATCCCAGACGTGCAATTCCACCTCAATCCATTCCTTACCACCCCTAGCAGGTGTGGTGCTCCTGCAGCCCCTTCCTGCAGCCCGAGGTGGGACTGCAGTGAATTGGAGCTGAACAAAGCACACTACTCCACAGCCCCCAGGTCCTGTGCCCATGGAGCAGCAAGTGAGGGCTGGCTGCTCACAGCTCACTGCCACCTCCAGCACAGGGACATTTTCACCAATGGGACCCAGTGGCCAGCCCTGGAGCACAGTGATGGCTGTGCATCCATTTAATGGTGATGTGAGGTTCTAGCAAGCCTTGGCTGGGTTCCCCACTGCTGGGAGAATTCCAGAACCCTATGTACTTCATAAACACACACTAATCCCAGTAGCAGAAGTTGTCTTCCTGCTCCTGCTTTGGGATCCCTCAAACTGGTGCACGCATAACGTTTCTTACACAATAGAAGAAGGGAACCAGATATGCAAGTAGGCAGGGAAAGAGCAGTTCCTGCGCAGGGCCGCACTGCGGCTGGCAGCAGCTGGGCAGCCCTGAAAGGAGCAGTGTGCATCCCACAAAGGCTGCTGTCACGCCAAGTGCTGTTGACACAGTGAGAACCCAGTTCCTCTCTAAACATGACACCAATAGGGCCGCTATTCTTCTTGTTTCCTGAGCCCTACTCGACAGCTTCGCCAACAACAAAAATCGTGCAGGGGTTGGGGGTGTGTGGTTGTTTTTTTTTTGAGCAGAGTGGGACGCTGGGAGCAATGCATGCACACAGCCTGGCTGCATGGAGAGCTGCAGTGTTGGTGCAGGAGGAGTGCAGAGGAGCAGGGTCTCTTTCAGCCCATGTGCCCCATTCCCACTGCGCTGCACAGCTCACGGAATATTGGTGTTGAATGGGGAGGTGTTGGCCAGCTCTGTGTCATTAAAGCTATCTATCACTCAACCAGCAGGAGCTCAGGCTTGATGAACTTTCCACTGTGATTCTGTCTTCATTCATGCAATAATGCCACTGCTTTATGCTGCTGCAAGAGAGCTGTGGGCAGGAGCACCGGTTCTCCAGTCCCAGCTGTTAACACATCAAGGTAACAGGGCCAAACTTTCTTAGGAGTTTGTACAAAGTTTGACACTTTTCTTCCCGCTGCTTCTCCTCTTTGCTGTCTGGGTCAGTGCTGCAGGGACCTCAGGTCCCCAAGATTCCACTTCACCCTGCACCGAGCAGAGCTGGAGCTGAGCTCACACCACTGCAGCCCAGGACAGCCACACAGTGCCTCATGCAGGGCAGCAGTGGGATGGGAGGAAAGCAAAAGGGAAGCAAGTTTGAATGAAGGAGTCCCCCAGCAGCAACACTGTAGGAGCACCCCAGAGCAAGAAGACCCCCATCCTTTGGGTCCTGGAATGGAGCAGGGCCTCGCTCTGCCTTCCCATGAGGTAGTTGAGTGTCCATGGACACCTGCAGCATTGGGCAGACAGTGGGAGAGGGCACAGGGACAGTGTTTCCATTGCAGAAGCATGCAAAGAAAGTCCCTTCAACTCTGATCCAAGCAACGTGGCTTCACTGCTGGAAGAACCTCATCATCACCTTCACACAATGAGAAGTGGCAAAGCGCAGGGATCCAGATGCTTCCTGAGCAGGGTAAGCATAATTCCCAGCAGCACACACTGGGGTATTTTCCCAACACTTGTGCAGCACTTGGCTCCAACCACACGCATCACCACTGCCACCAGGAGCGGCCATCTCCAAACGCTGGCACCGACTTCTGACAAATGGCACCACGAGACTGCCCTGCCGCTGGGACCCCTCCTTTGTGCTGATTAGCCCGAGCCTCTGGGGAACTAATTAAGAAGGATGAAAGGCCAAAATGTCTGGGCTCAGGTGGAGATCAGTGCGGGGATCAGAGCGATGCACTGAACTTTCATCTCACGTCAGTTCATGGCCCTCGTCCAGCCCTTCCCTGGTGCCTGGCGACTCACAGCACCTCGCTCCCTGCAGCCACCAACATGCTTTAAGAGCAGGAAATGAGTTAAGATGAATAATTATGAAGTGCACACTTCTTCTTTCCCTCTCTGTTTTGCAGGCGAGCAGTGAAAATAGAATTCTGCACCAGTCTGGAGTTATGCCTGGTGTCGGAGTTTGGAGTTCAGTAGACAAATGGTGCTGCGCTGCGCTTATTGAAATTGCTGCTTCGCCCTCAGCTCTCTGCTCCCCTCTCCTCACAGAACTCACTGCAAAGTCCCTCCCGAGCTGCCAGCCTACAACTCATGAATTCAGTGAAGTTGTTAAAAGGATCGTGGCAGGCTAAGATAAAACAGAGGAGTTTAACATGACAAACAGACTCCTAAATGGGATTAGAGTCTTAATGAAAACAGTAATGAATGAATGAGGCAACCAAATATCACCCATTAATATTAGACAGATAGATTAGATCCCTAGGCACTGCATTTAAAAACGACATGAAATTACTTCAATTACTCTGCATTGATAAATAACAAGGCCATATTTACTGTTAAAAGACATTTTCTCCTCCCTTCCCAGCGCTCGCACGGCTTATCCCTCCCCAGGGGGACAGCAGACCTTGCAGAGCTGAGAGCGGGGCTGGGAGCTCCCCCTCCTCCTTTCCCCAGCACCAGGCAGCATTTCCAGCACATCTCCAACATCTCCAGTATTGAGGGCAACTGGTGCATAGGGCTGGTCCCAATCACTGCACCGAGTCTTTGCTCTTCTGTGCAGGAGCCAAGCATTGCACATGTGGAAGCTGCTGCTTGCAGCAATGCACTCTGCACTCTGCAGCTCAGCGTCCTCCTTCCCACCCAGGGACTGTGAAATGAACCCCATCAGAAGCTTTGCTAATGAAGAGATCGGGGATAGGTGGTTCCTGAGTGCTTGGTGGCATCTATCTGCTGGGGATGAAAGGCAGCCTGTGTGTTTCCAGCCCTGAAACAACGGGTGAAGCAGGGACATGGGAAGGAGCAATATGCTCAGCTCTGCCCCAGCCCAGGGGACGGGCCATCCTTCCAGTGCTAAACCTGTATATAAATCTTATTTAATGAAATGATACAAAGAAAAGAACAAATAGAGGTTAAATCATTCCCTACAGCAGATTCCCTACACTGAAAACAAAGCCTGCTCAGACAGCAGCTGGTTTGCACAGCCCTCAACATTCCTTTCCCAGATGCTGGGCAGTGCAGCAAAGCACAGTGCAAGTGTTGGGCACTGGGGCCAGGGCTGCTTTGACCCAATGAGGATTGGGGCAGAAGCACCGTGGTGATGCCCTCCTGCCCTATGAAGGAGCTCCCAGTGCCTCCAAGCAGAATTTTCTTTCTGGCTGTGTCTTCCTGCAGGGCTGGAGGTCCCACAGGATGCAAACCCCAACCCATGCAAAGGCAGAGGATGGGAGAGCCCCTGTGGTGAGCTGCAATGAAGGGCACAGCAGTGCTAGGGACACCCCTGGGAAAAAGAAGGGGGAAAAGGAGAGCCCTCCCTGCAAAATGGGGAGCTGTGAATAAACCATGCTGCAAACGGAAAACTGCCTGCACAACCCAGTGCTAAGGAAGGACAGACTGATGGCTCCATTCCTGAGACACCAGCAGCTGACATTGGCAAATGAACCTCTGCAGTTATCTGCTTCCCTTCTTTGTTCTTCTGTCATAAAACTGGCAGGCACAGGAAGGAGATGCATTCAAGGTGAGCAGTGGGCATCACTGGTTGTGCTCCTTGCTCCCCATCTCCTCTGGATCCCCGCTTACCCTTCACCTCTGTCTGCTGCTGGCACCAAAGGGCAGCAAAGCCCTGCAGGAGCCATTCAGACCTCAGGAGCATTGTCCCTCTGCTCTCATCTGCTGGGCATGAGAGGTGGCACAAAGCAGTGAGAAAAGGACAGGCAATGACACGGAGCAGTGGCACGGGGTGATGGCATGTTTGCTGCTGGTACAACGCTGCCATTCCATTCAATGGATTGATGCTGAGACTCAGTGCAGCCCTGCTGCTCCCCCCGAGCCCAGCAATCAGCAGCGTAGACAATTTGCTGTTTCCTTGCTCTGATGTTACCATCATTTGTGAGTATCAAAATGAGAAAGGCGTCAGGCCCTCAAAGCCCCATTGAAGAATAATTGGAAATCCAAAGTGGTACTAAATGTTATTTTCTAAATAAAATGCATTCAATTACAGAACACAAGCCCGTCAAGCATTTAAAAAGATTAGTTAGAGCAGAAAAAAACTATTCAAACCTTCAGAGACTGCATTACACACACAGGATCCCCTCTGTTCCTGGGGACAGGCGAACAACGCAGCCATTGCCCGCATGCTTTTCCCACCAGCACAATTCCACCTCAGCTGTTGCACAGCTGCACAGAGGGCTGTGCTCTCCAACCTCGATGACAAACAGGCACAGATGACCTCGTGTCCAGCAGCACCTCGTGCTGCACAGCACATTTCCCAGGTGCTCATTGCAAGGCAGCGATGCCCAGATGGGCCGGGACCCCGCTGGTACCCAACAGCAGCACGAGGCCCATTCCCCAAACCTCCCTGACCAGCACAACACTGAGGCTGCAGATCCACAGCCAGCACTGCAAGAGCTCTGCTTGCTCCTTGCACAAACACCACTAACACAGCAGACACGCTCCAGACTCCAACAACCACCGCAGTGGCCATCAAGCACAAAGCACAAAGCGCACCGCACTTCACGCAGCGGCTGCTGCTAAACCCTCACTTGGAGCAAGGAAGTCGCAGCCAAACCAACCCGACCCCGAGTGAGATCTGTGGCTCCGGCACATTCACAGGCTGCACAAACAGGGCTAGATGAGACGTGTTTAGCTCAGATCCTTCACTCCAGCCGCTCACCCCAGCAGCGCCGATGCCTTGAATTAATGCACGCTGCCAAGCAGGCTGTGAGCAGGCGCACGGCGGGGAAGGCGCAATTATTTACACGTCTGCTCGCTGCTTCCCTGTACGGAGTGCAGACAGGTGAGCTTGCTTCGCACGGTGATTTTTATTTCATAGTTTTCTTCCGAGGAGATAATTGTCACTGGGAACAGCTCAGGTGCAGACGCAACAAATCGCTGACCCGCGGCTGCAGCAGCACGCAGCGTGGGAGAGGGGAGCGAGCGCGCAGCGCTGCGATGGATTGATTCCAGCCCTGCTACCGGGCTGGAGGCTGGGAAGGCAAATCCCTCTCTCCCAGGGTTTCATTAGCTGGGAATGGCTTTCTAACGAGATTTACACAATCTAGCCCGGAGCCTACACATTTTGCTCTGCACCCAGAGACAATAACAACGGGGAGTGGAGGAGATGCCTTCTTTTTCTCTGGCCACCCATAATTCAGGACCGTTACGGCGCTGCCATCAACGTGATTACACAGAGCGCAAAAATAAAACAAAAATGTGTCCGTCTCTAGCATTAAGTCTCCAATTTCGACTGACCCAAGCCAGAAAAATTTATAGTTATGGGGACGACGTTCAGTCCATTAAGAAAGGATGGGAAATTGCCAGCTGGGATCACGATGACATCCTCACCTTTCCTCTAACACCACTCCCACTATAATGCAGAACGGCAGCAGTGTGGGGCTGCTGGAAAGGGCTCTGTCTGCATTGGAGGTGGTGGCAGCACCTCTGGAAGCACTCAGAGGCCCCATCAAACTCGCCCTGCTGAAGCTGACTCACACCCATAACATGGTCAGAGCCCAGCCCTGGTGCTCTGCAGAGATGCCCCCCAAGCTGCGTGCCAAGCACACTGACAGCAAAGACCCAACATGAAAATACCCAGCCTGCCTGCAGCTAGCAACTGGAGTCTGCACACTGCCCTCACAGCAATGCTGCTCCTGGCATAGTTCCTCCAAAATCGAAGTTCCAGTGTGGTCAGCTCTTTTTAAATGGAAGGGATTTCAGTGAGTTCTCTCTCTGGGCAGTACTGTCTGCTGGCTCACACCATGGTCCGGCCACACGAGGAGGAGTTATTTTCACACCCATCCTTCCCCTTTGATTCCTCTCCCAAAAAATAAATTAAAAACAACAACAAAAAAAACTCACTTATCATCGTGTTCTTGTGAAGATATTAATAGCACCCAAAGCACTGACAGTTGCCTGTGAATCACTGCTGAAAGGGATGGGAAAAACCTGCGGCTGTGGCTCGCTAGGAGACAATGCAGCATCCATCGTGAGCTGCAGCACCAAGCACTGGTTCTAGGACATAGGAACACGGGGTGCCCCACATAGCTGGAGCTGTGCCCTCAGTGTCCCTTGGCTGTGGCCATCCTGCTCCACCATGCTTCCTTTTCATTTGCAGGTTCCATTGCTGTGGTGGGAGCACAGCTCCGTCCTGCCCACACGCTGCTCCTGCACTCAGCTCCGCTTCTGCTTGAAAGGAAGCACGAGTGCCAATTAAACAGCCAACCAGGGCACCGAGCAGATAAATATGTGTTGTGAGAGAATGTGGATAGACACACTCTGAAGTGGAGCCAACAAGGGGAGGAGGGAATGTGTCGTTGTTGGTGGCAGAACTTCAGAGTAGTGCTCATCATGCGCTATCCGTGCAGAAGCCAACCTGCAGCCACTGGGCATCTGATTGCTCCCAAACCTTCCTTCTCTGCACTGCTCTGACTTCAGCCCCGAGCACACAGCACAACGCTCTGTCCCATCTGAGGGCTGGGTGTAGCAGTGCCCCCATGCCAGCTCCCAGCATTTTTTCGGTTCTGATGGATGCCCAAATGCCAAGTCCCCAGCAGCTGTGCCTTGCCGAGTGCAGTGCTCAGAGCACAGGGATGACCACAGTCTGAAGCTCAGCCATTCCCTGCCACCTCCTGGGTTAAAAGCCCACAGATGCTCCCAGTTCTGCCCAGCAGAGATGGGCAACATGGCACAAACCCTGGACACAGAGAGGCCAACAAAGCTGCTTCTGGAGCCTGCCACAGGGCCAGTGCCCAACACAAAATTCACCCTCATGCTTCATCTGCACAGACAACGAGCAGTGAAACCACGATGGATGTACTTGGGACTGACTGCCATGGAAATGCTCTATGTGGCAGAGACACTTCGAGGTAGAAACAGCAAAATCCCACTTGAGCTCCATCTTTTGCTGCTGTAACCAGTAGGCTGACACTGCCAAAGGTCAGGAAGTTCTGGAGGAACAAACCCCAGAATATGTTAATATCCACTGAAGCAGCTTGGCACCCATAAAGCCTTGGTAGCAACCCAAACTGTGCTACGGATGGACATTGCTCAGACCAACCTGAAACCACACTGCCAGCTGCAGCCACTTCCAGATGTGGCTGAACGTGCTCCCACTGCTCATGTGGACTCTGTGAGCAGTTTGTCCCTTCAGCCATGGCTGGTGCTTCCCATTCCTACACCCAGCTTCACGCAGCTATGGAACGCTGAACTGAACGGTGATGAAGAATGGTGCTGTGCTGTTAAGTGCAAGGACTCAGGGGCCTTCAGCCCCCACCATGGGCACTGCTGGTGCCTGCCCTGCTCTCGGCCCTCTTGTGTTTAGTCTGCTGGGCACATTCCTGCACGCCGCTAAGACAAACAGCAGATTATTCATGGGGCTCCTTTGCCTCACGCATCGCCCAGAGATGTGGAGCTACTGCAGCTCCCACAGCCACACGGCAGGGCTGCAGCTCTGGGGGCTGCATGCACAATGCTCTAGAAAACCTCGGCATCTTCACTGCAGTTTTACAGAGCAAACATTTTGCCTTGGAAGAGGAAGGAGCAGGGAAAGCGAGAACAAAACCCACAAGCTGTGTTTTTCTGCTTTGCAACCAGCCTTAACTTTTATGTGTAGTCCCAGCTTGAAACACCATTACAGCCACCTCCCCCAGGGCACAGGCATCACTTCCAAGCTGTCTGGAATCCGCAGGAACTCTTTTTTCCCTGATTATTTGAAAGCTTTCCTAATGCTTTGGTGGGAATTTGGTTTCCAGATGCAGAGCTGTTGTTCAAGTGGTGCCACTGGGACGGCCCTGAGATCCCACAGGCTGGGCTGGTGTGTCCTGAGGTTTTGGGCTGGAACTGACTGCATGTTTTGGCCCTGCTCATTTCAGTGTTATTGCGAGAAAGCATGCTTAGAGCTGTACTTCCCCGTGTGATTTGAATTGAAACAAAAAATAATAAAGCCCAACCAATCTGATTTTGCAGAACTTTTCAGAGCATTGAAGGGAAAAAAGCTCTCTGCCCCCAGACCAGGGATGGAGCAGCCCTGGGCTGCAGCACAGTCCTTACCACCTCCCTGCCAAGCACTCAGAGCAGCAGCTCATCGCCTGCTCTCTCTTCCTGCAAACTTCACAATAATAAAGTGATACTCTACCCCGTATCCCTTTTTCCATTTCACCCTTCACTGGATCATTTTATGCATCTAGTCCCATTGCTAATTCAAACTAATTAAAGTATAAAGTAGAATAATTTCTGCCATTTCAGAGCTACTCTCACCATATTGTGAGTTATGTTTCTTTTCTATTCGGGCCCGGTGTGAACCACTCCCCTCCTCACCAGACTCACTGCTGGGGGGATGGCCACAGCAGCACAGGGAGGGGGAGACTTTTAAACAGCTCTGATAGAGAGGAACACAGAGCTCTGGCTGCATCCCTGAACACCCTCAGCGCTGCTGCAGCCCTGCTGGGGTCATCTGAGACCAACGGGGGCAAAACCCATCATAGCTCAGCATGGCATTGCTTCAGCTTGTCCATCATGCATCAGAAGTCCCAGCTTGCTTTGGTGGGGGGCTCTGCCACCGTTGCACCCATAGGTGCTGCAGCACAAAGTCAGGAGGATGCACGAGGGGGTGGGGGCACAGCAATGCAACGCCCCATGGAACCCAAGCAGCAAGCAGACCTGGAGCACATGGTATCAGAGCAGCTGCTCTGCACTGCAGCTGTCCCATGCACACCAGTGCTCTGAGCAGGGGATCAGTGTGTGTGTGTGTACGTGCATGCAGGGAAATCCTGGAAGGATTTCAGGACTGCGGTTGCCTGTCTGAAAATTAAACAATAGGTCTGTGGATGGGGAGGAATCGCAAAGGGAAGCACACACATGGGAACCCTGTGGCTGTGACTGGCAGGGGAAAAAATAGACTTAAGACAAAGTAAAACCAACCCAAAACAAACAAACCCCGCGCGCAAACCTTGCAAGCACTTGAAAGAAATAGCCGTGTGAGCAGCGTCTGAAATACACCCCATTACCAAAACAAACCCAGCGACCCCTGACGCTAAGTTTTCACACAGGGGTGGTTTCTTACTGCTTCTTGCAGGGAAGTTTACTTTTCAAGTATGTGTTACTTCAAAGCTGTCTGCCCTTTGCTCTGCGCCTTCGGATTCCTGGTGGCTGCCTGTACATCCCAGCAGCTCTGCAGGTCCTTTCAGTCCCTGAGCCTCAAAGCCCCGAAACACCACGGCCTTTTGGTCAGCTGGCATTCATTAGCACATCCTTCTTATCACATAGGTATGGTTAATGATCCCAGGCAAGCTTGTACCTACATTTCTTAATTATTGCTAATTGACCACAGGGAGGAAAGTGAAATAAGCCCTGCATGGCTGCACGTGTTGCAGGAGCGTGGGACAAGCAGGTGCTGCAGCACAGCCCTGCCCTCTGCAATGATGCTCAGCTCAGTGGTTGACCAGCAGACAATGCAGTTAAAAATTTAATCCACCCTTTTTTTTTCCTTCTTTTGTCCTTCTTGATGAAGCCATCCCCTTGTATCCACATCTCTTGCATTTTTTATCGTGTTTTCTCACTCTTTTTTTCTGGGCACCATCAGTATTTACAGCACCTCTACCCCAGAATTGATGGAGCTCTTTGTTTTCCTCACTCTGATTCCAAACTCTTTTAAATCACCCTGGCAGCTCCCTCCCCTCCATCAGCACCCAGAAAGCTCAGCCCAACACAACACCCTTTGCTCAGGAGTTACGCAGCACGGGGTCACAGGACAAGGAATGGTGAAACAAATCATCCCCAGAGGCTCCTGCAGCTCTGCAGCTCCCGACACGGGGGCATTTGCTAAGCAAATATTTCACTGCTAGCAGAGCAGACGGAGAGACAGCTCTTCCCTACAGCCACGGGGACGTACAGGCAGGAGGGAGGGCTGCAGGGTGCTGCTGGAAGGCTCCCAGGGCCCAGCTGCAGGCACACAGGTCTGTAAGGCCCTCCTGCTTCACATGGGGCAGCCCCATGCAGTCTCACTGATGCTCCAGCAGCATCTCGTGATGCTCGAGCCCTGGCAGCTTGTGGGCTGGACGGTGTTTGCTTGCTGGAGCAACACTGAGAAATGCCTGTCTCCTTTAAATAGTCGGGGTCAGAATCCCTTCTCTTCTGCCATGAAAGGAATTTGAAGCCAGGTGCTTCAAGAGAGCCTGTGAAAGCTCCTAATGAGCACTCCTAAATCATGCGGCTAAAGAACTGGTGCTGAGGATGGAAGCAAAGTTTCTTTATCCTCCTCTCCCCCCCCCCCGGGACCAGACTGTGCAACTGTTGCTTCTGTGCTTTGTGGGAGTAAAATCAAATGTCAAATATTCTGATTTGGAAGGAGTTGGCAATGGAACATGAAAGGCTCACGGAGAGCTCCAAAGGACTGCAGATAAACTGGAGAGAAGCAGACAGGGCTGGGATGGGAGCCAGGGGGAGTGGGGAAGGACTGAGCTCCAGATTTTGGGATGAAGCAAATGCTTTCCCTCCGCATTCAGCATGGAGTTGCTCCGAGCATGGAGGGAGGTGGGATCAAAACAGAAGTGACACAGATGTGCTGGAAGCACCTGTGTGCACATCACAGCTCACCGTGTGCTCTGAGCACAACCACAGTGCGAGGCAGAACGCTGCACCCATGCAATGGTTTCTTTCCTACCCCACAGCAGCACGGAGCTCAGGACTGCTCCCAGTCTGTGCCATGGGAGCACACCTCCTTGCTGAATCCCACAGAAATGCAGTGTTTATCAGATCAGTTTTGCCATAGGCACGTATCCTATTTCTTTCTTAGAAACCACAGACTGTGGGCAGCCCTTCCCAGCTCACACTCAGCACAGCTGCTCCGGTGCCACTTCACTGTGGCGGAATTCCATCTTATTCCAGATCTTCAGACTGCAGAATACATTTGAGCTGTGCATTCTCAGTACTTCCAAGGGCACTTCTCACTGCTCACAGCCTCAGCTTGGGCCTCTCTCCTCCTCGTGGTATCGACTCCCTGCAGCCATCAGGCTCCAGCCAGAGCACTCCAGAATAAATGAAAAGCATCTCCCCCTCTATTTTGCTGAGCATTGCCAGAATTGGGGCAGTGGGGCTCAGTGGGGCTGACAACATCCACACTGTGTCAGTGTAGGGGCTCCTGGGCCCATGGCACACGCTCCCAGGGGGCAGAGGGCAGCTCCAGGGGGTGAGGGCTGTGCATGGAATCAGCATTGCAGGAGCACTCCATTCTTTGCTAATTCTCCTCATATCTTTTTGTTGCACAGTTCAGCACATCAGTTCCCTGTGTTCCTCCTGCAGCAGGTGGAGATCTCCGTGCACCAGGCGTGCAAAGCTGGCTGTTAACTCACAGGGTTAACCCAAGGCAACGCCACATAATGGCATCCAGACGTCCTCAGATGTAACCCTCCTCCTGTCTCCACCACCCACGAGGCACCAGCTCTATAAATCTGAATTACACAGTGGTGAGTAACAGCCAATAAAACGCTCAGCAGTCAGTGAACCCAAAAGTCTGGCTCAGCACACGGGACTTCTGGTGTTGTTTTTGTCTCAGAGAACGATGCAGATGAGATGTGCTCCAGCTGAGGTCCTGCCTTATTTACACCATTCTGGCTCCCCAAAGCTGCAGGCTCCCGTGTGCTGCTGGCCATAAATTTCCACTGTAATCTTTTTGGTTTGGCTTTTTACAGCCTTCGGGTTTGGCAACCTCCAACTCACACCACCCCTACCTTAAGAGCTGTGCAAACACTAAAGATAAGCTCCTCGTAATATCGTGATATAATATTGGAAGATAAAACTTGTTTATGACCACACAGAACCAAGAAAGGATGTTGGCTGCCACCGGTGGGGGCTGAACCAGCCAAAGTGGCATGGTGATGGTGGCATGGCAATGGTGGCATGGCAGTGGTGGCATGGTAATGGTGGCAAGGTGATGGTGGCATGGTGACGGTGGTAAGGTGATGGTGGCATGGCAGTGGTGGCATAGTGATGTTGGCAAGGTGATGGTGGCATGGCAATGGTGGCATAGTGATGGTGGCAAGGTGATGGTGGCATGGCAGTGGTGGCATGGTGACGGTGGTAAGGTGATGTGGCATGGCAGTGGTGGCATGGTGATGTTGGCAAGGTGATGGTGGCATGGCAGTGGTGGCATGGTAATGGTGGCAAGGTGATGGTGGCATGGCAATGGTGGCATGGTGACGGTGGCACGGTGATAGAGTTATGGTGGCACAACAATGGTGTCACAGCAAAGATGGCACAGCAATGATGGCACAGCACAGGCTCAGCACTACCTGCATGGCAGCTGCTTGCACCACACTCAGTCCCACCTCTGTGCTCACCTTACTTACTCCCCAACACTTAAAACATATGGGTAGATCAAAAAATAAAGCCATCACAAAGGATGCTCGGATAAAGCTACGCAAAACTGCAGCCTGCCAAGCTCACTGCAGGGAACAGGCAGCCATGCCAGCAGCTCAGGAGCTCATTATCCGATCATCGATGGTTCCCATCCCCAAACCACATTTCCCCTGCAGCAGCCCAGCTCAGTTTCCAATACTTGCAGACAGCAATAAACCAGCAGAGAGCCATCCTCCATGTGCACAGAGGACAACCTCCGGGCAGAGGCAGCCAAAGCTGAGCTCTGCAGTGGGGGATCACGCAGCTCAGCCCCCTGGGTCCTTACCTGCCGCTCTGACATCACGTACAGGAACTTGTGGTCAATGGAGAAAGCCATGTCCCGGAGCACCGGGCTCCCGTCCTTGAAAACTGTCACCACCTCATACTGAATTCCACCATGGGGAGGGCCATCTGCTCGGATCTGGAAGAAGCACAACCACATTGCAGGTGATTTCATAGCAGCCAAATGCAGATTTTACTTTGGGGGGTGGAGGGGAAGAGGAAGAGGACAAAATGAGGAAAAGGATCTCATTCCAACCCTCAGCTTGGGACCTGGAGGCAGAGTAAGGAGCTGGCAAACAGAGTGCATGGAAGAGTCAGAGCAGAGGCTCTTTCTCCACGGGATCTGAAGTCATTTCCCCATTGCAATAGAATGAAGGAGCAAGCTCTGTGCTGCAAGGTGAGTGCACAGATCACCCATGTGCCACGACTGCAGTCACCAAATGCAACTGCAAGTCGGCTCCTGAGCTGGAGCACTCCACAGCCTAACCAGATTACTGCAGAGATGGTTCCTCTCCAGATGCATAAGGAACAAGACTTAGACAACGCCACAGAAGCCTCCTAAGACACCACCTCTACCCAACCCCAGGCAGATGTCACTGCCATGCCGTTCCTCCCAGGCAAGCAGAGTGCTAACACAGCCATACAGCTGCCAAGCCCCACAGCTGCAGGTCCCACACCTCCAGCAGCCAGCTCCATGCCTGCAGAGCTCTGCCCACGCTGTGACAATCCCCAGCGCCGCCAGGAACGTGCCGTCTCCTCCAAAAGTTAATAATTGATGGCCTTGGGGGCTGCACGAGGGGAAAGGGAGGAGGAGAAACAAACAGTTTACATTGTCTTTCCTACCAGGATTTGCATATTTGAAAAGCCCTTGGATTGCAACACGGTGCTGGCAGTGCTGCAGATGCTGGCTGTGTGCCACGTGCCGGGCTGGTGCCATGCGGTGACCCCGAGGCTGCAGAGCTGGGATGGGGCTGCTGGGACTGCTAAAGGCAGAGCCTGATGTCACAGAGGTGCCACTGCAGCAGGAAACACAGTAATATCCTCACACACACGCACAAAGGGGCTCCACTGAACCCCTGCTCCAAATAAACCCTCTTCTAGGAAGCCCTGCTGAGGCCTGTCGACACACAGAGACACGGGGTACACAGCTGGGTTTGGTTTCTGCATTTCTTTCCTCCTTCCTTACCTGATTTTTCCACGACACAAAAGAAGGGCACGGGAATGTGAGCAAAGGGAGAGCTGGCTTTGCACCCCTGACACCTCCGACTCAAAAGCCCTGAGAACTCAGACAGCGAAATCCAAATAAAGAAGGTCACATCCTGCTTCAGTTGCACCTGTGCCAATGAGGACACCTCAGTCACTTCCCGAGCTGCTGGGAACCAGAGGTGGTTTGGACCTGCAAACCCTGCTGGGGCACCACCACAATCCTGCACCAACCCAGGGACACAGGGACAATGCCATGAAGTCACCTGAGGAACAAACAGCACTGCCAGAGTCAGCTGCTTCCATGCAAAACTCCTGATTAGCAGCCAGATGGGAATGGAAGCTGTGGACACAAAGGATCAGCAACCTTTGTACAAAACAACTGCTTTCCAGCGCTCCCTCGGGGGCACCGGCAGCTCGTTACGTTGAGCTTCTTTCTAGTAATGAGGTCAGACAGGGCTAATGAAGAGAGATACCACTGGATGAGCCTCATGCAGTCCAATTCCAACCAGGAGCTGCGGTCAGGGCTGGAGCCAGGAGCACTGCCCTGAATGGCCGGGCTCTATGGGGCATCCTGCCTGGCTCTGCCCCATCCCATGGCCAGGCACTGGCAGTGCACCCTGCATTGCTGTGCATCCAGCTGTGAGCCCAGCAGCTCCAGCTGTGAGCACCCCACACAGTGCCTGGGCAATAGGAGGAGGTGCTGATGCTGGGGTGTTTCACTGCCTCTCTTCCTGAGAGTTCGGTTTCCATGACAACAGATGATGATGTCAGACGAGAAGAAGGATGATTCCTGTGCATGCGGAAGAAGAAAGGGATCATCTCTGCAGCAGGAAACTTCTAGTTGACGTCTGGAGGCAGAAATAATCCCTGTGCCAAGCTTACAGGTGTCTTCCTGGCACTAAATACATACTAGTAAACATGGTGCCACAGACACCAACAAGATAAAGGGTAAGGGTGATGAAACGGACCCTAGAGCTGCTCTTTTTAAAGGTCTGAGGTTTTGGAGGAGGGAGGGGAATGCTCACTTTTGAGTGCCTGGGGAGCAAAGCTGACCCAGCATCACGATCCCAACGCGATGGGAGATGCAGGATGGGGCTGGGCTGAGAGCAGCCTTTCTTCTCTGCGGCCCCACAGCCCTTCCTTGCAGTACAACCAGGATGAAGAGGCATGAGAGAAAATCACAGGGGAAGCAGCACTGGGCTGTGCAGAAATGAGTGAGTGCAGCACAACAGTGAGCAGTGGGTGCAGGGAGATGCCTGCAGTGCTGGCAACGCAAACCAAAGGTGTTCAGGACAAGAGTCGTGCTCACTGTCAGGAGACAGGAGGGCAGAACACGGGCTCACACATTCAGGTGTGAATTGGAGAAGTCACCTGGGACAGACAGAGCACTTTCCTCAGCTGCTCTCGATGCATGTTTACAAATATGGCCTGAAAAGAGCCTAACGACATAATCTGCAAATCCCAGTATCAGCACTGGCTCAGAGCACCAAGCCCAGCAGAACGCCCCACGTGATGAAGCAGAACACTTTTCCATTCAGGAAACCACGGTCCTTCAAAGGCACAGTGCAGATTTATGTGTCTAATACCCCCACAGTGCAGCCTGCAGGCATAAGCTCTGCATTATCTTAGGAGATTAGCAAAATACTATATTGTGTCACGTACATGTTGCAGAGTAGCACCCACGGTGATAAGTGCACGAGCCATTCAGGGATCTAATTCAACGTGGAGCTCCCACATACGCATTGTGCTGAAGTTTCAGGTATTCTCCTTGCCCAGCTGGTACCCACATTTGGATTCCATTCCAGTTCCTCCCAGCAGGCTTCCATTAGAAGACACCGAATCTCTTTGTAGGAACTTTCCGTGATTAAATTACCTGTCTGCTTTCATTATGAGCGTTTCAATGAGGGTGGCTCTCGTGATGAAATGCTTGTGCTCAGTATTCCACGGCTGCAGGGACTGATTCCCCATTCTGGATGCAAGGTCACCCGTTGGGTTGGTTGGGTGGCAGATCCCAAATCCTCTCCGTATGCCACAGCCTGGAGGAGCCCTGAGCACACCAGGAGGGTTGCTGAGATCACTGAGAATCACTGGGGTTGGAAAAGACCTTTAAGATCACCACATCCAGCCCCAATGGGGTATTGGCTCTTTGTGTTTTACAGTGACAAAGCGCAAAGCCCAGCCAACCCTGCAGCCTGCCGACTGCTCCCTTCATGCTGGGATTTCCAGCCCTTCGGGGCAAATGCCATCAAACAACATTGCGTTTGCATAAAATGGATGCTTCTCCTGGAGCTGCATCGGCTCTGGGAAGGCGCACTGGAGCGTTACTGCATCTACTGCCTGAAATAGAAACAGAAAACAAGAACAGCCCTCACGGCCAAGGTGCATCTCTGCAGAATTGCCATTTTTTTTTTGTCATTTAAGGCTGCATGTTTTGGCTCTTGGGCATTTCCCATTACAGCTGCCCGTAAAGCTTCAGGATGGATTTTTGCTGGAAATTCTGCAGGACTGAGGCTGGCAGCAGGGCTCAGTGACAGGATGGAGCAGTGAGGTCTGGGCTGTCCTCCCCTTCCTCCTCCATCCACAGTTCTGCAGGGTTTCTCCTACCCCAACCTGGCACCGAGGGCAGTTCCTACAAGCCAGACACTCAGCAGAGCGGAAGATCCCAAGGACAGGATGAGATAAATAAATACCAGCCCAGATCTTCCGTGTGCTCCTCCACCAAATCATCTTTGTGGAAGGGATTTATGTTTCCTAATCCAGTTTAATTAAGCTGGGCTGTACACAACCACATCCAAATGATGAGGTGAGATGCTCGGATGGAGCACACTTCCTCATGGCATCAATGCACCCAGCAGCCCATGCTGGTGCCTCTGCCACAACTGGGAACAGGCACAGCAGGCTGCAGGAGGGGAGAACCCAGAACAGAAACTGCACATCATCTCTAGATGAGAAGTTTTCAAGAGCCCTTCTGGCCCTTTATGAAATTGTTCTGCATGTGAAGTACCTCTTCAGCTGCCAATGAGCACTGCTGGCATTGGGATGCTTTGGGATGCCCTGGGACTGGGTCAGAGCCACTGGCACATCATTGATAAAGCAGAGGGAAGTGGAGATTTGCTGGGGATTGCACAGTGAACTCTTAGCAGATCTGTTGCATGGGGCTGTGCTCACACCACCAGGCAGCACCCCAATGCAGCACTGCCTGTTCCCCTCCATGTAGCAGCCCAGTTCCCATCTGGGCACCCCCTATTCTCACATTCAGGAGGACATGAGGAGCTCAGGGACAGCAGAGGCTGATGGGGCACACTGCTCTCCATGTGGGAAGTCCTCCCTTTGAAATTAAAGTGAAACAGTAATCCCATTACATATCTTTCCCTTAAATCACAGACATGTCCGTGAGGAAGTTAATGACAACCCTTACATGCACGTTCAATTTAAATCAGCATATCCAATTAACTTCATTACCTGGAGGCCCCCTCGCATTCTAGTCTCTTTCTCTCCTGTCATCTTTTCTTTATGCATTTTTCCCCAAACTGGGACAGAATCCATCTGTCTTGGTGAGCATCACCCTTATTTCTATCCCTGTGGGGAAGACCTACAGAGAGATTCATGGCAGAAAACACACTGATACCAGACAGGGTGGTTATGGAAAAAGGATCCACTCTCCTTGGGAGGAGGAAATCCCTCCTTCCCAGAGCTGCAGTGCAGAAACATTAAATACACCCGCTGATCCCCACTGGGCTGTCCTCACAGAGCTCCCCAGGATCACTGGGGAGAAGCAGCACTTTATAAAGAGCTCCAGCAGTGTGCAGGCATTGCAGGGGAACTGCAAGCAGGAGTTTTTCTTGGGTACTGTGGTACCACGGCTGCTCCTTCCATCGACACAGACTCAGGTTTGTCTCTTGCAGAGTGAGAGTGCAGCGAGCAGGACGGCAGGCAGCGAGGTACAGCACAGCCCTGCGCAGTGGGGGGGACAGCGGTGAGCTCATGCTGATCAGCCATCATGACCCACATTATTTATAGATCTGATGTTCCTGCAAATCCAATACTCATTGTCAAAAACGTCTCTGCGTTTGTCTTTCACACCCACACGTGTTTCCCAGCTCCTCTGCTCTGGCAGTGTTGCTAAGTGGCTCCGTCACCACCTGGAAGCAGGAGCGCTCCCTGGGGTGCAGCACACGGGAACAAGGGGCAAACCCACCAACCTGGCAGCAAGCAGCACCAGTGAGCTCAGCTCCACAACCCCAGCACCGAGGCTGCAGAGCTGCTCCCAGGAGCAGGGCTTTCTTCCCACCTGCTCCCCTGCATGAGGGCTGCAAGCCTTCTGCACTTGCAGCTGAGGTGGGGAGAGACCTCACTCTTATCATCTTCAAGGGTCTGAGCCCATCTGCAGGGAAGGCAAGATACGTCAAAAACAAAAAGAAAACGCTGCCCTTCCTTCTGTCCTAAAGCTTCAGCTGCACTCTCATAACAATGATGCTGAAGATCTCAGCCGTTTGAGCATCCCCTGACAATCCCAAATGTTGGACACTAAAGCTCAAAGCACTGTGAGCACACCCAGACCTGCCCATGCCCCCGCCAGCACTGCCTCTCCTGCCCTTATTTCCTTCTTCCATCCTTCTGCAGAGCTGATCCTGCAAGGTAAAACAGGGAGGGTGGCACCGAGGCACCACGCAGAGACTAATCAGCAGCCCCATGTCTGTAATTTATTACTGTGTGAGAGGCTCACCAGAACAAAGCTGCCAGTTCGGGAGATCATTCCCCTAAAAGACTTTTTATTTGAAAAGCTGTCAGCTCACACCTTGTCACAGCCCTACTTGCAGCAGCGCAACTTGAATGACGTGCCACCTCATGCAAATGAGCTGCTAATTAATTAATTAGCGTTCTTCCGGGGATGGATTCATTAGGAGCGGGTCTGGGGGAGGGAGCCAGGCTGGGTCACCTTCCTCTGCAGTGCATCTGCAGCACTGGGTCCAGCACCCCATGTGCACATCTTGGCTGAAGCTGCAGCAAGAGGCAGATCTGGGGGCATGGAGGGCTCAGGGATCGACTTCTGGGATGGAGCAGAGACAACTGCATCAGCTCAGGGCTGCTGGTCCCGCACCTTCCAGCAGCATCGAAGCACAGCCCATCAGAAGCAGAGAGCCTGAGAGCATCCTGCAGGTTTGCCCCCCTGGAAGAGGAGAGCTTGGGGCACGTCTGCAGCTGTTACAGAACCTCTTCACTTCTAAGTCATCCCCGAATAAAGAGCCGCAATGTGCAATGACTTCCCTTTTCTTTTGTCAGCCATAAGCACCCTTCTCCCTTTACATCCCTGTATTATTTTTAAAGAGGCGGCTCCGTGCTGCTCTGGGAAATGGGAAGCACTGAGTGCTGCTTGCAGGCTTTATGTTTTGGCACAGAGTGAAGAAATCATCAAAGAGGCTGAGTGTTGGCCTCGGAGAGCCAGCAATGAGCTGGGCGTCTCTGCATCACAAGAGCTGCACTCTCCTCACTGCAATGTGCTCCTCCACCCTCTGCCGTTCCTCCCCAACTTACCCTGCTGCTTTCTGCTGCTTTTATCAGTTCCTTCCCTTACAGTGGGAAAGGGAATGAAAGGCAGTGGTTAAAGCAGCCCCAGTGAGGGTGGAGGGAGGGAGGGACAGGGGAGGCCCAAATGGATTCTGCAGTGAAAGTGTCCAAGCTGCTGTAACTGAGGAGAAACATCCACCAGTTCCATCAGATCATTTGTTCCCATTTCTGTGCTGTAGGAACAGCACTTCTTCATTTTAATGGGGAAAAAAGGGAAGGTTGGGCTGGGGTGCTGAGTTCCTCCAAGTCTTCTGTGTCTGAGAGGAAACATGGGAGGAAGCACAGAACTGGTGTTATTTATGGGGATGGAGGCACTGGGGAAACGCTCAGTGTTGCCCAGGTCCCTAAGCAGCCCCGGATCTGCACTCCTATCCCTTCCAGATGAACAGTGTGCAGCGTCACCACCCACGTGCCACCCCCCACAGCAGCACATTTCACACCAAAGGGATTGCTCTGGCTTAGTTTGGTTTGCTGACCTCAAGCAGCTGCGTAAAATGGAATAAAAGCCTCCCAGGCAGATGGGTTAACACAGGACTCGTTCCAACGGAGCAGCCATTCTCCCTATGGACAGATAACCCCTCACAGTGCCACATGGAAGCTCTGCTTCGCCCTCGGCGCGGCTCTGGCCGGCAGGTGGAGGCAGGAAGTTCCTCAGGAAATATCATTCCCTTTCCTCATCGCAAACACCATGGAAGAAATATGTTTCAAATGAGCTGGGCTTCCTGCACAACACCGCCGCGAGCCAAAGTGCACACAACCAGAGGCCAAAGCCTACAAGGAAATAAAAGAACCTGATTTTTGTTATCTTGTAGCTCCAAAAGCTCCAGCGTTACTGATCAAATCTCACCTTGTTCTGTCAAAGATGTGAGAGAATTTCAGAGCCCTGAGCTCCACTTCCACTGGCAGCAATGGGGCTGCCCCACAACCACTGCCCACCCCACAACCGACTGCTCACACCAACTGAGTCAATCCCTTCTTGTGCCCAACCCCACGTCGCAGCCGTGGCCCAACATCAGCAGCAGGAGATGGGCTCAGGATGGGGCTTGTGGATGGCAGAGATGCAGCCACACCACACTGCTGTAATTGACCTGCAGATAAACACATGGCTTCCACCCTAATCCCCTGCAGCCTCATGAACATCAGCTGCGCTAAATTTTTCATGTAATTAAGAGAAAAACCCTAATCCAATGTAATTAGCTCCCTGATTGCCAACGGCGGGCAGAGAAGCACTGTTTGAACAGCAACTCAGGTCTAGCTGGTTAGGCAAATACCGCGTGCGGTTCAATCACTGAACAGAGGCAACACCTCTCTGCTGTCCTCCAGGTCCGTGATCCTCAGCAGCACTGAGCAGTTCCACAGCAGCAGTGGGGCTGATGTCCCCAGGACTGCTCCTCCACAGTGACATCCACAAAGAGTCACTCACAAACTGAGCAAACCAGGTCCCCAGGAGCCGCAGCAGCTGCTGGCTTTGGGTCTGCTCCCCTGCCCCCAGAGCATCCCTCAGTGCTGCTACCCAGGGCTCTGATGCAGACGTGGTCCAGCTGTGAGCAATGCAGCTCTCACAGGGACATGTGTGGCCAGAATCCATCCCAGTTGCTGTATGACCTCCGGGGGCATTTTTCTTCTCCATTCATCCAAACAGAGGCAAAGTCTCATGGGTGAAGTGTTAGAAATTGGGAAAGTGGAAGCAGATGGGAGAGGAATGGAGAACGTGGACATATGAGCCAGGGAGAGCAGAGAACACAGCCAGGATATGCCTTCACCAAACCATCCAGCAGGCTGGAATGACTGGGGCTGCTTAATGATTGGGAGCTCAGACGATTCGGCTCTGGGCTGCCCGTCTCTGTTTCTCTGCCCCCATCACACTGCTGCTCTGTAAACAACCCGGCACCGAGCAGAGCAAGCAGCTCCTTTGCATCAAAGCCAGGGAGATTTCTTTATACAAAAACGAGCAAAAATTTATCAACTCAAAGCTCCTTTTAAAGAGAAGCCCCCGAGGAGAGCAAGCCCAGCTGCTCGCCTGCACTGCACTGAGCCAACCCCCCCTCCTGCCTCCCTTCAAACCAGCACTGCTCACACAGCCGAGCTGTGCCCGATGGGCTGAGGTTGGAGCGGTCACAGCAATGTGGTCTATTTCATTTCTTAGCCTCTCAGTAATTCCTCCAGCTTTGAGTCAGCTTTGGGGAAATTCTTCCTGCCAAAATCCCACTAACACCCTTGTGTCACTGGCGTGGGAGTGTGTTGACTGGTTTGTGGTCTCTTTGCCTTCTATCCAACACAAATTCTTCCCTCAATCCCCAATAAAGCAAGGCAATCAGAGGCCCATGGGAGCTGCTATATGAGCTGCATGTGGTTCATCCGGGTGCTGGCTGCTTTATTTCTCCCTTTCCCCCTTCTACGTCCAGCAGGGCACAGCCAGGACCAGCCCAGCTCTGCTTGGAACCAGCAGGGGATGCGCAACAGAGCTCCAGCACCTTCTGCCTCTGGCTCATGTTGTCAGAGCCACAACACAGCCATGGCACCTCCATTTCCATCACATTTATTTCCACAGAGCCTCCTCCCTACAGCCAGCTTTTTTCCCTCATAATTCCATCTGTATTTAATCCCAGACAAACACAAACAAAACAACCCAAGCAACGATCTCATCTCCCTAAGGCCGTCACTTTCTACATCGGTTACAGCCAACTCCAATTAGCAGAAAAGCAACACGAGGAGCTCGGCACGCCGCTGCAGCGCTGGGAACGCAGCAGCCCACACTGCCTTTCCCCAGCCTGCCCCTTCCCTCCTGCAGAACATGCCCTGTCATCTGCTGCAGACAGTGTGTGTTGAGCTCGGGGCCTGGCAGGGCGCTGGTGGCCTCATTAGCACAGCTCTGTGAGCCCACACCTGCAGGCGACCTGCATGCTTTGATTTATAAGAGGATCCCAAAGCCTCTACAAGTGCTCAGGGGAAGTTTTCTCGGTCACTCCAGCCTATTAACCTGCACTTGAGGCAGCTTTTCTGCAGCCCTTGCTGTTAACCACTTCCCTGCCAAGCTGACGGCGAGTGCTCAGGTTGGATATTGGGAGAAATTGCTTCTCTGAAAGAGCGGTGATGCACTGGCACAGCTGCCCAAGGAGCAGTGAAGTCACCATCCCTGGAGGGATTCCAGAATCATGGAGATGTGGCACTGCAGTGGGCACGGAGGGGTAGGCTGGGGTTGGATTTGGGGATCTCAGAGGTCTTTTCCACCAGGAATGACTCTGTGGTTCTATGATTGGCTCTATGATCTCAGCCCAGTGCTCCCATCCCTGCCCAGGACATGGCAGCTCAGCACACTGCTGCAAACTCAGCTCTTTCGTGTGAGCAGACAGCTCTTCCTCCATCAGCAAGCTATTTCGGGCAACGGTTTCAAATGGAAATCTGTGTTTTATTAATTACACGTCTGCGTTGCTGCAGAACCCTTTCATGTGCTTCCCAGCTGTATCAATCTGCAGCCACGAAGGAAAGCATTAAACCCAGCATCCGCAGTGTGGGATCGGCCCAGGCTGTGCCCTCACCTGCAGCCTGACAGCCCCACTGTCACCCTGGGCTCCAGTGGCTGTCAGAGGGATGCGCTGGGGACAGGGGAGGACCAATCTCATCGCTGAAAACCCTTCCTCCAGCAGCTTGCCAGCATCAGGGCTGGCTCTGCTGTTTCCCTTGTATTCCATTGCTCATCTCCTGTTGCGCATAGGCAGCTCTTCAGCAGCTGAAAAGGATTTCCTCAATCCATGCCTTTTGCTGCCATGACAGAATATCGGAAAGCAGTGTCTGCAGGCAGAAGGATTTATCCACCTGTCCTAACTGCAGAACAGATTGGCTGTAAGGACGAGTGGGGTTGTGTGGGTGCATTAGCGAGCAGCTTAGCACCAGTGCTGGCAAAGCAGCCAGCCTCACTGCGTTACTAGGAGAAGTTGAAGCGAATTTTAAGGCAGCTCTCATCACATCATTTTCCCAAAGCCAAATTCCTTGTCGCTGATATCGTTTCGGTGAAACCTGCAGCCCCCATCAGCACTGGGGAAGCTGCAGGACAGCAGTGGTCCCCAGCCCAGCAAACAGCAAACCTCTCCCAGCAGGAAGCTCCAGGCACGATATTGAGGTGTCCCTGGGACAGAGCAGCAGAAATGGGCTCTGCTTTCCCAAACTGCTCTCAGTGCACAGCTGAACAAGAGGGGCACGAGGCTGAAAGCGCTCCTTCCCGAGCAAACAGACTTGCACTTGGAGTGCACAGAAATCAAAGCAACAAAAGGTCTCTGCAGCCAACTGCAGTGTAGCTGACAAACAGGCTCGTCACTTTGTGCCTCCATCTGGCGGGGACATACTTTCCATTTCAGCAAGTGCTAGAATGGGTGGACAGCAAAGGGAAATGTGAAAACAGCAAAGAAACGAGAAGAATGAAAACCTGCGGGACAACACTGCTGCCCTGTTATGAATACTGTGCAGCTATTCATATGAAAATCCATACGGCTGCTACTGTTGCATGCACTCTTCTTACACAGCATGAAATTAAAATTCCTCTTCGGTATCACGTTGCCAGCACTACGGAGCAACTTCAGACCGAGCGAGCAGACAATTCCTCCTTTGGCTTCCCCAGCCGGGATTGAGAGCTGCTGGGGTGAGGGAGATGAGTCTATTGCCCACGGTAAAAAATGCTGCTTCCAAAATAAATCCCACCAAAGTGCTGCTGGCCCGGAGTGTGGCTGCTGGTGTTCATTTCGCAGCGCAGTTTCACATGCGTAATTCCCCCCAGGCCCTCCCTGCCGCTTCCCTTCTTATCTCCCCAGAACAAACTCTGTGCGCGGGCTCATTTCAAGGAGAGCTTCACCCACAGTCCAGCCAAGTGTCAGCGGATCTGCTGGAAATGCAAATGGAGACGATCATGCAAAAGAGTCGGGCTTAGAGATGGGCGGACGGGGGCAAGAGAAGGCAAAGAAAAGCCGACAGAAACAGGCGGCGAGGAACAAATCTGCCTCCTCAAGTTGTTGATCGCTCGCACACGGGCTCGCTGAGCGTGGATAGGTTCTCAAAACCACGCCAGGCCCATTGATTTTTCCCTGCTGAGCTGTCAGGTGCCTCTGAAATGCAGCTCCCAGAGCTCCCCCAGCAGCACGTGGCATTTGGGGGCATCACCTCACTCTGCTCAGCGACAGCAGAAGGAGCAAAGCATGGAGCTGAGCTCTGGGGATGGGTTTCAGGAGTGCAGCCCTCGTGTCTGCATAATGGCAACGCATCTCAATGCATCTGGCAACACCTCCCTGCCCTCTGCTGTGGGTCTCCTGCAGCTCCAGCACAACACCCCCACGCTGGGGTCTGGGAGCAGGGAATGGGGCTTTCCATGCACTGTGTTGAAGGAGGTGATGATCACTGCTGCTCTGCAACCACCAGAGATGAAGCATGGAGATTTACAGGCAGGGAGAGGGGTGGCTGAAGCTCCGCCACAAAATGCTTCATTATCATGGAAAAAATCACTAGGTTTGCTCATTATGCACGCAGAGAAACAGCAAGCACGAGGAGAGAACCTATCCGATGTGCCGTAACGCGATGCAGAATTAATCCCCCCTGGGTTACAGAATTCCTCATAAATCGCAAATGGGACAATATCCACTGCATTACATTTTATCACACTTTCTGTCAAAACATCCCCTGCCGGGAGCCTTTCAGTGATGCTATCACAAGCACAGCCTTATTTGGGGAAGAAGAGTTGAACTCAACAGCAGCAAACCATCACTGTGAGGCTGGCACAGACCCTTCCAGCAGTGAGTGGGGTCTCGTTCAGTGCAGCTCTATCTTAATAACGACATCTTCCATTTCTGCTCACACCTATATAAAGCATGTTTGCTATTTAGTGTTATTAATAGGAATGCTAATGCAAGCTGGCTGCCGTGCCCCAGCGCATCCCGAGGGAGTGCACAACACTTCACAAATGCATCCAATGGGGAAAAGTTCTCCAGCAAAGTGGCTGCTGCTGTGGGCTTTGCTCTGCGGCACGCTTGCAAGGCTCTGTTTTTTTGCTGGGCACTGAACCGAAAAGAAAAGGGTCTGATTATCTCCTCCAGCACCTTGGTGGCGACCCGGAGCAGTGACCCTTTCCTGTCACTCTCCATTTGCTCCGTGTGTTTTGCACGAGGACGGGGCAAAGCCGTGCAATGGGCACAGGCTGCAGCTGTACACAGTGCAGAGGGCCATGCTGGGGTTGGGGTGCAGCAATGCAGGCAATGGGATCCAGGTGGAACCTCCAAAACCAGTTGCAGCCATTCCCATGGGCACACCGCTCCGTCCTCCTTTTCCAGACGTTAAGTTTGTTTCATTTTCCATCCCGCTATGTTCTCTGCGGGGCCGTGCAAAGGGAACAGAAAGCACAGAAGTGGTGGAGGGATTTGCTGTGTATTGCTGCAGCATGAATAAATGATGCACAGGTCCCCACTGCTATCTGAGCAAAAACGTTGAGTAGAAGAAGGCAAGAGGAGGCGTGAAAGGCTCTGGCACAGGTTCCCCTTGTGCTCTGTACAACTGCAGCTCCTGATCTCCTCAGAGCACCACGTTCTCCCACCGCCCCACACCACACAGCTTTGCTGGGCACGAGTTTGCTCCCTGCAGGAACCCGCCCTGCTCCCTGCAAGCAGCACAGAGGAGCACACACGTGCACATCCCCGTGTACATGCGTGCCATGATAGGTGCAATTTCAAGCAATTTCCCTGCCAGTCTCTCTGCAATCTCATGTAATCTCCTCCCAAAGGGAATCAAAGACCCCATGGTGCCTTTGCTTGGCCATAAAGAATACAAATCACACCCCGACAGCCCTGAATAATGCAGAGTGGAGCAGCAGAAGTGGGATGGTGGGGGGCTCCCTGCTCCCAGCTCCTATTGCTTTGCCTCCATGTAAATGCTACAGGCACTGACCTGCACGTGCCCACAGTTCTATGCACAGTTCCTGGGAGCAGAGGCACAGCACGGGCTGCTTCCTCCTGCATGCTACCAAACAGCAGCAAAACCAGGCATTACCAATATCTCCTCTTCATAACACAAACCACAGCTATTTAACATTCCAGTTGGCAATCTCACAAGAGCTTCAGAGCTCAAATGCTTTGTGGTCCTTGATTTAAGGTGCAGCGTGCTCCCATTGCAGCTGGCACCTGAATGCCCTCAGCGTGCTGGGTCTCACCCCATGGGTGTGCTTAACACCCATTAATGAGCCCAGGCTCATTGCAAACCACGTCCCTCCTGAGCAGCACAGGGTGCCCTACAATGAGCACCACCACCAGGAAAAGCAACGGGAAAGGGAAGTGCAGGGAGGCAACAGAAAGGAGAGGGAACAACCACAAGTGGGTTTTACATCGCCGTTACAAAGTGGGAGGCAGCTCCCCCAAGGGCACAAAAACTCCTGTAAAATCTTCCCCCCCCCCCCCTTTTTTTTTTTTTCCTCCTTCGTTTCAGTCTGACAGAGCGCTGCGGATTGAACACAGATGTGCTCATTCTGGGATCTTGCTGTAACCTAAACCACAATTCCCTGCTAAGCTGTTCCCACATTTGTGGATTGATGTGTCCAGATGCCAGCACAACCTGCAGAGCTGCTCCTCCTGGGACCGGCGGCCAATTCCCAGCACTGTCAATCTCCTTTTCATGGACAAAACCAGCAGGAACAGCATGGCCAGGTAGGAACATGACAGCCTGGGGTAACTGTCACGTACTAGAGAAGGGATGCAATATTTATCTGCCTGGGCACATGGGAGATGCATGTGCCTACAGAGCTGCGAGCATCTGGAGCCACAGCAGCAGGTGAAAGTGGTGGGGAGAATCTGGGAGAGCAACAACCAAATGAGGAACTGCAGACCTTGGGAATCTGAGCTGTTTCTCCTCACTAAACCCACGAGCTTTGGAAAATGATTCCCTGAAAGCGCGTGCCTTCAATCTCACTTAAATTCCTCCTTCAGTAACAGTGCTCGGATAAAAATCCCCCCATGTAGCCCAAACCCCATGGCCATGGGGCACAGAGAGGGGCTGGGAAGAGGCTGTGAGCACAAACTGCCAGTGTTGGACACAGTGCTGCTCTGAGCTCAGACATCATGCACCACACACAGGGACACGGGGAGGATGCTGGCAGCGATGTGCAAAGAGCCGAGCATCCTTCTGGGCCACGACATGCAGATCCACCGACAGGAGATAAACTGAAGGCAGCCGAGGGGTAGGCTGATATTTAGTCAAAGTGCATCAAAATCAGCAGAAGGGCTTATTTCAGGACTGATGGGAAATAGACCTTGTGCTTGTAAAGGATTAATGCATATAAACAGCCAGAGAGCTGCCCAGCCCCTTCGTGACTGGAAGAGCTTCCCTGAGAAGGGACTGAGATCCTGAGAGGGGAAACCCAGGGGACACCCATAAGGAGCTGCCACCATCGATGCACATCAGGAGAGAAACCACAGCCTGTGGGCTCTCGGCCACGCCAGCTCATGCTGCATTCATCCCCAGCCAGGTCACGAGCTCAGCACTGGCCATGGCCCAAACGATGCCAATAAAAACACCGACAGATGAACATGCACAGAGCAGCTGCTTGGGAAGCTTGGGGTGAAGGCGGGTAGGGAGGGAGGAATTAAATTAATCCCTTCATTATCAACCCGACCCCTGGAAAAATCTGAAGGAATGGCTGTGAAGGTTCACGGCGGAGCACTGAAGGCAGGAGATCAGCTAACACAGCATCTGCCAGCCCAGACGGGCTCGGCTCTAATCCCCCTCTCCAGCTGGGACGTGGCCACTGGGAGCCAGCACGGCACTGGGAGCTGTGCTGAGCTGGGCTGTGTCGTGTTGTGCAGTGCTGAGCTGAGCTGAGTTGGTGCACAGCACTGCCAATCCCACCCGAGAATCACACAACAGTCTGAGTTGGAAGGAACCTTTAAAGGCCATCTGGTCCCACTCTCTGCAGTAAGCAGGGACACCTACAGCTCAATCAGGTGCTCAGAGCCCCATCCAGCATGGAGCATCTGCAGGGATGGGGCACCACCGCCTCTCTGTGCCAAAGCCCCACTATCCTTACTGTAACAAACTGTTTTCTTATATCCAGTCTAAATCTCCCCTGTCCAATCTAAATCCCCCCCATGTCCTTTTTTAAACCAGAAGTGGCACAATACTGGGTGAAGGAACGTGGTTAATGTGCATGGTGAAGATGGGTTGATGGCTGGACTCGATGCTCTTCTTTAACCTTATTGATTCCTGATCCCATTCCTGCCACCATCCAGGTGGATGGGCTGGAGGACAAAAAAGGGGAAGGGGGAAAGGAAAAAATCCCACTCTGGTTTATATCTCAAAGGGATTTAATTCTGAAGGAGAATGGCCAAGGGAGATCCCTGCACACCTGGGGGCAGGATTAGCAGCGGCCGCTGTGCCATGCCATGCCCAGTGCCGAAAGCAGATTTATCTGTGAGAGAATGAAGGCAAAAGGCTCCCAGAAGGGACAAGTTCCAAACCCAGTTCCTAGGCTCCTCCAGGTCTCTTCTAATCCCTCCCAAAACCATCAGCATTGTGGGGTGGAAGGGGGAGCAGAGTCAAGTGGCCCTGGGCACAAGGAGAGGCTATGGGTTGGGAGGTGTCAGAGGGCTGCAGAGGGATGGGAAGGGCACATTGGGAGCAGTGTGGATGCCTGAAGATCACTGGTGGCATCACCCAGCTGAAGGCCATCAGATAAGGTAACAGCAGGACTGGGGGCACGGTGGATGCCTGACCACACAGGGAATGAGACCAAAACCCAGAGACTCATTTTTCACAGGGCACTGAGCAGCCATTAGACATTAATGACTTCTGGCACCCGGTGCCCTGGGTCAGATTCCAATCGATGACCCCAAGTGAAGGGTTCTGCCTTCCCCATCAGCACCCCTGGAGAATCCTGCACTGTACTGAGGGACCTTCCCTGGGCACAGGGTGACCCCACCAACATGCATCACAGAGAGGAGGCTGCTTCCCCGGGAGGAATCAAAGCCTCATTGACACTTGAATTATGAATGAAACCTTAAGCTTTTAAACTTTTAACCTGTGCATTTCTAAGAAAGTCTTAATTTAGCCAGAGATGCGGGAGGGATGAACAATGGTGCAGTGGAAGGTAGCAGGGCTTTTAAAACACGCCCTGGGTGAAGATGAATATTTCATGCAGTGAGCCATTCCCAAAGGAAAAATGAAATCCTGACCCCACTGCCCAAAGCTGTGGGGCTGTGACAAGACCTGGGCTCTGCCTGGGCTGCTGTGCTTCTCAAACCTCGTACCAGAGCCCCATGATTTAAATCCTCTCCAGCTTTCTCTCTGCTGGAAATCACCCAAAAACTGCCTCACTGACCAGGGCTGAATGGGATTTTGTTTATTTTCAGGACAACTGTGGGCACGCAGCAGAGCTGGCACAGGGCTGGGAGCTGAGCACAGCCGGGAGCAGAGCACACAGAGAGCTGAGCTGCTGCTGCCCTGCAGCCACCCCCAGCACCAGGGGAGAAGGACTGGGCAGAAGGACTGCAAAACCCCCCCTGAGAACAGAGAGGGGAGGCTCTTGTAAGGCAATACATAGCAGAAAAATCACCTTTAGAAAACTATCCCTATGTGGCACGATGTCCCTCCATCAGCAAACCCAGGCTGGCACTGTTACACGGGCACAGGTACACATTTGGATTTGAAGCCTTTCACACATCAGAGCATCACTGCCAGACTTATCAGTGCTCAAAACTTCCCTTACATTTTAAGTGTTCGGAGCTTAAAACAACCACACACAGTCCAGCTGCCCAACAGAATGCAGCCTGGGCTGGGGGGAGCAATGGGGGATAATGGGGACTCTGCCTGGCTGAGCCAGAAGTGCTCCCCTCCTGCGGAGGAGGGAACAAAATCCATCAGTCAGCCCCAAATGATAAATAAAAGAGATGAAAGTTGGTGTGAAACTAAACAAAGCCCCAGGTGGCCCCCTGCCTGGGGCACTCCTGCTAATTTTAGCATCCCTGCTCCTCCCCGGGCTGTTTGGTTCAATGACTGCTGCGTTTGGAGCATTTACTTTGCTGCGAGTGCCCAAAATGCTGAGCACAGGGATGAAGTGAGGCCCAAAAAGCCCGGCCAGGTGCCCTGCAGGGTCTCAGGGCTGAGCCACGAACCCCAACTCCCAGGGCAGCAGCAGAGGCCAGGGGGGAGCGCTTTGTATTTATTCCACGGGAGAAAAAAAGCAGCAGCCTCACAGAAGCATCCTATACAGCAGAATGTATTTAAATACCTAATGAAGGAATAAATCTGCGAGAGGCAGACATTTACTGCATCCTCCCTTCACACAGAGTCTTTGTGCGGGTGCAGGGCCACGGCTGCACCTGTGCTGCTGGGTGATGGATGTGACCACATCCCATTGCGGGGGCTCTACCTGTCAGGGGGATATTGAGCACTCCCAGGCTGCACATCCATCCCAGCAGCATCCTGCATACCAACACAGTGCAGCTCCCAGGGCTCTGCAGGGGTAGAGTGCAATGCGTGGAGATGTGGGACTGCAGGAGGTGTGTTTGTGCTGGGATGAGCTGGGATGATGGTGAGGCTGAGCTGTGCAAAGCAAGGGTGGGTGTGCAGAGTGCTGGGTGGGCACTGTGCAGAGCTGCAGAGTTTCGTGGCGCAGTGGCAAAGGCTGCTCATAACATAAGCTCAGAGGTTTACCAGAGGGAATAGCAAAAAGAAATTAAAAGCTACAACGCTTTCCCTACAGGGCAGGCAGGGAGCAGCCAACATTTTCCCTGACTCCCCTCCGTCTCTGCCTTGTGTTAAACCTTTCAGCACCAGATAACAGCATTCGGTCCTGCTGCCATGGGGGATGGCCAGAGATGCTCTGCAGGGCTCAGCCAGCCTGGATGGTACAGAACACTACAGCCCATCAGAGCTTGCTGCCAGAGCAGATGTGGAGCAGGAGCTGCCATCAAGCTGCACTATGAACACTCACAAGCATCACACTGTGTACCTGGCTCTATCAGAGCTATTGCTCCACACCAGCACAGTCTGCAGTGGTTTTGCCCCATCCCTGCAGCCAATAAAAGTCAGTGTAAGGTGCTGGGGATGAGATACAGGAGCTCAGCTGCCAGATTCACATTTTGCATTTGAGGAAACTAAGCATTCCAGCAAGCATTCAAAGCAGGCTCTGTGATGGAGCAGCAGCAAAGCAGCACAGCGTGTGCACTCAGCCCATCTCCAGCACCAGCCCATCCCCATCCATCATTTGGTTTCAGTTTTACCTCCCCACCCCCAAAAGCATCCAACCTCCCCCCGTCCTCTGCCTGCCCTCCTCCCCCCAATACCAAAGGTCAGCAGTGCTGATATTCAGGGGTCAGCAGGAAGAAACGCAGCGGGGTCAGGGGGGAGGGAAGCAGCAGGCTGGAATTTCACTTCTCCCCAATCGTTTGCTTCCATGAAGCAGCAGCCAGAGCCCCTAAAAATGCAGGGCAGTGGGGCTAGACCCTTCTCACAAGCTGGGGGGTCTTTGGGACGATCAGATACCAGGCGCAAGGTTCTAACTGGGGGGCTGCAGTGCTGCATCCTATGATGGCTGAGCACCAAAGAAAAATACACTGAATCCACAGGAAAGCCATCATTCAGACTGAAATTTGGACTGATGAGGAATTTCGGTGCTATGTTCCAGCTCTATTTGGGTGCCCCAGTTCAGCCCCATTCTGAGGGAAGGCACAGACTGCAGGGGCTGAGCAGCACAGCTGTGATGGGGGAATATGCTGCGGAGAGCAAAACACGCTGTTTTCATGTAAATGTCCCTAGTAATAAAAGTGAACGAAGAAAACCATGCATCCAAACAAGAAATAACACATTTGTGCTAGAGAAGCAGAAATGCTTCTAAAAAGAGCGCTTTATCGATGCGTTCCAGCAGGCATTGGCTGTGCTTTAATGCTCCTCAAGGAACAGCACGTGGCTCTGCAGGGCTCAGGCTGTGCCTCTGATCAGAGCAAAGCAGCCCATCATTCCCTTCACACTCCACAGCCCTACCTGTCCCTCAGCCTGCATCTTCCAGATTCTTCCCATTACTTATTTCACAGTGCCATGACCAAATTCCCAGTGCTGAAGGCCAGGCTGGGATGAGCCACGAGCACCTTCAACCACCGCTCATGCTTTGCAGGATGCTCGGGCTGCAAAGCACAAGGCCTGCAGGCAGGTTTATGAGATTAAAACCCAGCACACGATAAATAATTTAGCAGCATACCACAAAAAAAAAAAAAAAAAAAAGGAAATAAAAAAAAAAAGAAACCACCCAAAAAACCCACACTGTATAATAAGAAGGCTGTACCGTGCTCACGCTCATTTCAAATGCACATCGCTTTCATCTGCACGCATCTGTGAGATGTAAAGACGTGGAACCAACAGAGAAGGAGCAACCAGGAGGAGGTGTGGGTCCTGGAGAAGCTATTTGCAATCACTGCTGCTGGTTGCACTTTGAAGACCTGAGGCACACAGGCACCTGCTTTTCTCCTGAGGAGAAGGAAGGGAGGTGGGCAGAGCATGCATCACTGCAGGCATAATGAGCTCCTGCTAACGTAGGGACCGGCTGCATCCCAGCCACACCTGCCTGGCACTCCCATAAATATCAGCAGATGTCCCAGTGATGGATTTGCCTTTGCAAACTACGCTGTATTTTACACCCTCGCTATCACTGCCATTGCCCTGGGCAGCAGCAAGTAGCAGTGGGAGCAGCACTGAGTGGTGAAGCTGATGGTGCAGATGAAGAACACAGAGAGGGAGGGCAGTGTGGGGGACAGCCCCAAAGCACAGCACTCTGCGTGCACCTTCCCTTCCCCTCTGAACGTCTGTGTTTTCCATTTTTGCTCTTTTTGCCTCGAGGAGGCATTTATAGAAGCAACACAGTGTGGTCATCTCGCAGCATTTCCTGCCACACGGGGATTTAAGATGCTACAAATGGACCCAAACGTGCACTGTTTGACCTCAGTGAGGATCTTAAAAGCCTGCAGTGCAACACGTACCCCAAAGAGACCACAACGTTCTCACTCACAGATGGAGAGGCAGGAGCCAAGAACGTGTCCAGAGCACAGCAACCTCTTCAAGTTCACACCCAGAGGGAAGCAGGGAGTAGGCAGCAAAACCACTGTGAATTCACAGAGCAGTTTGGCCTTTCCTGATGTTTTCCACAAAAAAAAAAGAAAAGAAACAAACAACAAAAAAAAAGCATTACTGAACCACGCGAAAATGCTGCTCTGCCTCCAGCACGAACTGGAGGAGGAATAACTTCTGCCTCACTTCATCCTCAGAAAGGATATAATGCCTCCTCCTATGCAAGGTGTGGGGATTAATTATCTTCTAAATACGTTCAAGATTAAAAAAAAACATGAGTGCACAAGTGGGAGAGCTTTGTGGTATATGTGTCCCAAAGTGCAAGGATGGATGCTCAGGGCCGTTGCTGAGGGCTGGGACCAAACCCCTGAGGTGCAGAACCCCCCCCACAGAACCCCCCCACGCTCTCTGCTCCTGTGGCCCCACTCCATTTGGAAACGAATCAAACGCCATTGTTGCACTCTGCATTTCAAGCTGATTTTTCAAGGTGCCCAAGCCTGGAAAGAAGCATTCTCATCACCACCTCGTGAGCCAAGGAACGGATTAAAGCTGCCTCTGAGCCCACCTGGCTCCATTTCACATAGCAGCTCCTGAACACCTGCCCCTCAGCTCTCCAGCAGCTCTAAAACACATCCAAAATTCTCCTTTCTTTCATTTCCCTCTGCTAGGCAACAGATAACAGAACTGGAGGAGAGATGCTGGGAGAAGAGGAGCCAATTTCGTGCCTCCAAGAGGCAGCAAGGATGTTCCTGAGCTGCTCCATCCCCTGCAGGGACACGGGGTGATACTGAGCATCTGCTGCCACTGCTGCTGTGGGGTTTGTGGGCTGGAACAGCCCCACGGCCTCTGGGCTCCTCTGCACACTGCTGCAACTGTTTGTCCTGAAGTGCTCCAAAATACACGTAGGAGCGATAATTAAGAGTATATTGAAGGATGAGATAAGCATCTGTAGAATGAAGTCAGATAAGGACAGGTTCAGACATGTGCTTCGTTGGGAAAGATCTGTTTTATTGCCACAAATGGAAGAAATTAAATCAGCCAAGCTGAATAAAACCCTCACACGCCAAAACACCACAATGCACTCAGAAGTTTGCTCCCCCTTGCTCCAACAGTGCCCTGCAGGGCTCTGCCTTGCTGAGCACTGGGCAGCCAGCAATGTGCACATTTGTGCATGCAGCAAGGAAACTACAAGTCACAGCATCACAGCTCGACATCTTCCTGCAGCACCTTTCCTCCAGACAGATCCCACCCAGCTCCTCGCAGGTCACCTTGCACGCTGCAAGCCGTGCATGAGAGCATTGCAATGGGGATGGGGTGCTCTGGGACTGCAGAACAGCAATTGACAGTTGTTTGTCACTGTCCCCTTCACCTCCAAACTCACCAAGCGCTCCGTTCCTGAGTTCTCATGCAAAACTGCAAGGCTGCAAAGTGCAGAGCTTTGCTTCGTGGAAGCGACCTCTGCATGCAGAGAGCAGCTCTCAGGCAGCTCCAGCTCAATGCATCTCAAACCTTCCAGCTGTTCTTCGGAGCAGGTCAGTGCTGGGATAAAACCACCAGCATCACCGTGCTGCCTTTCCCCATGTGCACAGTCAGCCCGAGAGGCTCAGCAATGCTGCAGGGCTCTGCCTGGCTCAGGCACAGACGGCGCGATGGCAAAACAGCACTTGGACTGTGCACGGTCAGACATAGAAGAGACAGACATTTATTTATTCTTGATCACAAACAATGCCCTCCATTGACAAGCTGAATGAAGGGCACTTCACTGATTTATTAGATCTAATAAGAAGCACACCTCTCGGGATGAAAGACAAGATTGATTTGAGCGGAGAGCGGCGCTGGCAGCCCGGCCACTGTGCTGTGCCTGCTGCCACAGAGCCAAACACCACTGGGGGAGAAAAATAAAGGGACAGATTTGCACAAGGGCAGCTAGAATAGAAACCAGGCTTGCAGTAGCCCTTCAGCCTTGGGGAATGGAGGATGACTATTCCTGCAAGCCCTGCTCCCTCCCGCTCTAAAAGAAAAACAGCAAACTCAAAAGTTCTGGAGCAACTCCAGCACGGTTCTCAGGAAACCCCTAAGTCTGCCCTTCCCATGTCTCCGCACCCCTAAATGCAACAAGTGCAATTTCCACATCAGTCCCATCCTCCACCAGGCAGACCACATTAGCTGAGTTCCATGGACGCCGTTTTCCATCAGGAAGAAGACAACTAGCACAGCAGTGCTTAGCTTGAGGCCCTATTAATAGCACTCCTAATTATATGGCTGCAAATTTAATTCATAGCAATGATTAGTGTCAAAATCAAAGGCATCACACATCAATATTGATGGAATTGTATGAAGCCCATAAACAGAACAAGCAAGCCGACACATCTCCCCCCAGCACTCAGTTGCTGTTAACTGTTGTGTTAATGTCTCCTCTAATTTTCCTCGATGAAAACTGCATTACTGAAGGAATTCACTAATCTGAGCAGTTATGTCTCGACATGATACCATTTACCCCAGTCAGGATGCTGAGACCTTGCAGGAGAACCAGACCTCCAGGCTGCAGAGAACAGAACCCCACGTACCCACCTTATCCGAAGGTCACAGCATTATCAGTACATTGGCTTTTCACCACTTATAGACTACTGCTGCACTCATTCGCAGCAATTCTCAATGTCACAGGGCTGCCATGGAGCAGGGCTGCTCTGTCACATCCCATGTTCTGTGGGGACAGACGTGCAGGTGCAGCCCCTGACAGCACCAAGCATCCCCTACCCAAGGCAGACAGCATGGCTGAGTCAGTGCTGCGTGAGAACATCCCTCCTCCAGCACAGGGTTTCCATGCAGAATGGATCCATCCTTTTCCCTCAGGCAGCAGCAAAGGGCAGAGGGGTGCAAGCACCATTCCACGTGGTGTGAGCTGCTGACAGTCCACAGCTCGGATACAGCCCTGCTGGGGCTGGTTGGGCAGAGAGGGACTGCAAGGGGACAGCGAGACAAGGGGAAGGGACAGAGCTGGGAGTGAAGGGGACTTGGGTTGGCAGGGACCTTCAGCATGCAGCTGCTGGGGAGGAATGGGCTGCAGCAGCCCATTAGAACGGCTGATGGGAAGGACATCAGTGAGATAAGAGGGTATTTTCGGTAATGAACTCTCACAGGCAAAGCACAGGCAAATCTGAAAGATTTCAGAGCTGGCTCCCTGACTTCTTCCCTGCAGCTACATAAAAGCCTCTTCTTTGAAATCCCAGGCTGAGCCACCAGCTTGCTTCCAAAGTAAATCAACAACTGTGGGAGAGGGAATAAATGCGAGCAGCGTTCAGCGTTCGGTGCGTGGGTAGACAGGCAGGAGAGGAGAGGAGGCATTTATCTGGGAATCTCTGGCACTTCCAGAGGTGCACATCTTTACTGTCCTCATTTCACATGTGGGGAAGGAAGAGACACAGAAACTTTCATAGCCCTCAGCACGCCGTGTGCTCGCTGAGTGATGTGTCAGCTCTGGGACTACGCTCAGCCCTGCAGACAACCAGGCAACTTCTCCGGATCTAAAACACCTCCACTGTGGCATTGTTCGAGGCAAAGCCACTTCCCACGTAAAGATAACCCCATATGCCAAAAAGGAATAGATTTACTACAAGTGCAGACAGGACCACAAGATACAGAACATCGCCAGCCCCACACAGCATAAAACAGGGCTCCAGCTCAGGATACAGCAGGGTCCCAACAGCTGGCACATGTGGAGAAGGGATCTTAACATTTGCCACCAAAGGCTGACTGCAATGAATGCCTGCAAGGGCTAGAGACCTGAGCTCATTTTTTTTTTAACACCTGCTTACTACTGGTTCAAACCACAGGTAAAGCTTGGATCACTCCTGCATCACTCCTCAGCTCCCCTCCTGTCCACAGGAGTAAAGTAGATGGGCATGAATAGACTAACTTGCATCAAAAGGTGGCTGTGTGAGTGGGGCTTCAGTGCAGACAACTACAAGGATTTAACTGTGCCAGAGAAAATGCTTCTTCTGTAATCCTATATAATTAATGCCATGCTAAAGTAAATGCTTGGTGTGCAGGCACAAGCTGTTCGCTTTAATTCCCTCTACATGAGGCAACTGCCCTGCTGCCCAAAACACCAAATGGACAGCAATGGACAACAACCACCCAGCAATAGCCAGCAACCACCCCAAAATGGCCAACGACCACCCAATAGTGGCCAGCAACCACCCCAACAATAGTTGGCAAACACCCAGCCGTGGCAAGCAACCACTCGACAACGCTCAACAAACACCCAACAACCAGAAACCACCCAATGGCCAACGTGGCTTGCTGGAATCACTGCAGCAGATGCATTATTTGCAATGTGATGAAGATTCTTTCTCCACCCACACCAGGATGAGCCCTGTGTTGCACATGGCACCAGGTTGGGCAGGGAAAGAGGGGCTCTGCTCATGCCCCCACGCTCCAGACTTCCTCACTGCACTGAGAGGCACCAGGGAGACTCCTAATTTACTGCTGCTCAGCACTTGTAAAGTGCTGAATGAATATTAATGAACTGATGTAATTAAAATGATGCAGACATTCAAGTGTAGTATCTGCCTGTCCTTGTATCTTCCTGGATAGATGAGGAAGAAATTCCCTGCTGTTTAAGGACACAAAAAATTAACAACCTGCTGTTGATTACATTTGTTAACCCTTTCCCTGGCTCAGAGAAGCAGGGACTGCATTTAGCAGGATCACCAAATGATGTCATTGACATCTTAGGTTCATTTGAAGGATCTCACACTCAGCAGGCTGGTGGTTGGACTCCAGAATCTTAGAGCCCACCCAGCAGCCCCCAGCTCCTGCTGCTGGGAGAGGAAAACAACATGGAGATTTTCTTAGCTCTAGGCAAGAGCCCCAGCTTTTGTGATGCAAAGGGTGAGGAATGTTATCTTCCAGGGATCCATCATCCAGCTGTCTTGGGGAGACAAGGAGAAGTAGGAAGGCTTTGCCCTGAGGCTTGGCTTCCAAAAGCAGCCAAGTTAACCCACTCCCTGACTCAACATTCTGCCACCCAAACCCAAAAGCCTCTTAAGCTCAGTCTACCACACCAACCACAGAAGGATTATGGTGAAACAAGTCAAACCTGCTGCAAGATACCCATTAAACTTTCACAAATAAAAGAATATCTCTGAGACCTCTGACCGTGGTTTGCTGGTGGTCACTTCAACTCTTTTGCCTCTAACCACATGAGCCCATTATTGCTCCAACTGTTCCTGCAGCAGCCCCACAGACACACCACGGTTCACTGAATGATGAAATGTAAAACCAAACAAAACCACAAGGTGCTGTAACACTAATGAGAAATGGATCCCGCTTCTCCAAAGCCACAGAAATTATCTTACCTTCTTCACTTTGCCATTTTTAGTCCCCACGAACACCACGCTGTAGCCATTGTAGATGTATGAAGCAACAGAAGTCATCCGGTCCCGGCTGGAGGTGAAGAGTGTCACACCATCCACTGGCACTGAGCCACCCAGGGGCTGGTTGATGTCGAGCCCACAGAAATTGTCATCGATTGGAACAGGCTGGAAAGAGGAGATTTTAGGAGATTCTCGTGAGTGAAGCACAAAGCAGGGGGCAACCCTGGGGTTCCTGCACAGGAGAGCCGAGGAGAGTGGGGATGTGGGGCTGGTGGGGACATGGAATCTGCGTGGATGTGAGGTCAGCAGGGGCTGACCCAGCTGTGGACCCTGCGTTTTATGGTGGTCTCTCCCATGCAGCAGAATGGTGCCATGGAGCTGCACCGTCACGCTGACTGCAGTCCTCTTGCTAATTTTCCATAAGGGACATTCAGGAATTGCCAAACACTTAGACACAACTGTGAAGGGATGGCTCTCCCATGTGCAAGCAAGTGTTCTCGCTTTCCTTTTTTCATTTCATTTAACCCACGTTCATCTCCTCTCAGCAGCCAAACTTAATATGCTTGGCAAAAGAAGGCCCCAGGGATTCTCAAGTCAGCCCTAGAACAATCTGCATGTGAATCAAGATTAGAGAAATCATCTGAATAAAAACCACGAAAGATTCAACTGTCATTTGTATTTATCTCGTTAGTTTGCTGATATCAGCCTCTTGCTGCGGGAAAGGTGAGAGCCTGAGGTTGGGAACAGCAAACACTGCCAACAGAGAGCACACCTTCATCCTTATCCACCAGCCTCAGTGCAGTCCCTCCTTTCACTGCCATCATTGACTGTCTGATAACAACAGTGAGGAAAAGGACAGTAGGAGGAAAAGGATTGCTACATCCATTCCATATTTAGGGAAACTGAGGCAAAGATTCACAGAATCATAGAATCATAGAATCACTAAGGTTGGAAAAGACCTAAAAGATCATCCAGTCCAACCGTTCACCTATTCCCAATAGCTGCCAATAGATTGATCCTATTCTGTACCATAGGGCCACGCATTAAAACCAAAGGCTATGACAGCCAACTGTCATATCATGCATCCTCACCGCTTTGGTGCACTGGACATCCTTCCCCAGCAGCCAGTTGAGCTCCAGGTTGCCCTCCCCCTGGTAGCAAGACTGCAGCCGGTCCTTGATCTGGGCATTGACAGCACGAATTGGGAAAACACAGAGCGCGGAGTCATCCGGCGGCTGATGGTACTGCTTCTGTCCCTTGGAGAAAATGGCAAAGAGGACATCCTCCTGGGCTGTGATATTGAGGGATTTGGCCAGCACATCCCCTGGCTTCGACAGGTAGGCTGCCTGCAGCAGGCGGTACTCCGTGTCCCCCCTGACGCAGCCGAAGGGCAGAGAGACGTAGGAGTGGAATTTGGGGTCATCTTTGCAGAGCCGGACGATGCGGGATGTGTAGAAGAGGTCACTGGCAGAGTTGGAGACGCCCTCCGGGGTCTCTGGTTGGACAGTCAAAAAATAGACAAAATTGCCACTGGCAAAGCCGTAGATGTAGAAGATATCAAAGTGCGAAATGAGGGCCAAGGTGTCCGAGGGGATTTTGATGAGGGACGAGACAAAGTCACTGTGGAGCTCATAATCCAACATCGCCGACGACTCTGGGTCGCGGGGAAGCTTCCGGCTGGAGAGCGTGGGGAAATAATCCTGCTTCCCATCCACCGCTGTCCCAATGAAGAGCTTCCCATCCTCGCCCTCGGAGCGCACGATGACGCCGTACATGGTGCCTGTCTTGTTGACACTGGACAGGTAATGCTCCTTCTTGTGCGAGGGCTCCACCAGGATGAACAGGTCGTCCAGGCGCAGCAGCTTGCACACTCCTTGGTACAGGCTGCCACAGGCCAGCAGCCGGTTCTCGGAGTAGTCAATGATCAGCAGCTTGTTGACGTTGTTGGTGAGGGTCAGCACCTCACTGCAGGGCTGCACGATGAGGGGAGGGTAGCAGGATTTGTTGTCCTCCTCGGGACCGGTTTTGTGAGCCACTAAAATGGTCAAGTTACCCGAAAGCTTGTAAACCCTATTGATGGCTCCGACGTAAACGGCCCCGGTGCTCTGGTGGACGGTCAGGTGGTTGAAAGTCCAGTCCCGGTGCTCAGAATGGAAAGTGCTGAATGAGGTGCTGCTGGATGCACTCCAGGAGAGCGACGCCAGGAGGAGGCAGAGCAGAGATGCTGACCTGCCATCGCCATCGGAGCGCAGTGCCCAAGGACAGGTCCTCCTCTGATCCATCCTGGGAACGGCCGACCTGTGCCCCAGCAACGTCCCTCACATGGTTCTGGGGGAGAGAAAAAACGCACAGAGCAAAGGATTAGACCCGGTGTGCCTGCAGATACCATTCAAATTACACTTTCTAATTACACAGTCCTTGAGATAAAGCGAGGACATCCTTAAGCCCAACAAGAATTAAGCAGGTCTCCTAACTTATTGGCAAACTGTTCAGGTTTGAGGTTGTGCCACTTGGTTCAGCCCCTGCGTGTTAATGCGTTCTGTGTTTGGTTGTTATAATGGGCACCACTCTGCCACGGGAGAGGATAATCAGCTCCCAGCCAAGACAAAGCCTGCAGTTCCCATACAGCCATCAATCTGAAGGCTTGGCTAAAAGGATGCCTCCTGTAGGGAATGTTGTTGGAAGCGACAGAGGAAATAAGAGGTGTTTTCTACCTCTAGGCCCTGTATGATTTAATGTGTGAGCCTGAGGAAGAAGTCTCATGCAGGTAAAAGTGCACCAAGGACCCACCCCAAAGCCCCAACAGCCCCCATTACCTCTGCCCCAAACCAGCAGTGCCCACATAGGTGGCACCAATGCCAGCATTGCTGCAGGGGCTGCAGGACCTCAGTGCCACCATGAGTGTGCCTGGTGTGCCACCCTGCTCAAACCTCCAGACCTGCTGCTGACCCCATCTTGCACTTCACCTCAGCCCTGCTCATCACCACAGATGCGTTCAACAAATTGCGCTTAGAAAACTATCACAAAGTTTTCTTTAATCCCAAGAAGCTGCGCTTCTTTCACGGTCCCAGGTTGGACAACCATGGGAACCATCCCAGTCAGTCCCATTGGCAGATGTTCTCCCCCATCCCATACCAGCATGGACTCATACCGCCCTGGGATGAGGAAGATGATGAGCCACCTTCCTCCATCACACGCAGACCAGGCAGACAGCACCGTGTCCGTGCTCCTGGCACCAATCCTACAGGACAAGGGCTCCTCCTGGCCCCGTGCAGCTGTCACAGCCCCCGCTTTGATTGATGCTGATCTCGGTTTTGGTATTTAAAATAATTCATGCTGCTGGAAACCTACACCGCGCTCATAAGCGGGTGTCAGCACGCAGCCGCTCTTTAGGCTTGTTAACGCCTGGAGCTGGAGACGGGTGTTGTGAGAGGTGACAAAGGAGCTCTGTCCCTGGGCTGCACATCTCCGTGTCACTGACAAGACAGCGCAGGAGCACGATAATGGGTTTCTCATTCTGCTCAGGGATACGTTTCACCGTCTGCTGCTTCTGTTTTCCAGCTTCATTTCCACCTCTGGCGGGCGGCAGCTCCTCTCTGCCAGCTCAAAGAAGGCAGTGCTCTGATGCTCAGGGCAGTAGATTCCAGGTTATGGGGTTCTGGGATGCACGGGGAGCTCAGCAAAGGAAATGCTGCTCAGAACCAGGAGATCCCACTGCAGGGCTCAGTGCACAACACAACTGCTTTTCTGCTGAGCTTGTTTTTTTTTTCTTTCCCTTGGAAGTGAGTTTAAAACACGGTTTTAAAAGCAATCTGAAGCTATTGGTAACACAAGGTAAAAAAATAAATAAATAAATGAAAGAGAGAGTAAATCCAGGGCTACAACATAAACCCAAGCAGCTGAAAGGCCTCAATTAGGCTGAAAGGAGTTATCTGGTATTTAAATAATTATTAGATTGAAGGAATAATCACAGGTCTGAGCTGATTTTTTTCCCCCACTGTCATCCTAATGGAGGCCATAATATTATTATTCAAATGGCCACGGCTCCCATTGAGGGGGGAAGGAACCCGGCTCATTCCGTCTCAGTGCAGCAGGGCTCCGCTTATTGCAGCTGTCACTCAACTGCAGCCCCACGCTCTGTCATTTGTGGCATTTTATGCACATGAAAAAGAAAAAAGAAAAAAAAAGGGGGGGGAAATTAAAGCACATACAAAAAAAGAAAAAAAGAGAGATTCTCTTATGGAAAATGAGGGCTCAAAGGAACGATTTTGGTGCTACAAGTGCAGCAGCTGCCCTCCTGCATGACGCTGCTAGCTGTTGGGGCACCAGCTGCCCCTATCTCTTCACATAGGCTCCATCTATCTCCTCCTTCCAGAGAAAAAAAGAGAGAAAGAAGTGGAGTTTGCCCACTTTGTGCCAAGTGAGAGCACACACGTCTGCTCTCAGCCCTCCTGGAGCCGACCAGGAATGTTCCTGGGAAATGTTTCCAACCATTGAAGCTGTTGCAGTGATTTATGTCCTGTGAAGACCCAATATTCAGGACATTTGGTGCAGCAGCCCCGTGCACTTTGAGCCCAGGCAGCACTCAATCATTTGTTTGCTTGACACCATCTGCAATGACTGAACAGTTTGATGTGAAGTAATTACATTTTCCTAACACAAAGCAGGGACGAGGGCTCCTAGTGCCTTTTGTTTGCTCATAAAAGGTTCTGACCCCACCAACACTAAAAGCAGGCTGTGCATCAGCAGACAGCTCCGGAATGGCTGGGATAGGAGGGACAGCCCTGCTATCCACGGTGTCCCCTGTATGTCCCCTATATTTGCTATGAGATAGCAAAACAACAGGGCTGAAAGACACTGAGCTGCTCCTCCAGCACAACATGCAATGCTGGGCAGCAGCCCCAGTGCTCACAGCCACCCTGTAGGTGCAGGGAAAGAGTTAAGAGGGCAAAGCACAGCATTGTGCTTATTGCTTCCTCCAGCCCCTGGACAAGGAAGAGGAGGGGAAGAGCGAAGCTCAGCCACAAAAAGGCATTTCCCTGATAACAAACACGATTGCATGAATTATGCACCCAATTCGGTCATATTGTGCAGACGTGGGATCTTGTTTACACAGCGCATACCGGATGAGCCACCTCTTCCCCCCCCCCACCTCACTTCTGAGTGAGCATCCTAGCAGTGCTGGGGTGAGGAGAAGCAGAGTAAGACGGAGCTGAGCTGGCAGCATCCCTGGCTTCTCCCAGCCTCACTGCCTGGCCCTGAGCATTCTGCTTCCCTCTCAGGCTGGGAATGGTGCTCCCGCACAAGAGGCACTCGTGTTCAATCAAAGGAAATGCTCTGCTATCAAAAGGGAGTCACCAAGCACAAGCCACTGTAGTAAAGTGTGTGTAAGGAGCTGTGTTAGTGCTTCGATCCCCCTATCCGTGTCTGTGTTCATGAACTGAGCAGAGATTGTTCAGCAGAGCAGAGCCGCTCTCCCCTGACAACAGTGACAAGCAAACACGGGCACAGCTATCTCCAACCACAGGGTAAGACCTTGCTTGCCTCCAGGATGAGAAGGAATGGCTTTAAGTTGTGCCAGGAGACGGTCAGGTTGGATATTAGGAAAAAATGATTCCCTGAAAGAGCGGTGATGCATTGACACAGATTGCCCTGGGAGTTGTGGAGTCACCCTGCAGGCACATGAGGACATGGCCAGTGGGCACCATGGGGTTGGAGTTGGAGATCTCAGAGCTCTTTCCAGTTCAAACTCCGTTTGATTATTCAGGGACTTTATTCCCAAAGAAAACAGAATTTAATGGAGGGTGACCTCAAGTGCAAGCAGATCAAATGCTTAAACGTTTTGCCCGAAGCGATACAGAAGGTGTCAGTGCCCACTGGTCCCCCAGGTGACCTCTGGCTGTGGTTTGTTCCATGGGAACACGAGGGGAGATCGCAGTGCGGTCACTGAGCTGCAGGAGGAAAGCAGGCAGCAGCATCTGCTGGCCTCCTTCCAAGTGCCCCACAGGCAAATGGAGAGCCCCAGCTTCACATTTAATGGGTCCCCAGCCACTCCATTAAACAGAAATCCTGCAACAGAGCTCCTCTGGCTGTGCCAAGGCAGCGTTCGTTATCCCCACACTCCCCCCAGGCAGCCAGATGTATTTACACAGTAGCCACGATGCTGTTACCTAAGTAAACCAGGAAATGGGGCATTTGTTAAAAGGAAGCTCTTCGGTGCTGAATCCACAGTTGCACAGCTATGGATTTCACTCAGACTGCAGCACTGCCATGACTGTGAGCATGGCACTGCCTGCACGCATCAGCCACGTCCCCACCAGAGGGTGGGTGATGCTCAGTGCCACTTCAGAATGGAATCACATTTTCAGGTTGTGAGCAATAAACAGCAAATCAGACCTACGCAGCCCTGCCCAGAGCACTGCCCGTGGCTGCACCTTCCCTGTTGTCCTATTGCACCAGCAGGGCTCCATCAGATGGTCCCAAACTGGGCAGAACCATTTGGGCACAGTGCAATTGGAGCCATGGGGGGGCTCAGTGCTGCACCTCCCTGCAGCCAGCAGTCAGAGCCAGCATCCCAGAGCTGGAATTCACCATTGAACTGGAGGGAATTGTCATCCAGACACTGTAGTGATGTTTTGAGGATTTGGAACTACGGACAGCCCTGATGTTAGCAACCTGCAGCAGGCAGGTGGAGCTGGAAGGAGCCACCAGCACTGGAGAACTCTCCAGGGACCATCAAATCCCCCTCAGAGTGCCTCAATGTGAGCACCTGACATGAGCAGCAATCAGCTGCTCCATCAGCACCTTAGGGAACAGAGCTCACCTTGTGCAGCCCCTCTTTGTCCCTCCTGCATGCAACTCTGGGTGCTCCATGCGGTTTTGACAGTGCTTTAAGATGCCTTAAAAAACCTAGCAGCAGCTCAACCCTGTCCCACCATTGCTGGACATCAGCTCCCCCTCTGCACTCGGGTGTCACCCAGGATTGCAGTTCCTCCTGCTCTACTCTGCCCTGCTTTTCAATTTCAGCGCTCTGGCAGATCGCTGATTAATTCAAGCCTGTTTAATAACCCTTCTGTTTAGATGAAACAAGCTGTCTTGTTTTCTTTATTTGCAACGCTAACTCTTGTTTCTTCACTAAGGATCTTTCTGTCATTTATAAACTTCTGCCTCTCCAAGCAGCCTGACAGTAGGGATGGAGAAAGCATCTGCTGAAGTCTGTGTGTGACACTGACCAGCAGTCACAGCACAGGGGCTGCACACCATGGCCTGAAGGCAGAGCTGTCCTGCACACCCTGCACTTGCCAGCAGGGCTGGGTCAGACCCATAGCACCCAGCTCTCCACCATTTGGAGGCTCTCAGCTGTCTCCCATCTCTTGCATTTCAAAGCTGCACTTGTCTGCAGAGCAACTGAGTCATTTCCTTCCCAAATCCAACCTATCAGACCACATCCAGCAAGGCCCGGAAAACAATAAATCCTTCAGGGACTTTTCAGGCCATATTTCACAGGAATGCAGTGAGAGCTCCTGGCACAGCCCTGAGTTCAGCTGTCACCCACAGCCCCATCCCAAAGCACTGCCTGGGAGATGCCTCCATCCCACACACAGGAGGGGGAGAAGCTGCAGTGGATGTGGGAATGCAGGAAGGCTGCAGGAGCAAAGCAGCACCAGCACGGGCTGCAGGAACCTTTTCAGTTGGTTCTGTTCATATGCATCTGCTTCACAATCACAGACAGACCTTCCAGATCCTGTCAAACATTTCATCAGGATCACCGAGGGCAAAACCATGGCATAAATCAGTGATTTCTCAGAGGGTGGTGAGGCACTAGAACAGGTTGCCCAAGGAGGCTCTGGATGCTCCATCCCTGCAGGCATTCAAGGCCAGGCTGGATGTGGCTCTGGGCAGCCTGGGCTGCTGGTTGGGGACCCTGCACACAGCAGGGGGTTGAAACAAGATGGTCACTGTGGTCCTTTTCAACCCAGGCCAATCTATGATTCCATGATTTCAGCTCTATAGGGCCTATAAGCTGCAACTTCCACTGACACAACGGGGATGAGATGCCTTGTCAAAAGAACTCTGTACCTGAAGCACTTTCCATGCAGCTCTGAGGAACACTGGTGCACTCTGCAGCAGCAATCTGTTCTGCTTCCATCCCCATTTCTAAGAGCAGAAGCAAAACCCAATTGACTCATGGAAAGATGTATAGTGCTGTTAATCAAATGCACCCAAACACGGCAGAAGAACGAAGTGACACAGAAATTAATATTATATCCTCTTCAGAAACAAGATGGCTCGCACAGATAATCTGGCAAAGAGTGGTGTTTGTAATGAAAATTTGGAGAGGATGCAAAAGGAATCGTTAGGGACAAACAAATGGGTCAGTGTTTTGCTTTTCCTCATGTTAAAATTTGCACCTGGGATGAAGGTGCGACGCCTCAGCAGTGCCTCAGGTACCAAACACCTCTGCTGACCAACCCCACAGGCCACACATTTGGGTTTCTTGGTGCAGACTGCCAAAACAGAGCCCTTATCAGGGCTGGGACTGACACACGCTCACTTCCTCCGTGTCTGCAGGGATGGGAACAGTTAAAGCCACACTGCTGGATCTGGGCTCAGCACTGAAGGACTCCAGCTGCACAGCAGCCTCGTCCACCACTTCTCCCCCCATCCCAGCACCCGGGCAAGGTTTGTTTTTCCAGACAAGTTATACAACTCCCTTGGAAGTCCTTGAAAGAGCCTCAGCTTTTGTTTTTCTCTCATTCAGTTTGTTCTAGCACTTCCAGCTCAGCCCTACAAGCCGCGGCCGCCTCCAAGTCAGAGCATTTATTTGGTGGAGCTGATGGAACAGCTTTGCCCCTGTCACACAATTTATGCCTTGAAAAGCTAAGTTATGCCAGCACTTGCTCAGCACTGCATTATGCACCAGCAACAAGCACGGGGCTCAGCCCCTCTCCTCCAGCACGCCCAAGTGCTTCCCCGTGCCCCGTGGTTGCTATGAGATCCTAGGGACTGTCTGAACCTGCTGTGACCAAACACAGCTCTGCTCTGCGGGATCCCCGCGTGCAGGGCCAGCATAGCACTGCGAGGGCTCAGCATGGCTGCAATTAACTCCTCGCTAACTGCAGACAGAACTTCAGCCCGGAGAGGGGCAGCCTGCAAACCGCTGCCCCAGCTCAGCCAAACAGACAGGACACAACAGCTCAGCCTGCGAGGAAACCTACAGCTACGCTCCTTTCCTTCCCTGCCCCATCTCTGTTAAAAATCAAAAGGAAATACATCGTTTTTTGTTGTTTTCTTTAACTAACATTACAGGCTGTGGCATAAAGCAGCGAAGGCAGGAAACACGGCCACGGGAGCAGAGTTTCATCCTCTCCTCCTGTTGCTGTGACTTTTTGGGTGGTTGGCGAATGAATGAGCAAAGCAGACAGCCGGCATGTTTTATGGAGTTGAACTGTAACATCCCTGTTCGGCAGCCAACGGACCATTTTCCTGCTCTGACACCAATAAATCTGTGCAGCCACGGGGAACAAAGCCCTTAACATGAGCTGCCTGCACGTGAGCTCTCCGGCCACCTAGGCGAACACCAGCGTGCCGTGGTCTGTCACATCCCAGAGTGGGAAATCACCCTTTTCAACAGCACAAAGGGCAAGTTTTAATGCTGCCACCAATGCACACAGCCCCACAGTGTCACCTGCTCAGTGTCAGCCAGTTCCAGAGCTGCAGAGCCCCAGCATAGCATCCCCAGATTACCAGGGTACAGGCAAGGCAAAGCCTGAGAGCGCAGCAAGCAAGAAGCAAACAGAAAGAACACGAAGCCTGCCGTATTACAATGACTCTGGAGCTGACACTCGAGGCTGAAACCTCAAAATGCACTTTGTGGAAGCTTATTTCAAGATGAATAGAGCAAAGCACTGAACAACCCGTGCACGCTGCCAAGTTTCTGCTCTCCCCCTGTTGAGTGCCGGTTCCGCAGGACTCAGCGATGCTGACCCACAAGCCCCCTCCCAACCTATCCAAGGGATTTCTGAGTGCTCTCTCATTGAGGACACACTACAGAGGAAGCTCCTGGTAAATGTTCCCAGACAGTGAATCTGTTCCCAGCTCCTGGCTGGAAGCATGAGGTGCTGCCGTGCTGACTCAGGGCTGCCACATCCCGCTGCCTTCCTGCCCAGCCCGCATGGAGCCGGGGGGGTTCCTGTTTTCCCCATTCAGTGCCCTGAGATGCAGCACAGGGTGCTCACAGCCCACCCTCGTGTGAGTTAAAGCTTCTGTTTTTCTAACGCTGTCTGCAGCCAGCCGGGAGCTGAAAGCAAAATATGCTGTTTCCTTTCACCTTCCTGATAGGTGCAGGGAACAGCCTCTCCATGGACTGCAACCCACTGCTTCATTGGGAGATAATGAGGAGCTAACAAATTCCCTCTCCCAATGGAGGAAACCTTGTCTGTGAACCCTAAGGGCTTCTCCATGGCTGGTGCAGTCCATGGGAGCACCCACCCCTGGTCACTGCCAGGTGCCATCCCAGCTCCCGTGCCATACTGGCTCTGTTTAGTGCTTTCCAATTTGAGGTTTTGCAGCTGTCCTGTGCCCAGCACAACAACCCCACAAAGCCACCCTCCCACAGCCCCAGCCCCACTCACCTCACTCCAGGGGCTGGGAAGGGGGTTGGATGGGGGGCTGCCCTCCCTGCCAGCTCTGCCCCAGTGCTGAGCCCTCGCACAGCCGTGGCTCCGTGGCTGAGCACAGGGAAAGCAGCAGCGGGAGGTGAAAGGTCAGGGCAATATTTATTCAGACGTCACCTTTCACTTTTATGGAGTGGGGAAGTTGCGCCAGAGCAGGAAAAGGGCTGCAAGGAACAGTCCCACCTGGGAAGCTGCTGTAGCAATGAGCACTGCGGTTCTGGAGGGGAGCCCACAGCAGAGCACTGGGCCCCCAAAATGTGCTTGGGGTTGTTCAACCCTCCCTGTCATAGAAGGCTGAGACCCTCTCCATGTGCCCCATGCTTTATAATAGCCCTGGCCATCCAGGAGCCCATCACACCAACAAGGATTTTAAGGACAGGAGATCAGGCACACTATACAGGGAACTACAATAGAAATGCATGGACTGAGTGACTAAATGCCTCCATCAGAGCCCTGCTCCTTGGAAGCACTGCTCCTCTGCCATGCAAAGGAAAGGCACTGAGCACAGTCACACCTGGAGCTGTCAGTGCAACTGCATACAGGGCCTGGTGGGCTGGGAGCAGCAGCTGCTGTGGGCACAGCACAGGGCCCAGTTTGTGGGGCTGCCCATGCTGTCACACCACCCTCAGATAATCTGAGCTTTTCTTTTATAATGCGACTGATGCCTTTTATCTCCCGCTCTGAATGCAATTTTAGCCCAGGCAAAGCAGGATTAAACTTTCAGAATACGATACATTTATCAGCACCTCCCAGTACAACTTCACCCAAGCAGAACCAGAAATCTCGGCCAGAAACAGGAGATGGAATCTGTCAGACAGCAAGAGGGTCACCTCACCAAACCACATCCCTCAGTGCCACACCACCGCAGCTCCAAAACACCTCCAGAGACGGCGTCTCCACCACCTCCCTGGGCGACCTACTGCAACGCATCTCCACTTTTTCTAAGAAGAAATCTACCCCAATTCCTCATTCGATGCAGAGATTCCTCCGGGAGCACCGGACCCGCAAGGCCGGCGGTGCGGCCGCCACGGCGGAGCTCAGCTGCGTCCCGACCGCGCGTCCCCGCTCTGATCCTCGCATGGAGCTTCCTCCGGAGGGTCCCCTCTAGCGGGTCGAGGCGGTACTTCGGTCCGCAGCCCCTCCGCCGTCGAGGACGAAACGGTGCGCACCCGGCAGCCGCTCCCCGCTTCCCTCCCCGAGGCTCCAACGCTGTGAGATCGCACACCGGGTGCTCCCCCCGGTGATGAATGCTCACATGCAGAGGGTGGTGGGCGCACAGCCCCACAGGAACAAGGCAGCACACTGCTCCCTGCCCGGCCTTCTCCTTTTGGAGTGGTGGCAGCCCCCCCTCCCCCCTCCCCAGCCAAGCTGGTTAAGAGATTAACACTCTAAAAACCCACATTTACTCTAATTAGCCATGAAATCTTTGTAACTAAGAGAAAAAAAATGTTTCCCTTGAGGGATTTCTGTCCATTCATCACTGTCTGAATCGCAGGGGAGAGGGGGGAAAAAAAAATAAAAGAGAAGGGGGAGAAAGGGGGGGAAAAATCCTCAGATCTAATGAATTAATGGCTGAGTGCCCCAAGAGATCCTGCACAATGTGGGCCCCAAAGGGATGTTCATGGGATGGTGATGGGCTGCCCGTGGGTTACCCCGAGTTAATAGGGAGTGGGCACACAGCACAGCCAGCCCCTCTTGGGTGCTGCACTGAGAGAAAAGAGTTGTGGGGTGAGAATCCTGCCACAACTTCGGCCCATCAATATTTCATCCCTCTGGAATAAGAACGATTATTTTCCTGCCAGCGTTTTTCTTTCTTGTGTATTTTAAATGTGTCACCACCTTCCACTTTCTCCCCCATATGTGTTTCTTGTAACAGGCGCATGAAATAAAGATTAGCTGAATAATCAGCAGCGCCTGGAGATGGGCAAGGGCTCAGGAGCACATTGCCACAGGTTTGGGCAGCTCATACTCCCAGAGACCAGCAGAGACACTTCTGTCAGCTGTGACAGCCCCAGCTGCGGGCAGGGAGAGCCTCACATATCTCTTGTTCGAGCTGCAGAAGGGCCCATTGGGATGGCTTGCTCCCTGCCAGCATCAGGCAGCGTGGAGGTGAGGGGCAGCAGCAGGGTGCTGCTATGCAGAGCAGCTCACACAGCTGCTCACAGCCTCCTTCAAACTCAGGTGCTCCAGAGGCACAAACAGCCCTGCAGGAAAACATCACCAAACGGGAGCAGCTCTCCTCCTGCAGCCCTCTCCCCCGTAGCCCTGCAGTTTCTGGGTGCCAGCTTTCGCTTTTCCCAGCTCAGCTCCTCACACAAGCTGCCTACTGCATGAGACAGCCTGCACCCACGTTTGCCACATAGCTTTTGGGCAATTATCCCAAGACACGCTCCAACCTCCCACATTTGGCTGCAACAGGAGTTCCTGAAGTAAAGCCTCAGAGCCGTGGTTAACTGGAGAAGATATCACACATCCCATCCTTCCCCGAGACACCACAGGGTCTGCACTGCAAACTACTCCAAATGTCATTCCCATTTAGCTGCTTTGCAAGCCAATTTGTCACATACTAATGCAATTTGCTGCAGAGAGTTAAAGAGCACAGGGCAGCAGCAGTCACCTCTCTCCCAGGCTTCCCCATCCAGCCTGGGTCTGCTTTCCCTCTTGCATCTCACTGAAGTTAAGAGAGGCAGAGGAAACCTCAGGGTTAACGTGAAGAGCGAGACAGAGTGATAAGAGCACCAGGAAAAGCTGTTTTTATCACAGTGGTGGGTTGTGTGCAGATCTGATGTAGCATCTGTTACCTGCTCCTACTGCAGAAACTTGTTACAAGCCAGTCCCACAATTAATTACATCAAATAACGCTATCAAGACAATGAAAAGTAAATGGTGTTACTTTATCTTCTTGCAGTGGGGATGGTTAGAGGAGCCGAGGATGGCAGGTTCTCTCTTCGAGCCATTTCCCAACAGGTATATGTGAGCATTACTCATCGCCTGCACCAAGTTTCCCAATTTAAAGCTGTTTTATCCGTTTCCCTGAACTGCCCCAATATCACATTTACGCTTTGAGGATCCTCAAAGCGACAACAAATGGCAAAAGGACAGCAATAAAGCAAAAAATCACTTTTTTAAAGGATCTAACACCTCGGTGTTAAAGGGAAAAGAAGAAAAAAAAAAAAGCCAAACATCTGTTCTGGGGATGGCACAGATTTCTTCTGAGGGATCCATCTCTGCTCTAAGTAGGTCATCTGATTTAACTTCCAGAGGCATCGTTATCAGTGAAGCCACCCAGCCAAGGGCAGCCCAGCGCAGCTCCCCGCAGCCAACCGGGATCTGTTGGATGGCACCAAACCACCACAGCAGCACTGAGTGCTCAGCACACGGCGAGGAAACCCTGCCAGCATCACTCAGTGCATCGAGGCACTCCGTGAACTTCATTCCCTCACCTCCCAGCCCGTCCCTTGAACTGCAGGTCACAGATGGACAGGGCTGAGGTTTATTTTTGCCCTCCGCCACTTACTATTCACCTCACTTTATATTAACCTATTGACTTTCTGATACCCCTCAGAACACGGATTAATTGAGTATCATTCACTTCACCTCCAGGAACGAGAAGCATCGGCTTGAATGGAAATAAAGCCACAAGGCCCAGACAGGGGTGACGGGGGGGTCAGGGGCACAGCGATGTGGGGGGCTGTGGACATCACTCAGGCTGAGATTTCCCAAAAGGAGCAGCAGTGCATCCCCTGCCATCCCCCAGTGCCTCTCAATGAAGGTCTTGCAGGGATTTAGGGAAGTTTTAGAAGGGTCTGGTTATTATTTTTTTTTTTCCTCTGAGATTCGGGGGATCCTTTGAGGAGCCCATCCACGCCGACGGGAACTTTCAGGGACAGCAGTTGGTTCCAATGCACCGAGCGCTCCAACCCACGACCGAGCGGTAACAAATGACAACAAAATTCCAGAAGAACCATCCGTCTCTACGGCGCTCATACACAAACCCAACAGAACGGGAAGGGAAGAAGGGAAGGTGACCAGGAATCAGGCAGCTCGAGGGATTTCTCCATCCCTTCCTCAGCCGCCGATGGAAGCACCCCGCGACGCCGCTCGCAGCGCATCGCCAGCCGCCGGCAGCTCCCGGAGGGCCGCCGAGCTCCGCCCGCCTCGGTGCCACCCGCGCTGCGCGGCCGCGGGGACGGGAAAAGGGCTGCGGTCACCCGGGGCCGAACCCCAGCCCCAAGCCGGTGATGCTCCGTGGAGCCCCGCGCCCCGGGGACAGCCGCACCTCCGCCAGCCCAACCCCTCACTCACCGCACCGCTCCGTCGCCGCCGCCGCCGCCGCCCGCGTCCTCCTCGGGTCTCCCCGGCTCACGGCGGGGTAATCCACGCAGCCCCCGCCAGCCTGAAAACCCGCAGCCGAACGCCCGCCGCTCCTCTGCCTCCCGCAGCTCAGCTTCGCGGCTCAGCTCTGCCCGACAGCGGCGGCGGGGGGGCGGGGGGGCCGGCTGCCCTCCGCCCTCCTCCCCGGCATCCGCCCGCTGCCGAGCCCCGCGCTCCCTCCGCCGCCGCCGAGCACCGCGCTACGTTCCGATCCGATCCGATCTGTTCCGTTCCGTTCCGTTCCGTTCCGCTCCGCTCCGCTCCCCCCTCCGCCCGCCGCCGCCCCCCCCGCGCCGCCCCCGTTCCCCGCTCTTAACCCTTCGTCCGCCTCTGCGCTGCGCTGCGCGGCCCCGGGAAGGGAAACGAGCGGCCCCGTGGGTGCACCTGAGCCTGCGAGGTGCTCGGGGAGCTGTGCTGCGCCGACGAGAAGCCCTAAGGGTTGCCCGCCCCTCGGGAGGATGCGGCTCCCCGAGCATCAGCACGCCCGAGTGGGAGAGGTGGAATTAAGGGCTGCCTCCCCTGCTCCACGTTTCCTGGGTCTCAGCCTCCCATCGGCTCCGGGAGGGGGGGAGCGGAGGCTCCTGGTCTCTGTTCCCAAGCCTGAACTCGGGACGCGCTCTGCACCCAGGGTCGGCAGGGTGAAGGACGCTGAGCTCCGTTCCTCACTTTCCCTATCTGCAGAATGGACTCACGCTGGCAACTCAGTTTTCCCTCGAGGCCGCATCAGTTCCAGCAGTCTCTGCTGTATGTGCTGTGCTGAGTCCCTGAAGCCACTGCCATCACCTCTCTGTGCTGCCAGAGGTGGGCAGAGCCCAAGCACAGCTGCACCCAGCTGGCAGCAGGAATCCTATGGGCACCACAGCTCAGGTGGGATCCCTCCCTGTGCCTCAATGTTGTGCTGCACAGCCACTGACCACCTGGGAACTATATGGAACCCAGAGGTAGCAGCTTGCCCTGGGGCCAGGCAGGTCCCCCATGTTCACCCCCCGGTGCTCGGGACGATGCTGCAATGCAGTGCATGTTAGGAAGCCAGTCTGGCTCCAAGCAAGTTGCAACATTTACCATCCTACAACAAAGATTTTCCTTTCCAATAGCGCCTGTGGAACTCTCATTGGAACGTGGAACACCACCCTGCGTGGCACAGACAAGAGCTCAGCCCCGTCTCTTGGAAGAGGGTCCCCGTGACATCGCTGAGGCTCTGGAGCAGAGCATTCTGACACCCTGGAGAGATGCTAAGTTGAAGCTGTTTAGCTCAGGAGAGGGAGCAGGAGACACTCAGTGGATGGCAGCACTGGTTCCTTAGCAAGCTTTTCTCTTTCACTGTTCTCTCCCTAACACATTCACTATGCCATGCATTCACAACAAATGGCACTCAATCCTATTCCAAATACCACCCCTGGCTAAGTGCACATCCCACCAATGCAGTCCCTCCTGTTGCAGAGAGCTGCACAAGGAGGTCAGCACCTCTCAACAACCACTCCTCTCCTCCTTGCAGGACTGTCTGCATCCTGTCTTCCGTTTATTATTTATTGATAGTCTATAATATAGTCTATATTATAGTATATTATAATATAGTCTATAGTCTAATATCTATCTATAGATAGATACTTATTTTCATGTTTTGGAGTCAGTCCTAGGCTAATTACAGGCTGGGGAGCAGCCCTGGACTTGCAGAGCAGCTCACATATGGGGTGTGAGCAAAGGGGAGCATGTGAGGAGCCAACAAAGCAGCAAAGCAGGTGGAGATCCACCTGATTCTGCTCAGGTGACAGAAGTGCTGCTTGCTTAACGACTGCTCTGTGTCAGCAAGCATTTTTGCTTGAAACAACGGCTGCAAAACTTTTCTGTTGAAGGCCGGATTCACATTTTTCTGCAAAGTGCCACTGGGGCCAAACACTGGAATCGAAGTCTGAATCCATAGCAGAGAGAAAGACCTGCCTCTGTCACACGGAGGCGAGCGCTGCAGGATGGGATCTGTGCCCCAATGATAGAGCAGCCTGAGATTCGGTGAAGGATCGGCCTCTGCCTCTCGCCTGCGTATTCACCATCGCTTTCTGCCCCCCCCTTCGATAAACTCCTTTGCTTCAGAGCACAGGGGTCATGAATCTGTCTGAGCTGTGAGCAGCCATCCTCCCAACCCTCAGCTTCCCGTGTGCTTTCCCTCTGGTGCTCCTCTGTGTGCCTGCAGATGCAGCAGGACCCGACGTCGGTATTCACCGTGTATCAGCCATTCCAAGGGCAATACAACAAGTTCTGCCTTTCCCTCATTTCCAAAGCAGGAAAATCTCTCTTTTATGTTCCCTCTGTGTCCCTTTAGGACACTGAGTACAACCCGAGCTGCTCAAGAGCAGCCGCTGCTGCTGTGTGCGGCGAAGAGCTCCATCTGTAGGCTCCAGCTACAGGTACAGGGATCAGCATCATCTTTAGGGCCCAGCTATAGGAGCAGGGATGAGCACCATCTGTAGGCTCCAGCTATGGGTGCAGGGATGAGCAGCATCTATAGGTCCCAGCTATAGGCAGAGAGGTGAGCACCATCTATAGGTCCCAGCTATAGGCAGAGAGGTGAGCACCATCTATAGGTCCCAGCTACAAGCACAGAGATAAACACCACTGACAAGCTCCAGCTACAGGCACAAGGATCAGCATCATCTTTAGGGCTCAGCTACAGGTGCAGGGATGAGCACCACCTGTAGGCCCCAGCTATAGGTGCAGGGATGAGCACCATGTGTAGGTCCTAGCTATGGGGGGGAGGGGGGCATAAGCACCACCTACAGGTCCCAGCTACAAGCACAGAGATGAACACCATCGATAGGCTCCAGCTGTAAGTGCAGGGATGAGCATCATTTATAGGTCCCAGCTACAGGTGCATGAATGAACACCAGCTAAAGGCTCCAGCTACAGGTGCAAGAATGAGCATCATCTACAGGCTCCAGCCACAGGCACAGGGATGAGCACCACCTATAGGTCCCATCTACAGGCACAAGGATGAGCTCAACCTATGGGTCCCAGCCATAGGTGCAGGGCTCTGCTCGCCGCCAGTTGATGCACAGCTGCCAGCTCCTCATTACTCGTGCCATAGCTATCAATGCAATTTTCAGCAGAGCTAATAATTATTCAGCACTAATCACTACAATAGAAGAATCATAGGCAGTTATTTAGAAATGATTGTTTCCACTCAGTTATTACCTATGACAGCGAAGGGAAATCTCAAATAGTCAAACCCACATGCATATGGGAAGCTGAGTGAAAGATCAATGGGAATTTAACCAGCACTTTATGCTGTTCTTCCTTTTAGAAAAAAAACTTGTTAAATATTTTTTTCCGCTACTGTTCATAATCTCTTGGTGTGAAATGGAAAGGATTTTTCTCTTCCTGTCCTTAGGAAAAGGAAATCCTCTCCTCACCCTTCCTCAGATTTCCTCATAAACGTGAGCTGCAGTTATTGCAGTTCTTGCCTCCCAATCCCCTGGTTTGAACTGAGATGAAATCAACTCCGAAAGGTTTTCTCTTTTTCAAACAAACCCTGTTTTCATTAAGTCCAGAGGCAGCAGAACAGAAAGTCCCAGCATCTGAGTTACAGAGTGTCTTGTTACTGTCAAAAACACAATCGCTGACAACATCTGTGCTGAGGTTGTGTCAGAAACTCAAGGTGCAGACAATGTGCCATTTTTAGTTGGCTTCCCACAGCCAAGAATTGCTTTAGCTGAAAAAGAAACAATAAAATTAAGCTGATCATAGAGTGGAGAGCACAAAATAACCCTGCAAAAACACGGCTTTGCTCCTTGAAAAACAGACCAGCACAGAAGTGGTCGTGCTGCCCATCGCCAGGAGGCAGCTGTGTGGGATGACCACTTGAGGTCTGCACCCCATGTAGAGCAGCTCCCACCCAACGTGCTGCCAGCAGTCCCTGCACCCCAAAATGCACCAAACTCCTCCCAAGAAAGGGCAGCTAAAAGGCTGCCAGCTCTCTGTGACGCTCCTTGGGAAGCAGAAAAATTCTGATCTGTGCTCAGCTCACTCGCATCCATTGGCTACAGCAGGCACAGCAAGACAGAGTTGATTTTGCTGTCATTGGTTTGTCTACATTATTAATTATTTACTAATAACAGTTGCAAACAAGCCCGCTGTGCTCGGGGCAGCCATTGAAGATTTCCAGCCTATGTTTGTTCTGCTAACAGCAGAGGCTGCAGGGAAAAGACTGCACAGTGCTGAGCCCCCTACACACACAGCGTTGTTCCCTGTGGCTGCTCAGCATCCCCAGTGCAGGGGGTTTTCCTCATCCTGAGCACCCATGGCTGTGAGATTAGCAGAAATCCTCCAAAATAGCACTGTGAAACAAATGGCCCATTTCAGTGATGGGTGTCCTAAGTTGTATGGGAATGGGTTGGGTTGGGCTGTAGGGCTGGGTTGTTGGGCTGATCGTTGGGTTGGGCTGTAGGGCTGGGTTCTTGGGTTGGGTTGTAGAGCTGGGTTGTAGGGCTGAGTTGTTGGGTTGGGTTGTAGGTCTGCATTGTAGGGCTGGGCTGTTGGGTTGGGCTGTAAGGCTGGATTGTTGGGGTGAGTTGTCGGGCTGAGTTGTTGAGTTGGGCTGTAGGGCTGGGTTCTTGAGTTGAGTTGTAGGGCTGGGTTGTTGGGTTGGGTTGTAGGTCTGCACTGTAGGTCTAGGTTGTTGGGTTGGGTTGTAGGGCTGGGTTGTTGGGTTGGGCCAGTAGGCGCTGAGTTGTTGGACTGGGCTGTTGGTCCAGGTTGTTGGGTTGGATGCTCTCCAAAATCTCCAGTCTAAAGAGCCCCATCCCAGTGTCCTGCTGAAGTTTGCAGGGTTCCCCATTCCCCAGTGCTGGGTTATGCATGTTGAAGGTGGGCACAGTGATTAACGAGCTGCTTCAGCAATAAATCTGTCCTGTGCACTCGCTGTAGCTTGTTCATTGGAAATCTTTAGTTACTTCATCATAAAGAAATGAGTATTTCAGGCTTCCTGTCCTAATGAACATAAAATATGAAGCATATTGTCAAACATGCTGTAGCTCTGCCTTTTACTCTACAACGTTCTTTTTAATTTTTCCTGTAGGCAGTGTTTATTACTAACAACAGAAAACTAAATTATTTAAAACCCTAATTTCATCTGATTTTTTTTCCCTCCTGTCTGAGCAGATTGAGATTTCTTCGCTGTGTAATGGGTGGGAGGGGGGATGGAGCTGGAAGCCCTTTGATTTGTGGCTCTGTGATTGTTAATCTTCTGCTGTGAGTTCTGCAAAGCATTTTGTAAGTGATGGAGGAACGCGGAGCCCGACGTCTGCTTATCGTTTCACGCTCTTTTCAGTACTTTTTTAGGAGGTCTTTTTTTCAGGAAAGGGAGGGAGGGAGTTGCTCATAGTCAACAGCAGACAGAATTTTGAAAGAAACTCCCCTCTCCTCACAGCATTCAGGCAAAGTCAGAGAAAAGCAGAGCAGGTACAGCCTCACCTGAAATGTTTTTGTTACCAGTCTTGACGCGTTCACTAAGAACACAGACTCCCAAAGGGGGGAAAAAAGACAGGGAAATAGAGGAAAAAGGACTCCAACTGCACCAGCCTATAATTCCCCTTGATGTTTTGCAGGATACCTCCCACCTCATCAGCTTCTCCAAAACCTCCTTTCCTCCCCACAGAGCCCACAGTTTTGTGCACCCAGAGTGATGCTTGGCCCCACGCTACAGCTCTGCTCCCCATCCTCAACCCCATCCCCAATGCATCACAGCCTCCCCCAGGGCATCACGGAGAGGGGCTTCTTTTGTGTATGCACAGTTATTGAAGAGGGCTGGGGTTCAATTGATGCATTGGGTCACATCTGTAAGTGTATCCAGGGATGGATGGGTAGAGAAGGACCTGCTCTGACTCCCTTCTGTGCCTCAGTGCCCAACAAGGGGCCCAGAAATACCAGGGGATTGATGCTGCTGCAGAGGGCAGGGGCTGCTGCTCAGTCCATTTAAACATTTCATTCCAACACAGCACCAATTAGATATTCCCCATCTGAACACACCACGGATTAAAGCAACAGCAACGCTGAAAAAAATAACCATCTCTTTGGAGACCTGTCCACGGACCGATCTTTTTCTCTCAAAAGATCAAGGAAAAGAGATGAAATTGGGGAAAGAAAAAAAAGAAAAGGCCTCTTAGAAGTCAACTTCAGGCCCAACGTGAATAATTTCTCCCTTCATGGTCCGTGCTCCCTTCCATGCATTTTTCATGGCCAAGCCCTGGGAAGACACCCTGCCATACACCCACCCTGTGACCATCACCAGGATCATCCCCATGTCCTCTGCAAGCCCTGAACCTGCACTCTGCATCCGTGCAAGCAGGGCAGCTCGCTACCTCACGGAGATGGGAAGGGTCTGGATCAGGAAGAAGAGGCTGAGTGCATTACTTCTCCCAGCTCCAATCTCTCACGGCTGTGCCAAGACCCCCTTCCAGCTCCTCTCTCTTTATTTGGATAAGTGGAAGGTTTAAATGAGAAAGTTTTCCTTGGCAAATGCGCGCTGGCAGCGGAATGGGAGCAGTTAAACATACCCAGCCCAGACAAAGGAAAAGGCTGCTTCTCATTACCAAGGCAGTTTTATTCTGTTCTGTGATTTCTGATGTTGCTCGGGCAGATTTAACCCAGAGAGAGCGAGCAGAAAGGGAAAACCACACAGGCACGAGGGGGCAATGCCACTTCTCTGTGCTGTGGGGTCACCCACTGAGCACCCAACCCAGCGCTGAGCCCAAAAGCAGCTCCAGCTCCGCTCTGTAACCAAACATCTCACTTCCAGCAGATTTTTACCCTTTCTCTTTCGTGGCCTTGGACCCAGGTGTGCGAGATGCTGGGCGCTCATGGAGTATTTATGGCGTTTGCCATGAACAAGAGAGAATTTACTTTCTGCTAAAGAGACTGCAGGAAAATTACCCTGACATCGTGCAGCGAGTGCTTCATAGAAGGATCCCAGTTGGGGCTGTGCGTTGTATTGATAGGCTCCAGGCTGTATTTCATTACAGGGTATTTCTACGGTATTTCTTAGTGGAAAACAGACAGCAAACAGTATTTCTTAGTGGAAAAGAATAAGGCTGCACCTCTGCCCCTTGCAAACAGCACAGAGATGCAATTCGTTAACAAATCTGAACAAAAATACAGAGCTGGAAAAACTGAGCGTGCTCAACCCTGGAGAGCAAAACAAATAGGAACCGTTTGTTACCTAATAAAGGGACTGGGGAAGAAAGTCTTTGACGATAAGGGAGGACGATTTGCTCTCATGGGCCACTGAGCATCCAAATACATACAAGCTGTTCGCAGCAGACTGATTGCAGTTAGGCCATAATGCCATTGTACATGCTCAAAAGAAAAAAAAGAAGAAAAAAAAAAAAAGGGAAAACACACACAGAAGTACTTCAGAAACAGATCATGGTCTATTCATTACCAGATTATTTTAGTGAAATCTATTTTCCCCCCGCTCTTCACTGCCGTGTTTTCTTTTATCTTAATTTTCCCTCTGTTTAAAGTTGAATTCCTTGATCTGCAACATCTTTAGCTTTAATTTTTTTTTTTTTTCCCCCCCCTTTTCCCTTCTTACCAGTGAAATGAATTCAAATCATTTGCATTTACTGCAGAGAACACACAGCCTCATCTGTAGCCCTGAGTCTGACTGAATTGCTTTTCTGCTTCACGAGGCACATGGTGAGGCTGGAGCACATCCCCACCACTCCGTGCAGCCAGAGATAATCTGGTTGGCACTTCTGTGCTCCTGTCATATTTATCACATTGATCATATACAAAACAGATAAGCAAAATCATGTTATTGGAAGCAGAGATCCGATGAATCTATGAACCAAATCCATCACTTGGCACAGAAGTAGAAGGAGCCACTTGCTCTCAACCATTTCTCAAGTCAATTTTCCTTACAAATAGCTCTCATCAGCCTAAGAACCCAGGAGAGAATGCGTCCTTCTGTCAGACATCCTTTGAAACCAGATGTGCTTTCTGTGTTTTTTATATATATATGCACCTAGTGGTTGACAACCCTGCCCAGAGTAGGGAGGCTGGAACCTGATCACCTTTAAGAACCCTTCCAACCTAAGCTGCTCTGTGATTCTACGTATGGATGCTATGACAAACCCAACCTCTTTAGAAGCATTCACTTTCATTTCTTTAATAATATTCTTCTCAAAACTTTTTTTTGTTTTGTTTTGGTTTTTTGAGCTTATCTTAAAGAGACCCAAAATTGTCAGAGGGAATCGTGACAATGAAAACAGAGCTAGCTTAAACAAATGGGTAAAAGCTCAGGATAGAAGTACACAGACAAATGGGTAAAAGCTCAGGATAGAAGTACACAGAAAGCACACGTTGTCTCATGCTATCATTCACTGCTACCCAGGAACCATTCTCTCCCCAAAAAGCAAATGGGTAACTGCCAAAGCCAGGGGGTGGAAGCTGGAGACCAGAAATCAGACAATGTGACAACAGACCTCAGCGTGGAACCATTAAAGCACAGAACCTGTTCTGCGTGGCTCTCAGCACTTTCCAGCTCCATCACCTCTTCCTTGGAAGCAGACAGGAGGAGAAATGCCAGGAGAGGCTCAGACCTTCATGCCCCAGGAGCAACGTGCCACCAGCACAGCCACGGCTCCCCAGCACGAAGCGTGCCCTGGTGCATAAGCACAGATGCTGCCATTGCCCAGCCCTGGTCGCAGAGGTGTGCTGGACACCCAACGCCTGATGCCACCTGCAGGCAGCGCCCGCTTCGCTCCCAGCTCTCATCACAGTCGTGTCGGCAGCAGATGCTGCTGCAGTCAGACGAAACAACGCAAGGAACCTCCGCATGGTGTCTGGTCAAAGAGAGGGGGGGAAAAAATATAAAGAATTCCTGCTAGAGGCTGGCGGGGACGCGGGGTGAGATGTAAGTGCAGAGCGCACTGCATTGGGTCAGGCTCTCGGTGCTGTGGGGTCACACAGACACGGTCCCACTGAGCTCTGGGCGCAGTCCCAGGGGCTCCAAGGGCACTGCAGCAACCGAGATGGGAAGTGACAGCGGGAGAGAGATCTGAGCACCTTGGCAATAATCTCATCACATATTCTGCACTTGTGATCTAATGCCACAGCATTCAGATATGCTATAAATCCCAAGCTGACAATTCAGAAGCAGCATTCACAAAACCTCAAGTGGCACTATCTTGGCCTTAATCCTTCCTTATCTGTCCTTGCAACTGGCAGCACCAGCCAGCAAAGCACACCACAGCATCAGCAGCATCAAACCCTCTCCCCAGTGTCTTGAACCGACGACTCCCGAGTTGGACTCACTGATCCTTCCAGGTCCCTTCCAACTTGGGATATTCTCTGACCTCAGATCTCCTTTCAGACCCACATGAACGGTTGTGGAACAAGCTGGCATAATTGGTGAAAGGCTCGTTTATTGATTTCAGCATCAGAGGCACACAATGGATGTAATTAAACAACACACAGCCCGTGCACTCGTTGTCTGCCCTTGGGTTAATCCCAGCCACGAATGAGTTGCAGACAGACAGACTGCTCCGGCAGTTGTGGCTGCAGCCTCATGCAGTATGAATAAATTAATCACACTCACCTCCCCTGCTAAAAACCAATCAGGCACTTTTCAGAGTGCAACTGCAATAAACCCGCATTGAAAAAAAGGGAAAAAATACAGCTGGGACCAGCACATAGGCTTTTTAACAGCTGTTTGTAAATATGCCTAATAATTCATCCTGTCAACACGCTCACTTTTCCATTACAAGGAAATATTCATAGATGGTATTCCCAGAGCTGAAGGATCCGTTTCCTTAATGAAATACAGATAGTTTACTTTACAAAGTCTAATTGCCTGAAGAATGGGTGTCAGGTTTCTTTATTCTACTTGTGGTACTGAAACCTTTCCAGCTCATGTGTACGACAAGCAAAGAACTTAATGGAGCTTTCACAGCAGTGGCTTAACAGCTAAGCCACCTTTAAGCAATAATCCCAGCAAATATAGGAGAAGATGTGGGCATTTAGATGTTAAGTAATATGAAATTCACTCCTACTAATTGACTAACAGGGGAATCCTATCGGGAATGCCTATAGCATTGAAATCAACTCATTGATTACATTTCTTAGGTACAAATGCCTGCAGCAGGATTGAGCAAACCCCTCGGCCCACGCACAGCCCGCATGCTGCAGAGCCCACTGCTGCTCCAGCACGATGCTCAGGCTGTGTGCTTTCCCCAGGATGGGAATGGTGTAAGAAACGTGCACACACAGCTAACGAGCCGCTCTGAACCCCAACCACATGAAGGCATTTAAATCAGAGCCTGAAGTACAGCACCGAGCCGCGGTGGTGCGATTTTCAGACACATTCATAAACGTTATTAAAGCTAAACAAACTCATTTAAGCACGATCTCTTTCCTTCTGTATGCTAACATAGGAAATGGAAAGCAGCTAGGAAGCACGGTAAGCTCGGGGAAGGAGGCAGTGGTTGGGTGCAGTGCTCCAACCCCATCCACCATCACCCAGAGCTGCCTGAGTGTGTAGGCATGCCACAGCAGCTTTACATCTCCTCGCTTGCTCTTGGTCGAGAAAATTAAGCTAAAGGCTTCCTACTGCCTCAGTGAGAGGCGTGCAATGGGGGCGTGGGTGCAGCAGAGCCCCATTGAGATGAACCATGACACATTGCCTCCACGAGAGATGCAATCAGAGCAGTGCCTGGGCACCAGCAGCACAGTGCTGTGAGAGCAGAGTTCTGCCTGGCTCTCCTCCTGCCGACGCCAGCAAAGCAGAAGCTGATTGCATGTCAGGCAGGCAGGGTTTGAACAAGATCTCAGACAATAAAAGGGCAGAGCGAGGACCCTGCAGGAGGAAGGCCGATGTGGTTCTATTCCCAGATGTTAAACAGAGGCATTTTCCGTTGCTTCAGATGTTAAGGTCAGAGGAGGAAAGATAACCGAATCCCCTTGTAAACCTCGCCAGGTGGGTGACCCTCGTGCACCCCTCTCTGAAGGGCACGGATCATTTTCCTGAGCCCTGGTTGAAGCTCACAGCAGCAGTGAGGCTCCACTGCTGTGAGCTCCATTTGTCTCACAGGGTGAGGTGCTGGGGCCACAACGTGCCAGGGGTGATGGCTGCATGGTTGGGGGGTTTTAGTAAGAAAAGCAACCTATTTTCCCACCCAGCTGCTCTTAGCCTTCTGTCCCATTTCTCTACGCTGCAGTGAAACAAGTCTGCAGAAATGAAGCCCGTCTCACGATTTACAGCAGAGTATGGAAAACCAAACCAAACCAAAGCATTCTGCAGCCTGGGCTCCCAGACCATCACACAACAACTGAAATAAGCACATGCTAATGCTTGAATGCATGAGAGCATTCGACACAGCAGATTCCTGAGCCAAGCAGCATCTGCTCACGTAACCTTGCAAGCACTGTAGGAGCCTCCATGTCCTACATGGGGGCACCCACAGCACCAACACCCCCAGGTTGGGCACCAGGGACCCAGGAGCTCCCATCTGCTGCTGGAGCACACAGCTGCCATTGGGTTAAATGGGGAAACGGGCACAGCTCTGGTGCTCAGGCTCATCCTGAAGCAAAAGACAAAGGGCTGCAATAGTAAAGACTAATCAGTTTTGCCTTCATTAAGTGGCAACAAAAGCTTTGTTAGGTTTACACAGCAAATTAGTAAATCCCTTTAAGTATTTGAACGCTATTGTCGATCTGTTCCCAAATTCCATTCTCTGCTGTTGGCAAACGGCTGCAATTTCCAGAGGAACCTTTTCATCCATTTTTCATACAGCTCACTTTCTTCAAAGGCAGCGGTGCTGGCTGTGAGAAGAGAAGCTAATATTTCACTTTCATTCTGTTGCATTTCAACACCGGGGTTTGGCACCTGGCAGAACGCTGCTCCCATTTGCCACAGAGGGTTTCAGGAGTCGATGTGTAACTGTGGGGATTGCCACATGTCCTGAGCAGAGAGACAAGAACCCGTGTGCCCAATTCCATCACTGCCTCCTTTATTTTGTCTGACTTTGGATGGACCAAAAGCAACTCTTCCATTCTCACCCTCAGCTTGCTCTCCTGTAAAACTCTAATGAATAAACGCCAGTACACCAGCTTGAGATCCTCAGATGGAAGGCAGTAAAGATCTGCAAGTCGCCAATAATTTATAACTAGTTTGAGATATCACTTCTTTCACTTTGTAGCCGTCTATCCGTTCACCAATCCATCCCTATGCAATTGTACATTGTGAGCAGTCACCAAAATATCCCAGAGGCTGTTACGTTTCAGGCCTTCCCCATTTTTCTTTGTGGATGCTCTGAGTTCAGGTGATGGCCAGGCAGGGAGCAATGCCCACATCCTGTAGCTCAGATCCACAGCAGCGATGGACGCGAGCCTGAACCGCAGCACCTGGGAGCTGATGTCATAGAAAAGCTCAGCAAGAAAAAAGCAGTCCTGGAATTATTACTATTATTATTATTTTTTTCCTTGCCAATTTGGAAATCAAGCTTCCCAGCCAATTCCTAGGGAGAGAGGAAATCAGAAGTGCACCCAGCAGGGACGTGACAGCGCTAATCGGAACACGAGTCACTCACCCATCTGCTGCCAGTGGCCCTTCCTGCCTGACCCTATCTCATCTTCAGGATTTGAAGCAACTTCAGACCACGTAGCATAGATGTATGCCTAATCTCATTACACCGATAATTCTCAGCTCCTGATCTGCAGGAGTTCTGCAGATAAGCACCCAAAGCTTTGATAGAAGTGCCCATCATCTTGAAGGAGCTGCATTTGGAAGGCGTCCTCCCAGCAGCAGCTCTTAACCCGTGCAACGGGGCTCTCTCTCTCTTCACATGTCACATTTTAAAGACCTTTGAACTGAAACAACTGTAGATATTAATAATGTGAAAGCCTCTGGATTATATAAATGGATATTTTCCCCATTTTAACCTTGTGGTCCTAGGACCGGGCAGCTTCCACGTGCCTTTGGCTATTCTCAACAAGTGTCTGTGCATGTAGGTCTACCTCTCACACAAGCCATACAAATCCCAAGTTACACAGACAAGCAAGGACAAACAAAAGCAGCCAATCAACCCAAATAAACAATTAAAAACTGATGTTATTACACCACATTAAAATGTAAAGCTCAGAAGCGAAGGAGAAACTGCTTTGCATTAGTTTCTCTGCATCCCATCCTGTTCCTAGCAGGGTTTTAATAATATACATAGTTATTCAAATAGCTTGCTGACCACATTCATCAATCCTGAAACGCAGACTCACGCCAGAGGAATTTATAGCCCTTTTAACATGGTCTGACACAGGAATGCACTCAGGTTGCCCTGGACAAAAGCGGGGCACAGACTTTGGTGGGCACTCCAGGCTCCCCGTGGTGGGGGCTCAGCCCGGTGATGCCCATTCAGCCCCCATCAGGTCCATGAGTTTATTAATTCACTCTTAAATACTGCCAAAAATACCAGAGAATGGCTGTGGGTTTAAAAGGAGAAGTGGTTGTGTACAGACCGGGATGCAGACCCTGGTTCCATCAACAGCAGCAGCATTCAACCACCTCATCACTCAGAGTCAGAATCTGTTCCTGTTGGCTTTTTTCCCCTTTTAATCCTTTTCTGCAGTTTTACTGCAGATTTTTTTATTTTATTTTATTTTTTAACTTTCTTTATGTTATTTCTAGGGGTTAAACCGAGTTCTCAGTCAGGTTTTAAAAGACTTATGCTTTGTGCCTGTAATTCCTGGCACCCAATACATGACAATGAAGTTATTCCAATCTCAGAGCAGAAGCTTGTGGAATAATCAGTCAGAGGAGCACCAGACCTCAGCCACACCTCCACCAGTCACAAGGGACAACACCAACCAGTGCTTCTGCACAGGCTTACCTCTAAACCCATTAAACTCAATGGCTTGTGCCCACCTTGAAGTCCCTTTCCCAGCAGTTGCAGAGGTTAAACAGTGGTAACACCAACAAGGAGCAAGGCAGAGCAAGGCACTCTGTTACCAAACACAACTTGGTTATTCCTCAGGTGTTGCCTAGTTTTAATTACTAATGAGGATGCTCCAAGCACACGGCGCTGCCAGCAGCACAGCCTGGGCACCAGGGACAACGCTGCCTCCTTCCACAGCTCTGACCTGAAGAAGGAAGAGATGGTTTTCCCTGGATAACTGACGAGCTAAGTGAAATTTCTTTCTCATGTGCAATAAAGTAGCTGGTGGTGCATTTCAGCAAGCTTTGCATGCGCTGACAGCAACTCCAAAGCGCTCACGGCGACTTTGAAGCGCTCACAGAGCCAAAATAGCACCATTTATTTGAAGCTTCAACCCATCCTAAAGGAGGAATCCATGAGAAAATTGTCAATATATCACCAACCGATCACCCCGTGCTCCATTCCCTCGAGAGAGCTTAGAGACATTCAGACACTGTAAACGACAGCCCCGTTCCTGGGTTGGAGAAGCGAGGGATTCTTGCGCTGTGGGGTGCTGTGGGTCAGGGCTGCACCACACCTGGAAGCACTGCTGGTGCTGCTGCCCAAGGCCTCTGCCCACCCCTTGCCTCCCCAAACCCATCTCCATTTCATTTGCAAACTGATTTCATGATGGAGCAGAAATGCCAATCAGTGGCATAGCCATCAGCACGCGAGCATCCCCAATCTGCATTAGGCAGCCGGGCAGCCTTCCAGAGCACCAGCTACAACACATGAATTATTGCCCAAACATTACTGCTGTCAGCACATTCCTCTCTATACAACTTCCTATTATTATTTTTTTGGCAGACAACCCTGAAATTTTAAACAGCTCAATCTTGCTGAAGTGATGCAACCCTTCGCTGCCTCCAGGAGGAACTTCTGAAAAACCAACAACAATCCTTCCACCGAGAATAGCAACAAAAAGCCAAACACCCCTCGTGCTTCTTCTTTGTTTTGGCGTCTCCGGCATCTCCGACTTCCTCTCTAATTTGCAGTAACAGCCTTTTATTTGCCTTGCGAAGGGAATAAAGAGACTTAAGGGATCCTTAAGCTTCAGTGACAGCACAGAAGCGGCGCTAACACGGCAGGCAGGGTCGGAGCGCTGCTGCCCGCGTTCAGCTCGTTAAGAGAAATGTGCACCCAGTGCCATTTGCTTTGAAGTTGTTTGTGCTGCTGTGATTCATTCAGAGAATGCACGAGTCCGAGAAGCGCTACAAATGGCCTTAAAACCCCCTGCAAGCGAGGTTGGTAAATTAGTTACTCTGTGATGAATGCTGCAGAAAACCAATGGTTGGAATGGAAACAGCCCGTGGGATGGATCGCTCCTTCCTTCCCACGTCTTATTTATGTGCAAGGAAGAACTGCAGAAGAAACCTGAAAGTTGTATTTACATAGAGATGAAGGCAGAGATCTTGCTGTAATTACACGAATCAAAGCCTTCATTTAGTTTCAATAAGCAAATTACCTTGATAACTTCTCATTATGGGAAAACATATATCTGTATCTCTTCCAGGTCCTGAGTGGCATATGTGCTCCTACATAATTAATAGATTGCACTTTTTTTCTTTTTTTATTTTTAAATCAATCGTGGTTGAATTTACAATGCAAACTTTTAGCATAACAAAAACGTGGCTGATTACCCAAAAATATTTGTTCGAGATTAAAAACACGTAACATATGAATATTTTAATAAACATTAAACATTTATGCCTTCTTTCCAAAGCTTCCATCGCCCAGCTCTTAATCATTTTTCTTTAAAATTATTGAGCCAGGTAGGGTTTGAAAGATATCACTTAATAATTATGTTTGGGCTCCATGTATTCTGTTTGTCAGTGTTGGAGCAGCTGCAGCACCACCAGGGAGGCAGCAATGAGGTGAGCAGGTCTGATGGGCACCAGGGCAACCTGAGAGCCTGTGGCACAGAGCCCAGCACAGCAGAGGAGAGAAGGGCAAGAACACAAAGCCAGCAAAGAACAGAGGCTTTGGGGGAAGCTTGAAGGCACGGTTTGAATGCATCCTCTAACATGGCCTTATTCCAGCATCAGCCCAGCACAAAGCCCAGGTAGGAGGTGCTGGGAGAGCAGAACTCAGCAAATGGGCGTGCAAAGCTTTTCCACCCACAGCCCAAACTAAAGCAATTTGCAGCAGGCATCACGCTGGTTCTGCTTACGTACAAAAGTGCTTGATGCTGTGCAAGTGTCCAAAGCTCAGTTTCAGACCCCATTAAACATTAGGGCTGTCAGCCAGAAGGCAGCCACAACAAAAGATCCAACATTATTTCTGAAGCATGAGCAGAAAGGCTTCCTTGTAAAAGCATTTGGTTCCTCTGAAAACAAACTCTTTAAAAGCAATGAGATTTTACTCCGGAGTCACCAGCCTCTCCATCTTCACAGTGGGGACCTCAACCAGCAACACAAAGAGAGTCAGTACCAGGCACACAAGAAGCATTTATTTTCCTCATTTATTTTGTTGTCCCATCTGAGTTGGTGACCATGGCAGAGCTGCTCCACCATGGCTTGCATCACAGCACCCTTAGCAATAACCCTGAGCTGTACATGCAAACATACCTGAACCTCAGCACACAGCCCCTGCCCGTGGGTACAGATGTATTTCCCACAGACTGAACCACACCGCTTCACAATCTTTACACAGAGGATGGCAGAGCAAGATTTGTAGGGACAAAGCACTCGGAGAGAATATTAAACCAAATAACGGCAATTAATTAGGCTTGTGTAAAGCTATTAACCTTCCAATCCCTATGGAAATAACAAGTGATGCTCGAATCCTCTGGGATGCAGACAATATTACCTCATTCCATGGAAGAGGAAGCCAAGATGCAGAGCAGTGATTTTGCCCAGGCTGTGCTATAGTCAGGCTGGGGGGGACACAGCCCCCTCCCACTGCCCAGCCAATCTGCTGCCTTTCCATCCAGCCACTCAGGTTTGAGTGATACCCACTCACACATCTCCAACCCCACACAGAATTGATTATTACAGCCTGACACACCACGGTTACGGATTACATCTGCACCATACAGAAGTGGGATTTGCTGGTACAGATGCTCCCTAATGGATTTTTCCTCTGCAGCCCCCCAGCCCTGTGCAGCGGTCAGCCTGCAGGCTCCCTCCCCACCTCCTCCTCAATATTAGCACTGCACACACACATATTAAAAAGAATCTTAATGTTCTCCTAAGCGCTTTTCCCCAAATGCCTTTCCCAGCTTCTCTGGGCAGCATGTAACACCAAAAATCTGGGCATCAGCTAAACCCAGAACCTTCTCTGGGGTGTTACAGCCCAGCCCCAATAAATCTTGCAGAATTTTTGCATACTATCTCTAACATTCAGCCTTCCCTGGGGCACGCAGCTAACCTCCTCCAGGTTTCCATCTCTTTGTGGCCTAATTATTGCAACCACCACATGATTCTCAGCTTTTCTTGCAAAGCTAGTAGCTTTTGCTTGCCTCACCCTTTTCCATGCATCCCTCTGCTGGCTCATCCCTCCCAGTCACACTCAGGCCGGCGTTCAGAGCCCTCCATGGTCACCTCCCCTGTCCCAGCCCTTGCTCAGCCCTTTCCCTGCTCAGGATGCCACACTCTTATCACACACTGATCTACTAAAAGCAGCCCATAAACACCCATAAAGCCTTCAATGACTTCTTCCAAATCCCATCTCAAAATTCACTGACTGCAACGTGCGAAAAAGCCTTGAAAACAATTAGCCCGCCTATGTCCCAAAACCATTAATTTTAATTTTAGCTCATACTGTCATTATTTTCTAGACTATTTCTGCACTTATCTTCTCACAGATTATAAGCGTACTTGTAATTAAATTATGCCGTTGGCCGTCCTCTAATTTGGATTTTGTGCAGCACTCGTTAACACAACAGCACTCCAGGCTGCTCTGGGTTCCCCATCCACTACTACACTAATGACAATCCCACAAGCCTCCCGCTTCCTGGGGTAGGATTGTCCCTCCAGTAACACAGTGAATTTGGTGGTAGCCTTCATGCTGCCACTCATATGGAATTCACATTCCCCAGTGTTCTTCCGGGCTACTTTATTTGATTTCAGCATCTTTATTTGCTTTTATGGAGTCTCGATTCCCACCAGAAACAACGGTGCTTTCATCAGGACGTCTGCTCAACCCCACCACAAAGGCCCTATAATTGGTTGGCACGATGGTTCCAGAAGAAAGGAGGGACACAAAATACAGGCTCAGGACATCTGAGCAAAGAGAGGACTCTGCTCTGAAAATCCGTGCTCTTCAGGGTGCAAGATATCCTGCTTTGCTGTAATGGAAGTCCTCTTGTCCAACGTCCTCCAACAATCTGCCTTTAATGGGGTTACTATTGCAGAGGTAAAGCATTTTATATGGAACCAGGTTTACATTATCCTGCTATTCGGAGATCTAGCTTGCAATACTGTTCAAATCCTTTAATCCATAAATAGGATTCCAGCCAGAGCTGGGCTGCCTTCCAAAACCGTAATCTCCAGTATATGAATTATTACAAAAAGATTAGGGTGTTTCAAGTAATAACATTTCAAATAAATCAGCTTTCATGGAGGAACAACAAACTAATATCGGAAATAACAATATAAAGACATTTATATAGCCACTTGCTGGAATAACTTCACTAACCAGAGGGACTCTTTGCTTGTTTGCATCATTTCCTTTGAGCAATGCCCCTTTGTGCCCATCCCTTCCCTACAGGTTCTGCTGTGGAGCACAGCAGACCTTTATGCTATGGCACATATATGGCTTGGAGCCACCCGTTGTGTTATGCATAGGCAGAGAGGAACACTGGAGCCTTTAGCAATGCAGAGTACATGATCCTGAAATCAGAAACGTTCCCCAATTCTGTTTTAATAACGATGAGACGCAGAGTTCATTGCTATTCCTGATGCATGTGCAAAGCCTCCCTTCCCATATACACAACACGTAGGTGCACGCAGGCAGAGTTCAACGCTCCTTCTCTGATATTTGCTGCTACTTTTGGAATGGCTATCATACACATGCATTACATTTTTCTTCCCTGAAAACTCTATCAGCATAGCCAGGAAGCCTATCCACAGAGCTGCCAGCAGCGAGACGAAGAAATGAATGGATGCAAGCCTGGGGAAGGTGGGATGCAAAGGGGAGAGGAGATGGAAACCTGTGCCCACATGGACAGGGGCTCTGAAAGCACCAAGGGTCTCTCTGCGTGCAGGCAGAGGCTGGGCTGGCACAGCAATGGGATTCATCTCAGCTCCTCCAGCAGCACCAAGCTGTGGGTTGCTTAGTGACAGGGCTGGAGTTCGAGGTGCCCCCGGATTTATGGCATTCCTCCCCGCCTCCCGAGCTCTGGGAATAAATGACACATCTCCATTCCTTATTTATCCATTTGCACAGCTTAATAGGCAGCTGTAGAGAAGTGTATGGGGCTTTTTGATGGGGTGGAGCAGGCTGGCTTCCTGATTTACACTTCCATCAGGAGAGCGGAATATGGATTCTGCAATGCTTTTAAGCAAAGAAAGGCACACCAGGAACACGGGAAAGCTGCACATCCCAGAGAAACAAAACCTGTCTGCAACCTGTGGCTGCAGGAAGCACTGCAGCACCCTGCCCTGCCTCCACTGCTGGCTCCCATCCCCACAAACCCACACCCCAAAACCTTCGCGACCCAACCACAGCTCCCAAAATTAGCTCTGCAATAAAAGATGGTCATCAGACACAGCTCTCTAAAGCAGACACCAGCTCTTAAAACCTGTTTGACCATCTCCACGATGTCTGGGTGGCTTTTTCAGATATTCGGCTGCAATTAACGCATCATCTTGTAATGAATTGCACCGGGGCACGAAGGAGAGGGAATATCAACTGAATCAACACATGTGATTTTCAAAGGTCCAACTGTATGGGAAATTACATTCAGACTTTAATTAATTAACAGAAATTAATGTAATAAATTTAAAAAAAAAAAAAAAAAAAAAAAACACTCATGCAGGTGATTTTCTAAGCAACGCTGTTAGATCCATAAATTCCTCCAGCTCAGCCCATCCCCTCCTCCATGGTTACACCATTATCAAAAGCCTTCTACAACAATCTGGTAATTCCAGTTTGAAACCTTAAAACAAAAGAAAACCCACAAAAATTCCACACCAAAAGACCCCACAACACCAGAATATCTTTTCTCCTTTTGGCCTCTTAACGGACAGCAATGCAAACGATCCCTAACCCTGTGAAATGCAGATCCTCACTCTGCCCCCTAATTGTGGTGCTGTGCATTCAGGTGCAGAGCAGCACCCCAGCAGAAGCCATCAGTGTGACCCAATGCAGCTGGGGTTATTCTTCCCCTGGAATTCATCTTTCAGCCATTTCAGATTGAGCTGAGGCTTTGACATGCAGGCTGTCAGCTCAAAGAGAAATTATTATCATTCCCAGAAAATTAAATAAATCAGGTCAAACTTTACAACCAGCTTTCCACCCACAGCACATAAAAACCCCTGTTGCCTCCCTCCTCCTCTTCTCAGCCACTTTGCAACACCTTCAGCTTCAAATAAAGCACGAGTGCTGGTTGGTACCAGTGGAGGACCCTCAGCACAAGGGCAGAGCATCCTCCTGCACGCAAACCTTCACCACAGGGGCACCCTGGAATGGGCACTGCACAGAGAAACCCAGGCTAAGGAATGTGATGGGAGGGAAAAAAACCAACCCAGCAATAAGGAAACATAAGTATTTGGTGAAATACCCATGGCAGAGCATTACGTAGACCACTCACCTGCTCCTCTGTAGGGACGGTCCTGCCCCAACCCAGCCCTCCAATAACACCCAAACCAACTGGATGTTGGCCCTGCCACTTCCCAGAGGGAAGCAAATCACTAAATGGCCACCAAATTCATTTAAGCAACTCCAGGCTACACACAGCTGTGATTTCTCACCACCTGCACCTAATGCAAGCTCTTGTACCCATACAGGGGCTTACAACATGGATATTCTCCCACTGCAGCACTGTTCTCATACCTTTGCTGGTAGAAGGAGATACAACACTACAACCTGCTCTTGAATCACCACACAGAGTTCTCCCTTTCTTCTTCCCAAACCCTTCTCCACGAAGCATCACCTCACCAAAACAAACTGGGTACTGCCTGCCTATGAGAGCAGGGCACGCACAGTCCAGGATTGGGGTTGAGTTGGGCTCGTCCTGCTGAGCACACACAGCTGGCAGCTCCTTGCTGACTGCCTTCTGCTACCTCCTTCCTTGCCCACCTTATGAAGTTGCTCCAGCTGCTTGATGCCATTGCAATGCAGATGTCATTTCTTGGACAATGCCCTCTGCAGCACTCAGAGCCCTGGAGCACCCAGCACTTCCTACCCCCCTCTGCAGAGAAAATTGTCCACAGTTGTCCCTGGTGGATGAGAATAATGCTGTTTTACTCATTTGCTGGCAGTTTGGACGCCTATCATTATGCACTGATTGAAGTAGATTAAATAACAGCCACCTAGCTCGGTTTCTCCTTGCTACTGCAGCCTGTTTCCGTCTGACTTCGGCTGCTCAGGGAGTCAATGAAGCTTTTATGCATATATTACACTCAGATGTGGCATTCGGCAAAACTAATAACAACATCTGACAAACTTTATTGTATTAAATAGGAGGTTGAGAATTCTTTTAACCTGCAGCACATGCAGGAGCCGGCTGCACAGAAACAACAGAAAATAGCACAGATCGCTGTGAAATAATTTGCTATTCATTTAGCTGTCAGGTGTACTTTTGAACACAAGTTCTACTGCAATTCAGCTTTAATAAACAGAGGCTTAAAATACACTTTGTACGATGTAACCGTCTCATGGCATTACACTTAAAAACTCAATCTATGATCCAGAAAAACTCAACCCAACACCTGGCTGCTTTCCTCTTATTGAACCCCTTCGTCCAGCAGCCCAGACAACCAGATGAACTGTACCGTGTGTACAGTGCAATAATTCTCTGCTATGAATACAGGGCTGCTGGGATCCATTAGAGTTTCAGACAGGTTGTAATTAGGCACGATGGAACCGTGTGGATTTTGGAGCTTAGGCTCATTTCCAAAAATCCCAAGGTGAAATTTCTCCGGTGTTGGTGCTGAATGACAAAGGGAGCTGAGCAGAGCTGCCTTGTGTGCCACTGAAGGCACACCGAAAGCATCAGCAGATGGGGAACCCTGGGGGACAGCTGGAGGTGAAAGGTGCATCCATGGGTGAAACTGCAGCAAAATAATTAAGGGATAGGCTACAGCCTAACGACTGGTATCACTGCCAGGTAGTCATTATGGCCCTGCCAAGGACCAATGCCCAGTGTGGTTCACAGCCCAAGATGGGAGAGCGAAAGGGTTTTGCTTGATTAAACATTCAGACACATCATCTAACACAGTCAGTCCTATGGAAACCTTACTCCCTGCTGAGCTCCAAGGCCATGGTGTGAGCCACGTGCCCCCAGCTGGACCCCATCCCTCTGCTGCGACATCACCACGTGCCCCCTGCCCATCCCACTTGGGTTAAGACCTCGATTGCTTCTCAACCCTCCATCCTCCCTCCCTCTCCATCTCTGCTCCGACCTCCCCATGAGCTGTGGCCGAGCACTGACCACAGCTGCACGGATTTATGCACCCACAGATAACATCGAGGTGAGATCTGCTGCTCGGGGGATATTCCATGGCACAGCCCAGCTCTGTGCAGTCTGGCAGCGCTGCTCTCTTCTAACAGCTGAGGATGGAGCCCAGAGCCCAGAGGTAGATAAATACTTCATGATGCATCGCTTTTTCTCTTTTTTGACAGCATTCCAAGGGCACAGCTTTCAAAATGCTGTCCGGCTCTCTGCGTGGCTTCTGGCTGATGTGCCATTTGTTATCCAGTGCTGCGGGACCCGGGTGAAGCAGATGAGCTAAGTTATGGTTATAGGATTTCTCGTGACCCCAAGTTGGTCTTGAAAATGCCTACCTTCATCTTATCTAAACTCTTTCTTTACATTCTCTCCCTTTTTTTGTGCTGCAGATCCATCACTGACTTCTGATGTCAGCAGATGGGTCTGAGCCTTTCCTGTGGGTGAGCAACACTAAAAATGATAGCAGAAACCTGTTGTCCCCCTATGGCATGCTAGCCAGTCACGGGCTCATGAACATCTCATGAACATCTGAAGATGCTTTTCTACTTTCATACATTTGTTTTTCAGTAACTTTCTTCATTACTCAGCCTTTCTTTAATAGAGTTCATCTTCTCTGATCCTCGCATTTTTTTCTCTCCGTTGCTCTGAGAATTTCTTGAAGAAATCAAGGTGACCGAAACACCTCTCAGTACGATGGTGCCACGCAGCACTGCTAAATGAGGCTCCCTCCAAACCTTTAGGAATGGTAAATGTGACCCCACTATGACAGTGCAAAAAATGTCATCAGTTCCAAAAAGTAAGGCAGTAAAAGTCTGTAATTTATAAGGCTGAGTACAAAGGACTGTTTTTCCTTTGAGCTAATTAGCTGGAAGAAGAGCATAACTAATTAACTGGGGAGACACGCTGGGAAGCTGGGGGCTGAGGAAGCCCTGAGATGGGCTCACACTGCTCCCAGGAGAGCTCAGCTGGCTCTCCAATGCTCTTCTTCCCTCCATTGGGCAGCCATTAAAAGCCACGTGCAGAGGAATGGCCTTTAAAACAATCAACCCCTGATAAGAACTACAAAATTAATCATAACGAATGACTGTCGAATGGAGATAATGGTACCTGTGATGGCTGCTACCTAGAAAAAAAAGCTATCCAGTACAAAGCTGTCCAGGAATTCTCCAGCCTGGTGGAGTTTCGTGCTGCATTCCAGCAGAAAAATCCCTGTTGTAAAAAAACTTAAGCTAAAGAAAGAATTCTGTTCTGCACTGCTGACAGCATGTAGTGCCTGGGATCCTCGCAGGGTGTCGCAGGACAGCCTGACCTCAGCACCCACCAGCTTTGCAGGGCTGTTTTTCTTTGGACAGTTGTGACTCTGAGCCTTCATCCACCCCGCTCCCATGATCTGCCAGGTGTCTGTCGGCCCATTATCCTTACAGTGACAAATTCCAAGTTCCTTGGAATCCTCCTCTGAAGCTTCTGTCTTCATCTCCTCCCCAGTGTGGCACAGCTTGATCACATCCCACGCTCCACACTGAGCTCAGCATCCATTGGCATTTCTCCCTTACACTCCGTAATGAATGACTCTTTCAATAATGTTTTGCTGTCCAGCGCAGGCACTGGGTGTCAGCTGCCATAAAAGTTAGAGGAAACAACACACAGCACAAACGTATCTCATTATTTCATGCTAGCTGCAGCAATTATTTTTTCTGTAGCATTGCAAAGAATCCCATAAATTACAGTTATCACCCATCTGATCTGCTTCCGAGCGTCTTCTAGCTCTGCTTCCAGTTGCAAACTGTCAGCAGCAGAGTGCTGGAAGTTAATGTTTGCAGACAGATCCTGAGATGCCCGGGAGGAACGCTGAGGCAGAAGCGCTGCTTGGCTGGGGATTGCTCTCCATCCCTGCAAGCATGCAGCAGCATTAACACCTACACCATGATGAGGGCTGTGCTCCTGGGGTCAGCTCCTGGTCAGCCCCATCTGGCACACAATGTTGGGCCGTGCTGAAAAGCACTGAGCACACCGGCTGGGCTGCTTTTGGATTGAACTCCAATAAAGGAGCTCCAGGACTGCAGTGAATGCCTTCCAGCCACTAACATTTGGGCCCTGGGACCAGCATAGACCTGAGGAGCCCACCAGGTGTTCTGCCTTCTCCTTTTTATTCCCACAGCAGTGAGCAAAGTGAACGATAAACATCACTGAAATGAGAGAGGGGAAAAGACCTTTTAGACCATTCCAGTCTTCCCCCAGGGATAAACGCGGGCAGGATTCCCACAGAACATTTGCAGTGCTTTAATCAGTTCAATTTTCATACTGTGGGTCACAGAGGATTAGACAAGAGGATAAGGCAGGGGAATCAGCTCATCCTTTGTTACTATCAGCAAAAATTCTGTTCTTGGTTAAACCAGTGGGAAACTGAAGCATTTTGTTGAATGCTGGATAATTCAGAGTTCTTGTGTGCAGAGATAGCAAAGAGGTCCCGAGCCCGACACGCTTGTTTTAGTGTGATATTGGTGCTCCCAGTAAGAGGGTCTGATCATTGTGTGCTTCCTGCAAAGTGACTGTCACCACACGGTCCCCCTGCCATGCAAGCAGCTGTCCTTGTCCTAGAAAGGTCATTAAAATCACTACAGGATGGACCACGGGTAGCATGGCAAAAGATAACGAAAGGATTTCGAACCTAATTCTGTCTGTGGAAGCCACGCAGCATCTGTCACTCATGAACACGGGCTGCAGCCTCTGGCTGTGCTTCCCACCAGGGGGGTTAATTCCCACTGACTGCAGTGGGGGCAGATTGGGGCCCATTCCCAGCCGCCCCCAGCAGCTCTGGAGTCCCACCAGCTGGATCAGAGCAGGCTATCCAAATGCCTTTTCCAAAGCCCGACCCAAAGGAAATGTCTTATTGGAAACGCCTGAAAAAAGGAAAAAGAAATCAATATGGACAGCAGTGGGAAAAGCAGATCAAAGTGCCCGGTGCAAAGCTCCCCAAGGCCATGCAGCTTCACCTCCTGCCCTCCGTGGGCATTCGCTGGGCTCCTGAAGCTCAGCACTGTGTCTATAGAGGCACTGGGAGCTGTGCAGCATGGAAGAAGGCGAACTCCCTCCCCAACATGGGGACACAACACATCAACATGTATGAGCCCAGCTGAGACACAGTAATGAGAGCATCCGTGTCCCAGGTGAATCCTTCCGAGAGAAAACACAGAGATTTCAGCTTATCCAAGAGCCATCAGTGTGGGGCAGGGTGAGACGGTTCTGCACCTTGACCTGAGTGTGTAATTATCGCTCCTTCATAGGAAGATGTGTTGTTTAAATATCCTCTAATTTGCTTTCAGAGATCATAAACTTCTCTTTATTATCTGCTGTGATGTACTACAGACCGATAATGACTGACTTTTGCCTTCTTTACTTGGAGAAGTACATTTAATTTTATCAAATAATGGAGGCATTTGTTCATCTTTAATTCTATTTTCTGTGCTTCATTCCCTTTTACCTAATAAAGCAGTCTCCTTTGGAGGTCCAGTCCGCATGATTACTCCCGTTGCAGAGCACTCTCTGCAGCTGAGGGCACTGATGTGTTGTATATTCATCAACAATACTGTGCAAAACTGCTGCCACAGTATCGCATGGAAACGCCTTGCCTCAGGTTTAATCTGTTCCATTCAATGCACGCATGGCTATCAAGGCTTCTTCCAAATTACTTGTAATTAACATGTTGTCATTACAGAATGAGAGTGTCTTAGGTCAACGCTGAGTCCATATTTAGTGAAAACGTTTTAAACTGAGACAGGGGAGGTTTAGGTTGGATATGAGGTGGAAGTTTTTCACCCAGAGGGTGGTGAGGCACTGGCACAGGTTGCCCAAGGAGGCTGTGGATGCCCCATCCCTCAGGCATTCGAGGCCAGGCTGGATGTGGCTCTGGGCAGCCTGGGCTGCTGGTTGGCGACCTGCACACAGCAGGGGGTTGGAACTGGATGAGCATTGAGGTCCTTTTCAACCCAGGCCATTCTATGATTCTATGGAATTGGTGGTGGTGCAAACAGTAAGGGTTCTCCCTCCCTGCAAAAAGTGCTCAAACACCAAAAGCCCCTTCTACAACTGGAAGGCTCCATCTCCTGCTTTATTACAGGCAGGCACAGCTCTTCCCATAAAAGAGGCCTTCATTGCATCACTCTGAACAGATTTTAGCTGCAGTATTTTGCACGCACAGCACTTTTTTTTTTCCTGGATATTTGCAAAGCTTTTAAAATATGAAGTAGCTTTTGCTTGTGCTTTCTCAAACGTATCAATTATTTTTAATTTCTCAGAGCTATTACAGTAGCATACAAATGGAGCAGGAATGAGAAGGATTTTTTCAAACCTCAAGAAGAGAGTTGAAGCATCCCCAGATATATTCAGCTGGAAGAGAGAAGAGCGGTAACAATAGCTGCATATTTTTGTTTGATTTTAAAGCAGTTTCTGTTTATATATTCTATTACATGGCTAATTATTCATTCTCTCTCTGGCACTTTGAGCAGCACTGTACATTTTATTATTCTTTGGATAGCGGTGAGATTGTTTAGCCATTCTGCAGACACACAGCCAGATCTGCAGCCTTAGCCAACATGGGGCGGCCATGGACTTGGAGCTGCTCCAAAGCAAACGTTCCATGTATGGGATTTACCTCTAAGGGTGAGTTGAAGGAAGGAGCGATTCCCCCCTGGTGAATGGGAGGATTCCAAGGGAGATGCCCACATCCCATGGCTGTTCCATAGTGGGAAGGTTGGCTCCCAGCCGTCTCGCACTGCATTGCCACCTGCATCCGTGCACCCACGCCATCTGGCCTCCATTTCCAATTCGTATCTCCTTTATTTTGTTTGCACCACACTGCAACAAGGCAGGAAACGGTGTCAGCCGAAGGGCTGCCGTGCCCTTGCCAATTATCTTCGTGTCATTTGCTGGCTGTCCTTTCCAGCAATGCCTTCCCCAGCAATGACATCCAGTCCAGTCGTCTAAGCAGCAAATGAGACAGAATCGCTGCGTACGAGCCCTAATTTCTCAGCACAGGGGAGAGAGGTTTCTACCTATCTGCAATCTCCATTATCGCTAAGAAAGAACTGCAATCACAAGTGCTGAACGGCGCACGGAGGCAAGAGGAAGCTCTCCGGGGTGCTTTTAAGAAAGATAACTCCTTACATGCATATAAAAGGAACAATTCCCAGCACTTCTGGGTAAGTGACCTAGCACTACAGATAAGAACGGAGATAATACACCGTGTTCAAACACAAGGATGGCATTTCCCATAACTGCACAGAAATATGGGGCACTTTCCCTCATTTTACTGTATGTAATTGATATGAGGCCAGGAGCTGCTGGCAGATTAAATTTTACAACCCATGACACACCGAGGCCTTGACTCAAAAATTACTCGCACTCAGCTCTAATTATTCACGTTCTACCTGCTCAGATGGTAGGGATTTATGCCATTATTTGGAAGGAGCACGAACTGCAAGCCTGTGGCAGGAAGAAACCGCCAAGTGAGGATGAACCACCGCAGGGCCAACGGTGCGGGAGGGCGTGAAGCAGCAAGAAAATAATGGGGGTAATAAAGTCCAGGGTTAACAATAATGGGGGTGTAAAATAATGGGGTAATAAAGCCTGCTGGAAGGCAGAACTGAGAGCCCCATCAGCCCTCAAAAGGCCCACGTTGGAAATGGCTCACGGTGCAGCTCATCGGGCTGAGCCCCTCGTCATGTGAAAACACAGGGTGGGTAAGGCTGGCTTTTTTCTAATGAAATTCAAAAAAGGAAACTATAATTATGCCAGGAGAACATTCATTTGCTTGTTAAGTGAAATTTGAAGGGGAAACTTTAATGACGTTGGGAAGGAAATCAGATCCTCTTGTTATACTAAATTCCAAGAGAACTCGCGCATATGCTGGACAGCACATTAAGCATCAAAGCCTCATCAGTGATTCATAGAAGGCTTTTTTTTCCCAGCGACATGAATTATTTTCACGGGAGAAGATAGGAAGATGTCTTTAACGAAGACGAGGAGTGAATTTCCCTCTTTTTTTTTTTTTTTTTTTAATTTCTGTCCTTGGGAAGCAGAGCGTAGAAATGAGCCTGAAGTTTAAAGGCCATTTGAAACAAAAAAAAACAAAACAAAACCCCCACAACTTTATATTCATTTTTCAGCACGTTAACCCAGCAAAATAGGCTCTGATCCCCGAAATCCAACTTGGAATTGTCAGCAGGTTGATCTGTTTTCAACTAAGCTGTGGGAAAACGAACACAAACTGTAAGTCACTGATGGGTCCCTTATTAAATCCCTCACCCCCCTGCATTGCACTGCTCTGCCCATCGCCGCCCGGCCGCCCGCACCAACCATCCGTGTGCTGCTAAAATCAACACCAGCAGCATAATAATGTTGTTGTTATTAATAATCCTCTTACTTAGGAAGGATCTTGAAATGTTAATTAGGCGTGACATTAATAAATTAAGCCTGACTTTCCACCAGCATTATTTGCTTAATGTTATATCACAGCTAGGGACACTGAGGCAAGGAGAGCTCATGTGCTTTCACCTCTACACTCCTCATTCCAGAATAACTCCTTTGCAGTTACTGATTTGCTATGGAAAAGCACGCAGCAAGCACGCCTTGGGTTTGGAAAACCTTGAAATAATCTGGAAGGTAAATGAACGTGAGCAAAATGTGTCTTCACAATGGCATGTGGCACATGAGGAAGGCACAGAGCAGTGAACGGATGCCAGGGTCCAGCCCTGCCATCTCCATCGCTGGGTACTCCCCCAGCCCAACTGCCTTCCAGCCCCTCTGCTCCCCCTGCTGCCCTTTGCCCCCTGGCCTGTGACGCCCCTGAGATGCTTTGCTCCACACCTGCCTGCTCCCCAGCAAAACTGAGCTGAGGTGGGCATTCACTATTGCTGTAACATCAACATTCACTCCAGGATGCCAGTGAAGGATACATTCAGAGGCAGCCGAGCCCATATTCCTGGATTGGGCCTATAAGTTCCCTCAGCCCAACACAAGCATACAAGGGATGCTCGAGGGGCACAGCAAGCTGCTATCCCTCATCCACCCCAGGCACCCAGCATGACCCAGTCCCCACATCTAATTCACTAACTGGCATTTAAAGGAGGGTATGGCAGAAACATAACAAGCGAGCATCAGATACAAAGGTATTTAACATTCTAATACATCACAGGTGTCTCATGGCATAAACTGTGGACGTGGCAGTTGCGATGCCATCAATCCATCCTCAAACATCGCCCCTCCTCCTCTATCCATCACCAGCTCAATGTGGATCAGCAGAGCTCAGTGTGACCCACTGCGTTCTCAGGGCTGAGCTGTATGGGAGGAGAAACCCAGATGGGAGATCCTGGAGCAGCCCCCTCCTCCGTTCCACTGATGGGAATCATTTGAGGGGGGTCTGAGTCTTATTCACCCCTCCCCAGTACCCCTTTCCCCTCCCACCCATGAGTCAGTAGATGACATAACATTTGCTTTGCTGAAATACATTATTCAAACCGAGTGGCTTAAAATTGAAATGCTTACATGGTCACAAACCCGGGCTGCAGTTAAAAATAAATCCCTTTATCTGTGCTGCTTTCTCAGGCCCACATGGTCCACGGAAAGTCCTTTAAAATACTCCGGACTCAGCCTGAATGAGATCAAATGTGACTTTTTAAAAATAGGCTGCCTGGTCCTCTCTGCTACCTCCTTGGGTCGACAACGGGAGATAAATTTGCTCCGTAGGAACCTTTTGTGGGCCGTGCTGCTGAGGCAATTTGCAGTTTGCTGTAGAAAAGGCATCTTACGGTACATTTATCACCCCCCGCCGCTGGCTACAATTCAACCCACTCAGAGCCACGGAGCAGAGGTGCCTAGCGGAGTTCCAGCGTTATTATTCTACATAATAATGGGTGTGCAAGGAAGCAGGAGACAAATACAGCACGTATTGCAGAGAGGCTCAGCTGGGGAGCGGGGCAATGGGGCCAGGGGGAAGGCAGCAGGGCGCTGGGTGAGCTCAGCCATGCAGTGGCAGTGCTGGGAGAATGCTCCTGTGCTGCCGTGGGCAATGGGGCTGGATGAGCACCCCTTCCATCAGGGTATTTATGCCTCTGCTCTAACTTAATCTGCAAGAATCCCTGGGTTTCCCATGTGTCATTCCCAGCAGAGCCAGGATGTGCCCTTGGACAGTTCGCAAGGCACGCAGGTGATGGAGCTCAGTGTGATGCTGCGGTGATGTGTTTTCAGCACGGCAAAGTGCAAGGTTGGACACTTGGGCCGGAGGAATCCCAAGCATCTATACAGACTGGAAGGAGAGGTCCTTGAGAGCAGCCCTGCAGAGAAGGACCTGGGGGTCCTGATGGATGAAAAACTGAACATGAGCCAGCAGTGTGTGATTACAGCTCGGAAAGCAAATGGGATCCTGGGCTCCATCAGCAGAGGGGTGGCCAGCAGGGACAGGGAGGTGATTGTCCCCCTCTGCTCTGCTCTTGTGAGGCCCCACCTGCAGTGCTGTGTCCAGGTCTGGAGCCCCCAGCACAAGAAAGACAGGGAGCTGTTGGAGAGGGTCCAGAGGAGCCACAAAGATGATCAGGGGGCTGCAGCACCTCCCTACAAAGACAGGCTGAGGGAGCTGGGCTTGTTCAGCATGGAGAAAAGAAGGCTGCGGGGTGACCTCATTGCAGCCTGCAGTACCTAAAGGGAGCCTGCAAACAGGAGGGGAATCAACTCTTGGAAAGGGGAGATAACAGCAGGACAAGGGGAAATGGTTTGAAGTTGAGGGAGGGAAGATTGAGGTTGGATGTCAGGGGGAAGTTCTTTGCTTTGAGAGTGGTGAGGTGCTGGAACAGCTGCCCAGAGAGGCTGTGATGCCCCGTCCATCCCTGGAGGTGTTCAAGGCCAGGTTGGATGGGGCCCTGGGCAGCCTGGGCTGCTATGAAATGTGGAGGTTGGTGGCCCTGCGTGTGGCAGGGGGCTGGAGCTTCGTGATCCTTGAGGTCCCTTCCAACCCTGGTCATTCTGTGATTCTGTAATGGGCAAAAAGGAAGGACTCCACCAGAACAGCCCGGCACATGGCAGATCAAGGCACTGAGAAGTTAATTAAGCAGCCAACAGGCACACTAAGTCAGCAAGGAATCCAAAGTCCCAACCTTTGAAATTCAGCCTTCCTCTGCCATGTACACACAGATCTACTTCCTCTACCACAAACTAAAGCCAACTAATGTATCCTGTAAAGGCATCAGAACAAGCTGCACAACTATCTTGTAAGCAGATGTGGATGATCAGAGGACAATACCGTATTTTTATATGGTTATTTTGTTAGGTTCAGAATCAAAAGAAGGATAACGTCTTACTAAATAAAGCTCTCAGGCAAATATGCCTTTATCTTGCCATCCTCTGCACTTGCAACCCTGAGCTTTGCTGAAAATCTTTGGTGTTTTGGGGTAGCAAACGTCTGGCGAGGAGACATTCAGAGCATGTTAATTGTGGGGATTTTTCTCATGTGCCTGAAAAGAATGACATTCCTCTCAAGCTTCGGTATTTCACATCTGTGAGGATTTCGTTTTTTGAACACAGGAATGAAACACAACCTCCTGTCTGAAGACGCAGGGTTTGATCCTCCGTTCGCTTTGTCTTTGGTGCCTGCCCGTGTCCCCGCCTGACTCCTGTCATTTCCATCCCTTTGCACAGCTACCCCCTGCCCCTCTGCAGCTTGCACAGCGACGTCAGTACCCGTTTCCCTTCTCCAGAGTGAGACGATTAATCAGATCTTTGAAAGCAAACTTTCTGCTGGGTATTTGCAGGCAGCCCCCAGAGAGAAGCGCAGATTTAAGGAGAGAGCCATATGCAAGCATGAAGGGAGCAGATGTTGTACAATCAAGGGTAATTTAAAAGAGAGGGGGAAGGTGATAGAAGGACAAAATGAATCCAAAGTCAAGAAATTTTGTGCTGTTGCCACGAGCAGAAAAATGATGTTCTACTTCGCACCTCCGAGTCCCATGCTGAAAGCAGCGGGTGCCTTCCAGGTCACTGCCACCAAATGCCACCTCTCTCTTTTAAGATGCTGTCGCTTCAAGCTGTGCTATTGGTTCTTGCACTGAACAGAGGATTCGTCTTAACACGTCTTCCCTTTCATCCTCAGCCTCTCAGGGAGATGGAGCATTCCCTGCTTTTGAGTCGTGACTTTGCACCAGGCTGCTGCAAAGCAAAGCGCCCACATCCCCACGGCTGGCGGAGCAAACAGGAGCCCACCATGCTGCAAGCTGGCACCCAGGAGAGAGAATCCCCATAGTGGTGATGTCCCACCACTGAAAAGTGTGGGCACAACCCACAGCATGCAAGGACACCCAGAAAGGACACCTTCCCAGCTCTGGACACGGCAGAGCTGTGTTGGCTCCAGGGCCAGAGCCTAGGGTTTGGCCAGGACCTCTTCTCCCCACTCCACTTATCATGCTGCCATCTTTCTACATCTTTCTACATCCATAGAGATTAAGTTTTGCCTTCCACTCATGAAATGAGATTGAAAAAGAAAAATAAAAGTATTTTTTCTCTTTTTTTCCCCCGTAATTCAGTGCAATACTAATCGATTGTGACAGGACACAGAGAATATTTTCACGGTGCCAATTACTTAAAGGGCAAAGATGCCATGGTACCATTAAAATAATAGCACAGACAGCTCTCTAGGACACTGTGGAACAATGTACTAAATGTTGTTCGACTTGTTCAATGAAATAAAGTATTGGATCATTAACCTTACCAATGTCAATGTGTTGTCACTATCAAACTCAACTAAATGAGTGTCCAAGGTAATAGTGAGGAGCACACATTCCCACCAAGGAATGCATTAATGCAGAGAAACTGGAACGCAGTGTGAGGAGCTGTAAAGGTGCACAAAGGAGAGGGTCAGCCCAGATGGGGCAGAAGAGCACAGGGATGAGTGCAGACTGAACCACTTCACACGCACGTTTACGAAGCAACCAAAGAGTTTATGAAAGCAAGCTCCAAAGCTGCAAACACGTATTGCAGGAGCAAATGTTTGCAAACTTCCTTTGGAACAGGGCTTGTATCTGTACATAAATGTCTCGGGCATTTTGCTGGTGAAATGATGCTGTGCTGGCAGTGCTGCTGGGGGAGTTTTGTTGGGTTTTGTGCTGTTCTGCTTTGCTTTGTTTCTCAAAACAAAGAGGAGGGGAAAGGCTGAGGCATTGCTGGCGTGCAGGATATTGCACATAGACACCATCACTGCAGCTTGGAGCCTCCTGCAGGGCCATATGTGGCAAGGGAGAAAACACGACTGAAATGAGTACAGCTCCTGTGGAAAAGCAAGGACAAAATGATCAAACATTGGATGCTGCACCATTTCTGCTGGCACTGAATTTTCAGGAAAATGGAGCAGAAAAGGCAACCTTTTCCTTCCTGGTCATTCTCTGCAGCACAACACCCCGTGCAGATGGCATCCTTCGATGTCTGCATCTATTTCCATCTGATAATGAAATGGGTGACTGTAAATACAGATCTAAGATATGCAGTGCTGAAAAACCGACCAGGACACCGAGCACCACTGGCACTATTTCTGGACCCATTTGTATCTCATAATTAATAACTTAAATGGGGTAATTTAAAATTGCTAATTCTTTTCACAGAGCCTGCATGAGCTCAGGTGATGTCAGACACGCTGCCACCAGGAAGGTTAAATACTCCTGGTAGTTGCTAATTACCTAATCACCATTACTATCTCATATTAATTCTGTCCTAAGAACGGATTTCATTATGACTAACCCAGGTTATTACAGAACGAGCTGGAAAGAAAACCCCTGTTGTTTGCATCCATTCAAAGGGGAGGAAAAAAAGCCCCTAATAATAATAATGTCTCTACGTAGCAGTAGGCAGCTCTGCAAAGCAGCACACATTCTCCCCTCCCTGTGGCTCGCAAGCACAGCACCAAGCTGCTGCACCCCAGCACCAGGATGGCGGGCTTCAACTATGGGCATCTGCCACTTCTGTCCTCCAAATTTGGGGTATTTTTTGAAGATGACCCCAGGTTTGGAAGCAAGACTGAGTACAGCTTGCTTGCCACGTTGCTTCTTGTTCCCTGCAGCTGGGCTGCTCTGCTTGGTGGAAGTGTAGCTTGGGATCTTCGTCTGCCAGAGTGAGCAGGAGCACTTCCCAAGGCATGGAGGTTTTAGGGGCTGTTTTGAGGCTGTGCTGTTAATCCTCACATTTGTCTCAAACTGTGCATTAAGGGATGGCAGATCCGTGCATGCAACCTTTTGAAATGCTAATTGCCAAACCAAAGTTTAGAAAGACTATTTCAAAGCGAAGTTGCCATTATTCGTAGGCTGTGCTCTAAATGCAAGAGCTCAATTATCTGGAGTGTCAAACTCCTGACACCTGTGCTGATCCATAAAAACAAGGGAGATTAAAGAGTTTTCTGGAGTAGGAGCTCATCTTTATGCTCAGGGATATTTACCTAAGGATACCCTGTGGACAAAACCAAAGCCTGCTTGGTTAACTGGCCAAGATCTGTACGGTAAGACCATCATGGAGGACAGCATTCCCTTTGTATCAACACTTCCATCGTTTTCATGGATGTTTCTGCATCTCTGTGTTCTTAAGACCTAGAGAAGAGCGCTGGTGACTCTTCCAGGTTTTTTGCTGTCTTTTTAGAGACAACAAAGGATTTCCTTTATCGTTCCCTTGACTTTCGCTGCTATTAGTGGATGGTGGGGAGCATTAGTTTCTTGGAGGGGAAGACAACATGATTTATGCAAAAGATGAAAAGATACAGCGTGAAAAAGTAGTTCTGGAAGGAATTCACATTTGCAATTCAACATCCTTCTGGAAAGCCACCTCTGTCATCCCCACCATGAGCAGAGCAGAGCACGGTCCTGATGCAGAAGAACACGACAAGCTGTGTTCTGGGTCATTTGAGAGATGAAACACCGTGTTTGTGTCACATTGAGGGTATCACCTTACCCTCAATTATGTTACAATTCAAGGTCATGAGCCACATCAGTGGCTCACACTGCTCTCTCATCAGTCTGTCCCAAATTTGGGTATGGTGGTTTCACTGAATGGTGCACAGGAGCTTTTTCAGAACGGGCTGATTCATTTTTTGGTGTCCCTCTAAGTGACAAGAATTAGGGAGAAGCAGAAGCCCTGTGGGTAGCAGCAGAGCAGTGAGGTGTCAGGGGTCAGCAAGCCTGGCTGAACTTTGATCTCCATGCTTCATGGGATTGCAGTCACCAGGATTTGATTACCTGCATCCAGCATCTCCCATTATAAATTCTTTCATGCACTCCTTGGTACACAAACCCCATCCCTTTCCCAGCTCGATCTGCAGCAGAACCCAATGCAAATCCCTTCCAGATGAAACAGAAAAGTTCAAACACGAAGCCACAGCTTCTTGTGGCTCTGTACCTCTTCAGCTGAATAACGATTCAGCCACAGCTCTGCTGGCCTTTATCATCAATAGCTCTTTCCTTAATGGTGCCCTTAAGATGGTTTTATCCTCCTTGAAAAAAGGCTGCAGCCTCTCTCAGTCTCTTTCAGAATCCCTCCTCTGAAGTACCCAAACGAGGCCAAGATGTCAACAGCAGCTCTCAGCTCCCACTAACTAACACTAACACATCCATGCACCCCTTTGGCTGTCCCTGCTGCTGCCACCCCAACCCATCAGCCCTCCCAGGGACCTCACCCTGCACCCCCTGACCTCCCCCAATGGGGAGAAGAGGCACCAGACATGCTTAGAATGCAGAGGTGTCAGAAGTGAGACCAACTTCAGGGGCAGCCCCAGCTTTAAATGCAGCTGCTATTCCCAGGAAAGCCCCAAGTTTTCACCGAGATGCACACAGCATTAGCAAATTGTCTCCATTTCTGTTCTAACAAGCATAAGCAGAGCTGATGGGTAACACTGAGCTGCTTCGAGACTGCCAAGGAATGCCATAAAATCTGCCTCACGTCAGCTAAGGATTGAGCCTTCAGCATCTGTAACTTCATAAACGTGCTGATGCTCTTCTGGAGCAGCAGCTGCAGAAGGACATCAAATGGGGATGCACAGTGGGGTCTGGGCTGCCGAGTGTAGTGCATCTAAACCGAGTATCCTGCTTGGAGGCTCCAACCAGAGCTCAGAATGCCCAATGAAATCCCATAGAGATGCACCTTTCTCAGCACGAGGTGCTCCATGCCAAGCAGTGCTTCATCATGGGACAGGAAAGCTGCAACCCACATCAGGGACCTCTGGCACTGAGCGTGAGTCTGAGATTAACACACAGCTCCACACTTGGGTTCACAACCCTTTCCTTCTGGGCTCAGCACAGAGCCAGGAGCCGGAGCCTCCAGTTCTACACCTAGTGCTGTAATGAATTCCTCCCAGCATCCAGCTGCACTCTGTAGTTATTGCTGTGTTCCACTACATTTAACACCTCCTAAACGTGGATAAATGGAAAACCACATATACCACTGCATTTTGCAAGTGAAATGCTTTTACGATTTTATTTTTTAAGCTGCGGCATATAAACTGCAGAGCCCAAAAGAAAACTGATCTGTGCAAAAAGCTCTCCACACTCATGTGTTCATTCGCCCCATTTATTACATTTCCTGGCACCTAACCTGCCTAGGAGCCGGGACAAGCTGCAGCTGTGCCTCTTGGATGAGGTTATTACTTGGGATGCCACGATAAAGTGACCTCTGTCTGGTGAAAGAATATCTAAATTAACAATTTCGGGAGGAATAGAACATGTGATCACAGTCTGAGATTTTTGTTCCAAGCCGTTGCCTTTCTGCTGCTGAGGCTGAGTGCCTGCTTCTCTATGCAGCTTCCCCATGTGGGGTTTAGGAAACACCCTCAATGCTACTCTACGTCACCCGTTATAAAGGAACATTTGTTTTCATTTATAACTCAGTGAAACCTATTGGCTGGGGGCGTGCAGTAATGCCCCAGGGCAATGCAATGCAGCTGTTTCCAGCTGTGCTTACACAGCACTCAGCAGATGAGTTCCTGGGAGCCCTGCATGGCACCCTGCACGGCCCAGCACAGCCCCACTGTGTCACCCCACAGCACCGAGGCGATGCGATTCCCCCACTGCCTCCTCCACAAAGTGAGCTACAAGGGCCTCACACTTCACACATCATCAGATGAAGGCTGTGACAAAAGCCTTCATAAAACACAGCGTGGAAAATCAGGGGACAAAGGAACAAACCATTTTGAAATAGAAATGAAGCGAGCGGCAGAAAGGAGTCTGAGGAGCTGCTCGGATGCTTTAAGATCTCGTCCATCAGCTCTCCTCTTCCTGGTGTTTTAATTATTATTATTTTTTTTTACAGGGCCATTTCATAAAAATAGATTTGGTGCTTTGACGTTACAGTAAGTGCCCTGAGGAAAAGCAGATAAAGGGCAATAACATAACTAATGGAAATAAACTTCTCAGCATTAACTGGTCAGGAGTACGGGAGGAACCATCAGTTGGTGGGTGGAAGAGATACGATCTTTTTCTTATTACTTAATTTTTTTTCCTGGCATACAGCATCAGAGCATAAAGCTCAGCTGTAAGCACACGGGTTCCCAGGGTACAGACAGGGAAGTCACAGGGACTCACTTCAGAGCACAGGGAGGTTGGCAAAGATGTGCTGCAAGCCCTGACCTACTCCTCGTGCCAAATGGGGCCGGGTGCTGCTGCTGCCATTGGGGATCTGCTGCTGTTCCTAGCTGATGCCCACTGCCACGCGGATGTGCAAAGATGCTCCGACCCAAAGAACAAAAGCAATCAGGAAAAACACCCCTTTGGATGCACTGAGTTACATTACAGGCTTATATGGGGCATCTTCAGTGCGTTTTCACCTCCTGACTCAACAGCAAACTGCCTTTGCTTCCCACAGCCCTGCTCAGCAGAAGCCTCGAAGGGAAAGCCTGCCTGGGCTCAGGCATGTGGGGGCACTGCAGCAGGCAGGTCTCTGTTTCCCCATCCCTTTTCCTACAGCACAGCTCTCCTTTTCATGCCCGTGTTGTCAAACTCATGCTGGGAAATAAAGCACGCATTAATTTTCAATGGTGCAAACACTGTTACTGTTAATTAGGAGGTGTGCAGTGCTTTGGCTATCCGAAGTGCTGTGCTAATATCAGGTGATTAATCTTTGCAGTGCTTTCCCGTGGTGAATTAGCAGGTCAGTGTCTTGCTGTGGGTCAGAGGCAGATGAAATGGGACACGATTTCCGAGCCTGCCACGCTTCTGGCTTTCATTAGGAATAAGAAGATCACACAGAGCGTTGTGACAGTCAGGTCCGTGCTGACCCCATCAGTCTGTCAGGTCCCTCCTGTCTGTCCGCCTGTCCATCCGCCTGTCCTTCCCCCTGCCATCCCCCCCCCCCCCCATGTGATGGTTTGGCTACGCAGCCACAGAAAGAATTCGGAGGGTGGGAGGAAGGGAAAAACATCCACTTTATCAAAATGATAGATTCGATATAAAACTCGACTTAAGCATTCGACTTGCTGTGTTTTAATAGGGCTGTCAGCAGCGGCCGGTGAGCTGAACTTATGAAAATCACAAAAACGCCCTCTTGTTGCTTCATACATCACAATGAACAATAACCTGACAGCAGAAACAAGCCCTGATTAGGAAGGGATTGCTTTTGGGGCACGCCAGTAATGAAGTATGAAGGAAATCGAAGACTTGCTGCTCGCAGACATTAGCACAAGCCCAGCTGTCCTGGAATTATTTCTTTAACCACAATAGATAATTTTTGAATGATGTGCCTTGCAGTGATGAATCCTGCAGCCAAAGGAAGCCATCTATTACATTAACAAGTATATTTTCGATTCCTTCAAAACAGAATGTAATTGAATCAGACCTTCAGAGCCAGAGCAGAAAAGCTCAACGTCCTTTGGATGTGAGTTCTGCAGAGGTGATGCTGGTGGAGGTGACCTGACAGAAGCAATCGCTGCAACACACCAAAGGGTGGAAACTGACCAGTGGGTGAAACCAGCCTGGCTTCCCCCTGGTGTGATAATGGGACACACACATGGAAAGGAGCTACCTGGGATGTCCCACAGCCATGCTGTGCCCTTGTGCAGCATCCTCCTAACCTGAGCAGTGCAAGTCACAGCCACTCATCAGAAGTAATTATTCGAGGACGCCCGAGGCAATAACAATGGATTTAAATACAGAACAGCGAGCCAGGTTAGAGTCTGTGTAACTTAGTTTGTCATTTCCTTCAACCCTTCTCTTTAAAAATGGATTTGTGGGCTCAGGAGAGTTCCCAGGCTGCCTGCTCAGGAACCTGACGCTTGGCTACACGCAGATTGAGGTCAGCAGAGCCTCCTTTCCCTTCCCACGTCCTTTGGAAATGCACACTGGGCATCATCTCCCTGTGCTGGGATGGATGGGAAATCCATGGGCGTCCCTCCCATGGTAGATGGCCACCCCTACATGGCTGAGGGTAGGCAGGAGACATCTGAGCAGAAAGATGGCACAAAGCTGGTAGGATCTGAACCAAAATTAGTAAGAAATGAATTCCTGATTAGCAGGATGATCATGTCACTCTGCAGTCGATGCCCTCCTTTGCAAGAGGCCGGCCTGGGTTTAAAAAAAAGACAACAACAACAAAAACCCTACAATTTCAGCTAATTTAATTATAGCCGGGATTTAATGATTAAAAGCCATCAGTTGAATAAGTACTGTATCATCTCAGCATCTCTGAGAACCTCTGAACATTGCCTGTACCGGGGGGGACGATGAGACGGGGCAGAACCCAGCTCTCAGAGCTGGAAGGATCCCCAGTGCAGAAACAGCTCTGCTGAGAATAACAAATTATCACCTTATCTCCACTGATGCTGCATTTTATTGCTTCCTAATATTTTTTCTGGGCTGTCCACGGCCTTTTATCATCTCTCCTGCACTTGATCACAGCTTTATGGCCTGCTGTTCCCTCCCCATCCCCCCCCACCTTCCCGCTGGTCCCTATTCCTCCATCCCAAACAATGGCTTTTTGCAGCCGCCTCATCTCGCCGAGCTGCTGATATTCCTCAAGGTTCAGTTGCTTTCTCCATTGTTATTTGCAATTTATCTGATTCCCAAACCTGACATTATTCTCTGCTCTGATATACAGTTGCCTGGCTATTGCTAACCATGTGCGAGCGCATTATTCTGCATTGACAAATTTTATTTATTTATTTAGCCGCCTTCCCAAGTTTAGAGCAGCATGCACTAAATTACAGATTTTGATGCCTGCAAATCATACCCCCATCACACAGATAAGACAGAATTCATTACTGCAAGCTCTGCCATTGCAGGGAGGAATTTAGGTCAAACAGCTTTGTCCTTGGACAGCATCCCCGGGTATTGAATTCTGTGCATTTTGCCTTTACACAAAGTTCTCTCCCAATCCAGAAGAGCCAGGGACATCAGTGGAAACCTTCAGAGCCATCCCCGTGACTTTCTGGGAGCAAACTGAAGTTTGCACTGGGCATAAAGGTAAAGGGCTGCTCTGCAGCTGGGCACGTTTCCCCCATGTACTTTCCATCCATATTTTTCTTTACAGCATCTATGAAGTTAAGCAAGAAGCATGTATGCTGGAGATACCATCACAGCCTGATTTGCAGATGGGCAGACTGCAGTGCAGAGACAAAAAACTGGTGCACACAGGGCACAGCCACAGCTGCTGAGGACACAGCAGAGAACAGAAATGCTGTGCCATTATTGCCAGATCGCAATCCTGGGCTCATGAAGGGCCGAAAAGGAGTAAAAACCCAAATGTAAGGGTTTGGAGACCCCCTGCCAGACTTGAACACCAAAGCTCTAAGCCAACAGTGCCCCACTGGGCTGCAGGAGGAGACCGGGGATCTCACTTAATGCAGAGCTCCTGGGTATCAGTCAGCAACAATGGGTTTCATATAGACAAAGGAGACAGAAAGGAATATCTCTGAGAGCAATGCTTCCTGATAAGTGGCAAAGCAACGTCCTCCACCTTGGCATTCTTCAGACACACAGCTAAGGCAGGTTTGGACAAAGCCAGCTCCCATTGATCGACTCTCTGATAGGTTTGCTGGATTATTGACAAAGTGCTCCGTAATCATTCTGCTGTAACAAGAAGGGAAACAAGACGGGGCTGAGGAATGGGGAACTGATCAGACGTTTGTCACATATTAAAGACCCAATCACCAGAGCTGCACGCCCGATTAGAGGCAGCACCAGGAGAGGACAGGCTCTGTGCTGGCACTCACAGGCCCATGGCAGCTCTCATTATCACAATGTGATGGAGATTCTGTTCTGCTTTTGGTCCCCAGGAGCCAGAGCTGGGCTGAGGAGCAGACCTGCACTGACGGAGCACCAGCAACTACGGCAGGGAGCTCTGCTCCCCACCATGGGGCAGATCAATGTTGCCTGCACATCACTGAGCCCTGATCTCAGCAGAATTGATAACGTGGGTTGGTAGAGCCTCCAGGGCAGAAGGCTGGAAGAGAAGACTCTCACGCACCGTGTCAATACATCCACAGTAAGAATGCAAAAGCCACGTGTGTTACAATGATAGAAGAACACAGATCGGGTCTGTGCCTCTGGAAATAGCAAATAATTGACATCAGTTCTGCAGCATCGTCAGAGCAAAGTGTCTGGTCGCTGATAAAAGATCCACAGCTCTGCCCAGCTGATGGTTCCTCCAGGTAGGTGGCACTGAGACATGGCCTGGGGAAAGTCCATTACCCTGCAAGATGTGCAATCTTAATTTTATACGGAGTAACAAAAACCCATCAAACGGTAATAACTTCCACTTCCAGCATGTTATATCTGAACTGGTGACCTTGAGGAGAAAGACATTATCGATCCCTTGGGCTACGTAGTCATATATTAATAACAGATTTGTCACTCCATGTCCAGAGCTGTTGTGCATAGGTACTGTTAAGCAGCCACAAGTTCTGTCCCAGAGAACACTGCATTGCAGCAATGAAGCAACTCCCTTAATGTAAGCCTTTAGTTAGAATTCAAAAAATGACACAAGATAACCATCAAGTACCATTCAGCATGAGGCAAGAGAAATAAAGCATAACATGGTTGCTTAGTAAAGAAAGCTGCAAAAGAATCTGGTGAAGACCTGCAGCTTCCTTGGGCTGTTACACAGCTTTTCCTCTTTGTGACCTTCCCAAGGGAAATCTGAAGACCAAGGGCTCTATTGGCAAGAGCAGCTTCAAGGCAGGAGCCTGTGCTCTTTCTGTGCACTTTTCTTGTGCAATCTGCAGTGAGAACCCCATTCTAGATTCACTGAGATGAGCCCACGTCACGCTGGAAGAGCCGTGAGTAGGTGCCATTGAGAAGTAGGAAATGCAAGAAAAGGGCAAAAGCATCGCTAATTATACCAGCTGAAGACCTGGCTTAAAAATTAAATGGTATAATTAATAATTAGAAATCCTCTCTCTTTCTAAGGTCTTTACAGTCAGTTATAGCAGGGACAAGTTGCGCCAGCTCCAAACCTGTTGGTAAGAGCATCCTGCAGCCCACATACAGCCCACAGAAGGATTTTTTTGGTGAGAGATGCAAAACAACATCAAAGCGAGCCAAGACACCAACTGAAGCAACTCCTTATGTAACCACCTCTATGACACACTACATTTTTCATGATGTGCTGGCAAAGAGCTGCAACGCCTTCCCCAAAGGGCAGAACGTGTTTTCACCCAGCACCCTGCACACAAGCAACCACCACGAGACCGTAAGCACCAGCAACACGTGAGCTCTGGGGCAGGACCATGCACAGAGCTGCACCAGGACATGGGATGGAGCTGCAAAGAGCAAGGAGCAGCATGGAGGCAGCAGGCAGGGTGCAAGCATCGCTCATTTCCAAGAACTGCGCAACCATTTCACGCACTCCGGTTTGCAGAAGCGAGTGCTTGTATCTAATTTGCATCTCTTATGACAGCTGTCTTGCAGAAAATGTACTTACAGCAAAGCCAAGCCAACTCTGCTGCTGCTTCCTTCCACTATCAACAATTTTTGCTTTACTACTTCATGTGTATAAATACAGAGCGAGCGAGACCCGCACGGGAATGGGGAGAAGAGTTGCAGGAGGCTCAGAAGCAAGCTAATTGCATCTAACCTAAATCATAAAAAGACCTGTAATTATACTGCTCAGAATTAACGCTGAGGGCTTCGAAAGAAAGTCCATTCTTTGCCTGAATTGAGACTATTACAAGACCTGTCGCTTCTGAGCAATAAAAGCAGAGATGTTCCGTTAAGCTCCGCGTTATCCTGTTTGTTCAGATGGCGCTTATGCCAGCTGCATCCAGCAGAAAAGCAGTTTTCAATTTATTTTTATTGCCCCTCTCTAAAAGCATTCCATTACAGGAATATTACACTGTACGAAGTTTCAAACCACCGTCGGCAGTTTATTTGCTTGTTTTGCTGGAATGGAATAAACAGTTATTGGCAGTAACCATTATAAGAAACCCATGCGTGTAGGGTTGTGTTTAGGGGTCAGCGCTCAGCACACCCCACATTTCCTCCTCTGGGGGAGAAATGAGCCTCCAGGAGTGAGGTGTGCCAGACCATTGCTTTTGGGTTTGCACACTGGGCACTCTGCAATGAGATTCTGCAGACGGCAAGGAAAACTGGAAGAAGGCCTACTGAGCTTGGCTACCAAAGTATGCTGGCCCAAATGATTTTGAGTGGTGCTTTTGTAAAGACTGTTTAAATCAAGGTATTCCAAAAAAGTTCCAGCTGAACAGAAGCTCTGCTTTGGTCAAAGCTGGGCCAGAAGCAGCATGGGCTCCTCAGGCAGGAGGAATTGTGCTGTAGTTCAGCAAAGCTGGACCTTTCCAACCTCATTGGGTCTCATGGCCTCACTTCCAAGGCAAGCAAGGACCAGTGTGAACTGCAAATAGAAACACTGGTATTTTAACTGATTGTTTTATAACAACTGAACCTTAAACAAACTTGTAAATGTGAACAGAAGGTATTACAAAACTGCATTTTTAACCCAGTTTAGAAGATGTCATTGGAATACCTAACTTGGTCACGTATCACATGCCCAACTATTAAACTTGGAGCCAAAGAAAGTATCTTAAAAAAATACATAAAGAATAATACTCATAGAGAGATTATTTTTCCAAGTTATTACACAAAGCACAGAATCAGACCTAGCATGCTGTCCTGACCAAATTGGAAGCCTGTATTAAAAACAATTGGTACCCAATAAAAAAGCAGGAAAATGTACCACTGGGTCCTTCTTTCCAAGTCTTTAAATTCCTCTGTGAACGAATCCCTTCCCTCTGGTGCTGGACTCAACAATTTTTATTGCTTTAGGGTCAGAAATTCACTTGCTATATTATCAACTCAAGGGGGAAAAAAAAGAGGAAGAAAAGATTTGTGCCTTCTTTGGCCAGTAAAGCCAACAAATCTCTCTCCACTGCTTGCTTAGAAAATACAATTAAACAGACTGTAGTGGACTCTCCTGCAAGAAAATTGTCTGGATTGAGATGTGAATTTCCTAAAAGCCAAACGTGTAAAATCAATCCTTCCCAGTCCTTTGGGATACGTCTGTTTGGGAAAAAGTTTGCTCTGATATTCCCTTACGGCACACACGCTTCTCTGTGTGTGTGTAATTCTTAAGCCAATCAATATAAGTCCCCGAAATGAAAAATTGAAGCTATCAGAGCCTGGAACATCTCGTAGATGAGAAGTGTTTGCACAGGTTTCCTGGGCTGGCTGTCAGATCTAATCCTCAGACCCCTCAGCCTAACAAACAGCAGCCCACGATGTGAATTAACCAAAATGGGCTCAACCTGCGTGCTGGGTACGGACCTGGGAGGCAGCACCAGGAAACCAGCCCAACACTGCAGAATCAGAGCCTTTTCCATAGATGATTTTATACACAGAGGATATAAAGATAGGAAAAATGAGCTAACTGACCACAGATTGCACGCGGCATCAGGTGGCAGGAGGTGACTTGGCCCCAGCAGGCATTTGGATGCTGAGAGTGCACTCCTGCACTTCACTTCTCCATCCTACTCGTGAGCACCCAGCGCAGTCAGCACTGGGACTGAGCCCCCAGAGTCGGCTGTAACAAATAAATAATGAGGATAATGATGATGAATGTCAAGAATCCCGTCCTCAGGCTCTCACCTTCAGAAGATGCAGGCCCGGTAATCTCTCTATTATGAGGTTGGACCTTTCAGATTCACGCTGCACTTAAGGCTGTGCTGCTTCAGCCATATCACATTTTATGAATCATCAGTTAAATATATGTAAAAATCAATTACATTATATCAGTGTGCCCTGCATCTTAACTGATGCCATCTTTCATCTTCCTAATGATCCAGAAGATCTGAAAATAATTAAAAATCACTCTGGAGGGTCCAACCTTGTCTGCCTTTTTTTTTTCTTTCATAAAAAAAAGAATCTCATCCGCCACTAAAATATGACATTCTGGTCCAGGGGAGCTGTAGTTTAATGAAAGGATTATTGCCAGGGGAAACAGAGTCAGCACCTCGGTGAGACAGTCTGCCTTGATTCATCGACTCACTCCACTGAATTCTGAGGACTGGGGGCTTTAATGGGGACAGGCAGGGCGCGTCAGAAAACGTGAACCCGTGTGCTTTAATGGGATCTGTTGGAGAGGTTCGAAGGGAATCATATCATGAAGGAGGTGCTACGCAGAAAGAACACAGGGGGACAGATTCATTTCTGGGGACTGCTTGTTCCCAGGTTGTTCTCTGCCCTCACTGCAAGATGATAAAATCCTAAAGGCCAGGTTGGATGGCAGCCTGGTCTGGTATTAAATGGGCAGGTTGGTGGTCCTGCCTGTGGCAGGGGGTTGGAGATTCATGATCCCTGAGATCCCTTCCAACCCGGGCCATTCTGTGATTCTGTGACTGAAGAACCCAGCAGAATGGCTTCCCCAACCTAATTTTCCTATTGCTTGGGATAATAAATACAGTCATGAAGAAGAAAGGACACATACAAATGGCTGGTATCAAAGAGCTGCTCTTTAATGCCAGCCAATAATGTCATGGTCCTCAGTCTTCTTAAAGTTAAATGATTAGCAATGACCAAGCTCTGCTCTCTCTTGATGCATCACTTAACCTCGTAATCAGAAAATCTATCCCGTTCCTGGTCTTAGATTGATGATGTCACATTAAACTTGTTTTTTTCCACCAGACAGAGCAATCATATTGGAGTGAGCCAGTCCTAAGCATAGCAGCTGCACGCCCAACGCGAGCGTGATTAATTTCGTTGACGCTGCTGGTGAGCTGGAGATGCACCTCGCAGCCTATTTAGGACACATTAAGATGTCACAAATGGATTTTTTTTTTTTTTCCCAAGGAATAATTTCATTCGTCTCTAACGATGCAACTCATTGCAGGTTCAGTTGTTGCTCTTGTTGTTTTAAATTTAAATAAAAGCAATAAAGATGCTCATTGATTTCTTTTCTCAGGGAAGAAGCTTCTTAATGGCAGCTCCAGTTCAGGTACGGCTGCATAGAAGCCCAGCTTCCCAACAGTCAGACATCCCTCAGCCCACGGACGTGGCCGTGCTCTCCCAGCACATCCTGGGCTGTACTGTGTGCAGCGCTCAGTCCTTTAGGTTCTCTACATCCACTGCTGGCTGCTGCTGCTATCTTCCATTTCAGCTGGTTTGGATTTTTCATATTTCAGCTGGTCCGTGCAGCTGCTGCTGTGACCGTTCCCCTTCCTCACTACACACGCAGTGCCTTTTACCACCCGCCTCTCTTTCCTTCTAGTGACTCACGCTTTCCTGCCAAAATATGTAAATTGGCTCTGTTCTTTTTCTTTCGTCTTTCCAAAGCGATGTTTGAATTGGGAGCTGCTGGAGTCCTCATTACGTTTGCTTTCCATTTTGTAGCAGGTTATTAAGGGGCTGTTTGTGGAGCCTATGAAACATCCGTCCCTGGGTAAGTGTTGGCCTGACAAAGATTTGTCAGAAATGTGTGTTGGGATTTGGTGCTGCCTGGAGCAGAGCTCAGCACTCCCTCCAGCCTGGCCCTGAGCCCTGAGCCCTGGCCCTCCATCACAGGAGAGAGTCCAGATCTTCTGCTCCATCCCCACCAAAGGAGATTGGGCTTTTTGCCTTCTTTTTTTTTTGTGAAAGCCATCATCAGGGCTACAAAGCCCAAATTCAAACCAGTAGTAACCTTTTGTTTAACAGCTAGCAATGTAAAAACACATAAAAACATCTATTTGGGTACAGGTGGGGAAAAGGAAGATCACTGATTTTCTTGGCTTGCTGAGCTCCTGGGGCTTTACGAGGTATCTGTTTCTGCAGGAGGAGATGTGGCACTAAGGGTGTGGAAGGGCGTCCTTTACTTCCAGGAAAAAAGCCTCCAAATACATTTCAAATTGGATGTCTGACAGCACATGGGGTTCTCAGAATGTCATTCCCTCAGCCATCTTTAGAAGACAGAAGATTTGTTAAATTCAGTATTCCTTGGCCCATCTACCCAGAAAAAACAAAGTCATCTTTTTTGTGAAGGCTTGTGTTTAACCCTTTGCTGGAGAGAAACTCTCCCAGGAACAGATTTGTTGATAATTCACATGAATATTGCTGTCAGGAAGAGCCACTCTCCAGCATTTGCCAATAGACTGTTGAAGAGAGGATAAGAAAATTCACAGTCAATTCCTAACAACTTTTGGTGGATATCATTGCTTGCCTGACCTGCCCAGCTCTTGCTTTTACCATCCTAAGGGGTAACTCAATGTTGTGCCACAGTCACTCTTAGTTATTCTGCTGTCCCAGGCCCTCTATGCTTAGGACAAGGAAAGGGTTCAAAGGTAAAACGCCTCGGAGTCAGGATCACAAGATGGATAGAATCAGGATGGGTGACGTTTTCCTTCTCTTTCAGATGGGAACCTGGAGCAGTGCGTAGCTTTGTCCCCACAGTTCCCAACTGTGCCCATCCCAAAGATTTCCATTTCCAACCTGGCCAAGCCTATAAGCCATCCTGCAGGTATGCACCAGCTTTAGGGGCTGTGCACCATCAGCATACAGAAAGCCTAATAGAAGTTAACAATTAACAGCCATATTTAGACAGACATAAATCACCCAGGGATTTGACAGTTTATGGAGAGGCATAAATTTCTCGTCGCCTGTTTATTTCCCCAAGTGTTCTCAGTTCAGCTGGTTCACCAACGCCGTGATAATTTATCGAGAGCTCAGCAAATAAATCTAGATTTGAATCTGTCAGAGGTAAACTGTGAGACAGAGCAGCTCTGCAGAGTGAGGCTCAGGATGGAACACACCAGCACTGGTGCTGCTGGGCTGGAGCTGTGGGGAGATGCTGCAGGGAGCACCTGTGTTGTATTTTGGGTGTGATGAGAACTAAGATAAACACAAATACACATCAAATGAAAGCCTCGTATGCATTGGATAAGGGGCCCTCAGAGATCTTGCAACAATGGGAAAAATCAGACAGATGGGAAGAGGCATTTCAGCAGGCAACATGACAGAGATGGGCGCAGGGCTGCAAGCCTTCACTGCTGCATGGCCAGCAGCCACCGCTGCAGAATTTCACTTCTTAAATGCATTCACTAACAGCTCAGGTAGGAACAGCCTCAGTTTATCATGGATTCAGGACCTGAATCAAACCCAAGCTTCACATTTGATCCCCATCATTCTAATGTGCTTCAGTGCGAGGCAGTGCACTTTAGGACGGAGGTATTTAACGGATGGGGGCCCAAAAAGGAGCATTACTGCAGTGAACATCTGCCAGTTCTGCACGTGTGGCACTCACAGGGCCAAGGTGAGGGAGTCTTACAGGAATGACCCTGCACATAGCAGGGGGTTTGGAACTAGATGATCATTACGGTCCTTTTCAACCCAGGCCATTCCATGATTCTATGAAAATGCAGAGTGCAGGAGAAGAACTAAGCCCGAGAAAATGTTATTATTTGTTCTGCTTCTGCACGGTGTGCTGAGCTGGGAGGTGGTGCATCATCTCTGTGGCATCACAAACAAATGCCCTGCAGGGGAGCAGAGAGCTGCAGGGAGGCTCGGGGACAAAGGGATGCTTTCCTGGCTGAACGGACCTGGCTCCTGCCTGGCTTTGAGTCAGGAAGAACATCTATATTCAGCAAAAGACCTCCCGTGTTTCCAAATTGCATAACCCCGGCTCACCTCTGGTTTGAACTCCTCTATCTTCCCATCCGAACTGATGCACTGAATTGGTATTAATGCCAGACATGGGGGGAAAGTCCCAGCGGAGTGACCTGAAGTGCATTACAAAGGTGGGAGGATAAGATCCTCTTTGAGGAAGGAGATTAATTAAATATGATAGCTACACCATCGCCTAGCCAAGGAAATTTTACATTCCAGGGGAACACACTGAAAAATACTCTCAAAGGTTTTATCTTTCTATTCAGAAATCCAATTTATTAAAAGCATTCTTCTTCATGAAAATATCTCTGGGCAGGAACCCAATGTGGGATTGGAGCTCAGAAGGACAGCCAGCGCTCTGGATAGAGCCTTCTCTAGTGTGAATCTGCACGCCTTTGCATTTCAGTAGGCAGCAGGGATGTCTGTGAACTTGAGAGCAGTTTTGTCTTTTGTCTAATTGGGCCAAAGCTCGGGTCTGTGGCTGTGCAGAAAGCAGCACCCGCTGCTTTTTGTACGTTCTCATATAGCATAGATCATTGGGTACCATAACCAAATTTGCCCTTTTGTGGAAGAGTAAAGCAGCAGATTTCTTCTCAGGCGAGCAATGAATGCTGGCAAATTCAGCTACATACATCCTAACACATCAGGTAAGAGATGTGGATCTGGGAGAGTGGTGACCCGACATAATCCTGTGCTCTAATTTGGATTTAAAACATTCCTGCTTTTCTGGAGCTCATGGAAGGAACACGGCACCAAAATTAAGCGAAACTTTCACTCGTGCTTCCTAACAAGCAAAAGAGTAAGTGATCTCTGACCCAGACCTGCAGCATCTCCTAGGCAAGCTCAGGGGTTTGGGTTACAATAAATAAATGAATAGAATCAATAGGCACCAGAGTGGCCGTACCTCAGTTCTGACTCAGTGCCTCAGACCTGGCCAGTTTTAGGCAGATTAAGAGCACAAGATCAGATCCCTCCTGAGTTTAAGGGTCATCCATTCGATCCACGGAAGGAAAAGGGGTTATGAAATCAGAGTGGCCGAAGCGCAGCACCGCTTCGAGGAGTGATGCAATTGCAATGCCTTGCAAAGCAATCCGATCATTTTCTGCTTCCAAAAGCCTCAACTTATTTTCCCCAGAGCAGAAGGAGCTCCTTTACACAGTGAGCACTGCCGTGAATCCAAACACCTTCAGCTGATAGAGCCAGCTGAAAGGAGCTATCTGCAGAGATTTTAGGAAGACGAGGAGTTTGAAGTGTTCCAAGCAAAGCAAAATGAATTTGCACGTTAGTAGGTAAAGCTTACAGTCCTCAACTGAGCTGAGCACTACACTGCAGTTATGCTGAGGTACCTGGTTACTGTCAGCAGGCAAAGCCAATGGAAACTTCACCACTTGTAGAGGCTGGGACCTGCACTGCTGGCACCCAAGGGAAGAGAGGGGCTCGTTTCTTTGGGGGGGTTCTTTCTGATGGGGCTTCACTCAGTGATACATGCAGAATCACAAGGAGCACAGACAGAGCACTGCCATCCCCGAAGCAGCCGCTGTCTTTTTCACCTTTGGAAAAGTGGAGCAAACACATGGCTTTATAGAAAGTGGCAGGTTCTTAATTATTGTTATAATTTATTTAGTGTTTACTGACAAGAGCTCAAATCTCTTTTGCTGAAGGTGCTGAACACACAAACCTTTGTAAGAGACAGCCACTGTCTCTAAGTGCTTTTCTGAAGAACACGGACACTGGTGAGCTCAGCAAATTATCTGCTAGCAGTATTGCACCACGTTGCCTTCCTTCCTGGTTTTTCTTCTCAGACTCTCCCGTGAACAAGCCCTGGTTGTTGTCAGCAAGGCTTCATATTGGCAATGGTTTTCAAACCAGAGGTTCAGTCATTTTCAGGGCTTTCCACAAACATCAACCATTTTGTCACTAATTACATCATCCTCGAGCTGAGGTTGCCTGCAACTAACTCTGGCTTGGACAGTTTCTCCAATAATCTTTCAAATTAATTTTCTTCGAGAACATTCAAATGCAACTCTGAAGGGGAAACATCAGCCACCATGATCACTTGGTGGGCTGACCCACGATGGGCCTCCAAATGTGTAGGGTTAGAGGCTAAATTTGTCCGAAATCATTGCACCTATGCTGTGCTGTACTCTATCCCATGTGCTTTCCTTTGAAGACACAGCCAGAAAGGCAGGTGAGTCATAGAATGACTTGGGTTGGAAGGGACCCCAAGGGTCATCAAGTTCCAATCCAATCCTGCTACAGGCAGGGCCACCAACTGGTACTAGCCCTGTTTGCCCAACCAGTGTGAGAAGCACAACTCCAGCAGCCACCTTGGGATAACTCACTTCTGTGTCCTTCACCAGGTCACTTCCATTCCCCATCTTTCAGTTTTCCAGCCTGGAAAACAGCCCTCCCCCTCTCCTATAAAACACAATGAAATCTCTAAATGCAAAAAAAAAAAAGCAGCAAATACTTCTCCTGCAAAACACGCTGCTCCAAACACAGCCTGTCCTTCACACTGCTCCTGGCTACTAAGCAAGCCTCACCCCAGGGCGCCCGGACCAAAATTAGGCCAAGGTTCTGTTCTCCCATGGACAAAGTGTAATTAATAAATGGCTCAGGGGTAGGGAAGCAGGGCAGGACAGCAGCAGCACTGCGGTGCCTTCCGCCAGGCTGGCACAGGGAGGAGCTCTGGCCGGGCTCACCGGCTGTCACTGCCAGCAGGGCAGTTCTGCACGGCCCCTCCTGCAGCACGGCTTGGAACGAGGACAAAACAGGAACAAAAAGCCCCGCTCAAGCACTTTCCATTGCTTCCCATAAGAAAAAAAAAATTAAAAAATATATTAAAAAAAGAGAGAGAGAGGGAGGGAGAGAAAGAAGAACACATAAAAATATTCTAATTGCATTTCAGAGCACACACCGTTATGCAAAATGGTATTTAAGCTGGATGCAACAGGGGTCACTCCCTTCTGTGAGTATTTGCATGGAAAGGAGCTGCTTCACCTGAAGTCAGAGGCTAACACGGCTTCACCATGCAAATGTATTTAAACGAAATGTATCCAAAGCTGCTAAATTGTATTCGCAGGAAATAAAGTCCATCCACCCCAAGTGGCTGCTTTGTTCTCCTGATTGGAAATTGTTTTTGTGTGACAGAGAAAGTGCTTAAGAGAAAAAAAAAAAAAAAAGATCATCCGGTGAGTTAGAAAATTACTCCAACCTCCAGACCATGTCAAATTAAATATAAAACAAACAAACTATGGCAAACGAATGAATAATTTAGAACTGCGGCTCGTACAGCACGTCAGGAGGCACAGCTGCAGCACACAGCTGCTTGGAGCTCAATGAACCCTTCCTGCCCCACATGTGGGCTCCAGGGCTGGGGCTGTTGTGCTCCCACACTGCGGTATGTCCTACTTTGGGTATGTCAGCACTCGGCTGCTCCTGAGCCTGGTGGTTGTGCTGCTGGTCCAGGAGGAGCTGCCCCAGCCATGCACGTGGATCTGTTCCCTCCTGCAGACTTTACACCTCCTTTCGTCCCTTCCTGACAACTTTGAGGCTCTAACTGCAAAGGGCACAGAACATCTCCAGGGAGTCCCAAAAAGGGAATTCCTGGGACTGCCTCCCCTGCCAGGCGCACTGATGTCCTCGTGTCACATCCACAGCTCTGGGCACACCTCTGCACAGCGCCGTTTTGCTTCCAGTGGGGCAAGCAAGTGGTGACAGCACCGGGCTGCATCTCCTGAGCAAAAACACGTGGAGATGAATGTGAGCACGGCCTTCTCCTCGACCTTTCAGGTCTCCCAGGGTGACTGAAGGCCCGCTATCCATTACACATCCGGTCACCCTGAGTGCCCGCACGCTCTGCTGAGTGCCACTGTGCTCCTGCTGAGGGTGTCAAGAGACCAGAGCTCTGCTCCTGCACATCACAAGGGGAATGTTTGGCACCAAAGAGGCCTGGTGTGGGCTGCAGAGCCCAGCTCCCAGCTGCATGGCTTTCACCACTGCATCGCCAGGTTCCCTGAGCCACAAAGTGCTCTGTGGCCTGTCAACTGCCAGCCCTCAGCAGCCATCCCAGAACACGAGACATGCTGAGGATAAGGCTAAATACAGCTAAAGTGAGCAGCTAGAAATAAATCATCAGTGAAAACTACACACAGAAGAGATGGAGTAAAATTGCAGAGTAAACCTTAACTTCTGCTCCCTTACCATAAGGAACCATTGAAACTGGGCAGAAAGAGGACTCATTTAAAGGAAGAAAAACGCAATTCTATTTGCACAGCATCATTACAGCCAACACGGAGATGAAGGATCAACACTGGGAGCTGGGATGGCACACAGCCTCACCAGCTGTGTTTGGGACAGAGGGCTGTGGGGGGCAGCTCTCAGGAACGGGGCTGAGCCCCAGGCAGACTGCATGGTGACGGGATGACGTGCAGCCCGCTTATCAGGACAGCCCTGAATGAAGAAACACAATCTCTGCTGCATGCCTGTGTGTAGCATTAATAAACTGTCACTGAAGATGACAACGTTCCTGATTAGAGAAATGGAATGAAGCGAGGTCCTGGCTAGAGGCATTCAGCTCTGTTAACCCAGTCCTCCCACGGCTTGCTGAGCATTTACCAAACATTACACCCGCGTCCCCAGGACAGCAGTGCTGGGGTTGATGTGGGTGCAGGGAAACTCACTCAGGTCCACATTGGGTGGGTGCTGGCAATTGAATACAAACACACATAACCACCAAGCAGAGCAGCATGGAAATGGATGCCTGTGCTCCTCATTGAGAGCAATGGGGACAGGAGAAGCCAAGTGACCCAATGGACACAGGGGTAAAGCATTGCAACAAACTGAACTCCATCCCTGTATTTGTGTTCTGGAGGGGAAAGAGATGTCTGAAAGGCTTTTAACTTCTCACATAATACAGCTACCCATTTCTGACCGGCCGATATAAATAATTCCAGGTCTAAATTTCCCCACAGAAAAACTCCCCAATTTTGTTTTAAGCATCTCATTTTGCAAATAGATTGTTTACTCCAATAAAAGCTGCCGAGGAAGTACAGAGCAAAGATTAGAATGGACATTTAAATTAAGCTATAACTATTCAGCTTCCGATCTGTCCATAATAATCAGACGAGGATCCGCAGCTCCAGGAGCTGCAGCACACACAGTGCTGAGATTATGAGCCCTCCTGCTTCAGGTTATGAAATGATGGAGGTCAGGAAGCAATTTTCATGCATACATTGCTGACAGGTCGGAGACACCGCAGGAATTTTTGCATATGTTTCGAACCGTCAGTTATAAGTCACTGTCAGGAAGATCCCAGGCGAGGTGGATATTACATTTTATATCAATGAATTTCAAAAGAAGAGCCCGCTTTCCCCAGCTCCCACTGTGACAAAAGTCCTACGGTGGCAGTGGAGGAAGGATAGGAAAGCAGGCTGCCCAGCACGGTGGGTAGGAGCCCAACAGCAAAGAGCCCACGGGGCATCGCCCAGCAATGCTTCTACAGGGCAGAGCATAACAGCCCACAGAGATGAACCTCAGCTCCACACTCCCAGCAGCATCTTCCACATGACACACAGCTCACAGAGGAGAACAACGAGCAGATCATTACCGAGAGTGAGCGTGCTCTCCGAGCACTAAGAGGCACTTATGATTTATTCCCGTAAAAATCAATTGCATCCTATTGATTACTGAGATTAAGGAGAGGAAAGGAAGTTCGGTTGAACTTGGGAACAGTTGTGTCTTTGGGTGTGAAGTTAAACCACCAAGAGCTCCCAGTTAATGGCAGAGCCCTGAGTTTCCACACAAGCAACACCAACAAAGCTCACTTTATTTTTGCACCCTCTAAATGCGTGTCAAATCAGCCACAGAATCAAACCCGAGGTCATACAAGATATCAACATGGCAGAAATTCACCCAGCTGCACAAGGAGAGAGAGAAAGAAAAAAGAGATTTTGGCAGTTTTGGTTTGCATTTGTAGCACTGAAGCGCTGAGAAGCCTGAATCATAATTGGAGCCAGATGTTTGCGATACACACAGGGAAAGAACGTCTTTGTTGCCATCAATTCACGTCCTAACAACAGCCAGACAACAAGCTGGAATGGCATCAGCACTGGACATGAGGTTGGAGGTGTGATGGGAAGGGGGACGGAGCCACAGCCACAATGTGGGGACATGGGGCAGCCGTGGGGCAGCTGTGGGGCTGCCTTCTGCTGTGCTGGGCGTTCGGCTGGCTCCCAGGCTGCTGTTTGCTTGTTAGTTGTTAATGTGGAAAGTTTCGTTCCGTACAAAAGACGTCTCAATGATCGTTGCCCGCTATCTAAATTAAATCTTGCTGCTGTAAAATTCCGGGTTTCTCACACAATTTCTGCTCCTGAAAACCGCTTCTAATGGAGCAGAGTCCTGCAAACGGTGTGAGCCGCAAGGTCACAGCATTCAGCGAGCAAAAACGGCAGGAAAATGGGAGATTAAGTATTAATTTCAGGGCAAAGTTCCATTTATTTGAGATTACTCCATGCCGTATGTATGCAATCCCATGTTGCAGTAATTAAAGGCAGAGTGATTTACACAGCTGTGAGACGTGGAGATGCTGCTGGGCCGGGTACAGCTGGCTGCAGGACACCAAAGCAAATGGGATCCGCCTGTCCCTGCAGCTGCAGCTGAGGTCAGGCAGTGCCTTGGGACATGCAAACTCCATAACAAACACATTATAACAGAACACCTCTCTCTTTTCACGTTTTTCACGGAATCATAGGTTGGAAAATCATTAAGGTTGGAAAAGACCCCCACGATCATCCAGCCACCCACCTACCACAAACACTACCCACTAAACCATGTCTTTAATAGCACAACAGCCCTTTCCTTAAGCAGCTCCAGGGATGGTGACCCCACCACCTCCCTGTGCCCACGCCTGGTCATCCTTTCTGAGAAGAAACAATTCCTCCACCCACAAACACAACCTCAGGATGAGGAGCTTTGGGCAGCAACCAGAGCTGCCACGCACACCCCATTGCACGGCCCTCCCTTCGTGCCTCCATCACACAGCATTCAGCAGGGGTTACTCAGCACTCAGTGTATCAAGGGTGGTTAAAATCAGAATAAACAGCAAATCGTGTTTTCTGTTTGCATAACATGTTGGATGCTTTTCAGGTGGCCTTTTGCATCTCAAGGGCTTCTCAGTGCACAATGCCATAGCACTGCAGACATTGGCCATCCAAGCAGGTGGAGGTGGTGCTGATATCACTGCCCAGTGAACCAAACACGGGCTGCTCAGCAGTGGGTAAATTATCCAATGGGAAAAAAAAAAAAGAACCATTCATTTAGAACCAAAGTGAGAATACATCACTTATTTAATCCAATGTGCCATCTACTGAACCAGGTGCATCAACTAATGAACCCAGCAGATCCCCTAATGGGAGAGATGAATCACCTGGCTGTGCTGGGGAGCCTGTTGGCTTTTCAGTTCATGCAGGAATGCATAGCATCTCAAGCAATACTTCTTTTCAATGTTCTGCATAACCTGCTAGCACCACTCTACTTCCTGAACATCTCTTTCAAGGGTCACTGATATAGCCAGGCATCAAACGTCTCAGGTACAGGTTTGGGACAATGATGTAAGCAGGCATCAAATGTCTCACATACAGGTTTGGGTTCAAAAAAACCCACTTTCTGAATATGTCTGACCTGACAGCAACAGGCGTACACAAGGGTGGATGATGTAGGGAGATATTTCTCAACCTCCCTTTCACTCAGCTGCTTCACACCTCAGCTTTCGAGTTGATTAACATCACCTGCTGCAGTTAATTAAAGTACGTAGGATGTAATAAGACTAATATGTTTGAGTTCTATCCATCACAGAATCCGGCGAGTCAATATTTGAAATGAATGTATCACAGAGGTTGAAAATCCTGAACAGAGACCTGAGATTACAGGAGGAGAGAGGGAAGGCATCGTGCAGGGTGCAGGAAGAGGGATGCTCCAATGACAACGTGTGTGCATGGCTGCTCCCATCCTGTTCCAACACACATGGGACATTTTGGACCCCTCTGAAGCCTCTCAGTGTGGATCAGAACCAAACTCAGCACCAGGTGCCCCAAAGGATGCCCAGCTGGTGCCAGGCCCTATGCAACAAAGGAGCTCTGGTGAGCTTGGAGCTGCAAAGAAAGCCCTGTCCGTATGAATGCAGAATGTCCACTGAAATAATATGTTTGTTGTTTCCATAGCGATTTTATAAGGGGTTAAGGGGGAATTAGAGACACTTTCATTCCTCTCTCAACATTTATCTTTTTATTGTGGTACAAATGAGGGAGAGCTATTAAGAAATAGAAAGGTTTCAAGATGTGTATGCGCGCAGGGGACCGATGGTTTAAAAAGAAAAAAAAGTGTTAATAATGAAGCAATTTTAAAATTTAATCTGAGAGTTTATTTTCTCCTTTGCTGCCTTTTCTCCCTCAGGGATAGAATTTTTTATTTTTTGTTCTTGCCATGCAGAGGATTTCATACAGAACCTTCTATTTTTCTGGAGTCGGAGCAAGGAGAGGTGCTCAGCAACACAGAGGTCGAAGCAATGACGGCTGCTGACTTCTTTTCTGTTCTGTGCCAATGGCTTAGGAGAGAATAGGAATCAAGGAGGGACCTCCGGCACTGCTGTAAGGTTCAGACTGATCTGGATCAAAATAATTTGCACATTCTGTTCAGCTTCTAACACTTCTCGAGCTCGTGGAGAGAACTGGAAATGAAAACCCCAATGTGAGCAAGGGTCTGTCTGCACTCATGGGGCTGCAGGGCCCACGTCCACTGCCATGCCACCATTGCTGAGCACTGGTTCTCCTGTTCTTGAGTTAAGATGCACAATGCTGATCGTCCCTCAGGTCACAGTAATAAACATCCTGTGAGACGAATTCCATTAACGAAGCCAACGCAATTTGTCACTCTAGGGGACAGAAAACTCTCCAGAGCCCTTTTCAACTCCGTCTCCTTCAACATTAAGACTACAGGTTGCCTCTGCCCTGCTGCCTGAGCCCAGCTTGTGGGTGTCTGCAGCTCCCTTCAGCACTGAGTTCTGTGCTCTCAGGAAACATGGACTGCTGTCAGCCTGAGGCACAGAGCTGCTGGTGACTGACCTTATTTTATGGCTGTAGGGCAGCTGCTCCAAAGCCTTGTCCACAAATCATATCCTGAGAAAAATTGCTAGCGGCTCTGTGCCGTAACTCAGAATGACTAGATCCTGTGCTATAGGTGCACTCCTCCATTTCTCTTCAAAACTTTCAAGTGATGGATTCATTAATTAAGTTAAATAAAGTCCCCACTGACTTTTGGGATAGTTGGGAGCGCCCTGCGACTTTGGAAGCAAGACTTGATGTGAAAGAAAATGAAAAATCAGTATTACTTTGTGTTCTTTCCTTTTCTACTTGACACGTTGACGCATTTTTGGGTGACGCTGGCATAGAGAATGGAACGATACCATGGGAGCGGGCACTGCAGCAGCCCTCATCCAGCTGCACGGAGCTGGGGGCAACATCTGGAAGGGGCGAGTTATGAAATGTGAAACAGGCTCCATCTGGAACCAACACTACTGTTGTGGGGTGTCAGAGGTTATAAGAAAACAGAACAGACCTTGGCTCGAGGTGACTGGATCCAATTAGCCAACCTCCATGAGGCTGAGGGCAGCCTGCATCGACCCTCCCAAGGAGCAGGGAACCCTGAGCTATTTTGTATGGCAAAGTATAATGCAGGAGTGCCAGAACGACGGCACGCAGCCGACTGTTCAGTAAAATAACACGGCACAGCACTGCCTAAAACTGTGTTATAAAGCCAAGCTGTTTGAGAGACCCTGAAAGTGCGTCTCTCAATAGCAGGTAAAACATGAACGTGTTTCAAGAGTGTAAAATGACTCTCATTAACTCCCGAAATGGGGAAGAGTGTCTGGAGTTTCAATAATGTGCCCAGAGGAGCAGTAACAAGTAAGATTTAAGAAAACTTGAATCAATTCTGACTTTCATTTCAACTTGCATACGATCGGGGAGGAAGGAATGCTTTGTGGTTAAGGTATGAAAAGGTAGTAAAAAAAAACACAACATAAAATGCCCCTAAAAATCCCGTTTTAAAAGCGATGCTGTCACAGGGAGGATAAAATCCATTTGGCTCCCATTGAGATGTGGGCTTTGGAAGGACCTGCTATTTTTTTGAATCATGGGATAAAGGGAAAGGTTGGGGCTGCCCATGGGATGCAGGGTGGTACCCACGAGGCCGGTGGAGGCACTGCAAAGCAGGTATGCCTGAAAGGATTTACTTAAAGCCTTTAACACAAGCCAGGGCAGGATTGCTTTCTCTTAAATATCTGCTTTAGCTCGAGTCGTGAGATGCAAGCTTGATTCAAAAACAACCAGCTGAAACCCTATAGCTTGCACTAGACTGGAGAGGGCTAATTGATTGTAATGATCCCTTAAGAGGTGGGAACCCAAGAGTGGCTAACTATCAATCTGTTTCCTAATGGAAAGGTGTGAGTGCCATTAAAACGCCCTTCGCGCTCGCTGCTTTTCTCTGTCTGAGTGGTTACACTGCACTAATCACTGCAGTAAATAAAAACCCTGGGTGATCATTTCCAGAACTGCGTAAATGCAGGGAGGGAAAACCCACACCAGACTTCCTACGCTTGGTCTCGATGCAGCGTGGAGGTTTTTACAGAATGAGCTGCTCTTTCTAAAAGTTAAAGAACGACCGCATCCCTCCAGCTGTTGGGTTAAGCAGAATGTTATTCAAATTATGTAGGGGAAAAAATGTCGTCACATAATGAGAATCGAATGTTGGCTTCGGGCGCCTTCATATTTTGAGGGCTTTAAAAGCAACAGTGGCAACAAAGCAGTTCAATCTTCTCTCTGCCTGCATAAAATGGACATTTAAATAAACATTAACTAAGCGGGGAGCACTGATGCCGTGGTAGCGGTTTGTTTCTGGCAGACAAAATTGTTGAAGCCCTATTCTTCTTAATGGACGGCGTTGTTAAGAATGATCAGGTATGTGGAACCTGTAAGCAGTGCTCAATTTGGGCTGAGTGCATCGTCTGCCCTGTGCACAGAATGGCAAAGGAAAGGCGCCGGAGAGGCGACGCCAATGGGACTGGAAGGAATTGAATTCCTCCAGACAAAGGAGCAATCAAGGCCCGTAAGCAGCCACGTGGGGAAGGAAAGAAATTATTAAGACCATTAATTTGATTTGCAGCAGCTACTTGAAGTCTAACCACAGGCAGGGAAGGCACTGAACCAGCTCTGTATGGAGCAGAATAAGAGAACCTGTTTGCAAGCATCTCACTGAAATACCATGGAAGGGCTCTCCGTGGGGCTCAGTGCCCCAGGGAAGTGCTGTGAGGGCACAGCAAGGCTGGAGCACAGCTAACGAACCCCACCACCAACCTCCACCATCACACACACCGCTATCTCCAAAATCAAGTTCTGAATTTGCAATAGGGAAGGAACAAAAGGATCCTTTGATGTGCTCAAGCACACGACGCTTAGCGGAAAATGCAAATGCTCTCTCATGCTGGAGAACACTTATCAATATTAAGGCATACATGGAGGAGAAGAAAGAAGGAAGAACAAAATACAACACTTAACAAGAGGGTAATTTAGCCTGTTGGCAAGCGCTTTAAGTCTGGTTCATGAAAAATTACTTGCACGATTGTTTTGGTGGGGTTGATGGGCTTTTATGCATAAATCACGGTATTGATTCAACGTGGGTATCAGACTTACTCAGGTGTACAACTGCATGTGGGCACGGGTAAAGCAGGAAAGGAATTAAGTGTGGAAATTGGAAAAAGAAAAACCACAACCATCCCCCCTGTTGCTCCTACAAGCCCAGCTACAATTGTCAAGCAGCCGGAACGCGTGCAAATTGTTAATTAAAACACGGTGGTGACCACCTTGTGCAGCAGTCTCAGGAGAACATCCAGGCAGGAGAGAGCTGCCAAGCTGAATTTTTTTATTTCATTTTTTTCCTCCAACCATTTCAATTGCTCTTTCTTTTCCAACAGGGAAAAGGAATAAAAATGTGGAGCGCTGGAACCCTAAAGGGAGCCAGCTGGAGGGGAAATACAATCAGCTGTGTGCTACGTGGGTTCCTCCTCCTCCAACCCAGATGTGCTGCTCGTGGCTGGAGGAGCTGCAGGTCACTGGTGGGCAGTGGGACAGGTCAGGTTTTATGCATGGAGGTTTAAATCCATCACTGACCTTTTGTTCCAAGCCTATTTCTTGCACCAAAATCTTAATAAATATTAATCAAACGTTCAGGCTCATCCTTATGTAATTTGATCAGTTTGCTTCTTTCCAGTCTTAAAAAAAAAATAAAATATGGGGTAGAGTAAGGGAATTATTTGTGTTATTATCGTTATAAAAAATAACCATCTGTGCCAACATCTTAAATCAAATTAATTCTCTTCTTCTTCATCCAAGGTTACAAAGAGATTAAATCTTGTTGAACAGCCAGCCACATCCGCCCCACTTCTCCAGAAGCTGGGAATTCAGTCTGCAGCCAAACTGCCAAGCCAGCTCGATGGGGCAGGAAGGGACACGAGGCCAAGGTGCCATGTGATGCTGTGCCAACACCAAACTGCAATCCTCCCCGCAATAAAACTCTGCTTTATGTAGGACCTTTGATGAAGGGCTTCCTGAGCCATCCAGAGCTATTAATTAATTGCCACCCCCATGGACCAGGTGAGCATTACTGTCCTTATTTGACACAGAGGTCAGCCCAGGTTGGGGTGCTTGCCCAAGCTCTCACAACACGTGGTGCAGCCCCGTCCTGTGCTCCACAGCAGCATCTGCCCAAAGCCTCAACCCGTGCTGAACTTCAGGCTAAAATCACAGCCCCGTCCTGACTCTGGGTATTTAGATCTGCTGTCCCCAAACCACAAGCCTTGTGTCTCACAGTGGGCATATGGTAACACCTCCATGCAATTAAAACATGCATAAACTTTAAGGTATTTGCTTTGTCTTGCTGACTCAATGCAGCCCCATAGAAAAATATGCTCCTCTATGCAAATAGCAAATTAAACAGTTGGGAAATACCACAGGTCCTCAGTTCCTTCCCCAGTAACACAGCATTGTGCACATGGTTCAGTGACCGCTGCTTTGGTCAGTCCACCATTAAGTTACTCAAGATTGATAGAGCTTTCCTTATTTCCCCCGGGAGACCCCTGCCACAAGCTTTCAGCCTTTATATGAGAATTTTCCCCTTTATAGTCAACATCTTTCTCTCATTCCTATTGCGTTATCTAATCACACGTGCTCGTATCTCCTGGCAGAGGTCCCATCCCTCCTGGTTCCTGCACTGGGAGCACAGACCAGGACGTCCCCTGATGGCACCTGGGGATCAGCCCTAATGGGAGCTAATCAAATGGTGACAGCCCCTCTGAAGAGAGAAGTAATTACATAGTATAGATCGTATGTATCTCTTAGGAGATGAGGGCTTGGATTTGATTATCTAAATTCTCCTTAATGCTTCATGATGAAGTTAAGGATGAATATTGCCTTGAAAGCAATTCAGACAGAACTTCCCCTTGGAAAGAAAGGTCTTGAAGCATGAAACGCACGACCGCAGTCTGCCAGAAGAAATTGTCAGGCTGCAGTTTCTGTTGAGTTGTCCAAGCTGTAACCAGAGAAACTGAAAAATTCTAGTAAAAATCTGGCCAAGCACACACACACTTCCAGAATTAGGAAGTTCTGAATCCACTAGGGAAACTAAAACGTACGCTGAGCTTTTTCTGGCCCCCAGGAGGACAGAAGCCCCTTCTGCAGACCCTTCCCACTAGCCTTTCCTGCACCATCCTTTGAAGCAGATTGCTGCCAGAAGCACCACAGCCTTACACACAGCCCAACACCCCTTGCTCTTGTTATAAAGGGATTTTCCATGCATCTATTTGATCCTGATTTCAGCCCCCTGCAGAACGGGATCACGGAGCCAGGGTCATGCTGCTGAGCATGGAAGGGCTCTCTCAGCCCTGAGGTCACTGCTAATGACACACAGAGCTCCGCTGCCCTCCTCCTCGCCTCCCCGCACACCCTTGGCAGGCAGCAGGAAAGAAAGAGGCTGATTTGGATCCTGTTTAAATATTGATCACAGCTTTTTCTTTCTTTTTTTTTTTTTTTTTTTTTTTTTTTGCTAAAACCAAAGCCTATCGATTCGCCTGCGAGTCGGCAGCCTCAATGCTTTGCTGCACGAGATGGGAGAAGGCTCCTTGAGTTACGACGTTAATAAGAGCAGCATAGGAGGAATCCCTGATGTTCAAACCACAACCCAACCTCAGAGAGAAGATATTTCACTGGCAGTGGCCCCTGGGCACTCTGTGCTTTCCAGTGTTTCACCATCAGCTGTGCTGATGAGCCTTTAATACAAAGGCTATGGGAACTAGTTAGCTGCAGCTCCTGCAGCTCTCCCAGGAGCCATGATTTTGGGCTCAGGGCAAACAGCCATCTGAGCATGACCCATGGGCCATGTGTCTTGCATGAGGTCCTCACTTTCACATGCAGCTTAGGCACGTAATGAGCTCAGTGTGTGGATTTTCTCTTGGGCACCATCAGGAGATGCTCAGTGCTCCGAAGCCAGGTTGAGTACTGAAGGGTTCTGCCAGCTCAGGGCAGGCATAAGGCTGTGCTGGGGGGCCCAAATCACAGTAAGGAGGATATGGGTACCAGCGGGCATCTAGATCACTGCAGAAATAACAGGAGGAGGAAAAATCAAAGCACACCCCAAGCGGTTCATCGATATACACGTAGACAACACTTTGCATCAGCAGCTGGCAGAAAAGAAGGAAAAAAATCACTTATCCCAACTCTGCCCAGCCTAACCTGAGAACCCTGCAAGGTTTTTCTGATAACCAAAGCAAACCAGACAGCAGTATGACAGCAGTGGGCACCTCCCCTTCAGATGGAGAGCGTTATCTCGCTGTCAGTGCCAGACACATCATGCTTGAGTGAAGCAGCAGCCACCCCTCCAGACGCCCCACTCTTGGACTTGGCAACTCGAGCAGCTCTCTGCCAGGGGGAGAATAAATCCTTCCCGTCCCATGCAGCGCTCAGGCGACCATGAAGCATGAGACTTGTTTAATCTGATTATTTAAGGGACAAATCTCTCCCGCACATCTGCGGCTGCAGAAGGTTCTCGAGGGAAAAGCCAAATTAAATTATGCCCTCAGCAGCGCTGGATGTGGGAGTGCAATCCTGCAGCCAACAGCACGGGAGTGGAAGTCTGAGGTTACAGCTGGTTCTGCCATCGATCCACTGCAATTCTCCACTTCTTGGTTCACAGTCACCCACCTCTCTGGGTACCCTGCAAAGGAGGGTAATCTTTAACAAACTGTTCCCAGGCCACGGAGTATCTCTCTATGCAGAACCTCACCTTTACCAGCTGCTGCTTTGCAAGGGTAAAAACAGGTTTCTCTGTGTGTCGTTTCATTTCTAAGAGTTCAGAAAAGCTGACAAGCCCAAAAGGTCCAGATCATTGCTGAAGGAAGGAAGGAAATGATGAAGTTTGCTAGGTTGCATGCCTGTATGAAATATATGCAGTCACACTTGTGATTATCCTCCAATATGTTTCTAACATATCGTGAAGCTGCAGCTAGTGTCAGAATAGGCTCATTTTTAACATATCTGAAACAAATTTTTCCCTTCATTAAAGTAGAATAATTGTCACAGCATAATGTAACTTAATGGCAAATTGGAACACACAAGGCTGTCTCCCGTGCCATGGTAATTACAGTTTAGATCTATGCTCTGTGTTCAGTCTGTTTTTCAACATATGCAAAGTGATTTCAGGGGATATTTAGAATGCGTTTGGGTTTTCTTTTCTTTTCTTTTTCCATGAGAGCAGCAGGGAATGCATACAGTGGGGACAAGGAGCAGCCTGGGATAGGAGCATCTCACTGCATCGGGAGCTGCAAGGCTCAGGCATGAGCAGCCTGAATGCATTGGATTCAATGACACCTGAGGGAGCACCTGCAGAATGGTGGATTTACCTTTCTGCATGCGATGCTGTGCAAAAAGCCTCACTTAAGAGCAGAGAACGGAGGAAGCAGCCTAGAAAGTAGGCTTGGAAATAAAATTTTCCATAATTAGGCCACAAAGCGCTGTGCACCTGACAAGAGAGCATAAAACCTTCCTCGAGGGTCCACCAAACCTGCAAAAGCAAATCACTAAGGCTAAAGAAACCGAGATTAAGCCAAACCTGCAAGATGCAGCATGCCTACTCCCTCACACCATGTGCTTTCTTTGTGTTCCTGTTCTTGAAATAGGTGGAAAAGGATTCCTGGAGAGCACACACAGTTCAGCAGACAGCAAAAGGTTATGCTGGATGTGAATTCTGATTCTGAAGTTTTCCTCATTTGACATGCCTTCCTGTGTCTGCAACCCCAACCTGACCTTTTCACTTAAAATAATGCTTCCCATATAGGAAATCGTAGCTGCTAACGAGAAACCCTGGGCTCAGGAAAGTACAGTTTCTGCTGTCTTATGGCCTTGCTACAGAATCCAATGCACTGGAAAGGGAGAAGGAAGGGACCTCTGCAGCAACATGCCTGCATTAACAGCCCAGCCTGCAATAACACCAACCAAACACCCAACATCTCCATAAATAATGAGGAAAACATTAAGGAATAGTCCAACCTCCAAACAAGGAGGAAGCCAACTGCAACACATCCTCAATTGTTGCCGTCTCTTGAGTTTAAAGCACAGCTTCCAGTTTTCCTCCTCCTTCTGGAGCACAAAGAGGACACACCAGCATGCGGTGCCTACAGAGATCAGCATTCATGCCGTGTCAAATCTGCAAATTGTTTGCTTGCTTGGAGGAAATTCACAATATAGTCTGGGCTGTGGAGGCAATTGTTGTATCACACATCTTCCTTGTGGACTGTGCCTTAGTGTACCATACTCATTACACCAAAAATGCAGCAAGGCACCAGCTGGTTTTGCCAAAGCCAGAGGTGATGTGAAATAAAGAGAAGCATCCATACACCCAGAGAACAAATTGGAAAGTGCACTCAGTGGACTTGCTTGGTATTGCTTTTGATCCTGCCTTCAGTGCCAGCTGATCCTAATGCAAACACTCAGCCACAGCCCCATCCCCAGAGGCTGCAAAATGCAGGAGAGTCCCAGCATGGTCCAAGCAGCAGACCCAGGGACTGGGATTGGTCCAGGTCAGCACCCACTGGATTAAACCCAATGGAGATGTCCCTTTGGGTGCACCCCGTGTGTGCAATTAGAGCCCCTCTGCAGCCACTGCAGAGAAGAGCTGTGAGACAGCTCCAAATCCTCTGCATTAAAAAAAAAAATGCATCCATGCTGCTCCTCCACACCCTGCAAAGCCACCGCAATATTTTAAAACACGGATTATCTCCAGCTTCTGCTTCTCCTGATGGTTCCACCCCATTTGTCTTGCAGCTCTAATTTCCTTCAGCGTGTGTTTCCTTTACAGGCTACTAAATAGAGAAAACTTCAAGCAATCAACTGAAGTTTATGCATCGACATCTCACTTTGTCAGTTGGGAATTCATTTCCAAGGAGGCAGTGAACTTTAAAGAAGGTGGAAGCTGAGTCCTGCCGTTGTGCTCAGGCACACTCAGGACCCCAGACTGGCTGCTCTTTGGAATGACAATTCAGAACCAGAAACCCAGCTCCACCAAGCATTCTGTGTGGCTTTCTTTTTCAGGGCTCCCCTCCTCCTCTCCTTATTTTCTATGGGTCTGAATCCGAGTTTTCTGACTTCCAGCTGTTTGTTGGCTCCTTGCAGTGACCACTGTGGTGCCCGGAGGCAGTGGAGCAGGATCTGGAGGGAGGAGCAAAGCTCTGCAGCCCTCCTCCCAGCACATCCTCTCTCCCAGGTTGCATTTCACTGCGCTCTTGGCCAACTTCTCCCTTTCAAAAGCAGCATCAGACCAACCCTGCTGTGCCACCTAATTAGAAATCTCCACCAAACACTTTGTGTCTGTGCCCATGCACGCATGCACAATTATTATTATTTTTTTTTTTCTTTTTTGAGATGTGAGTGACATTGCAAATGCAACTTTCATCTTGGAGGCTCGGAGCGTTGCCATAGAAATTGCAGCAGGGAGCCACCAGGTCGTTAGCTCGTGCCCTAAGGACTGCAGTGCTCAGCAGGGGATGCTCCCCGCTCCCTGCTCCCATCCCTGCTGTGCCCCAGGACCGCTTCCAGACCCAGACAAGGAGGAAAGCATCGTGGTCCCTGGGATGATTCATAAGCAGATGTGCGTGTCCATATTCACAGGCAGAAATGACAATAGCTGTTGGAAGAAGCAGCCACGCACTGGCCCAGGAAAAGCAAAGCTAAATACCCAAATGAGCATTTAGAATAACAATGATATTAACAGCCTACTCCTTACTGCTACTGGACATCATAATGCACATGTGTGTTAGCCATCGGCAGGGGAGGTGAGTGGGGTCACTCCATGTCCCAAATTCTTGCGTCCCTGTCCTCACAGTCATCCCCATAAGCCACATCTCCAGCATCCTGGGTCCTTCATACCAACTGAGTGCAGTTTCTTTTAAGTAATCACTTCTAAAAATACACAAAAAACCCCCCTAAACCCACTACTCAGAGATCCATAGTAAGAGTCAGCACTGTCCCTACACTGGATCCAGTTCAGATGCAACAGCAAAACAGTGTTTGCTGAAGTGGTTTGGCACCCTCCTCTCTTCCGACAGATTCTCCTTCCAAACAACTTTGCTTCTCAGTGCATTTGTTTATTGGGAAAGGTCAGGTCACTGCACCCCACATTCCCTCACCCCCACAGCAACTGCACCTCCAGCACCTTCCAGCCAGGCTTTGACACTCCCAAATCCAACTGAGATCTCACGGGACTTTAATTAATGAGATAAGAAAAGGGAAAACACCCCAAGAATGAACCCCTGAGTTGAAGACTTTATCTGCTCTTCACAGCTGTATCTTTTTTTTATTTCCTTTTTCTTTTTTTGAGCTGCATTTCAGGCCCATCAATACGGTTTCCCATTAAATTAAATAGCTTATTGACTGGTGTGAGACGGAGCCACGAGGCCGATAGGATCCGAGCGCGGCACTTTCTCAGCGCAAACAATCACAGGTCACTGCACAGTAAATCAGCTGGTAATGGAGTTTGAACTCCAAGAATCAGTTCTGTGTACCCTTTTTATTTGTTTTTAATTTGTATCAATGGTAATTCTGTCAGTCTCAATTTGTGTGACGGCAGCAGGTTGTGGAGCAGCAGAAACCCCATTTTTCTTCTTGTTAACCGTTGCGCTCACAGCACCGCAGCATTTCCAAGCCCACACGTGGTAAGACCTCCAGGTACAGGCAGAACCCTGTGCTGCTTTCCTTCCCATCCCACCCATTCCTCTTCCACCTGCAATGAGAGCTCAGCACTCACTGACGACGCTGTGCATTTACCTTATCCATTTCCAAACCATTTATGCTGTGAGCACCTGGGATACCTGGTGGCAGAGAGCACTGCGATGTCATTACGAGTTACATTAAAATACATCTTCCTTCTCTTGCTTAACACTTGCCGACAGATAATTTGGGCAGCTGTCTGCTAATATTTGCTTTTTAAGAATTAATAGATATCATTCCCAATGCATTTTTCTTTAATCCTTACCAATCCCTCTGCCCCAAGGTACGAGTCTGGTGTAGCACTGCTCTCCAAAGCACCTCCTCTGCACAGCCACTCTGGCTGCCCTCTGCACCTCTACCAGTGCTGAGTGTTCATTTTGCTGCTGGAAGACACGACTGGCACCAGTGCTGTCGCTGTGAGCACACCGAGGATTTATGAAGGTGCAGAAGGTTTCCTTTTGTTTGTTTCGTCTCTTATTTCCTCCTCAATAATTAACGTACAGCTCTGCTCACCTCTTGGCCTTTGCTGAGACTCCAGCTTATGACTGCAAAGCGTTGCCCAAATACTTGACCAGCAGTTTTTGAAGCTGCCTCCATCCTGCTCACTGCTATGCACAACGAGGGCCGTGCTTCCCATGGGCATTACTTTGCATTTCAGTCTGGAGGCATCGCTTTGTTTGGGCCCCCAGCTGCTGCCTTCACCGAAGGGATGTGCAGAACGTGGCTGTTTGCAAAGTCACAGCCACACATGTTCCTCCTCCACGACGTTTTAGGAATCTACCCAGACGCATTAGGAAAACTGCCACTTGCATCCACTTCTTCTTGCAACCGCAGCATGATTTCTTCAGAGCTATTCATCGAAGGCTCCAATGGAACCTGGCAAGCAGTGCTGCTGTCCCCACTGACCCCTAAAGCTCAGTGCCTGGGCAGCCACATCTTACATGGATGGGCTGAGAGTTGGATCCAGAGGCACTTCCCACTCTCAGCTTCTCCTTCTTTGCCACCTACCACCAGCAGAGTCCATGGCTGCTGGACAAGCAGCCACCCACCTCCCCTGCCTTACTAGACACTGCTGGACAACAGTTAAGAAATACTAATTACACATGAGGATTTACTCAATTCAATCTAAATTAGAGATTCTCCATGGTCCTGCAAGCCTCTCCAAACAGATCATGGAAGGTGATAGATGCTGTGATCTCTTCTATCACACAGCAAACAAACTCGCATCACAAAACTGTAAATCAGCAGCTAATGGGTTTTTCAGCAGCATGCTTTGGTCCTTTGCACATCTTTTCATTTGCCTTTAATATGTACCAATCTCCCCACTTTTTTACTCCCATCCTTTCTGTGTCAGCAGGTCAGAAAGACACCAAGGGGGGGGAATATCCTCATATATGCATGGGAATGATGCTTTAATGGATATGGACTGCTGCTACCCACAGCTTGTCTTTTTCTCACCTCCAGTCCTGAAGAGTCAATCCTAGCTAGGAAAGCACAGAATGGTTTGGGTTGGAAGGAACCTTCAAGATCATCCAGCTCCAACTCCCTGCTACAGGCAGGGATGCCTCCCACCAGACCAGGTTGCTCACAGCTCCATCCAACCTGGCCTTGAGTGCTTCCAATGACCGACTGCACACCATGATAAACCATTCCCAGCTCAGCCCTGGCCTTGCAAACGCTGCCAGACAGACCTGGATAAGGAGAGCCTTAATAAAAATCACGATCCGCACGCAAACAGAAAAGGGCTGAACTCCTCAAATAAATGGCTCCCAACAAATAACGTGACCAGCTCTCATGATCAGCTTACGCCCCGAAGCATGAAGATTATCAGCTCCATGTAATTTTCTCCTAGCTGATGTAGCTGCAAAGACTATTCATATTCATATAAATGTCTAATGTCTAATCCTCTAATCTAATCCTTTTTTTCTTCCTCTGCTTGTGCTAAAGCTCCACAGCCAATACTCCAAAGCCCTCTGAGCAATGGAATTATTGATAAATTACTGCAGAAAGGAGGAGCACAGTGCATACACCAAACCCACCGAGCTCTGCCTCTCCTTGAAGAGTTTTTATTCTCCCGTTAAAAAGTCAATGAGTGAATTTGCAGGACAATTTGAAACATACGTTCAGGAAATTAACTCCTGACCCCCCATTGGATGCACCGCCCATAAATCCTCCTCAGCAAAGCACGGTGCTCCTCTTGGAAGAAGGGAATGGGGAAAATTCTCATGGAGACATTCATGCACAAAATGTGCATCTGAGGTCCTGGAGAGGTTTGGAAATGAGGGCAGCTGCACAGCTCCAGGTGAAAGGGACAAACGTGGCAGAAAGACAGACTGGGAAGGGACATGGGGGGGGATGCAGAGCCCACGTCCAGGTTTGGTTTTAACACAGCATCTCTGTGCAGCAGCATCACATGTACTTCTGTATATACGGTCTGTCTGTGCTCTGGGGTGCAGGCTTGTACAGTGCCCAGGAATTACACATCCAAACACCCTCCATGGCCTCTGAGCATTTCCATATTCAGCACAGTAATTCCACATCCAGGCTTCAATGGGAATGAGGCTGCAACTCATCTACCCATTATCTCACTCACACCAACAAATAGCCACCACACAGAGCTCCTTCCAACCCACTGCAGACTGAGACCAATTCTGAAACACTGCCCTAAAGCAGAAGGGCTTCGTATCCTATTATGAGTCCCCCAAGGCCAGTCAGCTTCTCTATTAACTTTTAGCTCAAACTAATGGCACATTCATAAGCAATTTTGTGGGTCACTGTATCTGAGACTTGAAGCTGCTGTGTATATTTTTTTTCCCTTAGAAATCAGCATTCCGCTTGGCGACACGGAATTATTTAGACAACAACTCCCACTAAAAGACCCTGCTTTATAGGCAACAACTTTTTTAGTCCAGAAAAAAAAAGCAAAACACCACATCTATAAAACTGCCCAAAGTCTCCTGACTTCAAGGAAGAGTTTTGTCATGACAAAGAAGAACGACTTCCCCATTTGAACACAGCCCTTTTTAGCTGCATACACAGGCACTCCCACCTCAGTAGGTTTTTAGCTGTGCTGTCAGACAGATCTGCTCTGTATTAGATTTCTTCCACATGCTTTTTGCAGGTACTGAATGCTTTGCAAATACAATTCGTTTTTAAAAAAGCATCTCTTTCATTCCTTGTACGTGCATTCCCCATTTAAGCTCAACTAGGGACAGGTGACAGCTCTGCCTGCATTTAGAGCTCCCCTCCCTCAGTTTCCTTTGCTGCATCCGATAAAGGAAAATAACTTTTGTATTTCTTTATGAGTGAGCAATAACACGCCTCTGTGTTCTTCACAAAGACATAATGCTTGACTCAGCCATCGCTAAAAAATCTGCTTGGAGAAGTTCACTGTGGGAAGGTTTGCCATTAATCCAGGCAAGAAATGCAGCAAAGGACACAGACACACCACAGCATTCTCCATTTAGAACAGTAAACACTTGTTTTCCTCTCTGCTCCACACTGCTAACACTGCAGTCATTCATTTTCTGGCAAGTTTTCTTGCACTTCTGATTCTGGGTCTGAGCAAACAGCTCTGCAATTCCCTTTAAGCAGACCCTCGTCTCCAATTGCAGCACCAAGTCCACAGGCTGAGTCCTAACCCAGGACTGCAGTTGGACATGCTATTGTACATGCACTTACATGCTAAGCTCACCGTAGGCTAATCATATTTTCTGCCCATTTCCTGACCTGGGGAACTTTCAATGAATTACATCCCAAGGAAAGAATGGGGACCTCCATGCTGCCCATAGCGACGCACCACGCTCAGGGCAAGGCAGGCACCAGACCCCCATAGAAAGCACCAGTCGCTGAGACTACAGCAGCTTCGTGCCTGCAGGCAGAGGCAGCCCTCTGCCCCCCAACAGAATGCTTCATCATTCCCCAGAACCAAGGGATATAAATCCCTGACTATGAGCAAAGAAGCTTTTCCGAGCTGAACTAAGAGCATTTCAGTGTCTTAGCTGCGATTTAATACCACTTCTGGAGCTTAGGCAGCCGAGAAGCAGGAGAGATTGGGTTGGGATGTTCTTTCCCTTTTGAGTATAACTTCCATTCCACACAGATCACACATGGCACTACGTTCAGCCTGAAAATGTGCCTTTTACCTGCCTACCCTGGCTCTGTGCACAGCACCACAGGGACCCCCAGCCCTCGTGCCATGCTGGTCACCCAGCCAAGACAAGGATAACAACCTGCAATGTGATTAATTACTTACTATGCAACTGTAATTTTACAGAATAAACACCACCAACACCACAGAGGTGGTTCTGGTGGTGCTAAAACAGGAGCAGCTATATGGGAACGAGCAGAAAGTGACCTGCAATGGGCTACAGTGCAGTCTGCAGCTCCTGCACAGGCATCAAAGGGCACCAGCAGAGAAACTGAGCCACGTTCCAGGCACCAGCACTGCACTACAGCTCCTCCTGCACTGACACTGCATAGGTTCAGCCCCATAACCCCACAGCCAGCCCTGCAGGCAGGAGAGGAGCACCTATGGGCTGCAGATCTGAAGAGTGCTTTGAGGTTTCTTGGGCACTTTTAAACATCCTTCTGCCTGTTTCACAAAGATTGACCTTTGTGCACCAAAACAAACAGACACGTATAGAAGTACGGACTGTATGAAAAATAAAGACGTTGACATTAATAAATCATTAAAGGATTTCTATGCCCGACAGCAAGCACGGACCTTTTATCCCTTATTTCTAGCTTTGCATCTGGCAACTAATCCAGTGAAGACAAGAAGAAATTATTTATATTCTTTTAGCATCCCATAAATCAAATATTGCTTTGAGGACTGAGCTAATATTTTGAGAATTGAATATGGGGTTTAGCCTGCCTTGTTGCATGCAGCGAATCTCAGACATGAGAAGGCCCAGAGATATGAAATCCAGAAAAATAAGGAATCTGAAATGTAGCAGCAGGAGGAAATAATTTACGGTAGCATTGCCCAGTGTGGTTTTGTGCAGTGAGAGAGTTATGAAATGTTATTGCGCTTTCTGTAGTGGTATTTTTAAATGCAGATAGTGTGAATCTATCAAAGCGATATTTGTTTTCTTGTTTCATTTTCCCTACCTACGAGGAGACATGGATAGAGTTTAACTGCAAAAACACATCCACCTCCCCTCTGTGCCTCCTTTATTAAACCACACTTGGGCAGAAAAAAAACCCAAAGCCATTCACAGCCACTTGTCTTCTAAAGAAGCAACAAAACCAGAAACACACCGACAAGGAGGACCATTTGTTGCCTGTAACTGGGAGGAGACACTGACAGCACCCAACTATCTTTGCAATTAGCCGCTCTCGGGGGTACCTTAATTCTTGTTGTCCTCAGCAGGGCTGGGAGCAGACAATGAGGGGAGATGAGATGCACAACCACCCGCTGGAGAGTCCTCATCAATGATTTTAACCTCCTGACCTGGAACGAAAGAGGTAATTCAGTCACCATGGAAACTGGGTGATGGCCTCTCCCCAGCTGGAACCATCACCGCCATCACTGGGGCCGAATCGCCCGCCTGGCTCCACGCACAGGCAGGACATGGGAAGCAGCCATGGAGGAATAAGCGATTCTAGAACACGATAACAACACTGACAGCTTAAACTTCAGGTCACTCGTGGTGCACAAGTTGTCAAGCAGTGTGACAGCACGAGGAGCTCCCCGCACCCTCACACGCCAGTAGAGAAGTGACAGCGTTTTTCTGTGGGTTTGGATTATTTCTTCTCAGCAAAAGATCTCAGGGATGCAAACGGTTGTGCAGCTCTCGTGGCACGGAATGTTTCTGCAGATGCCTGCAGGAAACAGCCCCAGCCGCTCCTGATGTTGCTATGAAGTGTTAAACAGCCCTGTGTGCAGAACATACAGCAGGGTTGGGATGTCCTGAACACAGTCCTGTCCCCTCTATAGAGTGGAATGAGACAATTGCTCAAGCAAAAACAAAGAGCTTCTCTGAACGAGCAGCATGGCTTAGTATGAGAAATATCAGTGCCAATAGTGCTTGAGTGCCTGGAGATCCCAAGTGAGAATGAGGCTTCAACATTCAGGACCAATTATGCTCGTCACATTGAGAGGAAAGGACAAATTGTCCCTTTGCAGCTCCAGACTCAGGTTCAGACAAACTAAATCGCTGTCCGGCAACCAACGAGGGAAGCTGGGCAGCATCAGAAGAGTTCTGTCCCACAAGGAGGACCACGCAACCCACAGTCTCACCAACCCTATGAGCAGAACTATGGTGACCTGCATGGAACCATCACATCGCAGCCCCCAGCAGAGGCAGACCCTGCAATCCACTCAGCAGCACGTGACGTGGTGAGAACGAAGGCTTGTTTAATGATTTTTAATTAATTTTAATTACTTACGATTTTTTTTTCTTTGAGCAGTAGCTTAACCTCAGTGAATCTCAGCCCCTCTGATCGCTCCGGGACTTCTGCCAGCTTCCTCATTACAGATCAGTTCCCCTAACGCCATTTGATAATGAAATGGGTTTTAAAAGAAAGGGACAGAGGGAAAAAATATATATATATATATAAAATCAAATACCTCCAGCAGAACCCCAGGGAGCTGGAAGAGGATTATGATTTGGCAGAGAGATGAAATGATAGTTTGGGAGCTCACTTTATGAACAACGCGGATCCGTGTTGAAAGCGCCCTACTTTTAAAAGGCAAAAAGTTACGGCCCCATAAGGACCTTCCGCCTTCCCAGCTTCCTGCAAATGCATTTCTGTGTGGGAGAGCAGCTGAGATAGCAGATGTGGGTAGCAAAGGGGAAGGCTTGGAGCCGGTGCAGCCACAGAATCTCAGCCAAGGGAGCAGTGACAACACGTCCTGATCTTCTCAGCTCTGCACAACTCACAGCTATTTCATGGCACCCTTCAATTGGTCCTTTTGTACCCAGAGGAGGTTCTCCATTAAGCACCGCGTCCATCACCCTCACGTGATGAGTTCCTCTCCAGTACCTTTCAGCCAGCCTTCTACACATCTCCCCAGAGCTCAGGATTGCGAGTTTTACTTGAGCAAAGTCTATTCTTACTCTCTCTTCTTTACATGTAGATCTTCTTCCTTCCTTTACTCTTTAATCATTCACTCTCATCGAGATCCTTTTCCACCTGCACCTCGATCAGGTTCTCCTACAACACAAGGCATTGCAAACCACTGCTGTGAAACTCTACACAAGCTTTGTTACAGCAAGTGTTGGCCAGCAGCACTGGATCTGCCTTTTTTTCCCCCGTTTCTACAAACATGCACTGCTCTGTTCATCATTCAGAACTTCTCCCTGCGGCTCTGATCTCAGCCCAGCTGATCTCCTGCCCAGCAGCCCTGGGCACACTTCAAAGGACCCAAAGTCTGGGCAAGGGACAGAAAGGAATCTGTAATTTCTGGATGCTCTCCTGAGGCTTATCTGAACCTCAGCACAGCTTCTAAATCTGAGCTTAAAGTCACTCCAGAGTGCATTTCTGTTAGAGATGTTTGGGCATCCACAGTCACAGCTGGAAATTCTCTCCAAAATATATGGCCCTTTTATGGCCACACTCTGCAGGCGACAAAGAAGTGGAAAGGAGATGATGGAGATATTTTTGAAGTGTGTACACAAAATGCTATGAAATGGATGTTTTTATGACACTTACTGCCTGCACTGGGTCCCAGCAGAGGTGCTGCTCTCGCCAGGTCCTGCTGGCATCAGGGTGGGCACATCCCCATCACGGGGAGGAGCTGGGAAGGAAGAAGCGGGCTGGGGACCACAGCCACCTCCCTGCCTCCAGGGGGATGTGCATAATTCATAGGCCATAGATTGTATATACCTTCATCATGAAAGTTTAAACAGACTGGTTATTACTATTGACCATTAAAAGGCAATTTTTCCCCTATGTGTGACAAGGACTATTGACATTCCTGTATCCTTGGAAAGATCCGGGTGATGCCCTGACGCCTTCAGAGCTTCACTCCACTTCTGCACCAAAAGCTGAGACACCCAACCAAGGCAACAAGCTGCCTTTAAAACACTCTGCCTACTTTCATGGCCATTCACAAAACACATCCTTAACGCTATTTAAAAAAACTGAAAGTCTGGTTTTACTCCTGACTTAAAGCTGTACAAGTACTCAGACAAGGTTTTGCCTGCCATTCCCTGCACAGCACTGCTCGGCATGGGCTGTTTTGCTCTGCTAACACCACTGAAATACCTTTGCCAGCACTGATGTGGTGCCTCCAGGTCTTCCTGCTGCTGGGGGAGCAGGGAGCACTGCTCACCAAAACAGCACAGGGAGCAGCTTGGGGCATCAACTCCAATCTCAGCACCACTCTGAGCCTGGAGCTTTGGGAAGGTGATGAAAAGGAGCTAATGCTAAGATCAGGAAGCTGATTTTCCTCCTCTCTGCAGCCTGTAGAAAATTAAATTCATGCCCAATGGGCCTAAACACTCTTGGTAGCACTGAAGTGAGAAATTGAGCTAATACCTTTCTGATGTTTAAACAAGTACCCGTGGTATTTTCCTGCCCATCTAGAAGCAGCTCTGAAGCTTTTGGAACTGTCATCACCAACTGTGAGCGATGTTTGAAATAAAAGTAGGGGAAAATATATTTATGGGTGGCACAGAACACTTGATAATGTGGCAAAGACAAAGTGCTGTGTCAGAGCAAACCTTCCACTTCCAGGCTGAACATCTGAAACGAGCCATGCAGCCCTACTCAGGAATCCACCTTAAAAACCAGAGTGGATGAGAGCTCCTGTGAGACAGAGTTGTTCCTCTAAACTTTTGGACCTGTAGGGGTAGAAGCCAGAGATAACCTTTGGTGTGGAACCAGGAGTTGGGCTCAACCCTAATGGGCCGCTTCCAACCTGGGATATTCTATGGTTCTATGTGGCTGCGTTGGAAGAAAAAGCTGTGTAGGATACATCCACATCACTTGCTGTGTAACTAACTGACAAAAAAAAAAAAAAAAAAAAAAAAGAAAATAGGGGAAAAATGGAGATTTTCAGAGACTGAACAGAAGCTGCAAAGTGCACAGCCCTGTGCCCAAGTGCTGCACTTTGCATGGGCTGCAGAAGCTGACCCTCATTCCCTACTGAAGGAAACACAACAGTCTCCTGCAGCTCTGACCCACTCTTGGTCTAGCTCCACTGGAAGCCACACAAAGGATTACCAGCACAGAAAGAAGAAAGAAAAAGGAGAACTAATCGGCACATAACACCCAACAGAACGGTGGACACAATCTAGAGAGAAGCAAAGGAGCTTTGAAAGGCTATTAGCTGCATTCTACCTATTGCCTGTTCAAGCACATATGGGAAAAAATGATTGTTTCCCTCTCTGATGTGTACATTGAGTGAATCAGGAGCAGATGCAAGTCGGGCACTGACAACTCCAGCAGATAAAAGACAATTACAGGCAGAAAATGGAGCTGCTGAGAGCACGCAGCCTCGCTCAGGATGTTCAGTTTAGCTGGGGAAAAAAAAAAAAAAAAAAGAGGGCTGGAAACTCAACTCCTGACAGCAGCCGCCTCGTGCTGCAGACGTGCTGATTTAAGCATTGCTCAGCTCCACAAAGATGTGTGTAGAAACGTTTAAAGGCTCAATTTGAGCCACTGGTTTCTCATTTTTGAGCTCTCATTAAAATAATCTGCTCTGATTGTCTGCGGGAGCTATTTTTTGCTCCTCTAAATGGTCACAAAAGGCGGTGTGGAGCAGAAGAGGAGAACCAGCCCCAGGCAGCCCATGACTCATCAAATCCCAATCCTGCTCTTTGCTGGCAATAGATGCCACCTGAAAGCAGCACAGAGAGGGACAGCAGCCCTGTCCTGCCGCTGTGAACAGAGATTTATCCCTTGAAAAGCTTCACCTGCATCAACCCATGCACATCACTGTATACCTGCCTCACCCAGCTGAGCTGCCCCGGCTTCTGACCCCCTCTGGCATTCAGAGATACGAACTCCAACACCTCCTTCAGAGCCTGAATTCACACTCAGGATGTCTTGGCGCTGGTAAGCTACAGAATGCTGAATTTTCAGAAGTACCCCAATTCTGAGCAAGCTTAAAAACAGGCTCAGGACTTCCAGTGCACATGGAGCAAAAGCCTGAGCCTACCCACAGTGCTGAGCTCAGAGCCCTCCCCTGTGACCATGCAACATTTTGGGTGACCTGCACGACGAGATGCAAGATGGCCAACAACAATTAATTCCATTAATTAACACACAGAGCTGAGCAACTTAGCATTCTTCAGCGCTGCAGCACAGAGGTTCATGAATCTCACTCCATTTGCTCTCATCCTTCACCCACCGACCTGCAGAGAAAACCCCTCTTGTTTTGAGCCCTGTGCTGCAGCTCACGTTCATTCTCTGGCCATTTCACCATTCCCATCACTGACACTTTTAAAGCTACGAGGAAGCATTTTAATTGGCTGAAATGCTGATTGCCATAACAACTGGCTAATGAACCATCTGTTAGCATATGTAATATTTATTTATACGTTTGAAGAACACGGCTCAGGACCAGGAGGGGCTGCTTGCTGACATGGGGAGGACGGGGGCTGGTCCCATTGCCACCCGCTGCCCCCACCCCAGCAGTGCCACCTGCCAACAAAAAGCAGATGCTTAAGGGAGATCCCAACCATCACAGCTCCACTGGTGGAGCAACGGGGCTCTGTTATTTTTAGGTGCTTGATAAAGAGGAGGAGGAGGGAGCAGCGAAAGCCTCGCTCCATCCAGAAGTCACATGCATATGCAAAAATGGAGCCTAATTGCCCCTCTTTAGAAACTAATCATTCTGGATTTTACAAGCCGCATTATAGAACCTGACATGCTTATTTTTCCTTTTATTATGTTTGTAAGCAGTGATCCTATTGAAAAGGAAAATCAAACCCTATTTTCGCCAGTCACCACCGTCTCCCTTTCTCTTTCCGCCTGTTTTATTTTATTTTCCTTTCTTTCCATCAGCTGAATAGAGCAGCATTTTCGTGTGTATTAATTGCCCTGTAAAATGCCCTCAAAGTCATTAGAATTCCCCATTCAAAACTATTATCTCTGCCATTATGTCTATGCATTATTTTTATTTAAATGTGCCTCTTCTGAATTAGCTTATTTTTAACAGCTAGCCATGCCTGAAATACTGTTCCAGGCCAAGCTGTTCTCAAATCTTTATGTATTTTTTTTAAATGATAACTTCATAGAAGCTTTTGATGCTTTATCCCGAGCAGAATCACAGTTTCAGGCTTTTAACCCTATTTCTTTTTTCTTTTTCTATTTCAGAAAGACAGGGAAAAGCCTCGGAGAAGTTTTTCCTTAACCTGCATGACTTCATTTTTTTTTTTTTTAAAACATCAGAACCACAAGATTTACAGCTGCAGCTCGTGGCTGTCACAAATTTCAATCTGCAATGATGGGAAAGATTAATTAAAAAAAAAAAAACAAAAACACCATGTTGTCCTGATTATAACTCAAAGTCACTCTCTCTTTCCCCAAAATACCCACACATGATTTTCACCCATTCTGACAGGTAATTCCATCAATATTCATTCTTTGATTAAGCCCTGGACTGCAAGCTGTTTTCTGGCCAACCCTCCTCAGCCTTTGGCAGTGCCACACCACCACTGTGCTGTCCCACACCCCACACAGCATCACCAGGACACAAAGCCCTGGGGTTGGGTACCACTGTGCTGCAGACACCGTTATCCCTTTGCACAAAGGGCAGGCGATGCACTGGGAAGGTGAAACAGAGTGGGCTGACGTGGTGCCCACTCCTTCTCCTTCTCCTGCTTTGCACCGTTTCCATCTTTTAATTTGACCAGCTGCTCTGAGTCTGCCTTCATTAACCAACACCCATAATTACTGCACGTGGCCATAGCAGAGCACAGCCCATCCCCAACCCACCGGACCTTTCTGTGCTTTGGCTCAGCCACTCAGGCCCATCAGTGCTGCTGTTCCCATGCACCACACGGCCCAGCCTCTGTTATTTCATCCCTTGGACAACACTCCTCCTTCCTTCTTTTGTCACGCAGTGCCTCACCAGCAGCTCCTGACGAATTACTGAAGCAGGCAGCATTAACCCATGGTCTTGCTGTGGTAACTTCCCTACCTGCCTTTTTCTCAATGACACTTTGAGCGCCGAGGTCAATGCTTTTAAAGCAGATAACTTCCCACTCAGCATCCTCCTTTCTCAGCCAGGCAGCGGGGATGTCTGAAATGATTCCCTCCCTCTGGGCTGCAGAAAAGCCTCTGCTCCTGTGGCAATGTGCAGGAAGGCACCCCTCTGTTTCCACATCCTCCTGCCAGCAGCAAGGCTCAACCTGAGCTGCACCACTCCAGGACCCGGCTGAAAGCTTTGCAGCCCAGCTTTTTGCCCAGTGCAAAAAATCAAAGGAAAGCATTGCTTTGTAATGGCTTCTCAGCACCCTTGGCTAACGTGACTGCTGACAGACCTCAGCCTGCAAACCTGCAGCACCAGGCAGAAACTCACAGAAGCTAAGCAGACAAACCATTCACAAGTTCTTCAGAAGGAACCCAGAAATCTGCTATATGGCTGCTCCAATCGCAGCAACCTGCTTCAGGTGTGCATTACTGGAAGGCAAACACACAAAGGAGCTCTGCAGGGGCTTTCCAGCAGCGCTGGGCATTCCCATGGCCACACCATAAACCCAGACCTTGGCAATAACCTCAGCACGGCAGAATGGAGCACTGTTATTTTTTATACACAGCTTTTCCACAGCACATCAGCAACATCTCCACTTCAATCCCATCCCTCATAAAAATTCTTCTGAATATTTAAGAGAGAAACCCGTGCTCAGATCTTATCTGGCTGTTATATCCTCCTTCATTTCCTATAACAGCACTGGGATCACACGGTGACCACAGAGGCCAATACAACCCCAGGGAGATGAGCAGATACTCCTGCTGTGGACAGGCAGCTCAGCTCTGCCTTGGGTTGAGCACCACCCAAGGCCAGTGGAACAGACGTATTGCACATCCACCTTCATGACAGCAGCACCTGCTTCAGCCCTTGGCACAATGCCTGCTCTCTGCCTTGCCAACACGACATCCTCAGGAGCAATTCAGGACTCAGAAGGTCAAGCTCCCAGTTCCAGCTGGAACAGCTGCCCAGAGAGGCTGTGGATGCCCCGTCCATCCCTGGAGGTATTCAAGGCCAGGTTGGATGGGGCCCTGGGCAGCCTGGGCTGCTATGAAATGGGGAGGTTGGTGGCCCTGCGTGTGGCAGGGGGTTGGAGCTTCGTGATCCTCGAGGTCCCTTCCAACGCTGGCCATTCTGCGATTGTGACATAAGGGCAGCCTGACCAGCATGGGGGACAGATCAGCTCCGACCCAGACCCACCTGGTTCCCCATCACCACCAGACCACGAATGTTTTACCACTAGGTGGAGTTCAGAGGCAAAGCCCTTGCCTGTGTGCATAGCTCTCAGCTTCAGCTGGACCCGCAGTGGGAGCCCATAGCATCTGGGGGTGCAAAGCTGTATGTAGGGAGCAGCAGCAGCCACCGTAACTCATAGTGGGGCTCAACTTGCACATGCATGAGAAACATGAGAATTAAGTGGAAAATAGCCAAGCACACAACCCTGCTCCTGCTGCCCTCTGAAAGCCCTGTGCTGCTCGGGGGGCTGCAGCACTGCGGGCAGGAGGTGCCAGGTTCACAGTGAATCACAAATATCTGCATGGAGAGGGATATTGATCGGCAGATTTCACTGACATTTACAAATAAATGATGTATTGCAGTTTTTGTTTTGCCAGCCAGGCTGACCCTAATGGCCTCTACATAATTTACTTTTGATTAAAGAAGTGCTTTGACGCAGAGAACTAAAAAAAAAAAAAACCCAAATCAATACAATTATGAGATCAGCTTTAAAACAATGTGTTATGAAAGAAAAAAAACACCAACAGTCAAATCTTTGAAGACGCTCAGATGAAAGTGATGCTTCAAGTCATTTCAGAGGTCAACGGATGGAGTTGGAAATTAGCAAAGCATGCATTACAGACACATGGAATGTGAGGGCAAACTCTGGCAGAGGGTTCAGCAATGGTGGCCCTTCCAGCCAAGCCCATAGCAGCATTCTGTATTCACAGACAGACACGAGGAACTTGCATAAGAATGCAAAGGAGGAGCAGACTCCACCATTCCCTTCCATACATTTAAATATTTATCGGTGTGGAGCTCAATGTGAATAACATCCACAGCACCTAATGGGAAAACTGCTCCTCTCGTTGAAGAGAATGGGGTTTGGCATTAGCAAACGTAGTGCCATATGTTCATTAAAACACTACCACTCGCAAAATAATGGTGACAGTAAGTTAAAGTAGTATTCTGGCTAACGATATCCAAAAATATTATTTTTTTGGCAACCAAACAGGGCACAACATGCATAATTAATGAGCATTCTCACAATTATCACGCCCTCGCCTCCAAAGAAATAACCACAACCTGTTTGCATTCGTGAAGCACGACAAAGAAAAAAATACAGCTCAGTTTTTAATGGCCCTACTGATCAGCTCTGCCTCACGGCTCCCATGGCTGCAGAACTGGGGAAGAAGCTGCTATGCAGGCATTGCTCACCACGATGGGAGCAGTCAGTGGCATTCTGGAGTGCAGGTGTGGGCAGTGCCTGCCCTCATTTCTTCCTCAGGTACCCTGAAAGCTACTGGCATTGAAAGAAGGGGGGAAAAGAAGAGAGCAAAGAGATGCACGTGGTGGTGATGCCGTGGTTGGAGCAGTTACTCAGAGCAGCTCAGTGCAGGTAGTTGGCTTTGTGCCTTCTGTATTGCTAAGCAAATCTGGGGCCTGACAGAGGCAGGAAAATCCACCTTGGGATCTCCACCAAGGATCCTGCAGCACTGAAATTAACAGCAGCTTGCTTTTGCTGTCAGTGGGCACAAGATGGAGTCTTGAAGTACTGAACCATATGGAGATGGTGACTGCTCCCATCCCCAGCCAGACATGGCAGTCCCACACTGCATGTCACCATACCAGCCCCGGATGTGGCAGTTGGATTTCTAATTAGCAGCAATGCTCATCAGAGCTGCTCTTCGGTTAACCCAAGAGTTGGAGCTCTGTAAGATCTGCTTGGACAGTAAGGAGTTGCAGAGCTGTTCATTACTTATCTCTCTCACCACAAGTCAGGAATGCAAAACATCCCCGACAAAACCAAAGCCCCAGAAACACGTACATAGAAATCAAATAAATAGAAATGCAGCAGCTCTGACTGATCTGAAGGAAAACAATCAGCTGCGAGCCAGTTTATTCAATCTGCCTAATGTAAGAAGGTTGCAAACAATCCCACTGTTTACCCTGTGACTTTTTTTCCCCCCCCTTTTGGCAGCAGCAAAAACAAATAACACTGAACAGTTCACTTTTCAATTTGCAGCCTGAACAACATAGAAGACACAAAAGGCAGCAGCACAGGGCAGAAAAAAGGCACTTGGCCCCAACCCCTTTAGCAAAGACTACAGCAAAACTGTTCCATGCCTGCTGTGCCCAGGAGGAGCTGCTCTAACTGCAATGCCCGACAATGCACACAGATGATGCATTTGCCTTCATTAAGCACTTGAACCATTTCTTTTCTCAGTCTGGCTTCCCTGCTCGGTGTGGCTCCTGCCTGCAGACCCCAGCTCCTGTCATACCTTCCTCCACGAGATTAAAAATTACTTTGTACCTCGCACGCTCTCTGTGAACATATTTAAACAGCACGATCAGGTTGCTTTCTAATCTTCCCTTTGATAAGCTAATCAGATTGATCTCCAGAAGTCTGTCACCGCCAGGCACGTTTTTCAAGCCCGGCAATATGACTTGTATCTTCAGACAAAGCAAGCAGCATCCCCAGGGACAAGTCATCCTCCAGGTTTCAAAGACACGGTGGAGACCCCCGGGGCCTCTCACGAATACATTTGCTTCGCTCACACTAATGGGTGTCTTGGCCCAATCACCTGAGACCATCACGCTTTGAGGCCAGACAGACGAGTCTGTGAACCTCAGCAGTTCTCTGTTGAAATTGCAGAATCTGTTCGATAGCTGCAAAAAAAAAAAAAAAAAAAAAAAAAGATAGAAAAGAAACAAGAGGAAGACCGAGCAAAGGCAAAACCCCACTGCAAAACCGGGCTCAGATGGGACTCGGGTCTCCCACAAGACAATTCCCCATAGGGGTGATGGTCCATACCTGAAGAAAAGCACACAGCCAGGATGGCCTGAGAAACATCCTGCTATTGAAAGACTTGACACAAAGAGACTTAATACACAAGTTGTATAATAGTTCACTCTCTCAAGGTCCTTGTGTAAAGTGAGATTTTAAACAAAACTGCTCAATTCCTGAGAAAACCCTTACTTTCACATCCAGTATAGCCCACAGTGGTTCACACAGCAGCATAGCACGCAGATTTTCCAGGTTACATTTGTGGTTCTGAACACCCCCCCAGCATCGTTAATTCACAAATTTGCTCAGAAATCCTTGCATTGTGTCCCAAAGGAGATTAAATACAGACACTTGCAAGGGAGAGAACAACAATAAAAGGAGAATGAATGCTCCCTAAGTGATTCCTAAAACAAAAAAAAGATTTGATATGCAGCCTGTGTACCCATGCAATTATGAAGCTTCTAGCTCAGAGCTGTAACAGATGGAATTTTTTTTTTTTTTCCCCGTCTCTCTTTGGTGATAAGGTGAACGGTTTCCTCAAGGGAAGTGTAGACAGAGCTGCTGAGCTGGCAGGGCTTGTGCCAAGCAGCTGGTTGCTGCTGAAATTATGGAACAGAGCAGCGCGGTCTGGGATGGAGGCAGAGGGCCTTTCTACCTTCAGCCTTCCAAGGAAGGATCGAAACTGGCCATGGATATCTGCATTACAGCCCGTGAAGTGGGAAAACAACAGAGCACCCACTGAATTACTGGAAAACAAAGCAGTTTCAGTGTGCTTATTAAAGGGGCTCATTTCCTCTGCACCTTGTGGTACTGCAGCTTATAAATTCAGCATGAGAGCTCAATTCCTGGGACGCCGCGCAGCCCCATCGGAGAGGCTGGTGCCAGGAAACAGGGAAAGGAAAAAATGATGACGGAACAGTTTTGCTCTTAAACAGTTTTGTTCTTGCAGGTCTCAAAGTGCTGATTGAATATTAAATCAGTGCTTGCACAGCCTTCACTTCTCACCGGAGGGCTCCCAGGTGGTTATTTGGGCTGACTGGGGAAGGTTTGGGGACACGACTCCTCAATGCAAAGCTATGGCTGCAGCACAGTGTGTGGAGCACAGCACAGAGCAGAACCTTGTGCTTCCAGACCTGAATGACACGTTCACCAATTTTAAATCCAGAAAGCCAGTAGAAACCAATGAAAGCACGTGCTCTATGCACTTCTGGGAGGAAAAGAAGTACCACGTACACTTCAAAGTATTGATCAGATTAATTGCTGAATGAGCCGGCACGGATGTCTCCAAAAGAAATTGAATGATTGACTTTGAGAAATGTTAGCAGTGTCTTTCCAATGGGCTGAACAAGATTAAACCCCTGTTAGCCCTGTGATGGATGACACACAACGGCCGCCTCCTGCAGCATTTCCTTCTGCTCATCTTTCCCCTCTCCCACTGCTCTGAGTTTGGGACGCTCCGTACCATGGCTGAGCTCTTTATGCCTTGTGACAGCAGCAGCTCCGCCCTCCATTCCTTTTCCCAGTCGTAACACAACAAAGCTACCTGGATTTCAGGAATGTCACCATCTCTACCCAGAGACCAGCCTCAGACAAGGTAATTATCCTTCCCTGTCACTCATTCTTATGCTGGCTTGTGTAAAAAGAACCATTTTTACAAAGCGCAGCAACCAGTCTGCATGGAACGCTACAGCTCCTGCAGCCAGGGACTCCCCTGTGCTCCTGCCACACTCTGTCCTTTCCACAGGGCTTTTCACCCCAAAAATACAAAAAAAAAAAAAGAAGCAGAATTAGACTTTAGAAAAGGCTGACACAAAGAATGTAAGAACATGAATAAACCTCTACAGAACAAATGCAGTTAACAGCAGTGAAAGCGCTGGAAGGATTCTGGTGCTAGACACAAGTTTTGGTAGCTACCAACATATAAGGACTAGGCTAATTACTAAAACGAGATTACCTCTTGCTTTTCTGCACTGCAGACACAGTAACAAATCAAATTACTGGGGGAAAGATGAGTTAAACTCTCACCAGACACCAGCGGTGGGCTCTGCTGACCACTCGCACTGAGATTTGACATTAACCACGAACACAGGGCTGCTTTTCTGCTGAGAACAGCACATTTTCAAGTGGAGAGATCTTATCTTTCATTTTGTATAGATCAGTCCCGCAGCATCTTGATGTATTTATAGTTTTAATACATAACCGTAAATGCCCCCCTAAACAAGGGATATTGCACCTTTAGATTACTGTTATTGCTTTATTGCTCATTGTAGACATAAATTAACAGCTTCCCCCAGCAATGCTGAAAGAGTACAGAATTAGATTACAATGTACATACACAAGAGCCTATTAAGGCATTGCTATTCCATAAAAAGTCTTTATAGTTTTTAAGTGTACACCTATAAGTGTTTCAATTAAAGAACTACATGCTTGCCTAGTAATTGCCCTCCCATTTGAGATAGGGTTTTGCAGCAAAAAAAAAAAAAAAGAAGCAAGACTAAAAGGTGGAAAATTGGAATATAAAACACCAAATATGAAAGTGCTATAAAAAGAAAGCTAGGGGTTTAAATTATGCTTATTAGAGCCATTTGCATGGCTTAACTCCTGCACTCCGCTCGCTGCAAGGAATCCATTGTTTCTCTGGGCAGAAAATCCTCTCGTTTTGTGTCCCAGCTTCTCAAGCCCTGCAGGAAAGCAGTTGCTGGGATAAAATGGCTCTTTTTGGAGGGTGACTGCTGCCTTAAGTTGCTCTAGAATGATGGAGGCCACTGAAAGCTGGCCAACGTAACAGAAAAATGAAGTCCAGGCTTGGAATTCCCAAAGCAGCAGCACTACAGCGACCAGAGCCGCATCCCTACCTGTTGGAAGGATGACATCTGGTGGTAGGAAGGGTCAGAGGCCCACCAACTAATTAAATGCAGTAAATTAAGCTGCATTCAACATCTACAGGTGGAAAGCAAAGCTTGTTATTGACGTTACAAGTGGAAAGGAGAACTTTGGTGTGATATTAAAACAGCACGGAGGAAGTTTAGCATCTGTGCTGTGGTCCAAACGCTGCTCCACTGGGCAGGGAGAGCTTCCTGCTCCTTTCAGAGCCTCACATGAGCTCCTCTGGTCTCTGCACAACACCTGTGTGTGTGGGCAAACTCATCTGAAAGCTGAGTTGGGAACAGGTTCTGCATCAGCCAACAGCTGTCACAGCTCCTTGGCTGCACAGTGATCAGAGGCTCAGAGCAACGCAGCTGAACCTGTCAGGTCATGGTGAGGGAACTAATGAGTGTTTTATCAGCATCTCTTTCTTGCTTACTTTGAGAGGAAGAGCTGTGTGAGTGAGAGGAGACCAGGAGAGCCATGGGCATCAGAAATATAATTTGATTTCTCCTGTCCTAGGAAGACTAGAAGATGTTGGTACATTGTTTGCAGCATTCCTATCTGCACCTCTTCAAGAATTAAAGAGTGGGGTGGAAAGGTAGAAACAGCTAAGACTCGATAAGCAACAGACATTAATTAATGCTACACTGCAATGGAATTCAGCTGAAATAATGTATGGAGGCCACATGAATAGTAAAAGGAAATTCATCATGGTTAATGTTATTACACTGAATGTCAAAGGAAGCAGCGATGATTTGCCACTTACTGTGTAATGTAATGTAATCTAAATGCAATTGTGGTTGGACAGCCTTGAACATCCATATTAAGGAGAACTGGTAGAAAAACCAGGATTCAGTGATACTCTGTGTGTAAACCATAACACTACTAACTTAGGACCAATCCAGTTTATGAGCGATGCATCTGTTTGCCATCACACAACCAACACAAATTTTAATGGTGTGCTATATTTTTCCTCCTTTCTTAAGGCTAGGAACAAGACTCAGACACGCACATTTTGCAGGCCAGGTCCGGATTCTAGTACGATTTTGGAGTGACTGTGGAAAGACACATCAGCTGTCAGCATCTGATATCTGCTCTCTATTATGCATTTGTCATCGTCCTTATTGACAACCTCTCAATCTGCAGATTTTCAAGCTATGCCCAATGGAGGCTGAGCTGCCTGCCCAAGGTTTAAACCCACTTGCAGTCATCTGATTGTTTCTAGCTCTAACTTCCATGGGACCCTAAGAAGTAACCAATGGGTTGAGAGCCATTGGTTTCTGTTAGAAAACCTATTTGAGGCTGAGAATCAAAGTGGGATCATTACTCCAGAGGAATCTATTAATCCCATTTATCATCTCAACCAAAAGTGTTTTCCCTATGAAGTGACATCAATGCCAGGCTTTTCGTGATACTTCCTCAACACAAAAACACTGAGGTTTTCTGAGTTTAATACTACTTCTGACTGCTTAAAACACCCCAGAGCAAAAAACACCAATGTTACATCTACAAGACAAAGCAATCAGCAAGTCCCCTTACACACGAAAACCCTTCTGCAAGGAATTGAACACGATTTATATTGTTCTTCCCCCACCCAATTACATGTTAGATTTCAGTAAACAGTCCTCAGTAACAGAACACCACTCAACATGGTTTGCTAAAACCTTATTAATTTTCTCTGCTACTTGATACTACAACTTCCAGCATCAGAAATGAGATTCTATAGAGATCAATGGATACGTTATCAATCTAAAACACTGGAAGCCACAGTCACTTCCTTCTGGAATAGGAAAAAATACAGAGAGATATTTAAAAGTAAAAATATGTGAATGCAGTGCAACAGATTCCAATCCTTAGAAAGGAGTGGAATAACACTTGCAATTTATTCCACTGGAGTCCCACATGCCATTCCACTGCTGTTTTGCCACTGAAATAAAAGCACCGAGCATTTCATTAACTTAAGCTTCCGTTTATGAAAAGAAGTAAACTTACATATCTTTTAAAAGACTCTGAATGGTTACTTATTTACACAGCCCTGGAAGTGTGCTAGGCATTTCATCTGCATACAAAGCGAGCACGCAGTCTAAACAAACAACAGAACAAACCAGCAGAGAAGGGAAGGAGAAAATCTCAGCATCATTTGTGGCTTGGCACACTGCCTTACACTCTTCCACTCCACCCACACATCCACCCTACTTGCAAGGGCTCTGCATCCATCCCAACACCATTTACCATAGGAACCAACACTGCTTTACACCAAAACAAGAGTGTGACAGAGGACACCTCAGGGAGTGCAATGAGAAGACTTTGCTCAACTGCCTCCAGGCTTACCCAGACCAAGGGAACATTGGAAGTAAAGAGAAAAAATCAAGGCTTCCTTTCACCAAATAAGAATTTTGTATGCTATAACTCAATGGAAAGCACAGCAGCAACAGCAGAGTGACATCAAGAGAGGGCTTGCTCAAATACAGCAATCACAGGCAAAAAAAAATAATAGAAAGAAGCCGCTCACCTTCAAATGGCCCCAGATACACAAAGAACTCACAAGAAACTCTTGCCACCCCCTGCCAACCCTTAAATGAGGTGTGGGAAGGGGTGGATCCTGACTCCTGCCTTTCTGGTCACCCAGGTGCATTGAATTGCTTGCACCTGAGCTCCCAAGGCTTGGCCCTGCCTTCCACCAGGTGCTCCATCACTGCTTTGGGCTGCGACTGAGTATTTCCACTACATATGCACACATAGCGAGAATAACCTTTAGAGTTTCCAGATATACAGCGTTTTGGTCATTAACCTTTAGAAGGAACTTTCACTTAATTAGTCTGACTCTGTGCACGCAGGTTCCCAACTCACAGACAATGCCCAGCAGCACTTTGTGCAAACACAACCCTCACAGAAGCCCTAAAGTTGGCTTCCATTCCCAAAAGCTTTTCTTCTTCCCACCCACCCTATTGTATTTGATCAGCTGAAGACCAACTCAGCTGATTCCTCACACACTGAATAAAGAATGAGCCCTTTACCCACTTTTATTCGCTAAGAGTTTGATTTTCTCAGTCAGAAATGAGAGCACAGGCAGTGCGAGGCTGCAGACACGAACCAGCTCCAGTTTTTGCATCTGCAGCACGAGTTTATGTGCTTTCTTGGCTGCTTTGCTGATGTCAGTGACAGCTACAGGCACGACAGATTCTCCAGATAAACGATGGGGATGCAAAAATCATCTGCATGCTAATTGTTTCAAATCTCAGCAATTACATTTAGGATCTTCATAAAATAGACAGGGCTTTCCGTGACCCTCATGCTCCTATCTGTGGAAGGAACTATCTCACGTCAATGTTCATTACAATACAGATTGATTCTGGTCTATTAACATACATAGAAGAGAGATGGGGCACATCCTGCATGCACACAGGTGGTGCTGGGTGTGAAACACCAAGTCAAGGGCACCTGCTGGGGGTCTGTGATGGAGAAGTGCTCCCACAACAGATACTGATGAGCAGTGCAGCCCAAGTTCTTCCCAAATTGAACCCAGACCCCCCCATCTGCACACAGAGACAGAGCCAGCATCCCCAGCCGGAGCTCGGAGCTTTGTGGCTCACCCATCACCAGCTGTGCTCTGCCAGATAACCGAGGCTGTCACTTTTTGGTGCTTAAAATATTTACTAGCACCCATGCGCCCAGGCAATCTGCCCCTGCCGTGTGCCTGCAATGCAAATGAAGAACATTTTTGCTCCCCTCCTCGTTTAATTGTTCTCGGTCTCATCCCAGAAATGGAAGAAGGAACTCAGTGACCACAGAAAATGAGGTCTTTTTCTTCCTTTCCTTTGAAGGAGCTAACGAGAGCCAGGGTGACATTTACCGAATAATTAAAGGCAACACTGATGAGTGCAGTAGTTGCAATTTTTCTTTTCAATCCCAGAACCCTTTTTAATCTGTGTCATCTCTGGTCACCGGCTTTACAGCTGTGACAAGCGATTTTTACAGGAACACCATCAGAGGTTGTAAACTGTAATGCCCTTTTTCTTTCTCGGTCCTTGTTGTTTCATACCTGTAATTAAACAGCGCTATATACATATTTAAAAGACACACACACAAAAAAATCAGATTACTGTAAAAATCATCCCTGCACTCGCCACTACAAACTTTAACAACCCTGCAACCCCAGATTTGGCTACGGCCAACCATACGAGAGGAGTCATTACTGTAACTAAATTAGACCGTTTGTTTTCTTTCCCTCAAATCGAATTGCGTAGGAGCCGCTTTATTGCAAAACAGACATTAAAATTCCAGCTAGACCTCAGAGAGAAAGTAATTTCTATTTTATCAGCACTGTAAAGCTGTCTTTATGTTCTGAAGCAGGAAATATTGCAGGGATATTTATAGCTTCAGCACCAAAGCCAGTTTGAATAGAAATGTTACTGCGGTCGGCAGAGCTGTCACATTGCTCAGCGGAGCAGGGAATTTTAGTGAATTTGTGAATTACTGTTTCAGTCTTGACAAGTCTTTCAAGGAGGTTGGTGTGTGCGCCGGAGCGGCTTTGTGGTTTTGGGATAACGATTAGAAACTGAGATCACCTGAAGAGGAGATGTAAATGGTTCCTGGGAGACAACCAGGTCCCCCCTTACTGAGGGCTGTGGCTCCCAATCTCTGCTCCCCTCTGCTCTTCTTTGGGCTCCATGAGCACCGAGCTGCTTCTCTTGCAGTGCTGGCAGCCCACACCTTTTGCTTTTGCCAAATCTTTCCGTGAAGGACTGGTTATGTAAATTTCCATCACCTTTGGGGTGCAGGCCAGATTTCTGCCCTGTTCATTTTTGCCATCGTCCTCTATGGGTTTAATACTGTCAGGATACAGAATTACAGAATCATAGAATGGCCCGGGTTGGAAGGGACCTCAAGGATCACGAAGCTCCAACCCCCTGCCACATGCAAGGCCACCAACCTCCACATTTCATACCCAGCCCAGGCTGCCCAGGGCCCCATCCAACCTGGCCTTGACCACCTCCAGGGATGGACGGGGCATCCACAGCTTCTCTGGGCAGCGTGTGACCACAGGAACCATAACTGATTTAATGAGCCATTTGCAGTTTTACTGTACTGCCCCTGTGTACTTAGACATGCATGGCTTAACCTTTGAGACAAGCATACGCTGTGGCAGGATCAACCAGGTAATACAGGTATACAGATAAATAAACTGATGCACGATGACAGCATTCATCTTTGCAAACTTTCTGAGCTGGTGGCAGAGGCAGGAGAGCACCCTGGACGTTCTGCAGCTCTGTGACCACCTCAGCCTTTGTAATTAAGGAGGATTATTACCAGGCAACACTGGGAGAAACCACAAAACTAATACTCTCAGTCTCTGATTAAACCCATCCATTATCACATACATGGTAATGGATTCCTTCAGTGATCCACAGTGAAAGTATTGCAAACGCGCTGCAGAATTTAGCCTAACAAATGTTCCCATCAGGTTGTAAACAAAATAATTTGTATTGTTGAGGTATCTGTGCCGGTTTGGCCCAAGAACTGCTTGGAAAGTCAGAACTGAGCTTTCTGCTGCTGTGTCACTGCAGAAGGACGGTGGTTCTCAGGGGCAGCTGCCCTGCAGACACATGGAGCCCTACGGAGGGGCTCCTTCCCTGCCAATGGAGAGGGCACAGCAGTCCTGCCTGTCTCAGACCACAGAGCAGAAGCACTTGGTGTCTTCCCAACGTGATCCTTAAAGCCTTCACCCCAGTCAGCTCACCCTCAGGCAGGCCTTGCCTCGTGGAAATTGACTTCGTGAAAGTAGAGCTAATAGGGGAAATCATTAACAACAGAACAACCAGCTTAGAACACTTAAGGTGCATGGAGATCTGCAAACCACTCAGGAGCTCACAGGCACCCACGTGCCTCTCACTGGTGGTTTCCCCCTGCAATATAAGCCAATAGGTTTACAGTGTACATCCTTCTCCTAAAGAAAAGAGAAACAGAAATTAAATAACTGGACCCATCAATAGCAGACAGCACCTCAACAGTGGAAAAGAAGCAGAGTTGCTGAGTTCTTCCTTTGCAGGAAGGAAGGAACCCCTGATGGAGCACACATGCTGCCCCCAGCCCAGGGTCAGAGCCATTGAAAGAGAGCCAGGAGAAACGATCCAAAACATCAAGGAAATAAAGATCGAGAGCTGAAGTTATTTCTTTCATTATTCCTATTGTGCTGTGTTCAGCTGTACCATAAAAAAAGTCGGACAGCGAGGAGCCAGAAGAAACGTTTCAGTTAGGATTGAATACTTAAATATGTATTTTAGCACCTTTTGCAAACGGAGAAATCTCAGTTCCCAGCAAAGGCTGCAGAGCACAGCTTGAGTCTCATTTGTCCCTACGACTCTTTATCAGAATTCTGCAACTCCTCGGCCAATGATCTCTTGGTGTCCCATTGCTTTCCTTATTCACATCACAGCTTAAAGCAGCAGTGGGAGCTTTCATAGAGCCCAAGGGTCCCCTGCAGGGGTACACAGGTGCTCCCAACCTCCTGTCCTTGACACACTGTGGGCTCCTCATTGGGCTTTATACAAAACCCAGCAGCAGCCTGTTGGCTGCTGCGATCTGATACACCAAACACACACCCAACAAACCAGCTGGACTTCGTTCACATTGCTTCTACCTGCATGCAGGAGAGGATTTTGCTTTGCTGACAGCAAAGTGCAAGGGCACCACGAAGATGGGATCTGCATACAATAGCAGTGCGTTATTTTCTAATAATCTAAGGCAAGTCGCCAAGACCACAAACATTATGGAGTTTCTGCCACTGCAAATGAGAGACAGTAGCTCTCTCTGTAAGCTGGGTAGTTTATCCTTAATTGGAATTTGTATGTAGTGCATTGCTCTCTCCCCCACATCTATAAATAAAGCTGGTGTTTTGGCAATTACTGATGTCTGCTGTCATCTCGCAAGGCTGGGTTTTTGATGAAGCATGTGGTGTTATAGGCTAATATTTCTCATTTCTATCGTTCTCTAATTCTGTTTCTTTATGGAAATTGAGCTACAGTTTTATGCACAATGATTCTTTTAAATCCTCCCCCCTTTCCTTCTTCCATGCTGGAGAATTGGGGGAGAGGGGGGCATGAGAGATGGGGAAAGGTTCAGGTGAGTGTGCACCATGGAGAAGGGAGAGAAACAAAGCTCTGGGCCCTGGGGTGCCCACGTAAGGGCCAGAGATGAGGACAAACATCACAGGGAGGCAGAGAAGTGTGCTTTGAATCTCAGCAAGCAGCACCTATCCCTGACCTCAGACAGGGCCACAGCTGCATTGGTAAACATTATTTCTGATCGGCTTCTGCTCCTCTCTGAGTTTTGTTTGCTGCGTGATTTGCTTTTTGTTTCAGCTTAACCTTTCCCTCCCCTTCACCTTTCATTCCTCTGCTTCTTCTCCATCGCTCCCTTTTCTCCCATAAATCTGATTGCTTGTGTATTCATCTCCCTATGTTCCATATGAACTTTCCATCTGCCTTAAAATTCTCCTGTACTTTCCAAACTCCGTTCCCACTGAATCCCACTAAATCCCACTCCCATCAAAGTTACCTGCAAAGCAACTCTCATCATCCTCTTCTCCTAAATGATTTTACTCTCTCCTGTGTACTTGTCTATTTAGGCTGCATTTCATTGCTTATTAACATCACAAACCCGCTCCAATTCCCACCAAAGTCGGCACAGCCTCCCTGTGCTGCTAATAGGTGCTGCAGAAGAAGCAGAAGCTTTGCACCTAGAGCTGATAACTGCCATTTAGAGCTGAGGGCACTCCAGAAACAACAGGATCAGGCCTGATGTGTCTGCATAGCTAATGCAATCAGCCCCAGCAAAAAAAGAAATGCGGAATCAGTGCCTTCTGCTGTACCAGGCCTCCAATGGACATACGTTCAAGGATGCTGATAATCAGTAGTTTGAAAGGAATTAGCTGGCTTTTCATTCTCTCCCTCTTTCTATGCCTGCTTCATGAATTTTCTCTTGTGTTTAGTAGACCCATTTATAAAATATAGATTCCTATTGATTCCCAAGGAGAATGAACATTAATATACTCTAGTGTCCATCTGTTTTCTCCCTCACACGGCACAAGAAAGATTTATACGACTTTTCTGGGTATGCTGCTGACCTGCAATTGAGTCAACAATCAAGTCACACTAAATTAAACAAAGATATATTTCTTCTCCTGCCCTACAGAGGAACACAGCACACGTCTGTCCCTGGGGAACTCGCACATCTCCTCCTTTAGGGTAAGGGAAGTCAAATTCATTTGGGTCAGAATGAAATCTGGACGTGAACAAAGGTCAGCCTTGAAATTGGTCTGAGTCAGCTCACCTGCACATCTGGATGCCATTTAGCAAAGGTGGGTTGATGGCTTCAGGGCATCACCGATGGGACCTCGCGCTCAGCTGCATACAGGCATGCACAAATACACAATACACACGGCACCCATGCAGATACATATGTGTATGTGAAGACACATTTATTCCACCCGTTTCTACAGATGCCCTTCATAATTAGCTGAACGATTCATCTTTAATAATGACCTGTAAGCTGGTTTGCTTTCCCCAGGTTCAATGAGATTCTGTGTCACAGAAAGAGCTTTGAAGAATGAAAAATGAAAGACACCACAAAATTTCTCGAGATCAATTGCTGTAATTATTCTTTGAATAATTTTCCAGCCATTATTCAGACCTGGTATTTACATGAAAGGCTACTTTCAGGCCAACCAGAAGATCTCCAGCTTCAGGATTTACAGCTTATTGTGTAAGAAAGATTTAGCATTGCACCCTCAGGAAATCCATCTGTAGATTGTTGCGAAGATAAAGAAAAATATAAGTTCCTTTAATCTGAATGTCCTTTATCTGCTACTCATTACTGCTCAATACATTTCCCAGTAAGCTGGTGACAGTGACAGACTCGATGGCTTACAACCACACCACTTCTTTTCCCTGTTTCCAGCACTGACATTTACAAACTGCCAAGTACCCTGGACGTACGGACTAGAAAGTAGATCTTCATCCTTTTTGCATTAATTCAGGGTTCAGAGTCTCAGTGCACTGCCAAGGGAAGGGATAACAAAAGGGACAGTGAGAGGTTCATACGCTCATAAATATGTGACAGGCAGTCTTGTCTTATTGCTCCTTTTAGCACGCTGTGCTGCTGAAATTGATAGTGTAATATAGACTTTCTCCAACACACACTGAAAGCCATCACCGGGGCGTTCATTTTATCAGAGCTAATTTTTATGCTGACAAAAACATATATATCAGTGAAAGGCAAAATGTGAACTGTTTGCTGCAGCATTAATTTTAAACATCTGGAATGGGAAATAGAGATGCAGATGTTTTGTAATGAAGACAGGTTACAAGGAAAATAAAATATATTGTGTGTTGCCATTGCTCGTTAATATAAATTGACATCTGCTGAGTCTGGAGGTAAACTGTGTTCTCCTGCCGTCCAGGCTGGAATAATGCTCCATCTGCTGTGTTAATGTGGCTCAGCATCATTTGTCCCTTAAGTCACCCTTGATAAGTACAGACCTGGAAAGACCATTTCAGATGATAGGGAGGTTATGGATGGGACATACCTAAATATCTCCTTACGCTGCAAGAAAAGCTGCTGAAAAAAAATACCAGCTTTGGCTGTTGAAGCCATATTGGGAAATCTCTCATCCACACGCAGCTTTCACATTCAGATGCTCCGAACATAATCCTGAATTTATTTCCAGAGGAGCTGTTTAGTAGCAGACAGTTGGAAGCTACAGAAGTCCAAGGCAAAAAAAAAAATCTGCTCCAACCTATTACTCTCTCCGGCATATAATGGGCACAATGAACCCAAATGCGGATTTTTCACACATGGATGCAAACTCCGCTAATTCCAGCATCATTTTTCCTTCGCAACCCTGAGCAAATTCATGGGCTGAAACTTGTCAGCTATAAAAAGAGGGAATGAAACCAGAAAAATCGCCAGCTAGTTTGCCTATATCCACCATATGTGAGCGTACAGATGTCTAAAATGGGAGAAGCAGAGGAGCTACGTGCTTCGTGTTTGAGATATTCCGAGCTCAGGGTGCTCCTGTCTGCAAGGAACTCAACTGAAGGGTCAGCCCAGCCTTCCTTACTCCTTTCTGATACCCGAGGATCCCTTGTTGTTGGGAAAGATCTCCACACAGACCTGGTCCACAATCTAAAATGCCACGGTGGCTTTTTCCTTTCCTCAGTCGCCTTTAAGAATTGCTCTCTGATTGAATCCATGGGGATGATGAAGTCAAGAAAACGTGCTCTGCATGCTGAAATACTCAAATAAGGGTGCAGTGAGGACAGGAGCGGCGTCGTGTGAGGAATTTGGTGGCATGTCAGACATTTCAAAACACGAGGAAAGCGAAAATGCTCAAGGCAACTCCTGGAATAAACCCACAGGGACCCAATGAGAAACCGCCACCAAATGAAAGCATTACAGGAAAACAGATGGGGAATAAGAGAGGAACATCAGAAAAATCAAATGACATGTTTAAAAGGGCAAAACATCAATATCACCCGGAGAATTGATAAAATGTTTCATTTTAAAGGATGCTGTAAAGCAAAGAAATCATGAAATGCATTATGACTACAAAAAGGAAAGAATGCATCTACCGTTATAGACAGTTCCAGCACCCAAGAAATTGGACTGCCTTCTCAACAGTGTGTCTATGTACTTCTGTCTACATATGCACACACACCAAACATGAAAATTAATGACTTTTTCCCCTTTTCTGAATCCTCAGCTCTTAAAAATATCGTTTTCACGCTTGTACTGAAGTTTATCATTGCGATCTAAGAATTAATCGCCAATTACATAAATAATTGATTATCGGAAGCACTTGCAGCACACTTTGATCGACATAGCTAAGATTTTAACAAAAGAATCATTTGACAAAAGTCTCCTTTTAATCCTTGACTTTTTACCATGATCTTCCCGCGTTGCTCAGAACAGAACAATGGTGTAATCAGGAATGAGTCGCATTACGGACCGACGCTTTTTCCTCGCCTCTCACCCATTCAATGCCTCCATCTTTTCTTTTTTTTTTTCCTGATGAGTTCCATCGTGTTTTCAAAGAGTAGATGGAAACGTAGATATAATTTTGGAATAATTGCGTGAAATCCATTGGTCACGAAGGAATAAAAAAAAGGAAAGAAAATCGTACCATTTTCTCTTTGAAACTCTTTTTCCAAGCTCTTGGGCCTTTGATCCAAAGTGATTTTTGAGCACTGCGGTCTTGAAGAGAGGTGTTTGCAATGTTCTCTGCCACAACCTCTATCACCTTGGAAAGAACTTCACCAAAATGGCATGGAAAGAGCTTCCAAAGCCATCACCACTCGTTTGCCACATGTGCTACCAGAAATCTTTGCAGGAAAGAGTGCAAAAGCCTCAGGAGGACGGTGCTCCCATGGTGCTAAGAAAGGGCTGTCTGCCCTTTTGTTACGTGGTACACAAATGGGTAAGTGAGCAGAAGAGCCTTTGCAACACATACATAAATTCATGCTCTTACTGCAACGCACTCTCTTAACTCCTCCTGTTTGGACTGTGGTTCCACTTTCACCCAAACACGATGATTGAGTTCTCTTTAGAGCACAGCAAGAAGGATTGCCCTAATAAGGCCCCACCACTGCGGCATTCACATGGCGAGCAGAGCAAACAGACTCCATGGAGAGCTCTGGTCAGGGTCTGCTGTGCACCCATGGGTGCTCTGACAGTGATCCTGTACAGAGGGGACCTGAAAGCAAAGCACAGGAAACGTACAGCCTGATGGCAGAGTGCAAAAAGCACAAGGCCTTTGCTGCTGCCCAGCCTGCCCGAGTCTCAGAGTAGCCGGAGGATTGCATTCTAGATGCATAATAGATGAGATGTAAAAACTAATTCTAAAACCAACTATTACCATGAAAGTGTTTCACTTTACCTCAGGATAAAGGCTGCTTTTCACATCCCTCCTGAGCTGCTGCAGAGCAGAGCTGAGAAGCCCAGCCAATAATTCATAAAGAATGCATTAAAAGAGAGATGTACCTGCAGCTCTCATAAACACCTGTGTCAGATGCCCAGCATTACCTTGCAGCCATCCATCACGTATTGAATCACAGATGAGCAATCATTGACCAACTGGTGCTCCTGCATCTGAGAGAGGCACTGAAATCCTGTTTGCCTCTGAATTATTAAAATATGGAAAGTCCTAAATTGATTTACAAATGGGACGAGCTGTAAATCTCCACATACATGTGCGCATCTCCTGTTCAGGTTAAGATCACACGGCAAAGAAATAGGAGCACTTGAAATAAGATAATGAGGGATAGAAAAGCAAGTCTGGCACCCGAAGATGGGTCAATACAAATCCACAATAACAGAAGGAAACGATTGCTTGTTTGCTTACAGGAAAACCATGATGAACGCCATGAACCCCTTCCAAATTTCCCTTCCATTGCACGCACATTTCTACATGTGTTCACATCCCCATTTACCCTGTAGTCTCGGGAGTTTGGAAACGAAAAGGGCACAGATTGAGCTGCACAGGCACAGCATCTTGGCTCAAGGCAGCAGCACCTCATGCTGGAAGGATCCATTTCCAGCTCCCAGCCACTGCAGTCCCTCTATCTGCACACGCCTGACTGATATCCTGCATTATAGAGCTAAGAATTAATTTCAAAAGTACAATTCCGACACATAAGCCGTGCTGCTTGTTTTCAGATGCCATCATTTAGAGAATGTTCAAGGGAATTGTAAAACAGGATTCACTTTATGATGTGGATGAAGTTGGCACTGAATTCTAAATGAGCTGGATAGTGCATGCTAAATTGTGTCAGCAACACCTCAGTGAACAGAAATATGAGCTTTTCTCTGTCTCCGAGACACCTCTCCTTGCCTGATACAGAGAGTGGCATCCTTATCAACTTAGACAGAACAGACTAGATTTTATGACAAATCTGTCAGTTGTGCGGGGTTTGAGATACATTTCCATCTGGGTGTACTTAACGGGTCTAACAGGGATGGAGTCTTTCAGATCTGTATTTTTTTGGAGTTGTAGTTTATGTAACGTATTAAAACTATCTGAAACATTATTTTTTCCCCGTTCCCTGTAGAAATCAACATTCACCGGAGCTCTCACAGCTGAAAGCAGCAGTTTCACAGTCCAATTTCCTTCCCCATTCATTGCAGAGTGAAGGTATCATGCTCCTCTCACCTCGCACACCTGCTCTATCAGCTGTGGCAATCACATAACAGTATGAACCAAGAGGAAAGGTTGCAGTTCTGACCTTAAGAATTTCTGAAACCAGTGGTCACAAGTGAAGGAACGGAGCTGCAATGAACAACTTCTAATGGCCCAACCATGCCTCCCACAGAGCTCTACCTCTTACAACTACACACATACTCACGCAGCCCTGGCAATCAGATGCAAAACACCCAAATCTCTGTATTGTCTGTATGGCAGTATTTGCAATATTCCATATACTCAGGATAAGAAAGAGTGCCAATGCTAAAAATATCCTTAGTGCTTGTGAACTAACCCTATGTTTACCCAAACTCTCCTTTCAGTGTCTCAGGATTGGTGCCCTGCTCAGCTGTGCAGAAGTAATCAAAATGGTACCTTGCATCCGTCAAAAGATCTGAGAGCACAGTCAGTTGTGACTTTTGAAGTTTGTGCATCCAGCCATGGAAAGAAATAGGTGATTGCACCTGGCATGAAAGTGATAGATTTTCTTAGGGAGGCTTCACCCTGAAGTAGCAGGATTCGAGCAAATGATAAAAGCAGCATGCTTACACTTTGTTTCATCTCTTCCTCTTCTCACTGCAGCTTGATAGACCAGACTAAGATGTGACATGCTTACATTTCACTACCATAAGCACACTCTCCATACAGTGTCACTTGGGCTTTATCCACTGCAGAGTAAAGTCTTAAGAAGAACACACTTCATTATATCTCAATAAAAGGCAGCACGGTCAAAATAGCAACTGCCAATTTGCAGGACAGTGTGGGCTCCAATCCGTCTGTTATTTATGTTATAATGGAAATGGGATGGAAGAAATGACAAATAAGCTTAGCAAATACGATGAGCATCCAGACGGGAAGGCATTATCAGCAAACATTCATTTAGCAGAGGCAACTACTGCTGCTACTGCCTGGGTACAGTGTTGGACAGAACACGAGCTTGGAACAGGAATACCTCAAATGAACACACAGAGAAGAAAAATGATGAAGGAAAATATCCCTGGCGCGGCTGCATATGGCAGTGAGTGCTGTGCCAGGACTGGGATTCCTTCAGCCACCAAGAGAAGACAAGCACTGCATCCAAACACCATGATTAACTCTCTGAACGTCCCTCTGGGATCCAACAAGAATTAGGAAACTGGGACTTCGGCTCTTGTGTGAATCACAGAGCGGCCTGGGTTGGAAGGGACCTCGAGAATCATGAAGCTCCAACCCCCCTGTCACAGGCAGGGCCACCAACCTCCACATTTAATGCTCACCCAGGCTGCCCAGGGCCCCATCCAACCTGGCCTTGAACACCTCCAGGGATGGACGGGGCATCCACAGCCTCTCTGGGCAGCTGTTCCAGCACCTCACCACTCTCATAGTAAAGAGCTTCCTCCTGGCATCCAACCTAAACCCTCCCTCCCTCAACTTCAAACCATTTCCATGAAGGAATGTATCATTTAAAACCAAGCACTGTGTGTTGCTGCTGCCTTATGTGGACCAGAGGAGAAGAGGAAAGAACACTGCCCCTAAGGTTCCTCTGTGGCATGACCAGCAGCTGGGAAAACAGGGACACAACCCTCAGCTGTTCCATCTGCCTTTCAAGACTTATGCTTTTGAAGTTTATCTTTTGCACATGTATATGGGCAGGCACTTTCTCTACCAGAAGCATTAAGGTAGTGACAAGGACTAGCTTGTACCTGAACGAGACTCAAAAGTGGAGTTCCTCTTCCATCATGCACAAAACCTTCCTTAGAGCAGTGATGACCCAGCACGAACGAGCATCAGCTTGCAGCAGGTGTGCTGGCAGAGCAAAGCAGGAGTAGGGCTGACAGTCAGACGTGATGTTGTGATGAGAAACACTGGGAGGGACCACACTCAGCATTCTCATGCACAGCTCTGCTGACCTTCCCCAGTCAAGGGCAGCCCCTGTCCTCCTCCTTCCTTGTTCCCAGATTGATGGGCACGGCTGTGCACACAAAGCCTTCATCCCAAGTCCAATTCAGAATTCTGGTAACACCGTCTGCCCTTCATTTATATTCCTTCTCCTGTCAAAGTGACATTAACGAGCATAATCAGAGGGGGGCTTTGTGCCAATTAACAATTTCTCGTTAGCTTAATTAGGGGACACATGTTTTTAATCACAGCTAAGAATGTGGAGTGATTGAAGAATTGATTCGGAGCTTTTGAAAGCATCACTGTCAGTGTAGGGAATTTAATTCGGCAGATGTGGTTAAAGAAAGGGAGCAAAGGCCGTAACTGACTGGGGCTCAGTGAGCCTAATAGCAGGCTGGAGCACAACGAAGTGCAGTCACACCAGTAATGTTTCCCTATTACCACCCATGACTACCAGGTCTACTCTGAGACATTGAGAAACGTGGATAAAAACACCACCAACACCTCTTAGATTGACATCCCTCGTTTTGCAGTGCAAATACACAACGTGCCATGCCTTCCTGTCCTGTCAGCAGGACAGACAGCTTCCTAGGCTTTTCCTCCACATTTATCCCAACGAGATGGATCTCCTGTTCTCTGTAATTGAGAAATGACCTGCGTAAGTGCAATAAATGACCTGGATGACAAATATGTTTTTTGGTGGGCATCACAGACCATTAGTCAGGAAAGTAGCCTTCCCTTACATGGATCCTTACAAAGCCAATTCGCATTTTCCAGTCGTGAGCATTGGAGCTGAACCAAGTCAGCACCAGCAGTCCCAGGTCCCATCCCTCACTGGAGCAGATCCCACAGCCCTGCAGTGCTTTGCTGCATTTATTGCCTCCTTCTTGCAGCCCTTTGTGGTTTTCACTGCTTTACACCACCTAAAGCCCTTGGCACAGGGCAGGGATCCCCAAAGAAGTGCCATTAATCCTATACATTTACTGTGCTAATATTAGGCCACTTGATCTGAGCAGGTACTTCGGGATATCTTCCGTGCCTGGACTCTTTTTTTTTCCCCTTACGAAATGCCATCAAACTGAACTATTTCATCTTAAGTCAGTACTAAAATTGGATGTTAAATGCTATGAAATATGATGTTTTCTGTGCAGGCACAATGTGTCTGTGGGCCGCTGGGCTTAGTGGTTCTCAGGCTAAAGGAAGACCAGCTGTGTTTTCCTCCTCCTTCCCCTGCTCCAAAATAGGAGTTTGAGAATTAATGTCCTCAATTCAGATGATTTTTACCAGCACACATTCGGAAAGCAACAAGCACAAACTTGGCAGAGCTTTCATTTAGTAGCGTTTTGTCATCTTTTTCTTATCCTGCCTTTGGAAAAATACATGGGAATATCACATACTTCAGCATCCACACAGTGTGAGAAATGATGACATTTACTGGCAATAGTATATATAGGAATAAAGGCCTCAAGGTCTTTGATAGCCGCTACAGTATTTATGCAAGTGCTAAAATGAGTCGTTTCAAGCAACAGAAACATATGAAACAAGAACCTGACAGTGTGGCCTTAACAAAAAGAGGTTTCTCCTAATGCAGCTGGGTCAGCAGATCTGAACCTGTCCACAAAGCACACATCTGGAATCAGAAGCCAAGTTCTTTAACCTGGCCTTCTGCTTCACTGGCCGTGTCAGATTTAATGGCTGCCTAGCATCAAATACACCTGAAAACGAATTATGCTACAAAATTCCCTTGCCTCAACCTTGTGCTGGCACTCACTCTTACCACTATCATTGGTGCCATTCTGCATGGGTGCTGTAAATGACTGCACACAGTTTTGGGTGATGGATGCTCGAGGAGCCGCAGCTCTGCTAAGTGCCCTCCTCACCCCACGCTGCAGCTGCTAGGAGCCAGGTCTGATATCTCAGTACCCCTTCATTCTGCACCCACAGGACCATTCCTCCATCAGGAACCAGCGCCAAGCAGCTCTGCTTCGGAGCACACATTGTGCACGACAGACCTCGTTTCTTCCCTTTGATATTATTAGTTTTTTGAATATTCTCCTTCTCCCCACCCAAAATAATAAGCATTGTGGAAAGGTTAAGGTCAGAAATGGATGGATTCCCTACGTTAGCAGACTGGAAATATTCACAGGATGAAATCAGCACAACCAAAGCCAGCTCTAATAGCTTTCATCTGTTCTGTTTGCCTTCTTTTGCTAATCTAACACCCGTGTTTTTGTAGAAGAGGAGTTAAACAACTTTTTTTTTTTTTCCTCCAGACTTATGAGTAATATGTAGCAAATCTGGAAGATCACTCATGCAAACAGTAGCTTTCCAATTCTCAGAAGCATTCATCTTCAATAAAAATTGTATGTGGGATTTTTCAGAAATGTCGGAGCCCTCATGTAAACGCAGCTATTGATTTCATCTTTAGAGCAGCAATGTAAGATATATATGCAGTGTCAAAGTTGCTGCTAATGAAACTTATCTTTCCCTACTCAGTATTCTGCTTATTTGCCGGTACATAGAAACTGAGGGAAGTTGAAAATTATGCTGCAGTACAAGTAGGTGATGTATTACAAAAGATAATCATATTTTACAAAGCATCATTCATCCTAAGAGATCCCAAACTGCTTGTGAAATATTTGCATAGCCACACATTTTCTAATGCAGTGGCAAAATGAAAGGAAAAAAAAAAAGAAGAGAATATGAGAATTTCTCAGTGCCTGCACAGAAGTGTTCTCCAACCCTGCTCTAGTGAGCTTTGGGCAGGAGCCCTCATCCAGGGACAGGACCTTCGTTGCATAACATTGCAGTGGTTTAAATACATCGAGAGAGAGCCCCAGTTTTTGTGGCCGTGTGTAACGTTGCAAGGATGCTGTGTGCTTCCTTAACCCTAAAGGTGAGGTGATCCATCCTACCGAGGTGTAATCCTTACAGCACAACGTCATCCTCCAGCAGAACGACGTCTACCAGACCTGCTTTTGTATTCCAGGCTCTTCTCTCCTTCCCACCTATCTGTGCAGAGCCAGCTTTTCAAAGTCAGTCCGATGATGTATTACAGCAGACAGTTGCATTTAATACAGAATCATGATCTCTGAACGTCTTTGTCACCCACGCAATGCCAGCACTATGGCAATATTGATGGATGCTCCCCTGAGGCAGCACTGAAACAGCCCAGGAACCCCTCTGATGGGGGCAGTGCAGTTTATGGGGTGATCAATCAGAGCAGTGGGCTGAGATCCCCAAGCCTGGGGGCACAGCACACAGCAGGCAGCTAGGAGGGGACAAGCTGGCACCTCATCCTTCCTGTTTGCCATGGGTCTACAGCATCAGCGGGAGAAGAGAGAGCCTTCTGGATTCACACACACAGCATTTAACCACCTTCTGCCACCTGGAGAGGTAACATCCCTCTGATTTGTTTCAGGTTCTACATTACTGCTTTTCATGCAGACGTTTGAGGGCAGCCTACAGTAAAAGCTATAGCACTTCTCAGCTCCTTTCCGCAAGGCAGACAACACTCCTGGGAAGGTCAGGGAAGCAGAACTGCAGACCTCCTGCAGGCATCTATCTGAAGTAAATCAAAGACCATCATCCACAAACACGGAGCGCACAAAGGCTCCAGCCCAGCAAGGTCACCGCAGGGCTTTCCTTCAGCCTGCTCACATCTGCCTCTTCCACTGCTTTCCAGAGCCAGCGGTCACCTAAGGATCTGCTCCACAAGCAGAGCTTTTCCCAATCTGGGTTACTCAGCTCAACCACCCCACAAGCAACATCCCACCAGCTTCACCCTCAGTGACCCCATTCACCCTCCATTCCATTACAGCTCAACTGCAGCAATTTGGACCCACCTGCAGGCATGGCTCCGCACCGATTACCATGCAGATTCCATAAATCCTGTAAGCTGTCATGATTAATCGGTAACAGCAACTTTAAGCACCTGCAGTTTGGAAAAACAAACAAGCAGTAAATTAGGGAAGCTTACATCTCATGCCTGAGTCACTGCTCCCATGCCATTTTTCTTCATTATAACTATTGGTGGGTTTAGTGGGGTTTTTTGGGGATACTGTGATGCTAACCAGAGCTGTATTCAAGCACTATGTCAAATGGCATCATCATTATCAGTTCCATTCAGAGGATGTGGCTAAGAAGGTAATGGCCAGTTGATCTATCACAGAATCACAGAATGGCCCGGGTTGGAAGGGACCTCAAAGATCAAGAAGCTCCAACCCCCTGCCACATGCAGGGCCACCAACCTCCCCATTTCATAGCACACCAGGCTGCCCAGGGCCCCATCCAACCTGACCTTGAACACGATGGGATAGGATGGGATGGGATGGGGTGGGATGGGATGGGATGGGATGGGATGGGGCATCCACAGCCTCTCCGGCCAACGCAGGTCAAGGAGAAGCAATGCACTGGGGGTTAATGAGGAAAAATTATCTGCTATCGTGGAGCTGGGATGTCAGGTGAGCCTGCAACAACAGCACTGCTGGGCCACCAGCCTTAAACTGAGCTGAAACTCACTGGGAAAAGCACAGCTTTTAAAAACATTAAACATAATAATATTTATAAGGAATGAAATTTGTTCAAATATTTGTAGAATGCGAAGTAATTACCGGCAAGATTAAGAAAAAGAGGGAAATTATTAAACAAATAAAATGACGATAAACAAACATGGCTCCCAAAGAAATAAAAGGATTATGGCAAAGCGTGCCTGTGAAAATTGATAAAAAGCCTTATTCCTAATTTCCTCTCCATCCATTAGGAGCTAGTCATGCGGAGAAATTACGAGGAGCTGTAATATTTCAACCTGTATTTTTAAATAGTCACTCAAGTTAATGCAAAGCAGATGGAACGGACCATATTTTCCTAAATTATGCCCATTAAAATTTGTAATTGGGAGTTTTTAAGCTCGAAGACTGCAGCGTAGCACAGGTCCCAGCCCCACGCGATCCCCTGGGCCGTGGGCTAAGCACAGCTCCTTGCACAGAGCATGGCAGAGGTGTGAAGGAACTGCTGCCAGGATGCAAGGAAAGGATGTAAGGAGACAGCTGGGCTGTGAGCACTGAGCTCCTTCACACCAACAAACCGCCCGTCTGCTCCCTCCCCATCACAGCACCCAGCAGCCGTGCCGAGAGACGGATGGGGGCTTATGCAAACTGCTGCTGGTGTCTGGAGAGCAACTGAGTGCATGAGCATGCATCTATGCACCACGTGAGCGGTGGGCTGCGTGGTTTCCTCTGGGAAGCTCAGTGCAGTTCGGATGGTTTCAGTGTGCAGACACTTCTGCTGTCCCATTGGGGTCGTGCCGATGTCATTGCACGGTGCTGTGCCCCTGCCCTCAGCACCAAGAGGTTCCAAAAGCACGCCTGGTGCAAATCAGACAACAGGTGTGCAAAGCAGACAACAGCCATCAGTATTACTACATCTGGGAGAGGTGTGCAACATGCCACCGTTCCCTGCAGCACACACCAGTTGTTTGGCAGCTTGGGTTTGGACGAGGTGAGAGGGGAGTTGTTCTTCCCTGCGTTTCTAAACACTGCAATCAGAAACTCCAAATTTCTGCTCTGCTTCCAATGTTGCTGGGCTCGTTTTGTGATGTGTAGAATCGCTGTGCTTACGCAGCAAGGCGCTGAGCACTGCATGGTGATAAATGGAGACGGGCACCATGGAAAACATGAACAGAGGTGGGGGACGGGGCTGAAAGCAAACAAGCCTGGAGGGACACACGAGGTCTCCAATGAAAAGCAGACTTAAACATGCCACAGTATTTCCTACTGTTTCTACCAGAAACCCCAGACAGACCCCCTCTGAATGTTCAAAACTCACTGAAGATCGCCATGAGAGCAGAGCCTTATCAGCAGGGACAGGTGTGTTTGTCACCACAGCACTGCTCTGTGAATTGTATCTCAATAGTTCACCATCCTGAACTGATGTAAATATCTCCCTGTTAATCTAATGGCACTTATCTCAGCATTCTTTTTGGGGGGGTTAACTTTTCTCTAGTTTCAAATCCATAGAATCATAATCATAGAATCACAGAACGGCCTGGGTTGAAAAAGGAGCACAATGCTCATCCAGTTCCAACCCCCTGCTATGTGCAGGGTCACCAAACACCAGACCCGGGTTGCCCAGAGCCACATCCAGCCTGGCCTTGAATGCCTCCAGAAATGGGACACCCACAACCCACATATCCAATATAGCTCTTCCTGCCTGCTGGGCCAGTTTTGATTTTATTGCTTTTGCATTTGTGCACATTAACTTCTGCAACTGAGCAGAAGGCTCTGCTCCCGTGAAGGGTCGAGCACAGCAGTTTTTGGGACATGCTCCTCCAGGGCACTGCTTTTGCTCACCACTCCAAACCTCAGGCTCCATCTCAGCACTGTCCTCCAAGCAATGCAATGTTACTCTGCACAAGTCTGGGCTGCAGGCAGGCAGTGGCAGCTTGGCTTTCTGACCTGCTGGAGAAGCTCTGATGTGAGCAGGTTGGGCAGGTTGGCTGCGCTCGGAACAGAGCCCGAGTTCAACCCCGAGTTAATCCCGCAGCCAGCAGCCAGTGAGTCCCCTCTGCTGGGATAAATCCTCAGGCACGGAGCCAGCAGAGCTGCGACAGCACACACTGACTGTGAATCTGCTCAGATGTTTCCAAATAAATAACAAAACCCACAGACAGAAGGCCGGCTACGTGAGTGCCGAGAGGGAGGGAGGGAGGGAGGCTGCATGTGGATAAATCTGGAGGAAGAACGCGAGGTCTGCAGGGGTTTTTGATGGATTACGTTGCATGTTTGAACATAATACACATTAAGGCTGGAGACACTGATGCCTCGGATGGTGTGAAATTCCATCTAACGTGGGTTGTTTGCCTGACACAAACATGTTTAGCACGAGATGGAACAAAGGCGAGAAAATCGCAGCAGTTTTTGAGTGATGCTTGAAAAATTGTTTGCTTCCCCCACCGCCCCCTCCTGCCCCTCTCAAACTGCTTCTTTTTTTCTCCTCCTCTAACCTCACACCTCTCCCCCCCTTTTCTGGTAATGGCTTAGTAAATAATTCAGAGAAAAAAAACAAGAACCAGAACTCAGCGTAATAAAAATGATGTCTCTATCTGCTGTTGAGGCGCATCGTGCCACTTAAGTAAGACAGATGGGAGGATATGCTGTACTTTGCTTAGTAAACTGCATTGAGAGAAACTGAATAAGCCTGAAATTAGAGCAGAGGGTGAGATGGGGGGAGGCAGCAGTACAGTGTTGCCTGACAAAGATGCAGGGAGAAGTAATTTACTCTGAAATGACAGTTTGAAGGGGGAAGAAAAATAAACACACAGGAGGGAGCTTAGACTCATTAGCAGCCCAGCCCCAGTATCTCATCATTAATAATAATAAAGAACCCGGCTGAACCGGTGGCTCACAGTAACACTCAAGTGGCTGGGTCTCCCTATTTATTTAACACAGAATAACTGGTGGAGCTGAGGGAAGGTGGATGAGGAATGGGTCGGTTGTGGGGTGGGAGGTGTGGGGTGGGAGCAGAGCTGATGTACGTGGGACCAAGGCACGAGAGCTGCACCATGACTCTGCCTGCATCGTGCCCCAAGCGCACAAAACCAACCTGGGTACAGCAGCCGGGCTGTTCCACTGCTCGAACTCTGCGTTGTGAATATTCCCCTTAATGTGAAATATTTTCTTTCTGCACTGGGAAAGGCAGGAGTGGAAACAAAGGGAAACCGCAGCGATGCTTCGTTTGCCATGAAGGGGACTGCGAAATGGCTTGAAGAGGGAAAGAACGGAGGGATCTGTTCGATTCAGTCTGAATTTAAGGAGTAGGGTTGGTCAAAATACCACTTCTTCCATTCAGTGTTCAAAGTATTTATCTCACTTAGAAATCTTCCTGCTGAAATATGTTTTCTATTTCGTCTTCTCCCCCCCCGGCTGCAGTCTCCACAGCCCTGTGCACTGCACACGTGCTGCCCTGGATCAGTATTTCAGTGGGAGAGCAGCCAGGAAAAAGGAGGATGTGAATGGTGTTTATGCCTCAGTAAATGGCCTTTTTTCCACAGCAAGTAATGAGCCAGTATCTCAGGAGGACAGCGTGCTATTTTTATCATGAAGGTCCTGTGCCCCTTTCCTCTAAATTATCGCCCTCATTCTGCAGTGGTAAAGTACATCTCCGTGGCTCAGTTGCAGGAAGAGCAGGCAGTTCCAATGGCCAACCATCACCTATAGCTAGAAGCAGGTTTTTGGTCAAGCATCAGACACAATGTGCCAAGAGATTCTGACTATACAAACACTTATTTTGGTTCCAAGATGGAAGCAGAGCTGCTCAGAAGAGCTGATCGTTGATTTGAAGCATGGAAAATTTGGCTTTCAGTGCAACTCTTATTTTGCTTCCACTGGAAACCAAAGAGAGCCTCGCTCCCCTCAGAAAGTTCCACGCAGCTTTAAGGTTGAAGTGTAATTTATAAATATTGATTGTGTGCTTGAAGCTCAGTCTTGGAAGGTGCTGAGCACACACACACCGTACTGATGCCCTTTGGACAGCCTCAGGGGAATGACACTTGATAAATGCACAGTGCTGTTATTTTAGTAACAAGAAGTGCTCCGAACTGTTATTATAATGTCCTTTCAAACACAAGTGCAGATTTGTTTTGGAAACATACATATAATGGAAGCTGCAAGGTAGAGGCTCAATACATTAATTATGCCTCAGCATGAGAGCTTTGACAGATTACGGGCAGACTAATTAAACGTCTTTAATTAAAATACACAGTCCTTGCAAAACTCAGACGGGAGATGGAAGAGGAGGCTCTGCTAAGGTTGGAAATGACCTTAATGAAGTCATCCGGAACCAAATGAAGCCCAATGTCTTCATTGTGTTCTGCATCAGCAGATCATCAAGATCTTATGTGCCCAGCGGGGTTTGGACAGCTGACTGGCAGATCTGGTGTGGCAGGAATGAAAGAGATGGGGCCAGAAAGGAGCTGCCTCATCTCCTGGCTCATCTCCATCCTGCTGAACTCAGGGTAGGCTGAAGCCCTGCTCCTGCCATGCCATGCAACGGTCCTGAAGCGTGGCATGGAGAGCAGCAGGCAGCCTGGAGCTTAATGAGCTGCAAGGTTTCTTCTGTGCAAATGCAACTTGATAAAGTCTGCTTGTAATTCCAGAAAACTGCATCGCTGAAGATCCTGAACACAAAAATAGGAATTGGTTTTTAGAAAAGCTTCTGGTTTTCCCTTCTTTGTTCTGTTCAAGGATGCACGACACTGGGTTGTAAAGACCAATTTATGTTTTATCATGAAAACCTTGACTTTCAGACTCTTTCTATAGATTCAACTGAATCTTTTCAACAGAGTTATGGTTTATATTTACATAAATTACCATATGAAACTTGTTAATATTTCCTGAATATTCTTTTACACAGTGCTATTAGACAAGGTTCTACGCTTTTGTTTGGGACTCAATGTCAGCAAATCAGAATTCATGACTGTGATCAGTTAGGAGCACAGCAAAATTATTTATTCCCTAACATACTGGGTGTTTGGGTGTCAAATAATCTGTCCTGAGCAATGCTACCTAAAATCAGCAGAATTTTATCATGCAAATTACAGGAAGTGTTGTCATTGGGAACAGCAGGAAGTTCCTGATTTATTGTCATTTACTCATTAAACGAGCTCAGATTTGCTTCATGGAAGGCACTGTGCTAGGTAATGTGCCTGGTGTCAGGTTTTTATCAATAGTAGTGATGCCTTTCCATTGCAGGAAGAGGTCTTAGAGTCTGCCTGGATCGTGGATGAAGAGCAGGCTCTGTATGCCAGCTCTGGAACTGAAGCTTCAGGGAAGATGCAAGCATCCCACTTGCTCCCAGTTCTAGGTTGGGATGGGCTCGAGTCATTGAATCCCATCAGGTCGTAGCCTGGCCCAGAACACACGACCCAGCTGTTACTTCCATGGACTAGACTCTGAGATCTTGTCTTTGCTGCGATTTACTTTGGAATGTAAACTTCCCGAGGTAAATAAAAATAAAATAAAATAAAATAAAAAGCACAGTGAGGACAGTCATATTTGTTCTGCAGTGAGGGCAGCACTATATTCTTCGCATCGTTGATCTTGGCAAGTTGGCCAGGAAATGAAAGATTCACTTCAGATGATATCTGTGCTCCCGATAGCTGTTATCAGCTCCCGACTGATACAGCATGTGAAGCTGAATGTTGGTTTTTGGTGGATGCTGGGCATCTTTGCACATGAGATAGATGCAAGAGCACAACTGCCTGGCCCAGAAGGAGCCCCGGGCTCAAGGCTGTGGCCAAGTACATCCTAATGGGAATATTCTCCCTGCACTCAAGAGCAGCCCTGTTTTCGTGCTTTTCATGGAAAACAGAGGGAACTCCCTGAAAGATCAACTGCTCTTTAGCAGCACATCCTGCAGGTAGGACGTGCTACCCGAGTAGGAGAGCAAATCCACACTGCAGATGTTTAACAACAAGGGATGGAATTAGATTCCACCCACAACTGAGTTTAATTTCTCTGAGGACCATGAATCTGCCACTGGAAGGGGTGCTCACAGGAGTGGATGGCAGCGCTTACTCAGGGCAGTGATGTATTTGTGCTGTCCTGTTAATTCAGGTCTTTCTTTTCTTCTGCAGATGAAAAACACACAGGGTTCTCCAAGGCTAGCCCATGTTTTAAAGTTAATGGACCTCATACTCAAGTTCTAGCAATAAGGACTCCTTTCAGTCCTTGTTGACGTGAAATTTGTTTTTCACGCATCAGATGTTCCCTGGGCAGGACAGGGAATCCCTGGTGAGCACAGGAAAGAGCTGGAGCTAAAGCACTGTCAGTTTGTCTCCATAGTCTACTCCTTAGGTCTTTAATGAGCACCCGGTTCAGGATACATCGTGCTCCTACTGACTCTGACACCACATCACTGCCTCTCCTGGACAGAGGAACTGTGCCGAAGGGTTGAAAACGTTGCAAGAACAAAGCAAGCCCATGGAACTGTACAGGGCTTCAGCTGGGCAAGGATGCAGCACCTTAAGACAGCTCTGCAGCCACAGCTGATGGGATCTCAGGCACCAAACGTGCTCTGTCCTTGGAGCAGCATCTGTTTTTAATCCTGTATCTTTGAAGCATTCACGCTATGGGCAGAGCTGGTGGAGCGGAGGGATGCCAGCCTGGTGGTCCTGCAGCAGAAGGATTACATGCTCACCCTGCATGCAGCGACTGGAGTGGGATGCTTGAGGCAAATGAAAGCATTTTCAATGCTTCAGAAAGTAGCAGGCAGAAGTGATAAATACGAGTATATTATTTTTCCATTTTTTTTCTACTTCATTTCCACTGTCAAAGATACTGATCTAAAGCTTCTAACGCTTGACCTTCCCCTCTTTCTGGACTAGTGGTGCTGCAGAGCTGTTCTCACCCCTTCATTCGCAACACCGAGTTAGGAAATCTGTAAAGTCCAGCTTTCAGGACTTAAGTTTCAAAGGGAACCCAATGAAAAGTACTAATTGACCTCTCAGTGATAAACCAGCCTACAACACTGAGCGCACTACGTCTCTTACACTGATGAGATTCCAGCTTCAAACTCATGTTGATCCAGAACTTCAGTGAGCTGATAGGTAGAAATTTGGTAACATCCTACCATTTCAGTTGCTTGTTTGCTTAGTTTATTTCGTAAAACTGTTCTCTTCCCAATGAAGGCCCTCTGGGAGAGCTGAGAGCCTGCTGCCCTTTCTATTGCTGGATGTTTTCACTTCTCGTAAACCCTTTCTTCCATTTCACCGTGCTTGCACTGCAACAAGGGAGAGCTGAAGATAAGCAAGATAAGGCCCAAACCCCATAAAGGAGAGGTGATGACATCACCTGCCATCTGGAGCCTGTGGTCTTCCAAAGAGGAAACTCAAAACTAATTAAAAATATGCTGTGTCGTAAAGGCTAAACTGCCAGCAGGATCAAGAATAAATCGGACATCATTAGACTTTCATTTCTCTGCAGCATCTTTCAGTAATTTTGGTCTTATGAAACAAACAGTTTGTGACAGCGAGAAAAGCCAATATAACGGGAAAAGGTTGCAGCAAGTCATGTAGCTCTGCGAGCTCAGAGCAGGAGCCCCCATCTCTCAAGATTATTTTATTGACTTCCATCTGCCACCTTTGGACAGGTGCAAACCTGGCAGTCACATTCTATTCTCTTGACAACAGGGAAATCTGTTGCGCCATCAGAAATCCCTCATTATTTCAGGCACTCTACAATGCCCCCTCCTGCCCCAATCACACACACTCCAGACCCTTTTCTCAGCTCCCTTTTAGACTCCAAACCCATCCACCCTATGAACAGCCAGCAGCAGAAAGCAGCAGCCTCTCCACCGTTCTTAATACAGACCAGAACAGAATCAGGTTTTAAGTTTCATTTCAGCGACAACATCCCTATAAAACATCCCACCCAGGCAGCAAAAACTAGTGACCTTCAAGGCTACTAAATGGACTTTTTGTTTTAATTCCAGCTCAGACCAAGATGTATCATGGTGGTAATTACTCTCCAAGCTCCCCTCCACGCGCTGCGCCGCCTCGCTGCCTGGTAAGGTCAGAAGGCTCATTGTCAACAAACCTGCTAATGGCAATCACACTGAAGGTAATTTCTCTTCCAGGGTCCATCACTCTATTAATGAACCCATAAGCAAAAGAACAGCAGTTTCCAAGATTTATAGACATATCTTTGCCTGTTACAGGTCTATCAGCTCCGGAGAATAATTTCATCTTGGCAGACTGGATGGGATGAAGATGGGAATCTACCTTGCCGAAGCTGTTTTCTTTCCCCAAATGGACTTTCCATGATATTAGAATAACAAATGGAAACTAGACTGTGTTTTTACTGATAAATCCAGCAAGCAGACACATCCATACGCCAAGGGAGCCTCCATCTCCGTCTGCCATTCGAGTTACTGAGGCTCGTCTCAATGGAGCTACAGAGCTATTTTTGCACCAGAGGTCTCCAAGTTGCAATCAGTGACTCCATTTTTTCAGTCACTTATCATCTGCAGTGTTGATTTCCCATCGATTTTTATCAGCACATAGGCTTTAAAAACCATTAAAGTGAGGCCCAAATAGTAGGCTTTCAAACTTATAAATAGGAGCTAAGGTCAAGAGCAACTTTTGGCCAAGTGCAAGAATTGCGGAGTAGCGTGTAAAGCTGCCCTCTCTTGCCTTAAAACATCTCTTAAGAAAGTAAATGAAAATGGAGTGCTGCTTCCTCAGGTCACCAACAAGTCTGAAGGATGCAGCTCAGGAAGGCTGGCTTTCTTAACCTCCACGGATTCCTCAAAGATCTTTTTCTAACGTGGTATAAAACATTAGGGAGACTCGTTTCCTGATTTATCACAGAAGTCCTGATTTTTGTGTGGTTTCTCTCATTTTCCTACCTTAAATAGTATTTCTTAATGTTCCATGTAGAGGCAATCACTTTATCAGACGGAGGGACACTGCATCAGAGCATGTGACAGAAACTCTCATGTCCTCATGTTGAAAATGGCTGTAACCTCATCAAAGCTTTTCAGCAAAGCTGATGGAAAGTGCTAATGGGAACGAGGCATTTAAATTGATGACTCAGTTGGGATTATTCAAAGTGACGCACTGAAATTTGTTTTTCTTAGATGTTTGAGCCTTTTTGAGGCCACAGAGGACGAGAACAAACAACAGAGATGAGAGAAGTGGAAATTCTGCGTGGCATTGTGTTCTCACCTTTGGAAAGCTCAGTTTTACCCGCACACGAGTGAATAGGGCTCTCACTCCAAGGACATCGCTGGGTTTTAAGAGCTTTTTCTTCTCCTGATGATAGCGTTGTTTGAAAATGGGTTCATGCAGCATTATTTCCACTCCTTCCCTTAGCCCAGCCCACACTGCTGTGCAGCCCCTGCCCCAGCAGCTGGGCTGATGCGGGGGTCTGGAGCAAAGCGCAGTGGGAAGGGGCCAAGGCAGAGCCTGCCTGCAGCTAACAGTGCAAATCCAGGTGGGAAGCAGTGCAACGAGAGGTTCTGCTGCTTCAGTTTCTCCCAGTTGAAGAGGAAATGGACCTGGGGGTGTTGGTTGATGCTCAGCTGAACATGAGCCGTCAGTGTGCCCAGGTGGCCAAGAGGGCCAACGGCATCCTGGCCTGCATTAGAAATAGTGGTCAGCAGGAGCAGAGAGGTGATCGTGCCCCTCTACTCAGCACTGGTGAGGCCGCACCTCGAGTACTGTGTTCAGTTTTGGGCCCCTCACTACAAGAAAGACACTGAGGCCCTGGAATGTCTCCAAAGAAGGGCAACGAAACTGGTGAGGGGTCTGGAGCACAAGTCTTATGAGGAGCGGCTGAGGGAGCTGGGATTGTTCAGTCTGGAGAAGAGGAGGCTCAGGGGAGACCTCACTGCACTCTACAACTTACTGATGGGAGGTAGTGGTGCAAAAGGGTCTGGCCTCTTCTCCCAGGCAAATAGTAGGACCCGAGGAAACTGCCAGAAGTTGTACCAGAGGAGGTTTAGGTTGGATATTAGGAGAAACTTTTTCTTTCAAAGGGTGGTCAGGCACTGGAATGGCTGCCCAGGGAGGTGGTGGAGTCGCCGTCCCTGGTGGTGTTCAAGAGGTGCCTGGATGAGGAGCTACGAGAGATGGTTTAGTAGCTTGTGGCACTGATAGGAATGGGAGGGTGGTTGGACTGGATCATCTTGCAGCTCGTTTCCAACCTTGTGATTCTGTGATTCTGTGATTCAGTTCACACAGACAGTTCCCAGCCTGGGAGATTCTCCTGAAAGCAAACCCCACCTCTGTATGAATTTGTGCCACTTGGGGACCGTGTTAATCTGGTTACTCTTCCTCCGTAATTTATGGTTAGGAATAACCTTGAACATCTAAAAAGTGTTTTATTTTCAAAGGAAAGTGAGCAATTCATAAAACATTACATGTTGACGTGTTCTGGAGAATATAAAGGGGCTCATTGCTCTGATTCAGACCCTATTTGCATAATTTTTCCTTCTCTCACCACAGGTAAATCACAGTTAAATATTGAAGCATTCATCACCTGAGCATTTGCAAGCCAGACTTTACACAAGCATACAAGGGAGGGCCGCACTTTCTCAAGCACATGCATCAAACCACAGAAAAATTTTGGCACCTGCCTAGCTCTGTGCTCACAAAATTAAGCAACCTCTGGGCACAAACACCTCTCTTTGCAGGAAATTCACCCCAGGGTTATTTTTTCACATGGCTCCTAAGGAAGGTCTCAAAGCAAAGCTCGCATCCGCTTGATGTGAAGCATGGACTTACATTTCCCACTGAGAAATACAGGAAATATAGGAATAAATATGCAGTAAAGCAGAGTTTGGATGTTCGGTCATCCACAGCAGAAGCCCTGCTCGGTACGCTGACCTGTTGCTATCCAATTTTATTGCTCTGTAATGTGGAGACGATTAATTTGTATTGGAATTACTGGCTCTGTCCTCAGCTACCTGAAAGTGAGGGGACTGAGGTGCTGACATGGACATCAAATCTCATTCGACTGAATTCCTGTTCAGCTCCTGTACAACATTCAACAGTCAATTAAAACAACGTCTTCACACGTAGGCAATGAAGAATGTGGCAACAAAATGTGTACAGTGCCCACTCTTATTTCAACCCGAAACTATAACTGAGGGGCAAATAAATAAGTAAAAAGGAGAAACATGACTGTTTGTCACACAGCATCAAACACTTCCCCTTGTCTCATCCTCCGTTTTCCCTTCTGTTGTCCTAATAAATAAAATAATACTTTGGGGATTTGGATTTACAAACAAACCATCTCTGTATTTGGCCATATCTTCTATAGCGACGCGAGAGGAAGGTTCTGTTACTCAATAACAAACTGTACACAGAAAATGCATACAAATTATTGCAGCTGTCGCTATCACAACTTAGGAGTAAATGCAGATGGCATGAAATAATATTCACAAACAGCTAATAGAATTTTAATGGCTTTAGAAAGAAAATAAAATGAAAGACAGTGTATTTACTTGCGATACAAAGGGAATTTATAGTGTGCCAGTGCAAGTAACGAATCACTTTGGACCTTGCATTTTCACACATTCAGAAGTGGGCAAGTCCCTGTGGGATTTATTTATGGGAAGTTTAAATAGCAATCATAATTTGTGAAATATTCAAGGATGCATCTGCATAAAGTATGATGTTCGCATTATGCAAATGTCATGTATGATGAATGAAATGCATCAAATGTCTTGAGGACACCCAGATGTTAAGCCTACCAGGATGCCAGGAAACATGGAAGGAGGTGAAGAACATGATTTCTTCTTGAGTTAATTGATTTCCATGTTCCAGCACCACCTTCTAAATACTTCCAATAGAGAAGCATGCTGCAGTTACAGTTCACTTGTTGTGGTTGTCTTTTGTAATCATCATTCTCACTTCCCTTTTCCCAGCACAATCCAAGAACTAACACAGCCTTCTAAATCCTTAATTGAGATCTTTCCCATACACACAGCATCTGAGTGGGAATGCCTATGAGTGAAGTGCCACATCTGCTGCAATGCTTCCTTCATATTTTTTGCTCTGTGGCCAACCAGGAGGGCAGAAAGGCCGTGCCATGGCAGGAGGGCTGACCACTGATGGGATCCATCAGAGCAGGCACTGCAGAGGAGCCAGCCCCTCTCCTTTCTTTAAGTGCTGGAGCACACTGTGACTCTCAGGAGCACCACAGAGATGCAGTTGGTGAGATGTACTACCCAAAGCATTTATTTTTCAAGTGAGGCTTCAGGTAAAATTGACTAAGCTCATAATTAAGTTAGAAATGTAAATCTGTTAACTTCAATGATGCTGATCTTATTGATATGGCAAATCAGTAACTGTCCTGAAATGACAGATTAAAAATGATAAAAATATTAATTTTGCTATCGAGCACATCATTTTATGTTGTAAAATATAGAATTCGTGAAAGCAAGTCGAAATGATGACTAATGCATCTGCTCCCACCCTCAGATAGATTTTTAATGCCTGCCACTTGCCCACAACCTGAAATACATAATAATTTCAGGAAACATCCCCAATAAGCAAACAGTCACTCATAAATACACACTCCTGTCTGACAGGAAATATATTCTACTTTAAATACCAATGTATATCCTCATACCTTCTACTCAGTCTGACTTTATGGAGTGATGTGTGTGCGCCTGCACTCAGCAGCAGACGGGGGTACCGGCGCCTGGTTCCCAGCTGGCACTTGTTTAGCCTGAGATTCTCTCCAAGATTCCCTCAGAACTCCACGATCCATATGGAACGCTGAAGTCACAAATATCTTTTTTCTTGCAGCAGACGCTCTCAGACAAGGTGATTAAAACGACATCATTCTATTGATGCAATAGGAATATTTGCACGCAGAGCGGATCAATAGTTTCTGTTTTATAGCAACAACCCAATGCCTCGGCTTTGCTTGCAGCTTTTCTAGCAGTGAGGGGCTGTTATCCAATGGCTGCACTCGATGCCATTGACATCCACTCTAAAATGTTGTGGATTCCCAAAGTGTTCATGCAAATCCAAGTTACATCTGCCATTGAAATACCGAGCACAAGTGTCTTTGGGAGTCAGAGCAAGCGAGGCTGTGTGAGTGTGCAGAGTGAGCACAGCTTCACACTCAGTTTTGGCTTGTCTCAGCCTTTGCTCTTCATGCACACGTGAAGTTGGACGTGGGGAACAGTGCCTTTGATGGACATGACTGACGCTGTAGGTAGGGCTGGATGAGCTGGCTGCTGATGTCAGCTTTCCCAGGCAAACAAGGGGTCTTGACTCAGTTTCCCCAGCAGTGCAGTGGGGATAACAACACTAAATAAGGTGTTCCTTGTGGAGATAAGCCACTTAATGTGTGTGAGGTGCCTGGGGGAAGGAATACACTTAGCAAGCAGAACACAGGGTTATTAGCTGACCCCTCACCAGTAGAGCAGGATTGCTCCCTGCCATCCCATCCCTTGCCCAGTGCTGTGTTCCAATTGCTGCTGAGTGCTCTGATGGAGCTCAACCCCTCCTCAGGGGAGAGCATGGCACAGCCTCGCTGTCATCGTGGTGAGATGTGAAACCTCAATGATCCTGACTTAATTTCAGCCTGTATTTCCTTGCTGCACCTTCATGTTTAGCACTTGCATTACATTCGCCATTTATAACACATACCAGAATATATAGAAGTAATAACATAATAGCAAATGATATTGTTCTTCCTTTGACTTGAGACTTCCTCGCTCTTTCCTGATTTGTATCACAGCTCTCCTTAATGTATTTCTTGTGTTTGAGGTTGGATTTATATTGCAGTGTACCAAAGCACGGGCTTTAATGAATCTCCTTCCCTTGCCTCCTCGGAGTGCATGAATCTTCCACCTCCCCTACACAGCACAGATATTAAACACATTATTCTGGTTTGATAGAATACCAGTGAAATTCAATTCCTTCATGGACTTACTCCTTTCTGTTGAAGCTGAGCAGCAAATATGCACTCAGGAAAGTAGAAAGGGAAGAGAAAAAAAGAAGACGATCAAGCATTGAAATAAAGAGCGATCATTTTCTCCTCTATTAGCAGCTTTATGCTAGATATGATAAATCCCAGCTTCAGTGGTGCAAATTCCAACATCTGCTCCATCTTTGCCTCACAGACTTGTTGACAGGTGTAGTCTCCTTTCCAGCATTGCTCAGGAGCTGACAGATGGACTGCCAGCAGTAAATAAAGGCTAAATCCCACAGGCGGTGGCAAGGGGCTCCTGAACTTTTCCTTTGTTTTCACTCATTTGATTTCACATCTCCAGACTCTGTACTCACACTCCTAACAGCATTTAGCGAGGAATTTCCTCCTCTTTAATCCTTTCTCTTATCTCCCTAGAGAAGATGAAAGCTAAATGATGTTAATCTGCCCAATATTTTCTGATCACAATGAGTGCAGTAGGAATTACCACCCCCGCTGGAAATTAATTGCAAAATAAAACGAGGTTGCGGTGGAATGCCAACACCTGGGCTTCGTTTCTCCTCATACACCAAAGGACAGAACTCTGCAGGCCCTCAAATTCAGCCCACAGCCAGAACTGGGGAAATAGTGCTCAAGCTCAGGTCTGATCACCGGGCCATAAGGACGTGCTTCAATCTCCCAGCACTGCCCCCTCCGTCCTCCTCTATTTTAGATGCCAGTATTTGCAGATTATACCATGACTACACTGACATCCAGTAAATTTACACTTTAAGAGAAGACCCAAAGACCTCGAGGTCAGCAGTGAGAATCTCATTTGCTCCTGTATACTTTCATTTGCACCTGAACACACGGAACAAAATAGCAAGAGAGAAATCCTGACTTTTTTCCACTCTTATTCATGCAAAACTCCAGCTAATGCCAGCTGGAGCTCTGGGGAAACAAGGGCAGCATCGTGTGTGAATAAACTGATCTAATACACCTTTATTCAAAGATTTCTGCCTACCCACACATCCCCGCAATGAACAGATCCGACCTCTCAGGAGCAGAAAGAACTCTGGGATTGGGTCATAACAACACAGGAAAGTTTGCTGCTTCCTAATAGAGCAAATTTTTCTTGGATTTCCTAATTTCTCTTCAACCACTGTTGATGTTTATAATATCTGAGCATTACAAGTGGAAAGAAAAGAGAATCCTGGACATTCTTTGACAAGAATGAGGTTACCCACTGGGAGCTAAAAACATGCAAAAGCCGCTTTGCTGTTCTTATTTCTCTGATGAAAGAAGCTAAGCTAAAACACCAAGGATTTTACTGGCTTTCCTGTCAGACACGTAATGGTGCTCCTGTACTATAAATCACATTTTGTTGCCTTTTTTTTTTTAACATTACTTGTGGATCTCCCCTGAGCTTGAAATATTATATGCTTATTAAGTTTAGGAAAAAGGATTCCCTATTAGCAAGACAGCATGGAATGTTTTCTGACTAATACAAACTGTTCTGCAGTAAGCAATAATAATCACTCAGATGCCTCTGCCAGCTTTCTTTTTCCTTCCTCCCTTTCTTTCATTTTTGCTGCATTATTGCCAGTCAAACCCAGATACTGAATGCCTGGCAGCATCTCATCTCTCCGATTTAACTGAGCCACACTGCAGCACACAGATAGCAAAGACTGGGGCACTGAAGATCTCCTGTCACAACCAGGACTTTGGAGATCTGAACTCTTCTAAACGTAGCTGTCAAGGAGCCCTGCAGGACAGGGAAGGACCTGAGCAAGATGTTTGCCCCACTGATGGGTGGAGTCTGTGGGGCAGGATGAAAAGCTGATAGATACCTCAAATCACAGAATCACAGAATCACAGAATCACCCGGGTTGGAAGGGACCTCAAGGATCATGTAGTTCCAACCCCCCTGCCTAGCAGGGCCACCAAACATACACATTTAGATCAGGACATACACATTTAGATCAGGGAGATCAAATCAAGGAGATGGACCAGTGCAGCCACCAGGACTGCTAGGACCTGCACCATCTCCTGTCCCAAACAAGAATTGGCAGGTGGTACAATCAAATGCAGAGGGGCTTCTTTGCTTGTGCAGAACTGTGCACGGGTGATGCTGCTGAGCAGACAGCAACTGCCAACAGGTGTCTGCTTTGCTTTCAGCTGTGAGCTGCTTTTGGGTGAACAGAGCAAAGCTGCAGTGGTGAAACAGCCTCCTCGAGTCTCTCTGCTATGAAAGGATTAGCACACAGCAACTGCATTAGCTCTCATATTCGCTCACATGTCAAAACCAAAATGATCAGGAATAAAATTCTCGGATGTAACTTAGACAAACACACAGACCTGCTTTTAATGTACATGGAAAACGACAGAGCCAGTGAAAAACTGCACTGTATTTGAACTTCAAAGCCTTTTATTTCTCCTTAGTTAGAAGCTGCTTTCCAAGATCTGGTGAGTCTGCAGTCATGGGCTTTCTCTGCAAGAGCCATCAGTGGTTACTGGCACTTCAACTAACTATTACATGAGGTGGACTCTCTGCAGCCACTAGTCTGCTTTACAGGCTAAGGAGCAGCCAGACTATCTGAATCCAAAACTTAGACCAGAAATTCTGTAATATTTGGCTTAAAAATATTAATTTGGGGGAGTAGGGAGGGGAGTTAATGAGTTTCACACTCACGAAGTGTTATTAGATTTTGGTACCATCTGCTTATGCTTAAGACAGTTTCCAAGGCAGCTTTCCTGTTCGGTTCCAATCCCCGTTGGGTGAGAGACCATGCACAAGGCAGTGGGTAACCTCTTCTCCGTGCTCGGCCCCCCAGGGGAGCCTGCACCAAACTCCACAGTCTGACGCTGAATATATGTGCAGTACATTTATAAATAGCAGCAGCTTTTGACTACTTTGTTGAGGGAAAGGGTGAGATGAAATAGAATCAGAAGAAATTGGTACATGATGTGGCGGAACAGATCCACGCACTTCTAAAGGGCATCCTGCTTTTGTTCTGTACTGCAGTCATTTACTCTCTATTAATCTTAAAGCATAACAAATTCATAGAGGAATTGCTGCACCCGCAAGAGAAAGGAATAGAAGAAGCAAAATCACAGCACTAGCATAAGCAGAAAGAAACAAGCACACAAGGCAAGTTATTGTACGTATTGGAAGGAAGAACTAAATAATATTTCCTATTAGATTTGACTCAGGATGGCAGCACCAGCTTCCAGAACAGCCACGAGCCACTGCTTGTGTAAAGTCCTGGGACACCCATCCCAGCTATCAGCCTGCATCAGAACACAGAGCCACTCTTTGAACAGAACAAAGCCCCAGCTCAGAGGGGAGTCATTTTATGAACAGTAGGAATTATGGCAGTGCACCACGGAGCTCCTCAATGCAAACACCCTCAATGCAAATACCCACCTCCCCTGGCACCGCTCCGCTGGTGAGATCTAATGAGATCACACAGCTCTGCACGGGCTGAAAGGGGGTTAAAGTCCTTTGAAGAAATGCAGCTGACGTAAACAGGAAAGCCAGTAATGGCATTTCTAAACTCACATTCACTGTGCTGATGCTGGAATAGAGAATCCTTCTATTCTGGGAGACTCTTGCATGTTTTCATACAGTTTGACAACTTCCATACGACTGACAAACATGACACTGCACTGCAGGGTTCACTTGCAACTGCCTTTGCACAGGTGCATTTCTTTTGCTTTGGTCACATCACATACACGTCTCGGCACTCTGCAGGAGTCCATCTCAACACTGGGTGTTGCCCACACGTTATTAATGGACAGTTCTGCATATATGCAGAACAGTGGCAAAAGGCATAAATGTTCCACGTGAAGCTACTTATTATATCAGATGTCCCTCAGAAGGTAAAGGATTCTGTCTAATCAGTAGCCATTCCTCAGGTCTCAGGAAATCTGACCCCTTGGGACTACTGGGGCTGTGGATTCTCCACGTGAGTAGCAGTGTGGTTCAACATTGCCCAGTTCATGAAGTGAAATAGCAAACTTGCCCTAAGCAGATTTGAGTTCAGGGGGTGTCGTTAGAAACCAGCTCCAACTCATCCAAAAAGACAAAGAATTTTGTGGTTGGGCACCAGTGTCACACGTGATGTTGTGTCCTCCATGTGGTTTGGGAAGGTAAGAGTGGGAATGTCCGGTGCTAGAAGAGATGGAAACGAAGCAACAGCTCTGCAGAGATTCACTTGAAATTTTGTGCATGATTATTTCACAGAGAGCTTTCTGCTGTTGACCCCAGGTGGTACACACATAACTCCTCCAGCACAGAATACACACAAACCTTATCTAGAGACATTAAAGAAAGCCGCTTGACACTGAAAATCAAATTGATTTCTTGCCAAGATTTCACAAGGGCATGTGTGACAGCAAATGACATGCTTAAGCCTTGCAAGAAGAAAATAAACATGTCCAATGCAAAACCCATCACTTTCTGTGCCAGCTTGAATTATGCACATCTGTACTGATTTGACACCCAGCTTGCTTGGCAGCAGAGGCAAAGTGTGTGTTGCCACAAGCTGAAATAGATAAATAGGGTACAGCAGTGCTCACTATCTTATATAAGGCTCATCCTCCAATGCAGAGACAGAAGCTCTCAGTTTTAAGGAAATAGTGCCCAGTCTCTTTGTTTCTCTCTTCCCCATTCAGTAACAGATGCTTGGAAAGCCGTTGCTGCAGTTTGACTGGCTTTTTTTAACTTCCCTTTCAAGCTGTGCTACATTCTGAACAATTAACCATCAGAAATCTATAGACCTTCTCTTTTCTAATAACTACGTTGAATTCCAACAGAATTCAATTTCCAGCAGAAACAACCAGCAACTTTTTGTGTTTAAGGGGCTTTGATGGACCCAAAGCTCGTATCCTCACTCCAGCACAAGGCTCCTGTAGCCAGAGTGCTTTCCTACCATCACACTCTGAGCAATCCAGGGGTCCCTCTCAACAAATGCCTTTTTATTTCCTAGAAACTGGTGTTCCAGAGCAAACTGAGGTCAGCTGTCCAAACTCCAATCTTTAAACAAAAGCAATGCAAACAGCATTGTTTGCTATTGCTCTGCTGTACGATCCAAGGTCTCTTATCCTTCTGATGTAATTCCTCTCAAATTATTAGTCAAATTAGAGTGCAGCCTCTTTGAGCCAAGCACCATCCTTTAAGATGACTATATGCTGTGCCCAGCACACTGGGACACTGGCTGCTGGGGCACTATAAATGATGCTTCAATTCCACTACTGCAGAACAGAAACAAATGTCTCTGTAAGTCCCTGCATACTTCCATCCACCAGAGATTAATGTAGCTGCCACCTCCTGCCTTGCATTTTGCTACATTAACATAAAGCTTCTATTGCACAGCAGTTTGATCCATTTGTGTTTATTTAACTCCCGTGTTCTGACAGTAGAAGATGGAGAATCTGCATAATTAATAATGACCCAAGCAATCTCACTTAATGCCTGCTCTGAAACCCCTGACTATCCTTGTTAACTAACGACATCTATAATGGTGTCAGACAGGTAAAAGACTCCTTTAGTCTGCTGAGATATTATTCACCTGGGATTATCAATGGGTGTTTTTCAGCTCTAGCCATTAGCTGGGAGCGTTTGGGTCATTCATAAAACTTCTCTTACTTTTCACCAACAGAGCACAAAAGCTGCAGCAAAAATGAATCTCCTCTTTTGCACGCATTGCCATCTGTGCTCAGTACCTCCTGCACCCCAAAAGGCAACGCTGGGTGCTGGGTGACAGCTGCAGATGGCTGCCAGGCTCTGATCCCTTGGAATGGAAGCCACACAGTCTTGATATGATGAATCACAGCAACTCAACCCCGAGCTGCTGTGTGTGTCAAGAGCCGGGCTGCGTGAGCTGCTCTCCAGCTTATTGCACAGAGAGCCTTGGCTGCCCTTAAGCATCACTCTGTATCAACACTTTTTATTTTCATTCACTAGCAGTTTTAAAGAGACTTAAAGACCGTGCTCCTTGTGTGTCTCTATCACAGAACATCAAGCAACGGGGAACTGCGGATTTTAAGGTCAGGAAGCTGAATGAGGCTAGGCTTAGAATTCTGCATGTTTGAAGAAGAGACAACAGGAGCAAAAGCTCAATATCCCAGCTCTGGCTGCAGGGGGTTTGCCTGGTGCCAACGTGATGGTGGGCACAGCAAGGCAGGGCATCAAGGGCCTGGTGACACGGGCAGGGCTGCAGAGGGCTCGGAGCCCTGTGCTGTGGACTGACCTCCAGCACAGCAATGGAGAGTGACAGAGGAACACAGGGATTGGGGATCAGGAGCAGCACCGGCCTCTTTTGCCACTCAAATTTCACACAGGCTGGAACCCTTTGACCACCAGTTCCCCCCAGGCAGTGGGAGTGCTGAGCTCCAGGCAAAGGTTTTATTTCCTCAGACCAAGTAAACTTGTAATGCTTGATATCAGGACAACGCCATTTGCCAGACCAGATGAAATGCTTGTAACGAGGGCTAATCAGATTCCACATTAACGAGAGAAAATATGAAGCTAATCAACACCCAGGCAGGTCTCTAGGCTGCAGGCCTATTAAAGTTCATAAAAAATTAATGACTGAAAGAGCAAAATCATTTGTAAGGGGTCTCCAGTGGCAAGGGAAGCGTCTTGAGCACAGTTCACCTCTCATTACACTGAATTAGCCTCGCTTTCCAGCCCAAACAGGGATGGCTTCAAAGCATTTTCCTGTTTGGAAATGGATTTTCATTTGGAAACATGAGTGGGGGGGATTTAGTGATGCCTGCAAGATGGCTTTGCAGACTTCAGGCTCCCGTCTGCGCTGTAATTTAGTCTCAGTGCTGCCAGTTGCACTGCACCTCCTTCAGCACATTATGAATTACTAATAAGATGCAAAAATGTAGATAAAATATAACGAACTGTACAAGAGTGGAAACAAGGCCGGCTCTTCTGGCTCACATTCACTGAACAAAATGGTTCCCCATTGCTTTCAGCTATTCTAATCAAGTGCAAACAAGACGGGCTGAACTTGCCTGGTCCAGTCCTCTTCCCCACATGCACTGCTCAAGCTCTCACTTAATGGCAAGGTTTTACACAACAGACCACTTGAAAAGATCCCCTGAATTCAATGCTGTGAAGGTAAAACAATCGTTTCTTAGATTTTTTGGCTGGGAAAACAAAAGGCCCTTAGAGTAAATCTTAAATATTTAACACATTATGTAAATGAAATGCTTAAGTATATATCTTGTACAGTAAAAGCAGAAGAGGTAGATTAAAAAGTAGGAAACAGACATCTGGAGGATTCAGTAATTGTCGTTTCAGTACATGTGCCTGAGAGAACCCAGAGGTTTTGATCTGAAACGTCTTCACGCCTGAACGGCTGTTTGGGGCACAGTCCTGAGCCTGTCTATAACCTGGTGCAGCTGAATTAAGTCTCCCTTGTTTCTTAATCAGGTTACCAGAGTCTGTCATTTATGTCTTCAGTATTAAGATGTTTCATTTTCTCTCCTTATTTGGTGCTGTAGTACATTAGTGGGAACTTGCTGCCAGTAATGAACCTGCTTTGAGAATGGAAGTCCCATAGCTTATCAAGGCTTAATCTCTGCACGTGCACTAGAGACAAGGCCAGACTCTGCTGCCTTGGACTTTATAAAATCATTTACTGCTGTGCAAATAAGCGTACATTCCTGCCATATTGGTTTAGCCACAGCTGAGGTCCACTTTGCTCTCATCTCACAGTGATGCACATTAGCTGCCTGAGAGGCAGAGCAATGCAAGGTGCACTTTCAATGACCTGCTCATACTGCAGTAAAGGGAACTGGATTCAAGCAGCACCACACAGCAGTGATTAACTACAGAATATTAACAGTGTCTTGAGTCTGAGAGAGAAACACACCGGGTTACTGCATATCTCTACAGGCAAGTGAGCTATGGTGGCACTTTCAGCAATGCTTGGATGAGATACGAACCAACCTGGGATTGCGGGTACAACCTTCCTCTAAAAGGTTTGGGACAGATTTGCACACAAAGACAACGGTCCTCAGCTACATTGGTCAGACTTTGGGAGCTTAAAGGCATGAATTTCACAGCTTAGTGCATAGACTGAAAGGAAGCAAACTGGCTAAGTCTGTAGCAAAGACAGATCATCTGCCGTGAACACCAGCTTAAAGTCCGTCTGTTTAAAAAGCCACGCAAGGCCCTTTGGAGATGCAGGCTTAAATCTGTAAGACCTCACTCCTACAGAAGATAAATGCAAGAACGAAAATTTATCTGAATGAAAATATGTGGGTAAAGTGCTGGCTGTGTGCTTGCTGGCTACAATTCAAAAGCAATAAAGCCATTATTAAAGCCTGCATCATCTGTTCCAGCTTCCTCCAAAAAATGGTTTTCTGGGATATTCAGCAGCCGTCAGCCTAGCTTGCTTGAACTCTGCTGGCTCCAAGATCTGCAGACCAACTGTAACATCTCACTTGTCTTTTTCCCCTTTTTCTCTTAATACAGGAGGAAGTGATAACCCTGTCCCTGATTTGAATATAAAGTGGTAATTCCCAAATATCCTCTCCATACATAAAACTGCAATATGACAGAAAAAGCATGACAATCCCAGTCAAAATAGCATAAAATAAAATAAAATAAAATAAAATAAAATAAAATAAAATAAAATAAAATAAAATAAAATAAAATAAAGCAGGAGCAGATACAAAGCAACCTGTCTGACTCTTTAGAGTTTATCAGGGCTCTTCAAGCAACTGTGGATGTCTTTGCCCTGAGAAACACTGCTATCCCCATTTGCACTAATGGCCACCAGTTTCAGAGCATCAGTTCAGAAGACAAGACTTAAATGAGGACAACAAAGACTCATCTCCTAATTACAACTCTTCTGCAAAAGCTTAGAGGTACACATGGAATAGATACTGAATTACTGGACATCTCCCCTAACAAAGACTGTCTAGTTTCTCAAACAGGACTGTCCTGACACTGTGGCACACTCAGCAGAAGCTCCATGTCCTTCTCTGCTCTGTTCATTCAAAACCTCTCCACTTGTTCCATACCATGGTTGGAAGTTGTGACCCAACTGCCGAGTTTCCCTGGCTCCTGCAATTCCTGTAACTGCACAGTTACATGAAGTTGTTATGCACCTGATGGGCTCCTCCAGCATTCATTTACTTTAAAATATTCTGGGTGTTACTATCAGAAGTGAGATCTACCCATCCACTGAAACACCAATAAACCTCTTCTTTTCCAATCCTCACTGTGATCTGTCATCCACTGTTGGCTGGACTGACTCTGAGGCTGGGAAGGCGGATGCAAAAAAGGACAGGACAAAGCAGGTGGGAACAGGTGGTGGGAGCTTTTGATGACCACACTGAGAATACAACATCATTAGGAAGACAGATGCTGCTCTCGCCCTAATCTATTGTCTTTCCCAGGATCACATTGAGGGCAGGGCAGAGGAAGGAGGCTGTGCCATCCAGCATGAAGTAAGGAGGCAGGAGTGGTGCGAAGAGCTTTGACAAAAAGAGATAAATGGACTGCTTTGCTACCTCAGGCTCTCAACTTTTCCAAGCACTTATCGCTGAACCTCCTCTTGTTATTCAGTTAGAATTTAATAAGTGAAATCACTTGTTAGAATTCCAGGCAACGTGTTCATGTTCGTGAATGCATTCAGATTTTTTTTTTCTGTGTAAATAAGATACATAATCACCCTTCTCTACGCTTCACACGTGCGCACTGCTTTTCAGACATAAATGTCACAGTGCTGGCATCATTATCCCCATTTCTCAGAAGAAAAAAGAAGGGTCTGATCTACAAATATTAGAGGTGACAGCTAAATTTGGGTGCCCACTTAGAGTGCAATTTTCAGTCCTCCCACCATCTCCTCTGAAATAAGGAGGAATTGCTCAGGCAATAGCATCAAAACACTCCATGCCCACAGCTAGGCTTAGATTTTAAAACGACCTCACGTGGTTGCTTGTGGTTGGATGCTTCTGCCTCTGAGAAACCTAAATCCTATTCTGGTGTCTGTAGAGGGACCAGAGCTGTTTAGAAGATCTGATCTTCATCTCTGGGGAGATCCCAGCACAGGTATTCTCACACACTCTCAGAAAAAAAGAACCTGAAAAGAGAATCAGTTTTTGGGAAGCTGTGCTGCAGGGTGAACCTTGCAGTCCGAGTACAGCTCAGGGCTCTCAAACTGCAGAAACCTTAGGAGGATGTTTGAAATTGTAATTCTTTCAGGGAACTGTTTAGCGTGGACACGAAGCAGAGTTTTTATGCACGTATCAGTAATTAGGCACCGACTCGTTAAGCCCACCTTCTCCTACTCGGCACACGCAAGCACAAACACTGCGCAAAAAGACAGTTTAAATGCAAAGCGTATTGCCAGGGTACACCAGCCACTGCAGCAAATTAGAGCCACTTAAATGCTGCTCTAATCTGAGCTTGTCCCTTCCTTTGGTGCTGCTAAATGCCACCAAAGCAGGGCAGGGCTGGGTGAGCACCCACTGCTGGCATCCCTGCATTACCACCTCCGCAGCCAGGAGAGGCTGCGCAAAAGGCTCCGAGCGCATTTGAAAACCAGGTTCTGTAGAAAACACGGTGACCCAACCACTCATCCTGCATACAGAAATCTGACCACAGTTTTCTAAAGTCCACCCCGGAGCACAGTTGCCAAGGACCTTAAAGATACCAAAGCACAGCAGAGTCCATGCAGCGCCCAGCCAGCAGTCCCCTGTGCTCCATCTTCCCCTTCAAGGACCTACCGATTTTCAGCTGGCAGTGCCATAGATTTAGCTCCATTTAATTTTTGCATTTTCACAAAGATGCTGTAAGTGATTGTGATTTTCACGTAGAAAAATAGGGTCTTGCTGTATCTAACCCTCTGAGCATTTTAATCTTTAAATCAATAAAATCCATTAAGCAAATTGCTCTCTCCCCCCTCTCTCCGTGCATCCTATCCAAACTGAATGGTTTTGCCATTATTTATTTATTTTGAAGCATGTTTCGTGGCTCTAATGATGGATTGAGCACTTCTGTTGGTGCAGTTCAGCTGTTGAAGGGTTGCAGCAAAATCACAGTTCCAAACTTTGAATAGAAACAAATGGCTTGTAAATGCAGCGCTCGAGAGGGAAAGACACTCCACAAAAAGCCTGACATGTTTATAGATTTTAGGCTTCATGCTCTGTATGTGCAAATCAGAAGTAATGATTAAAAACAGCTCTTCTCTTTGGAAAGGTTAAGTGTCTCATCTCATACAAAGGAACTTTGTGTACCAGCCCTCTCAAATCCTGGAGTGATATCAAGTGCGTGCGGTCTTGATAGCAGAATATTTAGTCATAAAGAACGAGTATCAGGGAGGCTTGAAAACATGGAGAGCTGGCAGATGTGCTGCAACATTTGGAGCTGCGTTGACAGGAGTTGGAAATTCAGCCATAAAGAATAAAAACAACAAAAAATTTGGGTTTTTTTGAGATCCATGTGTTTTGATGAGGGTAAATCCGTGTATCTTCATCGTGCTGAGGAAGGGATGAGATTTCCCATCCATTTTTGCTAGGAGTTCCTGTTTAGTCTGGGTACAGAACAAGCAAATCTCTTGGAAAATAACAGCATAACTCTGCTCAAAGGCTTCATTTTCCTTGGGGTTTGGGAAGCACTAAGAACGCTTCCTTTGCCAAGGCTAGGGTCAAGATCAGGGATGTCCTTCTTAAAGTGAGGTTTATTGGTGAATTTTGCCTGATGTGAGAGGGTTAGAGAGTTGTGGGCTGAATATTTCATACTGTGCCTTAAGAGGATGGGTCTAGGAAATACAGCCTGATCTCACTGAAAGTGCAGAAAGACACCGTGCACAGGTTTAGGTCTGGAAACAGTAAGAGCTTCTCTCTTATCAGCCTATTCTGCACTCGGTAGACAATGAACTGGGCAGAGCCCTGTATGCCTGGTGAGAAATGTTTTTCTTACTGGTCTGTTGGAGCTAATGAGATGGTTTGCTAAATTAAGTCTCTAAACATGACATTAAGCAGAATGGGGAAGAGAGCAAAGGGGTTGGCACGAGTCCATAATTAATTTTCTGACATTTCTGAGAACTGTGACATTGGGTCTTATCTGTCTGTGATGAAATATCCCACAGCCCTAAGGCAACGGATAGTATTTAACCAGCCTCCTGATACCCAGACAAATAACAACTTTCTATGTCTCAGACTTAACGGAAGGACAAGCGAAAAAAAAAAAAAGACAAGGGCTTAAAATTAAAGTATTAAAGAAATATTATTATGGCTGAACATCTCATGCAATGAGAATCCATCTCTGCTGCCTTGGCATTAAGGGTCATCTGAAAATGAACGCAGAGCAGGGCATTGGCCAAGCAGATTTTGGCTGGTCAGGGATTCAGGGCAGCGATCTCACACACACACTGTGACCTGCATGGGGAACTGGCTGTGCCACTGCATCCCCCTGCTTTCTGCTAAGAAGAGGGCAGTAAGAGCATAATGCTTTCTTTGTCCGTCTTGTCTGTACAGATTATGAACTCTCTGAGAGAGGATCTTCCCTTCATGAGTTTAACACAAAGGCATCTTGCACCAACAGCAATGTAGGAACTGACTGGGCTCCTATTAAACGGGAAAGAAAAGGATGAAGAAAACAAAAAACGACAAGAGTTTGTAAAGCCTTTGTCTTATCAGAAAGAGAATCGCTCTCTTCATGTCACCAGTGCCAGAAGCACAGCAGCTGGGAAGCAGAATGGCCCTCCTCTGGCCACAGGGCAGCTGCCAGCAACTGAGCATCAAGGAGAGGTTTTGGGGAGGATCCTTCATTTTGACTTCCTGAACGTTCAGAAAGCAGAAATCCTCAGATTACAGCGAGCCCATTTAAACAGCGTTTAGCAAGATAATTGCAGCAGCTAATTGCCAAATAATAACAATAATACAACATCTTGAAGTTTCCTAATAGATGGTTTGAAATACTGTAATTCTTAACAGATAGCAATTAATACAGGCTTGAGTATCCAATAAATTAAGAGAATTCATCTATTTTGTACTGGAAGTAAATGATGACATTTCACGTGATGACAGCTCTGGCTCAGAAATCAGATATGTCTGGCTTATTTATTTTTTCTTGCAGGGACAGACAGACATTCTCCAGTGGAAGCTAAATGGAGTTAAGAGCTCTTTGGGAAACATTCTGCAGTCCATCTATCTCCTAAAGCCCAAAGAAGTTGTGGTGTTAATCAAGTCCTCATTGTGAAAGGATCAGAACTGGACCTCTGTAGCACTCTCTATCTCTTCCCACTTCTCCAATAGTCACAGATAAGGCTTATATAAAGTCTAAATTTGGCTCTCTCTTTAACTCAGTTCTGTTCAGGTCTGGTCTCTTAGCCTCAGCATCAATTGCAAAGTGTAACCAGGCGAGTTAAGTGTAATTTTTTTGCTGCTTTTCCTTCAGTCCACGATGAAAAGCACAGAGTTTTTCTTCTTACAAAATTCTCATTGCATAAAGCTCCATATTTGCTTGTACCATCTGAAGCTGGCAGCATACCAGCACATGACACACTCTGAGCAAGTCTTACTCCAAAGCAAAAATCAGGAGTATCTGGGCAGAGGGGGGGGAGGGACTGTTTGGTTTTCAAGGCCATCGTCTCAGGCAGTGTCACACAGCTTCTTCACTGTCAAGCAAAATGCAAAAGCAGGCTATTCTAGGTTGCACATTCCTGAAGTTTCTCAATCTGAGAGTCCTCGACACCACGATATGTTACAGCCAGTGGGATCTCCCTCGGAACACAACCGAAAAGCATTTCAACAAGGTTCTTTTTGCTCTTTAAAGAAAGAGGGTGCAATTGTGTCTGTTCAAAGAGTGCAGCCATAGAGTTTGTGCCTGGACCAAGCACTGGAGGAAAGCATCGGTCCCTGAATTATATGGAGCAGTGCCATGCTGTCAGGGCTGGGTTCTGCTTTCCAGCAGCATGCACACACACACACACACACACACACACACACACAGCCTGCTCCCCACGATGCAGAATGAGCCATCAGAATCATCTGAGACCAGAGGAAGTCTATGAATGGGTTTGGAACTGCCGTCGCTGTCATTCTTCTCCTGTCGTAGCTCTAACAGTGAATTTCATAATGAAGCCAAAGTATGCCTGTAATTTGTTAATAGCTGAGAGTGGAAATTTGGCCCTTGCTCCGTGCTGATGCTAAAAGGTGGACTCTGTTACCGTGGCTGCACGTTGCTGCCTGCCAACACTGGAAAATATGATGTGGATGCTGTCAAGGTCCATAAATGGTACATTACTGGCTGGGGAAGGTGCTGTTCCTTAGATGCTCTTGTGTGGGCCTTTTGGCTCTGACAGCCCAGTTGCTTTTTTAAGATGTTTCCATTTGAATACAAGGGCAAAGAACGCCCATTGGAGGAATGCAGGCTGTAGATGCAACCAGCCTGCATGTTCTACATGTTACTGTCCACATTTGAAATACCTCATTTGAGTGGTGAAGTTGTAATTTCAGATACACCTGTATGACACAAGAATCTAAATCTAAACTACAGAATACTAAAATGCCAGCCAGCATTTCTGAACTGTGTTGATTTGGAAACAAGCAAATAAACAGGGGAAAAAAAACACAGAATGGGAAGGGATTTTCCAAGAGACATTCTCTGACAGGTTAGAGCAAGCAAACCCAGTGGGATCTGTTGCTGCCACTCTCTGGAATTAAAGGTTAAATTTATCCAAAAAGGGAAGTGGTGTCTTCCATCAGCAAGCATTCAGTTGAGGTGATAACAGCAATGCCATCAGAGCCATTTAATTCTTGGCATATTTAGAGGTGGCATTAGGGAGTCTACCAAGGTAGCAATTTTCTAGATAATCAACTTAATGTCTTCATTCTAAGTGCATTTATATGTGTAAATTAATTAGAGGAGTTAATTTTCACAAATGGCAGAAAATCTGCATTTTCCAGTAAGCTTTGTTTCGTGCCAATTCATGACTCAAGGTAACTGAGAAAGATAACCCGACGTTCCTTATCTGTTACAATAACCAGCCTGAATCACGAGCTGACTTCATTTAATAACCCATCCGACAAGCTGTCTCTGTACTCACGTTGCTGTCCCTGGGTGTTTGCTGGGATGAGAGCACAGCTGATGCTGCTGCACTGACCCAGCACTGAGACACTGCAGAGTCCTGCTGCCCATGGAAGCCTTGTTCTCACCTGTACATCGCTGCCCCAAACTGGTTCTGAATCTCATCGCACAAAGAGTTGCAGCTCTGTGCTGAGCCAAAGCCTGATTAAAGGCACGTGAAGCTGCAGCAGAGACCATCCCGGTCCTTGGTGCCCTCCCACTGGGGTCACACAGCTGCAAAGTGCAGAGGAAAATCAAAAGCTGAATCAGAGCAATGGGTTTCAGGCTGATTCTGCCCCCATATCACAAGTTCCACTCTTTCCAGACTCCCTATTCCATTATCATCTGCTAGTCTTGAACTGGAGCTGGATATCACCTTGTGTCAACCTCAGCCCAGGCACAAAGACAATATCTTATCACTAAAGGTCAGGCTGAGGGAAGGAAATACTTCTACCTTGTTTGGGCAACAGCACCCTCATTAGGTGACTTAGGAATGCACCAGCCTACAACTGAATATACACAAAGGGGAGGTTGTACATAATTACAAAGTTTTGCTGGTGAAAATAGGAAAACAGAAACAGAAGCAAAGCGTCTTTCTTTCTTCAGTGTGTCACGACATGTCTCGTTCCTAAACACAAGGCACGATGCTGCAAGACCAGCACAAGCCAACCAGGGAACAAGGATGAATACAGAACAAAAATTAATGGCAGTAAATATGGAACTGCAAAAATGGGACATAATGCACCTCCATTGCTTAAGCAGAAGTTCCCCACTCCATCCCCATTACAGGGTTCCTGCCTTGCATGGAAAATGCTAGAAAGTAACCCAGTAGATGACTTCACAATTCTCTCAGAGCTTTATGCTAAAATTCTGTAAGAGAGATAAAAGCAGACAGTGATATCTGGCCGCAGTGAAGCAAAAGGGAATTTTACCACATGCTTTAAAAAGCCCAGGGTTTCCAAAGGAGTCTGCAAAAATTAAGCTACTCTGAATAGCCCTGCCATATCTCCAAATTTAGCAGGGCTATCCGAGCCCACAGCCAGTGCACATGTATTAAAGTAATGGCTACTTTCACTTGTTAAAAGCGTTAATGTCTCGGGTTAAAATAAAATAGAAAGAACAGAAAGCATTTCTGTTGATTGCTCCCCTCTGAGGGGATTTCTCAGCACCACTTTTCCCTGCCCTCCTTTTTGCTGAGCTCCTGCATGTTCCCATCCCTGCCTCACACCCAGTTTCAGCCTCCTGAATATAAGCAAACTGGGAGCAAAGGGAACACGGCAGCAGGGGCACTGGCACCTGGAGAATCACTGTGAGAGCACAACTGTGACAGCAGCCATTCTCAACAACCGAAATCCCGAAACCCGGAGTTCTTCGTTCTCCAGAAGAAAGATGCAAACTCACCCAAAAGCAGCAGGAAGCAGGGAGGAAAAACGTATTTCTCACTCGTTGGAGTGAATGGAAACTGCTGGCTGCCGCGCAGTGTTGTGTTGTGACATGCTGGTCTGCCATGATGCTTTGTGGAGGCAATAGTGGGAGAAAGGAACACACGGAAGCTTTGCTTTCCACATTCACACTACCCCTGCTATCCCGGCTTTACATCCAACTGCTACATGTCAGCATGAAATTGAATCATCCTGTAAGCAATTCTAACCCACCCATCGCTGAGTGCCACGTGTTTAACACAGAGATGGTGGAAGAGGGCCTGCACCCAGACAGCACCCATTCCATCAGTAAAACAATGCATCTGGAACGCTGCTATTGCAAAGGGCCAGCAAAAAGTTCTTCACTTACTTGCAGACAGGAGCTCAGCTGCCCCACTGCCTCCATGCCGCAGAAACCATCACCTGTAACAGGAGGAAGATGGTAACTCCACATCCTGCTGAAGCTCACAGGGGCAATTTCACATGCTTTGGCAACTCAAACATATATTTGCTCTGTAATTAGTTGGGTACTGTACTGTGGGCAAGAACAGCCTGCTGGAAGAGCCTGGGCAGAAAGCAAGCAGCTGAGCAGCAGGCTTTGAGTAAGTTGTGGCTTCAGTGGCAGTCGCGTCACATCCTGGAGGAGAGGAATGGAGCTGGCACAGGTGCCACAGGCACTGCAGTCAGCACAGATCTCCAGGCACTGCTGCCCTCATTACTTCTAATGCGGCCTCCAGGAGCAAAGTGCTGGAAACAGGAGGGAAAATAGTCCCATGTTTTCCTATCAAACAAAATGAAACCCGTGGCAAGAAGCAAAAATAGCTGGACACACTGAGCAGGAGATGGAGAGCTGCTGCTTTTTTTGTACTGATGTCAAACAGAAAGGATTTTGGTATAGTGGCTGGGCTGTTTTATATAGGAAATATTTTTAAGCTATCTGTTGGCCCATGGTAGTGTTCAATTAGATCAGCAGTGCTTCTGGGAAGCGCTGTTCCTGATGCATGCTTATACTGAATAATAAAAGATTGGCCCCCAGGTAGTACAGCCTTACCAATAATAAACATTATTACTAAATAATAGCAACGAAGACTTGGAGTTAATATTTAAAATGAGCATGAGACCAAGAGCATGCCCAAGCACATTTCATGCTTATTTTAATTGCCAGTGAACAAATAGAACAAGGATGGATGTTCAATCAAAAGGGTGTGATTCTGTTTTGCTGAAGCACTCAGATTTCAGTGTGCTATTGTCAAGCCTATTTGGAGTAAAATGTGGGTAGAATTGCAATGAGAGACGTAGTTGCCTAGCAAAGGTCTAAGATTTACATTTAAAATTAATGTGAACTGTTTCTCTGGATCTGACATATGGGCTCTGAGAACCCCTGCCAAGATGTCAAGAGCTAGAATGCTCCCCTTCTAGCTCCAAAAAAATTGCTGGAGGCAACTTTTCTCCTGGTATTTTGGCATTTGGTGCAAATGTGAAACAAAGAGACGCACAAAGCCCTCCTGCAGCGGAGCAGCACAGTTCACCCAGCTGCAGAGCCAGCAATAGGGGATAGTTTGGGTAGGAGAGGGATGGAGCTCATCCCATGAGCATCCATACAGGGGAGACGGCGTCAGGAGGTGCTCATCCTTGTCCTGCTGAGCCTGCCCAGGGCTCAGCAAGGCTCATTTCCCTTTAAATCCATTTCCCTCTTTCTTCACTTAAAATTATACACTTTTTGTTTCTTTGGTTTGTTTGTCGTTTTTGTTTTTTTTTTCCCCTTTCTTTCTTTCTTTCTTTCTTTCTTTTTATCTTTTCATATATCCCAAATTATACCCTTTCTAATAAGTGTGAAACTCTTCACAGGTGGCAATAAGGGTGAAATGTGCTAAGGGCTACACAGAATCAAAGAATAAACCATCTCACCAGGCAGAGTGTGGAAGGGAGGCTTGGAGGAGGGGGCGGAGAGGAGAAAATAAGCATCAAGGTGTATGGGGGATGAAGAATCAATCCTAAAATGTGAGGGGAAAAAAGATAAAGATACTAAAAATGGTTTCAGAAAGACAGGAATGAAGGCTCAGCCTCCCACACTACCTTTAGGATGTGAAAAGAACCTCACATACAAACAAGGGCATGCAAAGTTCCTGCAAGGAACAGGACAGAGAACACGGTGCTCCTTCCCCTTCAGGCATCCTTTAGGTACCCTATGGGCTGTATGGCACAAGAGCTTCTTTTCACTGCTCTCTCTCTAACCTCAGCTGAGGGTCAGGGTAACCTTCCCAATGCTCTTAGAGAGCAGCAGTGTGTGTTAGTACGTATGTGCCCAATTTCCACCTTTCCTTCTTTTGGAGCATACATATTCCTTTTCACAGCCAAATCCATGCCAAAACACAGCCAGCACAGCCTCTACGAACTGCACCACAAGGGCACGGGGGCAAAAGGAAACCCTGAGCAAGCTCACATTCCTACAAAGGCAGGCTCTGCTCGAACACGAGATTGCTTTTGCTCTATGTGGGAAGGGATGACGCTGAGCAATCAGCCCACACAGCAGCACCGGCCATGGACTTCCCACACCCTCCACGTCTGTTCATTTATCTTATGCTTAAAGCTGCACTTTATGGCACCAACTCCGCCACTGATAGGTGCGATATAAATGGGCTGCTATGCGAGGCTTGTAGCTTTAAGTGCCTCTTAATTACACGGTTCAGATCTGGGACCACACTCCCTGGCTTTCCAACAGATAAGTGCAGCTTTGTGATAGCGGAGACAACGTTCCCCAACAACCGCATTCTATTCTGCCCATACCGGGGAAATATCTTCCGCTGCTGGAAACAAGCTGGGAGAAGAAACAAAACATGGACACACACAAAGATGTTGGCTTCTTTTTGTTTCATCTGACTTGGAATATGCTGAATTGGTTCATTGTCTGCAGAGGAATCTGAGCAGAATTAATGACGCGCGCAGGCAGGCCGAGGCGCTGCTTGCAAACGCAGTGGCCAGACATTCTCCAAGATCTGTAATCTAATTTAGCTCGGAGAGTTAATGATTTTAATGATTTGTTGTGATCTCAAAACAACTGTTAGGAGATAAATCTACATCATTAAACCTATTATGGTGTTTTGCTTCATTTAGCAAATGGTGTTTTTTTGTTCAGAAGACGCCCACATTTTAAACATGCGAGGTCAGTGCTGATGGTAAGGAACAATTTATTCCCAGCTCCCTCGGAGGCTGAAATGAAAGGTGTCCTTGGGAAAAAATAATTCTTCACAAACGCTATTGACTGTTTTATAAACAGAAAGCCTTGCTTGTGCTGTGATGTGTGTCATTGTGCGGACGGCTGTTACAAAACAGGCACTGAGCTGATGGATCAGGACCGCTCGCTCTGAGATCCCATCACTTTCAGAGGAATCCCAGGGGGCCGCTGAGCTCTGGGAGCAGAGCTTGAGGTTTAAAGCAGCCTGAGAGCAATAGCAGGAGAAAAGCGACAGCATCCAGAGCTCTTTAGGAGCTGTTTAGCTCTGCTTTAGGGGAGGCCCAAAGGGTCTGGTCCCCGCGCATTGCCACGGCTGGGCAATGGGCCTCTCTGCTCCCCCTGCCCTCCCCTCTGCCAGCACCAGACATAGGTCAGGAAGAAGAAGTCCATTTAGGTAAGGTTTAGCCCACAGAAATGTACATTTACTTCTCCCGAGACAGACTAATTACATCATAATTCCCTTATAAATACGGTGAGTAATCCTTCCGTGAGCACAATCAAACAATAACGAATGTCTGATACCACAGCCATAAACAAACAGACCTCCATCACCTGCTACATCCCTCACGTAATCAGGGACAGCATTTCTGATGAACCAAGGGCAGAGAAATGAAGCTCTACAGAGCAACCCCAGCAGCACGGCAAAGAAGCACCATCTCAGGGTGCTGCAAGGCATCACAGAATCACCTGGTGTTGGAAAAGACCCAGCTGGTCCCACTCCCCTGCAATGAGCAGGGACACCCACAGCTCCATCAGATGCTCAGAACTCAATCTGAACCAACCCCACTGCAGTTTCATTGCGCTCTCCTCCCATCTATTCAATTTTATGCTGAGTGTGAAGAGGATGCAAGAGAAGAGCAGAGGAGGACAGATGTTTTCCTGCTCTTGTGCAGTTATTTACACAGCAGAGAGTAAATAATCGGCCTTTTGAGAGCAAATAATCAACCTTTTCCCCTACAAGTTTGAGAATTCTATTATGATTCAACTACATTTGCCTAGGTTAAATATTTTATACGTTTAAAATATGACATCGAGAAGAAATCCTGCAAACAGCAATAACTGGATATTTTCTTGCCTCACTCTGTTTTAAGCCCTGGGCAGGGAAGGATGTCTCAGCTCTTCAGATGTCATTCAGAACCCGCTGCCATCGCTCTCTGTGTCTACCTGCCACAAAGCAAACACAGAGGGAGAGAAATGGATTTGCTGGTGGTGGATGTTAAGCACCCACTGGGGTCTGGGCTCTGTTGTTGGAGCCTTTTAATCCGCTGCACTGCATGGACAGCACACACTTGCCACTTCAATAACCCAAAGTAAATAAAACCCAAAGAAATTTCCTTTCAGGTGTGTTTGTTTGGGGAAAACTTCTTTCTTGAGCTCTGAGTATAGGGAATATATTTTATTACCGACTGTGACGTCTCAAAAGGCAGCAACTGAACTTAACTGGCAGAGAAAGGCACATTGTGGCCTTGTGCATCACTTTCACTCCTGGAGATTCCTATTCCTTATCAGAGAGAACACACAGAAGGGTTCTCTGCTGCTGGGGAGCTGTGCTGGGTGCTCGATTCCAACAGAAGAACCCAAAAGTCTGAGGATGGAGGGTTTATATTGGAGAAGGGAATAAGTAATCATAGCAAATAAATAGAAGTTTTCAAGCTTTGTTTGGAGAAGCACAGCCACATTAGGGTGGATTTTCTTCTAACCTGAAGCTCAGATGGAAGTTCAAGGTCGCTGTTTGTTTGCTTCAAACCTGCATGTCCCTCTTGCAGCATTGGCTCATTACAGCTTGCTCCTTGTTTTGGTACAGAAAACATCTGGCATTGTTCTCTATGTCAACATATGTAAATGATGCAAAGAAGATGTAGCTGAAGATGCAACGGCTTCACGATGACTCCCAGGAGAATCACAGCTGAAGATGCAGTACTCTGTGTTGGAGCTGGACTCTGAGAGCTGGACTTGATGACCTGCACCCTTCCAACTCAGGATGTTGATCGTTTGACATTGCTCACACCCATTTCTGTGTTCCTATCTGAAGTCAGACACTCCATTCATCATTTTTGACCGCTGTTTTCCTGCCTTGCCTGGCTGTGCTGTGATATTTGGGAACTACCCTCCAGGTAGAACAAATGTTGTTTTATTTGCTGGGTGGAAATTTGTTAAATAAATCATAGATTCATAGTGGCATAAGAAATTAGCAATAAACCATGCCTGGAAGGTTAGACAGATTGTATTTCCAAATAAGCAGGAGGCCACTTTGCAATTCAAAAGGGAGATATTGGGAGATGGAAGGCGCATCTGTTAATCATGTTTCCCCAATACCCAAACGCTGTTTGCTGCCATCCCAGCACAGCTCTGCACCAACAACTGGGAGCCCCTTTTGAATCAGCTCCAGTAAGCTCTGCCCTGGAACTCGGATGTCCTCGGCCACGGCTGGGAGCAGAGCGCTGGTTCCCATATTGGTGAGAGCCCTGTGCTATTACTGCATTACCCTTTCCATCTAAAACACCGCGGGGCATTATTAGTCTGGAAGCTTTGACATTTAGTAGGGGCTGTGGCCTGGAGTGCTCTTTATTTGACAATTACGTATGAGTTTCTCTTAGAAAAGAATACATATAAAGACTGTTTCTGAAAGCTCCCTTCAAAGTGACATCTGATGAATTTAAATAATAGGTTTTAGTGCTGCTAACACTTCCAAACATTTTTACACTTCTTATAACCTTTACAAACCCTTTGTTCCTCTTCCTGATCATTTTGTAACCCCGATCTACCTGGAAATGCCTCAAATAAGTGGTTGGAAAAGAAGCTGAAAGCCTCTTCATCCTTTTATTGTGTCCTGAATCGCTGGCGATATCAAATGCTCTTTCTCAACACGAGGTGGGAGAAACAAAGTGTTTCCTGAACAGATTATGGGTCAGGCTACGGATTTGATTCTTCTCACATACAAAACCTGATGGAATCAAAATAACTCCCGCTTTGCAGCTTTTATTTTATGGGGGGAAAGAGTTTAACGACTTACATTGAAAAAGAAAATCCAAATTATGAGTATGGAGCTTTTCACATTCCGAAGTTCTTTTCCATCCGATTTCCCATCGTGCTGCAAAAGAGCACTTTGTTTTCCAGCAATGGACCAGCCTCATCCATTGGGGGGCTTCACCCATAGGGCTGCAGTGGACCATGATGGCTGTGCTCCTGCAGACAGGCAGCCAGCAGCCACTGGGATCTTTATTCTGCTCTGCATGCCCCAGATCCCTCTGGTGCTCCTTCTTGGGCAGCAGCTAGCAGCCCTTGTTATTTTTTTCCCCCCTTAAAGTACCCAGAGGAAAAAAAAATACTAATGAAAGCGAGGCCAACAGAAGTTCAGATAAAGCAGAAGTGATGCTCGGTGCTGGAGGGCAGCTCAGACCGAACTAGAATGCAGTTTAGATAAACAAGGATTAATTGTCATTCTGTTGGTCTGCGAGGCAACTGATACAGCATATAATTAAATTATTTTGCAATTATTACTTCATGAGTGCTTAACCAAGAAGAATAAAGGTAGGTTTTTTTTTTTTCCTATCTTGCAAAATAGTTCCATGTTCTGAATGTTTTGTTTTACTGTATTAGCTTGTGTAAACTGCATCAGCGCTTGTTTCCCCTTTCTCTTATGTGCCCATTGGGTTGTTTACTTACTGGGATTGAAGTCAGATGCGGCTTGCTCTCACGAGCAGCACTGAATTTCTAATAAATATGTAAATAATATATCTCTGAGCTGTTGCCTTTGGCATTTGTTCATGCATTATCCTCTGCAATAGTCCCTCTGCTGCGAGCACACCCTGGTTTTGCTCAGAAGGTGCTCTGCCCTCACTGTGCCAGCAGTCTGTGCAAAAAGCACTGCACAGAACAGATCGAGAGAGAGGAGGGGAGCCCTGAGCTCAGCACGGTGCCCTGTGTCACTGGTGGCCTTGAGAAATCCCTGCAGCTCCAGCAAGCAGGAAAATCTCATGATCGAGAAATAAAGTGATGCTGCCACAGAGTGAAAGGGGACGTAAGCAAGCCCTGAGCTGAGCTTTATCTGGCTGCATGCTCTGCTCTCACTGTGTGTTTAGCCATGGAGCTGCACGCCCTGCCCAGAGCTCAGCTCAGGGTGCTCAGAGCTGGGCAGGGTGTGAGGGGGCAAGGGCAAAGAGAAGCAGAAATCCAGGGGAAAAGCTGATCCTTCAGGGCACAGCGTGACCTCGGAGGGATGAGACCCTGTGCAGATTGAGCCACACCATACAGATATCATATCCATAGAAAGAGAGGGCAGAACCCCTAATGCAGCAAAGCGAGTGCTGCTGCAGACTTCACAGCACCTTTCCTTCAACCTTTTGCTTCAGAGGCTGATGTTAAAGCAGAGCCTTGAAGCACGGAGAGCCCCTTGCAGGCTGCAGGCAGCTCCTGCCCCACAGCCCCTTTCTGCATCACCACTCAGCTCCAAAAGGACACATCCCCTCTGGTTGCTGGCGTGGGGACACCTCAGGAGGGGACAGGAGAGGCCACAGTGACATTGAGGATGTCACTGCTGTGCTCATCCATGCAGGGGATGCATCCCCATGGGAGCTGCTGCACCCCAGCCCAGCCCATGTTGATGTGGCCCATTTTTCTATTTTTTTATTTTCTGGTTGTAGTTTTCAGGTCCTTTCTTCATCCAAGACGAGAGAGCTGTGGCCCTTCTGAAGTGTGGAAATCTGCATTTTCTGGGAAAACATAAGGAATCAAAGTTGGAAAGTGTTAACATCCAGATCTGAGCTCAAGCCAGAAAATGAGAAGTCGAGGCTGATGAAAATGGCCAGCAAAGACCAAAGGGACCTTCAGTTTGTCCCCTTACTCCTTCCCTTTCCTATGTGGAACAGTCCTGTTGTGCTAATGGGGGATGCTAAGCCACGCACGCAGAGCTGCAGACACAAATAGATCCCTAATTGCTTTCCTGGGCTGAAGCTTAAACAGATAAGACAAAGAGGATGGAGAAAAGAAAGCGTTATTTATTTGGGGGAGACCAGAAGGTGATGACATTTCCTTCGTTCAACCAATGAGATGATGAATCTGTTTGCTCTGGAGGTGCAGCATCCCCACAGGTACCCGTAATCCCAGCACACAGCACTCCTATCTAACAGCAGAGGAATGTTTTGTGCCTCTGGTGCTTTATCAACAAAATGCCCTACTGTTGCTGCTTGGCCTTTGGAGATTATTTTCTCAGGGAAGCTGTCATCACGCAGCTGATTAATTACTCTAATAATCATAATTTTTTTTCTAATAAAACACCCTCTCTTCCCATTCATTAACTACATTGCAGGTAGGTGACAAAGGTAATTATTCTCTGGAAGTACTTCTGAATTATCTTTTCTAATCCAGCCCGTGCTGACATTTTTGAGAGTAAAAAACATTTTGTCTTTCTTTCATGAGTGGGGTGACATTTGAATATGCAAACAGTGTCAAAGCCTGCCCTCCGGATGTTTTCCTGAACTATGATTTATGAGGGCTGGCTATTGTATTTTCTATCACAGACCTAGAAAGGTCATTAGACAAAGAGGCTTCCCCTGCAGGGGTCTTTTGCCATCTTTATCTTCTGATATTTTAGTTTTTTTCCTTCAACACCAGGCAGGAGATGTGCTGTGAGCTCTCCCATCTGTCTCTGCTATTCATCAGTTATTGATACGTGAGCACAAATGTCCCATGCAACACTCCAGGCACTGAGATCCACATGCATTCCTTCAGACCCAGCAACAAAACGACCCTGTTGAAGCCCACCTTGAGCCTGGGGGGGGGGGGGGGGGGGGGGGGTGTCTCTGACTGCATGCTGCAGGAGGTGAGAGCTGGGTGGGGTGGGAGGAGAAGCAAAACCAATCTCCAAACCCATTGCCACATCCGATAGGTGGGGATGGATCTTCAGAACATCTGGAGTGCCTAAGTTTATTCATAGAGTCAAAGGATCATAGGATGGTTTGGGTTGGAAGGGATCTTTATGATCATGTAGTCCCAACCCCCTGCTATAGGCAGGGTCATTTTCATAGCCCAGGCTGCTCACAGCCCCATCCAGCCTGGCCTTGAATGCTTCCAGGGAGGGAACATCCACATCCTCACTGGGCAACCTCTTCCACCTCCCTCACAGTAAAGAATTTCTTGCTAATATCTAATCTAAACCTCTCCTCTTCCAATTCAAAGCCATTTTCCCTCGTCCTGCTGCTAATAAATGTCCAGTTTCGTTCTTTCCTCTTTCAGATGCTCTTCAAGCAATTTACAGCGAAAACATTAAGGATTTCTCTCTCTGCACAGTTAAGGGAAAGGATTATGATCAAGTACAGTAGCTAAAATCCACCTCAGTGGATAAAGTCACACATGAGCAGAGCAGAAGGAAGCTCCCATGGATAACACACACTGGCATATTTAGCTCTTCTTTCAGAAACATCTCTCCCATCCTCTGCACTGCCTCCCCCAAACATTTACAGCTCTCCAAAGCTCAGGTGCATGAAGCCAGCCAGCCAGCCCCAGGGGCAAGGAGCTGCTGGCAATGGGAAAGATGCAACACCAGCAATGCACCCCTACTTCCACATGCAGAGCTTGCTGCTCTGCATGTGGTTTAGATGCTTACTGCATGCACAGGCAGACGATGGAGCGCGGGTCCTGGCCCGTAATTAGCAAAGCTGGGTAAACAGTGCAACAGCTGTTCTGCAAACATCAGTCTACACGCTTAAATTAACTTCTCATTGCCCCTGCCCTTTCCCCTTTTGCTCTTCATTGCCTATAAGTGGTTGTTGGGATTGGATTTGCTTATGCAAACATTTCCAGAAAGCTGCTGTAAGTCTCAGGTAGAAGTACTCAGGAAAAAAATACATATCCATGAGCAAGTTCACGTGCAGTTGAGAAGGAAGTCAAGAGCAACCTCATGTTACATGAAATCCTAAAATAAAAAATAGATTGGAAGAGACCCAAGGATTATCTAGCGCAAGCACCTGCTGCAAAGCAGGCGGACTTCAAAGTTCAGTCAGCTTTGTCCAATTGCTATTTATTAAAACTTAACCGAATAGATGGAGCCAACTCCAGCTCCCAGCGAAGGGAAACAGCTGCCAAAATAATCAAAGGGAGAACTTTGGCCGCTGACATAACTTCGTCCTTTGCTCATGGCTGTTCCTTCAGCTGCCTCCCTGCAGACTCCCCTGCCCCATCCCAGCTGTGCCTGGCACCTCGTGCTGCTGTCGTCATGATCTCATTCAACATGCTCCATAACAGAACTACACAACGTTGTTTTCGGTGTAACCAGAGCCAGAACAGTGGGGAGATGCTGGTCACTGCAAACAAAATGTTGTTCTGCAGTCTGTGTCTTGGCTGGCACAATGTTTGAGGTTGAACTGAGTATCTGAATCTCATGTTAGGCGCCTACAGACAACAGCTCAGCTCCCGTGTTTATTAAAGCTACAGGGTTAGAGCTAGCCTAGGGAAAATGAGGATAAATTGATGTCTTTATGGTAAAGCCAGAAGCCAGCCTGCAATTCCTGCAGTGTGCTTTGAACAATGCTCCAACACAGACTGCAGCTGGGGATGGATTCTGCACGAGGTGCTCAGAGAACAGCACTGCTCAGCAGAGGAAAGGGAGAGGCAGAAGCACAGGGAGGAAGTCCCGCAGCTCTGCCCAGGACAGTTGTTTCTTAGCTTTACCAACAGGCAACAAATGCATCGACATGAGTTACAGCACTGAGCAAGGTGAGATTCAGCTGTTACATGAGGAACAGCCCCAAAAGGAGGAAAAGAGGGGTTAGAAAGAAAGGCTTGATTTGAATGCACACCGCAAACTATACATCTATCCTGCAAACATCCACATTCAGTATAGACCTGTTATTTCTGTAGGGATGTTTACAACAGTTAGCTTGGCTTCACTCTGCACCAATCAAAGATGGCTTTTCAGCAGCATTGAGAGTTGCCCTGCATCCCTAACCAATGCCTTCCCAGGACAGGCTATGCTGGGATGATGGTTGAGATCCCCTCCTGAACTTCTACCCTGGTGCAGCACGAAATTAAGTTACCCAATACCTGTAAAACATTTACAAGAGTACAAAACATCCTCAAGAGTTATTATATTAAATTACTATTAAAGTGCATTTTGACTACAATTAGATTAGCCCAGCTCATAGCAGTGCATTGAAACCCCCTGGTCTCACCTCTCCAACCCCTGTGAGAAGATCACGGTCCCCCTGCCAGAAAACTGCTCCAAGAAAAGGGCCCTGTGCACAAAGACATTTAACTCTGCATTGGCCAAAAGGACAGAAAACTGGGGCCAGAGAAGAGGGCTGGTTCTTATGGAGCTAGGCTGCCACTGCTCCCTGTGCCTGGCTTTCCTTCATGGGAAGTCACCGCTGAATCTGCAGATGGGATTTCTCTGGCAACGTTTATAACCAGCTCCAAGTGAAACATTTCTCATGTCCTGTTTATATTTGTACCTTAATAACCTGTCTTTGGTTGTCATAACATGAAGGCATCATACTTCATCAAAAGCAGTGCCCCTGTGAAAGCGTCACCTTGTGGCACTCGTGGCGAGATAACAATTTGCTGGTACATTTACTTCCACTGTCATTTTAACTGAGCTTAAAAGCGAGAAGAACCACCAATTCCCAATACAATCTGCTTTACACTGCTTAAACAGGTGGGAAAAAAAAAAAAAAAACCACAACACCTGCGATTGCTCTCAGCCCTCCTGCTCAAAAGAGCCACTTTTAATGGCTCTGCCCCCAACAGCCGCGTGTGGATCACACAGCAGCTCCTCTCATGGCAGCCCCGAGGGGTTGAGGATGGTCGGATGGAGTGGAGGCAAAAAGATGGAGATTGCAATGCCTGAAATCCATTCCCTTTGTTTGCTGTTGCTCTCTGCACCCCGCAGTGCGTGGAGCTCATAAGTAACAGCATTGGGTTGGAGCCCGCGTGCTTCCATCCATCTGCTCAGGGCTGCTCTCCTCCCCACAACAGGAGGGTATCACTTTGCAGACCCGAGGAACACGCGCCCTGTTATGCCATCACCACCAATTCAGCCTCAGGGTAAAAGCAAAACTTGAGAACTCATTGCAACTTGGGAAATATTTCTGCATCTGGAGAACCGAGCTGAGATATGCGATAACAGACAACTGCTACCAGCAGCCTGCCCTCCTTAGCAGCTCATTTTGCACTCCTGGGGTAATGTCGGATGGCTGGTGTCCCCTGACAGTTTGAGCATGAATTTCCATGATTAGTTTTGCAATTGGTGCGTATTTTGTCCACACTGGACTTCATCACTCTGACTTTCTGCCTGTAATCTCTATTTGCCAGTTCTACCTGGCTCCCTGGTTTAATTGAGATCATTCCCACGTGCTTTCCTCGCTGAGGCTGCCAGGCAAACCCTGGCTTGTGATCCTGAATACCACCAACTACCAGTTATGATTCCTTGGCCATCATGGCCCAGCTTGAATTATCCAGACAGGATGTGAGGATGGAGAAGCTGACGAGCCTTTAAGCAGACTTCTGTTATTTATGTATATATGTACAACAGCTCCTATGTGCCAAAAGATGCGCTGGGAGGCATTTTTCAGATTTCAGAATCACGAATGGCAAGGCCACTTCATTTAGCAGCTCTATGTCCACATAGGTACAGAATGGACACTGCCTCTCCGGTTGTAAGTAGTGGAGGAAGGACATGGCTTGACTCAATCTTATCTCACCTATTAAGAAGACATAATTAAATTTAGGTATATATTAGCATACCTGGGAGTATTTACACAGGAAAAGGGATCTATATAAACTCTCAACACCCAGAGCTTGCTGAGAGTCACCATGCATGTGCATGAGCTCAGACAGAGCAAGCATGGGTATTAACACACAGCAGTTTCCAGGAAGGACTGTCCATGCTTATTGACTCAGAAATATCCATTCAAAGCCAGGAGAGACACTTGTAACGCCTGAATATTAAATTCCAAAGATGAACTGAAAAGAACAGTGGAACTGAGTGGGTCTGAGGACTGTGCTCGTATGCTCAGCCCTTTCAGGCACCTTTTCTCCAACTCATCTTTCTTTCCCAGTGGATCAGTAGCCTCTTACAAAAGATCTGTCCTTTTTAATCATGCTCTTCCCTCCTTGGTCCATCTCTACATACACAACTGTGCTGCATGGGTTGATCCCATCACAGAAGCCTCAGGGCTTCAGAAGAGTCTTTTTCAGCATGGTTATATACATCTCTTCAACCTTCCTTGCCCCTTTCTTTTCTACTGCCATTCACCATTACAGAGCTCCAGTGCATTGCAAATTGAATGTGACAACAGCATTCTACATGTGCATATATATAACATATATATATATCTAAAATCAGCAGAATGTGTGTATCAATATGTGCTTATTTTTCTAAATGGTAATGAAGAATCCCATTGCTGGCACGCTTCTCCCCGTAACTGATTGCTTTGCTTACTTTGTTCTGAATGATCAGAACAGAGACAAACGCGGATCACAAAAGACTACAAATATTTGGTATGGCACGTTATTTTCTTCAAAAGCTGGGAATGAGCTAACCTAAAAGCTTGCTGTCTGCACATTGTTTGATGCTTAGCTCTGGTTTGTGATTGCTCAGTCAGGTAAAGCTTCCCACAGCACAATCTACTGGCTGTGAAACATCTTCCTTTTCCTTTCTTGCACCTCTTCATTTTTCTCATTGTTCTCTTAAGTTCAGGACAGACTTTACCCACTTTGATGTGGTGGGTTTTTTTTTTTTGCTACAAGTTCTAGCCCCACTGCAGCCTGCAATTGGTGGAAAAGTTCTTACAAATGAACTGATTTACCCTAAATGTAGGCAAAAACCAAGCAACGCCCTTATAATGAACAGAAAATATGTAAGAGGTGCATGAGTTTGAAATCCAACTAGGATGGAAAGATGGTGCTCTGTATGGCTACATCTACCCAATCCCCATAGCTCTTCTTTCACAACTACTGCCATTATATTCCAAAAGCCACAGAGCAGATCAATAACACAATAATATTTACGACAGGTGATACAATAAGCATATAATAATCAGTCTATATAATAAAACTACTACAAGATGTATAAAATTTCAGCTGTAAAATGAAGGCTGCATGGTGAAAGCAATAAAAATCCATATTTTTTTTCCAGCATTATAGCTATCATTTCATCCCAGAATCCTCTGCAACCTTGAAAGGACTCTTAAAGTTTGCTTGCCACACTTAGAAAAGAAATGGCAAAGCCTTGGGAAGCTCACGACCCAAGTGCTCTTCCTTTCCCCACTAAGCTGCACTGACGTGGGAGATGAGAGCTGTAATTAGCAGAACGACCGCTGCTCCAGGAGCTGGGATCGCCAGCATCAAGTAGCTGAGGGCCACTCTTCTTTGAGATCAGTGCCCCTTGTGCTCTCCTTTCCCTTGATCTCTTGCCTGCAGACAGTGCCTCTCACATCAAATAACAAAACGAGTGCGTTTGGTGGAGCCCTGAGAGCATCACACGCCAATGCCTGCGTGCACAGCACTTATTTTTGCTCTTTGTCTAAGCTGCAGAAATGCTGGGGATTGAAACCTCCTTGTGATGCATGTGATTTGAGAAGGAAATTGCTCAGATCAGCACAGGAACCCTTACATTCAGCAGCAGGGACGGGTGGACCCACTCTGGTGCCCCATCAGGGGTTTCTCGAGGTAATGTGTGTGGTTTGTGTGATAAATTTGTGTTTGTGATGAGACATCTGCTGCTTGTTCGTTGAAGTTGTGAAATACTTGTTCTGGTATCAGTTATCCACCAGCATGGCAAAAAAATTCCTGTCCGTGCTGTCTGAGCTCAGTACAGATGCACTGGCTGTGTTGGATAAAGCAAAACTCTTTCCTGGTATGAAAGCATTCTCTTTCTGACCCATTTACACTGATAACTGGCAATTCCAGGCAACAAACCTTCCATGCTTTACCACCTCCCTGAAGCAGTTGTACGTAATGCAAAGTACAAACCCAGAGCACTCAGCATCACCAAACGGTCCAATTCACTCCGTGCCCAAAAACACCCATTGGCCCCAAACTTAATCAGCATTAACTCTTCAGCAAAGTGACTGCTGTGGGAGGGGAGATAGCCAAAATGCTAACCATCTCTTGTCAGGCTTCCAGTTGGGCTCGGTGCTCCGAAGCCTCCTCCATCTCCTGCTGCAGGAACACCTTGTTATCCTCCTGGCCCACCCTGCCTGCGAGCGAGCGCTCCTCCGTGCCGACAGATGGGAGGGCTGGCAGAGGACAGCCATGTCTGTGCATTAATTATGTCAAGGGCAGCATTCCCAGATGAGAGCGGTAAAGCATCCATCTCCACGAGGTTTACCAGCCCACGGCTAAAAAGATGTGCCATCAGCAACCCCGTCTGCAGATAGATTAACTCTTCTTCTCCTTCCTGCTTGCTGTGAGCTCTATAACCACGTCCAATGAAGTTTTGACACGGTGACAATTAGCACAGCATCATTACATTCTCTTTTGGTTTGCAATTTCTACCTTCGCCGATATTCTCTTTTTATTTCCAGGTCTCTGTTATGTTTCCTGAGCCATCTACCAACCATCAGAACCCACATCACCTCTCCCTGCAAACATTGCCTTTATTCTGCACACATCCCATCACTGGGCCAAGGAGAGATTTACAGAGAGCCCTATGAGCATCAGTAGCTACCACAGCAGTGCAGGCACCGCTGAGCCAACGGCAGGGCAATCAGAGAGAAACTTCCCCAGAGTTGAGCAGGGATGCCCACTGCACCCTATGGGGCCAGCACTACCCAAGAGCACAGCAGAAGGAGAATTATATCTGCACATCCCAGGACAAGTTCCACGTTCTGAAAAGGAGAAATGCAAACACTGACCTACACAAAACCCCAGCTTGTGTATGGGGAGGAAAAGATCAGCAGGTGATCTGCTGACATCAGGGCTGTGATTCAGCCTCCCATACAGACGTACATTTCACTAGGAGAAGGTTTTTGGAGGACGCCAAATAAAAACGTATTTGTGTTTAACAATTAAGTGTAATTGGCAAGTGCTAATGGCTCTGTGATCGCAAAACTGGGGGGAAAAAAGCAAAGGGGAAGAAACTAGTTTGAAGGGATTTTATCTAATTTCATTTTAATTAGATCCTTTTTCTAACTGAGTTTCTAATTTTTCAATTAGCAATTAGCAGCTGCAACTCATTCTGAGCGTCACGAGGTGCCAGAGACACTAATTACACCGCAGGAGTAGGAGGCTGAAAATGAGAAATAAAATTATCCATGAATGTTATTAGAAGAAAGGAATGATTACATTCTGTAATAATATACTGATGTGAGCCTAATTAGATTGAAGGATTGGGGGGAAAATAGGAGATTTAAAAATGGGTGATTTTTGGCAGCCTATAGGTCACCTTTCTGTCACTAATAATGATGAGGTGGATTGCTTGGAGAAAAAGCACTTTTGGCCTGATGTGATTGCATCCAATCATCCTGCAAAGGTTCCAGCAGTGGAAGGTGGGCAGGGGGCAGTGGGACATGTGGGACATGTGGGACATACCAGGATCCCCAGCTCTGTGTCAGCACCGTGAGTTCTGCCACCGTCCTTCCATGCCTCTACAAAACCACTCTGCTCAGTGCAGAAGTGCCTCAAACAAACTTCTCTACCTTTGGGCACGAGGGAGAGCTATGCAGCATTCTGTGCATCCAGCACAGCTAGAAAAGCTCTAACAGGCCCTCAACCTGCTGAAGGAAAGGCAGAAAGCACCGTCCCCTATGGGAGAAAGCTATTCAATCATACCCATGGGCACCACAGGGGACCAAGTGAAAACCTATAAAGAGCCACTTGATAGCAAAGAGGGAATGCTGCACTGAATCCATTTATTTCCACTTTTAAAATACACCGATTTTTCTTTGTGAATCAATAATCTCCTGCACTTGATTTAGTAATGGGAGCAACCTGCTCCAGCGTGCACAACCTGCGTTGTGGAACCGCTTCAAGAGACCCCCAGTAATGAATGATTACATCCAAATGTGATTCTCAACAAAATTTATGAGCTCCCATTCATCCCACTCCCCTATTTGTCTTTATATATCTCACAGCATTTGCCACTAATTATATCCCCCTTTATAATCTGTGCTCCCCAGTTAAGGGATGTAATTGATAGCTTCTGAAAAATCATTAATTCCAAAATGGACCAGCAGTGCTTTGTCACGCTGCTTCCTCCGCTTCCATTACTGCTTTTCTTCCCAGCATCACCAGCCCCAGCACTGAGATGCTTCACAGCTCAGAGAAGATCCAATAATGGTGCGATAATGAAAGAGAGAAAAGCATGGTGAATTAAACCCAAATTCTTTGCCATTAGTTGATAGAAAACTATAGCTGAAGGACGTGCATGCAGAAGCGGCCCATGGCGCTGTAAGCCTTTCCTCCAGCCTCATGCTCGCTCCTCGTGACGCCTTTCCTGGGGTGAAAGATGAGCGTGGAATGACAACGGAGTTTGGGGGAAGAAGGGAAAAAAAAAAAAAAAAAAAGCATTTAAAATTCAGCTGCTGTAGCATATGGTCCTCTTGAGCTGGAAATTGTCTTTGCAAGCGGCTCTGCTTTGTTGCGTGACACCGGAGCTCGGTGATTTAGGGGCAGTGGGATGCAGCCTTTAATAAATAAAGCCGACATTTATTGCAGGGGAAAGCAAGGAGAGAGGCAACAGAGGTAAACAAGGAAGCCTGAAGCACTCAGGGCTTTCAATCCTTCTAACAAACTGGAGCTAGCCAGTCTGGAGAGCCAAGCTGAGAATGTGGGGAGCTGCCTTCATGGACCAAGAAGAGGATGGCCGACAGGACATCAGCTACTTACTGCCCATCACCACCAAGTGTGCCCCATAGGAACTCAAGCAGAGCCCATACAACACAAGGCTGCAACCAGCAGTGTGTTCAGAGCTGTGTAGCAATGGTGACCCATCATCTGCTGCCAGAAAAGTGCTGCATCTGCAGGGCTTGCAGGAGTGAAAAAACATAAAGAGGAGGAATGGAGCACTCAGAAGCACTCAGCTCCAGAATCGAGCTGCAAAGGCAGTATTTCCAAAAGCACCGCCATCATTTTAAAACTCCTCGCTCCTAAAAAAAATTTAAAAAAAGCCAGTCAATCAAACACTTTGAACTTTTTACTTCACAGTCATTTCAAGCTTCTGGAAAAAAGGCACAAAATCCAGATGCTAACTATACAAAGCAAGGCAGCAAGGCTGTTTTTTCCTGTTGAGACTTCAGTCTTCTACCAGGAGAAGGCCAACCATTAGACCAAGGCCTCTCATACTGCTGGCCACCAGATCCTCCCACCTATCCATATTCCCAATCTTTCCATGTCATTGCTTGCCAGACCTTGCAGAAAGCAGGCAGAGACACGCAGCTAGTGACTCACTAGCAAATGACCAGATGGCTGTGCAATTTGTCACCACCTTTTTCCATCATCCTACGTACTCCTGGCTAACCTGGGGATGCTGCAATTCAGCCAGCAGCAGCTTCCAGGAGGCTTCAGGAAAATGTCTATTTTGTGCAGATCAAAGATTAGAAGTGGTGGAACTGGTCCTGAATTCTCACTCACAAGGAAACACCCTGAGATCTGCCAACGTTCCTCAAGGAGCCATTTGCTGGTGGTAACGTGTGTCAACAAACCCTTGGGAGTCAGTATTCATTTGTGGAAATGTCACACGGCTCAGCACCCACCACAGGACTCCAAAGGAGCTTTTTGTGAGGAAGAAAACATCACTTCAGATCTCTGGATACAACTCAAATGGCCTCCAAAACCCCCAGGAGGCCACGCATGTAGAACTTGTAAACCACGAAGAGAACTTGTAAATAATCAGATGCTTGTCTGCTAAGCTAAAACAAACACAGGAAAACCAACACGTTTTTAAAGCCTTTCTGAAGTCGATAATACTTGGCGTTCAGATGGCGTCCAGTTAGTGGAAACCACCCCACATCCCCAGGACCCCCATATCCCTGCTGTAGGACCATCCCCCTCCCACTGCCAGCCCCACGCAAGCAACTCTTTTCTTCACGACAGAGCTGACAGAGAATCATGTGTTTGAGACAAATATTTCTACCATCTCATTTGACACCAAACAAGCAGGAAAAATATGGCCCATCACAAGAAATATCAGTATAATGTTCCAATTTTCCACCATTTGACAGCAATCAAGTAGAGACTAATGGCTTTCCTCTGTGACTAAATCATTTAGAGACCAAGGTATTCTGTCTCGTTCTCATTAGAAAAAAAAATAATATTCCAATAATCTCATTATCCCGATGTGAATAACGGTAACAATACACCAAGACTAATGGCTCCTCCAGCACACGGGCTCAGCAGCATTGCTGTCTCCTCCTCCAAGGCAAGGCAAGATCCCACTGCTCCTTCCACAATCAGAAGACTTTTATGTACTATTTTTTAACTAACTTCGACGGGAAAAGAGTGTGTCATGGAATGTTAAACTTTATGGAAATTCTCCTAGAGAATAACATAATTTCACGGTGCATTACTCTACAATGACCTGGTACTTGAACAATTAATTTTTAAGGTATTGCCTTTTTCTTCCTGTGCTGTATTTAGCTTTCTCCTAAACCGTCAACAATATCAGGACTCTTTCTTTCCCTTTATGATCTGAGGAGATGGTTTAAGCCTCACAGCAGGAGCTACATCTTCACAATCCATCACGCAGAATATTTTGTCTGAAAACAGCAAAGAAGGGAAACCAAGATTCCTCAGGATTTACCTTAATTATTTCTTCTCCGTGAATACATGGCCATTTCTCAGCCAGCCTTACTTTCTGCTGAATGCCTTCCAGAATTCCCCAGAACCCAATGGAGCTGATCTTTTGACCACAGCCCAACAATACGCCGTCAATTCCTGCTGTAAGATCTGGCAAAAACCAGCGCTACTCCCATCACAGCTGGGAGAGCATAGGAGGGCAATAACTGCTGTGCTGGCTAACGAAGGCTCACAGTGTGCTTCCAAGGGGACCAAATCCCCAGCGTTTACCCCCAGTCCTGCAGCGGTGCCCTCAGGCTTACAGATTTGAAATCACAGTGGCTAAGTCCCATCAGAGCCACTGTTGCGTTTGCAGAGGTGCCAGCTGTAGTGTGACATGTGTAAGCCTACCTTCCACCTGAGGAAACTGCCATTCCTGGGTTTGGTTATTGTTGTTTTTTTTTGCTACCCAGTAATATGTTGATTCTAATTTGTGCATGTCTGCAATTTCTATGGAACCGTGCAAAACGAGGATCAGAAAGTCATTAGAGCATGTCTCTTCCAACCCATATGTTTTCGTGGCAATATTAATCAAGCTGAGTAGAAACTCCCTTAGTGTCAGACATTATTCTCTTCTGCTACACTAATCGAGTGGATTAACTCTGCCATCTGTATATTAAAGTTATATATTTTGGTCTTTCTTCCATTGCATTCCTCACTTGCCATTCTTTCCTTGCAACAAATTAGCTCTGGAATGCATTACGAAAGTTTTGATAATCATTAATACCAATCCACAGACTGACATGAGCTTGCAGGTCCTGAAAGGCAGGATCCTTCCCCTACAGCCTTGCCAAAATACTGCTCCAGATTTACCTTGTATCTTTCTGATGAAATCATCGCTGCCCCAAATAGCCTCTACAGCCTCCAGGAAATAAAGGCGATGGAAATGTCAGCATCAGAGATTGAGGATGCAACAGCTCACAGCTGACCATCAGCACACCATTAGGGACCCAGATCCGCTGACAAACGCCACATCTTTTTTTCTCCATAGCCTTTATGGGCTCTGTGACAGCCAGTGCTCAGGGCTGGCAGGGCTGGAGATGTGCCCATCAGCAAAGCTGCAGCACAGCAGCACGTCCCATCCGCATTGCAGCGGGGCTGATGTCCTTGTGTCCTGGCCGAGCTCCAGCATGGGCAAGCACACATCTGCCCAGATGTCCTCTATTTTCAAATGATCACCTACTGCATTGCCTCTTCTGCCTCAGAGCTGGCTAATGGCCTTGCTCCCTGCTCAACAGATGGTACGTTCGGTTCCAAAGATGGTTGGTTTTCTTTTTGATAGACAGCGACGTTGCACAGGCTGCAAAGTGCTTCAGGATCCACTGGGGCAAAGTGATTATATCTCAATCAATGATTTCGAGAAAGTAATTTATTGTTCCACCTTGGGAGCTTAAACTTAGAGTTTTCAAGCATTTGAAGTCCTACGTGTAAGTAAACTAAAAAGAGCTGCAGCTATTGCTGCCCTGAACAGGAACGCTGCACAGGCACATGAGCAAAACCTCTGAACAATCCTGTAATTGAGCTGATCTTGGAGTAATTCTACCTTGTATCCATATATTCTTAGGAAAACTATCCAAAAAAAAAGCCTCAATAACATTTGCTTCCATTGCAGCATAATTTCACAGCCAGACTGCACTGTTGCATTCATTCTCAGTGAGACACTGATGTCTGCCTGCTCTAGAGCAGCCCAATGCCCTTTACAAGAGGGTATTATTTCCTCCTGTAAAAACTCTTAGATAAGGATGATGGCAAAAAAGTGCTGAAAGCACGTAGCAAAAACTTCAAAGTCTGATGCAGAAAAAGCAGCTGCTCCAGAATAAACCCTATTTGTCCTCCTGGTGTCATTTTAACTCCTGAATCCCGTTGGCAGTTGTGTCATTTTTCACTACACAGAAATGCACAGAAATCTCGTTGTGTTGTACCTTGACTTGGTGTTGTGCACAGTGATGAGGTGGCACCAAGGCTAGTTTTGCAGGAAGCATTCAGTCACACCACTGCTTTACGTCTGAGAGTTGAGCTTTTTTTGCCTTTGAAAAACAGGTGAGAATTAAACTGCAGTTTATTGTTGCAAAGAAATAGTGGACAAATTACCCTGCTATGCCATAGTGCTTGGGACTGTTAGTTAAAAGTGACAACCAGGACTATAATTTATATACAGAATCTGGTTTTAAACAAAGTCCCCAGCACTAAATCTTGCATTGTAAACCTTCTTTTGTATTTCTGACTCATTTTGCACTGGGAATCATTTAACCATAGACTTTAACTGCTAATAAACTTCCATGAAATGCAAAGCATAAATCAAAATTACTGGAACATTCAAACTCTATTCGAGTAGTTGTTTATATGGCATTTTTCTTCTACTGCTTCTGTATGGCTCCAGAGATGCCATAAAAATATGATGTATTGTACACAACTCACCACCATCTTGGCAAACTGTTGCAAATAAAACCAGTGTGCTTAATTATTTTCTTAGTTATACACTGCATAAACAGTTATAACACAAGATGAAAAGAAGGGGCGGCTACTGTTGCTCGTCCCATCACGTTGCATGCAGTAAATAAGCCTTAATTAAAAGTGCACACACTGCACAAGCGGACCAGAATAAAAGGATATGATTTAGTGTTATTCCCTGTAGGACCTCGAGGCTGTGGATGCCCCATCCCTGGAGGCATTCAAGGCCAGGCTGGATGTGGCTCTTGGCAGCTTGGGCTGCTGGTTGGCGACCTGCACACAGCAGGGGGTTGGAGCTGGATGAGCATTGAGGTCCTTTTCAACCCAGGCCATTCTAGGATTCTATGATTCTACAATGGAAGAGCAAAGGTTGTGCAAAGTGAATGGCAGTAGATACAAAGGTCTTCTCCCTATGGAAGCAGGAGGTGCTGCCATGGTTCCTGCATGGCCATACTAACGAGGTGCAAAGGGAAAGCCACCACTTTTTATCCCCTTTTTAGTGCTTTTTACTTCTTGGAGTGGATGGAATCCATCTGGTTGAAGTTCTGCAGTGAAAGCAAATGGAGGGAAGGCAGCATGGAAGAGACAAATCAAAGATCTCTCTGTAAATCAAGCCTCTATATTCATTAATCCCAAATTAGCCCATTAAAATAAAGCAGTAGTTGATTAATATCCTTAAGTAACACTTAGAGTTGAGTGAGAACTTGATGCTAATATACTTAATATTGCAGTGCATTAAGAGACAGTCTCCAGCCAACGCAGAGATGCTTTTGGAGTTCAGCTCTCAGCAAAAGAGAGCTCTGAACTGACAGCAGTAAGGAAGGCAAGAAGGAACGTTGCTTCAAGAGGAAACACGTGCCACAAAGAGGGCACCTGGGCACTGTTCAGAGGGATGTCTCCCTTTCTGCAGTACCCCACTTGCTACAGAAGACGTACTGGGAGAAGTTCCAGATCCAGACAAATGCCCTGAGGATGAGAGCTGATGGTTCAGCAGTGCAGAGGGACCTTAAGGCGATGGTGAGGTCTGCAAATGGACGCTGGGCACCGCGTGGTGTGTGACTGCTCAGCCCTATGTGTCATCAGTAGGATGGGACTTCTGCCTCTTCGCTTCTTCCATAGATTTCACAGCGTCAATATTCTGCTTCCAGGCATGTTAGACAAATTAAAGTGACAAAACTCAATATGCAAATTAAGATCATTAACATATTAATCAAACTGTCGATATTACAAAAACTAACACAAGCCTGCCAAATAATCATCTCGCTAATGACTTAAGGCCATGCCTTTTGCCAATTAGCATTGCAGCCCGCTCGGCTTCCACTTGCCCACTTCCAGATGTTGTGAACAAATAGTCTTTGCCAAAGTGCTACATTGCAATTCTTTGCATGATAATTACTTTGGTATTTAATTGCTTTGTTTTCTTACAAAAAAAAAAAAAAAAATTCCTTAATTATGTGGCGTTGAGAATTAGTACAACAAAGATTTTGAACTCCAGTTGAATACAGCCAGATTCTTAATTATGTCAAAGGAAATGTGAAAAACCTCCCCATGCATTGCACAGAACAGTCATCACTTATACATCTTGCAGACTCATTTTCCTGAAAAGGGCTTTTCCACAAACCCGTGGGTATCAGAATCCAATATAATTAGCATTTTCAAATCAATTTTGACATTTCTCTGAACGTTGTCATTTCAAACGTTTACTGTTATATTTATCAGAACTATCTTTCCAGGAGGAAAATGTGACTGGGTAGAAGAAAACTGGCAGCAATTTTAATCAAAGAATAAAATCAGTCAGCATTTCCCATAATGTAGTAAAACATTTTCTTGCAAAATTCATAGTAGCAAATTTCTAGCACTTTTTCTTTCCTCAAGTCCAATTGGGCTCCTCTCTTAATTAATACCTCCATATTGATTTGTGAGGGGGCTTCACAAGAAGCCATTCATTACAATTTTACAAGTCTTCTTGCTTTGATGGCCGTGTTTTGACTGCTTTGAGCACTGGGGTTTGTGCTGGGGATGGACGAGTCGTGGTGCAGCGCTTCACTCCATCACTGACATTTCCTCCAGTGACACAAGGTCATGCAATTAACGAATGGCAAAGAAGAGCCATGAAAAATGGATATTAATGAAGTGTAACTCTGAGTAATAATGCCATAAGCAACCTCTGATAACAAACACATTTTCCTAATAACATCTTCAATTATCTTCATTAGCGCCTGGCCGTGGCAAGATGTGCCGTCGCCCTCCAGGACCACAGACCGAGCAGATTTCAAACACTGAGAGCCTCCACCACCTCACACAGGAAAGTGCTCACTGATGGACAGCTTAAGTGATGATACTACGCACTTATCATCATTTTGCAGTACGTCATCAAGCACTTGAAATTTGAATAAGACTCTTTGCGTTACCCAGGGGACCTCCGGGCTCCAAGGAGACTCAAAGCCCTGCTTGTAGGTACAACCACAGCATTTGGTACCACCAAGCTTGGAAAAGATCTCCAAGATGATCCAGTCCCATCATCCACCTTACTCCCAATATTTCCCCACTCAGTACAACATCTGCAGGTTTCTTGAACACCTCCAGAGATACTGCCTCAGCCACCTCCCCAGGCAGCCCATTCCAGCACCTGACCATCCTTTCAGAGAATAAATTTCCCCTAAAAACTTGTTTTTAGCCACAGCCCGGCTTCCACCCCACTGCCAGCAATGCTGCCAATGGCCTCAGTCTACCCCAGTGCTCCTTCCCCACTGTGTGCTGGATTTCAGCTCATATCCAGTTGTTCTGGTACGTTTGCAGATCTCATCCTATTCCCACTCCTTCTTTTTATAATGAACTTCAAGCTTCTGAAAGACTCCGGATAGCAGTTCTAGGAAATGAAATCCTTTATCCAGGATTTAGCTCAGTGTGTATTGGCTTCTCCCTCCAATTGAGTCCCAGTTTGGAAAGGGAAATTTCTGAGGATAGGTTATCATTCAGCAAATCCTGACGAGGCTTCTGACAAAGAAGGAATAATTAGTGCTTTCTGTAAAAGCAACTTATGGGATATGGCCACTATCTGTACCTGAAGAATGAAAGCAAGAACCGAACTTCTGCCAATGAATTAAAGCCATTTACCACAAACAAAAGACACTGAAGTTCCCCTCTGTGCTGCTGGATGCTCAGCTGGCTCCTTTGTGCACACAGAACCAACCTGCTCAGCCTATCTGTTCACATTCCTTCCATCTCTGTGTTTTTGCTGACTCCAAATGACAACTCAGGACGCTTTGAGGAAGAAGCTGACATAAGCAAAACTTGCAGGAAGGTCCCCTTGTGGCCACTTCCCAAACTAGTTTTGTTTCTCATTGATGTGCATGCAAAAATCCAGGACTGTAAAGATCACAGACTCAATTTAGAACTGCGTGAAGTTTAGTCCAAGTATGGAGGGATGGAAACTGTGGGAATTGCTACTAGAACTTGCTCAAAACGCTGTGTGCTGGGAAGGTAAATCTGGAACAGATCTCCATGTCATCACCGAACCTTGCCTCGATACTTTTACAGTAATTTCAATTTAATAAAGCCATTATCTGCACATTTGCTCCTTTCTCCTTCGAATTACAAAAGGCTCAGCCTCAGCCCCTGAAGCCCTGCTGTGATCATGTGCAGATGGTAACGAGGTTATGTCTCAATCCAGCCCTCCCTGGTGCACAGCGAGTGCATCTCCTCGACTCACCAACCCCATTTAGTGTGAGTTATTCTGTTGTCGTTGTCATTGCTACCATTTGTCGGAATGGTGACAGCTGAGGAATAAGGCGGAGAGAAGGGAACACAGATTTCATAGCTTTTGGTAATTTCATTCAAGCTCACTGAGTCTAATAAGAATAATTAGAGGCACCAATAGAGGGAATTATCAATGGAGGGAAATTACTGCAGGATGAGAATGAGGAGCCACTGCTGGGCGGAAGGGCTGAGCCCCACATTTCAGCAGGAGGAGTTAACACCAGCAATCAGATCGAAGAGATGAAGATGGAGGGACCCCAGCTGCAAATGGGAGACCATCAGGAACACCAAGCACCTTCCAACAGCCTCCAGTTCACAGCCAAAATGACAGCTTTGAAATGAAGTCCTGTCGGTGCAGCTGTGCTGCAGATCAGCCCATTGTAAGGCTCCAGAGAAAGGTTTTCATCCTTGCCAGGGAGACATCTCCGAGATGAGAAATGACAGAATACAAAACAGTGCTTTTGTGGGCAGAGAAAGAGAGGGTGAGATAAATGAGCCCACGGTGTTGCTGAAGGGCATCCTTCAAGCACCTGCATTGTCTCCTAAGAGCAGACTCTTAAACTGGAACAGACTCAGCCTCTGCTGAATCACCAGTGTATGGAGAGGAGCATTTGAAGGCTGCTGTGTGCACAGCCCCACTGCCTCCCAGTTGCCATCCCACGGCCTCAGAGCAGCAGCCCCTTGCTGCAATGCCATCCTGCAGCTCCCAATGCGCTTCTCATGGAGATGCATCAATCAGAGGGGTTTTGTGAGGGGCTGGATGTCAGCTCCCTAAGCCAGACTGTCTCATTGGCTTTGCAAAGGCATTTCCATAGGACGAGAAACAAAAAAAAAATTAGAAAAAGGTGTGAATACTGCACTTCTGCCCCTGTCTAGCCCTGCTTGCTGTAACAGATGGGTGAAATAACTTCATCCACCAGTTTATTAACAGCTTGCCCTCTCTTGTATCTCACCTTCGTAATGAGATAGAGCAGATATGATGGATTACATTCTGCCTCCTGCTTCTATCCTGAATGAATTATCATTTCAGTCCTCTCTCCGTCTCACGTCCAGCTGCCTCCAGCCCGTTCAGCAGAGGGAGGTGAAGCTGTGTGATGTGGAAGGTAAAGGTCTGGCTGAGAAAGCAGCCTTAATGTCCACACTGGAAGATGGACATCAGCATTGGAGTTTTACTCACATATCAGAATGGATCATCTGAAATGGCACATGTCCTTCCCTGCATCTTAAGCCAACTTGTGCATAACAAAGAAATCAGTTTGTTCGAGCATACTGAAGGCAATTCTCTGAGATCACAGATGTATCAGCGCCAATAAATATCTGGTTTCTTTTTCTGTAGAAATAAGCTGCTTCCTGACCCCAGCCATTATCTCGTGTCCCTGAAATATCAGAGCTGGCAACACGCAGCTCCTGCCCTGACCACTGCGATGACAGCCAGTATTGAAAGTAACAAGATTGAAAGAAAACAAATACAGGAATATTTCTGAAGATAATACAGAGCCACAGAGTTATGTGGGTTCCCATTTCATATGGAGGCTGTTGGCTCCAGACATCCCAGGAGCACAGCCAAGCTCTGGCCAGCAGCTCTCAGGGCTCCAGCCCAGCTCTGTGCTTTATCTTTGTTGTATCTCTCAGCAGTAACTTTGAGTAATTACACGTTGGGTAGAGACATGAGAATTGCCTTTTCACTTTAAAGCCAATTTAGCCCTATGAAAATTCATGAAGCAAAAATTAATAAGCTCCATGCAGCTTCAGCACTGACCTCTGCATCTTCTTTCTCTCTTTGCCAAGAATTTGTTACCAGTTCTATTACCAGGAGCTGATTCTTCCTTGACACCAGGAAAAAGCATCAGGGACCAAAAGGCAAAGAGAGCAAAGCTTTCTACCCATCAGCACCACAGCCTCAGAGGCTCACTGACATTTTGTCCTCCCACAAACTTTCCTGGCAGTGTTTTTCTTTACAAACATTTTAACCCCATGAGAAAGGCCATCCAACCCCCGTTATCCAAGCACTGTAAGTGAATACTGGGGGGCTGATTGCTACATGGGCCAACCAGGGAACCATTTGGGCTTTTGATCAACTTGACTCGCTCACTCCTGATCCTGTAATAAAAGCTCCACGAGAGTCAGAAATGGAAAGAAAATGCAAACAACAAATTTTTGCTATCGTTTCCGGAAAAATATGGACATGATGGGGAAAGCAGACTCGAAACTCACCCTGGTGAGCAAAGCATGGGATGAAACAAGAGCAGAGCAACTCTGAAAAGACAAGGAATAGACTTTGACAGATGGATGTAAATGTGCCTTTCAGTGCAAGGGAACAGTTGATTCTAAGGCATGAAATCAAATTAGTGCATCTGCAGCTGCCTATGTGTCATCCAGATTCATATTTTACACACTAAAGACATTTTTTAACCTCATGTTAGCTACACTTTTTTCTTTTTTTTTCTTCAATATTACACTTTCCAGGATTTGCAAAACGGTATTGGCAGGTATTAAAATGAAAGCTGAAGCAATGGTGCAATCTGTCTCATTTTCTATTGTGAAATGACAGAAATCTTTTTTGGACTCATTTACCATCAGGTAAGGGAAGACAGTTTTGGAAAACATCAAATCCTGGCCTCGACTCCATCAGGAAAGGCAGAGCTCTCCAACAAGGTGCCAGGACTGCTGCCTTCACAGGATGCACTTCCATACTTACTGATTTCACCTAAAATCCAAAGGCTTCTCTACTTTGAGAGCTGAGAACGATGCAGACAGAACAGGTGAAGAATTTGTTTTCTGATTTCTAACATAAACACCACTGTGCTCCACTTGAGCTTTCCGTGAGCAGTGATTACAGAACGGCTGCCTACAGCCCTCAGAATTGATCAAAATAAAAAGATGAACTTGTTTGGTTCTTGTAGCCAATTCCTGAGGGTTTGGTCAAATTTAGTTGAGGATAAAATTAAACAGAGATTGATTTGTAGAGGAGGAACTGTAGTTGCAAGGTTGGCAAATTGTACATGGAAATGGCTATTGCCTGAACACAAATCTGATTAATTGTAACTGGGGTACGAAGACACAACGTACAACCTTTTCCAGTGCAATACCAGGCTATTATGCAACCCAAAACAAATGCACAAAGATTAATTGCTTTCTTGAAATGGCAAAATAAAATGAGGGTTTCCTAAGTCTTTATCATTTGATCCCCTTCCTCAAAGCTGTATTTCTCATCCTCTTTACAGCAGAAAGTCAACACTTAATAACATACAAAGTGAAAATTTTACAAAGGGAAGGGAAGGGGAAGGGGAAGGGGAAGGGGAAGGGGAAGGGGAAGGGGAAGGGGAAGGGGAAGGGGAAGGGGAAGGGGAAGGGGAAGGGGAAGGGGAAGGGGAAGGGGAAGGGGAAGGGGAAGGGGAAGGGGAAGGGGAAGGGGAAGGGGAAGGGGAAGGGGAAGGGAAGACAGTGCCAAGAAGGATGAATCTGGTAGTTTGGCGCTCCTCCCTCCCACCTTTCCAGAGCCCTCAGAACCCAGCAGTATCACTGCAGATGAACAGAAGGCACAAGGAAGAGGCTGCCTTGGCACTCAGGTTTTCCTCCCATAGGTGTTAAGAGTGCTGTGGGGACAGCCATGCATGGAGCCCTGCCTGGGTCCTGCTGCTGCCAGGTGCCAAGTGTGCTATGGGAGCGTAGCATGGCACAAAGCAAGCACAAGGGGAGGGATGTGTCCAAGAGCAGAGCAGTTTCCAAGGTACCTGGTTATCTATCCTGCTCATAAGTGATGCAACCAGGACAGCCATGCCCTTGGCAAATGGGAATGCTGCAGCTTCACTAGGGACATCACTTCAGCACCAATAAAGCATGTAGTAATGAATTTCTGCATTACGATGTGATCCAAAAGCAGTTATTTGTACCTTTCTTCTCTGACTCAGCAGCACCACTGGTGAATGACACTGCTTGCAAAGCCCCTCCAGCTTAACAGAGCCTTTACCCTGCTGCAGAGTGGTGGGTTACTTTCCCCTCATCACACCCCCACACCACTTTACTTTTCCTTCAAAGCCCAGTGATGTCTGTCATGTTCTCATTTAAAGTCCCCTGTTCTTACACACATTACATTTGTGACGCCTGCTGTGGTTGTACACAAAGCACCAAATAATGCAGGGAGGAGGAGGAGAAATCAAAGCGTTTTAGAAATCCTAAGCTTGGCAAAAGCTGTGTGTAATTTTGCTTAGGTTGCAAGTTGGCTGGAGAAAACCATATCAAAGCACCATCATTTCCAATTGCCTGAGCATTACTTTCTAAGTTCATTTTTACTGCTCATTGTAGATCCCAGACTGACAGCTCTGAAAACTGTATATTTTCTATTTATGCAAGAATAAAAAGCAACAACTCAGCAAAAGCACAGACATCTGATATATGTTTCCCTAATAATGAAACTAAACTGTTGACTAGGGAGCGTCACCAGGAAGGATTGTGCACCACAACCAGCTCAGTCCTGCCCCTCTTCTCCTTCTAACCCACTTCTTGTTGTGATGCCTCCAAAAGACAGAGCTTGAAATTCAGAGCCTAGCATTATATTCATTACATTTATGGAGAAGATGAGGATAAGACTGGAAACTCAGAGCAGCTCTGGTCCTGTGCCTAAAGTTCAGCCATCCCTCTCCATCCCAAGGGGTTCAACAGAGGCACCTGCAGTTCCTGGTGACCCCAGCTCCAACTACAGCAGAAAACTGCTATTTCCATAGGAGTCCTCTTAAATAAAAAGCAATTTTACCTGTAAATCTGTTGGTATGAGTTATTTCTGCTGGTCTGCCCCCGGCGTTAGGTGAAATATTGTCGGAATGCATCATTTCCTGATATCCAGATGCAAATTACAGGAGCTGTATGTCCTGAAATCAGCAAAAGAAAGTTGAAAATGCATTAGGCTTGGGAGCAAGATCAACTGTCACTATAATATTTCTATTACAGCAACTATCCAATTGGAAATAAAATGGCTCATCCTCACATAAGTCCACTGCTCCCATTTTGGAACCTTTTGACATTTACAAGATTTGCATGCTGTACCTGGTTTATTATAAGCCAGCAATTAAAGCTGTCTTTGCCTGCAGCCACAAGCAATGCCCAGGGACAGAGCTGCAGCCCGGCTCACACACACCTGGCCTCTCCCTCCTGCTCTTATTTCTCCTGTGGTTCGTTCTCATTCCAGAAGCTTTGCCAAAAAGCTTCATCCCCAATTTAGCTGCCTGACAAAAACCCTTTCTGTGGAGCCTGTTTTCGTGCTGGAGTTCTGCACGGTTCTCCAGCAATGAATCACAGCCTCCCGTCCCATTTCAGCAGGGAAAGAGGTGGGTTTGGTGCTCTGTGGGTGCACCCACAGAGAAACATGCTGAGAAAGGAGACAGACCTTTCTCATCTGCTTGTGATGGTGTCAGAGATGCTCCCTGAAAAAAAGTGAAGCAAGAGCTTGTGATCTCAAACAGCTGATGAACCGCACAGGAGATATGTCATACTTAAAGTCTGCAGACCTGGAAGGTGTTTTAGGTCACAGTGATGGACAGCTGCACAAAGCACCTTCCTTATTTGTAAGTTGCAGTGATCCCTGAACCTCTCACAGGAAAGCCAACCTCCTGAGCACCAACAGAGCAGCTCAGCACCCTCCAGAAACAGACACAGGGTGCCCCGAGGCTCACACACTACAGCAGTGGGGAAACCCATCTTAGAGCTATCTGCAGACGAGTTCCTTGCTTGTCTATTTTGTGTGTCACCAGCCATGGAAAGACTCAAAGGAACCGAGATATTAACTTAAGAACTTGACTTAAACACTGGCTGATGCTGAAGGCAGCGCTGTGCTGTCCCAGAGCCCCCCCTAGCGCAGCTCTGTGCAGCCCAGCTGTCAGTCCCAGCATCATTACTCGTTTCCATGCTGTTAGAATGATGCCTGTGCAGCCGTGTTATTATTTATGGCTACTGTCAGCAGAGGGGGAAAACCACCATGGGAAGCAGCAGGACCAACCCGATGCACAGCAGGACCCAAGCTGATGCCCTAGAGATTACATGGAGATCCTCTGCATCGCTGTCCAGGCTCAACCTTAAGCACAAAGGCTGCAGAGACCTGCAAAGGTTCCACACCATCTTGGTAAACAAGTTTATATCCTTCATTTCACAATGCTGTTCATCCATCAGACATTTAGTTCCGCAGTCGGAAGGCAGGTTAATCAAACAGCATTAAGTGTACCAATAAAATGCCACGGTAAATAATATGTGCAAATAGAGCTGTCTGAACTTCATCTAATAAAAGGAACGATTTCAGGACCTAGAACTACTTCTGTTACCAGATCCCACTTTTGTATTTTTATGGAGCAATTTTTTGAGCCTCGCTCCCTACATCAGTCTGAGCCTATTTGAGCTGCAGCACACTGGCTGAGGAACTGCTGAGAAAACCATTGGGTGTGACTCAAACTCACCAAACGCCTATCAGAGCTACCCATAACGAATGGGAAACAACATGATGATGAAGATAATCAGGAGAAAAAACGTGCCTATTTGTCTTCTAGGGCAGAGCACTGTCTCCCCCTCCCCCTGTGCCCACCCCACAGCTCACACCCCCATGTTCAGCCCCCACCACCTCCCCAGACCCCTGCAATGCATTTTTAGAGGACGCCGAACCTGCCCTGCTCCTTGCCTCGAGGACCGTGGGGTTTTGTGGCCAACACAGCAGCTGGCATTCCTGCAGCGCGTGTAAGATGCCTTAAGAGGGCTGTCTAACCAAAAACCTTGCCTGCGTGCTTCTATTGCAGCTCATAAAAAAAAGCTGTTATCTCTCCTTGAAAACCTCTCCTCCCTCAGAGCTTTCTCAGTGGCTCTCAAGCTGAGGAGAGCTGATCTCAAGAGCGTTCTCCATCCCCATCTCCATTGTGGCACACGGAAAGTCCCCAGTGAATCACAGAATCACAGAATCACACAGCATCACAGAATTGTAGGGGTTGGAAGGGACCTCCAGAGATCATCGAGTCCAACCCCCTGCCAAAGCAGATTCCCTACAGCAGGTTGCACAGGTCGGCATCAAGGCAGGTCCTGAACATCTCCAGAGAAGGAGACTCCACCACCTCCCTGGGCAGCCTGTTCCAGTGCTCCGTCACCTCACTGTACAGAAGTTCCTTCATGCATTTGTGCAGAACTTCCTATGCTGCAGTTTCCGGCCGTTTCCCCTTGTCCTGTCTCCACTCACCACTGAAAAGAGTCTGGCCTCACCATTCTGCCCCCCACACCTTAGATATTTATAGACATTTATAGACCTGGATCAGGTAAATTCACCAAAGTGTCCTTCTGGTTGGTGAATCTCATGGAGCACTGGGGCCGAACAGGGGGGCTCAGGCAGGAGCTCCCCATTCATCCTGGTGTTGGAAGGGAATGCTTTCACCTCCTCTGCTTTTTTTATTACTCTCTCAAATGGCCACAGGAGACCCCCAGGGGTTCTCAGCACACAACACTCCTGCCCCACAGCCCTGCTTGTGTCTCTGGCTGTCTGTACAAATGCACACATTTAAAGCTGTCCCTCTGCCACACTCAGATCCTTGCTTTTTCCCATTGGGGTCCTCATGTGAGCACAAGGATCTGTATCTGCTCCCTGGGCTCACCATGAAGCATGAACCTCCCACAGACCTCATCACAGACAGGCATGGAGGACTTCTCCCTCCTGCTCCCATTCATTCCAGACGTTTTCCATTCGCATCTCCTGTGGAAGTTTACAGACTTCAGTCTATCTCTACAGACTGCAAGTCCAAAGTGGAGGCAGGAATTGGAAAGAAATGGATGATGGAACACAGAGTGGGAGACAAGGCAAAGGCTGCTCAGTAAAAAGTCATTTTTTTTTTTCCTTTTCTGAACAGTTCTGTACAGTGCAAATGTGGAAAAAAAGAAACCACCCACAGCAATATGGGTTAAGGAACATTTGTCAATAAGAAAGAATAAAAGCAGGCACTAAAACAACAGAAATAATGACTCGACTTTCCAGATTTTGATTCTAAAACGCCTGGTGCCCCAGGCAGCTAACTGAAAAATTCTTCTTCAGCACAGAACCTCGCTGTTTCGCCTCAAATAGTCATAGTTAACAAATATTCCCTCTGAGTGTATGTCTGTCTGTGCATATATGAGAGCCACTGTCAGACAGCCTGTAGCTATATGGAACTGTCATGGGGGAACAGCAGCAGAAGCAAGAAGCAAAATTACAGCAATATTTCTTAGGCCTGGGAGAAAAAAATCTATTCCTTCTTTCTTCCTCTGTCCCAATATCCTCGAGGTGCCCCGACCCCACTCTGCCATTTGCAGGGAACACCACAGAAAGTTCCACGAGGACCTGAGTCTTGATGTATTGATGGCTCAATATGAGCCAGCAGTGTGCCCAGCTGGCTGAGAAGGCCAATGGATGCAATGGCTTGGATCAGGAATGCTGTGGTGAGCAGGAGCAGGGAAGTCATCCTGCCCTGTACTCAGCACTGGTGAGGCCTCACATCAAGTGCTGCGTTCAGTTTTGGGCACCTCAGTACAGAAAGGACATGGAGGTGCTGCAGCAGGTCTAAAGAAGGGCAGCAAGGCTGGGGAAGGGCTTGGAGAATGTGGCCTGTGAGGAGAGGCTGAAGGAGCTGGGGCTGTTTGGTCTGGGGAAGAGGAGGCTGAGGGGAGACATTACTGCTCTCTTCCAATACCTGACTGCAGCAGAGCGGGGCTGGTCTCTTCTCACTGGTGACAGGACGAGGGGAAATGGCCTCAAGTTGCACCAGGGGAGGTTTAGGTTGGATATCAGGAAAAACTGCTTTGCAGAAAGGGTTGTGAAGCACTGGAATGGGCTGCACAGGGAGGTGGTGGAGTCACCAGCCCTGGATGTGTTTGAAATCTGGATGCGGTGCTCAGGGACGTGATTGAGCTGCTGTTAGAGCTGGGGCAGGTCATGGTTGCACTTGATGATCTTTAAGGTCTTTTCCAAGCTGAGCAATTCTATGACTCCATGAGCATCCTGTCACACCTCCCCAGCTGCCCACATCACCTTTGGATCACACCACAGGGGCCAGGCCAAGCAGCCCAGCTAAAGCCCAGCCTCCATCTGCGTGTTAACCGCGACGGCTACAAAACCAGATCATTAATATTTAAACAATAACTGTTTCGCAGCATGCTTCCAGATGTTCCTGCTCTCGTTATTGCTTTATTGCTTTAAAAATCAACAGTACGTGATGTATTAAGTACACAGCCTTCCGACTCTCATCCGCACACTCTTGTCTTTTGGGAGCGCTCTATGAGAGAATTATTATTCTTTAACAGTTGCTGCAATGAAATTTGGGTTTATTTAAGTCAAAATCCTTGGTCTGATCCAAACCCCACAGCTACGCACAGCAAGCAGCTCTGCTATCACCCAGCAATCCCCCTCTGATAAAATATAATAAAGAAAAAAGCATTAATTTGTCTTCGTTTGGATTTCCCTTGCCTGAACCACATGAATACCTGTAAGCTCCCATCTGATGACACAACTGCTTTGTATTCCATTTAAGGCTGTTTCATCTGTAATCTCAGAAGGTAGGAGGACTGACTTGTGTCACTTTCTAGTCTTTGCCAATAATGTCATAATTTGATACGGAAACCGTGCATACCATTATATTCAAATTTGATATTTAAAACACGCTTTGGCAGACAGCTGACTTCTATTGATGCGCTTATCCGATTTCTCTCTGCCTTTTTATTCTGGAGATGCACAGAGGGAATACGTCGCATCACATTTTTGTTACGCACACAGAACCTTCAGAACTTCCATTTTTCTTTTTTTTTTTTTTCCTGGACATCAGTAAATAGATGAGCATATTAAAAAAAAAAAAAAAGGAAACTACCAAGACTGCAAATTAGGTGAAATGGAACCACGTGTGACAGAAACAGAACTCTAGGACCTTTAATCTCAGCAACTCGGTCTGTGTCATCTTCAGACCTTCTCCATTTGCCCACTCCCAGCCCCTGCTCTCCTCTGTCACTTCAGTTTCCATCCACAACCCCAGCTCTCCAATTGCATCTTGCAAAACGCGAGCCAGCTCTATTTTTAACCCAATCCAAGCTATTTAATTTCCATAAGGAAGTAAATACTTCATCCTCAATCTCCTTAGAAAACCAAAATACAGATTAGGGAAGTTAATGCCTTCGAGTCGGAGAGCTCTGTGCATTCTGCCATGGTTTCTCCTCCCTGTCAGCTTCAGTGCTCCTCCTGAACAAGAGGCTGACCAGCGGAGCGGCCAGCACAACACCTGGCAGGGCAGCAGGAGAACCCTGGGCTCACAGAATCAGCAGAACTGTCTTCTCTGACAGAATATCTCCACCACTTGCAATTGCCTCCGCATGGATAACTCCCTTAATTCAATTAAGCTGTTATTTCTAATGAATTCCATTGAAGAGAGCTCAGTCATCAAACCGGTGCCATCGCCGAATCATCGCGAGCGTGGCTGAAGCAAACATTCATCCAGACAGGGAATGCTGAGAGTCAGCTGGAAGTTTGTCTTCAGTATCAAAACACAAATTGCTCTTAATTAAGAAAGCCTTCCATCTGCCTTTTAAAGCTCTCTGCACAGAGTGGTGGTGGCCACAGAGCCGCCCGCACAGCGCTGGCATTCTCACCATCTTCACTTCCAGATTTCCCAGCGCTATTCTCTGAATTGCCATCTCCTTCCCTTTCCACTGCCCCAACCAGCACTGAATTGTTGTGTATTTCATGAACTTGATGTGCAGCAGAGCCCACCAACCGAACCCAGGGAAGATAAAAAGCGTCATTTCAGATCGGAGAGAATGAAGGTTACAAACTGCTTCAATTAAGGCTACACAAAGCCCTGGATTCCCTGGATTATGTTTCCACATTTCAATATTTGTCCATGGTGTGCACACAAACAGCCCTCTGAAGAATCCCCCCCTCGGTAATTTTCCCTTTCCTTAATCCTGATTTACAGAGCCTGCCCTCCTGGGATATTAAGAGGATCTCATAAGGACAATCCAACTTCATATCGATTCTATTTCCCATATCCATAAAATTTTTCGCCTTAGGAAACACAAGAATGAAGGAAAAAACAAAACAAAACAACAAAGCATGGTTTAATTTAAATACCACTTTCAGCAAAAGGGAAAAAAAAAACCCACAGATGGAAAAAAAAAGCAGAGGATGACAATCGTTTGCTTTGCTAAGGCTGTGCTATGCGAAACGTGCAATAAAAACTGACAAGGGAAGGAGATGATCGTTGTTTGAATAACATCCATATCAGCACAGACACGTACGAATCTGGCAAGGGACAGGGAAGATCCAAACTCCAAATAACATTGATGTATCAGTAAGTATTATTCAGACAGGAGAGGGGGAGGAAGGAGCAGCAGAGGTTGGCTGAGACCAGAGAGCGTCTATCAGCTCCAGGAACTGCTGGGCAGCAAGTCTGCAGACCTAATTAAGGCCTCTCCATCTTTTTTAGATTCTGTGCCTCTGTCCTGTTGGTTGCTTTCTTTTTTTTCTTTTCCCTTTTCCATCTGGATTATCACTGGTTTAGATCACAGCTAATTGGGGTTTGGGGTATTTTCCGCTCATTGTTTAGTCGTAATTAATCCAGCCTCGGAAGAGGACAGCCAACGCTGCTCAGTCATGGAGAAGAGCTGGTGCTCAGGAGGACACAAAGAGAGGAACTGTAACACCTTCACACTCACAACAGAGCCCTGCTCTGTGGTCCTATGCACGCAAGCTGGTGCAAAAACAAAGCTGGGGCAAGGAGGAGCACTTGCAACTCAGCCCATAGCCCCCAGCACACAGCCCACAGCCCCCAGCCCTCGGCACAAAGCCCACAGCCCCCAGCACACAGCCCATAGCCCCCAGCCTACAGCCCCCAACACACAGCCCCCAGCACACAGCCCATAGCCCCCAGCCCCCATCCCATACCCCCAGCCCACACCCTGGCTGCACAGAGTGGGCACCAAACCCCCAACCCACTGCTGGGGCCAAAACTTTGCATTCTAACCACTCAGAGCTGACATTTGAAAAGGTAACATGACGACTCATTGTGCCAAATCAATTACTGATTATCAATATAGCAGTGAGTGATGTATAATGAGTATGTAAAAGATATATTTAGCTGTAGATTATACTAGTAATAAGGGCTACATGAGCAATAGCTACATAATTACATTTTATGAATACAGGAAACCTTTGAGGAATGCTCTGAGATTTAATTGACATTTAACAAGATAACTACAGCAAGTTAATTAGAAATTATATGCTAAAAATATGAATTAACTTTTAAATAATATTTTAGCTTGCTACAGTATAGCTATAGTGCCTTGTTAGATGCCAGTGGAACAACTAAATGAAATACTTCTTTCCAATCACATCTTTCTAATTCATTTCCCACAAACTGAAGCCTGCATTATCAGCTCCTCATTCCGAATCTTTCTTTTTTTGGTACAAATAGGGTGAATTGATCTGCTTAGCAAAAGATTCATTTTTATGGCCCTCTCATACTTCTTTAAAATTGAGCTCTCTTACATTCCTATCAGCATCCAGAGAAAAGATTTCACTCTGGCTGCGCTTTCGGCTCTGAACCCAGAAGGAAACTGCAAAGGAAGGCACTGCCAAGCATTCAGATGCAAGATGATACATCAGGGATTCTGACAGTGCTAATACAGAAATTCGGAGAATAAAACAACTCTGAGCTGGTTCTGATATGGATGGCTGTAATCACAAAGAAAATACAACACAGGTGCACTCTCTGCTCTTGCTCCCTGTGTCTCAGCTGACTCCAAGGTCTCTCTTGAAACTTCTTTTTGCCAACACGCCTTCGTTAGCATTCGAGACTGGATTATGCATACAGAGCATACATGATTTAGTGTCCCTGCTCTTGAAAATGTCACTTAGTTCAATATATCACAGGAGGAAATGGAGAAAACAAGATGATAAAGCAGTGAAGGATGGGCAAGATGACCCAATCTGCACCTGAGATTGCAGCACTGTGCACTTAATGCAAATTGAAGCCTTGTTTTTAAACTATGGAAACCAGATATAAGCAGAACAGCTTGAACAAGAGATACACCATCTTTAGCCTAGTGGATCTCCAGCTGACTAGAAGCTTTCTAAAAAGCTTTAGCAATAAAAAGCAAAGTCGTTCACGTTGTCCCTACTTCCCCATCTTGTCCAGGGAGGGCAGGAGAACAGCGTGCCCAACAGCTGCACTCACAGAGAGGAGATTTTGGATCATTAAGCTGCTCCTAATAATAAATAAGGGGTAAGAGAGGTCGAAGATACAAATTTAAGAGGAATTTTTTACTCAGAGGGTGGTGAGGCACTGAACAGGTTGCCCAAGGAGGCTGTGGATGCCCCATCCCTGCAGGCATTCAAGGCCAGGCTGGATGTGGCTCTGGGCAGCCTGGGCTGCTGGCTGGTGACCTGCACACAGCAGGGGGTTGGAACTGGATGAGCATTGAGGTCCTTTTCAACCCAGGCCATTCTATGACTCTATGAAAAGAAGATACCATCACAGCAACAGTTACAGCTTGAACCCCATTTCAGCTCAAGCTCGAGGTCCATCTCACCCAAACATCTCACGACTCCCCTTTACTAACAGCAGATCAGAGCCCCTCGCTTCGAGCAGACGTGACTTCACTACCTGGAGCTTCTGTTTAGTTGAAAGAAGCATCTCTGTACAACGTGTCACAGTGCGCTGGGTGGGGACGACTGGATTACGACCGAAAATAATTGAGCTGATACATTTCAGCATTTTTCTTTGAATAAATTATTTGCAAATAAACATTTTCATTATTCGACCATCTCTGATGTTCCATTAGCATTCAGTGAATTATTTATTCAGCAGCTTTTCCCATCAATCACTGAATAAATTATTCGCAAATAAATTATTCTACCAGCTTTTGCTTTAAAGATGTCCCTTTGAGAACAATAGCTTCCCAGAATAGAAAACAGGCAAAGGGAGAAATTTAAAAGGCCTGATGCTCATCTCTGTTGTCTTGCTAGAAATCTGAAGGATTATCATAGAAATCTGTGGCATTTTTCTGTATTTAGGTGTAACTCAGCACACACTGCAGCATGGAGTGCTTCACCTTGCTGAAGCCTGCACAAAAATTCTGCAGTGCCCTCAGACCCAGCTCTGCATCCTGGCACGCAGCTCCACTTCCAGCTCACAAAGCCATGCTGGATGCCAATGCCCTCAGATCAAACCTGAAGCACAGCTCCCAGGGCTGCTGTGGTCCCAGACCATTCCTCCTCCTTCGCATCTCCATCACTGCACCTTGTGATGCATAATGCATTCCCACCCCATCAGTCCGCCCAGCTCCAGCGTACGCCTTGTTTGTGTCTGGGCCAAGGAGGATGAAAGCCTGTTAGAACTAAATGAAGGCTACATTTATGCCAATTTTAAGGGATAATTGAGGTGCGGCGCAGGGGAATTCGCTGAACTCCTCCGTCCTTCTCACAAGAAAGAGCTTCTTTTGTTAGGCGGCACAAAAAGTCACCCTCATTAAAACAAGCCACCTTTATCAGAACCACGAGGAGGATTTATCGGCGCTCCCAGATGCTGCTGCTTTTCAGGGGGATGCAGGAAAACGTTGGGGGGAGGGGGGGGACCTCATTTCAAGAGGGCTCATTATCAAAGCACTGCGATCCTCGGGTTGATATCAATCATGGCAGCACAGGGCTGTGCCAGAGCCTTCGTGACACCGACCCTACCTGGGCTGCCTAGCGGCATCGCTGCAATTAATAATTGCTAATTTGCACTGAACGAACAAATGGGAGACAATGTCACCGTGTGAGGGGGGACAAATGAACAATAACACGAAGATATATAATTGATTTAATTTCAGAAGCTCTTCCCCTAGCAAACCTTTCCTCATCCTCAGAGTAATTGTGTAATGACATTTACGTATAATAGACTTGTGACATTATAAATGACACTTGTGTCAGGATTGTCAGGCTGTGACAGCCTCAGAGACAGCTCCAGTGAGAAATTAATCATTTCTGAGGCTTGAAAGTTGCTCATTTATCCCTGCCAAGTGAGATCTTGCAAAAACAAGACCTTGCAATGAAGCGTGGGCTCCCACCCGCGTCACCCTTCAGGACCTTGAGAGAAAAGTCTTCCTGGGGACCGGGCAGCACCGTGTCTCACTGCCAGCTGCACCCTGCATGGCCAACCATCTACTCAACACAGCCAAAGGCATCCCCACCTTCTCCATTCCTTCCCCTTCCAACATCACTGCACCTTTTACTGGCTCCTTATAGTGCATGTACACCTGTAAACGTACCTACGTGCTACAGAAGCCCATATTACCATCGACGTGTGTCACATTTCCAGATCTCTGAAAGGGTTATTTGTTGAGGAGGACATTTTGAAATATGCTGTACAAAATGAATACCAAAAAAAAAAAAAAAAAGAAAGAAAGAAAAAATCTTCTCCGGCTCAGTTTAGGGCTATTATTAGACAATCAAACTGTCATTTTTTCAAAGCAGTTCAATTGTCACAAGTTTTTCTAATGGCTTCTAAAGCATGATTTAATGCCTGGGCCAAAAAAAAAAAAACACGCCCCAAAAAAATAAAAAAACAGAAGAGGATCAAAGCGTGTTGAAAAGCCCCACTCAGAATGCATGACAAATCAGTGTCTGCAGGCTAAACCCTTCCTGTCCCATTTGCCTTCAGAAATATTTGTGCGCTGCAAACCAAGACTTTGTTTGTGCTTATTTTGTTAGATATACACTGGTCCTTATGGCTTTCCTTTGTGCACGTTGCTCTCACAGAAACCCAGAGCAGAGAGGATCACCCCACAACAGCCCTTCAGCACTTCCCCAGGTGCAGAGGTCCCACGGATGTGCAGGGAGCACTGGGAGTCCCAGCAGAAAGCCCAGTGGTCACAGAGGGCTGGAAGTGGCTGGAGGGCAGAGAGGCAAATCAACGGGATTATATGGCAGGTGATGGAGGGGTGGGTGCCTCTCCCATGCTGTCCAACTCCCTGCTTCTCTCACACCTGATCACAGAAGCACAGAGTGCCTTGGGATGGAAGGGACCTTCAAGTCGCTGTGCAGACTTTGCATCCTCCCCTCCCTCACCTTTCCTCTGCCAGTCCCCAAATAGCAATCACACACATAAAATCAGGCTGCTAATGTAACAGATAATTCAGCCCCAGTGACAATGGAACTTACAAACTGATTCCACTTAACCGACTGTGACTGCAATAGGCGAATTCCACGTTTCTAATTAAATTACATTATTTTCTAGGTGGAAGTTTATGAGCAGAGGTGAGGAGTAATGATATGAGCAAGCCACAGAACCACGTGTACTTGTCAGATCTGAGACTCCTATCTAGATGGCAAATTGAGTTACTCTATTTACATCTTTTTTAAATGTCACAGTATTTGCCTGTGTTTAATCTTGGGTTTGTATGTGCATGGAACCATTCTCAGAAAGGAAACAGGAATGATTCAAAGGGAAGACAACAGACCTCACTGCCGAAAGGGTGTAAAGAAGCCAGATTTCCTCAATATCACCACTTTCTATGTATAAATCCTGCTTTAAAGTGGCAGCATTACTGCTGTGGGTTGACTTGGGAAGGGATGGAGCAACGGTCTGGTGCTGAAGGTGGGGAGAGGATGGGCAGTCCTGAGGATGCCCGCCCTCCTTCTGCCATCGTGCATCCCACAGCATCCATCTCCCACCTCCAGGACGCACACAGCAAAAAACCCATCTGCTGCTGCTTTCCTCTGTGAGCAAGAGCTGGGGATCCAGTTTTGCATTATGGATGTCCAGAGGCCAAATACAGATTGCGGGCTTAAGGTTTTTGTCTGAAATCATAAACAACAAGGGAAGAAACTCAAGAAGTGGACATAAAACTTTATGGCCTATGAAATTGGATCGCCTTTTACAGACCTTTACCTTTAGATGGACAGTGAGGGATGTGTCACCCTATGGGGGGATGAGCTTTAAAACCTGAGGAAGAAAAGACAGAGCGGCGTCTGATGGAGGACACGTGTTGCCCAGGAGCTGCAGGAGCCCCAGGAAACTCCCAGCTTTCAAATTATGTTTGCAATCAGTAGAGAAATTACTGAGAACAGGAGGTTGTCATTTCAGCTCTGGTGCATTCAACCTTTCCTCTCACGGCAGCTGCTCCATACTTCTGATTGCTCTGCTCCTTCCTCCGTCAGCAGCTGATTCCGATAAATTGATTTTGATGATGTACTGAGAATTAGGCAGAGACTTCATTACACCAACTCGAGATCAGACTTAGGGAGACATAATTGAACCGTTACGAATCCCTCAATCTCGTTTAGATGATCAATTATTTTGTTTATCTCCTTCAGCAGGCTAATGGAAGCCCGGCAGGGCAGCAGCAAAGGAACCAAGGCACGTAAGCTGGTTTGTAGGTGTCACTGAGAGAACTTTGTCACCTGAGGCAGCTCTGGACAAGCGTGTATTTAGAACAGGATCTGAACCAGGATGTAAGAATAGTCACTGATCACAGCAAGCTGCTTCACATGCCTAAATGCAGAATAATAAGCATTTTTTTCATGTAAAAAAGCATATCCCTCAACATCAGCCACAAAGGGCTTTATCACAAAGACACAAATCTGATGGTGCAGGTAGGTGCTCGGTGCAAAGCACAAAAGCTCTGAGCAGAGGGTATCCAATTCTCATGCAAAGCCCCTGCACTTCCCAGAGCTTTAAAATGCAACACTTCCACCACTGTGATTGTAGCTCTTAAGTGCAAAGAATTGAAAAGCTGCAATCAGGAGAAAGGAGTGTGGCTCTCAGAAGCTGAAACGGTGGTGCAGAGAGGAACGGGGCTGCTCACAGCCCAACGCTGCTCTATGCCACTACAAAACTGCAAGGCCAGTTGAAACAACGCACATCTTCCAAAATGCTGAATGGTGATGAGATCCGAAATGAAAAGAGGTTTGCACCTCTGTGGTGCTCCTGTCACCATTCATAGCTGGAATGCTCCGAAGTGTGCAAAAGAGGCAGGCACCCAAAACACATCAGAAATTAACTCGTTTAAGCACTTTGGGACTCTCATCCACAACGATCATTATAATTATATAGCACTGTTATTACTAAGAGTAACAAGAGTGGTAATTATTACTGCTATCGCGTTATTATTGCTCTTAATACATCCTGTAGTATTGAAGATCAATTCGGCTTCGAGGGGAACCAGCAGCAGGGAGGTAAATGGGAGGGAGGGCTAAAAGACAGCAACTGAATGCTAGGACAAACAATCCCTTTTTGGCAGCAAATGATAAAAGAGATCCAGCTGCCCTGGCTCCAAGGAGGGGCTTTAATACATCACCTGATACAGCTGAAAAGCTTACAAAAATCTGGTTATATTTTTTAATCATCTTGCATTTTAGACCTTTAAAGTACAAATATGGATTTCAAACATATCAGGGGAACAAATTAACTTAGAAAAATGGCTGTACTTTCCAAGGTTGCACCTGCCATGAAATTGCTCCAAGTTTGCATTTTCCCTTAGTCTCTAGTGTGTCATTACAGCAGATTGATCGCCTTCCTCTCCCCAGCAACTCCCCCATTAGAGGGTTATTGTATGGAAATTAATGGGAGGCTAGAAACATTTCTTTTGCAGCTGCAGTAGTAGAAGTCAGTTCTGATTAAGCACTCCAGACCCAGCAGGCTGGGCTGATCTCTTTGCTTTCGCTCCCTCTTTTATTATCACCAGTGTCAAGTTTTGCTACTTTCGCCATTCCCCTGGTACTCCCACTGCATCCTTGTGTAATAATAGGGGTTATTTCTTTATGTGCACATCTATTTATTTTGAATACACACCGACGGATTCTCACTGGTACAAAATCCCCTTACACCACCTGTAACACGGCTGGAGGAATCATTTCCGCTCTGTACAAAGGCCTGTTAATGCTGCTGAGCAGAGTAAGGGAGCACTCGAGGAAACAAATATCAGCATCATAAATCTCTCTGTTAGTTACCCCTACAAAAGTGACGCCTGATGCCACATTTCATGTCTGCCTGCTCCACCTCTTATTCGTCTCGCTGTTTCCTACCTGCCCACCCTGCCCCAAACAGCAAAGTGGCTCTCATGAAAAGAGCCCATATGTTTTAAAAGACAGAAATTAATCAAAGCCGTGAGGGAAGAGAGGTGGTGGGATGCTTGTAAAACTCATGACCAGGTACAACCTCAAAAGGCAGCACAGTTCTATTGCCTCGGCAGTTTCCTCTGCAAACAATGAACTCAATGTATATAAAAACACAAGGAGGGAAGTTTCTTTTAAACCCATCACGCCACAAATCATGCCGTAATTGAAAAAAGAAGAAAAAAAAAAAGGAATTTCACACTGTGTCAGCTAGAATTACAGTCTTGGAGTCTGAAAAGGGAAGGGGACCCTTTTTAGATGCTGTCCCTTTCTTGCAACTGCCCACACGTGCCCTAACACAAAGCAGTGATTTAGAAAACAGACCACGAAAAGATGGGTCAGCACCTCCTTTCAGAGGAGGAAATTTCTCTCCACATAACACCCACCTCATCCCCAGTCAATGTGCCTATGCTACACGCCAGCTGCAAAAAGCCAAGTTAAGCTTTTGGGAATGAAGCACCACGGTCCTGTACCACAGATGTCCCCAAAGTCACCAGCCCAGGACAGATCCTGCTCAAACAGCGACCAGGCTGAGAGGTGCAGCAAGGACTGCTGCTTAGAGAAGCCATCAAGTGGCACCTCATAGCACAACAAGAAAAGCCTTTAAGGGATGTTATTTATAGGGCTCATAAAGATGCCTTTTGAATATCCATCAATCAAGCAGTCAGCGAAAAAGTCTGCTCAGCACACGGGAGAGTAGAAGGAGGGAAGAAAATTGGATACGGCATGCATGTGAGATGTGCAAGCTCACACAGCTCTGCTCTGTATGCCAACGGGACTCACAGACTGTTACAGAGCTCACCAAACCTGTAGGTGAATGGGCTGGAGATGGTCGCTGCCCTTATGGCTGCTTCCTTTGCTTCCTTACTGCTGAAGGAACCAGCTGGTGACCCATGGTGAACATTTTTTCTAGGACTCCACCTCTTTCTTACCACTGTTTTTGTTGTGGCATTTATAAGGATGGCATTATAATACATTAGAGCAGCAAAATAAGGTGCTTTGGGGCTTCTGTGCTTGGGAGTCTTCTTTGGTCTAACACAGGGCACAGTGAGGGCTTTTGTGTTGCTGATAATCAGAACCAAGAGGCAGAAGTTGATGTGTGAGATATGGGGGATCTCCGAGAGGTGTCTCAACTCTTTGTTTTGGACTCACATTTGTTGGGTTCTGCCACTGCACCACTCCAGCCTCTGTGACCAACCGCCCTGCGCTGCATTCCAGCAAATGCACATCTCTGCATTTCCTTCCAAAGTGACACATAGATTTAACGACAAAGTACTGCACTGTACAACCCCCCATTTATCTTACTAAATGGCCTCAGAAAAGCTCTGACAAATGTATTTAACATGAGGACATCTATTAATTAATAAGTACATTACTTCGCAATCAATACTCGGTTGATCATATTGTTTAAATTATACATGTCTGATAGTTCCTGCCTTCCTCATCTGCTGGAAGGTACATACTGAGACCGAGCAGTGCAGAACAGCTCTGCATTTTAGAAGTTTGGCTCAAATCATTTTTAAATAGACTGATCTTACCAACATATTCTGTCGCATAAAATTAGCCCTGATTACAGTCAGTTTATCACCCCAGCCTCTTCACAGTCCATTGATTAACCAGACACCAAGAGCAGTATATCCTCTGTACTGCATTTTTATTTTATTGCAGCAATGTTATTCTGTTTCAAACTCCTGACCGAGGCGTTCCTAGCAATTATTCCTCTTGGTCTGCAGAACACGTGCAGACAATTCTCAGCCTTGTCCCCTGTTGCCACGTGTATCACTGGAAGATACCAACCTTAATCCACACATCTCTGTCCTCAGAGCCACTATCGGACAACAGATCTCCTTGCATTCCCATCTACACAACAGCCTCTGCTGTGTTGTTTATGTACAGGTCATTCTTGTAGCTGGGTGCACCTTTCTGCTATACCTGCACGAGGCAGAGGCAGCAGGGAGGAGGCAGCAAGGGTGCTCAGGGTGTCCTACCAGCACTGTGCTAGAGAGGGTGCTCTGCCCTCACCAAACTCACTGCATCGGTTCCCCAGAGTTACACCTCTCCTCGCTCTCAGCTTTGCCATGAAATGGTGGAACAACGTGGCAGGGAGCCCCGAGAAGGCAACCGAGGGCAACGTGGGAACTGCTGGGAGCTGAAACCCCCATCCTACACACAGGAATGCATTTCAGAAACAAGCTGTGTGCTCTGCATCAGCCAGCACCTGAAATTAGGTCTGAGTTCCTGGAGCAAAGAGCCTGAGGGCTGCCAGTTTGTGCCCCATCCCTTCCACTTCAGAGGCTGAAATTCTACCATGACTGGATCAGAGCTCCTCAGTGAGCAGAGCTTCTCATCCAAACACCAAGATTTTGCTGGAAATACCTACAACCATAAATTCCAGATTCATTTCCTATGAACGGTTTCAAGCATTTATCTAAACCTTGCCCTTTTAGCAAAGCCATTAAGCAAGTTCACTGCAATATTCTTGGACTAAGAGGGACACAATGCAGCCAAACAACCTAAAAGCTAAAATGAGCATTCCCAGAAGCATTCATCCATCTCTGCTGTTGCACAACTCGCTCTGCTCTGCAAAGAAGACTAACACTGGGAACACAGCTATCCAGAGCTACAGGGGCCAAGCAAAGCTCTCACAGTTTGGAGGAAGCTTGTGTGATGATTCAACATAACCCAAAGCACAGCTCTTAGTAAAGCTGGAATACACTGTGATACAAAGCTGCACGTGGACCTGATGAGTTTGGATCTGGCAAAACGCAAAGCGGAATCCAATCTATGTGAAGAAGAGCAGAAGGACTCTCACAAACCCCAAATTATTAACACAAAACTCAACATTCTGAGCCATGTTGTATGGGGTCAGCCTGGAGCTGTGGCTGTAATCCAAATAACAGACTTCTTACCTGGACATCAGGACCAGGAGCCCAAGGACACACAGTGCTGGTGATGAGTTGGAGAGCATGAGTTGGTTCTTCTTCATTGTCTCTGAAACAATTCTGAAACGTTTCTGGAGGTCAGAACACGCAGCCACGGAGGATGTTGCAGTACCTGTGATAAAAATAAAAACATAATGTGTTCTGATAGCTGGATTGAAAATTAGCTTAAGGGTCTCCATGCATTGCCTTCTTAATGGTGTGAAACATAATAGCCTCAACTGTAATAAAGATGAATTACTTTTTCATAAAATGATGAAACTCCAGTAAACACTCAAGGTTTATCACTTAATTTGTCCCCAGTGCTCACACAGACTATTTTTTTTGCTACCCTATTTTTAATATTCTCAGTGATTAGATTTCAATAACCCGCTCCATAATAACGTGTGTCTCATTTCCCTGGACAGACAAAATAGGCCATAACTTCCTCTCCGTTAGAGCACTAATGCTGTAATTTAGAACTTCTGTCAAGATGAAAGATCTTCCCAGGGAGTTGCAGCAGGCCCATGGCAACACTTCGGCACAGGGCTGGATAATGAAGTTTTCATTATTAAATAAAGATATCTTAGGAATGTCATAACCCATAAATCCATTCTTCTACGACACAGCAACTCATCACTTTGTTTATTTCTCATCCACGGGCTCCATCCCACCCCTCTTAACCCCCCTTATTTTGGTCCTGGTTGGCTCTGGAGCCAAGGACTGATGGGGAAAGGGCCCACATCCCCTCTCCAGCAGGCAGCCTGAGCACTGACATTAATGTCACCTGGAGGAAACGTTAATGCAACCCATCGTCAAGCTTGGGAGCATCTAGAATTATGGAAAGAGAATTGGGGTTTTATTTTCAGAAGGAGGTTTAGTAACACTGAATGGCATGGAATGGTTTTTAGGTAGAGGCAGGGAGTGAAAGCAAAGGCAGATTTGCAATAAAAAAGTTTCCCAGGACATACGGCTCATTGAGATTAATCAGTGGGTAGCAGCAGGGTAACTTGCTGCCTTCTACAAGCACATGAGAAAGGAAATCATGAATTGGACAAAGGCAGGTCTACTCACCTATAAGAAACCTACATTTATTTCTGGAATGCAAAAACAAACCATAAAACCTATCAGCACGTGAATTAATTGAAAATAAATTTCCCTTCCCCACGTTAAGCAAATAGGAAAGTCTGTGACAGCACAAATGCTGTCTGTAACGACTTGCTAAGATCCTACTAATTTAAAAAATAATAATCTCATTTGAAGGCAGTTGAATGGATTCTGCATTTCTACAAAGCACTGGGAAGGCAACATTAACGTGAACCTGGGGCTGACTGCTACTCACTTAGCTGCGATTCAATTCAGTGGAGAAAAACACCCATTTCATTAGCACCAAGAAATAACCACTAGCCACGCAATAAATTTGCTCCATTTGCCGTAGCAACTGCTTTGATATTGTGTTTTCAAGTTTAGAATTTTAATGCTTTAACTGCAGCCCTAATTTCACATCACCAGGCTCAATTCATCCTACTCACACTTTTCTCCCTTTCCTTGGGACAAAATCAGAGTGGGGGGAAGGAGGAGAGTTTACTATTCAAATCCAGATCCCACCTTAAAAGAACATTCAAAAGCACTTGGGATTTTGAACTGCTGCATTTTGATGATGGAGCACTCCTTGCCAAATTCAGTTGTTGCCTTCAGCAACATGAATAAGGATTCCAGATTCTGCAGAGCAGATGCATCCCCTGCTGTTGCCAAAGACAGTACGGTTGCATAGGTAGCAGAGATGACACGGTTTAATTTTGCAACTTGAAAGTAGCCAAAGATACCGTGCTGGCTGCCAAACCCAAATTCCATTGTCACATTGGGATTTCAAGTCTTACAACAATGAATGTGAGAATCGTATTTTTCCACTTATGAGAACAGATGCACCTTGGCATCCGTTCTTGGGGAACAGGGGCAGGTGTGCTGGATAGGAAATAGCCAATGCAAACAGACTGAACAAGAAGCTTCCTGCCTTGCTTTTCGCTGCTGCTACAAGGAGAATTCTTGGTAGGCATTCCAGTATCAGCTCATCACTTGTGCCATCTCAGAATCACGCCTACTCTTCTTGGGGCTCTTGGTCTTTTAGCAGCTTTGTTTCAAGCAATTTTGAACTTGAATTTGACCAGCACAGACAGAGTTTTTGATTTGCACAAATGGGTTTCAATAGCAATAAGTAGGCAACTTTGAGTTTCCATATTTCTATGAAAATAGCTTCGAATTTTCATTTCAGTGTTCCCACGATAAAGCTCAAGAACAGCTCAAGGCAAATTAGAACCAAAGGAAATGCTGCACGTAGATAAGAATCTACTTTGAAATCTTGCTTTTGTCTTCCTTAAAGTAAATAAAGAAAGAAATACAGAGGAAAAGCAAAGGAAGACGGTGCAAGGACAGAACTCCCCCAAGGAACAACACTACGGCCACTAGATGTCTGTATTGACTCAAAATCACGACCTGGCCAAAGGGACAGGATGCCACATAGCTACTTGGGTAGATAAAAGAAGTGCTTTCCATCTTCTGTAGTCTTTATCACGTTGGCAGGGCTCTCAAAGCCCGCTCTTCTCTTTCGCTCATTATCGTATCGGAGGCATCTTTTGGGATAAAGTTCAAGCCACCCTTGCTCCCTCCTTCAGGGAGCATTAATTAGGCTGAGGTCGTTCTCACAGTGCGTTGGGTGGGTGGCTGGGCTGGAAGCCCTGGTGCTGTTCTTGGAAGCTCTTCTATTTATGGAAATTAACATCTTTCATTTCACTTAATTAAAGCACCCAGGAGCTATGGGGCTCGTGGTTTTCAGGAGATTAAAGCATGCTTTTAGAAGGCAGAGAAGGGCCAAAGCCTGAAGCTTAAATCTGAACCAACTGAGTATTTAGTGGGAAGAGAAGACTTAGATTCAAATGCAGGCAGCTGGGATTCAGGAGGTTTGTAACTGCGTTCTGTAATTCCTAATGAGAATGGACAAAATAACAAAGGAAAACACATTCAGGGATGGATTTCTGTCTGCCCAAGGCCATACGTAGTCAGGAAAAAAGACAAATGGCAATAAATACTACACTCCACCTTTCTGATTTACCGGGTTCTCGCCAAACCAAACGTTCACCTAAAGAATCAAACCAACATTAAGACTGCAGAAGACAGCGGACCGTTGCCAGTGCAACCGTGGTGAGATCAGCTCCAAGCCCACACCGTGTTGTGAGTCACTATTTCAGACAAGCACCTAAAACCATTTTAAAATGGCAAAGAAAAAAACCAAAAAAGCAAAAAAAAACATCTACACAGACTATAAACCCATGTGTTCCAGCTAGTTTTAGAAATAACTAAATCTGATATATACACAATGCAGGGAGGACTCATTGCCATCTAAATTGGGTTCATAGGGTGCATGCTGATGGCCTATTTCTATGGAGGAACTGCTTTCTCTCTTTCCAAGTTGCAGAGAAAAAGCAGTCTTCATTTTGACATCGTCAATTCACTGCTGTGGCTCCAAGATGCTCGCGCTACTGGCAGTAGACAGGATGCAGAATGAAAATCACGCGTGCCTCCAAAAGTTGACTAATTTTTTCATTTTAAACTGCGTTTAAGAAGGTTACAAAATGGTTTTTGGCAAAAGCACCATGAGAAGTGGTCCTTCCAGACGGGGCTCAGCAGCAGAGGACAACACTGAGGGATGCCTGCTTTATCACTCCTTCGTTTCTTATCAGCAAGGAGCTCCCCAGGGATCCCCATGAAAATGCCACAAGAAAACACTCTGTGGCTCCAGCTGGCCAGCGAGGTATTGGAGCAGAGAAATGAATCTGCTGAGCTGATGAAGCTTAGATCAGAACTGTGTAAATACTGTACAAAAGAATTTGCAAACATTTGTTCAAATCAAGGCTTGGAATTCGTTTCAACAGTCCCCACGAGTCATAATGTCTCTTGGACACTCTGCTGGAGCACTTGCACAAATGAACTGTTGTTTAAAAGAGCGTTCAGACAAAGCGTCGTAAGAAACACAGGCAAATACATGCTCAGTTCTGAGCAGTTATGCAAATATTTCCTGTGATGAGTAACGACACCAAGGACTTTCCCTGCTATTTGTGAACATGGGGAGCCATCAGTCTCACAGTCTAGAAGGTGGACTGTGGAGCTCAGATCACGGAGTGTGAGAGAGGAGTCCTGACAGAGTCGCCTCAATGCCTTTGAAAACTATTCCCCAAATGTCACCCAAGCCATTTCAAAGCCTCTGAACCCCTCTTGGTGCAGGGATCTGCATATCCTAAGGCTGTTGCAAACATCTGTCTCAGCACCTGTCAGTAATTTCCTAACATCGCGCCTTCAGCAACGCCAACGTTCCTCTGTAACCCACAGGTGGACCAAAAGGTAAAAAAATATATATCACAAAACAGGGCAGCTGCTGCTTTATAACAGACTGAGCAACGTGGGGCTTCTAAGGCACAAGAGGAGGTGAAAAGTGGAAATCCAGCATGTTAGTGGAGCACTAAGAAGTCAGCAGCAAGATCGATGGGTGGGAGATGGGAAGGAGATGCACCAGAGGAAAGCTACTGTGGGGTTCTGGCACTTGGCCCCCTACACCAAGCTCCTGCTAGCTCAGTCAAGCTCAATGAACCTAACACTTAGCCAAAAAAGCCTTTGACAAGCTGGATCTTGAAGGAAACAACGCCCTGACAACACTTGTATTTGCATAAATATTATTTAATCAGTTCTGTGCCATCTCATTTTCACAGCAGGCTGTGCCCAAACCATTTCCAAAAATGACTCTGAATGCATTTCATTCTGGTGGGAATGGCTCTCGTTGTGACAGCTCCTGAAGGCAGAGAGCTCTGAGCAGAGGCTGCGCAGGGACACGGAGCACAGACACCCTCTGCAGTGCTGCTGATTCCAGCGCGGCTCGGAGAGATGCTTGCATTCACGTCCAAGTTTGGCCTACAGGATTCCATGCATTTAGCAAAGCAGTGAGCCGGGTGGATAATTTTAACACAGCCACTTCTATTCTGGGATTTTGGGACTCAACTCATTTCTAAGAAGCCGTTCACCAGACATTAAAATTATGTACTGTGAATAGCACTGCTCCTGAGCTAACAAATAATTCCTGTGCTTTCTCCACACTGTGTTTCCAGGCCATTCCTATGCATTTGACCTATGACACTTTGCTCCTTTCCTTGGAAGAACAGACCTCCCAGGTTCCTTTGACTTGGTAGCTGGACTGGGAAAGCTTGCTAAGAGGAACTCAAAGCCTTTGAAGATAATTCATACATTGGTCATGACTGTAATAACGTAGCTAGAATTACAGTGCGCTCCAAGCGCTGAACATTAAAGACTCTGCATTTCACAAAACCAATAAATCAAACATGGTAAGTGTTCGACTTCTGGCTGAATCTGGATAATAGGAGCAGTTTCACTTCCCCGGATCGCAGGAAAGGTTATGCGCTTGGAAGAACTCTGCCTCCAAAAGTTATCGTATCCGCAGCAGATTCAGCAGTCTGGTCATGCTGTTTGACACTCAGAGATGCACACAAAGGAGTTTGCCATGACAAGATGGCCAGGAGGGGCCTCTTTTCTTTCTGTTTCTTCTGTCTTGCTCCAACCATACTATTTTGTTGATATGGACAGGAGCAGCTTCTTCTGATGCCACAATGGTGATAAACTTTTGGAATAAAAGGCAGGGGTCCTCGTGTATGTCATAGGAGCATTTTGCTGACTTTAAGTGAGTGAGCAAATGTTCCTGCAAGCACTCTAATCAACTCACAGATGGAATTCAGGCTTTTCAGGAGAGGAAGGAGATGCTTACATTTGCATGGCATATCTGGTCTGTTCTCATGAGAATGCATAAGCAGGCCCTGCTGCCACCCAGAATAAGCCCTGAAAAAGCAGCACAAGCCAAGGCTAGCTTCTAGCCTTTTTTTCCTGCAATAGTAACAATATACAGATAGAAACAAGAGAGACCTGGTCCTTTTCCTCAAACAAGGGATCTGCCCTTTGCCTAAGGTCAGTGCAGCTGCTGCTTCAGGTCCAACAGCCGCTGGTTTGTGTTAGTGACAGCTCAGCGGTATCCGACAGACCTTCCCACACTGCTAACACCAAGAAAGAAGTCAAAAAGAAAACACACGACTCTACACGTTTTGCTCTGGTAATGGCCAGCATGTGAAGCTGGTTCAACTTTTTGAAGCAGCCCGAGATCCTCAACAGCACTGCAGAATGCAGCAGAAATTGCACGCATGAGGACGGCCATTGCGCTCCTCCCAAACAAATTGTGATCCTCTGCATCCTCCCCTGGCTTGGGATTCGCTTTGCAAGAAGCAGGAGTTGGAAACAAAGGGAAGAGCGGAATGGAAATTTACTCCCATTTAGATGCTCCCGGGTTTTATGTGGAAAATGCACCCCACCCTCTCTATCTGCGGATCTGCAGGAGCAACTGGCGGTGCTGTGGCTCCAG